>NC_059471.1:21313256-22752423 GCF_018139145.2 Gymnogyps californianus
AAGACCTTTTTAAACTTCAGGTTAAGAAAATCTAACAAGAAGAACCTTAGAAGCCATTCCCTCAACACGCTGGGGTACATAATTAAAAACTAAGCTGGAGATGTGAGCCGTGTTTCCAGCTCCAGTATGAAAGGGAGGCAGTTTGCACCAGTTCTGTCCTAGGGTTGTCTTTTGTCTAAGCAGTACTAAATACCTGAGTCAGACCTCTTCCCACCTCTCGCTCTTCATGGCATAATTCGGCAAACTTTCTGTTTCTGTGTCAGGACTGGAGTGGCTGCTTTGCTCTCTCCTGTTACCACACGCTGGCCCAGAGACGCTGTTGCTCCCCATAGACCACCTGCTGCTGTTCACATCATCTCCTTCGATCTACCTGGTCTCTACGGATGAAGGTAGAAGTGATGCCTCGAGCCAATCTAAGAGCATGCCACCACCTAAAGGGAGAGATGCTGGACCTCCCTTCTGCTTGTTCCTGCCAGGCTGTGAGTTGAACCAGCTCCCCTGGCTGCACCTGAGCTGTTGCAGGGCAGGAGGTTGGAAGTAAGCATCCAAGGGCAGGGAGGAAAGCGCAGGAAGGCGAGTGGAAACTCTTTTCACAAGCAACAGGACTCCTGAAATAGCTCCAGACTTGAAATTTGTCTCAGGAGCTGCCCAGGAGTGCTGTGAATTGGAAAGGGCTGGGAGAACGTGGAAGTGCCCTCAGCTTATTCCCCGTGTGTTGTGTTTCAAAGCCGTAGGGTGCCAGGACGTGTGGGTGTGAGGTGGGTGTGCAGGTGGTGGTGCTGGGTGGGTGCCTGTAGTGGGTTCGCAGAAGAGACACAAAGAAACACAAATTCTGTGGCAGCATCCCAAACAGGAAATATTTTTAAGTATGTTCTCTGGAAAAGCAGGAAAATACTTTCTCCAGAAAATGGTTAATTGAATTTCTTATGAAGTGCTGTTGTGTCAAATTCAGAGATTAAAATCAATCATTAAGGTAAATAGAGATTTTAGTCTGCTTTACATTCAGTCTCTGATTCAGTTTCAATTCCAGCTTCACCACAAAAATAATGCAATGTAGTCCCAGTGCAAGAACATTGGGATTGCTCTATACCTCAAAAAATACCATTTGTAAAATAACTCAGTAAAGATGCCATCTAACTCTTTTTTGATGCAGCGAAAATTTTGGAAGGCCAATCTATGCTTGATTAGTTATTCAGTCTCATTGGTACGACAGACACTGTGTAGAGGCTAATCTTTAGTATTGTGCTGAAATCAGTTGGTTTAAAACCTGTTTTCACCAGTTTCCGCGGCAGCAGGGAACTGGGCCTCCCTGTCCAGCGCTTGCAGCCAAGCCATATGCAGCATATGTTCAGCTGAGCCACTGGTGACACCCCCTGTCAGCATCTGGTAATTTTCCTAGCAGGGACAAGATATACATGAAAGCTTTAACTCTGAAAGTCCTGAAGAGCCACAGACAAACACATTCCAGAATAATTGTTTTAACCAAAGAGTCAGAGGTGCACCTTTATAACAAGCCAATTTCAGCTGACTGTAGTATCAGTTTTATACTTGACCATACCAGGCCAAGAGAAGATGCTTAATTTGTCAGAAATCCTGCTATCGTTCAGCTGATAAACAGCTCCAGTTCAGTGTTCAGCCCTCAGAGTCACAGATATTGCTGCCTGAGAAACACTGAAATAGCCATCCTGCTCCATGCACAATATTCTACATCTTGGTTTTCAAACATTTAAGTAAAATACATCATATAAATACTTGGAAATGATTCAAAATTGACTATTATGTTTTTCATTGTTCTGAAGTCTAAGAAAAGGGGGACGGAGGGAGTTCAGGCTCTCTGGAGAAAGAAATCTTTCCTAAGGTTTGCAATAGACACAGCAACTTCTACTAAATCATTCAATATCCTAATGAAGCATATTCTCTTTTCTCACTAGTCTTGCTTCTCTCATTGCTTAGGCACCAAAGCTAGAACACTGTTACTAGTAGAAACCAACATGTAATTTTTAGCCAAATCTCATTTTACTGGAACCTCTAAGCTTTTGAGAGCTTATTAGTCCAGATTTAACCTGGTATTAAATGAGAGGAGAGTGAAATCCAGGCTTTATAGCAAGTATTAAACAGCTTTGCTAACACATAGTAATGAAAAGCAATTAGCATACAACCAACCCCAGGCTCATTTCCCCTAAACCAGGAGCTGTTTTCCCAGGGAGGATATTGAGTACTTGTGACTACTTTCTGCTGCAATATTCTTACATGGGATCATGTGGTGCCTTCATCCTATGCTGAAAGTTTTGAAAAATACTTCACTGGCATCAGCAGTCCACTTTTGTTCCCATAAACTTCTACCTATTTTCCCACTTTCTTTTAATGGGTAAACAACTCTTAACTTCTTAGTGTTGCTAGCTTAGCTAATTGTGCTTAAAGCTACACAGAAACCTCTCTAATTTACTAAAGACTCTTAAAAGCTCAGTTTTGTTTGGGTTTTTTGCTTATTCCCCAGAAAAGCACAGCAGCCGGCTTGATGGCCATTACTCCAAGAAAACTGGCGGTCAGCAAGTTGCTTAATCCTCAGTCTACTTACGTACCGATTTCATACTCCAGTTTCAGTTAGAGTACATGGCCAGAGCTGTGGTCTTGCAAACATTTTACGTATGTGATTCTCTGCTATTGCATGCTTAATATCACAGCAATCTCAAGAGATAATCCACACATAAATGTGTGCACAAGTGATAGTTAACTTGTGGGAGTGAGGGCAAAGGCCAACAGTGTGATTGCTTATTTTGAAAAGATATGGTTATTAACACACAGGTGTATTTGAATTAAAGTGAGATTCGTCCAACAGTCCCTAGAACAGAACTGTGCCTTGCTTTCTGGCCAACCTTAAGTATAAGTCTGAAAGCAAAATTCAGGTTTAGTTTTTAGTTCCTAGTTACCACTCTTTGCAGGTGATACCAGGACCAAAATCAAAGAGCATCTCCTTGCTTGCCTAGCATGGCAGGGTGTTGAACAGGGAAGGCAGAGGCTGCCTTTTTCGAAATAATTTTCCTCGCTTGTAGATGGAATTAAACCCCATTGCTTAAAGGTTTCAGGTCCTGTTTTTTTCCTTGCAAACAATGGAAGATTATGGTCTTCATCTGCATATAAAACAGGAAGAGTAACTTTTTAGAAACAGTATGTTACAGCACTTTTTCTGTGCCAAATACATCTGAATTTACAACACAGACCAATGCCACGCTCTTCTCTCAAAACAAGTTTCAGAGAAAGAGTAATAATTAATACTGTAGTTTGCACAGGCTACACCACATCTTGGTCTCATTAAGATACATTTGGCCACTAAATATTTCTCCTGGCTTCCCGAAATGTAAGCAACGGATCAGTTTAGTACCCTTCGGTAAAGCCTACCTTTCAAAATGCCAGGCTCACAGTGGAGGACAGCGCTCCAGCCCAGTGCCATCGGCGACAATGCACCGATGCAGGCAGCTGCCAGTGGCTCGGCTCTATGGCTGGGTGGGCTTCTGCCCAAGGGGGCTCCAGAAAGCTGGGGTAATGCCAGGAAATCTGCTGCCCAATGCCACTGCCAGTGGGTTCCCCTTGAAGTCGCAGGGCACAAAGAAGTGCCCCGCTGTACAGTGCGTAAGCGCAGCGATGAATAATGCCCAAATGGCTTTGCTAGATGAACTGCACAGATTATCTGCAACTCCAAAACCCACATACACTTTAACAGAGGGGCAAAGCACACTGCAGCCAACACACAGAAGATTAAATATTAGTCTTAGTCATGGTTTTGCACTTAACTGGAACAACTAATAAAGCCATAATTGTAAAATGTAATTAATTACCACCATACATACCTAAATGTTTATGTCTTCCAGCAGCCATTAACTGCAAGATCTGTTGTTCTGGATAAGATTTAATCTAAATGTATGAAAATCCATTGCACAAAATATTGCAAAGTTACAGTATGAACCTTGTTCCAGAAAACCTGTTTGGTTTTTGAAAGAGCCTGTTGTTGCCCGGATTCAGGGCTCAGTCCTGCGAGGTGCTGAGCACCCTGTAAGCCCTTAAACACCGCTGGGAGGGAAAGGGACTCAGCATGATCCAGAAGCAGTCAGTACCTCGCGGGACTGAGTCTTAAGTTAATATATAACAAACGGCTGCACAGCGGTGTGTGAAATCAGCAAGTTAAACATACACTTAAAATAACTGTAATGAGAGAAGCAAGCATATTTACAGGAGCGTTTCATTAAAATCTTTGTGCTGAATAGTCTCAAATGCAGCATTCCTACGTACTTACCATATGAAAGCAAAGGTTTGGGGAGTGTTCTGGTGAAAGTAAAATTAAGCAGTCAAGGCAGAAATAACCTAAAGTTGCAACCAAAGACTTCTAGTTAAATATTGTGCAAACTGTGAGTTGGTTATTATCAGCTGGAATCTACCCTGAGCAAGCTGCACCTGACAGCGTGGACAAAATGGATGACCCAGAATGGCACATGCTAAATACACATCCGCAAAAATGAAAATGACAACGAACCTCAAAACTTTACCACCCAGCTCTAGTATTTGCAGGTGTCAGCAGCAGAACCAAATGCCAAAATCATACCTGGTCATACCTGGTCATTTACTGTAACAAATGAAAGAGGTAGAAATCAAAGGTATAATTATGTCTTTGAGAGCTGCAAAGTGCCACAGGAAAGTAACCAGATGTGCAGAAGGCACTGCAGGTGGGGAGCTGAGTTATCCCAGTGCAGAAAACCAGATACGCGCCTGCCGGAAAGATGGGACCTGTGCCTCCCTGCTTTTGCTGCCTGGTGTACAGGGGGGAGCAACTACACTCTCCGAGAGACCCACATTTATCCTGAGAGCCTGGCATCACATACAGAAATGTGTAATGCCCCTGGCTTTGTGCTCTCAAGTCAGGAGTACCTGTACAGCTCCCTTCTATATATCCCTATACAGAAGTCAAAGTAATATATAGCAGAAGGTCTGCTAGAATGTGATTCGATCTTCTCTTTTCTTCCCCAGAAGAAATAGCAACTTCCAACTGCATTTCTTTCTGAATTAGAGTAGCAAGATGTGGAGAATAACTGTAATCGTGAATGCAAGAGAACACTAATTCAAAGAGAAATTAATTTCTGTCTTACATTTCTTGGAGTTATTCGGTGAATAATCACAAGGAGAATTTTTAACGGCAATACTACATTCATTTCTCAAAAGTAGATATGCCAACAGATTTCCTTAATAATAGATTACATATGCAAGATAATTTTCAAAACGTAATTAATAATTTATAATGACGTATGAGACTTCATATATGTCTCATGCAATAATTTGAAATTCAGATATTATTGAATTCCCAATTATTAGTTACATTCATTTTAGCTGAAAGCTCTGCTGGAATCTCAGTACCAAGAAAATTAACTATATGAGAGTACAAAGACAGAACTACAACTCCACAATGTTTGACTTTTAAGCTCAAAGCCTTCAGTGAAAACAAGGAAGCAAGCTCCTCACAGCCGTACTCTTCTCATGCAAGGCTGGGCTTTTACCATTTTAAGCCTTCTGAGTCAGATACAAGGTCCACTAAAGTTATGGGGACTTTCCTCTGCTTCTATAAAGCTTTAAATAAAGAATATCATAAAGGCTAAGTCCAAGTAATTTTCTTAAGTCTCAAATCACTCACCAGGGTGCTCATCTAGGATGTTGCCATATGAATGTTGATTTTGATCATGGTCCTGGAGGGGGAAGGAAGTGAAGAAAATACCACATCTTGCTTTGTGGTTTGAAATTTTAGGAGAAACCGAAGTGCAAATAATACTACATGGCACAAGTCAATCTCCAGGTGCTTCACAAGTGCAAAGAGAAGGATCAGGATTCAGATGACACAGGAAAAATAAAAATAACAAACAATAGAGACACAAATATAATAAATGCCTTTTCTTGCAGTTTCAGGTATTCCTGCCGATGAAACCTTGCTTATGCTTAGGATAGCAAATCCTGTTGTAGAAGACAGACTGAAGTTTAGAGAGCTAGATGACGCTTAACTTTCTGGCAAGACTAGCAGCAAAGTCCAGTCCACTTTTGACAACTCAGTAACTGAAATATCTTGATGAGGTTCCTGCTTAGAGGACAATAGATCATTATATTGGTGCCTGAATTGTACCTGCAATCTCAGAATCTCCAAGTACTTTACAAACTTGAGTAAGTTAAACCTTTTGTGTGTATGAAGCCTGTTACAATATTTTAAATTTTTTTCAGAAATTTCCTTTAAATTTTGAGCATTTCAGATTTTGATCTGATGATTTGAGATGCTGACATCCAAAATGTGAAGTAGTCAAAATACAAAAGCAGTGTTCAGTTTTTGGTGAAGAATATTATGGAGAATAATCTCCAGAACAAAGAACAATCAACAGAGCGAACTTGTGTAAAAAATTTATTTAATGCAAATCTCAAGAGTTGATTAGGACAGAAGCAACCAAAACGGCAAGAGGAACCTACAGAAGGCCAGTAATCAACCAGTCAGAATGATCTGGTTCAAAATTACCAGGAACTATCCAGGCCTAATGACCTCATTTTTGGAAGTGCAATACTGCACTGTACTACTTCCATTCTATGCTGTTGTACCCAGGTTTGTACTATAAACTATGAAAGCATATTTTTCCAAAGTCAGTGGGATTTAGGGGCTTATGTTACCTACACAAGTCAAAGCAGAAACAGGGCAAATACATCTCAATGGAAAATAACTTCCTTGTCCCAAAACAATTTTTACTGTCTGAAATTGTGACAAAGAGGTTTCAAATCACTACCAAGAGAAATATAAATATCTGGCTTACTGAGATGTAAGCACAGAAACCGAACAAATGTCCAATTGGGTGAAGTCTAGCAGAGTTATATGTTAGATGTGAGTACCTGCTGTTCACAGAATAGCAGGTTGGGTTGAGGTTGGAAGACACCTCTGGAGATCATCTAGTCTAACCCCCCTGCTCAAAGCAGGGTCAGCTAGAGCAAGTTGCTCAGAGCCATGTCCTGTCAGGTTTTCAATAGAGTTTTTTGGAGTCTCCAAGGATGGAGACTCCACAACCTCTCTGGGCAGCCTGTTCCAGTGTTTGACCACTCTTACCATAAAAAACATTTCTTCTGCTGCTTAAATGAAAATTCCTGTATTTCAGTTTGTGCCCATTGCTTCTTGTCTTTTTACTGTATACCACTGAGAAGAGTCTGGCTCCATCCTTTTTATCCTCTTTACCCCTTCATTCCCATCAGGTATTTACACACATTAATAAGATCCCCCTGAGCGTTCTCTTCTCCAGGATGAATGGTCCCAGCTCTCTCAGCCTCTTGTCATATGTCAGATGCTCTAGTTGGTGTATCAGGTACTCCTCCCAATATCCCCTGCAAACTTGCTGAGGGTGCATTCTGTCCCATCATCCAGGTACATTAATGAAGACGTTAAATAGTATAGGCCCTAGTACTGACATCTGAAGTGCACCACTAGTGACTGGCTTCCAGATGGACTTCACACCATGGATCACAAGACTTAGAACCCAGCAGTTCAGCTAGTTTTAAATCCACCTGACTATCCACTTATCTAGTCCATACTTTGTCAGTTTGTCTATAAGCATGTTATCAGAGACAGTGTCAAAAGTCTTGCTAAAATCCACTGCTCTCCCCTTGTCCACTGAGCTGGGCATTTTGTTGTAGAAGGCTATCAAGGTGATCAGGCATGATTTCTGCTTCATAAATCCATGTTGACTACTCCCAATCACTTTCTTGTCCTTCATATGTTTGGAAATGGCTTCCAAGAAGATTTGATCCACCTCCTTCCTGGGGATTGGGCTGAGGCTGATTAGCCTGTACTTCCTCAGATCCTCCTTTTTGCCCTTCTTGAAGACAGGAGTGACATTTACTTTCTTCCAGTGCTCAGAAACCTCCCCCAGTCACCACAGCCTTTCAAAGATCACCATGACTGGCCTTGCAATGACATCAGCCAGCTCCCTCAGCCCTCATAGGCGCCTCCCATCAAGTCCCATGGACTTCTCCATTCAGCTTTATTTAAATGTTCCCTGAACTGATCCTTACTGAGGATAAGTCTTCCTTTCTCCATGTGTTCCCACTCAGGGCCTGGGATTGCTGAAGGCTAGTATTACCAGTAAAGACCAAGATGGAGAAAGCACTGAGTACCTCAGCCTTCTCCATGTCCTTTGGCTCCAGGTCCCCTGCCACATTCAGCAGTAGGCCCACATTTTCTCTAGTCTTCCTTTTACTGCTAATACACTTGTTGAAGCCTTCTTTGTTGTCCTTTATGTCCCTCACCAGATTCAACTCCCAGTGGGCTTTGCCTTTCTTAACCCCATCCTTGCATGCTTGGACAGTATCTCTGCATTCCTCCTGGGTCACCTGCCCCTGCTTCTACCTCTTGGTGGTGGGTTGACCTTGGCTGGCTGCCAGATGCCCACCCACCCACTCTCTCACTACCTCTCCTTAACAGGACAGGGGGAGAAAATAAGATGGAAAAGCTCATAGGTCAAGATAAAGACAGGGAGATCACTCACCAATTACTGTCATGGGCAAAACAGACTCCACTTGGGGAACATTAATTCAATTTATTCCAATTAAAATAGGTTTGGATAGTGAGAAACAAAGACAAATTAAAACAATACCTTCCCCCCATCCCTCCCTTTTTTCCAGGCTCAGCTTCATTCCTTCATTCCCCACTCTTCTACCCTACCCTGCCCAAGTGACACAGGTGAATGGGGGACTGTGGTCAGTTCTGGTCAGTCCATTGCAGTTCGTCTCTGCTGCTCCTTCCTCCTCACACTTTTCCTCTGCTCCAGCGTGGGTCCTTTCCATGGGCTGCAGTCCTTCAAAAACTGTTCCAGCATGAGTCCTCTCCATGGCCTTCAGTTCTTCAGGATCAACCTGCTCCAGCATGGTTCCTCCATGGGCCGCAGTTCCTGTTAGGAGAACCTGCTCCTGTGTGGGCTCTCAAAGGGCCACAGTTCCTTCAGGAAATATCCACTTGCTCCAGAGTGGTCCTCTCTGTGGCCTGCAGTGTGGATACGTGCTCCACCATGGTCTCTCCATGAGCTGCAGGGGAATGTCTGCTCTGGCACCTGGAGCACTGCCTCCTGCTCCTTCTTCTCTGACCTTGGTGCCCACGGGGCTGTTTCTTACACTTTTTTCCTCACTCCTCACTGTCTGTGCAGTGTTTTGCCCCTTTCTTAAATATGTTTTCCCAGGGGCACCACCAGCCTCCCTGACGGGCTCAGCTGTGTCCTGCAGTGGGTCTATTGTGGAGCCGGCTGGAACTGTGTGTGGCATGGGGCAGCCTCAGCCTCTCTTCGCAGAGGCCACCCTGCAGCCCCCTACTGCCAAAACCCTGCCATGTAAACCCAACACACTCTTGTATGCCTCCATTTGATGTTTGGGTTCTGTCAGGAGCTCCTTGTTCACCCATGCAGGCCTCCTGCCATCTTTGCTTGATTTCCTGCTTGTTGGACTGGACAATTCTTGAGCTTGGAGGAAGAGGTGATTCTTGAAAGTCAACCATCTCTCTTCTCTCCAGGATGTTCTCCTGTGGGATTATTCCAAGTAGATTCCTGAAGAAGCCAAAGTCTGCTCTCTTGAAGGCCAGGGGTGTGATCCTGCTATTTGTCCTGTTTCCTCCTCTCAGGATCTTGTACTCCGTCACTATTGGTCACTGCAGCCAAAGCTGCTCCCAGCCTTCACATCCTCAACCAGATCTTAATCTTGTTTGTAAGCATAAGGAGGTCCAGCGGAGTGCCTTTCCTCATTGGCTTCTCAGTCACTAGTGTTAGGAAGTTATCCTCAATGCACTCCAGAAACCTCCTGGATTGCTTGTGCCCTGCTGTGTTGTCCCTCTGGCAGATATGGGAATGGTTTAAGTTCCCCATGATGACCAGGATTTCAATCATGTGATGGTTTAGCATCTGGTAAAATTCATGGTGGCTGCAGAATTTCTGCCCTTGATTGCTGCTAGTTGGAAATCTGTTACATTTTCAGAGGACCATTCCCTCTCTGGAAACTAGTATTACTTTTTACAACCACTGCCAGCAGTTTCAACCAAAGCAAAGAAGGCTTAAGAAGGCTTGGATACTAAAGATGCTGCTAGGAATAATATGTTCATACTGGTGATCTGAGTTTAGGCATGTTAATAAAACAGCATATGTTTCCCATGCTGTATGTGTTCTGTAAATAAAATAGTTGGCTTTCAGGGATGTTCATCCACTACTTTTCGTTAGCTCGAAATTCAGCTGAAAATGTAGAAAAATGGAATAACAGTTCACTTACCATCAGTTCATGCCAAACCTTTTACTATAGTCAGAACACAGAAAAACAACAAAGAAAGAAGTTGAAAAAAGAAGAAAAAAGTAGGTACGTCTGCAAGTTGCTGTATCAATTACATTAAGGCATCTCAATCTTAACATCTCCACACAATACAAAGCAGGCCCTGTAAGAAGGGCAATTGTCCCTGCAAATATTTAGGTTAGCAATTGCAAAGTAATCCAGGCACAGCACCATTCATAAGACCAATTCATCACAAGGTCATACAAGGCAATTGGGCCTGGACACTAGATGCAGAGGCGAGCAGATTAACAACCACCACCTGAAAAGATGTTTTAAGTGATCCTGGTTTATTTTTAACAATATTTTAAAGCCTTTGAGAAGATTAATTCCTCAGCCCAAGAGCTGAGTACCTCGCTGCTGCTAAGGTAAACCGATGTACTAATTGAGTCCTCAGCACAGGAATATTCTCTGTAGAACTTGGGAGTGATACTGCTTTGATACTGCTGTTGTCAGTATACAAAAAACACCGCTGTCCTTTGCCTTTAAAGTCTGATTTCTTTGCAACAAGATGAAAAAGTTCCTACAATTTTCTCTCTCCCTCTTTCTCTTTCTCATACCATCACGCAGAAAACATGCAACATATTAAATCCATAAAAGCAAAACCTGTTTATGTGTATTCTTCAATAATAACAGCCTGTTTCATAAGGAAGACTGTAAAACCTTCATCAAGGACATTATCTCTTCAGTACTATCAGTGGTGAGTAAGGGAGTTTCTAACACTGGCGTTAAAGTGCAGCTGATAAAATACAAGAAATATATTTATTTTAAAAGATACCAGATGAGACGTCAATATTTAAAATAAAACCAGATACACTGGAAATAAACAGTGGAAGATCCAGGACAAGATTTTGAGCCAGATTTCTGAATCTCATTCTCAAGAGAAAGTTGCTGCATTAGATTGGACCAAAAAGCCATCTAACCAACTCTCTTGTCTCCAAGTGGCTTCAGGAGGAACAAGAAACAAGACGAATATAGAAAAATTTTCCCTCTATTTTACTTTCCCATCTTCTAGCAATCTAAAGTTTAGAGTCTTCCTAAATCAGAGGCTGCATACAGAATACACTATTTTCTAGTTCTGTTGGGGCACTCTTCCGTGAATTTTCCTGCTTTCTTTCTATTTTCACTAATTCTTTGGTTTCCACATCCTTGTATTTCACTGAATTCCCATAATTAATTGGTACCCTGGGTGAAATGTGTTCCCTTTGGTTTGATTTTAATCTCCTGCCCAGGTGATGCTGCATCTGTTTGAAAACCTAGTCCTGCCGGAGGGTGCTGAGAGCTGGGTGCCTCCAGCCTCGCAGACATGGGTGTTGAAAGAGGTGAAGTAACAAACAGGAAGGATGGGTTTCCAGGAGAGAATGAGAAAGGGGAGTGCATTTGGCAAGAGGACATATAGGCAGATATGCAAGTTAGGTCTCTGGACTATTGCCCAAATATTTAAATGATGGTCATACTTGCTTCTTGTACCATTAGGAGGGGATTCCTGGTTGTTAATAATCATCTCAATGACTGCAATACATAAATCATAAATAAATAATTCATTTCTTAAAAGCGTGCTGTTCTTGATCTTTTTTTCCTAGCTTCTCCACATGCTACTCATATTTTATGCTGTCGTTCAGGTTTTAAGTAACATATTTAACTCACTCAACTTTTTTACAAGCTGGAAAGTCAGAGCCCTACCAATGAATGCCACCAGTTCCCCAAAATCCATTGTTCCTCTCTCAGCGGCCAGTGCATCCGGAAGTATCACGTTCCATGTTAACCTTTTCTCTAGTGTGTTATACAAGTGTGTAACAACGAGGTATTTAGCCGACTTGGCTATTTTCTTCCTGGGTAGCTAAGCTGTTCCATCAGTAACATAAAAATGTTTTAACAACACAGCAACAAACCACCCAGCGTGCCAAGGAGCCACGGAGCCCTTGGTTCATTGTTGGGAGGTTACTTTTAATTACAAGGTCCTGATTAACACACTGGAACAAGGCAATAGCTTAGTTCAAACAGTTCCAAATCATTGTACTTGAAAATGCTGACCCTTGTCATAAGCAAGGACAACAAGTGACGAAGACAAAAAGAAAATTGTTTTGGCTCTGAGTGAATTTGAAGTCCTATGACAGGACTTTGCAGAAACCCTGTAATCTATAAAAGCCAACTTTCAAACATTAATTTTGTAGTATCATAACAGCCAAACTCTTCCCATTAGTCATCCAATTCCCAAATTGATGGCATCAGACAGAAACTTAATTTTAAACAAGGTTTCTGTACAAGATTTGTCTTTAAAACTTTTACATTGATTTTATTTTTCTAGTTGGTGCAACCTAACATATCATCATCATCACTATTATTATTATTTATTATTATTATTAAGATTTGAATCTGGTTTATTTAGTCTGTTAACTGGCTGAACCTTTTTACTCATGCGGTTTGCCCAGAGACAGTGTTATCTACTTCTTAGAAAAAGCATTCTGGTTGTAATTCAGTCTCTGCAACAGTATTAATGCAGGGACAGATCCCGGCTTCATTTGAAGCTCTTAGCTTCAGTTCTTCCATATGCAAGTAGAACATGAAATTACCATAATTAAGAGGTAGTTGAAAATACAAGAGACTAAGGAAGTACACTCCTCATCATGGCAATGCTAAGTATGGTAAAAATGAATCCAGGAGCTTTTGTAGAGAAGTTTCCTTCATTAGAAAGAAGGAAACATCTGACAAAATATGTGGGTTAGCTCAGCAGCTGCTGCAATGTATCTGTCCTGCCTCAAGTGGGTAGTTGGGTGAGCTGTTGAACATCTGAACTTCTTTGAACATTACAACAGATTCTTATTTTCTGCTGCCCCACATGCGTAAAAACCTTCTTTATTTTCTCATCCTAGGAAATGGAGGACATATGAAAGAGAAGATGTGGTGGGTTGACCCTGGCTGGATGCCAGGTGCCCACCAAAGCTGCTCTATCACTCCCCCTTCTCAACTGGACAGGGGAGAGAAAATATAACGAAAGGCTCGTGGGTCGAGATAAGGACAGGGAGATCACTCACCAATTACCGTCACGGACAAAACCTATTCGACTTGGGGAAAAATTAGTTTAATTTATTACTAGTCAAATCAGAGCGGGATAATGAGAGATAAAACCAAATCTTAAAACACCTTCCCTCCACCCCTCCCTTCTTCCCAGGCTTAACTTTACTCCTTATTTTCTCTACCTCCTCCGCCCCGAGCAGCGCAGGGGGACGGGGAATGGGGGTTTGGGTCAGTTCATCACACGTTGTTTCTGCTGCTCCTTCCTCCTCGGGGGGAGGACTCCTCACACTCTTCCCCTGCTTCAGCGTGGGGTCCCTCCCACGGGAAACAGTCCTTCATGAACTTCTCCAATGTGAGTCCTTCCCACGGGCTACGGTTCTTCATGAACTGCTCCAGTGTGGTGTCACTTCCACGGGGTGCAGTCCTTCAGGAACAGACTGCTCCAGCGTGGGTCCCCCATGGGGTCACAAGTCCTGCCAGCAAACCTGCTTCATCGTGGGCTTCTCTCTCCACAGGGCCACGGGTCCACAGGTCCTGCCAGGAGCCTGCTCCAGTGTGGGCTTCCCACAGGGTCACAGTTTCCTTCGGGCATCCCCCTGCTCCGGCGTGGGGTCCTCCACGGGCTGCAGGTGGATATCTGCTCCACTGTGGACCTCCATGGGCTGCAGGGGGACAGCCTGCCTCACCATGGTCTTCACCACGGGCTGCAGGGGAATCTCTGCTCCGGCGCCTGGAGCACCTCCTCCCCCTCCTTCTTCACTGACCTTGGTGTCTGCAGAGTTGCTTCTCTCACATCTTCTCACTCCTCTCTCTCTGGCTGCAACTGCTACTCCCCTGTAACTTCTTTTCCCTTTCTTAAATATGCTATCCCAGAGGCACTACCACTGTTGCTGATGGGCTCGGCCTTGGCCAGTGGCGGGTCCATCTTGGAACCCGCTGGCATTAACTTTATCGGACACAGGGGAAGCTTCTGGCAGCTTCTCACAGAAGCCACCCCTGTAGCCCCCCCGCTACCAAAACCTTGCCACACAAACCCAATACAGAAGAACTTCAGAATGTGTAAGCAGTGCTGGGAAGTTTAATTTAGAGCCATAGAACAAAAGTAAAATAGAAACCACTGGGATGATTAATTTATGAAAATCTCTACTCCTGAATTTAATCAGGAAGACAAATGAAGAAAGCTGACCAAGATAAAGAATGAATTAATTACTTATTAAATCTAACAGGATGCAGCTGATGCCTAGTAGGCAAATCAAGGTCACGTTTAGCTAGAGTTCAATGGCCTAGTCCAATAGGATGGTTTGGGTGAATGAAAGAAATGAGTTGACTTTATATGAGACAGCTGGTTCTTGCATACCAAATTAACT
This sequence comes from Gymnogyps californianus, assembly GCF_018139145.2. Lineage (NCBI taxonomy): Eukaryota > Metazoa > Chordata > Aves > Accipitriformes > Cathartidae > Gymnogyps > Gymnogyps californianus. Next base: position 21,328,001 of record NC_059471.1, read on the forward strand.
CTTACTTGATGCTACCTGTGCACACAGCAGTGGGAAAGTTGGCCTCCAAAAACCCATGCTGGTTGTGAGGAGCATATGTAAGGTGAGCCCTGTGTAGAAGCAAAGTTACAGTGTACTTAAACTGCTCTTGAATTTGTTTAACACAATTAATCAAATTCAGTATGTTTTCAGGGAGCATAAAGCATTTGCATAACACAAAGAAATATGAAAAAATACAGAAATGCCAAATATGACATTCTGACTGTCTATGAAAAATGCAGGATGAGATCAAAGAGTCTTGCCTTGAAGGCAGCAGCAATGGTCCCACAGACTCCATTACAACCGCAGGTCAGATAGATAGATACTTTCCAACTGACTCTCAGATACGAAGGAAAGATGTAACACAGAGACAGACATCTCAGACACAAGTGATACTGTCCGAGTGTTAATCTCTCTCATCTCCTCCTGCTCAGAGCCAACAGGCAGCTTGGAGGAAGCTGTACATATTAGCAGGGACTGAATTTTTCCTGGTTGGACCCAGGATAAATGAGGCACTGGCACTGTAGATACCAGCCTTTCCCTGCAGTTCTTGTGTGCTGAGTACCCCTCGTCTCTTCATCTGAACCTCAGACTCAATTACTTCAGCAAATTGTACTACACAAGCTATGCAGATCTGTTAGAAAGCATAAAATAAGCAGGTAACACTAAATACAATATATATGTAGTTTATGTTTGGCAATATACATGAAGCAAATGTATTTGTGATGAAATTTCATTGATTTATCAGTTTCTATAAAGACCGTTAGAACATAGATTTCCAAGAGACTGCGCATAAGGACCAATCTCTTGCAAGATCAATGTCATAATATACCAAATATCTGTCAAGCATGTGAGTGAATTTCTGCATTCTCACTGTTCAATTCATTTTCTACTTCCCAAATGCAAATTTCTGTGCATACTTATGAGAGTGGTATAGTCTTCAGTTTTCTGGTGACTTCTTTAATGCCATGCAAAAAATGGTTCTCTGTTTAATGATACTTTGACATGAATGTGTTTCTAAGGGAAGGAAAAAATACTTTATTTAATCTGTTTTTTATTAGTAACTTTGCATTCTGGGTCTAATTTAACTAATGACCTAATAATTATTCCTCTGTAAATAATAATTATTTCTCTGTAAATCACAGAAAGCATTAAACACACTATGTCACAGTGCCTTGATAAAGCAGATTTGAGAACTTGAAAATGTGGCAATACCTTCCAGGAGAGGATAAAAGCTCAGCTGTTCTATGTCGTATCACTTGTGATTTTTGGACAGTTTCCATTTGCAGCCTATCCATTTAGCTCTCAATAGACATGTCCTTTCCCTTCCTGGGATTCATTGTCTTCAACAACTTTTCATTTATCTTGCCAAGCTTGGCCTTCACATATCCCACTCTGCTAGAAAGTTACCTCTTGCTGCCATCCTCAAACGGTGCAGCGTGGTCTGCATCGAAAACAAAACATACTCTGGATTCCCACTTAGAGTAGATCGATGGAAATAATAACTTTTCATTGCCTTCAAACGTAAGACTGTTAAACCCAATGACTAATCAAACCAAGCTTTTCAAGTACAGTTGTGTCTCCATTTATGGTCGCCCTACTTAGATTCAAAATATTCTCATAAAACGTACTCAAAATTTATTCCAATTCAAAATCAAAGGTTGCAATGGAACCTGTGGTGAGAGCAATACTGAGAAACTTTACTGGTTCAAAGATTAAGTGTCCTGAACAGAGATCTTAGAAAAAGCTGAATTTTCAGAAACTTTTTGGTGTTTTTCATTAGCAAGAGGTATAACATTCTTCTTCCCTTCCAGTTTCCCATCAGGGAGACAAAGAAGGGAAAGAGACAGGGTAATGTTAAATGATGTAGTATCTCAGACATATAATTCTTTCTAGTGATGTAGGTGTTTTCCTTGTTAATTTGGCACTATGTGCCAGCAGTGTAAGTACATACAGATTTAGGAGACTTTGTTTGTTCAACAGACTGGCTGTTGAAATTTGCATTCCAGTATCGCTTGGAGCTGGCTTAAAATTGTGTGACAAGTAGCTCTTCTTATGACAGTAATGCCTATTATCTGTTAGCATGGCTTCATGCAATGACAGTTTGGGGAGCAAAAGTAAGCCATGTTTTGTGTTCCTATTGAACCACTGTTGTATTTGACTGATACGAATTGGGGGTTCAGTCCTGTAAACCATTTTCCTTATCTTTAAAATAATCCAATTAGTACGAGTGGAACAACTCCTCCAGGACCTACATACAGTGTCAATACTTTGAGAACAACAGCAAAACCAAATTCTCAAAAGACCAAATAATACAAAGGACTGTCTCTCTCCCAGAACACAGTATTAACCAAAATTGGACATTTCATGTGCATTAGCAAGGATGATTAATGAGTGTTTCAACTACAGACTGATACCATGTTACTGAAGGATAGAAAATGTGATGCTTATATTTAAAAAAGAGGAGGAGGGTTGCCTGGGAAATTAACTGACTCTTTAGTCTGACTCTGAACTTGATAAGATTTTACAGTCAAATCTGAAGGCAAGATTGACCGAGAGAAAGCTGGGGAGCTTTGTCCTAAGTGAAGAGGAATCATGTACCATGAAGAAGTAGATGACAGGAGACAGGAGCATTAGCTGTGGACAGTGAAAAGAGGAAGGTTATGCAATTTCAGGGATCAATCAGGGATCCAGGAGGCGGAAAAAGTGATGTGACGGTCTTTATGAATGTAGCAGGAAGGACAGACACCACTGAGGCCTGAGGAGATCACTCACTGTACATGTAATTATGCAGCCCTTTGCCTCTGCAGGAGCACTGGGCTGCCGTCCCCTGAGTGATGGTGACCCCTTCTCCCTGTCTCGTAGTGTAAGAGTTCTGTTCTGTAAGGAGCTACAGACCAGGAGTCAGTGACAGAATACACAGTTATTGTAGAGTAACATTTTTTATATAGAAAAAAGCATTGTAGAGATAATGAATTCTGAGTCACAGTTTACCTCCCTGCTTCTTCCTGATATGGACCATTCCTTACTGGGGGGAACTCAGCATCTTTCACTGTTTTTTTCTCTCTGTGGACTTTTTTCCTTAGGTTATAGCTAGTCATTCATCACCACCAGATACCTCTTCTCCAGAGGAAGACTTTTAGTTGTTCTCTGCACTATAGCTTCTCAGCCTGGCATTTTCACCTGAGGTAAGATCCCCAAAGCTAACAGATTTCCCTCTGCTTCTTTTTTTTTCCCACTTTTTTTCTTGAGGCAGGGGAGCCAAAATTGTTGGGGTTTTTTTCCTCATGGATTCTTTTTTGGATGGTCAGTATGGCTCAGCTGATGGCCTAAAGAATCAGTTTGGCCTATCTTTTTCCCCAAAGCTCATGGGCAAAGGTTGCAAATGCACCCCAAAAGCCAAAAAAGCTTCTGCTGTTCCAGCCTCTGTTTTGCCCAGCACAGAGCCACTCAACTGGGCACTCTTAATGCCCTGAGATCTATAGTCACACCTCTCCTCACACATATAGGGCTTAACATGTAGGAGCTATTAAAACTCTGCCTTTGGGGAATTCATATAAGGAAGACTTAAAACCAATATACCATAATACCCTTCACATTCTCATTACCTACCTAGTACCTGGTGTTCATCATTAAAATCATATATGTGTGTTTGCACTTGTGTGTATATAATTATCCATCACAGCATTCTTAGATGATTAGAGTGTAAAAGACCTAAACATGCATGACATGAGCCAGGTTCAATCCTTGACTCCACGCTTGTCTCAGTATTTTGCAATTCAACAATATTCTAGGGGACAATAGTCTCTCAATTTTCTGCAGGAAAAAAAAACATATTGTTTTAATAAGTAGTGCCAGCTACTAAAGCTCTACACAGAGTGATAAACCTGTCACATCTAGAAATAAAATATCTGAATCAGCAGATTCGAACTCATGTGATTTTTCTTTTTGGTTCACTTTACTAACTGGTCAGTTGTGCCAAGTATTTTGCTTAAATCTAAATCAGACCAAGAAGACATAAAATAACCTTTCAATGGTGCAAGTTGTGCAATTTGGGCTACTAGTTTTACATGGTGGAGATTTACATTGTCTTGGCTAAGCTTTGAATATATTGCCTTATAAAACTGGAGGTTTCTCTATGAGCAGACTATCTGTCTGCCACCCCAACAGTGCAAAGGACACACTAATTTCCTTGAAGATAGGGTTGCTTTTGCAAGTTGCAGAAAAGGGTCTTGAGCCTGCCCCTGCTAAATCGATTCATTACACAACTGCCATTCAAAAGCTGTCCACGCTCCACGGAGCATATGAAGATAACTGCTGCTGCCCTATACTGCCACAGGAGCTCACCCACAGCTGTAATTCTCATCTAGTTGGGAAGCTTGTTAAAATCCTCTAATTAAAAACCTCTATGGCCTTATTCAAGTCCATCTCACAGCCCTTGACCTTTTCCTCTCAGCTGGGACACATATAGGTGTGGCAGTCTTCTCTAGCGCAGCAGACAGGAAAAGTATTATGGTGTCCATCTCCTAGAGACTTCATCATCTTCCCACAAATATTTATGTCTTTGACACTTATTTTTGCTTTGAATAGACTACAATGACACTATTTCATGAAATATAAAACTTCTGGATCACCTGTCTGCTGATCCGCAATTGCATCACTATTATTTTCTTCCCAAAAAAGTAGAAATTCCAAGATTTGGGATCATTAATTGAGCAGGGAACAAATAAAAATAATCCATCCTCATTTGCTTACAATAACAATTTTAAAAGACTCACAAAATATAAATATTTCTGATACAGTCACATTAAATGGTTCTAATAAGCATAAATAATTTCGCCTTATTCCCTTCCCTTTAAGTATTCCATCCGAAAAATATTCATCCAACTCATTAAGAGGCACCAACTTTTTATCTGAATAATAGACTTAGTTTATCAGAGCTGCTTCAGAAACTCTTGGAAATGAATTCTGCTTATGTCCTTCTAGGGCTCTGGAAATGGAATATGCAGAGAGAGTGGCATCAAGGACTGGCAAATCACACTGTTCCTTGTGTTTGGGAATCTAGAGGACAGTTATATTTAGATGACAAAAACTGCACAAGAAACAGGGGCTGCTAACAGATACAGTAAATTGGTGATGTTCTTTCCAAATCTCATAGGACAACATGTTAGTATTCTTATGAGAGGAGAAAAAAAATCATGTAATTAAATGCGAGATTCTCCAACAAGATTTGTGGCCCCTCTGAGAACAGATGACACTTAATGCCACTATCAGGAATGATACTGCATATTGGAAGAAAGGCGACAAGTACCAATTAGTCACTCATGACTCTGGCATGTTTGATTGCTCTTCATTCATTTGAGATTTGCTTGCTGATTCTACTAATCCACAGACAGGCAAAAGGTTTTGGAAAGGATTTACAAAGTCTCCAAGGGAATCTTCATTTCCAGCTGTCTCTGAGAAGTGCATCTAACTGATGCACTGTGTCTTCAGAAATTATGCCCACCAATTTGCTTTACCTAAGGGCATAAAAGAGGAGGGCAAGGGAAAACTAACTTGGTTTTAAGTTCCCTTATTAGCCTTACCGGCTCAAATAGTACATTCTTCCGTCCAGAAATGTAGTCTGATTGGAAAAGGAGGAATTAGACCATTTGCCAAGAATTTCTAGACGACAGGCGACTGAGCCCACCAGAGGCTGCAATGAGCCAACGAGACCCTCAGGCGTACTGCTGCCATGTGTGTGCACATCCTGCACACGGGATGTGGTGCATTATGGACACACAGCAAGTCCCAAGTTTTGGAGAGCATAGCCCATCATGTGCATGAGACAAAATCCCTGGCCATGGGCAGAATCACATGGCTCTCCTACAGCTTCCCAGGATTCCTGTATCTCCAACCAGGAAATTAGATCAGAGTGTGACAAGTGTCCACACCACACAGTGCAGCCATGGTTTTATGTCTATCACAGTATTCTCCTGGAGAAGCTGGCTACTCATGGCTTGGACGGGTGTACTCTTCACTAAAAAACTAGCTGGATGGCCGGGCCCATTCAGTTGTGGTGAATGGAGTTAAATCCAGTTGGTGGCCGGTCACAAGGGGTGTTCCCCAGGGCTCAGTATTAGGGCCAGTTCTGTTTAATATCTTTATCAATGATCTGGATGAGGGAATCGAGTGCACCCTCAGTAAGTTTGCAGATGACACCAAGCTGGGCGGGAGTGTTGACCTGCTTGAGGGTAGGAAGGCTCTGCAGAGGCATCTGAACAGGCTGGACCGATGGGCCGAGGCCAATTATGTGAGGTTCAACAAGGCTAAGTGCTGGGTCCTGCACTTGGGTCACAACAACCCCATGCAACGCTACAGGCTTGGGGAAGAGTGGCTGGAAAGCTGCCTGGCAGAAAAGGACCTGGGGGTCTTGGCTGACAGCTGGCTGAATGTGAGCCAGCAGTGTGCCCAGGTGGCCAAGAAGGCCAATAGCATCCTGGCTTGTATCAGAAACAGTGTGGCCAGCAGGACCAGGCAAGTGATTGTCCCCCTGTACTCGGCACTGGTGAGGCCGCACCTCAAATACTGTGTTCAGTTTTGGGCCCCTCACTACAAGAAAGACATTGAGGTGCTGGAGCGTGTCCAAAGAAGGGCAATGAAGCTGGTGAAGGGTCTGGAGAACAAGTCCTATGAGGAGCGGCTGAGGGAACTGGGGTTGTTTAGCCTGGAGAAAAGAAGGCTCAGGGGAGACCTTATCACTCTCTGCAACTACCTGAAAGGAGGTTGCGGTGAGGTGGGTGTCAGTCTCTTTTCCCAAGTAACAAGTGATAGGACAAGAGGAAATGGCCTCAAGTTGCGCCAGGGGACATTTAGATTGGATATTAGGAAAAATTTCTTCACTGAAAGGGTTGTCAAGCATTGGAACAGGCTGCCCAGGGAAGTGGTTGAGTCACCCTCCCTGGACGTATTTAAAAGATGTGTAGATGTGGCACCTAGGGACATGGTTTAGTGGTGGGCTTGGCAGTGTTAGGTTTATGGTTGGACTTGATGATCATAAAGGTCTTTTCCAGCCTGAATGATTCTATGATTCTATGATCTTTCCAGTTAGGACTGGATGTCTCCATCACTGGTCTGGGTTCTAACACCGGTCTACAGGTCAGTGTCCCAAAATGCCACCTTTAGTTACATGCGCTGCACAGACATATTCCTGTTCCTGCGAGATGGCAGCATGTTGCTTTGTAATTACATGTCAGTCAATGAATTAAAATAAAGTTGTGCCCCCATCTGAAAAGCAGTACCTTCATCTCTTCATGTTTTTAAGGCTGGCTCTGAGAAGAGTATTGTAAAGTTCTGGTCATGGCTACACATGAACTACTTTCACTGATGCTCTATGAGTTATCTCAATTTAATGTCAGATACCCTAGCCTCAGGTTTGTCTGTCTCCCTTAGGTTTGACATCAGAAGAGTCTTGTCTACATATCAGAAGAGAAGGGTGTGACTTCATTCTCCATGGAAGGAAGGCAAGGGCTCGCTCTCTGTGGCTTTCTGGTAAGTGAAGATCATGATAGTCCCATTTCAAAAAAAGGAGCAAATAAAAGGTAGATTCAGTCCCTGTAGGTCAAGTTACAGACTTTTATCAATAATACTTTGTTTCTTTTAATCAGAGAGAGAATTTTGGCTCTGGAGTCTAGTTTGGGGTCTACCCAAAACTAGGTTTTGGGGTTTTACAGAACTGATCCTGAGTAGTTTCAAAATCATTCCCAAATGCAGCAGGGTTTTTGGAGTTTGAGGACGTAGAGATTAATTTGTGTACTCAGTTCACTTCTGCTTCACCCCAGATTCACAAACTGTCACATCCGTGTTCAGAGTAGGAGGCCTTGTGCAGTAGCTGCAAATCCCTGTTGAATAGCGACATGGTCTCTCTAATCCCTTAAGAAAATTTAAAACTATTTGCAACTGAAAGTGACCGTTCCTACGGTGGTTCTAACCATGTTTGATCAAACAAAAAACCAGAGTCTTCATCCATGAATGACATCAGTGTCAGCAATCTTTAATCAACAACTTCATGTGATTCCTCTGCTTCTAGGCTATGTCAGGCTAAATCTAGTACAAACAGGGAACAGAAATGCCAAGCAGGGCTGGACCAGTCTCTTAGGAAACCACGTGTGTGAGTACAGTACAAAGTGTTGCTGGAAAGAGACGTTTGGGGGTCAAAGCACATGGGGCTCAGATAACATTGCCCATTCGACCACCTTGTAGGAAGACAGGCAGTTTGCAGCACACAGGTATGAAAGAGCTTTTGATTCAGTCCAGCCCATACACCGATACGGTGCCCTGCAGCCTGTCACTGCAACACTCCTGTTGTGACGTGGGACATTCTTTTTGCAGAAAAGGAAGACTCTAATCGTGAAGGCATGTATCTAAGATTGGCTCAGCCCCAAAGTGAATCCAACAGTGAAGATACTGCCAAGCAGTAAGGTTTATCTTAGGGAAATTTAATACTCATTTGAGGCAGAATCAAAGAACCTGATCTGGAGCTCTTATGTGTGAAATTAGCTGATATGAGGCAGAGTGGAAGCCCACCAAGATGAATGGGAATTCAGTGGGCTTTGGATGAGATCCCATATGAGCAAAAGGCTGCAGAAGTGTGACTCAAAGCAGACCACTGGCCTTTGCCTGTATAGGAAAGTTAGCCAGGATCATTCTACTACTAATACAGTTGTAGTGACACAACACGCTACGTGGACGTCTTTGCTGGACTGCAGGTTTCCATGTGATGAATTAGGGGCCTGAACACAGACAGTCAGCTGGGGAAGGAAATGGCAGGAGGGACCAATGGCCCTGGCACACGCGACGGAGCGTGCGCTGCACCGAGAGGGGCTGTAGGCTCTCACCCGCTCCCTCCGATCCCCTTGCAAATCCCTACTTGAGTTGAAGAGGTATAAATTACTGCCATAGTTTTACCGATAATTTTTCACATGTGTACAAACCCCTACACAACACAAATTATTCTAATTTTAGGATTTAGCTTTATAACCATTTAGAAATCTTAATTTGTCCATCAATCACACCTCAAGATCTGAGTTCACGGGCACACAGCTCTCAAAAAGCTTCAAGAAGAAATGTCAGAGGGAAGGGAAAAAAAGCAACCCTCCTTACGTTAAGCTTTGTACAGGCAGGGGAACCACTGGCTGCTTCTACAGCTGCTTGCATGGAGGAAATGCGCTCAGAGCTCTGCATGAATCCTGCATACCCTGCCCTGCAGCAAAGAGAGAACCCCAGCCAGCTCTTTTTCCTTCACATGACATCGCTGTGGAGCCCACAGCATTCCTCAGGAAACTTGTCGTGACAGGGTCGTCGCAGGGAAGGCTCGGGGGAAACAACGGTCCCCAAAGTGGTGGCAGAGCAAGGAGGAGGGGTGGCGCAGGCCGGTGTGCGTGAGCACGCGTGAAAGCAGCAGCGGGATACAGGTAGGAGAGCAGGAGTGGACCAGGCTGGGGGAGATGTGAGAGCGATGGGGAAGGTCCACCGCAGCAGAAGAGGTTGGGGAGAGCAAGGGGGTGGTAGGAGAGAGCTGCAAAGAGGGCAGAGGGGCCTCTGGGTGGTGATGGAGAGGCGAGAGCAAGCCAGCAAGGGGGAGCTGTGCGTTCCCAAGGGATTCCTCTCTCCTTGGCACTAAGGCAAAACTTAGGGAAATACGCAGATTAAACAAAGGAGCAAAGAGCTACAGTAACGTGGGAAAGGCAGGTAGAAAGAAGAAAATTTCACTGCAACAGTTTTCATACAGTTTTTCACAGGGTTTTTTTTTAGAGTGAATAAAACCAAAGCAGCCCCAGACACTTTAAGGTCACAGGGCGAGCCAGCAAATATGCAGCTCACCTGAGGTCTCTCTGGCCTTGGCAGCACTACAAGTGTTTTATTTTCACATAGATAAACCATTCATGAACAATTTCTCTAATGCATTAAGCGTAAACAAGCTTTCCTTTTGCATAGGTAAGTATTTCTTCCTACCCCTGTGATTTCCTCTCCTAAAACAAATATTTTTATGTGTGGAACCACTGAAAGAAAACAAGTCTGAGGCTTCCCATTAATTACTGAGTTTCCCAGGACTTCTCCTGCAGTGTCTGGAGCCAGGGTCCCATGCCACACGTTTTATTTTGTGGAGTCTTTCCATTTTATGGCTCTTGGAGCAACTGGTCGTGTTTATTGATCTTTCCACACAGCTGTTCTTTTCCTGCAGGAGCACTGAGATGGATTTTCTGTGGCCTGATACGTGAGGCCCCGTGCATCTCTGTTAAAGTGGGTTTGTTGATGCCAGTAACAGGAGTCAAGGAGGCAGCAGCTTTTTAAGACTCAGAGTTTGTGGGTGTAAAGGAAGCAGAAAATGCTGCACACTGGCTTCACTTTCACTGTAAAAAAATGTGCTTGTGCGATGAATTCCAAAATCCCATGAACAAACTAACCCAAACGAGACTAGCTGTGACACATAAGGATGGAGCGGAGGAATTGTGAGAGACCTGTGCTGGAAAAGGAGGGGTGAGACGTGGGCAGCTGCACAGGAGAAGGGCGGTGGAGCATCCGCACAGAACAACTCCAGCTACACACAGGCAGCTCCCAGCACATCTCCTCATGTCCCAGACGGCACTGAATTCCCCCCAGCAACTTCTACTATTCCTCACCCATCCTAGCTAATTTTACCAGATCAGACACGAACAGGAATGACCTCATGTAGATACAAGACCTGTCTCATGCAATAACAAAAAACACAAGCGCTCATGACCCCAGAATAACCCCAAACTGGGGATAGCATCACTCAACCGTGGATTATGTTTCACAGTTTTCCGAGGGCCATAGTCACACGGGACTCCAGAGCTGAACACCCCTGTCACTGCGGCCAAGTTTCAGATTCGGAGGGGTGAGTCTGCCTGCCGATAGAGCCGCCTCTCTGGCCAGGGTGCATCACAAGCCACAGAAACACAGTCACCCTTGGGACACAGCAGCGGCGGTCACGCAGACACACTCGGGGGCTTGTGGGTGTAACAGGACCAGGATGCTGGTGAGGGCTTGTAACTTAGGGAGGGAAGGGGAAAAGAGCAGGAAAGAAAACTTGTTAGAGAAAATATCTGTCTTACCTCTCTGCCGACTCCTCAGAAAGTGCAGCAGACGCTTGCATGTACAAATCTTTCCCAAAAAACCAGATAAGGATCTCAGCTCAGCACAAAGAAAAGCAGGGGTGCTCTCATTCTCCCCCGAAACGCCCCAAGCCCCCTCTGAGCAGCCCAGGTTACCCTCTGTGAGGACCCCCTGCCCTCCACGGCTCCTCTGAGCGCTTGAGGGGTCTCTGAAGGAGCCACTGCACCCCAGAGCCGTTCCTGCGCCTCCTCTGCACTCAGGGGGAGGAACAGCTGGAAGAGTGTCAGCACAACACGCTCCATAAATTTTCCCTCAGCCTTCTGCAGACGTAAGTCCTTGAGAAAAATGCCTAAATCCCGTCGTTTGTTGACATAGTAACCACATTTAAGTTTTTGCCCTCCTCAGAAGCCATCTGCATAAAACAATTCATTATGAGAAAGATTTATCCAGCCTGCAGCGGGCTGGTTTATGTGGTTTTATTTGTCAAAGGAAGAAATAAAGAGAGTGAATGTTTATACGCTAGAGACTTCACACCCAGACCAAGGGGTTGTTTCATTACAGCAGTTCATATTAAGGACTTCCAGAACTCTATGAAGGAAGCGTATTACCAAGTAAAACGAAAAAAATCCATTGTTCAGATAAACAGCCCATTTCTAATGCGTAAGTGAAGTAAAACTTCAGGAACTTTTAAGGAGGTCCCAAAATGTTTTGCATTTTTCTCTAACTTATTCACATATATTTATCACATTCCTCCAAAGATGCTTGAAACATCTTAAAAGTTCCCAATAAAGTTTATAAAGCCACAACAGATACTGGGAGAAATAGCAGAGGATCAGAAACAAGTAACGCCTGTGGAAGACTTTCCTTCCCCAATCGTATGGAGATGAGCTCTATGGAGATGAGCTCTTTAGTCTCCGGGCAGTGGAGAGGAGAGAGATAAAAGAGAATTGTGCTGCAGGGATCACGTGGGGTTTAATGGGTTTTAATGCATCCCCTCATCCAAACTGCTGCCACCGTACACAGATCTGCATTCAGATTCCTAGCCCTTTTACTGCTAAGTTAGGCTATGGGAGCAGACTGGCAGCATGTGCAAACCCATGCTGCCCTGCAGGGCTTTTTTGACGCCAGTTGCAAAAGGATGGGGTGGCGGGTAAAGTAACAAAATCCGAACCTTGGTACCTGGAGTTGAAAAGAGCTTTACAAGCACCATTTCAGTGTTTTAACTCAATGTTGCCTTATAAAAACTGCCTTATTTACAAATCTCTTTAAGGTCCTAATTGTGTATTATTTACTACAGAAAACTTGTCTTTGAACAGGGTTAAATGCGTGCTTAAGCCTGGAAACAGCAGAGCAGCATAAAGAGTGAGAGATCTAGAATTTTGGAAGCTATAACCTCTTTTCCTCCAATCTTGAGATTCATTACAAGTGACCATAACCTTCCCCCCAACACCCAGGCATCCTCATCTTCCTCACACCATACTCCCTCTCCCCGCTTCTCCCCCCCCCCCCCCCCCAATCAGATAAGTTCTTCATCCACGTCTTTTTCCTGGAGTGTAGCTGAGAATCATTAGTTATTTCCTGAAGTGTCACTTAAATGGGAAAATTCTGGGGAAGAGAAGAGAGAAAGAAAAGAGAAAGTCTAAATGTGCATTCACAACTCGTGATTTTGGAAGTCTTATCCCTTTGGGGAGGTTTCATTAAACTTTTTAAAGGATAGGTTCTGAAATATAGGTTCAGCATCAGTACACATTTCTCAAACTATCATCAGCTAACATCCTGACCCGATACCAAATATACAAGTGTTATTTTAAATGTTGTAAATGTTTTAAGGAACCAGTAGGTATTGTGAAGCTTGTAAAACTATGACACAAAACCATGCTGCTGTGCAATTTACATTTATTGGGTATGTGAAGACAAAACATTTTCAGTAGACAAGGTTTGGTTAAGTTTTTAAAATATTTTAAAGCAACTCCAAAAGGGTGGACCGCTAGCTCCCTGCCCTGGCTCCATGAATAGTTCGGTAAAGCCCATGGAACAACTGAAACATGTTTGTAGTTCTGGTGGCACCGAGGTGGTGCACAGGAGCTACACTTCTGGCCAGGTCTTCTTTGGACTTGCTCTTGAGCTCGGTTTGACACTGCACCTGATCAGCTGGTAACTGTGAGCTACAGGCTCAAGGTGAGCGTCACCCTCATCTTTTCCTTGCATCTCCCACCGCAGTCTGTTTGCCTTGCACTGTGCCTGTGCTGGGGCCACTGGGGCAGCCGTTTCAGCAAGCTGATCCACTCGAAAACCAACCCACCCAAAAGCCATAATTTTCCATTTCATCAGCTCGCTAAGCTGACCTAGCTACAGTTGTGCAATTGCTGGATGCAGAGTCAGGCAGTGCGGGCAGATGGGTGGGCAGTGCAGTGGGACTGCAGGACAGCAGCCCCCAGTTACACTAGATTATGCGTAACATTAAGTTCCCATCTAAGCTTTTTTGTGCCTGTGCTCTCTCAGTCAAATGGGACAATACTCCTCCCTTATCCTACAGATTGTAAGCCACTGAAAAGCTATTGCATTGCAGCCGTGCAAGTACCTGAGGAATGGCAGTTGCCTGAGCCCAGAAAGTCTGTTTCAGGTGACTGAGGTACAGTACCTGTGATCCTCCACACACGGTATATAAAATCAGAGTCTTCACAAACTTAAAAACTCAACCTCGAATAATGTATTATCCTCTAGCAAAAAATGATAAAATATATAAGAAGTAAACCAGTTTTATTTCTGCACACTGTGCATACCAAACGAATACTCTGCTGTTAGCAAGAATGTAAGTACTAAAGTCAGTCTGTTCTTTGTAAATTGAGCCTAGTTTCCATGAAATAAGCTATTAACAGGAAAAAAAAAACCAAACGACAGTAGTATATGTTCTATAAGTTATTTTTAGCAGGACTCTAGAAATACCTTTGCTGGTAAATATACACAATATAGTTTGTGCTAAGACTGTTTAGCTTTGTTTTTCTGAATCTGTTTTTGACCAAATTGTGAAGATACTCTGCTTGGACTGTTTACTTAGAAATCATTTCATAATTAGACTGTTTTGCCGTACACAGGTAACAGAATTGTAGCAACTGGGCAACATCATCCGCAGGATTTCATGAGATAACAAAGTTGCACAAGGACACTTTACTAGGCCTGCTATTGAAGATGAACCATTGTATTGATGAGATGGCAGAAAAGTCCTGTGTCCTTTTGTAATGGTGTTTTAGAAAGCAAAGAAGTGAAGGAACACAAGAAATGGGCTCTGGCCCAGAGCTGCAAGCACAAAGCATTAGCAGCTGCTTAGTGCTATGTTTGCAAATGCTCTGGTTCCTGCAGAAACACCTACTCCTTCCTGAATTCTGGCCAGCATTTATAGTTAAGTGCAGACAGTAAAAGACTGTTCTCGATTACCTGCTTCTTATCTGTATGGTCCATTTTGTGTGACAATGGATTTTCAGCTAGATTTTTAAAGCTTTATTATTCAGGCCACCTATTAGGCATCTATTTACATTGCTATGTGCGCCAAGGACCTATTTGGTGGGGGCCGCACGGTGGGGTGGGGAAGTTTGGGTACTGCCTTAGCCACAGGGAACAAAACAGAGCAGGGAGAACACAGGAAACCACAGAGCCCTTAATGCAAATCGTGAACTTTCTATAGGCGTCCTTGAACTATCCTATAGAATGTAATACTGATTTACGTCCGGTAATGGGAGTCTCAAATATCGTTTCAAAAGTGTCTGGAGGGATTAGCAGATTGTCAAAGCTGGGGCTGAGAACTCCTTTCCATTTCAGGGCTGACCTCCTCGGAGTTCCGACCGTAAATCGGGTTTTACAGAATCATTTCCCTAGGATCCTACTCAGTCCAGCAGGATGCAGTCCATAAAAGGCCACAAAATACTGAGGCAAACTTAAAAGGGAAAACCCAGAATAAAAGCACACAGCAAACAAAACAAGAAGGTTTGTGGTCCGCTCTTTCAAAAGCTAAAGCTGAAAATCCTGTTCACTTTGAAGGGATGCCCCTTACCCAAAGCAGATCAATGAACCAAGCTCATTTTGTGGCCGTTTCACTTGCTCAAGCTTTCTAAACTTAGTACATGTACCCCTGTTCAGTATAGTGTTCTGGAAAGTATCTTGGCATCACCTTATCGAACTTTATTGAATCTGGGCCCTAAATACCACAGTGGTGGATATATCAGCTATAGCAAATAAATAGATACACCATGCCTGAAGAGGCAGGCGCTCTATATTCAAACTGGAGTGCAAGGGCAATGTCTTTGCTGCCTACAGCTCTTGACAATGAAGCTGTGCCACTCTAACAGCAGCTGCTGTTGAAAGGGCTGTCCTCTGCCCATCTCTTTATGCTGGAGCTGGCATTTGTCTGACTCCACCATTAGCTGATTCATCTTAGTGAGCAGAAAAATCTTCATTTTCTTCCTGTTGGATTGTTTTGCCCTGTATTAACTCCCTGACCTGCTCACCAGAGTCAAGACAAGCATCAGTGCTGCTCCAAGGGAAACGGCAGGAGTTCACCCAAGTGGGAAGGCGAGAGGGGCTGCCTGGCACTTTTTGGCAGTAGTTATCTTTTAGCCCAGTTTAAATATACTGCCTGGCTGTACCCTTAGGCCACGGGCAGAGATGTTGTCCGGGCCACAGATGAACAGGGTTAAGAGGTTATTTCTTTATCCCTCCCACACTTCACTGAAGATTACCATCTTCTCAGATCTGCCAACAGGGTAGCATGTTTTGTCCCCCCTCTTCTCAGTCTCAAAATGCTCTAGAAAAAATCTCCTATGGAAATCACTGAGGCTAGTACAGATCATTTTCACAGGACTGTGCCATGGAGTGATGAAATGAGCAATTACATCACTGCATCAGAGGGTAAGGTTTCACAAGGTGCATGCCTTAGTTAATGGCTTCCTACCACTGAAACAGGGCAGTGAGTCTCCTCTCTCCCTTCTGGGCAGTGGTCTTCACCTCCACCTAATGCCAGCTCTGCTGTTCCTCTGACAATTTGATGAGCCAATTCAGCTCACTCAACTGACAGAAAAAGGTTCTTTTTTTTTTTTTCTGTTTTTCTACAGCCTGTGAGATGAACCAGCTCATGCAGGAGCGACAGAGCATTCACAACATGCAGTAATGAATGAGGACCATGCTTGGGTTGGGGTACATCCTGATGGGAAAGAAGGGGAAGAAGTGCTCAGTGTACAATAACATCTTAACATGGGTCAGCTGCAGCCTCATGTTAAAAATAGCTGTTATTGCTGTTTCCTAGCTGAGCCTGAGATCTGTCCCAGCACATAGTTTACAAGCCGTGGTAAGTATAGATGGATGGTTTGCACAACGCTAGAGACCTTTCATCTCCTCTCAAGGAAAAGCTCTTTCTTGACATAGACAGGAACAACTCCCATGAAAGTGTTAATTTGTTTAAAGCTACTGTGCAGCTCCTTTGCCCTTCAGGGCCCTGAGAGCTCTGAGCCACCAATGAGTCCATTCAGATGATGCAATACGTGTACCTGGACACACTGTCAGAGGACTGTGGTAGGAGAAAAATCAGGAAAAAACCACCAGAAGATTAAATTCTCTCTTTCCATTGGACCTTTGTACATTCATTTGAACTCTTGTCTTCCAGGACGGGACCTTGTGATTCTTGACTGCTTTGCTTGCAAGCCTACACCAGCTCCCACCCCAGCCCTGCTATGCTGACATCATCTTCCCCCTCCCCGCTGGCACTCACCCGCTGGTGAAATACACCTGCACAGAGGAGGAAGGAAACTCAGGGAGTGTCAAATACCAGTCTAAGTGCCAGCATACCGTAGCAGGCTGGTGCAGTCACCCTGGGCTTTGCTTCAGAAGGATTTGGGGAATGTCACTTCTTTTTGTATTATATTTTGTAGCAAATACTCGTAGGCTGACATTCTGCCTCCTCCCTTGCTGGCTTTTGCACTGCGCAGGTTGCTGTAGCCGATCACGCTTCAAAGAGGGCTGAACACTTGTGGGAGCGATTTCAAATTACTTTCTAAATGTCCTGCTTACAGGGAGGCATAATCTTTTAAGGAGGTAGTTTGCCTTCTAAAAAGGAAAATCCTTTCAAAGGTCTCCCAATGTTACTGTTCAAGTCTCTTGCTCAGCTGGCCCAGCAAGTTGAAAGACCAGTTTGCATCCTGCCTTGCCTGACAGTTTTGAATTTCCTCCTCTAGCCATGAATCTTCTGGATGAAAAGTATTCAGAGAGGCAGGACTTGCAAGCTGGATGCTTTCCCAAGCACAGCCTTCTTGTGACACAGCATCAGTCAATCAATCAATCAATCAGAACCGGAACATTGTTCTTCAAACGTGTGATATATCTGCATGTAGTCCAAGCTGTGATACCAACTCCACCAGTAGCCTCTGGAAAGAATTGTGCCAGAATCTGCCCAGTTTACTCATGCTGGAGAGTCCCCAAAAAAAGACATGACTGCTGCTGCTGCTGAGGGGATAGTTGTGATTTCACATGACTGCTGAACCAAGTTAAAATCTGGCTGCCACAGAAAGGCCTTTGCTATCCTCCTCTCCAATTCCCCTTCCCTCACACCCCCATTCCCAGCTGCACGTTCCTCCCTCTCCCTATTCACTTGTTTTCCTGACTTAATTCTCTGCCATTCTAGTGAGTTGAATCAGCTTATTCTGTAATTGGAGCAGTGCCAGAGCTGGCAACAAGGCAAGCAGCAAGGATACATGGTGAAGAAAAGTGGGAGGAAGAATGGGTGAAGAAGCTGGATTTCACTCTTTTGGCAGTGCTCAAACATGAATGCAAAAATACAACCTAACAGAGAGCCAGAATGCAGGGCAGGGCACGAAGGGTCTAAGAGCTACAGATACAATGAAGGCAGCAAATCATGCTGTGTCTGTGTACAGGATGCTATAATCTGAGACACTCCCAGTGAGTAGCTGTTTTCCCATCGTGGTTATATACAAATTCAAGCCAATGTGGGAGCAAAGAGTTGACCATTGCTCACTCTCACGTTCTAGGCAGTTTTGGCATGAGCCCACAGGTCCCCAGCACTCTCCAGTCATGCTGCACTGACTGTTCAAGCAATTGCAGGAGGAGAGGGTAGTGTGTGGCAGTGGGAAGCATATCTAATTGGTCCGTTTAAGTCCCCATTGAATAAGCCCTCTCCTCTACATGACAAGCCTTGCTCTTTGGCAAAGCACACGGACAAGCCTGGCTCCCCAGGCCCCTGGGAACACCGGTCAGGAGAGCAAACCCTCGCAGAGCCTGCAGCTCTGGTGAGCTCTACGGACCCCAGCTGGTGGCTGCTGTCACACTCCACATGACCTGCCTTATTTGGGATTTCCCGTTAGCTGGGCTATCCCATACTGGAGGGCTGATTAGCTCATCTTCCAGCTACAGTGGTCTCATCCCAAAAGAATGACTGAGAAAAACGACCCCCGAGCACCCAGAGTTGGCCATTTCTCAGCTGCCATATGGGAATGGAGAGAAAGCCTTTGAGCAGCCAGCTCAAAAGACCTAGTGGTATCAGTGCTGAGGTCCTGACAAGATGACTTCATATTTTCCTGCCCCAAGGCTTTTTGAGCAATACATATATAAAAGCTGAAGCTGGCATATTTTAAAACTCATCAGTCCTATATGTAATCAGCGCCTTATTAGATTTCCATCAATGCAAAGGGACTAATAGTCAATTTGGAAGCTACTTGGAAGTAGCTTTTTCATTTTATTCTCACCAGTATTTTTCCACATTGCTCCATCTAACTAAATTAAGTGTTCTGATAACAGTGCTAAGAGCAGTGGAAAAGCCAACATATTAAATAAACTTGGCCACTTCTCATATTTTACATGCCATCTCTTGCTCACAGCCTGTGGGTTTAAATGCCTGGCAGCTGGAGCTGGGGCACCAAGCAGAGAGCCCTCGGCACTGGAATTCGCTCTTCCTTGCTTCAGCTGAATCTGAGTTTGTCAACTTTTGCTCTTATCTGTTCCCCAGGGCAAGAAACAGAGAGCTTTTTGCATGGTACTTCATACACTGATCTGCAGCCCAGATGGTTGGAGGCCTATTGGGACTGAAGTAGAAGCGTGGTTTAGACCTACCCTAGGAAGTTTTTGAACCTCAGAGCTGCAGGAAAACTTCAGTACAACAACAATGTACTGCAGCCATCCACTCCATTCACAACACTGCCAGGATGCCAAGAAAATCAGGAGAAAATTTTTTTTTTTTCTGGATTGCCAGGACGATATTATTCTGAACATATCTTGCTCACTGATGGCTATTTTGGAGTTTACTGCACAGGCTCTGTCACATTTTCTTTTCCACCCTTGGCTGTCAGTTGGGGGTGAGGAGCTGGCCTCCCAAGTTGTCTGCCCCTGGAGCCTGGCAAGGCAAGGCAACGTCAATGGCCAGATAGCCCAGAGCAGGGCCACAACTCATCTGCTGGCACGTGAGGGCAGGAGCAGGTGTGGGGAACAAAGCGGTCTCTTGTTCAGAACAGAAACCTGTTTACTCAGACACTGGTGACACACTGTGGGTGTTGTATTCACCATTCGTACCTGTACTGACATCCCGCTATGTGAGTGCACTCAGCAAGTCCAAAATCAAATTAAATCAACTGTGTTATTTAGAAGACATTTATTCCTACGTGGAGGTACTTGATTACTTTGTTGATGAGTGCTGTGGAAATGTTGGTCTATTAAGGAAGGTGAAGCAGAACCACTTACAGATCATAAAAGTTTAGTAGAGGGGATGACCCCTGCAGAGTTTGGTAACATCACCAGCATGAAGACAGCACTGCTGTCCTGCTGGTCCTCTGGAAACTCACCCTCCATAGCTCCGTAAGGTCAGCAAAGCCAGCGCATCCTCCCGCTTGTGGTCTGTGGAGCGTATCCCATCAGGGTTTTATCTTCTGCCCCTCTGCGAGCGGCCGACACTGCCTGCTTATCCCTGCTCACAAAAAACACGGCTTGGCTCAGCCTTTGCAAAGCTCACTCCAGATTTTTGCTGGAATCGTTCTCTGAGCCACAGGGGCCCCAGTGACATTTTCACCCTGTTTTGCTAAGTAGCAGTCATGGCTCCTACAGTTGGTCACATCGGGCCACACGTTTAGTTGTCGGTGAGTCAAGTACAGTGGCTGTCGGATTATAATCAAGCTGGTGGTATAACCAGCAGCCAAATGTCAGTTGACACAGGACTTCAGCCTCCTAAAAGCATCATTTTCTCCATTTGTAGAAGTGCAGTTTTCTGAACAAAGAGCTCAGCACATGCTTTTTATAAAGTCAGAGGAAACTACGTAGAAAACTGTTTTTGTAGGGAAGCACGTTACTGACAGAAGGAGAAAAAGCATCTTTGTTATAAAAGAATTTTTTTTAAAACCCTAAACTTAGTGCCACTTACTTTGGCTTTCTTGACACACCCTGGGGTGTTTACCAGCGGGGATGAGAATTTACACTGCTCAGGCCCCTCAGAGAAGTGACTGTGATGTAGATCAAACCACCCATAGTTTGCTTACGGCAATGGTTTCCCCAGAGACTTGTTTTGGTTTTAAGTAAACAAATAGCAATACAAGTAGGAGGAGGATGACTCAGGTAAAAGTACACAGATCTGTTATATATAGCAAACATTATATATGCTTAGGATTCCTCTGAGACTTTAAAAAGGCCAGTTTAAAAGAACTAAATTATCACCCTCTGAGACTCCATAGGTTCTAACTTAAACAACTACAATAAAGTGAATGTATTCATTTTTAAAACAGAAATACCTCTGCTTCTTTTGAACTAGGCCAAATGGCACATTTCAAAATAAATTTTTATTACTTTGGACATAAATAGCCTGAATTTCTTGCTGATATTTGCTGATTTCAGAAAACATGACACTTGGTTCTACCTAGAAAAGGAAAAGGTGCGGGGTTTGCCAGCTAACCCCTTTCCCGTTTGTACAAAACACAAACCTCTGAGCTGGACTGGACCTCTAGGCCTTTGCATGGGATGAAGGATTTCTGACAATGCCTCCCTTTCAGACCGGTGCAAAACATTTCTCGGGCACAGAGTAACCCATTCTTGAAATGTGCTTCTTCCCCACCTATCCTTACTCACAGGGCAGTGGACTTGGTCAAAACAGGGGACACACAGCAACTCAAAGGAAGGGCAGTCACGGAGCTATTTCCTTTTGCAAATAATTTAGTGTAAGACTCTTCCCCAGTTTTTTTACATCAGTGCATAGATACGTGTTTCAGTTCTGGTTATGTACACCAACGAATACAGTCATCCAAATGACAGCAACACAGTGACATACATTGGAATACACTTTTGCAAGTACAGCTACCTCTCTGGAAACTGGGCTTCAGCAGCAGTTCCCTAGGAAACAACAGGAAAAGAATGCTGAAACCTTGTTCTTTCTACCTACCCTAACCTTCTCCATGCTTTCCTTAGTGTATTCCCTCCGTAGTGCTGCAAGCAGACGGAGGGACACTTGCAAGGAGCAGAAGTCACAGCTTCTTCCCCATCCCCATCAGTGCTGCAGGCAGCATTTGCGCAGTGAGCCAGGGAGCGGTTGGGGTCCAGAGGACAGCTGTGTTTGCTCTCTTTCCCTTCATTACGTGTGCATGCATATAGTCACCTTTAGGCAAAAAGTATCCTCAAATTCTTTACGAACACACACTGAACTAAGCCGGAGAGAAAGAAACCAATATGAAAGACAAATAAGGCTTGCCACGGACCGACACGTATGCCAATGCTGCCCTCAGCCACAGGGAGACATCAACTACCAAACACAGGTTTCCTCCCCCAAACTCTGGGAAAGGGCCCCTGGACAAATGAGGGCAAGCCTGGGTCAGTGAAAGGAGGATATAGGTCTTTTAATGTGTAATGAGGCATAACCTAAAAATCTACTGAAGACAAAGAAAAAGCAGCCAGGTCAATGAGGAGCATCAGATGCAGCCTTGAATCTGCTAGATACTACGATGGGGACAAAGCATATTCAAGACCCAGACGTGACAAGGACTCCGTTAGCTGAAACCCAATTTTCCTTTGCAATTCAGCGAAATCCCAAACCACAGGGCACTGAGCTGCTCCCACCATAGGGCTGCCAGGAGAAACACCTCACTTGTCTTTGGGTCTGTGGTTTCTAGTTTGTGCTACGGTCCTGGAGATAGAAGAGCTGCTCAAGACTGCCTTAGCCATGAAGGGAGGCTTTGGGCTTCCTCATGAACTCTCAGATCCCACCTGTTCCCGCCTGCGTGCCCTCAGCGCAGGACTCTGGGAGGGGAGTCAGAAGGGGCAGGGGCAAATGGGTGAGGATTAACATTTCTTCAGCACTTCTGGTAAATCCAGGGCTGCCTAATTATGCTTACAGGGATTAAAGGTGCAAAACCTGCATCTAGACGGTGATGTGCTGAAAGACCATGACTGACTCCAAAGAGGGCTTGGAGCTGGAAACCACCTGGGAGATGGTCCAAGCCTGTCGCCTTGCCACCTTCTCCAGAGTCTGGAGCTAGGCAGAAACTAGTCTCAGCATTAGTAAAAAAAGTGTAGATTAGCACCTCATTGGCAATTTCCATATTATTTTCTATTCCACAGGACATGAATAGAGCTGAAGTAAATGTGCCACTACAACATCTTCTCTCTTCACATAGTTATGTTACTTCGTCGGGCAAAATTGTGATGCTTTCAGAAAATGGCAGACAGAGATGTAACAAGCCAAGAAAGGCAGAAGATGCAACATGGCTGCTGAGGAAAGTAAGCGATACTGATGTCACTGATGCTACATTCACAAGAAAGCCTTTTGTCACCAACAGATTCATTGGAAAGGCACAAGCAATGTCATAGGCAACCATCTTGCAGAGTCAGGTTGGTCTCATGTCCCTAGGGTCTGCACTCCTCATTGACCTGTATTTCCAGAATGCCCATCTCTAAGAATCAAGAAATGGAAATTAGAGGGTGGGATAAATGGGAAACAGACCCCTACTGACAACTTGAGAAATGGCTTGCATGGTATTTCCCCCTCAAAATTTGTCTGCCTGCCCTGAGATAATCAGGTGATCAGAAATTTCCAAAGCACCTATGACTGCCTCTCTGGGTCCTTCTTACCAACTAGTGTAGTCAGTACTGCCCCCAAATGATTATGCATACTGATGGAAACGCTTCTTTGGCATCACATTATAAATCCAAACACTGCATGTTTTAAATGGAAATGGTGGGTGACAACAGTCCTTTCATCTTCGCTTCACAGCATTTTTTAATCCTCACTAACGAAAAAACTTGCTTTCCATTTTGTCATATTTCTGAAAGACTCAATGGAGACAGGAGTGAGAATTCATTAAAATGCTGAGCACGAAGCCAGCTCTTCACAAATAATAAGCAACAACAATAAATAATGAATGAATTTAGCACTTCTGAGAAGTATCAGACTTAACTGTACCAGAGAGTCAATTGTCTATTTATCTTATCTAGAAAGCAAAGATAATACCAGTAGTGGCAGCTCAAGTACACCCCCGCTGCCCAGGAGTGGCAGCCACGCTTGGGAAGGCCACCTCAATGACGCTGAGATGACATGCTGATACAGTCACTGGCCTGTCACTCTGATGAGTGAACATCTTTCTGCAGTGACCAATGACACTTCTACTTCATCTACTAAGTGCAATCGTTCATTGCATACTACAGGGATGTGACATTCATCGTGTGTCATCTCAAGCAAATGCCCCAAGAAACCCATGTAAAATCCAGCAGCAATTGGAAAAAATTAAAGGGAAGGACTGAAAAGCATTCCCTTGTCTTTTCTTGTGCCCTAGAGCCAGGCAAAGGTATGAAAAGGGTTGTTGCTCAGAGTGCTGGCTTTATGTGGAGCAGTGGCTCGAGCCAGCAAGTCCTGTAGCACTGGATTATTTTAATTATCCAGCTCTTTGTGGATTGTTTTAGATTTTACAGTCTTATTACTCCCACTGATGTAGGAAATCCTGAGGAAAGGGCACACGGACTCTCTGTAATAGTCTGTCTGATCCTCAGCCCCTGGAGCTGCAAATTTTGGGGAACACCTGCAATGTCTCAGGCAGAGCAAGCTGCACTCTGGCCCTAGAAATGAACCAGGAGCTGCTGGAGGGGACTGAGAGCCCCAGCTGAGCAGACCAGCATCATGTCAAACCAGGCAGAAAGCAATCACATGAGGAACAGCCCTTCCAGGGCCCGGATAGATACCAGCCAAGCATCTCCTCAGCAGCCAAGAGCCAAAAATACTTGCATTCCTCATATCTACTGCCAAATCATGATATGACATAATATTGACACCTAATGATAATGTACCACGGCTATTTGTGACCCTCCATAACCACTTTGGCTCTCCATAACCACTTCAGTCCGCAACTGCTGCATCTGTGAGATGTGATGGTATATGAGAAAACACAAATATACCTTTTTCCTCTTATAACACTTTATGTTACCTGCCACATTTCCAGAGGGAAAGTGGCTACAAAGAAACAGAACATCAAAGTCCTGCAGGGATTGTAGAAATCTAACATATGGAGAGCTTGCTTTCTTCACTGAATTGAAGATGACTTAATTTAAGTAATCATTTAAAGGTATTTTGGTTAGCCATAGTAACCCAGCTATTAAAAGTAATAAAGATCATCTTGCCTCTGCTCAGGGTGGATGATATTCTAAATGTCTAATTCAAGTTCAGTGAAGTTACCTGATTATACACAGCGCAGCAGTAGGCTTCTGGGCAAATCATTACAACCACCTGCAAGGTACAGCATGGAATGAGAACAAACTGTTTTTTCAGACATCTGCTGGTCGGGGAGCTTTTCATCTGGTCTTGATTACAGAGGAACAGATTCCCCACTTGCATGCTTAGCATTAGGTAATCAACAATAACAAGCGCTTTGCACCTCTGTACTCTAGCTCTGCTCAGAACAAGCTGGGAGGGAGGAGAGATCAGCATCCTGCAAACATCTTCCCTTTATGGACCATGCATAAATAGCAATATCATTGGAAGTTCGTTCCAGGAGGTGGTCTATTCCACATGCAGCAGTATTTCAAATGCAGACAGCTCTGCAGTTCAGGTCTTCTGAACTGTCTCTGAGATTGCAGTGTGACATGGACAATGTAATTACTATAATTACAAAAGAACACAAAATGGCAAATAAATCTTCTAAAACTTGTATCTTACTGTTGCTCAGCCTCGCCAATGTTATTTTTCTTTTTCTGTTTCTCAAGTGAGTGGAAAAAAAATTTATGGCCTAAGAGAGCCAGGACACATCAGTGTTAGGTCCCTGCTGAAGCTGTGAAGGTAGGAGGATGGGAGGCTGGTCACACAGCAGCACGGAGCCTGCAGATTGTGTCTCCAAGCTGCAGTCCATTAACTATGGCACCCTACTCAGGAGCAGATCCCAAAGTGTGGCAGAGCTCGGCAGCCTCTCTGCTGCTCGGTGCCTCTTAGGCAAGAGGCAGCAGGTTGCTGGACCACACATCATCTGCATCTGGCATGCAGGACCACAGGACAGGAGAGGCTGTGGAGCTACAAATGCATGGATGCAGCAGAGCAGGAAACCAGAGACAATTATGTGAGCCTCACACTTAGCACATTAGATTCAGCAAATCCTCTGAGGTGGTTTATAGTCCTCTAAGTCCACAGTAAAAGCCACAATAGAAAAAAATGTGATGGTAAAATGTGTTATGCAAACTGACTGAAGAACATACATACCAAGAGACCAGGACTGCAACTCCAGAAGGTGCACACTTGAGCAGAAGCGGGATAATACAGATGTGAAAGGGAAACCTACCTCCCTGTACACCAATGCAAAGAGCAAGTGCAGTCTGGCCATCTGTGAGAAACACAAACCATGGCACTAAAGTTGAGGAGAAAGTGTTAAATGTCCTGCTGTGAGAATCTCTGATGGACTGCTAATTTTGGTGCTAAACTCTGGCTCTTGAGGCCCTTAAGATAATGTTTAATGCTGAAATTAGCTGACATTTATTGAGTCATCTTGTGGTTATGTGAAGCAGACTTCAAAACTTACAGTGAACTGTCAAAGGTTTGGAGAAAAAACATGAAATCCAATGTTGTCAAATCCACTGTTCTAAAAAAACCCCACACTAAGTGCACATTTGGCCATAGGAAAAGTTGAATTTGTTCTTTTAAGATGATATGTACATTCAGTGTATTCAGTTTGAATTCTCCAGGCTAACTTTATGCACTTACAATCTTTTTTGAGACCCTGGAGAGATCCTCTAGGGATTAGACAGTGCAGAACAGGCAGCGCAGATCTCTCTTTGGACTCTAGGTATCTAAATTATATGGACTCTGTATGATACACAGCTGTGCTGTGTATGGGATATTTGAAGAGCTCAGAAGGCCAAGGAGCTCTAAAGCAACCATGATGCTCTCCTGATCCAGGGCTAACCAGGGGCTATTTCAGCCATAGTGAATCTCAGTTCTCCATCATCTGCAGTGATGGAAGATTGGGCAGTGATGCCCCATTACACCTGCGGCACAGCCATTTACTCCCCTCCTCCTTGCCTACCAACTACATTTATTCAGGATCAACCATCAGCTTCTTTCCTTGTGTCTTTAGAACAGTTTTCTGGTTTATTAAGGCATTGTGAGTCTGACATATCAGGGGTTAAGTACTAAGCTCTGTGTTTCAAGTGTTTCTTTCACAGGGATTCATTTAAAATGCACTGCACTGACATGTGTTTTTAAATTCTCTCCTTGGGTAAGATTTAAATGTTAGTTTGGAAATGGTGTGTACCTCCAGGCAGCTCAAAGCAATTGCTATTTTGTCTTGAAGCAAAACATCCTATCACCTTAAGTCATGTGTGCATTGAACAAGGAGTCATTTAATGATACCTCAGTACTGGGTGAACTAGATATCCCTGTCTGAAGTCTACCTGGCTGGAGATACAAAAGATGTAAGGGGAGAAATCCCACATGCTGCCAGCACTACAGCACCTAAACGTGGGAAGCAACATCTAAACCTAAAAAGACATCTCCTTGTCCTTTTCACACAGAAGTCAGGCTATTATCAAAACACAGTGGAAAGAAAAAACCTGATACCAGGTATCTGAAGGAGTCACAGGTGCTAAACAGGAGCATAATGTAGCAGCTGGCAGAGGCAGCTATAGGACCAGCCAAGGCAATAGGGAGAAGGAACGGACCCAGCCAAAGATACCGCCACATGGCCAAGAACTATGCAGGGAGAGGGGCCCACTGGGTGGCACTGGGAGCTGGGGTGATGCCCTCCAGCCAAGCTCACACACTGCTGGGAAGCTTTGCCTTCAAAGCTCAAAGGCAGGAGGGACAGCCTCCAAAGATCCCAAAGCAGAAATCTTCGGACACTCAGGGAGATCTGTACATCTTTCATTGACCAGCTAGTCCCTTTCTGCCTCTCCTTTCTCATCCCACCATCACAGCCTCCCTTTCTTTACACCTCCTAGAGCTTCTCTCTCCTCTGTACTGGCACCCTCCATGTTATTCCGTCTTTCACTTACCTCTCTAACTGTTTCATCCCCCCAAAGTAAGGCAACATGGATATTTTTTGCTGCAAACTCATTGTGAGCTCTACCTTTTAGTACTGCCTCTCTTTCTCATGGCGTGAGCTTCATATCAGATGTCAATATCTGAGGTCCCCTGTCACTAGTGAGAAAAAGACATTTCTAGGAGGAAATTCATTTTTATGATGTCTAGCAGACATCTGTCTGCCTTTGGCCAGATGAGTCCTATCTTTAATGTCTATTCCTTTTCTAAACGCATGAGGCAAGGCTGTCTGCCATTCTCAGTTTGTACAGTGCCTAGCACAACAACAATCCTTGAAGTTTACTGTTTCATCAATCTCACGATAAACCTGATTAATAACACATTTCTCTTACACAGCAGTGTGTAAAACATTAACTAGACCTCCTTCTTTTTAAAACATTTTTGCAAACACTTTAACCAACTAATCCTTATGGTGGTTAGCTACCTTTCTCCCTAGCGGGGCCATTGCACAGAGATGAAGTGATGAAAAGATTCATGGGGCCACAGAAAGAGAGCAAAAGGAAGGAGCCTGACTGTACATCTGAACAACCCTACAGCTTACAAGTCTCTTCTCCCAGTACCACTAATACATTTTACACAATGATTTTTCCATGCAAAATACATAATCTGTTCCTGCTGCAAAAAACAGAATGGAAAAGAGTCACAGAGCCAGGCTCCCCACTGTTTCTTCCCTTTCTCTGGGTTTCTGAAGTCTTCAGTCTTTTCTGCACAATAGCTTCAACACTGGGCAGAAGTTCTGAAGAGTAATTCCCATTTCCACCTGATCACAGGCCATGTCCTAGGATGTTGAGCTGTGGGTTTTAGTACCTTCAGGCTGACCTGGGACTCCCTTCCTTGATGACTCCTCCAACCCCAGGTTGGAGGTTTAAGGTTCTTGAGGTCCAAAAAAGAAGGTGCTGTTTCTATTTTGTTTGGTACAGCTAAGAAGAGTACTTAGTGCTGTCTTCAACTACCTAATGGGAGACTGCAGAGAAGACAGAGCCAGATTCTTCTCAAAGGTGCAAGGTAGAAGGACAAGAAGCAATGGATACAAGGTGTAACATGAGAAATTCTGACTCAATAGAGAGAAAATGAGGATTTGGGTTGCACAGAGGATGCATGAGGATCCATGAGGATTTGGGTTGCACAGAGAGGTGGCAGAACCTCCATCTTCGGAGACATTCAGAAGTTGACAGGACAAGGCCCTGAGCAACCTGCTGTCACAGGAGGTGCTTTGAGCAGAAGGTTGGACTGGAGACCTCCAGATGTCCCAGAGGTCTCTTCCAGCCTTCCTGATTCTATAGAAATACTCCAGTTCAGACAATACCTACAGGAGGAAAGCTTCCCAGAAGACTCTCAAAGAGAAGTTCCAGGGCCTGTGGGAGTATCTGCGTTACGCAGACAGTGTAGGACAGATGCATTCACATTAACTTCAAGTGCTCAGAAGCCACACCAGATACTGGAAACCATTTAATTGTGGTGCTGTAACACAGGCTAATTTGCATTGCTTCTTTTTAAAACCTGTGGTTCAGCTGGGGCCTCTTTGTTTCCCTTCTGGCAGCAAGTACAAACTACACCAACACAGGGTGGTTTACAGTGTGAAGTCAACTACTTTAAAATGACCACACATTACTGATAAAAGGCTTAGTGGTAAATGTAGAGCTTGTAGGCTTGTCAGTCTAAGCTCTCCTGCTTTTCGAAAAGGTGCTGTATTTATGACAAGGCTGAAACTAATTGTTTCTTGCCTCAGAGAAAAACATCAGTTCTCTGTAGGTTTTGAATTGGCTGAAAAATGTCTATGGCCATTGCTAGAAACCCATTTCATTCTGCCTCCTGTGCTGAGCTTGCCACCCCTGGCCTCATGGAAGGCTACCTGAGAATCACAGGAGCTCACTGTTTCTAGGATGCCATCAGAGAGATTTCTTTGTAAGTATATTGCTGTCCGGTGTTAAGCAGGCAGTTATGACCACTTTACAGGCCTAATGGTACTTACATTACTTTACTGCCAAATATTGAAGTAAAAATTGGAGAGGGCAGCAATGAAGAATTAGTCTGCGTAGGGTTCTTTCTAGCTCTCGTTACTAATTAAGTGTGTTTCCTTCAAATAACAAGCACAGTCAGATTTCTGAGGGTAATCCATGCTGGCCTGGTTTATTTAAATTGATTAGAAGAGTCATACTACCATTAACTTCAACGGAAGGTAAAACTAAACAGCTTTGAAAATCCCACCTGTAGCAAAGTAGACACAACACATTTGTTGGTTTATTACTGAATTAAAAAAAGGGGGAAAAGCATATTTATGGTGGTGCAGGATCAGCACAGGCAATGTATTGTGCTGGGAGCAGGCGGTGGAACAGATAATGTGGCAGAGTAAGAGCACCTGTGGCCAGGTTACTGACGGGCAGAAAAGGCAGAGGTCTCTATCAGTAAAGCAGACTAGGAATGGGGCAAGGCTGGGCCAGGGCAGGACTGAGAGAAGAGTGTCTATGTATAGTTGCTGGGCAGATGTCTCAAGAAATGTGTTTGTATTAATTAATTAGATTTACCCTATAATAATTTTGTATTTAGGCAGTTTTGTATGTCAGATATTTATGTATGTAACTTAAATTGGACATTCTTTCTTTCTTTTCACTAGGACTTTCAAATTGTCTAGGTATTAGGTATCAGCCAGAAGTCTTCATGTCGTTTGTGTGATGTTTACTATAGGATTTTCCTCAGCTGAAAGAAGTTTGTTGAATGTTGGAGCTTTACAGTGAAGTACAGCAGTAAACAATGAAATGTTTATAATATTCTAGATGGACTAAATTGATGATTATATTAAACTGATGAAGGTGGACAGTTGCAGGCAGCCATAAAAACTAGATTGATATTCTGTGAGCATTGCAATTTTTCTTACACTTGCAGACTGTGTGACATCAGGTTTGAATCAAATTTATTACTGATTATCAGATTCATAATTTGATTTTTTTTAAATTAGTTTCATGAACTAGTACTGAATTCATCCATCATACTACTGAAATGAGAAGAATCACAAATTTGGAAGCAAAATAGTCTGTTTTTTTTTAACTAGAAAGCAACTGAGAGCTAAATTTCACCGTATTTATTACAGATACTCTCTACTAATTCCATGAACAAACTTACAGAATTGAATAATCTCCATAGGGAAGCTATCACCAATGCATCAGATATAGTTCAGAATGACCTTCTTTTGTGAAGAAAACTGCTACAAAAGTACCTCCTGCAAAGCTTTTGTGAAAAGCTATGTAAAAAATGCAATTATGTAGGCACTGTCCCTTCACCATGAGGTTCACTGGATTCATTTTAGAATATGCATCCTGCTAAAGGTTTCAGACTCCAGGCACAACCTTAGCCAGGCTTGCAATTGTCTCTCTGCTCTGTGTATTTGTGTGTTTCCCATTGGATCTGTATCAGAATTTTGCTTCAAGGCAGTTCTAAGTAGTTTTAAGGGTATTTAAATTTTTTTCTTCAAATTAATATAACAAACTGCCAAAAAAAATCTTCAGAAAGGCTGAGAGGCAAGATTTAATCTTGTTTGAATTATTTTATGCCAAGGGAAATTTTTACTGTTTCTCACTCTCCGGATAATATTCTTTGAATAACTTCTAAGGATTCATCTAAGGATCTTTAAAGTGGGATCAATCCTGCACAGAAAACTGAATTATAAAAAGATCTCTCCATCCCTACCCTTCTTTTCAGCTTTGCTAAATGTGCAAGCTCTCCATGTGACAAATCAGTTCAGGAACTAGCAAAGGAACCATTTTAGAGATTCCCCAAAACCTGCCACTATTTGTTCTGAAAATAACGCACTTTCATGTGTCAGAATTGTATTAGCATCCATTCACAGATAATGGGGTTACAAATGGCATTAGTAAATACATCAGTGCTGTAAATATATCAGTGCTGTTTTGATAAGAAGCCAGTCATGGGATATACAGTATTTATTTTCTATGCACTAAGCACACTGGTATTTTCTGTGCACAGTCCCTTGCTGATTAAGCCCAGAACATAAAGGGATTCACATTATAGGTTGCATAACATGAAGTTATAATAAAGACGATTTAGAGTAAAAAAACCCCTTAAGCCTGAGTTCACTCACAGTCAATCAGATATGTAAGACAACAAGTAACTGGGACATTGTTGAAGCTTTATGAGAAAATATCAGCTTTACAAAATTCTATTCTGCTTTGGGTTCGATCTGGGTGGCATTTGGCAACATAACTCAGAGCAGCCAGTACTTTGCCAGTACATGGCCAAAACCAATTTACAGAGTAAAATGGTTATCACACAGCTTCTTAAACGCTTGGAACAAGAGTTCCAGCCACAAATTTGAAGATCTAACATCTTTCCATGTGATTAAAGACTTATGCATATTCTTTCAGTGCAGGCTGTAATTAATATCCCAAATTAAGCAGTGTTTAGATATGTATTACATGCAAGTGAGCTAGCTGATAATCCGATTAGTTAAGCAGCGGTTTTCCTCTGTGGTTTACAGATCCCTGAGGATCAAGGGACTACTTCTAAAGAATTTGGAAAGGACAGCTGTGGGAGCGTCTCATATTACACCAAACCAATACAATTCCAAAGCAATCACCACAACAGGCTGCCTGACTGTCCCCGCCATGAGCTCCACTGCCTTTCTGGTGCCAGAAGCAGACAAGCAATTGGGGAGCTGTAGGGCAGGTCAGTTCAGCTCACTTTCCCAACTGGAAAGAAAATTCACTTTCCGATGGAAATGACTCCTAGAGCCAACTCAAAAAAAACGGTAGATAGTGGAGCAAGAGCGAAAGAAAGGTGGGAGAAGGTTAGACTGTTTTAAGGAAGTCTGTAGTTACTGAAGGTTAGATGTAATTAATGTGAAATTGCACCCACGCTACTGTCAACAGGCATATATGTTCCCCACAGAAGGCTCCGCACTGCCAGTGGGAAACATTGAGGTTCCCCAAGACAAAAAAGCTTGAAACCCCTTTATACCAAGACTTCTCTTGTCTCAGAAAGTCTGTAATATTAAAAAAAATCAAGAAATCTAAGAGAACTAGCATAGCTAATATGTTACTACTACAGTAATTTTACTACAAAGCTGCAGAAAAGGCAAAATATGCCTTTGGCTGTCACAAAAGTCATTAAGTCTCAGCATCTCCAGGCTGAGAGAGTTGGGGTTGCTCGGCCTGGAGAAGAGAAGGCTCCGGGGAGACCTTATAGCAGCCTTCCAGTACCAAAAGGGGCCTACAAGAAAGCCGGAGAGGGAGTTTTTACAAAGGCATGTAGTGGTAGAACAAGGGGTAATGGCTTTAAACTGAAAGAGGGTAGGTTTAGATTAGAGGTAAGGAAGTTCTTTACTGTAAGGGTGGTGAGGCACTGGAACAGGTTGCCCGGAGAGGTTGTGGATGCCCCCTCCCTGGAAGTGTTCAAGGCCAGGTTGGATGGGGCTTCGAGCAACCTGGTCTAGCGTAAGGTGTCCCTGCCCGTGGCAGGGGGGTTGGAACCAGATGATCTTTAAGGTCCATTCCAACCCAAACCATTCTGTGATTCTATGGTCTCCTTGGTGGTATACCTTTACTTTGCAAGCTCAGATGCTCAATTCTGAGCGGCAATATCCTCCAAAGTAATCTAGCACTGCAGAAACTGAAAGCACATGAGAGATTCGGCAGCCTGAAAGGGCAATCATTCTGCCAAGTAAGTTTTATCCCAGATCAGCAAACAGCACATATCACATTGTGTACCCAGCAAAGAAAACATGATGATGTCATAGGCCCGAATATAACCTCCCCACCCTTCACAAAATTTATTGTAAGCATTCAAAGAGGGAATATAGACCAAAAGGCAAATAAACCAGTTCTAAGACTATGCAAGGCCTTGGTTTAAGTATTAGAAGTCTGCATCCAATGGCATACTGGATAGATAAAATGTCAAATTATTATTTCATCATGAAAACTCTGAAAGATCACTTGTCCTAACACAGTGCAAATTGTGAATACTTGAAATGGGAGTCTCAAACATCAATGGAGTCTCAAACAACAATGGGAGTCTCAAACATCTGTTTGAGATGCAAACTTTCACCTCTGTACTTTTAAATCTCGGGCATTTGTGCACATGCATCAGAGAGACGGGTGGAAATGCTCACCCACGTACAGAGAATTTGGGGAGAGTATAGGCCCCCTTTGGATAGGGTGTAGTTTCTCAGTCAATAATGGCTTTTCACTTCCAGAAAATTTCAAGCTCTTGAAACTAAACTAAAAAGCTTGTTTGCCACTCGAGTGACCTCCAGGCTAGGATGAGGTTGAGGGGGGTTGAGCTGCATCCTGTTTTTCATATAGACAAAGAGGTTTAGAATGGAGTTGATCATCCTTTGCTTTGATTTCTCTGGTTTATGCTGAATTTGGGTCACTGTAATGCTATATGACAGAAATGTTCTGCATGGCTGAATAAGAGATGTGTTTGTTACCAACCTTGCCACAGATTTAAATCTACACAGGGAGAAAGGATCAAACAGGGTTACAGTGCAAATGCACTGTATGAGAAGGCCAGTGTCCCTCTCTTTTCCTCCCACACATGACAAATCTCTCACTTTGTTCTCCGAACACTGGCTGACCCCTCCACTTTTTGCTCTTTAGCATGTTCCTATTAGGGGTACCCCCTCATCTCTGAAGTTTTTTTTTGTTCTTTCATTTCAAACCATGTTCTTATACAATATGTCAGTGTCATATCCCATGGAAGTCCTGGAAGTGCTAATTCAACACTGTTGAAAACACATGGGTCTTAATTGTCATTTACAGGAAGAGTTTTTTGCACCATAACTTGTTCCAGCTTCCGGACTGCCTTTCATTGCCATTAGAACTGCTTAAAGACCCTTTACATTGCTTAAGTAATGTAAAAAGTCTTTTCTATAAACAATTATGAGCTCCTCTGTTTCCTTGCTGTCTCTCCATCAGTTTCTAAATGATATCTCTTGCAAACTCACTTTCTGGGGAAGACTGGGCTATGTTGTCATTGAACATAAGGAGTATAAAATTATGGTCATATGCTATGCTCAGTCCACAGCAGATCTCCCTCGGCATGACAGAATACAGGCTGTTACATGATAGCCTGTTTTCAGGTTAATATAACTAAGAGTGACTACAACATCACGTAGCAGAGAATATATACAGGGCATGCGTAGAATTTTTTTCTTGGTTTAGAGCTATTTGTATTACACTGATGATCCAGTAGTTGTAATAGTATTTCACTTATGTATTCCATTTCCTATAAATTGTTATAATAAACTTATGCATGTAGGTAAGCACTTTTCTGTTTACCCTTGCCATCTTACTTTCTAAAAAATCTGACTTTTTAGGTTCATCGGTAGATATCTGTAGAGATAACATATTTCTGAGGGGCAGAGTGGTTGTCCCACACTGGAATATACCAGTTTATTTGAGATACTTTTAAAATAATCCTTAGAGATTTACTCTGCCCTCTTCCTGTCCCAACTGAAAGCTTACATTCTTGAAAACACCACTGTGAACTGCATAAATATACCAGACATGCTCATATGTGCTAAAAATTTGATATGACTTATGTGGGCCTTATATATTTCTGGAACAGGTATCTTGCTGCTGCTCTTCCTTGAGGATCATAGTATTAATACAACACAATAAAAATAGTTTTAGCTGTTTGCTGTGAAATGGCACCTGAGGTGTGTTCAGACTAAGTGCTTCTACTTGAGCATTACTGTGTCCATAAAAAGTCAGTTACTCATGAAACAAGGTTTATATGGTGAATAGCTATTAAATCCAGTACTTCTGATACTGTAAATATAAAATTATTTTGTGCCTGTGGACAATCCGTGACCGGTTATAATTCAGGTTGCAACTCCTCTTTCCCTTGGATGTCTTCCCTCTCCCTTCTCCCTTTCCCTTTTTTATGTTGAGCTGAGCTCGGTGAGCTCTTCGGTGACATTATGATGTCATAATGATGTAAACCATTGCTACCCTTGTTCTCTCCTGTCCTTGTTGTGACATACCTGGATTTATGATAGCCATGTCTTGACCTACAAAACCAAGCCTGCTGGGAATCCTTCAAACAGCCTACGGCAACACTCCTACCATTGCATTGCCATGCAGAAGATGGCTCTTAAGGGCAGGAAAGTCATTATTAAAAACTTGTGATTGCTATGAAGCTGGACTTTGGCAGAAGTGAAAGTCCTAACCAAAATGGCGTTTTCCATCAGCTGGGAATTCTCTTAGTAGCAAAAGCAAAATACCTTGGTGATGCACAGCTTATACACCAAGCAGCCCAATATCCCTGCTCCCTGTATCCTCTGTAAACATCTTTTTATAGAGGCCATTAGTCCCTATGGGCCATAAATATTCAAGGACTATAGTTTTACAAATGCATTTCAAAGCAGTGGCATGAAGTTTGGTACTGAGGTATCATATTGTTTACTTCCAGAAATTATTTGCTGATCCTTTTTTATCTTGTATATTGAAAATAAATAGCTTTTTAAAATTTAATTTCCACAAAAAATACCACATGCTGAATTGGTCTGAGCTGGGGAAGGAGAAAATAGCCCAGGTTTTTCAGTGAATTCCAGTTTCGCGTTACCTACATTATCTAACAATTTTTTCTCCATTAGTTTACACAGTCTTCTAGTGGGTGAATCCATCCAGCCCCCAAGCACTGGAGCCAGATGAGCACTTGCCTGCTCCACAGTGAGAAAAGGGAAGAAAGATAGTGGAGAGTAGGATGGGAGAGATACTTTGCTGCTCCAATGTATCACAAAACCAGCATCAGCTGTCTCAGGAAAGTAGCATAAGGGATCTAGCCATAGAAAATCAAATAAATTAAAAAAAATCAAAACCCACCAAGCACAAGCTTGAAAAGAATGGGAAGACAAGCTACTGCATATTAGGGGTGTGAACTGTCAGCCTATAAAAGTTTGGGGAGTGATTTGGAGTGAAAAAGCTTACTACATGATTTACTAGAAAAAGTTACTGGTTTTGTACACAGAGTTTACACGTGACCTTGGAGCTCAGCAGCCTTTGGGACTGCAACGAACAGGCCCTAGACCAGACTATACAAACATTACCCAGAAACTTAAGCACAAAGAGCTATAAAATAATCAATCAATCAGATGCATTAGAGAGTTCCAGTCTTTTAAAAAGCTGCCCAGAAATGGATCTATGGGATATTCAATTAACTTATCCCAAAGTATTCTCTGTAACATTCTCTGAAGACAGGTTCAAATGAAACATGACCCAAGCAGAAATGCACTGCATTTAAATATGAAAAATCACAATTATTTCCTTCCTTCCAGTGTGTCAGATTGAAACATTTTCTCTGCTATCCTTGGAAAGGAGCCTGCAAAATTCTCCAAAAAGAATGTTCTTGATAATAATCCATATTTAATGAAACTGCACAGTGGTTATATAACCAATGCTGATTTCATAAAGAACCTAAATTAGACTTCATAAAGTACATAGTGCTTATGTTGGAAAAGCTTGAACATGTTTTACTAGGTCTGAACAGATAGTGTTATTGGCAAGAGATAAATGCTTCAGACAATTTGGTGCTAATATTTCAAGTCTCTGCAGAAAAGAAAGCAAACGTACCAAGAGAAATACTGAACAAAATTAATCTTGTCTGCAATTCTACTCCTTCTGATAGTCCTGAACAGTAGAATCATTCAATATTTTAATTACTCAATTCTGTACATTTGTTTCAGACAGTAAATCAGTTAATACAGATCACTAGTGGACTCATAAAAAGACAAGCAATACCACATGAGCAAGAAAGACAAGCATTTTATTGCATGTAACTAATGTTCTACAGAGGTGGGCTAAATCCTCACCAACCAAGGAGACAACTGACTAGAACTTTAGAGAAAAAGAATAAAAGAAAATGACAGTACAGAACTGCAAATATTTCGCAATACATTACATAGTAAAGTTACTGTTGTCTGTGAGCCAGCGCTCTGGAGAGGATGCATGGAGGCTGCTCTGTCGGTACACTTTGGAAATGAACTTTGCTTGTTCCAGACGGCTGGCTGGCTTGCAGAGCTGGCTTTAGAAGCTTGCTGGTCAGATGAATACCTGAGATATAGAGCCAGAATTTCTCATTTGTGGAGCTAGCTGTAAATAAGGTAAATAAGGTTCACATTGTGTGTAGCCAGATGTGTGGCCGAATGAGATGTGGCTAGGTCTAGGAAAGACCTACAATGAACGCAGAACAAGGCGATGGGATCTGCCTAGCTTAATTTATGCCAGTTAATAAGTCTTCCGTCTCAAAGTGTCTGTTTTGGCTTTTCAGCATGTAAACACTTCCAGTTGAAAGTACCTTGATTTAGTGGGCCACTGTAAGAGGTACAAATCTAAATCAGGTCTCATACCATACCAAAACCAACCAAGTTGAAGAGTATGTGTCCTCTCACCTGGCAAAAACATAGCTAAGATTTAGCATGGAGACAACTAAGCAGGGCTTGACGTGGATTTGGACATATGTGTGGGTTTTAGCTGAGTTGAGGATAACACACAGAAAACGATCTGCCTACCTTCACAATCAAAACCATGTTGTAATGGCATTAGGGAAGTGCCATAGCAGGCAGTTCGGCAGCCTGTTATGTGCAGGCTGCTGAGAGGGCACTTATCTCTGGCTTTTATCAGCATGGAGGTGTGCTGGTTTTGGCTTGGACAGAGTTAATTTTCTTCATAGTAGCTGGTATGGGGCTATGTTTTGGATTTGTGCTGAAAACAGAGTTGATAATACAGAGATGTTTTCCTTATTGCTGAGCAGTGCATACACAGAGTCAAGGCCTTTTCTGCTTCTCACCCCACCCCACCAGCGAGGAGGCTGGGGGTGCACAAGAAGTTGGGAGGGGACACAGCTGGGACAGCTGACCCCAACTGACCAAAGGGATATTCCAGACCATATGACATCGTGCTCAGCATAGAAAGCTGGGGGAAGAAGAAGGAAGCGGGGGATGTTCGGAGTGATGGCATTTGTCTTCCCAAGTAACTGTTACACGTGATGGAGCCCTGCTTTCCTGGCAATGGCTGAACACCTGCCTGCCGATGGGAAGTAGTGAATGAATTCCTTGTTTTGCTTTGCTTGTGTGCACGGCTTTTGCTTTACTTATTAAACTGTCTTCATCTCAGCCCACGAGTTTTCTCACTTTTACTCTTCCGATTCTCTCCCCCACTCCACTGTGAGGGGAGTGAGGGAGCAGCTGTGTGGTGCTTAGTTGCTGGCTGGGGTTAAACCATGACAGCAGGTTATATAGTTTACATGTACACAATGTAAGTGTAAGTCACACTTGACAGTAAGTTAAAGCCAAGCGGAACAAGAGCAGAGGCGCTGTTGGCAGGCAGGGAAGCATAAGCAGTCCCAGTGAAGTTTCATTTCATTACAGATATGCAGCCACAATCAGTAAGTCAGCCTGCAATTCAGATCTCCTGGAGTTTTTTTGCAGAAGCTAAGCTCTCCCAAAGCTGCTTTATACCTAATTCCTGTCACCATCTCCACCCCAGGGGAGCTGGGAAATTCTGTTGCAGCTGAACGGCCACCTCCAGCTCTACTAATGGCAATGCAATTTATCTGGAGGCTTTTGTAAGCCCCAGCATATCATCTTGAAACACAGAATACCAAGAGGGCAAAATAAAAAGCTCAACATTGTTTAGATAGTGAGAAAGACTGAGAAATGACTTGACCATAATGCGTAATATTTTTAACGGAAGAAAATACCAAGGAGCAGCAAAGAAGAGAGTAAAAGCAACCTGTCCATCTCCTTAATGCGTGAGGATGAGAACAAAAAATTTTACTTTCTGGGTTTTGCTCCTGGAATGCCAAGAGCATTCAGCATCTGTCAGCATCATCTGGAAATGGGATCCCGTCTGTGCTGTAAGGCTTTGTGCTACGCTTTCAGTTTTTATCCGAATACAGACATTCATACGTAATTATATGAGTCACTAGCTTGAACGGATATCCGTACGTTGTCATGATGGTGTCATTTTTCATTTTCTTTAATAGCAGTATTTTTATTTTTAAATAAAAAAGACTGTGAAAAATAATTTGGTCTTATCAAGAATAAGCAATAAAAAGTAAAATGCTAATTTCCACACAGCTATTAATCCTGTAGGTATATGTATTGTTTTGTCTAACTATACAAATTTTCCATAGTCAAAAGTAATGCCTCTCTCAAAAATATATTTAAAAGCAGCTTCCAGGCAACACCTGGAAAATCACTATGCATATGAACTGCATATGCAGTTGTGCCTTCTTCTGTCAGATCCTCTCTGTGAAGCAAAGATTTTTCCAGGCTGCTATTTTACTTCTGGGTTACTCATATGTACTGGGGTATGGGGACAGGAAGACTTTGCATATGTTTAGTAGGAAAACATTGTTGATTCAGGCTAGTGCTTTGTCAGTCACAGAATAACGAGTTGCTCCAGGGATGCACTGTGTTTTTGCTGAATTTTTAACGAACAAAAAAATAATTTACAATTGTCCTGAGCAGACTTAGGATGAGAATTATACTGAATTGGAAAAGCCACAAAAAAGAGCATCAAAAGAATTGGAGAAAATGCCTTGCAGTAAGAGACTTAAAGGGATCAAATTATTTAGTTTATCAAAAAGTAGTTATACAGGAACTAGGGGAGTCTTTAATTTAGCAGCAGAAGCATAAGAATCAATGTCTCAAAGCTGAGACTAGGCAAATGCAGAAATTAGGCCTATTTTGATGTCTAAAATGGGACGTAGGCAAAATTTAATTGTGTAAGGCCAAAAAAATGATGCTTCTGCATCTTCTTTAGCATTTCCACACTAAGCTTCCTGCTCAGCCTGAAAGTTTTCCAGATGCCAGTGGTGGCTTATCTGTGGCTGCTGGATGCCTTGGAAATGTGAGACTTAGCTGTGGTGCTAATCCAATGACCCACTGTTGCTGAAAGGGAAGGTCTTCACCCTCTTCCCAGATGCATGGTGGTCCTTTCCACCCCTTCCATTTCTCAGACCTGTCTGCCAGACAATTTAATTCATTTATCCAGCAGGGAGTTATTTGGGGTATCTCATCTCGTCTCATGGTTTAGTGAGTTTACGGGTTCACAGGCTGCCTGATGACTGGTGGGTTCGGCATAAAGTCAGTAGTAGAAGCAGGTGATCTTCTGCCTCTCAGTGCTGTTCATCTGTTAGATCAGGTAACCTGCCTCCTGAAACCATTTTCACCTTAATTGTCCAAGACAGCTAATTGCATCCCCTGGCCAAGTAGAATTCACGTTCCTATATTGTATCTTCTATACAAGCCTCATCACCACGAGGCTACAGAAGAGGGAGGTAGGAGAATCCTCCTAATGCAGTTGGGCTGCTGTGCCAGGACCTCAGGAGCCATGGGACCTGGAGGGGAGCAGGCCTGAGGGTGTCTCGTTTCCAGATGCCAGAAGCTTGGGTCCCTCTCTTGGGATGGGCTATGACTTACTTTGGACACTCAAGGTATAAAACCACAAATAATCTTGAGCGTAGAGAAAGGAACCCAAAACCCCTTCCTGAGGTAAGTGCTGTAGCTACTGGGCTGCCAAGTCACGCTCCTTCTCGCTCACTCTCCTTCTGGCCCCAGGTTTCAGGTGCACGCAGAGCCTGCAGTATCAGGGTTTCCTACCAGAATGAAATTTCAGGCCTGTAAAACTAAGGGCCTGCATGCCTCAGCTTAACACTAGTAACAGTGCAGTTGCACTGACTATAAAGCTGCTCAGACACGTCTAAGCCAGCTTAAAATGTGCTCACACAGGTACTGGTAGCAGCCCTCCTGCCAGCATGGTGCTCAGGGCATGCTCATTTATCTTGCTGAGACACACTCTCCTCTGTGCTCCTGAGACGTGCTCCTTGCACACAGTAGAGGTTCCTTGCGTTCCTCCAAGACCCCTCTGTGCCAGCCTTGCATCTTTCCAAGTATCAAGCTCATAATCTCTATTGGGAGAATAGACAGAGACACAGTGGGCAGGAGGTGGGCTTGTTATGCTAGAATATGGTGCTTCTTATTTCTCTGAGTTCTATACAACCACAAATAGGGATGAAGTTGTGACTCTGCTAAAAAAATGGAAGTTGCGCATCCAGTTTTTAGGGTTCTTTCTTTTTTCTAAATTTCTTGAAAATCAATAGCACTCTGCACTTCACTGCCTAGCACTTTCCCTCAAACGCTAGATTAATCAGGCGCTGCATGCAAGAGTTACATGTGTTACAAAAAAAGGCAGGTAGATGAAAAATGCCACCCAACAGGGCTCTGCAGCTTCGCTGCGTTTGGCTGGAGAGTTTCTCTCTGCTACACTGAGCAGGAAGAGATGAGACTTTGTTCGTCAGGCTGGATCTGGAAAGGCCGTCCGGGCTCTGGGAAGAATCCCACCACAGTCCTTGCTCCTGCTCCGCTCCAGTGCTATGACACTAACAGGATCAGAGGGCTCCTGGGCCCAAATCTGCAATCTTGGAATCTGAATCCTTGCTGCATTATCCTGTTCTTTCTCTCCTGTCACCGGAGATTATTGTCCTGCTCATACTCCTACAGAGCTGGTTTCAGCTGCAATACATACTTCTCATTGTCACTCCCCCTTTTTAAAACAGAATCTCAAAGGCAGCAATGTTTTATATAGAACAGGATATTTTTTTACACTGGAATACTTTTTAAAACTGAAGGATGCAACACATTGAGAGATATACTTTTTTCTGAGGGAAACAAAAACTTGGACCTAGGAATATTGGCAGGATTGATTTAGCCTTACTTTTTATTTTCATACTTCCTATTAATCTCGTTCTTCTCTTTAATCTTTTGTTAAATCTGTTAACATGCACTGAAGGCTGTTTGTACAGAAGCCTTCTTGAAAATCATGCCTATCTTAAGGTTTTTACTGGAGGCAAAAATAATAAAAACAACACACAAAAATGCTGAGGGAGAATATTTTCAAAGTGGGAGGGAAGCATACTTCCTTGGTATTTTCCAAAGTGTTCCAACATACAAGACTATTTATGACAATGTAAACAAAAAAGCCAATCTTCCTTGTGAAGAATGCAGATTCATCCTTAATTAATTAAACTCCTACTGTGAGCTCATAAATGTCAGGATGTTGAATCGCTGTATGTTAATGGAGACTGACTGTTTTTATTATTTATTCCAGGGGAGTAAAGTAAGGTTTCTGAAATTCAAAGCAGCAGCAAGTTACAAACATGGTGGAAAGAAATCATATTCAATATGAAGCAAGTTGTTAGTCACTACCTCTGAACGCAGTGGATGTGGTAAGTCTGTCTAAGCCCTGCTTTGCCAGGACACACAGCTATGAAGACGGGAGAGGGACGCTGTGGGCTCAGACCTGGGTGCTCATGCCTCCCCGTGTGGCTGTGATGGGAAGGGCTACGGTCCCTTCCCACCCCACAAAGCCATGACTGTCCACAGGAAGGTGCCCTGCAAGAGTTGTCTGGGATGCAGGTCCAGCCCATGACCAAGCAGGACTGCTTCATCCAAAGCCAGTGCACTCAGGCAAATGGGCAAGCTTTCCTCAAAATAGTACGGGTTAGAGGGCAGGCAGGTTTACAGGACAAACACACACACACACAAACAAAACCCTGACTGAGGGATTTGGTTTATGCAGATGCATGTGCTGGGATACAATAAGGCTCAGCCTTAGTGGTCTGCCAGCCCCGAAAAGTTCTCATGTTCCTAAGGAGCAGAAAGACAATACCGAGACACAATGATTTCTTTTACCTTTTCAGCCATAGGGAAGACATTTGCAATTTCAGCTGGCACCTCTTCTAGCAGGGAACACTGCTGGAAGCAAGAGAAGCTCAGTTCTCAGGAAATAAGTAGAAGCAATTTTAACTATACTTATTGCCTATTCCCTGAACCACAGGTCTAGCTGTACATAGGAAGGAACTAGTGTTGGCAGAACCCCTGGAGGAATGCGTTAGGCCATCATAACAAATGTGTCTGAGGAAGCGTGTGTGAACCAAGGCCCTTCCCTGTCCTGGCAGAACCAGCCCCAGTGGCATGTCGCCACCAGAGTGCCGGCGGGGTGGAAGGCAGCAGGCTCGCCACACCTCAGAGGATCACTGCAGGACTCCAAGTGATTATGCTGGAACGGAGAAAAGCCAAAGCCTGGCTCCTCCTTCCTCCTGTGCAGCTTAACAGCACTTGAATAAAAGTGAGGGAAGTTACCCTTGTTGAACCAGTGCGACAAGTGCTGTTCATTGAGCACCCTGGTAGCATCGTGTGGGTATCAGCATCGCGAGTGCCTCTGCGTCGATGAACAGTGTTTCCAGGAGCACTTGCTCAGAAGATGGCTCCCCTGGTCCCCTTCCCTCTCGTTATGATCCTGGTGCACACAGCTGTAACAGGCGCCAACGGCTGTGCTTTTGCATTAGCCCTTCCGTAATGTCAAGATTCAATTATCAGAGCTACAAGAGCTCCTCTAGAAATGACTGTATCTACTGTGCTTAAGAGGGTGAGTCAAATGAGATTATTCACTTAATTCACCCAATTCACTGGAGCTGCTCCCAAACTGCTTTTTGGACAGGTTAATTTTACCTGGAGCGCTTTACCGGTCCAGTTCACTGTAAGGCCAGAGAGACCTGTGCTAGCTCAGTGGTTAGACAACCCTGGAGCAGAGATGAGCAGCCGGGGAGGTGGGAAGGGACCACTTTTTCATCAGGCAGTGACAGGTTTTGATAGTTCAAAGTGCTCTTGGAACAACAGTGCAGAGCCCAAAGAGTCAGCACTGTAAAGAAAATATATTTAAATTCCTGCATGGTACTAGTGCTGTGAGAACAACGTGGCACGTGAATGCTGCACATCTGAGTACTGCTCCATCCAATACAACAATAAAACTAAAGCTTAGCTGATACCAGGCAAATCTTTATAACATCATTTCTGATGCTGATGTCTTATGAAACATTGCGTTGACTCATTTTATAAACAGAATGGATTGACTCTATGTAGCTTTCAAACACGTTATTAGGGTACTTTTTGTAACACTATATCATTATAACTGCAAGCAGAACTGGTAGATAGCCTGCAAAATTCCCACAAAAGTAAAAACAAAACTCCTAAAAATATCAAAAAGTTATGTAACTGCAAAACTCCTAAAAAACCCCAAACCAAACCTCCTAAAAAATAACAGAAAACTTACATAACTAGAACTCAGTTACCTCCTTAGAAATTCACTGTCAATCTAAAAAA
Organism: Gymnogyps californianus; assembly: GCF_018139145.2. Taxonomy (NCBI): domain Eukaryota; kingdom Metazoa; phylum Chordata; class Aves; order Accipitriformes; family Cathartidae; genus Gymnogyps; species Gymnogyps californianus. Next base: position 21,372,853 of record NC_059471.1, read on the forward strand.
GTGAGAATTTAAACAAAGAAGTGTATACTTAGAAATGCCGTAGGTGAGCAGTATCATTTCTCTTTCAAAGGAAGATGATTAAGGCTGCATGAAGGATGAAGTATGAAAAATGTATTGGAATGCCTGTTAAAAGAGGCTGTCAGAAAGTGTGGTGTGTCTTGGTTTATGTTCACTCAAGGACTGTCAAGGGCAAGAACTTCAATGGTATAAAAGCACTGAGAAAAAAAGCAGAAGTTCTCGGTCTCGAGAGCAAAATACTCCACCAGGGTGTCTATTAGCAACAGGCAGGGCTCTCCAAAATATGACTGCATAAGGAGTACCATAGCTTAATCTCTAATATTCTTCCAAAATACATTTCAAAACATTATTTACATTCATGATGTTTTCCTATTGTTGATTACTATCCATATATGCAAATTCAAATAAACTACGATGATTAAAATGCACATGATTAATGATTGAACTATAGCTCACTGCTGGATGAAACCTTCATTGTAAAACCGAGTGAAAAGCACAGCTCAAAACAATACTCCTAGAGCTCAGATATTATGGCACTTTTTGAGTGGAAGTGAGATTTTTGTGTTTTCTCTGCACTGCTGCTATAATGTGCTAAAAGAAACTCTCATCTGTAGCATAAGCATATTTTAGTGCCCCAGCTGGAACTATGAAAATGTTGCTTACAAGTTTAATAGCAGGTGAGAGAAGTATCATCACCTGTAAGTGCTTGAATAGCCTTTCATCCCTGTTTCTAAATTGAAAACAAACCTCTGATTTTACGAGTCGTTAAAACTAATTAAATTAACTAACTACATTAAAACTAATTTTCTTCCATGTAGTTTGCTCCCCAAAATCTTGTTTTCTCTTCTTTTTTAACATTTTCAAAATCTATGTTTTTCCATGGAAAGTTATTGAAAAAAAAGGTTAACTGTATCTTAAGATTATAACTGAGTTTGCTTCCTGGTGAAAGTCACTGTCTCACATTTGTGGAATATTAATTTTGAAAAGGCAGGAACCCAAAATGTGGAGTCTGTTTCCTTACAATATACAGCCAATGTATGTTAATGGTCATTATTTTACTTTTCCACTTAAGCAAGCTATAATAACAGTATTCAAGACAAGTCTGTCATCTTGGGGACATGTTTTCAGTTATCTGCGGAAAGAACAGATAGACATTCACCTCTTGATCTTGCAGCTACGCTAGCCTTTTTCCATTAAAACTTTCCAGAGTTCCTGCCAAAAGCAATTGCGCGGTTGAAGGTGAACAGAGTTTATCCACTTTTACTTGGGCAATAGAAATTTTAGCCACTTTTCACAGCCTGGGAAACAAAACATGTGGGTTTATCTACCTTTTTATGTACTGCTAAGATACCTGTTTCCCAGTATATCCTCACCAACACTAGGAATGGTGAAAAGGTGAAGTGGACCATGCACCTCTTTAGCAATTGCCTTTGTGAATATTGTGTTTTCTAGCCTGCCTTATACCACAACAGTAATTAAACTGCCAGTGGACCACTTGTAGTATCTGGAATATTCAATAAAGAAACAGTCTAAGGTGGACAGAGTAATAGCTTACGAAATTTCAAGTTCCTTTTGTAGTTACAGAGGACGTACTTTTTCAACTCTTTAGTCAACACTAAACCCATTATTTTGTCTGCAGCATTGCTTAGCATTTCTTTACAATCCAGGTATCCGTGTGGGAAACACATATGTAGATCCTGTCCTGCCCTTCAAACTCATGAAGAATGAAGGTATAACATACCAAAGCCTTGAGCAATTGCATGAAAAGTCAAAGTTTCCCAACAAAACCCCAAACTTTTCATACAAAAGGAAAGAAATTCTATATTTCTATTATAAATGATCCTTGACCGTCTAGGTTTAGTTCTGAGATAGGCTGAGGAGCTGCTTCATAGTGGAGTCTTTTGTAAGTCACACTGATGGATGGATTATACATATTTACTGCAGTACCTGGTATCCTCTTCAGCGTATGATGGGATGGCCTATTATTCTATCCTGTTTTAACAGGCATATGAGCATATCCTTGCAAGAGTAAACCTATGGCATGCAATGGGATTATTCACATATTTAGAGTTAGATGCATGCCAAAGTGTTTTGCTCCATCAGGGTCAAGTATTTTTCCTCTCTTTGCATAGGAACACAGTGGGTAATTTTCGTGTGGTGGGATCTCAAACATCCTGTTTGAAGCGCTGGGTCCTTTTCTAGGTACTTTCAAACTACAAAGGGCCAGTTATAAAGATGCTTTATCAAAGTTACTAATACTTAAAGACAGGGTTCTTGAATAGATAATATCCTTACACCAGTGCATTCACTCAATAAGAAAAGTCAACCAGAACATCTAGAAGAAATAACAGTGGACATGAGATGTTAGTGGAATGAAGAATTTAGGACTGGGAGACAGACAACAGGAAAATTAAAATATTTCCTCAGTTTGAAAGTTTTGCTGTCTGCTGTAAACCCTTTTCCATCCACTTTCAGCAATCTTTAACAGATGTGCAGCAAACTGGTCTTTTTTTACCTCCTGTGCCTGCTGTAGACGTCCAAATTTCCAACAGTTACAATGCAGCAATGCCTAAGAAGATATCGCTGTTCTCCAGAAAAATTAGGAAAAGTAATTGTCACAGCACCTGAAGCTGTGGACCGAAGTCATCTTCTAACCTGTGTGCTGCCCCTCCCAGCCCATGCCCAACTGATCACTGGCATCCTGCTGGAGGTTAGCCCCCCACATAGCTGTTAGCAGATACCCTCATGTGATCGCTCCCTGACCTGTCTCCATCAGAATGAGCTGAATTACTTAAACTATTTAATCCAGTCCATTTTACTGGAAATGGGCTAGGGAGTGTTCACACAAGCAACAACAAGCAGGTGGAGGTGGAATTCTCTTTAGCCAGTAGAGATGTTCTAGGAAGAACACTTGACTACAACCTAAAGTACTAATCCAAAGTAATACTTGTAAATGTTTTTATCTCTAATGGCCAGCATTGTCTTTATCCAGGAATTTTTATTATCCCTATCACCACACTATCCGAGTCCCTCCTAGCTATTTACACCCAAAGCACTGAGAGCCGCTCTTGTGCCAGCTTTGCTCCAGGCATCCTGCCCATCCATCCTGCCTGCCCCTCGTGTTGTGTTGCTGTGAGCAAGACCCACATGGCCAATGATAAATACCTCTGCAGGAATGCTCTGCAAATTAAGGAGGATGGGAGCTCCAGGATACAAGTTGCATTTGCATTAGGGGGAGCATAATAGAAAATGTAATTGATTCACCTAAGCACAACATCCCTCACCCTTGTTTGCTGACTTGCACTGTATCAGCCAGCAACTAGTAACACTGGGTACATCTTGTAATACTGACACTCTTCTCCAAGCTATTCTCTATCCTCAGTTTTGTGAAGATTCAGTGGATTCAAATGGGATTGGTATCGTTCATTAGCAATTAAGGGAGGAAAAAAAGTGCCTTGATGAGGAATACAATCCCATCACTAATGAGTGTTTCTTCTGAAAGCCTGTGAGCCTTCTAAGGCAGAGCTGCCTTTGGGAGAGTGATTAGTGTCCTTTGATGGACTGAGATCTTGAAACCACATGTTGTAGGACATAAGTTTCTCCTCATGTTCTGACATAATTTTGATGATTTTTTTTTTTCTTCCCAGAGAAAGAGAGTTTTAAGCTATATGGCCGCCACCACCTAGTCTTCAAACATACATAAAAATTACCTGGAATTTCTTGCAAGTGGTGCTTCACAGTTTTTGGATTCTTTTAACTTAAGGTTTCATAAGAATCAGATCAGTAGATAATTTTTGGATGAAAACCGGGTGTCACTCAAATTTGGTAATCCGGAATCGTGTTTTCCTGGGGCTGACATTAACATATTCTGTTCTTGAATATGCTCCTCTCATTTCACTGTGTTGTTTTCAGGGCATTATAAAAGCACTCTTGCACTCTGGATTAGGTTTAGAGGAAACTAACACTGTTCTTTAGTGTGAAATTTATGTGTTTGGTTGTTTAGGACTGTCTGTACTATGAAAGGAAGCTACCATGTCTGATATGTATCAGTAAATTCATGCTTTCTGAACTGGGTATGTGCTAACAGCCCAGGTATTAGAGAGCTTGTCTTCTGTAAAAAAATGGAGTTGTGAGCTTTCAAAGAATATGGAGTTTCCTGCACCAAGTTAGATTTCCTCTATTGTATTTTATGTGACAATTCCATTAAAAGAATAGCAATGACAGTGTCTTTGCCACCATTGACTGACTATCAGGGAAGAGAATGAAAGGAAAAAAACCCCATATATGAAATATGTCAGTCATGTCAAAGATACCGCTAAGAGATATGCAAATGCTATCCTTTCTGTAGGAAGTACTGCAAATTATATAAAATAGAACAAAATTATAGTTGACATCCTTCTTAGCCCAAAATAATTTATTTTAAATCATTGTTCTTTTTTATCCTATGATACGCTATGCTAAATTACTACCTCTTCCTCTATATTACCAGTTCTCAGAAATACCCTTGCCAATCGTAGTATCCATTCCTCCCTTATTGTAGTTTCCTTCTTAGATATTCATGCAGCCATAGTCCCATGACGTTTTTACTAGGAAGACTCCTGTACTCCTGTTGATTTCAAAAGGGAACAACACTGAGATATGAAGTTTTGCTAGCTCCTTCTCTAAAAGTTCCCTGTATCATTTTCGTTTACTATTGCCTTTTGGTTTCTATTTTTACATGCACTGCTGGAAATGTACCACAGTAAAGCGGACAGACTACTATCAACACACTGCATTACAAGCACATCTTCTTCATCACTTTATCCATGTGATCTGATGTTACTTTGAGAAAAAGAATAAAGAAAATAAAATAGCAATGAACAGTATGAAAGTACTAATTAATAAAAGCAAACGACCTCAATAAAAACTACCTTAGCCCCCAGCATTGACTCTTCATGGGTTTGGATTCAAATTCTCTTCAGAACAGCACAGAGCATCTTTCTTAGTGTCACAGCTCATTTTCCAGCTCATCACGTTAATAGTTGTGAGAGGATATACGACCTCCTCATAATACATCTGCCTGTATTAGCCTTTTAACAGAGCAATAAGCTCATTCACTAACAAAGAGGAGCAAAACAAGGCTGATGGCTCTCTCTCTCTTCAGAGAAGTAATTAAAAAAGGTTCAGACTCTTCCTCAGTTTATGCAGCCAGAGCAGCTGTTAGAGATCTTCCAAAGTACCTGGAAATGACCTTACTTTCTCGGGGGCTACAGCCTCATTCCAAAGCATGTATCAGCATCAAACTGGATTTTGAGACTGCTTGGCAACAAACATAACAGGTATTGCAGACAAATATTTATCAAACACTACGCAACTGAGATGCTACAAATATTGAGCCAGGTCTTTCACTGCTCTCAAGAACCTAATTTTGCTCTTTATTGACTCAGAAGAGCAATTCTAGACTCTACTTCTGCAATTGTCTTTCTTACAGGTTTATTTTGCACGTACTTTATAAAAAAACCCTAATCTTAATGGTATTTTTGCAGTATCTGACATGAGTGCTGTATTTTCCAAAGTGGTAAGGTTTTAATGCATTACAGGAAGGTATTTAATAAATCCTATGACTCTACAAGTATACCACGCATTTCTTCCTGTAATAAGAAGCTTGAATTCATTTTTTGTATTTATTGAAGAGCATTAATGAATATGACTCTTTACGACATTTCCAGGAAAGGTGGGACAGAACAAGAAAAGGTCCATTCTCTGTAAACAGACATTAGTTCCTAAATAGTTTCAGCAAAGAGAGCGGTTTTTCCATTCTTCTCCTGAGAAGTGGGTCAGAATTGTCACTGCTAACCTAATCCTTATGGCTCAGCTCAACTGCCTTGCATCACAAAATGTATCTGAAAACTTGCACTGTACCAAGCTGCCTGATTGCTCTCTATATTTGAGCTAGAAAATCAACAGAGGAAGCCACACTCGGGGAACTAGCTGGGACTTCTGGACCTCATGAAGCCCATGTGCAGGAAGGGATGAGGGCAAAGAGCAGGACAACTTCAAGAAGCTCCAGAAAGCTCAGAAAAAATAAAGTCACATTTGAAAAATGTACCTAAGTAGAGCATCATTTCAACTACTCAATACAGGCAGGGATATGAAAACTGTCACAGACATCTGACCCAACCATGGACACAGAACTTCATGGATTTTGTGCTCTTTGCAGCTTCCCCTTATACAGTAGTGGCCTCTAAGGATACATTTGTTCTAGTACAGCAAACAGTGGCAGAGTTTGGTCTCTTGCCATGAAGGCAAGTGGCATGGTTTGACTATATCCACATTATTAAGCTTTCCCAGCTTCCCACAAGGGGCTTCATCCCCACTGCCTGGGTGCAGAGCAAGTGCTGTCTGGTCTGCGCCTGAGTCGTGCTGGGGAGCATCCTAATAAACTGGCAATAAAGACAAATGTGACCCTGTGCATGAGCCCATGACCTGTCCCTGCTTAAGTCTAATATAGACATAGCCTGTGTGTAAGTTCACTCTGAGGTACTTTACTTATGTGTATATTTTCATTTACTTCACTGGAATTACCCAGGCAAATAAACTCATACAGAGGCATAGAAGTTTTTAGGATTATGACCTATGTGCACCTTATAAACTGATGGTAGATTACAAGCAGTTAGCTTCCAGTGCCTCACAGTGTGTGGAAGACATTGTGCACTTTGGTTTTTGTCAGTCCTCTTGCAGCTTGCCAGAGTTTTCAAATCTAAAACATTTTTCATTTGTCATTTAAACTTGGGAATGAATTAAAAGGAGTTAGGAGGAGGAAAGAATTCTTTGCTGAAGAAAACGTAAATGGAAAAAATCATATAAAAAGAAAGAGATAAAGGGTATCTAAATAGAGATGTAAGAGGAGAGAAAAAACATCTGGGAGGCTGACTATTCAGGGACTTCAATCTACATTAAATTGTCAGGCAATCAATCACACTGCATAAAATTCATGAGGTTGGTAATTCCTTTCTATATAACCACCCAACAGCATAATTCATTAGTACAGTGTCACTACTCCCCAACTATTATCTGATTCACTCCATAGCCTAGCTGAAATGTAATATCTGAGTTCAACTTGCACAAACCCGGCAAAAAGCTATTCAACCATTTTTACTTACACATAAACAGGTTAAAGCTGTGTTTTCTTGTTATGTTCTGTTTCTACAGCTCTTGTAGCAAATTAGTTTGCTGTGACCATTACTCTAATACTTGTACTATGGTTGCACTTAGAAATTCCTATCCAGATTGGGCTCAGTGGTGTTAGTCAACAAAGAGAAGGCAAGAGATAGTCCCCAAACAGAAAAAGTTTACAAGCCAAGGAGATGTGCCAGGCAAAGGGAAGAAGAGAGGAAGCACAATACTCATTTTAAAATGAGTGCCCAACTTTAAAGAACAAGAAATAACTTCTCTGCCAGTCACAAACAAAACCAATTCCAACATCTAGGTCCCAGACCTAGCTACTTATGCAGCCGTGGTATTAGTCCAAACAATGATATTGAAGTGAATATCATGGACTTGTGCAGAAAGCACATTTCAGACTATGCTTTATAGGAAACTCAATTTTGAGAGTTATGATCAGGAATTAGGGAAGAGAACATAATATCCCTGAGTGGCAAAAATCATGCATGTGCTGTACAACTTCTCCCCGCAGTTGAGCTCTGGCACGTTAACGCTGGTCACGCAGCATCAGCTGTGTTTCCCTGCACCGCACCTCTACTGCAGAGACAGCATCTCACCTACCTGCGGCACAGGAGAGGTAGCACTGTAAACCACTGTAAATGAGAATATACTCCGTATTCCCTCAGTCCCTCCATACACAGGCACAGACTCCTCAGCACCGAAGCACTGGGCAAGAGCTGGGACCAGGGAGGGCGAAGCAGGGAGCCTGAGCCATGCACTGCCTCCCCCCACGGCGCTGTGCACCTGAGGATGGGAAGCACAGAGGCTCCAGCACTGCTGTCAGACTCCCTCCTGGATCCCAGGTAATAGCAGAGGGGAAGGGAGTGACAAAAGACAACAAAAAGAAGCGCTGCCAGATGGTTTATGGTACAAACCTCCCCCTTCTTTCATCTCCCAGACCTACAGTGCTGCTGGGAATGGAGGGGGCAGGGAAGAAGATGAAGCTGTGGGTGGGATACTCACCCAGAAAAGGCTGGAAACCACTAATGCAATGAATTCTTCTTAGTAACAAAGCATAAAAAGAAAGATTAGCTTCAGAAATCACTAAGCAAATAAACTTTGAATAAAGAAGAAATACAATAAATTCACAGATAATTCAATAGTAAGGGCAAAATGTTTGTCAGATTTTTTTTCTCATCAGTCCTTTGTCTGGGTTTGTTCAATACAGGCACTTCTGCAAATAGCATTTACTAATTATCTTTGGTCAGCAAGATCAATAACATAGTCTTTGTCTTTTTCTAAGACTGGCTCTGCAAATTCTCTTAATCTGCAAGTAATTTGAGAAATCTTAATTTTCTATTATTAAAGTAAGCCCAATATCCCTGCACTATACTTTTTAGTATAGTATAGCTTCCTGTCAGAGGAATAATTTCAGTTCAAAATTTGCACATCTTGCTGTTGTTTCTACATTTCATTTGCGACAGAAATGAGAGAAGTGAGTGTGCCCATTGGAAAGCTCCCCTCTGAAAACTTCAGGTTATAGAGAAAGCGGGGGTCTCTGCATTAAATTATACTTTCTTGTCCTTTTAAGGTAGGTCTTCATACCCACTGAAGTGAGAAACAGGCTACTTTCCCACCTAGATAGGGACGGTTGTGTAGTTGTGCATGCACAAACATGGACAGCGTTACATCTCAGTTCTGTGTATTTTCTGAAAAGGGGATATACAGCAGCACAGGCTCCCTCTCACTGTGCTCTGCATCAGCCACGTGCTGGCCCCAGCGTAAGGGAGCCACCGCTGCTCCTGCCTCCAGCCTTCTTCAGGTTGAAGCCTGAAGTCCTGCCTGCAATAACAGAGCACGTCAACAGAGGAACAAATTATTAAGCCGATTTTCTCCTGAAAAATGCATTTTGCAAAAAAGCTGAAAGGCTTCACATTTGCTTCAGTTAAAGCCCCAAACAGGAAGATTTTAAAATCCTGGGCAGCAGTTCTGCTGCAAAAAAGCCAGTTTGCCTGGTGGGAGGTCAGTCTGGTCCAAATCGCTGCTGGTGAGCGAGGTCGGAGGAGACATCACACCCCACTTACCAGGCAAGCAACCTCATGGAGCTCCTCAGCTCTGCTTATCTGTATCCCAAGAGCTGTGGGAAGCACTTATGCCCATTCCCTGCCATTGGAGCCATCGTTTCTAGCAAGCTGGACAAAACATTTCTCGAGGCAGATGTACCAGGCTGTCACACGCTGCATTTCCTCACAGTTTGTCATCCAAGCAGCTGTGGAGTGTTTTGTTTGTGGGTTAAAATTAGGAGCCATACACTCGAGTGCCAGGGCTTTTTTAAACATTATTTCTGTTTCCAGGGAGGTAAACAAGAAATAATACCCTCTTCAGTCTCTCAGCTTGTTGCAACTGGTGTGAGTGACACGCAGCAAAAGCCTGGGCTAGCACATGGCAAATACAGAAATCTCTTCTGAGTTTTGAAGAGACCAAAATGTTTACTGCTCTTTTTTGTGAATAAATTACAGAATCAAGAGGTCGATAAATGATTTCTGAAGGAGGCATGCAACGTTCCTGAAAGTGTTGTGGTTAAGTGTGTTTCAGTGTCATTTTTCTTCTAGTCAAATGGTTTATTTATTAAAAGGCACCACAGCTACACTGGTCACTCATTTACCAATGTCATGCACTGACCAAGCTCCTTTATTGAGGTGCGCTTCATCCTTTCAGCATTGCCAATAAACCCTAGTATGTTTTTACTGTACCTGTCCATAGAAATCATCCCAGTTAAGTCCCCACTTTTCATAAGCACTACTTGGGAGATGACTGTATGACTATGTCAAAACAAGCTCCTTCAGTTTTAATCAGCTTCCCAGGCACAGGCTGGCAGGATGTTGCACATCTATTTTGCGTATTTCTACAACTGCAGAAAAATCTTTAACATAGACATTGTGGGCAGCACTCTGAAATAATAAAGGGCATGGGTAAGATTCCTGCAAACCTTAGGCTGTAGCAGGATGTTAGACATTTCACCAAGCATTGAACTTTCTGACAGCCTCTAAGCCGTGAATCGGTGCCAACTGGGAGACTGTTCTGGGAAGTAACCATGCTACCTTTCTCTGTTCCTCCTTTCCTCCCTGTGACCCTCTCTGGGCTAGAAGAGTGCTAGGCTAGGTGAATCTTTGCTAATCCATGGGGGACCTGCAGTGCACACATGTGAGTAAGACAGAAGCTAGCAGAGTTCTCCTGTGTCCTCTTACAGTCCCTTGTCCCCACTCCCGCCAGCCACAGCTGCCTGTGCCAAATTTCATTCTACCAGCCATCAAGGTACTCTGCATGGATGGCAGTCTGCACTCTGTGTCCTTAGGCAGCCAGTCCTTTCACAAATCCCAGCCCAAATTATTTCTATGGCACAGGCACAAACGTTGCAACAGAGCAGAGAAATAAATCTATTTTTTCTTGTCTCAGAGAGCTCCAGAGCCACTTGGACATCCTTCCTCACTTAGGACTATGCTTCAGCCTTCAGTGAATGGTCCCTTCTACTAACAAATTTGTTCATGTATGCCTGGCATAGTTAAAATTATCCTGAAGTGGAAGAATTTCTTATTTTATGGACAATCCCCCGGGTTCCTCTGGGATCAAAAAATGGATTCTCTTTCAAAAAATGTAGTGTAGAAGAGGAACACAGTCCCCTACAGCATGCAGCAGTGTCAGAAAAGCATTAACTCCAAAGAGCGTTTGTCTGCCCAACACTCAATGACACTTGCCACAGCATTCTTGGAGCAAAGACCTTACAGACAGGCTCTGTACAAAACGCTGCCCTGCTTCACTGAGACACAGAGGCTGGCAGGAAGGCACCTAAAACAGACTGCCTTGGATCCTGGCAGCCATAGGACTCTGCTGGTTCAGAGTTCAGCACCAGCTACAAAGCCCACCCTAAGCAGGGTGGCAGCTTCTCGCTGAGCACTTTGCTGGCACAGCAACCCGAGCAGCAGCAACTAAGCTCACTCTTTTATGTTGCTTTGGGGTCAGGGCCATTTACACAAGTTACAGTCATAGCAGCCACTGCAATGTATATGTACATTTAGGGGTTGGCACTGTCCAAAGTCAGTGGGTGGTATTCCTCCCTTCCATACACCTCTGTGGGGAAACACCTCTGAGCATGAGGGTTACAGTAACAAGTCATCCCTCTTAAGGTGTAGTCGTCTCTTCAAAAATCATTTTGGCTTTCTGACTCATCCTTCCTCGGATAATTCTGACTCACAGCAGGGGAAGTGTGAAATGTATCCGCTAAAATGCGGGGTTTTTCCTGAGGATAAGATGGAGAGTCCAGTCCCACAAAAACAGACTGCATTTTTTTTCTTGAACTATTGATAAATGTTCAGAGGAAGGATCTGACTGAACACCCTGGAAACTGAAGTAATCAGCTTTTCTGTATAAACTGAGCTGTTAGCATCACACTAGAAGGGGTTTCAGTAATCAAGTGATAGCTTGCAGCTAAATGTGACTTGATTAGATATATAATCTGGTCCAGATGAAGCTGGGAGCTCTCCTACTGTTTTATTCATCCAGTTCCTACATGCAGACATCGGGTCACTGATTCTGTATTCTGATGCAAAAATGCACAATAAAGACACAGCTTGTAAAGAGTCAGTTACAGATGACAGGTGTTAATCTTGATATTGTAGGCTGATTTTCAGCAATTATTTGAAAGGCATAACCTATGCATATGAGATACCTCAGATGAATTAATCTCTAAGCGCTGTGACAATTTTCCAGAGAAACAATTCCAGAAGGGATCTGACTCACCCACCCTGCTTGGCACTATAGAAATATTTTCTAGATTTACAGATGCAGCACAGCCCAGTTATTAGGAAATGGTCTAGGGAGTCACTCGCATTGCTTCTCATGAGGATGTACGACCATCTAGCCCTGAAGTTAGGTTAGTTTGAATAAAAAATCTCAGGGTCCAAGTCAGCCAGCTACCTTGCTTGCACCACCTACTTACAGGGAAAGGTGCAGATCAGACTGAGTTAATGTGACAAAATTGTACCATAAGTTAACTTCTGATATACTAAAATGGTCTAGTGTAAACAAAAGTCTTCCAGGGACTCTGGCAAGGGCTATGTAGGGGCTATTTCTAAATACAATAATCAGTAGTAGAGATGTGTAGTTTGGCATTCCTGAAACCTGATGCTTGAATTTGTCTTCAAAGCTTGTGCAGCTAGAAGTTCAGGCCTGGTTCAAAGGAAAAGAACTTTTTAATCACTCTATGTAGGATTGTTTAAGATCCTTTTCCTTGCCTCCCACATGATATATTCCTTCATACTATGTGCAGATCCTACTTGGATGGAGACAGTAAAAACAAACAAACCATGAAATCTTGTTGAGTTCACAAACATCGTTCCAGTATTATCCTGAACTTTGTGAGACATTATCACAGAACTGCTGCTCTGACACTGCAGGTGTATATCTCCAGAGTAAAAGACCGAAAACATGTCTCCTGTGTCTCTTAAGTACCAAACACAGATTAGACATTTCCTTGGAAATCAGAATATGTGAGTCAAATTCTGTCTTTGTATGCAATGCTGCAATCAAAGAAGTCATGGCAAAATAAAGAAGTAAGTTATTCAATCAAGTTTAAAGTGTGCATTATTTATTAGTAAATTTAAAATAGTAATTCAGTAATCAATGGCTACATTAGTTTCTGCCATTCATGTAAATGAATGAAGACCTTACACAGTCTTAGTTCTACTGGTGTAAATAACTGACTCTCACTGGTGAAAAAAATGCCTTTTAAACGAGTGTGAACTTGCCAGAAGACCTGAGGATGCTCCAGCCTTCCCAACGGCACTGCCTGGAACAGCGTGTGCACTCCAAGTCCCATGCCATACCCACCTAGCTGTGCTGTCCCATTTCCCCTTCCCCATGTGTTCTCCATACTGAAGCTCCTGTGTTTTTAAACTGCAATTTAATGCAGGTTATATAAGAATAGCTGTACTGGGGCAAGAGGAAGATTTATTTAGTTCAGTATCATGTCTCTGGCCAAAAGTGAATGTCTAGCAAATAGTATAAAAAACCCCAGCAAGCACGTGGTAGTAATTCATCAGAATGCTTTCTAGCCTTCAGGGGCTTCATGAGCCAGAAGTTGTGTCCTCATATGTAATAACTCTTCATGGATTTCTCTTGAATTTTGGTAAATTTGAAACATCTGGAACATCCTATGGCAGAACTACTCCACAGTTTAAATTCATATTGGGTGATGAACCACCTCCTCTTCTTTATTCTAAACCTATCATATAAGCAAGATCTATCCTCTTCATGGCACTTATTAGTTTATAGATTTCTGTTGTATTTTCCCTTTGTTTGTTTTTTGCAGACTGAAGAATCCTAACTTATTTGCTCCTTGCATGGAAGCCACTGCATAAATTTTATCGTTCTTGTGACTTGCCTCTGGATCTTTTCCAATGGCACTGTGTGTTGTTGAGCTGCGAAGAGCAGACTTCTGCACAGTATTCTAGGTACAGGTGAAGCATGGATTTGTTTATACAATAGCATCACAATGTTTTGTTCTTTATTCTTTTCTTAACAATTCTTAGCATTTTATTTCATTTTTTGGTTTGTTGGTTTGGGGTTTTTTTTTGTTTGATACTGAGCATCAAGCTGCCATTTTCACGAAACTATGTACTACAGTCCCAAGAACTTGGGCAAGAAACAGTTTTGCAATGACTATATAGTAGTGACCACAGTGAGATGCTGGGGTTTCTGTGGGCCTCTCAAGTACAAATGAATACTTTCTACTCAGCAATGACATATACATGACAATAGTACATGTGGCATGTTACATAAAGTGGAGAAGAATCTGAACAGACACGTATTTGTCTCACTTGGCCTTTGAAAATCGTATCACATATATCTACTGTATATGGCAGCTGGTACATACTTTATTCTTCTTAAAACACAAAAATAGCATGAGACATTTTGAAAAGCTAGTTCATGTACCTTTTCCAAGTTCCACAGATAATCCAGATTCCTGGTTTTATAAGAAAATATTTTTCCTCTTGTCAAACATGTTGCTATTTAGCAAATTCAAATACATTATCTAAAACATTTTCAAGGCAAGAAAATGTTTGGATTATAAAATATCACAATTCTACACACAGTCTGTTTTTTCTTTCCTTAGAAGAAGAAAAGTACTTTCCAAAGTAGCCAGGGAAACATTCTTGTTTAAAATGACTGCATGCAGCTATAACATATATAGCGATGGATTTATTCCTAATGGATTGAGCAGACTCTGTGGTAGTCCATTATCCATCATTACCGAACACTTAAAATCAAGAAGCAGTCCAAGATTTTAAATGGATCTTCAGACTCCTCCAACAAAAGCACCTGAACAGACCAGATGATTACTTACCTGATTATATTACAATGGAGGAGATAGGACACAAGTGATTAAACACCAAAGTGCTTTTAAACACAATGCAGTTATCATGTCATTCCAATAAATGTTTGGCTGACTACAATATTCCAGAGCAGAGGACACAGTCTTCTGGTTTTGTGGAACACAGGCTCTCTTTGATGTCCCACAGCTAATCTTGCGGGGCAGCTCAGAAATTGTTCCATTTTAATCCATTCTGATTAATGCCACAAAATGAGTTTTCTTGACACTGGTAATTTTGCTCTGCTGGGGAGTGATTGAAAAGGATGGGCTTTCATCCCAGCACAGCAAATCACTGGCAGCCTGCTGCAACAAAGAGTTAACCATCTTCTTCAGCAAATGAGATGAAACTCTAACTTGTTTTCTTTTAATTAACTCCTCACTAGATTGCTCCAGGTCCTCCTGGCACCCCTCAGCTCTGAGACAATAGCAGTGCTCCCAGCTAGGGTAGGATTTTGGAGCACTCAAGTTTCCTGGGAGTAGCCATGCTTTGTGTGAGTCAGGTCACACTTTTCTCACGCTGTCTGAGAACACTTTTGGAGAGACTGATTGTGGGCACAAGGCAAGTCAAATGTATCTGAAGCCGTTTAGACAGACTGAGCGTGCTGGTGAGTCAGGATGACCAGCAAGATAACATGTCAGCAACCCATGCCGACTCCACTGTTCATAATGAATTCCTTCCTCTGGGTTTACTTTCCACTGACTACTCTCTTGGTTTTCTGAGTTTAGTGTTACTGCCCTAGGACTCCCGATTCTATTTAGTTTATGTCCCTGTGTGGGCTTGGTTGCTCTTTTCCACCCAAGTGTACTCTTAGACTGTGGGGCAAACCGCAAGGCTTATCAATGAGCCTTTAATGCACAAGGACGCCATGTTAGTATCTTCATACACAACCATATAAGAACATTGTAGTGGTGCCAGGAGTTGGATCCAGAGAGGAGACTGTGGACAGGACTCCAGCACAGTCTGCTCCTGGGTAGGTGTTATACACGTGGGGTCACTGTACACATCCAGAGCCTTCTGTACACATTATAGAAAGGAGGTTAATGTAGACAGTGCAAATGCTTCCTGGCAGGGACAGACACCAGCCCACATCAAACAAAAATGCAGGAGAGACTTTCAGGAAGGAAGTGAAGCTAGGTACTGGAATACAATCTGTGTGGTCCTAGAAAATTTACAAAAAGCATGGAAAATATGCTTATATGGATTTAAACTTACAGAACATAGGTTCTTCTGTAAGTAGGTAAAGTGTGCCAGTATCATGTCTGGTTGGGTGTGCCATTCAGTGCAGTGAAGGGACTGAGCAGGCAGTCTGTTTGGACATGTGCTACCACAAGAGAATAAATCAGGTTTTGGACAAAATTTGTCATTAGTTTATAGTGGTGTAAACTTATCTCTTTCTCTCTCTGAAGTGATGCTGATAAAGATGAAAACAAAAACAGAGGCCCACATTAAAGGATATGAAAATCTTATTCAGATAAGAAAATGTACAGTTCATTATCCATAAGGAGAAGATGTTCAGGTAGTGTGATGAATTCTTCCCACAAAACAGATATAAACCAGGTGTCTGAATCTGCTTCTGGAGGTGCATTTCTCTTCATACTGACTAGAAGGAGACCCTAGAAGATCAGCTTATACTATGTGTCTAATTCATTTCAGAGCTCCACATTTAGGTGAGATCCCTCCCACTGAGCGTAACACAAAGTCCAGTTAAGTCAATGTTAATTTTCCCTGGGCTCTAGAACGTCAAATAGAAACCATCATAACAGCTAAAATCTTATTCTCACCTGTAAAGCATGGACTTCCAGATAATCAATGTGCAATTATCACTGGTTTCAGAACAATTCACTGTTGGTAACTGGTGCAAAACATATAGTCTGCAGGAACATGTTACCCTTATGTTCAGGTGACGAAGACTGGTTCATTCTAGTTAGTACCTTTCTCACAACATACACTAAAATCACACCTGCAAATTAGGCTAATTATCCTAAATAGAAAACAGGATGATGTGAAAAGAGGTGAAGACTCTAAGCTTGATATCATTGGCAACATCAAGATTATATGATTTAAAAATGTTGTAATAGTTCTTATATTCAAGTTGCTCACATAAAATAGGGAAAATTAATGTTGTTATAATCATGCTCTCTTTTAGATGCCAACACATAAATATTAATCTCTATTAGTTTAAATAACAGTTGAAGCAGCGATTAGAAAAGGATTAGAAAAGAGCGTCAGTCTCTTCTAAACGCAGTGAAAAGCCAGGCAGGAGCCTGGTGCTCAGGCACATCCAGTAACCCTCCACGTGTGTTAACACCCTGTCCTGGAACCCCAGTGGATTTGCCTCACTCCCAATTGAGACATGTCCTGGCAGTCAAATAGGCCTGTCAGTCAAATCTGCACCACAAAATGTCTGTTCAGTAGAGTGCAAAAAATAAATTTAATCTACATGGGTATAGCAAAACACACTAGTGAACATGCATGTAGGGAACATTTTTTCAAATCATCTATTGAAAATCTTCTGAAACGTGCCCAGTTTTACAATGGGAGTCATAGTCATGCTAGTTGAGGAAGACATTTTAAAGTTTAAAGATTTAAATCAAAGTTAGGACAAAAATGATTTTTTCAATCATTTAGCATCTGCGTTTCTGTAACACAGATGGCTTTAAAAAAATAAGCCAATTTATCAGACTGAAATGAAACTTTAATTAGACAATCTAGTTCTACATTACCAATATAAATTTATAAGAACTCTAATATGCACTGATACATGGGTTGTTTGAACCAGACTGCAGGATTCAAGAGCTGGAATCAGTCCAGCACTTTGAAGTCTGACGGTCTGAAGGACTAGTTTTATTTTGGATCGTTTCTTGCCCTTCCCAGTTTTGGGAAGAATGATGAATTATCTACGACCTTTTAACTTCCTGCTCAACAGCTCAGTCAGGGACACCAAATGAAAAGACACTGAGGTATAATATGTAATCTACCATCAGAGAATCATAGGAAAAATTTAAGTTGGGAGGGATCTATGGAGATCTCTCTTTCAACTTCTTACTCAAAGCTGAACTAACTCAAGTAGTAAATTGCTTTCCTCAGGGTCTTGTCCAGTCAAATTCTGAAAAGCTCTAAGGAGGAAAATTCCAAAGTCTTCCTTCGCAACCTATTACAGTCGTTCAAATCTCTCATAGTGAACACTTTTTTCTGTATATACAGGCAAAATTTACCTTGCTACAACTTTCTGCCATGGCATCTTGTCCTTTCATTGTGTACCTCTAAGAGGAGCCTGTCTCTGCCTTCTCCATACCTCTCCTCTAGGTAGTGCGAGGCAGCAACTAGAGCCCCCTTACCCTTCTCGTCTCCATGCTAGGAAAACCCATTTTATTCAGCGACCCTTTCTATGCCATATGCACCAGCTCCCTGACCATCTGAGTGGCCCTTCTGCAGCCTCTCTATAGTTCCTTGACATCCCTTTTGTACTGGAGACACCAAAATCAGACACCATACTCCATATAGTAGCCTGATGAGCACTGAGTAGAGGGGAATGATCACATTCTTCTGTCTGCTAGCCACAGTTCTGTTAATAGAGTTTCAGCAGGTGTTTAACCATCATCACTGGAATGGCCCACTGCTGACTCAGTAGTGTCAGCTTTATTAATGTTAAGATATCAAATATGTCAATTTTCATTTCAATTTTCCAGAATTGCATAGCACCAGCATCATCTGCCTTCCATCTTCATAGCTACCACCATGACCATTATGCTTTGTATCACCAGTGGGTAGCTTTCTGGTCTCTCCTGAAAGGGGATGTAGGCAAGGCAAGCTTCATCAGTTAACACTGCAGTGTCCAGGGATTAAACTTTCTCTGATTCTCTGGCACTTTGATCTCTTTGATCCCAAGAGCACTTCCTTGTCCTTTTTAATATTATCAGTGTTACTATCACACAGCCATGAGCATACCACTCTCCATCTTTTCAACTCTAACTCAAGATCAGCTTCTGAAAATGGAAGGTTATCTTCAGCAGAATAAACACTCTTCTTGCTTTTTGGTACTTTTTTATATGGCTCACTGTAGAGCTAAAACCTATAGAACATCTTCATTCTGAAAGTATATAACCACTGCTGAGCATACCAGACCCAAAGGATAACTCTATGCTGTAGATCTATCCAGAACAAAAATAGATAGGTTCCAATAAGCATCTTGTTCAGGTAAAGCATGAAATCATAGAGAAGACTATAAAATTAATCATCGGATATTGCTGTGCAGGCAGCTCTGCAAAGCCCACAGAGAGCTTGCTGTAGCTGAAACCTGTGGTCCCAGGGTTCAGCCATCCATTTTCCCAAGTATAGCTTGATGCATCCAGGCTGTATGACCTCAGTTTAGTTTTATTGGCAAAATTGTTGTTAAGGTTTTAAAAAGTACATGAGCTAAAGATTAGGAAAAAAAAAGAAAAAAAAGCAAGATGAAAACACAGACAGAGATGTAATTCTTGAATAATAATTGGTAATTGTTAGCAGCTCAAGAATTTGAGAGGAAAAATAGTGAACCAATAGAAAATCCTAAGGAAAGAAAGCAGAGCACTGGCAGATGGCAACTCAGCAACACCAAGGACCAGCCAGTTCTAAGGAGCAATATGGGCTAACTCTTCCCCACTTGACTGATGACTGGCTGGCCAATAATTCACTGATACTCTTCAGCAGTGTATATCCTGCTTGCAAAATATCTTTGTGCATGCTAAAAATACCTGAACGAACACAATCACAGTAAGGAGGGGTTGCATGGCTATCTTGGATAACTTGAGACTGATATTAAGAAGCTCCAGAAGCAAATGTTCTCATTCACCAAAAAAAAAAAATTTTAAAAATCGCCACCAAACCCAGGTGTTTACTATTCATCTGGACCATTAGCAAGAAAAGCATGTGCAAATAATGCCAGTGTCCACAGGACCTTCTCAGGCAATTTCAAGGGATTCTTTTTGTTTTGTTTAAGGCTTGGTGGGTGGTTGGGAGTTCAAGGTTGTTTCTCACTACCTTCATCCCACTCCCACAATTCATCTGTGTGCCAGGAAGACTTTCTTAAATCTGCTGCGTGACCAAGGAAGTCTGGTGGATACTTCCAGACATGAACCCACAAGGCTATGCAAGAGCAATACCTTACCAAGACACACATAAGGCTACTCTGCAGTCAGAACGTATGCCTAAACCAGGCTCCCTGCTCACTCAGTATTGAGAGATCTCCTAGTGATATGGTTGTCACCAGCTCATACTGGAGCGCTAATGCAGCCTTGCTGCCAAGAGTTGAGACAACTTAACTCTGTTTACAATACAGAGTTCATGGCTAAGCAACCACAAAATGTTTTTATAGCTCAATTCAGCATGTAAACTCAAAGATGTCTTGCTGTTTCTGACCTTTACTTACAGAAACGTGATGGCATGGGAAGGCATGACCAGTTAAGCACTTCCTCAGGGAGTCTAGTTTTGGTGGTGATAGGTGTTTGTGTTTCATATATTCTTCACCATTAGAGGAATCAAATGGGAAGCAGAGGATTTTCCTTTAATCATGTGAATACTAATTAGCGAATTGTCACCTTAATTCCAGGAGACCACTTTCAACAATGAGTTTTGGCATTTTTTATAATGGCTTAATGTGGAATCAGTTTTCCTACTGCAAAATGTTGTAAATTGCTTAGCTGTTGTGGGGTTTAACCTCAAAAGCATATACATCTCTTGTGGGAATGGATCTTCCTTACAGTTTTCATATCAGTTTAGCTTTATATGTGCTATGGGCACTATCTAGATGAAAACTATTGTGGTTGATTGTTGCTGGCTGGATGCCAGGTGCCCACGAAAGCCGCTCTATCACTCCCCTCCTCAGCTGGACAGGGGAGAGAAAATAAAACAAAAGGCTTGTGGGTCAAGATAAGAACAGGAAGATCACTCAGCAATTACCATCAAGGGCAAAACAGACTCGAATTCGGAAGAAAAATTAATTTAATTATTACCAGTCAAATCAGAGTAGGATAATGAGAAATAAAACCAAATCTTAAAAACACCTTCCTTCCACCCCTCCCTTCTTCCTGGGCTTAACTTTACTCCCAATTTTCTCTACCTCCTCCCCCCGCAGCGGTGCAGAGGGACGGGGAATGGGGGTTGCAGTCAGTTCATCACACGTTGTTTCTGCCACTCTTTCCTCTTCAGGGGGAGGACTCCTCACACTCTTCCCCTGCTCCAGCGTGGGGTCCCTCCCATGGGAGACAGTCCTCCACAAACTTCTCCAATGCAAGTCCTTCCCATGGGCTACAGTTCTTCACAAACTGCTCCAGCGTCGGTCCTTTCCACAGGGTGCAGTCCTTCAGGAACAGACTGCTCCAGCGTGGGTCCCTTCCACAGGGTCACAAGTCCTGCCAGCAAAGCTGCTCCGGCATGGGCACCTCTCTCCACGGGTCCACAGGTCCTGCCAGGAGCCTGCTCCAGCGCAGGCTTCCCACAGGGTCACAGCTTCCTTCGGGCATCCCCCTGCTCCGACGTGGGGTCCTCCACGGGCTGCAGGTGGATATCTGCTCCACCGTGGACGTCCATGGGCTGCAGGGGGACAGCCTGCCTCACCACGGTCTTCACCATGGGCTGCAGGGGAATCTCTGCTCCAGCACCTGGAGAACCTCCTGCCCCTCCTTATTCACTGACCCTGGTGTCTGTAGACACCATGTTTGTTTCTCTCACATATTCTCACTCCTCTCTCCAGCTGCAATTGCTGCTGCCCAGTAACTTTTCCCCCTTCTTAAATATGTTATACCAGAGGCTCTACCACGATCGCTGATGGGCTCGGCCTTGGCCAGCAGCAGGTCCGTCTTCAAGCCGGCTGGCATTGGTTCTGTCGGACATAGGGGAAGCTTCTGGCATCTTCTCACAGAAGCCACCCCTGTAGCCCCCCCGCTATCAAAACCTTGCCACGCAAACCCAGTACAACTCTGAATGAAGGCATGTATTAGAATATTATTGTCCCAATGAAATGCAACATTTTGGGCAGTGAAGCAGGGCATACTTTCAGTAGCAGTAGAAAATAGTTTCTAGCAAGATATTTAATAACTTCCCGAAAAAGAAAAGCAGGTATGTAACCTGGCATTTTGCTAGGTCAAAGCTAATAATCCTTACTGTTATTTCAAGTGCTGCAAGTTCATTAAAGAGCACAAGTTGCCATTCACTTGATTTTCATGGAGTTCCCTGGTCATAACATTATTTTTCAATCTACAGAGAAACAAGTTTGCTATTTCATATATAACTCTTCTAGACGTGAAACAGAAGATTTCCCTGACAAATGCATTAGCTAGATCGCATTCAGTGCCTCCAGCACAGTATTCACTGTTTTGTTAATTCCTGTCATAAGCTGCAGCATTTTCCTGACAGACAGCTGCTGTGTTCCTACTTACAAAATAAGAGGCAGCAAGACGAGAGCTGATACATACTGAAGATAAAGTCAGTCTCTAGTGTTACAGAAAGCTCCAGTTTTGGTGTTCTCTGCCCACACTACCTTCTGGTGGGCTTTAAGGACAGTTCATAAGGCAGAGTTCATGCCTCAGGTAAACACGGAGTGAGTGAGAGACCACAATAAAATGTGTTAACAGCAAGGCTAAATGAAACAGCAGAACACTGTGGAGCTTTGTAATGTCCAAAACAGCAGTGTGTGAATGCCTAGCTAACTACACTTGAAAATAAAGTCAGTCATAAGTATCTTTCCCTTTGATGACCAAGAAATAAGTTTAGAGGATCTGTGTTTCCTTTTCAACAGCTGTTGGTAAAACAAGTAGTCTTGTAGCGGGTGACACACTAAATGTCAAAATCTTCCACTTGGTTGGGGCCAAACTGGAATGACTTTCACCAGCCTCCTCAGCAGCCCCAGTTCCAGGTGGGAGCGGTGCCAGCGGGCAGCACACTGTCCCTGGTCACTCAACAACAGGCCAGTTCCTTGCCCCATACATTGTCCTTTTCCCTGCCTGATTGCTGCACATGTTGCTAAGTGAAAACATGAGGAAAATAAGCAAATCAGTAGAGAGAAATTATTTGGGACAGATGAGAAAACAGACAGTGCCCAAAGAGAATCAGTTCCCATCTTTGTTTATCAAGTTAGCAAAACCACTAACTCAGAAAGATTGGTGAAGCAGCTGTACGAGAACTAGTAGTTTCAGTTCTTCTAGGTCTGAGCAAACAGATTTTTTGTTTTGGCTTCACAATAGTATGAGGCCTTTGAGTTTCACTTTGAGATCAGCATTCAAAGCAAGCCAGAAGCTCAGAATGAACCTCAGCTGGAATCAATGACTTTTTCAGAGCCTCCACAACACACTTGGTATTACTCAACACATATCCTAATTGAGCAATCTTTCTCCAGAGAAGGGAGAGAAGTTTTATCCAGTCCTATTTGTTTTCAAGCAACATTTCAGACCATGTTCTTATTTAATTGTACCAACACAATTTTCATTGGAGAATCTTGGGTAAATTCAGATTTTGATTTCCATCAGGCTGTATTTCAGTCCTTGTGACCAAAACATCACTAGAAAACTAAGGGCAAACAAGAATCTAACACTAGAGAACTGAGTTTTCAACTACATCATGATATGAATTGATTATACACTTTTTAATACCTTCTTCTTTATAGAGTGTTTTCCCCCCTCGACATTTTATATATTTTGTTTCTTAAAATTTGCAATTCACTTTTTGGATTTATATCTTTAGGAGAGAGAGGTGTATGTTGTTTCAGCTTAATGAGAGTGAAATATCAATTGAGTTGATATTACGTACTATAAGAGAAAGAGATTCACTTCAAAATTAAAAATATTTTATCTCTATTTAGAACTGCATCAGGCAAAGGGAAAAGGAACCAAATAGAAGATAACCCTGTAAGAACTAAGTTAATGAAAACCCTCTCAGAATAGTTCCTTCAGACACTTTCTGAAGCATCTTGCATTTGTACAGCTCTTACCCAGGTTCCATACTCTACAGTTGCTCAAGCTATCCTACAGCATGCCTCAAGGACCTGCAGACCTGATTTATTTTTGATCAGGACTCACAGAAGGAAGTTGATTCTGCAGCCAAACAGCCAATGGAAAATATCAATACATCTATGATATCCCCTTTAAAATAAGGTGGTTGTTCAAGCAAACAGTTCACACAAGTGTGGTCTCTGGTACTGAAATTTTTCAAACCCTTGCCTGAATGCCTGCTCAAATTAAACCAAACATTTCCATAATCCCTATCTCCAAGGTAGGTATGACAAAGGGAGACATGCTTTTAAAATATTTGCATCCCAAATATTTTCCTAATTTTCTTCCTTCTACAACGTTACAAGCAGCAATGCTGTGTGATTATCATTAAAGCTGTTCTGAAGATAGGCAACAAAAGATCAGAAATGACATTCATTCTTTTCCTTCAATGTTGAATCTCAGTGTGAACAGTCACATCAGTTTGGTGATACCTGAACCTTCACCAAAACTTCTAGCTGGCCTTAAGAGCAGAGCTGAAGAGAAAACCCCCCAAAATTCATATTTGTACACACTGTAAATCATTCCTTTCTTCTTAACTGTATTATTCCTGTATTCCCTCAAAGGGCTTACTAGTTATTCATATCATCATCAATAACACTGTGCGTCTGGTTAGAAATTATCATCCTTTGGGAATACAAATCTTACATAAGAAATTTTGCCCATGTGATTCAAAATTAATTCATAATGTTGACATATTGCTAATCATTTATGATTCGTGCTTTTTTGTTTATCTCATTAGGTTCTACAGTTACATTACACATATATATTTGTGTGTATTTTCTGAAATAATTTGTTGCTTCTATTCAGCATTGGCCATTTAAATGAAATATGCAAATTTAACTTTGCTAATTGTATTGGGTTTACCTTAGATAAGGAAAACGGTCATAGCTCTGTTCTTTGTGGTACCTCTAGTATAACTATTGATTTGCAGTAAATAGCATGTGTTTCAATTCCAGATCCTAGCAATCTTCACCTCAAATGCATGGTAATATTGATCCTCCTTTGTGGTTGTTTTGCCCATTGCTTTCCACCACAACCTCTAGTCTTGTCACTGAAGGTCATTTTCAGAACCTTTTTCCTAATGAGATAAATTCAATAAAGTCATCTGAAAATTCAAAGACAATTGAAAAGAATAGGTTTTCAGAGCAGGAAAATACTACTGCAAATGTGAAGACCGCTGAGTGTCATTTAGGGCCTGCTTCAAGTGCTCAGCTCCTCTAAATCTAAGTCTTTAAATATATTGGTAGAGCAAAGTGGAGATGAGTCTCACTCCTCCACATGAAAAGCCAGCGGAGGTTGCAGTCCACAGCAACACAAGTACATAGATAGGAACTAAAAACTGTACTGGGTCAGAAACTGGCCACCAAAGGGTTCTCATTAAAGAGCTTCACTTTGATCCTGTAGATTTTTTTATAGCTTTAAGTTGTATTTTTATGCGATTACTGAACAAAAAAAAAAAAAGGATGCCACTTCTCTCCATCCTTGGCAAACTCATTACTGTGCTCTATAGCGATAATAACAGTGTAACTGTTACCAGCAATAGCCGACTGGTACTAACAACTCGCGTTATTCCAGAGACCTTTTCCTGTGGGTGTTTTGAGAGCTGATATGCAAAGACCCTGGCAAAGAATCTGATCAGAGAAAACTGGCGTTTGGCCACACTAAGTTTGCAGCTGTCTCTATGCCAGCATCAAAGCGTTGCTTTAACAAGGGAAAAAAGGACAACAGGTCTGAGTGGCAGGGTGTACTCTTCCTAGCCCCTGTGAGCAGAGAGCCTGCAGTGAAAAGAGCTATTATGGGACACTTTCAAGCCAACATTTATAATGTAACTCCGCTAACTGAGTCATGTCCTCCTTTCAAATGCAGAAGAACATTTTAAAAGCAACTTCACCCAAAATGCCAAAAATCTGTAGTCTGTTTACTGCTCTGGTTATTGCTTTCTAACGATGCCAGAGGGCACAGACATGTTTCCTAACTACCAAAGCTGGCATGTCTTATGAGCCACTTACACAAAGTCCAACTTTTGCTGAGAATGTCAGGGTGAAAGGCCACAATCCCGTCCGACCACGTGCTGTGCTGGAAAAATGCATCATCTTTTTCCTTTCCAGTATTGAATACTGCTCTACTACTACTGCTTTGCGGTCAGATATAGTGTGTCTTCACAAACTTGTCCTGCACCTCTTCAGGAAAATTTGGTCACTCAGACTGAATGGTTCAACACAGCAGCACTTTTCTTTACTAACACCTTGCTCGCTGGCCTGTAAGCTCGGCTACTTGGGCAAAGTCTTTAATAAGTAACCTTTGTGCCACAGCCAGAGACTCTTTGCTAAGTCTCCCCTGGAGAAGCAGGGTCTGGTTTGTTGGGTTTTGTTCGAATGACAATGGGCAAATAGCTCTTTCCCTCACTCTCTTCCAAACCCAGGGACCCAGAAAGAAGCAATGGACCAGTGCTGGCAGATCACACTAAATCCAAAACACAGCACTGTACCAGCTACTAAAAAGAAAGTTAACTCTGTCCCAGCCGAAACCAGGACAATAGGTAAGGATGGGGTCTATTGGATGAACCAGAGAGTTTGCTGTGTGCAGCACTGGTAGCAAACTTCAGTTCCTTTACTACCTGCAAGAAAACCTCTTTCTGTGTGAGGCACACAGTCTCCAGTGACTCTCAGCAACAGTAAAATGCCTCTATTTGATTTCCAGGAAATGCCAAAACCAGTTCATCTGTGGCCTAGAACATCTATATAATATCCCAAACAATTTATAGGACTATTAGGTAACACAGATTGTGATAAAATTGTGAATATCTATACATAAGAAACATTTCTGTTCAGCTTCTAAGGTTTCTACTATGCATAACCTTTGTGAAAGCAATAAAACAAGAATTTAAGGAACCCAACAGTGCGTGTTTTCTTGTCTTCCAGTCCAAGCAAATACATGGCCACTGCTCACCACAGACCAAACCTGAAGACCGATCTGAAGTCTGTCTCCTAGAAATGTCTGCTTTCTTGCATCAATTTATCAAACATTCCTCACATTTCCCTCTGCTGACCCATTTGCTGTGTTGTCCCCACGTGTACACTGTTAGTCATCTGAAGCTCTGCAGCATGCTTGGAGGGCTGCTGTGATAGGGAGCTGTGGAAAGCCAGCAGAGTTATAGTTGCAAACTGTGACTGAAAGCATATGGTGGATATAGCGGCAGGAGATAACCAGCTACCCAGTGGAGGAACGGCACGTTCATGCTGCAACACTACATAGAATTTCTTTGCTTCTGTTATTTTGGGATAAATGTGTGTGCCACAACGATGATCTTCACAAGAGGATTTTGCTGCTTCAGCCTCTTAGTTGAGTGCTTTAATATCCTACTCACTCAGCAGACAGATGAGCTGGAGCTCAATGGCGTGCTAGTGCTAACAGACAGCTTCTGGGCTAGAGATAACATTAAAACTTATTTATTTGGTGCATCTAAAAGAACTACAGATTTGTGTACATACAAACACTTCTGCACTTCAAGTCCAAACCTAAACTACTCTGTGCGGGTGTTTCTTCTTTAATAAACAGAATAACATTATTTTCCCACACCAACAAATGCATCTTTACTGGTAAATTCTTCTGAAATTTTCTGAATTTTAGCCAGTAAAAGCAAAAAAGCTTGAACCATTTGATGCAGAAACTTTCAAGTGTCTTGTTTATATTTCTCTTTTCAATATCATTTTTCTTTAGAACTCTATCTACATTTAAATTTAAATTTTAAAGAGGCAAAAGCAAACCAAATATAGACTTCTTTAATTTGACGTCAACTGAACTATTGTTTTGTAAATTAAATGATACTTTCAAGAAGTAGCAGAAGCATAGTTTCCTGAGCTTCTCATTTGACTTCAGAGCCAAAAAGTCAATGCCTTACACAGTTGAACCTGTAAGGATTTCATCATTCTTGAAGAAAACTCAAAAAACCACGGTCCCAGATATGTCTGTAGACACAATATCTCTAATATTTAACACTATTTCCTGAAACAAATTATGAACCATGCATTTAAAAGGTGAACTTTACAAGCATCTTAACTATATATGTTAGGAGATACATTTAATCTGGATTTATTCATTGCTATTTTGCAAATAATCCTTTTTCTGAACAGAAAATGAGACCTTTCATAAAATATATGTTAAACTGAAAGCATTTTTTGCAATCCAGGTGATGGGATGCAAAACATTTTATGGCACAGCTGCTGGAAACAATAGATTTCCATAATTTTTCCTTACATATATAATTTATAAACATATGTAAGAAAAATTATTATTTCCAAACACTCTAGCTTCATCCCATTCCACAAATAGACTAATTCTTTTCTAGCAGGATATTTGAACACTGCTTTACTGTAGCTAAAACTTTAAATAACACAAGTGTGATGAAACCTGCACTATTCATGCAACGAAGACAAATTATTATCTCCTCTGCATTTCATCGACAGAGCTTTTCACTGGAAATAATTATCTACAAGAATGTAATAATTTTGTGTTGGGATGGATATGATCAACTGTAGGCTAAGTTCATCATGTTTTATTATTATTCTGTTTTATTAGGGATAGTACAATTTATGGTACACATAGAATCTTTATCATAAAACTGACAGACTATATTCTCAGTATCAAACTAAACTCTTCAACTACAGCTATTTTTCTCAAAGGAGCCTATGATTAAACTGAAGGCCAAGTCTAATCAAAACATCTTAACTAATATGATCATGTGTTTGGGGGCCTTGTTAAGCATGGCAGAATCTCAATCAGTTTTGGAGAGCCTAATGAATTTAATTTAAAGTAAACTCATAAAGGGTACATAGGTGCAAAATATCTTTCTCCTGCAGATGCACATCAAGAAGTTACAAGCACTGTGAAGTAAACCAGGCTGTGGCTGCCAATTTCTGAGGAAAACAAAATCATCACATCGCACCATGTTTTAACAGTAAACTTTTAAAATGAAAGGCCCCCCGCTTCCCCACTGTAAGATCATATCATAGTCAAGTTTTAGGTCTACACATGGACACAAGGGCACTCTTCCTCCTCTACCTGGCTGAGGTGACAGGGACTCCAGTACCATCTCCTGTCCAGGGAGAAGACACAAACAGGGATCTTCTTCCTTCTGCCCATGTACTCCGATGATTCCTGTACCTCATCATCCTCTACAGACCGTTCCTTTCCCTCACTTCCCCTGCTGATTTGCACCTACTCCTTGCCCTCTTTTTCACCAAAAAGCTTCTCCATTTCATACTAGCTCCTCATCCTTCTCTCTCCCTTTGATTATATTCCTACACCACACCTCCAGGCTCTCTGCTTACTCATCCTCAGTCCACTCCTAACTCCTCACATTCCCTCTCTCCCTAGTCTCCCTGTATTCTGTTAAACCTCTCCCCAGGCTTCCTCTTGCCCCATTCACACTCTTCTGTAGCCCCGATATGGTTTATTTGCACCTACAGAAATACCTGTCCTGTCACTTAAGCATCTAGGCAGGTAGGTAGGCAGGCAGACTCCACTCCTTTTAAGAGAAGGGAGACAGGCGCCCCTTTTAGTGGGCACATTGTTATAACAAGGGCAGTAGAAGCCAGCATCATGCTGTCTCCAGAAGTACTCTGATAGTTTGCACATGACAGAAAAATGGAGAGAAGATTTTAATGGGAGTGCAAAGTGGCACAGAGCAATTCAAACCTTGAACACAAGGAAGAGTAAGATATATGAGCTCAACTCTGTATCAGATGCGTGAAATTATCTGCTGCCAGCTACCAAAGGCCAGAGGAACAGGGGTCCAGTCATCCAGATGCTCCCCAGAGTCCAGAGCCCCAGGTTATCAAAATAAATCTCTTCAACTGAGAAAGGATTGCACTGACTTGACATGATTCAGTGTTGTTCTTCAGTTGTTCTTGCAGGAATGCTGGCATAACATGGAAGCTTGCCAACATAAAGATGGATGACAGCAGGAGTTACTGTGGGCAGCAGGTCACATCCAAAGCAGACTCCAACATACTGCAGGAAATTGCTGCAGGTAATGAGAAAGAGAGTCCAGCAGAAGTTGGGAAACTTCGCACTAGTGCTGTTTTCAAAGTAGGTCACAAGTTTCACATCTCAGGGGAGGCAGCTCATGCATACAACAAGATGTATACATTTTTAATCAGAACATGATCCTGTCCTGGTTTCGGCTGGGACAGAGTTTATGGAAATATTTTGAGAAACAGAAAGCTCTGTACTTCTCCACATTTGAAGAACATCAAGAGGAGGCCTGTCAAAAAAGACAATTCTTGTGACCTATATCTCAAACTTTCTCTGGAAAACTGGAAAACTGTGTGGACAAGAAACTTAGAAAACTGATAGCTGGTGACATTCTTACCAATGGACAATCCATTGGGTTCTGCTGCTGGCACTTTCTCCAAGTCACTGTTCAAAACAAACCACTGGACAACACAAATGTATGCCTTAGATCTACTGCCACTAAGATAACATCAAAGCTTCAGCACACAGATATCCATTAGATGATTGTGACAGGAAGAACTGAAGACCCTGAGAGATATGTTAAGATAAAGTTGCCCGAAGCAAAAAGAGACTCTCACAAATTCTACATTTCTAGATCATTTATGACCAATTTAGCTGCAAAAATATCGGGTAGATTTCAAGGACAACTTGGATGTGGTGCCATCCCAGTCCCAGGCAACAATGGCCTGTGCTCAGATCAGAGAGGCTTCAGCAAGTCCTTCTCATAAAGGTAAGAAAAACATAATCATAGGGAACAGAATGAGATAAAGTTTAGACAATGTTTTCAGAACCTAGATAATGTTTAGGCAATGTTTTCAGAAGCTAATTCAGTTGAACCTCTGAATGAGCATCTGGAAATGGGGAGGAGAGGCAATTTCACAAGGTCCTTTGATGACAGGAAATCACTGATCACAAGAAGCATATTGCATCTGTTCACCATCGCTGTGGATTAGGGTGAAAGAAGAACAAATAATGCAGACAGTATAGCTGCTCTGGCTTCGAATTTGCAATGTCACCTCTACAGGGACTGTTAACATTGCCACCTGAAAAATGGATATGAATCCTACTGTCAGCATTAGTAGAAGTTTGTATTTTCACAGTGTAGTCAGAAGTTTGATGGAAAATATAAGGCTCAGGCTACCGTTGTCTTAAGAGGTTGTCTAAAAGCAACAAAAGTACAAACTCTGTAGAGAGGTCACATAAAATAAATACAGTCCTTTAATTGCAGGGAACAATTTCACAAAGAGAAGTAGAAATGTCATTCAGTTAATTTACTGGGAAGCTAAATATTTTCAAAGTGCTTTAAAAGTGTACTAGTACTTCTAAAGCCAATTATACAGATTTATCACTTCCTAGTATGTGCTAAATAAAGGGATCAGAAACAGGTCTTCAGAACTTCAGAAAGTACCAAAATCCTGACCTTTAGGAACACAAAAACCTCAGCCCACGGCTATGCAGAAATTAACAGTTATGCTGGGTTATAGCACTAGATTGGCAGAACATTTGTTCTATTGATCCTTGTTCTTCTTCAGGGTTTTGTGTTGATTCTTAGGCTGAAGCCTGTTGTGCTGGTAAATAGCTTCAGGAGAAGAGAAAGAATTCAACAAAGGCATTTAGCTTTTGAAGGAGCCTTTTCATCAGGTTACTTCTGAAAACAAAGAGAAGATAATGATACCGCTGGTGTTCACAGGATATTATGCTACTTTCTTCCTTCCCTCTTCCTATTGTTTCAACTCGACTTGACTTTACAAAATGCCAAGGAGAAAATAAAACCTGTGACCAATACTATTATCCAATACCAGAATTATTCAAGCTAATTGAATTCATATTTTGTTTTCTTCCAAAAGCAGCAGGGGAAATACTGTTATTGTTCTGATGTTTTGTAATTAATGTCTGAGAAGTATAATGCCGGGAACAATATGCTTCAGAAACCTATGACTCATCGGCTCTTCTTTAAAAAGCTAGACATGAGAAGAACTTAATGAAGAATTTATTTATACTGTTAATGTCAGAAAAAAATATGTCAGAGGTTCTGAAACAAATCCAAGTTTCACATCTAGCAGCGTAACGCATACAGATCTAACTGAGGAGCCAAAGGCAGGAGAAAAAGCCAAGGAACATTTTCTGGAGATGCCACGCTACCGGCTGGGAAGCGCTTCCCCCCCCACGACCTCTAGCGATGCACCAGCTAATTGCAGCTGAAGGCTTTGCCAGAGCCCAGTTAGCAATAGCCTGAGAATTTAAGTTTGCACATACGTTTAGCATTTTGCATGTAAACAACTACTTCACCTGCACTAGATTAAGAACTCTTAGTAACTGAGTGGGTATTTGACTGGAGAGTTTGATGCAGCCTGGTACAAAGCGAAAGGTCATTCACAAGCCCTCCATCAGATGAGTTTTCCACTCCCACACGATGACCAGGGTCATTCTGATCCGTGCATTTGGTTTGTGCCTATCCCCACTCTGGATAAGATGACAGTTTAATAGGGTTGAGGGAGTGCATTTCAATTAATAATCTGTCTTAAAGGATCATTTGTAACTTGAATTGAAACAGCTATTTTTATAGTGTGGTGAGAGAGAAAGGTTTATATACTGTCTGCTTAATTTCCAGTTTCCTCCATACTTTCTGGCTTTATTCAAAACAAATGCAGAAACATCAGAACACCTTAAAAATAAAATGTGTGCTTATTCTTAACATTGGAAACAAAAGTCCTGCAGAGCACCTGTTCACAAAAAGTGTCCAAAGCAGTTCCTGAGGGGAAATATTTCAGAGAGGTTATGATAAGCCATTAGATCCTACAGTCTTAGTCATAGCAAAACTTTTTTTGAGATTTATTGCTTTTAGTAGTTTGGTGCTTCTGTAGTCATATTCCTTGCTGCATCCGTAGAGGCAACACCATTGCAATGTTTAAGGATTCTGCTGCACCACTGGGCTGCAGCAATTCCCACCCCAATGAGTCCAAATCACCCCCACTACAGTGATAGTTCAGTGGTCCAGTTCACAAATACTGAACCGACATATCATATAGCCTGCTCTGTTAAGGACAGATGAAATCAGAGCTGGCTTACCTTTATATGCCAGACCGTATTTCTGCAACAGGAGCTGAGCCATCCCCACTTCGGTGGGAAACTCGCATGTCGTAATTTCATAGAACTGCACCTCTCCTGAAACAGGCCCTAAGTCTTGTTAAAGGAAATCTGTGTTTCAGGAGTTCATAAAACATAATACTAGATAGTTCTAAAGCAACCAATATTCAGTAAACTCTCAAAGTGCATTTACAAACAGTATGAACACTTCTGGTAGCAAAATGTCTTCTTACCAGAAGTCAAGTAAGCTGTCCCTTGATCTTTGCTAATGTTCTTCACACTTTTCTACATAATCTGTGCTGCAAATGCTTTATTTAAGTGTCAGCTAGTTCTAAAGATCGTAGAGGAAAAAAACCCACTAGTATCTTCCTTACAAAGATAAAATTTTGGACGTATTAAATTCATGAGGAGTTGCTACTGATTTTAATAGTTCTAGGATTTCAATAATAAAATCTGCTAAGTTGATTGCATGTAGGTTCCAAATCTATTTTTCAAAAGTGCTCTGTTTGAAAATAAACTGCAGAAAAGGTGTTTTACCATGATTTCACACACAGGTGTTATTGGTATAGACATTATGAGGAAGCTCAGCAAAGGAAAAATTAGATCAAGTAACAAAGGGAATTTCCTAAAAACAAAGACCATGGGATAGTTTCTTAAAAGAAAAAAAGAAAAAATCCCCAACACTAAGCCCATTTAAAATTACTCACAGAACAATCTCCCACTCCCCACCATAGACAAGGTCTTTCTTGTCTCTAAACTAAATGACTTTGATGGTGGCTTGGATAGCAAGGGTGAAACATGATGATGCAGTCAGGCTTTCACAAGAGCTCTCTTTGTGATCTAGCGGAGCTCTGCTGATGGGAACACAGGCACCAGCCTTGCAAGCCCCTGAACTTCCAGTTCCAAGTGAAACAAATCTTGGTCACTGGGAACTAAATATATCCAACAGCTATCAGACAAGCAGGTCAGTAGCTTGTTCAGATCAAGCCTTGTTTTATCTCAGGCAATTCCTTTCCCAGCATGTCAAAAAATACAGAAGTCATTCCAGAATATAAGTGGGAAACAGACTTCTAAAGGCTTTGCTTACTAAGTAACTTCTATTTAAACTGAACTAGAATTATTGATTTATAAATCCTTTGGAGCAGAAATTCTTCACATCCGCGTAGATAACATCTAACAATGCAGCTCCATTATGAAAATATTTTGTGGATGTAAAACACGCTATAATGGTAGCTAAATATTAAAACAGATCTCCATGCACAGGTATGTCAGAAAGCACCATATGCTATCAAGGTCAGCATTTTGCCTCAAATGTTATTGCTCCCTGCTATTGATTTTACTGTGCTTCATCAACTCAGTCTGCAGCTCTGAAGCAAAAGGGGGGTGCAGTAGTGTATCCGTCCCTCTACCTACACAAGCATACATGTCCTGCCCAATTTGGTAGGTATATTTCATTGTAATATTGTAATATTCAAGTTTTATCTTGTTTAGACTGCAAACCAAGTAATGCTGGAAGTAGACCAGGTGAGTCCCCATTTGCTTGCTTCTCGCATATTCAACAGGAAACTGTTGTAAGTTTGAAACACAAAATGGGTTCTACAAACAGGGAGTTTTAAGGTAGGAGATGACCCAGCCCCCTATATCAAAACAGCATCATCGCTGCCTACTTGTGATGCTACCATTAACACAAACCTCTTACATAGATGTATTTCACCAAGGGGCAAAACAAGACTTTCAATGATGCAAAATGCTCTTGTAGGTTACTGGAGTAACAACCGCACCAGGGAATGGTCCATTAACCTCAAGGGGTTGCACTGACATAGCTACATTAAAAACAACAAAGGTCTTCAGTACAGATGGTGCTGTAGGTTTCTACATCTTCCTGTCCCATTACTAGCTCGGTAACTTCTGCTTCTTTTTAAGGTCTGAATTCACAGCTTTTTAAATGTCCCATGACACTCAGGGTCAGAAGCACAAATGGTCCAACCAGGGCATCCTAAAGCTGAAGAAGACCATCCCTTTATCTGGAAGAAAAGAGTGGCCAAGGAATACATTTCTAATCCCTTATGAAGCCTTGTAAGCACATGTGCTTAAACCAGCTTCAGTACAAAGGATTTTAAATTGCATTGCAGTTACTATGTAACTTAACAGGCTGGATCTGTGCTGCTTGTCTGACCATGCTGTCAGTAGATCAAGGAATACTGTGGTCATAATAATTTTAAGAGAATATATCTGCACACCCATTCTGATTCTTTGGACTAGACATTATCTCGAGGATTCTGAAATAAATCTTCTCCCTTTCTGCTTGCCTAAAAGAATACAGCAGCTCCTTTGTTACCTGCCTGCATCTGTGTTTTTGTTTGGGAAACAGATCCAGCTTGACTTAACATCTGTCAAGCTTGACTCAAAAGAGTGATCCAAAGCCTGGAAAGCTTCTCCCTGGATTTATAAGGCTTTAGATTAGAACCTAAATGTCCAGAGCACCATATCCTTTCATCAGCTGATATATTCAACCCTGTGCCCATCAGGGGCCATATAAGTTAATGACTGTCAGAGCGTGCCTTTCCCAGGTTAACTGACCAGTTCAGAATCAAACTTTCACTTTGGCTTTAGCCATCTTAAAGGAATTGAAATAATGAAAATCATCTCAAGTTGGAATTTTCTTTTACTGGGTTAGACTTGTTCTGACTCCCAGTCACGGTCGCCCTGCTTTCCAAAGTCACATAACAGTAGAGTAGCTGTCAGAGTTTGGATGTGATGAGCTCAGTACATTTCTTGGAACCTGCTCTTTATTGTATAAAGCATATGGATTTGAGAACAGAAAAGCTGCCAAGATACTTTGAGAGCTACCAACCGTATGGGTATCCAACCACTACTGGACATCAGGTAATATTTGGAAAAATTGGATAAATTGTTTCATTCTTGCTCCAACTTTGCACTATCCCCAGCTGAGACAAGAAATTACAATATTTTGCAAATGCATCTCGCTAATACGACTGTTTAGATAAACATCCATCTTTCTGGATGCGTGAGAAAACTGAGCCACATTTCTGAGCTTTTTTAAATCCACATTAATGGTGATCACATGCCGCACAGTGTATATCTGACCAACAGACAACTTCAAGTCTTTTTTGTGTTTGTAATAACTCTGCTTGCCTTGGTGGAAACCTAATGAGGACCCTGTTATGTCCTCCAATAGTTTCTCTCAGCTAATAACATTTGCATTACTTTAGGCTGCAGGAAATAATTTTTTGTAAGGATGACTTTTCATGTGTCTGGGTAGACTTTAAAGTTAATTTCTTCAGCAATATTTGAAAGGACTACTTTCTGCTTAGAGCATTAAAACATATAAGAACAGAGGTACTGGGAAATCCTAATACAAACATCGGAAAAGGTCAGGCTTTCACAGCAAATTTCCATAATTCATTATGG
This sequence comes from Gymnogyps californianus, assembly GCF_018139145.2. NCBI lineage: Eukaryota > Metazoa > Chordata > Aves > Accipitriformes > Cathartidae > Gymnogyps > Gymnogyps californianus. The sequence continues at coordinate 21,409,001 of NC_059471.1, forward strand.
ATTCACTACACATGAACAGGCTGCAGTAAATTGTCCTGCTGACAAAACTGCAAAGAACAGTGAATGGAACAAACTGAACTGCTAACAACACAAGGACAGCAATGAGATCTCTAATTGGAGAAAATTAATTCCTCAGAAGAGTTCAGCCTGCAATCTTGGATTCTGAGTTTTACAGCTAAAAGAAGGCAATTACAATATTCCAAGTGATTCAGGTCATGTTACTTGAGCTATACATGTCATGTTACTTGAGCTATACATGATGCTTTATGTCTAAATTCTTCTAAATTGTGGATTCAGTAAGTTATAAATGGTCCCCTCCATTTAAAGCAACAGTTATCTTGCAATGTATGCAGTGCAACCGAGAGGAGGAGGCAGTGGCAGCTTTCAAAAGCAGCTGAATACTTTTCTGTACCCTGGCTAAAGCCAGGCCTTTGTCCTGTTGTTTTAATGGCTTTACTCTGTTGTTTCTTTACTTCAATATGTGGTATAAATGATTCCCTCTTGCTGGTGAGCTTTGGGTGTAGAACTGGGCAGAACCTCAAAGTCTGGAGATCATTTACTAAACCTACATCTTTTCAGACTGGCTAAACATCGGCACAAACAAGAACATTAGTCACCGTCATGACTAATGTTCATTAGTCACATTTTTAAGCTCAGAAACACAGTAGCTCAGATTATCCATCAGCTTAGACAACCAGTCCTTCAGTTGCTGGACAAATGAACTGTGATTGCTCACAGGTAGAAATGTTATTCTCCTTCTGCTTTATAAATCTGATATTTGACAATATCTAACCTGGGATCTGGGAATGTTTCCCAGCTCTTGCATCAAGGTCCATTCTCTGGCTAAGTACTGAATGTTTGTTGAGATAAGGCTCAAATGTATAACATTGCCCCTCCAGGCCCTGACCTATCACACTACTTCCACTGGAAAAATATGACTAGGTGGGATCCACTGCACAGTCCAACATGCCTCCCTATAAAGATGACTGAGGGACCAGGGCTTTTGGGACACCTGTAGAGCATGCCAGGCCCATAGTTTGGGAACAGCAATGACTCTGTCTAGTAAGAGAGGGCTAAGCACACATGCAGGCCTTCCTAGCCTTTCTCCAGAAGTGAAAATACCATGTGCTTCCTAACCTAGAAACTTGGTCCTTACAGATCTCCCTTAATGAGACTCTTCAGTCATTAAAGCCTGCAATCAGTGACCACTTCAAAGCCATTCTCCTGAAAAATGCTGAGAGAAAATTGCAAAGACGTTTTATATTTTGTCAAAAAATCAGTAGATATTCCAAGGACTCAGTAACTGAAGGGAATGACGCATGAGTTTCAGGATGGTTAATGTTTTTTGTAATTCAGGGAAAACCCTGGTCCAAAATCCTTTGAGGTAATGGGCACTGGACCCACTGAGTACTCTAGTTTCTTCAGAATATAGAGTTTTATTGTGTTGAGGAGTCACTAGTTAATGGTTATAATAGTGTACAATAATAGCGTGTTACTGGAATAGCTAATCTGAGTTTGTAGAAGTCAAACAACTCCTGCAAACAGCTGAGCCTGTCATTGCTTTCTAATATAGTGATAAAGGTCAAAATGGCAGCTTTTTAAAGTGAAGAAATGCCTGGTTTAATGTTGAACCAAAGAAAGTATTAAACCCCATATACTTTAATACTCTTTAACAAAGCAAAGTCTGCAGGCTACACACAGACACATGATCTCCCAAAACACAGCTTCAGGGCTCTGTACTTGCAGGAGCCCTGTGCTGTCACCAGGGGAAGAAAGTGGCAGCCATAGTGTTAAATGCCAATGCAACACCTTTGCTTTCAGACAGAAGTCAAATTCTGGCACCCAAATGAGAGAGAACATTTTCATAAGTGATTGTTTATGTAACTTTTGGTCTATGTAAATCTCCTGTTAATGCATTAGGACCTTAAAGAGGTTTAAATGGCGAAAGCCTCTCAGCTTATCTTTGAGCTTACCTGGAGTTCCAGTGTTCATCCAGAGCTTGGTTATATTATTGCCTGAAGGGTGGCAAGACAGTTAGAGAAGAGATAACAAGAAGTCTGTCATATCGCATACTCTACCCTGGGCTATGCACAGCTCATTGTTTCATTCATTTTATCTAGTGATTTATAAACTTTAAATGGAAAACTTTTTGCTCACTCCAGTTCCCTCTTTTAAACACTATTTTTTTCTTCCCAGAACCATTTTACTGAAAGATGTGGCATGTGCGCAGGGGCAGCAGAGCCCCTCGCTGCTGTAGGGCCCAGGCAGCACTAGTGGAAGGCATACAGCCCCCCTTAGCTTTGTCCAGCCTGGAAATGAGCCAACAGATAATGACAGAGAGGTAAAACATCCCACCTTAAGACTGGGAAATAAGGAAAATAAGAGAGAATGAGTTTCTATTGGAGAACACTTGCTAAAAATTCCTCCTCATTTGTACGTAAGCTCAGTGCTGCCCACAGCCCCATGCCACCGCCTGGGTGTGAGGGGCAGAGCCTGCAAAGCTGGGACAAGCCAAGCCTGGGGCTGGCCAGCGGAGGCCAGTGTGTTGCTGGATAATGTTCAGGGGCACTAATTCATGACATTCTGTATGGAATCAAACAATGGGACTGTATTTTGAGAAATATGTTGGACCCTTGCTTTGGTTAGGCTCCTCATTCAGCTTGGGTGCTGGAAATCAGAGCCAAAGGAGATGTAGTGACCAGGGTGATTCAGCATAACATCCTTACAGAGCTACTTGCTGGTCACTGTAGGATGTAAATCTCTCTCCATGAACATTAAGAAAATACCCACTGCCATCATCAATATGGTCCTCTGAAATCTTGATTTGATCACATCTAAATTAGAGACTGATAGGGCTGCCTAGTCATAGAGGACAGAGGGAGGGATGCTTAAAAGCATGAAAGGAAGTAAATGGCATGGTCTTTCCAGAGTTAGATGTCTGTCTGTCACCTCTGTCCCTGAACCCAAAGCACCTACCTAAGGAAGCCATTCTACCCCTCCTCTCCGATCACAGAGGACCCCACGGCCAGTAGGAAAGACACATTTCCATCTCAGTGTGAAGGCAGTGAGACCTGAGGAACTCCATGCAGTATCCTGTATTTCCTAACCCTCGGGATCAGTAACAGCAGTGGAACCAGTGTAGTCTGATCCATGATCACATGGATAAACTGGCCAGTTTCCTTGGGAAACAGGTGAATATTACACTATGGTGCCTCAATAACTGCCAGAAGCTCACTAAGGCAAAGGATTATTTTTCTCCAGTTGTGAATAAAGATTTTTAAACTATACTTTTCTGTCTGACTCTCAGGGAGGAGGTGTTGCCAGGGAACATTTTTTGTGAAAGCGCTGTTAGCTTCAATGCAGCAGTCAAAGACACTGCTAAACATACCCGGCTGCTGAGACCAGTTTTGCAAAGACCCACTGGGATTTACAAGTCTGATTAGAAGTTGCTGGCCTTATAAGAAACTTGAATAGAGTACAGCTCAGGAAATATTTCTACCACATTTTGTGGCCACATTGGGAGTTAAATGATGTATGTAATATGTATTTTCTCAACTGCCCATCCCCCAGCACTTGGAGGTCCCTGTCCCTGCTGCAGGGGTTGCTGAAGTTCTTCTAAAGCAGCAGGCAAATCATTGTGATTGCCAGTACGGCATATTAAGATAAATTGACACATATTTCTTTAATGCCCCAGGTTGTGATGTGATTCACAAGAACTCTTATCAAAAGTAAAAAATGAAACTGTCATCAGTCAGAACTCTTTCAATGCCAGTTAATGTCATGCAACCCTTGCTTCTGCAAAAAATTAGGCTAACTTCAAAAAGGAGAGCGGGGGCTGGACACAGTTTAATGCTCAGGTTGTATAAACATCACACCAGAGTGCTCTCTCTAGAGGAACTCTTGGTCTCACTCATCCCTGCACCATCTCACTCTCATTTCTCATGTCTTCTGTCATGTCTGAACTAAAGCAGAAAGTACTTTAGGCCAGGGACCATGTCTTTTTATATTTTGTAAAGCACCTAGGATGCTTTTAGTTGCCCTAAGACAATGGATATTGTATAAAGAGGAATGAATTATCACTGCTGTGGAAGGAGATTTCTACACGCTGTCTTAAGTTTGCGAGTGCTCCTTTTATGATAATAATAGTGAGAAGAGCTTCAGATATTGTTAAATAAGGCATAAAGTGTCTAAGTGAGTTATAATACCCCAGTACTACTACGATTACCAAGCACTAAACATCTGCACTGGAACAGAAACTGAATCCCATGGGCGAAATACATAGCTGCTCTATCATTTCATAAGGTATTGTCATCCAAATCAGTGTTTCACATAAAGTAGGTTTATTCTTTTTGGTCAGAATCCAAAACTTCACTTCTACAAGACAACTCCTAAACTTCCCCCATACACACACCTCTTTGTTTTGGTGCTGTCAGCATATTTTCCAGTCTCCGTATTGCTCAAATCAACACTTCTTTGTCACCAGCAAGGACCTTGCAACTCCCACTTGTGATTTACTGGGTTTCTAGGCATTCTCTCCAGTGACAGCTTTCAGTTGCCGTGTATTTGCTCTTTCCCTCCTATTTCTTACCCAAATTCATCTTACAAGACTACCACCTCTGACCTCCTTTCCTAATATCTCATCAGACCAGTAAAGGATGACTAAAGGTAGAGCTGATGTTAACTAATAAATGCACACATTTTGAGTTTAATGTTTGAAACAGCACACATCCACCTGTATGTCTCTGCGGCTGTACTGTTTGCATGTCTGTTAACAGATCTCCTGCACATTACTTATCTGCTTAAATTTTAAACTATTTGGAGGAAAAATTAGCACTTGTCACTTGGGAAAGCAAATGTGATCAAGCAGAGGTTTGACTTCACAGTTTACATTTGACATCAGCTTCTTATATGGCTGCATTTATGCGTTTAGGCTGTGGCTCCATGACGGCGTATCTAAGCACCACCAACAGTATAAAATGGATCTGGTCAGACATCAGAACATGACTGCACTTCAGACAGATTAAACACACTATACAGGAAAGAGTTTAAGCTGCGTAATGGTTTCATCCTTTTGTGGAGGCTTTATGCTGGCTGCAGGAGGGCAGGAGTTCCTTGATCTGGCATAAAAATGGAAATCTGCAGACAGATTATACCTGACTGGGCATAAAGCCTGACAGTACAAAATAGATCCATCAGTGTTTTTGAACAAATTTGAATCAGCAGTGAGTTTATGTTAAATCAAAGCTTGACTTCAGATGGGCATGGCATTTCTGATGAAACATGAGGATCCCTGAGGGAGATTTACCATATTGCCAAACTGTGATGTTCAAGACACTGACACGTGCCCTCTTCCAGTTCTGACTGTCAAATTAGGTCATTAGGTTCACTAATGTCCAGGCCTTTCCCAGCGCATCTCCCTGTCAAAGGATATGGACCAAAAACTCCCAAGCAAAATTTTGGTTTATCCCTGGAACTGACTGATCATCACCTCTGCCAAGAATGCAGCTGTAGAAGACAAGTGTTGTCACAGTGGGAGGACTTTATCCCCCGCCCACATAGTTCAACACAACATATATGAACACTAACACCACTGACTGATCCCAATGGAGCTGAAAGGAACTCAGGCCAGCTATATCTGCCAAAGGCACAGAAGGTGTTTAGGTATTTCTAATAATTGCAAGAAAACAGAAAGGTTTAAAGCCAAAGGAGAATCCTGACAACTTCAGCTGAAATCCTCAGATACATGGCATAAGGCCTGACAGAGGTATAGCCAGTCTTGCTTGCATTCTGCACTGCTTTCCAGAGTAAGCCATCCTGTGAAAGGAGCAGCACAATACGGTAACTGATTTCCTTCCTTTCTCTTTCTATTCTAAAATTTTAGCCAATAAAGATGTTCTGGCTCAGAATATGATAAGCACTGGAGAAAGAATACATTTTTATACCCATAAAAAGCCATTGTCTTGTTTTAAATGGCCTTTTTTTCATTTCCAGCAAATAAGCATAGAAATCAGTTTCAGTATCCAGTCAGAAAACAGAACCAACTCAGGATTTTGGTCACCAACCACTTATTGATTGAGAAATGAGCACAAAGGGAATGCTTCCCAGAAACTGCTTACAGAATTGAACAGTGTTTGCATGAAGAGCTCAAAGAATTTCAAATCTCCAGTAAGGTAGTTAAAAGTAGACGTGGTACACTTGAAAACAGTAATGGCAAAATTTATCCAGTGTTTTGCCACAAATAGTGTGTGCAGCTCTAACCGGTACTGTCTTATAAGTGAAGAGACATTTCTTTATGGGAATTACACCACAGTTTAGCAGCTTTCACTTTATCCTGTCCCTCTCTCTCTTCCGTCTCTCAGTTTAGCTGTTATCAGGAAAAAGAAGCTGAGACGTGTTGTCACAACAACCCGTTTGAATGAGTAGCATACAGAAGAGAGTGAGAGAAAGTGGTAATCAACAGCTCATATCAAATATAAAAGAACTAGAGCTGGTACAGCTGAGAAGAAAAACAAATAAATGACTAGAAACAGCCTCTAGTAAAAACACCCATCCTGAACTTTCCGTGTCTTCAGTGCAAAGACAAAGGGTCAACATACACGGGCAGAGCTGACTCAGAGCAGTTTCGATTTTATCGTGCCGCTCTGAATGTTGTGCATTTGCTACATTGCAAATAATGGTCCCTTTTTGTGACCACAAGAACAATAACAGTGACACCAAAATGCTTCTCATGCCATTCAGTGCAAGTCACTGCAGTGATTTTGTTCCAGCCTCTACTTAATTCTTCTGTCCCGATTGCAGCAATATTTCCGTGGTTTCCGCGGTCCTTCTCCCTTGTTCCCAGTTGCACAACTACTTTGTTTACAGCTTATTTCTTCTCGCTGGAAACAAATGACTCCGAGGATGCACTCCAGCCCTTTCGCATTCGGAGAACCCCAAATGAAGCTCACAGGGAAGGAGATGTTTGCTACCATCTGCTGGTGAACTAGAGTTGGGGATCCAACGAGCATCACAGACTTGATTTTCTGCATTACCTGACCCCTCAGCAAGAATCTGCTGATCCATTTGAGTCACATTCATTTAAGGGTTTGGTAGGACGCTAAGAAAATACTGATATTTTTGTTGTGTGGCAAGACGCCAGCAAAGGTGGGCATGTTATATTGTAAGAAAAATAATCAGGGAGAGATAGAGGAAGGGATTTCAGTCCTCTAAAGATGAGCAAAGCTCTGCTAGCAAGACCTTTGAGGAGACATGTGGGAGCTACAGAACTCCCAGAAGTATGACAGGAAGAAAACCTTGGTCTACCATCATGGCTTAAGGTAACAAAGCTCTAAGATTGTTGCTGGAAATAATAATAAGTCATCACCTCAAAAAGTACTTTCTTCTATGGCAGTAGCTCCCAAATCAGGCATCATAACCCCAAAGGCAGTTGTGTCATAATGCAGTGGGGTTCAGGGTTGCTGAGACAAGTATTTGGGGTCATGGACTATTACTGGACTGTGAATATTGTGAAGAGTGAAGGGAATTCGTCAATCTCTCTTCTGGGTGCATCAAAAAGTGACAAAATCAGCTAACAAATAGACAAGATGGGGTGCATCTGCACTCACGAGCAGGGATAAAAAAGAGACTCCTCACACATGCTTGTAAGCCTTGAACAAAGTTCATAGAAGCTGATGTACAAATATCTGGTGTATATATCGGGGAGCTCTTTAAAAGCAAGGTGAAAAAAAACCATTTCAAATGAAGACTGAGAGCAACAGCTGTTTCTGGATGTTTTTTCAGGAAACTTGCACTTGGAAGTGTTTAGCAGCTCTATATTTAACGGTTAGAAATGAAGTGGTTACTGTTCAACGAGAAATGTACTGTCCTATAAGCTGAAAACAATGTCCAAGTAAGGAACAAGCTGAAATTCTTCCCCACAGGTGCTGAGCCTTCTCAGCTCCATCCATCACCTGCCCAGCTTTAACAGGACCTGGGGAGCAAAGCAGCTCCTTGGACTAATGCAAGACCTTCCTGGATTCAGCCCTAGAGTAATCCATTGCAGCATGTGCCACACTCACGTTGCCCTCCTCCTGCACTCATTTGTCTCCCAGGTGCCATCACATGAGGATGACATTCGTCATCACTGCACTGTCCTTCTGCTCACCGTCTGGTCCTTTGCTAGGGTGCACTAAATCCATAGATTAGCCTGTTTCCGTTTGTACTGAATTTACCACCGTGGTTTTTGACACTGGGGGTGTATTTAGGCACTACCACAACAAAGTAATAACAAACTGTTCACTAATGTGCACTTACTCTTGCTGAACAGGGCAGACGACTGTAGCTCTATGTAAGTCTAACTGAGGTTTCTAAAACAGCAGCAGGGAAGGTTATTCTGAGCCAGAAAAGCTGTGCGCTGCCGCCTGCTTCCCACGCCTCCCATCCTGCCTCCCCACTGGCCCTTCACAAGCAGAAGCACTGTATTCAACTCGCTGCAGAACGCAAATGAACACTAAGCTCCCGATTTTTCTGGTTTCCTTATCACAGACATTGCTCCCTCCGCAGGATTCGAACATCGTTCCCACATCCTCAGGGAGGAGTTTACATCATTATTTCTTAACAGCCTTTCAGACGACAGGTCCCTGCCCCAACGGCTGTAACTGCCAGGGAGAGAGAGCCATTGTGCAGCTTTCGAAAGTTGGCAACAACGCGCTTGGGTCGGGCTCCAACTGCCTGCAAAGCTGCCCCCAGCTCATTTATCTATCCATGTCAGGGAGATAAAGCGCAGCATCAGTTGGCAAGAACGCCCTGAGTTAGGTTGATTCCCATCAAGTGAATTTCCTGGCCTTGAATAGAAAGCCACAAACCAGCAGGTTTTGCTGCTTCCCCCCATACAGTTCAGACAGGATTCAACAAAACCAAACCACCAACGGTAAGAGAAAATCAATAGGATTCAAGCATAGCTAATCCTCAACGAGTGAGTACATTCTGTAACTAAATCTGCTTGTACCCTGCGAATTTGAATTACATTCATCTAAGCCACGTGTTATCTATTCACAGGTTAGGAAATGAGTGGTAGGAGTTTGTTGGTACATCGATAACTGCATGATCTTGTTATCTGTTCTTAAAGCCAGGTATAGGATACAAAGAGGCACAACACGAGACTCCCTGAATGTTAGCAGCAACTGATTGAAAATGCAACAGTAATTCACGTGAGCGAAACCTGAAAAGGCCTTTGAAGAGCGACTCTGGTGAAGCTGATACCGGCCACAGTCTGATTTGTGTAACCCACGCATATCTCAGAGTACTCAGCCCTCTGCTCTGCCAACCAGCTCCACGCCTGTCGACAGATCGAGAAGTACCAGCAGCCTGTTCTCTAAGGAGCAAGGAAATGAGCTGAGGCAGACTGACACAGAGAGGTGAGAAAGAGCAGCCCAGTCCCCTCCTCCAGGCTTTGTAATAAAGATGCTTATGGTTTATAATAAAGATGCTTCTTGCTTTGGTTTTCAAGCGCTGGTGCCTATGTGAAAAGGCATGTTCCTCTCTGAGCTCTTTGCACTTGTCAACAGCGTTTTCAGTTGTCACTTCCCTCTAGTTGTCCTGTATTCATACCTTCCCCCACTTCTAATTAAACTACTTCTTACAAAACAATGTTTTGACAAAAGCAATAGGGTTTATGCCTTACAGACTGTGAAATGTCTGGAGCAGGAGTCCTGTCTTTCTTCCACTAAAATATCATATATATGAATATTTTACATATAATTAGAGTAGGCTTTGGCCGGAATATTTTTCACCAATACTTCTAATGAGAAATTCATTTCTAACAGAAATGAAAACTGCATACCATAGGGCAGAAAGATAAGAATTTGGGACAGAACTTGCACCGTTCCTCCTGGCTCCAAGATGTCTGCTACAGAGCTGCCATATCCTCCTGGCCCCACCACACTGTGCAAGACTCATCTGCTGGTATGTGGAAAAGCAGAACATCTCAGCGTTATCTGGAGGCTGGGCCACTTATTTTTGAAAGAAAAAGACTTAGCAGTCTGAAAGTAGATGTCTCTGTCCTCCCTCCTCCAGCAGTGATGTGACCTCTTTCAGCTTCAAAGGATTTAAATTAACTTGCAGTACCAGTGCTGTTCTGGCTGATATAAGGACATAAGCAAGGTAAGGTTGTAGGGAAACAGTATCTTTCATTAGCCTCCTACTGTCATAATGGAAGGCTTGTGTGCCTGAAACCTTGACGGATTTTTCCAATTGTAAGAGTTGGTCAATAAAAAATATTACTTCCCTCCACAAAGCTTTCCTTAAATTAACTTAGCACTACTTACATAAGCTCTACAGCAGAGCCATCTCTTCTGCTGGCTTGGCATCCCGTCTTGTTTTTCCATATAATTGTGCCCACTTTCTCACATATTTTTTACTTACTTCATCAATAAAGGTACTACATTTCAGGGAGTTCTACTGTACCATAGTTTCTTTTAGCTTTTACTTTTATGCATTTGCTCATGTTTGCACATTGCACGTATCAAATAATTTAAATTATGCAAATAATGGAAGAGCTGGAGAACTGGAAAAGTGTGCTGGGATGTACTTTTCAGTACTTGCTGGTTTGTTCCAGAGGGATTTACTACAATGCACTTATGTTTAACAGCCCTAAGCAATGTAATAAATAAGCACTGAAATGCAGCACCCAGCTGGGTTATATTTGTATCTGTGTTTGCTGTACCCAGAGCTCATGAGCCAGGATCAGGTAGGAACACTGCAGCACGGTGAGATCCAGTATCCTTTTCCATTTCAATCCCCTCTTCTAAGCGCCTTGCAGCCTAAAGGCAAAGAGTTGTAAGTCCTTACAACTCTGATATGAAGGCAGAAAAATCTTTAACACACCATTAGCAAGCATAGGTAAGGCCACTTTATGTTGTGTTGAAATTATCTTTTCATTACCATTTAGTGAATAAGCATGTTTGGGAAGGCAAGTTTTCCTAATAAATAGGGAAACTGAGGCAATATCACCATAAACTCTCCCACAGAGAGAGGGTGTCCAGTAAAATTCATTTCATGTGAATTTTACTCCAAACACACTTTGCCCCAGTAGATTTTTTTTTTATTTAGCATATGATGCTACAAATAGCACAGATCTGGGCTGGGGCCACACTGTACCAGGCCCTTTAAAGACCTTCTCATAACAGCTTCTGGGCAGGGTCTACCTCACAAGTCAAGAGAAAAGACAGGTCCAAGACTGAGAAAACGATACAGCAAAGATATATGACAACTACTTATGCAGCATAATGAATCATGAACAGCTAAAGCAAGAGCAATTACCCTGCTCTGCCACTGTATCTAGTTATTCATAATTCTCTCACATCTGAAAGGCATAGTAACAGACAGAGGTGAGGTTCCTACAGTAACTGCTCTATAAGTAACAGACTCTCAAATGAAATTTTTAAAGCAACACTTCAGAAGATAGTGGCTGTCTTCTCAAACTGCACTATAGTGAAAGCACGCACTCACTAGAAGAGAAAGGAAAGGCAACGAACCCGGTCCCATCTCATCCTGACAATGCTAGTCTCTTCAAGATGAGATGAGAACATTTGTCTCAAGGAAATGAAGATTTGAACTGAATCGTTGAATGGCAGAAGGAGCTGATGTGCAAAGCATCTCTGGCTTCTGCCAAATTTTATCGCAACTCCATGTGAGGTAAATTATGCATCTAGGGTATTTTTGCTTCCAGTCCCTTATCATAGGGATGCAAATTTTTCTAATTTATCGTACCTTGGTACAGTTCACAAATCCTTGCAATCCCTAAATTATCTAGGAAGCTTGAAAGCTTTCCCCAAACAGTGTCCCTTCCTTACAGAAATGAGTAGCTTATGTTTATATACCTCTCTGGATTTGCTGTTAATATAAACACAGTGACATTTCCAGACCAGAATGAGGAAAGTGACTATGAATTTGGCTATTTTAAAAGTCAAATGAGAAAAGCTTTAAAAGGCAACGAATAAGCTGTTCTCTAGAACCAGATCCATTTAGTCTAAGTCCAACCAGTCGTGCATATGTCACTTTGCAGTGCAGTTCCCTTAAAATGTTATTACTCCCTTTAAAATTTTGTAAACATGGCCTACGGTTGGGAAAACAGTTTAGATACTCATCTTCCTGTGCCATCAACCTTTTTACATGATGCATATCTGAGCTTACCTTCCACGTGACGGAGGGGCAGGCTGCCAAGGTGAAGGTAACTTTCTCTGTCACCACATTGAAGGTGACACGAAACATGGTTTGTATTCCAATGGCCTCAGACCCAGGCGTAGAAATCTTCAGTGACGGTCACACTGCTCACTTGTGAACATGCTGCTGGGCTCCTGTCACACTGCGCTATACATTCAGTAAACCCATAACGTTATGATCGAAGCTGAAGCCTGAAACAGCTGTAAGGGTCCAGCTTTTCCCAGCAGCCTTGCTCCTGTGTGTCAGAACTAATCAGATTAGCTGGTCTTACTTGTCTGAGTTGGGACTAACAGGTTAGCAGAACAGTTTGGGTGGGGGAAGGGAGCAGTAAATAAATCAAATTAGGGCATTTACTAAGCAGCTGAGATTTCCTTCCTGCTCGCCTTTGTCTCTTTACAGGACTCACACAGAGCCAGAACAATGCGCCACAAAAACGCAGCTTTGTTTTAGAGCAGCTCTTTGTATAGGACAATTTCTCTAACTTTGCCTTGATTTGATTCGTTTTTGGTTGCCAGTGATCACCAAGAGGAGAGCTCTCCCACAGCGGCCTGGATGTCGTGCAGATAAACAAGTCTCAGACAGAAAAGGCATGTATTGTGCTTTTTTCATCCCACACTACCCGCCAAGGCAACACACTGGCTGTGCCAAGAGATCAGTCACACGATCTGCTCTGCAGAGTGCTAGATAACAAGATTCACAGATGGCCTAATCTGGAGACTAGGGCAAAAGGGTCAGAGGGACAGGACAGGACAGGACAGGACAGGGAAGGTACCACTTCATGATCCTCAATCTGCTTCAGAGTACTTTTTCCATCTCTGTTACTGACTGAGGCAGATTTACCCTCATGGGAAGGAAAATTCAAAAGAAGAAAGAAAAAAGGGAAATCAAGTAGTATAATAGCCACCATTAACAGTGGTTGACTGGATGCATGGACTGTGCTACATGATGCGGAAGATGCTGCACATGGGAGACACTTCCCTCATGAACACAGCAGATGCAGTCAGCTCTGACTGATGACATCACGTAATAGTACCAGCATGCAACGAACAGACTTAGTTTGGGTAACGTGTCTCCCATCTGTATTTATGGTTCCAAAAATAGGTCTCTAGTTCATTAGTCACCTAATTTCCTCCCCTGCCAATGGAGAAAGATAGGTGGGATCAACTGCCCTCTGAAACTGCCTCTTTCTCACCACTGGCTAAAGAGAGGGAGTATTGTATTGACATTTCAGAAAGCTGATGTGATGTGAGATTAATACCTCCCTTGAAAACTTCTATTGAGTGTTAAGACTGAGTTCAAAGATGCATTGACTTTCTCCTACTTGCTCTGTGGGTCTGGTCTGTGACTCTAGACAGATGTTTGTTACCGAATGAGGAAGCCGTCAAAATGTCCTGAGTATGTTTCATTCTACTAGTCAGTAACTGTACCATGAGTAACACATTCGCAATGTTGGAAAGAGGCCAGACTGAAACCCCTTTGTTCTTGCTAATGAATACCTACTCATACAAAAGTTGCACTGACATTGGACAGATTAGACATGCAACAACTCACCAAGGGGAGTAGTACATTGACAATCTGAGTCTGTAAGAATTCATTTGTTCTAATAATCTAATTCTTGTGGCCCAGAAGAAGCCATGTACCAGGCAAAAGCTAAGGAATACCCCAAACCTTCTGATGACAGCATATGGCTGGATTTCTGTACATTAGTACCTGCACTGGCAGAACTGAAGCCCACAGTGTTTAAAGGGCACAAAAGCCGCATCACAAACCCATTATTTGAAATCCTAACAAAGCAACCCCATAGCTGAACTCCCAGTACCAGGATCCCTCCCAAGAATGTCAACAAACCAACCAGCCAGTGTCCAATTACCTTCAACCTGAATAAGATGAAAAAGGAGAATTTTGTAGGAAGCCCAGTCTGAACACAGGCATACAGATCTGATGCACACCTTTAAAGGACAGAATGATATGTGCTGTCACTTAAGCCAGGACTGACCGGACAGACAGAAATCATCTGTTTGCTGGGATTACATCATAAGGGGGCTTTGTTATTTTCTTAAGGAGAAAATAAGATTCAGCTCCCTGTAAATAAGACATTAACGTATTTGTGCATTTCTGAAGAGACTCATGCACAGTGAAAGGTGTTTCTTTCCTCTCCACAACTGATTTCCCACAGTCTGCTTTCATTTACTTGTCTATTTAGATTTTTTTAGGACTATTCAAGCACCAGTCGATGAAGTGGAGGCAAAATAATATGAAATATCTTCTTGCTTTAGTTTTATAAAGGCTACATTTTCCTTTTCTTTAAAGTGCAGGTTTACTGAGAATTTGAAGTACAAAGTTTCCTTTGTGAGAAAAGATATATTTTCAAGACGGTTTCCCTGTAAACTCTCTTCCAAGTGCCAACAATGCTGCTGTTCCTATGAGATGTAGTTGTCACAGAAAGTCAGGCTCAGGTTGAGACAGGTCCTCTGGTAGTTTGTGCCACACTGATAGAGAGCTCTGGGGATGAAAATCCATAGCATTAAGACAAGTGAGTTTTAGGCTGGTATGGTCTTAGTGTCCACTGTGCTGCTGAGCAGAGAGATTGGTGGTTGTTTCTATTTTTAATCAAAGCAACAGTCTTATAACTCCAGAAAATGACAACAATCAGGGTTTAAGGTCATCACAGGTACATAGCTTGTTGTAATTAATTCCCACTTCCCAAGAAAAAGAGCACAGGGCATGTTAAACTGTTTTTGGAAGAGGAAATCTCTGTGAGATACTGCTACAAAGAAAAAGCAAAAGTATTTACATTTATATAATATTACCCACAAATTACTTCTGGGAGTAGTCTCACTGCATAAATAAATAGGATTTGGGTCATAATAAAATGACAAATGTATTTTATTCTGGAACTGCTAAATTTAGAAAGTGTCTTTGACAGGTAACTCATTGCCTATAGTACCTGTTCTTTGTAATAATTTTCCAACTGTTTTATCTTGGATCTCAATCATACAGATTAAATCTGAGACAGGGACCACCTTTAATTTCCATCTTTGCACAGCAAAGCATCTAGCACAAGATCGTCACCTCTGAAAAAGGCTACTGGACTTTATCATGGTAAGAAAAATAAAGAAAGAGCCCAACATATGAAAGCTCCAAACTAGATGTCCAGCCAATGCTATATACCTTTTCCTCTTCTCCACGCTATCCTTCAGCTTCTCCCTGCTCCTTTCTCACCTCCTACTTTATGATTTATACCTACTTTCCAGGTCTTGTTACCATTTGCACTGTAGGCTCCTCAGGGCAATATTTGATTTAGTCTACGTACAGCCCCAAACTTACGCCTGAGTACTAGCAGAGTCTCTTGAGCACAAATGCACTATAAATTGAGAAACTCAACATTAAGAAAAGCCAGTGCTGACATCAGTCAGCCTGAACTACGACCTAAAAGTATTTAGAAAAGTTATTCCTCAGACACTTTTCTCCTCCTGTTAATCCAAAGACACGCATAATACATATGTTTAAAACAAATATTCTTTTAATATGCTGAATACACTGACTTAGCAAACTGTATAGGACATCACAACTGGGAGCTTAGTGACAAATGGTGTTTTATGGCATACTCAGAAATAACCACTATTGATCATTGCTTCCCTTTCCTTTGCTTACAACCCATATGTGTCAGCATGCATCCTGTTCTTCCACGACACCCCACACTTTTCTTCCTTCTCGAAGAAATGAGCAGATCCAGAAGAACATCCCAAAACAGCGACAATTGTAGCCATAGTTTTTGAGATCCATCCAGAGAGCCACAGTTCTATCAGTCTTAGCATACAACAAAGGTTAACTGAGAGAGACACTGATGTTTTGTGCTAGTACCTGCTCCTCCCGTAGATAGATGTGGGTTTTATTCTGTGAAATATATGTAGGATTGCATCTTGATAGTGTCATACAGGCAAGCAGTGTGACTCTCCTCCAGAGTCAATGTTATAATAGCAAAGCAAGCTGTGAATAGCAGTGGACAGACTTAACTAAGGTCTTGTCCCAAACACTGACTCAAAGCCACACACACACACACTCACACAGAATGCGCCACCCGCAAACCACCATCACAAATTTTCAGGCTGCTGTCAGATGAAAGAAAGTGTAAATGGAAGACAGGCAGAAGTAACATAATCTGCTTTCTGTTGGTGTAAGGTTTTTTGGTCAAATATAACAGGCAAAGCTCACAGACAGAAGCCTATTTATAAATCCTAATACCTCATTTTATGAATCTGATCATGAGACACCTGTATTGGGCTAACAACAAATAACTGCACATCTTCATATCACCTCAGAAAACACATAACAGGTGACGGGTGCATTTTGATTGCCAGTCAGCTTGGGTAAGTAGAATTTCAGGTTTCATTTATCCTTATGGACATTGCAATTAGCGCTCTCAAGTGTTTTGCAGGTCTGTTAGCCTAACATCTCCCAGCTGACCTAATGGAAAATGGCAGCTTCCACACTTCCTGTGCTTTGAAAATGTATGGTTAAACCCGCCTCTATGAATTTCCCATCTCTTTGGATTTGGTTAGTATTTGTTAGTATATGTTTAAGGAATGATGTCTGAAATCTCTCCCTGAAGCATCTTAAACCCTGTAAAGTCAGTTTTGATTACTACAATACAGTGGATCAGAAAAAGATGCAGACTCTAAATGAGAATTTGCTCTGTGGCTCAGAGCTGAACTTTGCAAGGAAGACAGCGTGCCTGCTCAGTTATCCTGCTGCTTGCTCTGCTGTACCAGGAATTCCTGCTTTGAAGAAAAGGCTTTTTGAATTCAATAGCTCCTTCTGGTGGTCTGAAAGAAAATGCTTGGTTACAGTCAGCTCACAGTAATGCAGGATTAATGCACAATTCATTCAGTAATCACATGTATGAGCAACAGCTAGAAGTTATGCCACGAGTAAAACAAACATTGAAGTTATGATTCAGGAAATATGCCATGCCAACTATATTCCACATTACTGTCATAAAGGAGACAAGGTTTCTAGGAAATCCTCCTTTCCTCCCATTCCACCACAATATTGCTGTGAATTTTCTTCCCTATGGTAACTAAGGAAACATGAAGAAAGGTGATGGAATGAAAAGTGGCAGAAGTCACAAATTCTGGTCTACTGGCCCAGCAAATTTAAGAGAAGTCCTTAATGAAGTATTTGGCAAGGCACATCTCAGAGCCAGTGGTTCTGATTTTGAAGGAATTATCAACTTATAAGAGAGGGATTTGATCCGAACCTTGCTGAAGACAGAGGGACATCCTCAAGCAATAAGAATGTGCTTTTGGTCAGGCTCAAGGACACCACCTTCAAGGAGGAAGAACACATTACAAAATCTCTGATCAACAGACCTTGAGATGCTCAAGAGCTTTTGTTTTTTTCTTTTTATCCTCAGATTGTCCAGTGTTAAGACAGATACTATCCTCTTTTAGGCTCACCTCTTAAAGAGTAACAACCACACAGCATTTACAAGGAATGCATTCTGTCCTAGCCAATCTCAGTAACATTACATCATTCCCCAGCTATCCAAACAAAACATTGCCTTGGGAGTTACAAGCAGCAGTCCCTAGCCTTGTTTCTAAATGATGCATTGTTTTTAATTAACAAAATTCACTGTCAGGGCTCTACAAATGTATTCCCTATCTGATGATCCTTTTAAGATTTATCTGGTGAGACACTCATGGTTGCTGTCAGAGGTCTCCAGAGAAGATCTTTCACATCCCACCTCCAGCAGGGGTTGCGTGATAACTCCACTCAGCTGGACCCCTGTTGCCTTAGATTCTGCTTAAAAGTGAAGCACCAGGCAGAGCTTTAAGTTAAATCAACAAGAGAAACATTATTTAAAAATACAACTGAGTCACGGTCTGCCCACCCTTTCACCAAACTTTATACTTGGCAAAAACCAAGATTTTACAAAAGTAATGAATATGACAGATGTTTAAATGAACTTCAAAAACCACAACACATATCTTTCTAAATACAACTTCATTTAAAATATTTCCAATCCAGATTTTGTTGAAAGCCAATACAGTATAAACTAAAGTGAAATCAATCCGGTTTTGCCCAAAAATATATACCTAAAAAAACAGTACTAAGGGCAAAAAAACCCAAAATCAGAATCTAAAGAATAGTTCCATTTTTCTCAATCTACATATCTTTCCAGTTAACAGCTCTTATTGATGTCAGTGTGAATTTTAGAATACGGCCTGGCTGGTACCATCACTGAGGTACCAAAGGAAACCTAATCTCACACATTAAAAAGTTATTATTTTTTAACTTGATGCTAATATTTCATTTGGAGCCTACTCAGAATACGGGGGAAAAATCGTTTTGGGGTTGACTGCTGATGCTCTGCTACCAAGTGATTCAAATTCCTTCTGGGTGTCCATTCAGCATTAGCTATTATTCACTACAAAGGGTGCTCCACATTATACAAGAAAGCAGCAGGGATGTTCCTGAACTGGGGGAGCTAGCATGAAATAAACAGAGAATGCACCCCTGGGAGAGCCAGGGAATGAATGGTTCTGTGCCAGCAAGAATCTTCTCCCTTCCTGGATGGCATGTGTGACGCTTGTATCTCTGGGACGCTGGAAGAAACATGCTCTGAGAGAGGTTTTGAAGGAAGAAGCTTGCAGTCAGGGTGCCTTGTGCTAGTCAGTACTTATTTTTGTGGGCAATGAAGAACTGTGTGGCTCTAAGTGAGAGCCTTGAAGGTGGAAGAGTTAGAGAAAGGAAAAAACATGACAGGTTCCCATGCAAATAACAGCAGTGCTCTAGCTGTGGGATGAGCATGTCAAACTAGATTCTGTGTTTACTATGCACATTTTCAATTGGCTCTTTCTTACCTAACTACAATGTGTATGAAAGTAGCATATGAAGCCCTAGGGAGCAATCAGGGGCCCATTCCATTAGAGACTGTACATCCACAGAGCAAGAGAAATCTCTGTCTCCAGCAGCCTTCAGTGAATACACACATAAAACCAAAACCAACCAGAAGACCAGTGGCCTGAGTCCGCACTCACCATAAGACTGCAGAAACAGACACAGAGGTTCAAACCGAAGGTCTGCCTAGCCAGCCTCTAAACTCCTAGAGTAGCTACTGCTGGGGACTTAGGAAAAAGTAAAGATCAGGGCAAGTTTACCATAGTTTTTTCAGAGACCACTCCAGGTTTCAGCAATCTTTGCTTAGGGACTTCCAAAGCCAAAGTTATTTAAGTGTCTTTGTATTTAGTAATATTTGATGGACCTTCTTCCTCTGACTTTGTCTACTTACTCTCTAAAGCCATTTACATTTGTGGCTGCTACAGTGTCTGTGTGATGACTACTTCTATAATTGAATTATGAGAATGTATAATAAAGTACTCAGTCTTGCTTATTTTTCTGTCTTGATAGCTGGTAATTTCATTGGACACTAAATCGTAGTTGTCTATTCCACCTCCACATGATATTCATAACTCCATAGATTTCTGTTACACCCTCACTCTGTTTTTTTGTTTCCAGCCTGAAGATAAAAATGATTTGAACTAATTTTCCTCATAGAGACATTTCTCTAGCTCACCATGCATCTAATGACCCAGAGGTCCAGCTCTAAAGGGCCATTCAGTAGGCCATTTCTTTGGTAAGGTGAGAGATCGTTTGCTCTCCTAACCGTCCCAAACTATCCCAAGAGCAGTGACCAGGCCTGAGATCAATGGGTTCATTGTGCCCAGTGGGATGCCCTACTCCTTTTGATTTGTCTTTGAGAGACTTGTAATTGGTGTGACTGACATAATCATTGCTTGAGCTGGCAGGTAATAAAACCAGACTATAGTTACCTCTCTATCACGAAAATTGACCATTTATTCGTAACTCTTTGATTCCTACCTTTTAATCAGTTCTTTAACTTCTTTGTTCCTTAAAGAGCCTCTGGTAAGGCAGGAACATCTCAAAGGACTCTTGCAAATAAAGTATGCTGAACTAACCAAATCATTCTTTTTCATACACTCATTGACTCCAGTACCCTGCTATATTTGTGAAGTTTTATTTCCCACTATAAAGCCACCGCAGCTCTTTTCTCCTATGCTGTATTTATTTGTCTGTCTACCAATGGCACACCAGTGAGCAGCTGCAAAAAGTAAAATTCTGTTTAAGGAGAACATATAAAACCAGTCATCTAGATAAAAACCAATGTGTATATGACAATTCAAATGGGAGGGAACAAGGCATGCATTAACTGCAAGGTGGTTAAAGTGAGGTCAGTAACAGCAGGCATCACAGACTAGAGTTTTGTTCCTCTCCCTATTGTTGACGGGGCAGATGAGCTAAAATAAGACACTTTGCAACTCTGTGCTTCACTCCCACTCCTTTCTGAAACTTCTTTAAAGGTCAGGATTGTTTCTTGTACAATGTTTTACTGCTGAGGTGCTACGAGGATTAACCCAAGGCCATGAGTTTCAACAGACTGAGCAGAAAGTCTCCTGTTTGTGCACATCCAAAAGAAGAACCATGAGCCATGCCATCATTTCACTGAAGGCAGAGACACCCACTGGGGAAAAAGAGATTGTGAGGTGTAGACTTGTGCTTTTTGACAGAACAACTTGCCTGTGGCCACAGAGGAAGCCTGTAGCGGCTACAGGAGGTGAACCGAGACACCTTTCCAAAGCTCAGCTCAGTTTCTTGCCTGCAAGGCTTTATTACTCCCCTCCACAGTATATGTAAGAGGGAACCTGTGTGTCAAAACATCTCTAGTCTGAAACCAGACATCTGGCGTAATGTTCTTAGAAGGTTAGTAATGCAACCAGCAGCTGAACTGAGTTTAAGTAAATGACAATGTATGTGTTAGAAAGATGACTGTGACCCTATGGAGAATTAGTATGTCAAAGCACGTTTATTTCACATCAGCTGAACTATAATTACCAGAAATTTTAACTCTTATTTGAGCAAATAATTTGTATTACTTCTTTGGAAAAGATTTTTATCCTGCTTGCTCTAATATCCCCTTTTCCACTGTCACTGGTAGAAAAGGGTCTCTGGGAACATATTTTTCAGCCAAAAACCATTAAGCCTTCTAGATTCCTTTAATAAAGAAATAAACGCAATCATTTTTACACAGTTTGTTAAAACCTGATAACGTTTAAAATGTATTATAAGGGCTGAATTTTTTTTGTGATTTGGACTGGGCTACTTGACAGGCTAACAAGAAGGTATAAATAGACAAATATCTCTTTCTGAAGTTTACTACAGCTGATGAATTACATTCTAAGAAACTCGGCAGAGTGCTTAAAATCAGTCATAAGTACCCAAAGCCTATAGCAAAATAAGGCACCAGAAAAAGAATTATTAAACTTTACTGAAAAAATTATACATGTGGAAAAAAAACAACAAACAAACCTCCAAAACAACCTGGAATGTTGGATAATCAACAATCTACATTTCCAGAAATTATTCATCAACAAGTTCTAAATAACTTAAAGGACTTCTTTTCTACTAGACTTAGGATTGTGACCTGTGCTTTTCTTGGCTTGTAGAAGAGAGATTTAAGCAAATGGCATTCTCTATGATTCAAAGAGTCAATGCCTTGTTCGAAAAGGAAATTTTGTCTTCCTCCTGCATGCACAAAATAAGCTGAAGTAAGCCGCTCCAAATACACCACTTCTTAGCCTCTAAATTGAAAAAGAAAAGCATAGTCTAGCACCCTACCTCTTCAGTTGTACTGGCCCCTGCCTCTCACATGACCCACTGCCTGGTTTACATCATGAACAGCAAGATCTTCATATTGAAGCTGAAATTGAGGAAGGATGTGGATGATGCAGGCAGAGAAAAGTGTTTTTTAAAAATGTGCAAAATAGTTTCAGTTTCTTTGGTTGCAATTCACACTTGCATCCACAACTGGCCATTTCAGTGTGTCATCTCTGAGCACTCCTGCATCCACAGCTAATCACAGCTAATGCAGGTTTTCACACAACAGCACCACAGGTTACACTTGCTACTATCCCAGTCAGCTATAAAATTCTCTTCCAGCCCAACAAGTGATGAAACTGCCTCTGTACCTCACGCCTTCATCAGAGTTCATCTAGATTACAGGATTAATGCATGCTTCCATTTTGGAAATCCAGTTGGTACATTCACCTTGTCTCCTTGACCAAGTTTCTGACACGAACAGACAGAATCTGTCCTTCACTCTCACTGTTCCACTTCCCAAACACTGATTAGATGTCTGTCCTCATCTTTAGGACTCTCTGTGGCTTGGTCCCAGCTCAAGGATGAAGACTGGGTTTTACAACTGTTTGTTACAGTAATGTGAAGTAGGCCCAAAGAACAGGAAGCTTGTATTTAGAATTATAAAAGCTGTGCAACTGAATGGCTTGAGATTGTTAACTGATAAGCAGATAGGAAATGGACTAATGATCAAGATGTAGACCATCAAAGAACTATCAGAAGTTTACACAAGATACCTTTAGTGTGGCTTATCTCATCCATTAAAGTGTAAGTATGATAAGGATAACAGACCAGAAAACATCCGAATGTAAACTCATGGTGCTGACAGTGATTAGAGTTTGGGTGCATGGTGAGTACATGGATAAAATAAAATGTCAGCTAAAAATGTACAACAAACACATGTGATCAGGTAAATGAAGAACTGCTTAAATATTTACACAGGAGTAACTCCACACACAGGGAAGAAATCTGTCTCATGGTTGTCCAGACATCCCTGGGAGCAATCTGATCAGCAAAAGAGAATTGTATTTGTTACTTACAGGCTGAATAAAAGAACCTGAGTGGTTGCAACAGTCCCTGAACTACTACAGATTTCCAGACAGGGACGCAAGAATAGATGATTCTGGTAGTAGGTTATTGCTCATCCCTGGCTTGGCACCAGTTTGCTGGAAATGCTGAAAAGCACCAGTAATCCCTGGAGTACGAAGAATGCCAGCTGTGATTAGTGATCAGAAGGAACAAGCAAGGTCTTTAGTCCTTTAACACAAAGGAATTTTATACAAAAAGACATTCTTGTAGCAAACAGAACTCTCAGGTCTTGGTCCAAGAATGGAAGGATAAACTTCCACAGGAAATTCAGAGCATCACAAATCCCGAAAAGACAATTAATTTCTTTAGCTTTGCCCTGTTCTACACAAACCAGTAATGTTTTATTACAAAAACCTATAATAAACCCTCCACTGCCACAGTTCTCTCCCTGGAGAGAGGATTCTGTGAGGCAAGCTATAACTGCTAGTCCCATCACCTAACCCACTACTAATGTAAAGAGTTCAGAAGATACAACAATGCATATTACACAAAAACCCCTCCATGATAACATACCCCCCAAAACAACAAAGACTGGAAATGAAAAGCTCAATCATTATCGTTTCAACTTTACCGCTCTCACGAGATAATCAATGCCTGGAAATGGAGAATTGTGGTAATTACCTGCAAGAGCTGCTGCTGCTTTTGGTCAAAAGTATGCACACAGTGTCCTCTGTACTAGCAACAGATAGGAAACCTGTAGGTGTGACAGCATTTATTGCTGTGTATTAGATCCTGGCTATTGTGGAAGAGTTCACTGCCCAGATATTCACATAAACAGAGCAACATGCAAGCCATGTTAAATCTTATTTCCCATTTCCTACTCATTCCTCAGCCCAGTCCAAAACAGATTTCTTCCATCCTGCTTCACCTTTCCTGTGCTATTTTTTTGCTAATGTAAACTGGGCCATCTCTCCAGGCTTAATTTATGCCTCCAGCTAATTTGCCTTGGGTCTCATCCTTCTCCATGTTCTGCTGTCTGTTTTTTCCAACTTCTCATTTCCCTTTCCTGCACACATTCTTCATGCTGATGCTGAAAAGATCTCCTCTTCCACTGTTCTTATGAGCCAGAAGAGCTCCTGTCTGCCAGCTCAATTCACCTTTTATCCTCATCAGAAGGCATTTACTGTCTTGTGCCTCTTGCCATCTCTGCAGTGGTTGCATAACTACTCTCACTAGATGCAAGAAGACAGAGCTTGACTTAAAGATGATGTCCCAAATACAGCTGCACCATACGTACATACATGTGCTATTTTCATCCCCACTGTGCAGCTCAGCTGGCAGTGACAGTCTCACAAGGCAGAAACATAAATACACTCTACATTTAAGATCCTCTGGTACTGTCTGCTGCTGTTTATGTTTGTTCTCACCTACTCTGCATGGCAGATGTCTCCTCTAGCCCTCTCTCTCCTGTATTGCGTAATTCCACACACATTAGTATCTTCCCCAGCTCTCACTCTAGGACACATAATCTCACATGTACCACTGCTATGATGAAGGAAAATCACATGCTGGTACTCAGAGGTTTCAGACAGGGCTAGGCACAGTAGAGACACAACTCATATGGCTTACTGTTTAGCCAAATTAGTTTTGGAGGACCTTACTCTGCCCTCTTACACAAAGAAAGTTACTGAGCTGGTGAAGGAAAGAATTCCTGTAGCAGGACCTAACTCTGTGAAGAGATTCCTGGTACATTTGCTTCTGGCACAAGACAGTGAAACTATTTTGTACGTCTGCAGAAAGTGAGAGACATCCCCTTCTTCCCTCCGTCAGTAGACATTTTGTACTGTTGTTTCCCAGAGCTTGTTTATGTCATCATTCCAAACACATGATGTCTGTTGTGCTACCAACCACTGTGCTCTTTGTCTTCTTTACAGGAGGCAGGCTGAAGAAGGAAATTTAGTAGAAAGGTTTATTCTAATCCTACAGAGCCAGAGAGCAGAACCCCCAAACCTACTTCTCAGCTTGAGCCTCTCCCTGAATGATCTAAATCAGACTGATTTATCTTGTTCCTAGTTATGTAATTCCTGAAAGACCAGGGCAAGGATGCTGAGAGCATTTTGGTAGTCCGTGGTCTGCTCTGAATGAGGCCTGGAATTTCCCCTGCTGTTGCCCACTATTGTAATGTTCCCAGAAATTTTCACACCTCCATTTCTTTGCAAAGCCAGACCAGCTGCACTACAACTCCCCACTCTGCCATCAGCTAGTAAGAATAGCCTGTTTGTCTTTATGTCAATAGACAGTTCCTGAAACCTCCTTGTCCTGAAAACAAAGCAATATAGTCGAGACCACAAGTCAGCCTTGAAAACTTGTAAGCAAGGCTGTGAGCTTGTCTTGTGAAGTGGCCTGTGAGAATGCAGAACTGCCTCAGCAAGAGCCAGCCCTGGAGCATCACGGCTCCTGCCGCTTCCACCTGCAGGATGGACAAACAACCCTTCAGACAGTCCTGTCACTTTAAAGACATGACAGCCTGGGTTTCTTTAACCATGTTGTAGGACAGGAGTACAATGGTAGCAATGAACTCTGCCCAGCCACTTCTGTGCCTGTTGCAAGCGCTGACTAGAGCACCACGTCTCTCAACTCATTTGCTCTTCTATCTGATCATGTTTTCATTTCTAGTGAACTCTAAAAGTTACCTTTTCAAATGTGACCCTCTGAACATATTTAATCTACCTAAAAGATGAACTTTGTTTAACTGAAAAGTTATTACTTGCTCAGTAAACCCCACCACCTCCATATAAATGTATTTATTTATAAACCTAGAGCTTAAAAAGCAAACACTGACTACAGGATGTTGAGGTGTTCTTGGTTTGGTTTGTTAATTTGTTTTTATGGGAATTTATTGATTCAGAAATACTGTAATCTGAGAAAGCCTAAAAACACTTGGATTGCCCCATAGCTTTCTGGTAATTTAGATCACTGTGTAATGTTATAATTTTGCAGTGTAAGAAACACCATTTCACTTCCTAACTAACTGATCTGCATTGAATTCATTTTTAAAGTTGTTGAATTATGCTAACAAGATCATAATAATTAAAAGAGCTTCAGGGGCAAGAGGATAGAGTTGGGAGTTAGGTCTGCCGTTCCTGTGAGATAAAAGATTTGTGTTTCCTCTTGAGCTACTCTAAGCTAGCGATACAAATCCTCAGAGCTCACATTAATGCAAGCCTGACTGACAACCTACCATTCAGAGCAACCATCTCAGATTTCTGCAATTAGCATGTGCTCTAAAATTTCTGATTCTGTAGGCTTGGTCTCTAATTTACATTTTGAAAAGGCTCTTAAGAATCAAGATGCCAAGACTGAGCAAATTCACTGCTCTTGAGACATTTTGCATATCTGCAGGTGTAGTAAAAGCATGTTTCTGTTAAAATCAATAGGATAAGTATCACATGGGAAAAAACGGACTGTTCTTACCAAGTCAGGAGCACTGACAGCTTTCGTGGAGAAACTCTGGAAAGAGACAAAAGAAACTAGTCAATGCACTGAAATAGGGAGACAGTGTATTAAGTAATGCAGAAAGTCCCAGACAGCACTTGCTAATCCCTGAAAATCTCTTCATGGCCTTAATAGCAGCTTTTTGTATGGAAAACTGTATATTCAAGATGTCTACATACAACTTAATCGCAGAAAAAAGAGAAAGCAGAGATATATTAGACATACCGTCCCATCTGCTGCCAGTGACTGATTTTTCTCTTTGTCAAGGTTTGCTTTAGAAGACCCAAGAAATCAGATTATTTATTACTTACCCAGGAAGATTATTTCACATTTTAAGAACATTTTGCTGAAGAATAGGAGGCTTGAAAATCAATGAAATAATACAATCTGTAAACATCAATGCCTAAACAGGTCCCATATCGGAATGCTGAAGTCAGCACATAATGGGTAAAACAATATTGGTGAGATCAGTTTCTGACATTTTGATCATGGATTAGACAAATGTTACACACTTGAAGTTCCAGCGATTGCACCCTAGTTTTCCGGGACCTGAGATACAATTTGTGTTATGTCAGGTTCTTAACAAATAAAGATGCCAAATTATCTAGGCCATTTTTAATAATGACGTCTTCATTGTGTGAGCTTAGTCAAGTCATTCATTCAGCTATTTTAGACTATCCATTTACGCAGGATGACTTGCTTTTTTTGGTGCCCATGTGAAGTAGGAAAAGAAAGGAAAAAGGAAAAAAGGCCCATTTAAGTGGATTTTTGCAAAACAATGACATTACCTGCTCTGTGCTTAACTTCTAGTATGCTATTTAACCAACTCAAAGAGGTATCAAGAATTAAACAATGTCTGAATGAATAACATTTAGTACTGCGTAGCTGTTCACTACGCTGACATCCACTTTGCTGTATCTGATAATAAATTAAAATGCTGGAATTTATTATTAGAATACATGAATGCATTAACATAACTGCATTTTCCCTACACAGAAAATCAGCTAAAATATTTACATTTATCATTTTCTTCTTCCACCTCTTCTATGCAGGAAGCTTACATTTTAACTCTCTGATTAAAATGCCTTTGAAAATCTGTGTTACCTATTCCTATGATAATTACACAGTGCACTGCATTAGCATGCACATAACCAGCAAGTTAAGGGATATGATCGATCCTTTCTGCTCATCACTCTTGAGGCCACATCTGGAGTACTGTGCCCAGTTTTAGGCTCCTCAGTAAAAGAGAGATGGAAAGAAACTGGAATGTTCACCTACATCTGTGGGCTAAACAAGGCCAAGGCACGGGTTTGAGGTCACGCTATGATCACCTTGTGAGCGTGTTGTTAATTTACACACTCTGTGGCATGATTTTGGCCTAAGCCAGCTAATACTTTCATATGCCACACCAAGGTGGAGATAGCAGAGGAATAATGCCCGATAAGCACTGTGGATAAAGGCGTCCAGTTTTGGGAAGGGGGCTAGAGAGCTTAATTGCAGGAATGCAAGCTGAGTCACACTATTTGCCCTCCAGCCAGCAAGTCCTGTCCCATTTCATTCACTAGTACAGATGTTGCCATCAGACCAATAAAGGCCAAGTTATGAACCGCACCTCTCAGCTTTACTGTCACGCACATACTAACTAAAATAAACCCTTAATGAACCACAGCAGGATTTTTATCTCCAGGCTTTAACTCAGCGCTAAACAAGTTAACATTCATTTTTTTCCCATGAAGTAAAAATTAAGAAAATAATAACCTAAGAATATGGAATATACCTTGGATCTTTAATGGAGAAAGCATGAAAATCATCTGATACAGCTAAATGCAGTTTCTGCACTTCTGGGAAAGGCTCAATGAATGCAGTGTAGGATCTTAGCTAGTCTGCCACTTGGTTTTTGCATTTTCAATAATTTTGACATTAACATCATATTTCTTTACCATTAAAGACTTGGCAAACCTCACACAAGGTTTAGAATTATAAATACAGATGATCTCATTAGAAATTATTATTACACTGTAATTGCTGAATCTTCTTTAGATTAAAGCTATCATATAGATTACTGACCAATAAAGCTGCTGAACAGGTTTTATTCTTTTATATCACAATAATTAATTTGTAGTAAACGGACAATAGCAGAGCTGTTCTTCACCCCCTATCTATGGCTCCCTGCCTGTGATCCAGCAGCCCAGCTTATCTGTACCAGTCACAGGCAGGCATTGACAGTAACAGACACCAATAAACAATGGAACGAGCAAAGCCAAGGGAGGGCAGGAGGAGGAACAGAGAAAGCAATGATTGGTTTTTGTTAAGCCACTCATGAGTTGTTTGAATAATTAAGGCTAATTCACCACAAGTCAGACATGCTGCTATCCCCTGTGCAACCTCCCAGCTGCCATATCAGGTCCACATACAAGCTACTTTCTGGTTTTTAAGTAAAAATAAAGCTACTGAAACAAGACTTGGAGCAGAATTGGGTTCTCAGTAATTTCAGATTGCATACACCATTTTTTTAAACCACCAGTGATGCTTTGTATTTGTAATGCAATGTTGTTGTAGCTTGTGATGCTCCAAGGATATAAACAAGACAATGTTTATAAAGGCAACTTTGACTGATGGAGCTGGAAAAAAATTACAAGCTCTCAAGCACATAAGCCCTTTTTTGGTTCTAAATCTCCAAGCTAAACCAAGAGCATGAATCATTGCTCTGATTTTAATTTAAGTGAATTAGTCCTTTTCAAGGAAAAGGACAGTCGGTACCAAGGGAGCAGAAGAGAATGTTAGCAGAAACAGAGGTCATAATATTTTAGGCACTGTGGGACCAGAAATCAGTCATTACTGCCTACAGAACAGTAAGCTCCTAATAGACGATATGGTGTGGAGGAAACACTGCCAACCAGTTTTTCTACTGAGTCCATGATTTTTAGTATCCACTGAAGTTGTGAATTTTAGTTTGCAGGCTAATTTCCGGAGGCATTTTTCATCCCTCACTTGAGGATCAAAAGTGACAGATCAAACTGTGGCTTTTGTGAAATACATTTTCTTACTTTTTGCTGGAGATTTCTGTTTTTTTAAGAATTATCTGTGTGATTTAATTCTGCTTCTTAATTCTTGTTTCATTTCATTCCTATAATCTTCATTTGGCACTCTGGGTAAAGTATATCATCACATCCTGAGACATAAGATCCATACATCCAAGGCTGGGAAGAGAAGTGGTGGGAAGCTCTATTGCAGGGTATGACCTTCTGCCAAGACAGTGTTGGCTTACAGTAAGATGGGATGCCAGTGTAGGTGCAGTCAATAAAATGTGGGAGGAGAGCAATTTTGAGCTACAGTAAGTCTGTACGTAGTATTATCTAATGATCCCAGATTCAGATCTCTTATTGGAGTAAGGAGGAGGTAATTTTTTCTATACACACCATACCTAATCAGCTACCAATGAGCTGCAAGAATTAGGGTCACTGGAGCAATGTTAATCTATTCCCCCAGTTGTGCAGAAGCTGACCTGGCAGGCACCAGATCCAAGCAAGCATGCATTTGCCTTATTAGCCTTTAAATAAGTTGAACTTAACACTCTTGCAAGCTTTTCTGATATGAAAAGTACTTTAGTCACAGGAAAGGAGACAGAAAAATGCTAACAAGTTTAAAGGATGCTATTTAAAAGTGCACTCTCCATACAAAATAAGCAGGTTGATTTAAAATGCTGACAAGATTAGGCCTGTGAATCACCATATCTTTCACTCCAGCCTTTACCAACTTATTCTACATTCGTCTGTGGTGTATGAGGCACATGTGCTGCAGAAAGATCACCACCATCCCTCTTTATATGTTCTTTTTTATAAAATCAAAATTCCTAGAAGCAAGAAATTCTGACTATCCGCATTGTGTCCCATAGGTTTCTTTATCGACATCAGGTGCAGCGTGTCTAGGTAATGCGACAGAGACGCTGCATGTTCCCATTGTTGTGATAGATTTTCCTTTTGAAAGCAGTATGTGTTTTGCCACATGTTGGAGTGGGCAGAGAAGGGGCAGGGTCCCAGCAACAAATGTCAGACGAGCTCTGGTCATATCTACTCACATCAAACTGCTTATATGACCTTGATCAACCTTGATGCGCTCTGCATGCAAGAGCACAAGCAGGCAGTCCACGACCAATAAATGTGTTAAATAAGCACACCAGGACTTTTCTGGCGCAGTAAATCACCAAGTGTGTTGCACCGCTAGGCATATTTCCCAAGCTAACACATAGCTAGATCCATCTTTTAAAAGACAAGCTGTTTTCCCGGATGCACATGACATCCCCAGCTCCTTCCTGGAGGAGGAGGAATGGGCTGCCTTTCCCCCGAGCCACCCAGCGCAGAGACCTGCCACATCCCCTCCTGAGGCCAGGGTGAGGAGGCCGCAGCTCCCAGCTTTGCAGGAGCGGGGTCAGCAGGCCGCTACGCCCCTGGCTCCACAGCCATCACCCCGTCACCCCTGCCTGTGCGCCGGCAGGGTGCTAGCTCCGGAGAGGAGCTCAACACCCCGCTGCTCATCCCTGCGCCTGTGGGAAGCCTGGCATTGAGCAGAAACCACTGTGGCAGAGTAGTTTGTATAAAGGTTTTTAAACACTAAAAGCTCTGAATGGGTATCTCTTAATCTAAATTAATTTTATTAAACCAATTGTAAATTCTATTATAGCTAAAGTCTATTATTGCATGCCAATTTTCTATTTCAAATTAGCCGAGATGCTAGGGACTGGATTAGAAATCTCTAGTGCTGCAGCATATCTCTGCAGTAGGCAATAGAGCAGGTATAGGCATAACAGATACAAGGCCTCCATTCAGGGCAACACCAGTGGATTATACAACAACTAAATGGAGGAAAACCCCATTAATGCAATGAGAACTGTGTGCATGGACCAGCATCACTCAGTGGGGCTCACGGCACTGAAAATCCTTCTGGGGCAGCACCGGAGCAAATGAAACATATTTCGGACCAGTCAAATATCGACTGCTTTGGAGATGATTAGTGCCTCTGTGTATCTGTAGGGAATGTGGCTTTGTTTTCTTTCACAAGAGAATAATAGCTTCTATCAGCACACATCACTCTGTGTTAGGTGTTTAAAACCTTTGAGGAAAGGAAAATCAGATTTTAGTCAGGTAAAAATAAACTTTATTTCTCTGATTTTCCTTTTTTTTCCCCATTAAAAATATTCACAAGAGGAATTTTTTTTAGTTACTCATAATTGAGATGATTACTTAAAGTCTGCATCTATATCAGCAATAAACTGATAAACTATTTCTTTCAGCTACTTGATATTCAAACTTCAACACTACAACAGTACAACTATTTTCCCTAATGCTTCAATACAGATTCAAATTGTAAAAAATACAGCTGAACACACAATCTGAAAATTGGTTATGGTCAGTAGTCTGCTGAAAAGGTTTAGATCTTCACATCTGTACAGACAGTTGAGGACAAAGGAGTTGTGACCAGGCAAATGAAAATAATAATTTGATTTTCAAGTATTTATGGGAAAAAAAAAATCTTCTGTTTGTCTCTCAAACGCTGATGCTGAGGGTTTAAAGATGACATGAAACCTTATTTTTTGCTGAAACAAGAGGAGGAATATTCAATGTATAATTAGTGTACTGTGTAGTCACTGCCCATGATAAACAAAGGGAATTCAAAGAAAATTATCCCAATTTTCTTTGCAAGAAAAATCTCCAACGCAACTTTTTTGTCCACCTGATCATTTCTAAATCACATTTATTTCATGCACACAAGTGTAAAGAAGAAAAACCTGCACGTTAGACTCTAATACCCAAGACATTGAGTGGAAATGCCACCTGACTTTCACTCTACCTGGAATCAGGAGAACAAAAAAGCCACCCTTAAGTTTTGTCACCTGCTTTGAAATTCAAAAAAGGCATCAACATCAACCCCACAAACGCTGAGATATGTTAATATTTGCACAGAAAAACTTCCCATGGCACTTGGAGAGGAAATGGAAACCAAAGTTTGCATTGCCTTGTCCAAGAATTACTGCAAAATATAATTTCTCAGCCAAATAAAAAGTGGAAGAAGGCAATAAATACTCATGATTGTTCTCTGGATTTGCAGAAATCAGTAGCAAAACTCCCATTGATTCAAGCACCCATAATTTCACTAGGAAGGAAGGGAATGTAGAGTTGGAGGAGGAGCTTTCTCCTTTTGAATTTTCACTAGATAATTAGTTAAGCTTCAATAATTTTCAATACAGGTCGTAATTGCTTGAAAGTGCTATACTCACATGATCAGTGTCTTTTGCAGACAATGTTGCACCACAGACAATAGCCAATATAATTATATGGCACAGTTCGGCTCAAATTAATAGTTCTGAGAGTTCAGGTTAAGACAGATTCGATTTCAAAGTTGTCTAAATCAGGTGCCTAGAGATGCCTCTTTTTGTCTTAGCTTTTTGTAAAATAAAATAATAACCCACAAAATGATTTTTGCTCATACAGGGCTGCAGACTTTCCAGCACTGCTTGGAGGTAAGCGCTCTCTGATTAACACTGCTCTGAGATGTTTCAATATGAGTAGCAACGGCCAGAGGAGTTCTCACGTGAGTATCCTTTACCCTACAGAAGTTCTCTCCACTTGACTGCACCCACCGGAGTAGCTGAAACAATCATAGGCAAGAGAAGTGAAGCTGGCAGCTAGAACTGGTGTCATATGATACTTCCTATCCTGGGATCCTGTTTCCAGGTCTTCAGTGTTTGCCAGATGTCAGCCGCTGAGTTAGAGAGCTCCCGCACAGGACGCCTGCCTCCGGCTGAATTTTTTGGTAGGAACTTTTAATCAAAACAGTTCAGGTTTTTTTCAAACTGAGATTACAGAAAATTACAGTCTTCTCAAGAGCTCTTGTTAAGAATCTCTAACAGCACTTTCTTTGGGACATAGACTTGAAATTTGGTTTTAGTGACTTGTCTGGCCCCAGGCATAGGCTTTTGTTACTGAACCAGAAGCAAGGACACTCTCTCCTGTGTTCTTACAACTCGCTTTATTGATTAGCTGGAAAAAGCTGGATTTGAGCACAGAGTGATAAGAAAAGCAAGGAGAGTTACAGGAACAGAATAAAAGCAAGTGGGTGAAGGTGGCAGAGGGGCCAAACAGCCAAAGAAGAAAAGGGCCTATATGCCCGGAATGGAAAGAAGTAAGCAGGAGAGAAAGGAGAGAAGTTCAAGGTGAAAGCATCTATAACTACTAGAAAACTCCAAATTACAGGACTTTGAGCTGATCCTAGGTTTCCTTATCAGTAGGTCAACTGTTTTACACATTAATAAGCATCCCATGTTTTAAAAGCTGTTCAGCAAGAGGTAGGAACATACTACCAGTACCATTTACTCTATAAACTCTAGAGATGGAGGTCTGTGCTGCAAATGTTGGTAGTATCAAAGTGTACCACGATGATGACTCAATCGGAATATGAGTAGCTCTCCAAAGGATAAATTAACAAAAAAACCAGAAATCCATGCATTGCCTCTGCATGCATGAGTTCCTATTTGAAAGGACAGGAATATAGCAAGGAGAGAAATTTTTAAAGTTGGGAAATGAGGGACTAAATTTTGACCATGCAACCTTGTTTTGACACAACAGGCTCCTGAGCTGTATTGCTGACAGAGAGGAAGGGAACACCAAGCCCAGCATCTGGATCAAGTCCTCCCTTCTCAGATCTTCCACTTTTTACTTTTCCAACACTAACACTGCTGACACAACTCCTCAGTCATTTTCTTTCCCTAAGCTGAAGGCTTCTAGCAGTGTATTTTACCACAGAAATCACTGAACTTCCTGTAGGGGTTTTTTGTCTTCGTATTGTGGACTTAAGGTCATTAGTTCAAATTTTGGGCATCACTCAAATCCTCAAAGCCATTGAGGATTTCCTACCAGATTTTCTCCATTCCCTACTGTCCTTTGAGATACCTAGTTTTCCTAGTTGTCTACATTTTTAGTGGTAAAATCTCCATGTCACTGACACATCTGCTGCTGGATATGCACCATATGCTTCTCCTTCTCTCCAAGCAAAAGAGTTACCTGAGTTTAAGCTGTGAAGTTATCCAGTGCAGGATAATTTCATGAGTCTTTTGCAACATGAAAATGTTGTTTATAACTGTTTTCCTTACAGAATCCTAATAGGCCTATTTCTAGCAGTAAATTAAATCCAGTGAAAACATACAATACATGCATGACTAGAGAGATCTTAATTAACTTTCAGATGATTAAACCCCTTTCAGATGATCAACCCAGTTTTGGGATTTATATGGACAGTGTATCAAAATATGCCAGAAGGTAACAAAAACATTATGAATATTCATTCCTAAATGGTCCACCACAAACCACTACAGAGCCCAGGAGACAACCCCCACTGTCAGTCTTCTGTGGGGACTTGTATTATCTAGCTTGCTGAAAATATCCCTTTTAGACAATACTAAAAAAAACAGCCTTTTATGAGGGAAAAACCATATTATTATTATTCATACCAGTTTCTAGTTTCTTACACTGAAGCTGTTCCTATCCTACAAGCGTACATTTTGCTAAATTTATTAAATCTAATTCAGTTCTGATGTCATCCCTCACCCCACTGGCACGATGTAATTAATGACTGTCATTTTTATATACAAACATTGTAGCAGATGGTACACTCAGGATCTCTGTACTTTGAACTAGCAGGAAATATTTCATTAAACATTTTTTAAATGAAAGTGTGATTTCAATCAAAAAAACCTGGCATAATAAATCTTATTCTTGGGTGGGAAGTTGATGGATGGGACACATTTATGTCACCAATAGTATTTCAATATCTTCTTTTAAAGTCTTCCAAGACACACATCTTCTCTATAAGGTAGTGAAAATATGAAAATATATTCAGTTCTATTTAAGGTTCACAACACAAGCTAATGAAATTCGGTCCAATAATAGGGTCGCTAATATTACACAACCTCCTTTTCTGCAGCCTCTGTGTCTACTCAAAGCACAGTTCTGTCATCCCTGACTTTAGGCACATAACCTAGTCAGGTTTCAGTTGCCTCTACTGCTACAATTCATTTTTACAATTCCTCCTGCCTTTTTTTTTTTTAATTTTTTAATTAACTAACTACAGCACTAACAGAAACAAGCACTAAAATCATTGAAGTTCTCATGCAGTTCTCCGCCTAAAGTGATACATTTCCAAATCTGATAAACTGAAAACATCACCCCAGAACTAAACTCATTTCAGACGAGTGAGACAACAAACGTTGCTGTTACCAGTGAAAAACAATGAGACACAAGCTCTCTGCAGCACAAAGAAGTTACTATGAGAGGCAGCTAGAGCAGAACTCAACTGCAGATCTTGCAATCCTACTGAAGCAAGGTATATCGACAATATCAGCAAAAACAGAGCTGTTTGGTAACATTAGTTAATAGGAAAACGGTTAATGTATGAAGAGTACTTCTTTTCAGAAGAAGCCTCGTCTAAGTTAATACAAGGTAGCTAAGAAGCTGGATGTACAAGGATTTCCTTCGATCAGAAACAACATAGTTGACATATGAGATCTTTCTAGCGATGCCCATGTTATTCTAATCTTCCTAACCTCTCTAAATAAAAAAACCCCAAACACTCTCAAAATAAACTCCAGGTTATTATAAGTACCACATGTCAAATTGCTACCCAAGGAGTATTTCAGCAACTATTGAGTAGCAGCATACTACCAAACTGTAGTTTGGCAACTACAGAGACACGGTTATCCAACAGTTAATCAGCTATCATTATGTGGCTACGCTGTTCTTTGCCTCTGAGAAGTGCTCCTTCCCAGCAGATTGCCAGGAGTGTGGGAAGCTCATCCCTCACTTCCATCGAACCCTCTTCTTCTGACGAGTGGAGGGCAGTTCCAGCATTGCCAACATGAGCATTGAAGTGTCTTAACTTCATTTGAACCAGATTGTTTTTGTTGTTTTAATATTATTTTCACTGCTAGCTTCCTCTGAGGATCTGTTTGAATAGGAAAACTGATCAGAAGCCCATATGCCAGGGTTTATCAGCTAAATGGAGTGAGAAAATCTTCAATTAGCTGAAAGTGATTTCAGCCAGGCAGGCTGTGAAATGTCAGTCTACTGACTGAAAAGCTGCAAAAGCTAATTTAGCAGTCATTATATTTTCTAATTATTAAACTCTAGCTGAACATCAAATATTTAGTACCATTAATTGAAAAAAACCCAACACTAATACAGCCAATTATTTAAATATTGGAATTGTTTTGGATAGTACAAGCACCAGACTTGCTGAGAAAGTGGGAATGAATCACTGTACTAAATCAAAAAAACTGGCCAGCTTCCAACATCAAATAACTGCTTGCATTTTGGGCATATTGAAAGAAATACTCTTATTCTCATTGATCAGTTACGAGCCAGTTTCACAAGCAGTCTTTGCAAAGTTACTTTGACATTATTAGAAAAAAGAGAGAGAACAGAGTAGGGAATTTTAAATACATTTAGATGAACAATTAACTGATAGTTTTTTCCAAAACATAAATAATCCTCCCCTACATGGTTTATTATTATTTCCGTTGCAGTAGAGTTTTGAGATTTAGTCATGGCACAGATTCCCTTTGTGCTAGACGCTGTACAGGGAACAAAAAGATAATCTTTGTCTTGAAGAACTTACAGGCAAACGCATGGTTATTTGCTAGGCAATGCATTTTCGATCATAATTACCTCATTTGTTCCAACCCTGATCATCTCTCCTCTTTCTTAATGGAATCAAGTTATTGACATCACAGTTGCTGGCTACAGAGTATGGGCTTATATGAGACCATATGCACAGTTAGTGTGAGAAGGCTGCAAAGTTATTGTTGAATTCCTTATTTAGAAAGCAGATAATTTGTTTGGCTTTGATATACTAAGCAGTAACTGACAAGTCAAGTATTCTTCTCTGAAAATATTTAATCAGACAAAGCTAATTCAGCTTTGCTGTCCATGAGCATCTGTGCATTAAGCCATCTGCTTTTATGTGGGAATGGGAGAAGAAAAAAAGCAGGTCAGTTGTCAGTAGAAAAAAGTTAAATAAAACTCAGTTTGATTAAGTAGAATGTCAAAATATAAGTTAATTGAGATATAAAGTAAATTAAAATCATTGCCTACTGTCACTTCTGAGACATTATGGCTTATCATTTATGAGCATCATATCTGTGCAAGAGTACCCTCAATCCCTGCCAGCAATAGCTGCAAATTGTAATTTTTATTACAGCTTCATAGGCTTTCTAAAACTTGTCCTCAGCAAAGCAGCAGAATTTCAACAACATTATGTCTAATCACATTTCTTAACTCCAGTCAAAGATTAATTTGTCCTGTCCTGTTTATCATTGCAGAGGATACAAATTTGGCCTCTTAATTCCTGCTTTCTTTTGTTCTCTCTACCAGATTCTGGAAGCAAATGTCATTGTTTTCTTCAACATAAATTGAAAGATCTTTGTTTCCACCATAGTCAAGAGGAGTTTTACAATCAGTTTCACAGAAGTCACAATTTCCTTATGAGATTTAAATATGACCAGTTTTTGGTTATTCCTTTATTCCCTAAATCCTTTACAGCAGAAGACAAATCATGTTTCAACCAATCTTAGTTAAAGAGAGCACATATTTCAAAAGCTGATGTCCTCTTTCAGGACATTTTTACTTCACCAAGGAAATTCTCCCTTTTGTCAGTACAGAAAATATTACTCACCACTGCTCATCTTCCTCTGCTTTATTCTTCACCAAATCATACTCTCAAATGGAAGTATCTGTACTGGCACCGTCCTGAGTAATCCGTCACCTCTTGACCTTAAAATTTGCTACCCCTGCACTTAACTGTGGAGAAGAATAAGGTCACAGCAACCTAGGTTTTATGTGATATCAGTCAAAAAAAAAAAAGAAAAGCAACACCCACAACAACAGTCTACACTATTAGACTTCTAAGTCAGTTTCTGTAAGGAAAAAACTGCTCTTTTATTGGCTTTGCAAAAAGAATTAGCATGCAATGGAACGTCATCATCTTTGCCAAGCAAATAGCTGCAGATATGTATTAAATACTCCTAAGTCTCTTCGATCCCATTTACTCTCCACCTGTCTCTCAAACGAAGCATCCCATCCAGGCAGAAGCACAAATACCACACTGAGTAATACAGAATACAAATCTGTGTATTTTAAACACACAACTTCTTGCCCTGCTGTTCCCAGTGTTTGCATGAAAAGTAGAAAGATAGTCAAGAGGTGGTAAAACATACAGCCGGTCAAACAGAACAGCATTCAGCTTAACAAATCAATGTCATTTACATGTTTTCTGCAAGTTGTCCTCCTTTTAGAGGCTAAGCCATATGGACAAAGCAGAGGTTGACTGGTTCTGAATAAAAGTAATGATATGTGTTCTTATGTATACAACCCTGTATATACATATATACACTGCTGCATGCCAGACAACTTCAAGAGCAGCAAAATACAATTTTCAGTGCCCAGTGTGGTGTTGATCTCCTTTTGAATCAGAAGTGGGTTTTGAATCTCAGACACCAGTCATAGATATATTCACAAACATACGTGATGTATTTGTTGCTTGTACAACAAATATTCTACCTGAACAACAGAAGTCAGAATAGCAGCAATGGGACTGTCCATAAAACAGTTCATTATTTTTCAGAAATTTTACTGTAGGTTAATTCCCCCCCCAACCCACACCACCTTTTTCACATATTTTCATGTTGCAAAATACATCTGAACACCTAGATTTTTGGAAGTTCTTACTGAAACACGTTTCACAGGACTTACAATCATTCAAAGTCCTGAAAAAACAACACTGCATGAAGTAGCAAAAGAGCATGGTTTTCCTCCTGCTGTCTAAGGGCTCTTCTGTTACCTGGGTTTTGCAGACAGAGCCAACCATGCCACTGACTCCTGATTTTCAGGACTCCATTCCTGCGCCAGCCACGCCAGGACAACAGGGCGCCAGGCGTTCTCCTCCTTCTCCCCACTGACATGCAGTGGTATTTTTCCAGAGTTGAAATTAATGGACTTAATTAATGGAGAGCTCCATTACCAGCGCTCCTTCTTGCCTTTGTTATTATCTACATGCTAAACAATAGATGCTAAACTTTCAACAATACACTGTTAAAAAAACATGATTAAAAAAAAAAGCATACCAACCACCACTCTAAACTGCTGCTTTTTATGACTGATTCCTTGCTTTACTCTAGCTTTACATTAATGTGTCAGGGAACCTGAGGGCAACAATAGGCCCTGCCAGGACCCCCCAGGGCCTCCCTCCACCTGCCTGCAGCCCAGGACCCCATTTCAGCCCCCGGGGCCATCAGTCCCTGCCCCAGTGACGCCCCAGCAGGGCTGGTCTTCAGCTCCCCACAGCCCTGCCCTGCCCAGCCATGGGCCCCACCAAGCCAGGCCCACCAATGGGCCAATGTCCCAGCCTTGCCTTGGCCCAGCCCTTTCCCCATGGAGGTGCATGATACCCCGGGGTGAAGCAGTGGGACAGGCCCTGGCTGCCAGGCCCTGCCCTGCCACCCTGGGGTGTCCCCGCTGCTGCTGGCCCCTGGGGAGCCCCTGGCCTCCATGATGCCCTGATGTACTGCTCCAGATTGTCAGGAAGGTGTTTGGCTCAGCCCAAACTATGGGAAGGCCAAAAGCTTTATGCTATATAGAAAATGTTTTCTACAGTATAACTTTTTAAAAAATATGACCCATACTTCTTATAATTCTAGCTTTTCTGTGCTTTTAGTTCCAGAAATCATTGATTTGCTGCTATCTCCAATGATGACTGTCACGAAGTCTTGAAAACCAAAATACGTAGAGAGGATCCTTATTCCTCAAAGTCTGAAGCCAAAGCAAGACATGCCCTAGCAATACCTATGGCTTTTCACAGAAACCCCCACACTGCCATGCACATCAATCACACGAGCAAGACACCGATCGCCATTTTCATCTCAGGATCAGGAGTTAAAGAAAGCAGCACCTCACTTGCATATACAAATCCATATCAATCAAATCTATAGCAAAAATTACATATTTAGGACAACATCTCTGGCAGGAACACCTATTCTTTCTTTCTCTTACTCTGAGACACAAAAGATCACCAAAAGAATATTTCTTGCCACTTTTTTACCCACATTGTAAAACCGCTAGCTAATTTTAGTGTTACTTTGCATTTTCCTTTTATCCCTCAGATCACACTGCTTCCTTATCAGCAAAGAAGTGAAGATAAAGGAAAGCAAAAAATCCTTGGCTAGTTATTTTAATGCCTAAACTGCAGAATGCTTAATATTTTCAAAATCTTTTTACCATAATCAGGTGGTTCCTACCCAGTTTTCAAAAATCAAAGCATTCTCACACAAATATGAAGTTTTCAGGTTTTGAGCTATTTAGGGTATCAAGCTTTCTATGCTTTTTTGATCAAGAATGATATAAAATGAATCACATATACATTTTCTGTTGGAGTGATGACAGGTCTTGACCCACATACTTTCTATCAAACAATCTTTTAAATAGCTAGGTTTCTCAGGAATACAGTTAGAGGTAATTATTGATATAGCTGTTTCAGGCACATCTCTTCCTACCACAGAATTTTTATTCATAGTTAACATGCTATTTTTCCAAATCTTGTAAAAACAACTCTTACGGGCATTAGAGTAAATGTATTTCCTGCATTGACAGTGTTGCAGAAATGACTTTTTGATTGCTATAGTCAATTTTTCAACTTTTACTGTAATAAAATTAAAATTTAATCAGAACTTCAAGATCTAAAACAACCCTGGCAAGAACTTGTTCTCCAGAATTCTCAGTAATAAGCAACAGAATACCATACATCTGACAATTACGGGGGTGGATGACGACAGGAGGTGCTTTAAAAAAGACAGCTCTACTTAGTTATTTTTAAAATCCTTTGTTGTGGCAAGTAATGAGAATTATATTGATCCTTTTACTTGTCTCGTAGATGAAGGTGTCTTTGATCATATAAGTATCATGAATTCCCATGGCAATATTTAAGTATTCCCTTTCCTATCCCTGATCCCAAAGTACAAACAGCTGCTATAGGGTAATAAAAGTGATGTTTTAGATTAAGAAGATCATTAGATGTTGGTTCTTAAGAGCAGTTTCCTTTAAAAAAGAATACAGGAAAAAAAAAATTTAAAATACCTTTGACATGAGTTACAAGGAAACCACTTGTACAAAGGAAAGACAATCATCCTGTAAATTATAAGCTCCTCAACAAATGGATTTTCTATTTTTCCATAGGCAAGACAATGCTTAGTAATATACTGATTTTGTAAAAACTTAAGACTCTACCTCAGTAAGAGGTAAAACTTCAGTATTTCATTAAAGCCAAAAGTAAGTATCCAAGGTAAGACTGGAAGGCAATACTTCAGCCTCATGTCTTTGCTGACTGTTCTTCTCAAAATGGAAAGATATCCCTGTTTGCCTATAGACCATATGGCGGGATTCACCTGACCTGCTTTCAGATGTCTAAAGGTTAACTGCGTAAATCTGTTAGTCACATAGACTCATAGAATCATCGAATCATAGAATATCTCAAGCTGGAAGGGACCCATCAGGATCACTGAGTCCAACTCCCTGCTCCTTGCAGGACTACCTAAAACTAAATCATATGACTAAGAGTGTCGTTCAGACGCTCCTTGAACTCTGGTCACGGCTTGGTGCCGTGACCACTTCCCTGGGGAGCCTGTTCCAGTGACCAACCACCCTCTCAGTGACTCCTCAGATGATAGTCAATGGAGAAAAACAGGTACCAACAGAAGGTGAATCATCCATTTTTACTATTTATTTTGCTCAACTTCCACGCTTACATGGCTAATCATCACAGCTAACCATCCCTATCAACAGAGCAATAGGCACCTTCAGAAGCATCTAAAAAGATAAAAACTCAAGAAAGGAAGTAACACTATTTCTTTCCACTAAAAGTACAGCAGCTACCTTCTGGGCAGCTAAAGTCAGGAAAGATGACATTCATTCCTTATTGTCAATCTCCGGATTTGTGAAGGTAATATGAGGACATATTTTATCCAAAACTTGCATAGCCTTGGTTCTCTTTAAAACCCATGTAAACAGAACTCAGAACCCAGTTTCTTACATGATGACAAACTGAAGGATCATACAGGACCAAAGGATTCTAAACACAGAAGGGAACAAATATGTAGAAAAAGCAACTTGCGTAATGAATGCGCATGTATGTAAAAAGGTGAAAAGTTTTAAGTAGGGCACCTAGTGTCCCTTTCCTACTCTTTAAATGGCTTGTTTCAGAAAGAAGGCTTCATTACTTATTGTGTATGATGTCCTAAGCAATAGTCAAAAGCTGCAGAGACTATGGACATAATCTGAAACTGCTGCTTGGAAAGTGCTATAACATGCCACACAAGACTAGCCAAAATTGACAAAGAAGATCAGAGAAAGAGCTTTAGCATTCAAAAATATTCTTAAAAGTAGACTCTTCATTTTGATTATCTATTAAAGTAAGAAAGACTCACATCTCTGGAAAGACAAGGAACGTACAAAACCAAGCCAGTGCTTAAAAAGAAATGAAAGGATTTTTGCAAATCAGTCACATGAATATTTATACCCATAACAGGCAGTACAGTCATTTTCCAATTACCATGTAGGTAGAACAGCAGTTCATATCGAATTTCTGAATGAAAATGCACACCATACAATTTCTCTAGTTTCTCTTTCTATATGGCTAATAGAACACCTGGTGGAAAATTGCTCATTGAAGTTAATTAGCCTTCAATTATCACCAGTTACATTTCCAGCTGTTCTGTTTCATCCTAGACTTCTTAATTTATTCATCTGGCGTATTCAGATCTGTTTCCTCCATACACATATGTTCATAACAAGAAGAAGGAAGAAACTCTGTTTCTGGGGAATTAATCCCTCATCTGTCAGATTCCTGATTGCAACTTCATCAGTAACCGAGTGCTAGTAAGCATGCAATTTACAGTAATTATATTTCTACATGGAACCAAGCCAGCTCTTTACTTAGTTGTTTAGGTATATATATTCCAATAAAACTCAGGAAAATGAATCTGTATCATTTGGGGAGGCTAAGGTATACATTCTTACCATTGCTTTTACAATGAAGGTCAGATAAACCGTGATATACTCTGAGGCTGTAAAATTAAGTTCTTAAGTAAAAGACTAAGAGCTCACTAGTCTGTCCCATAAACATATTAATAAAGTGAATACTATTCATGGCCCTTTGCAGCTAAAGAAAAGAAAAAATAAAACTGGGGTTTTTTTATATGACATGTAATGATACAACAGATATTTAAAAAAAATCAGAAGAGAAAATTAAGTAGTCCTCTCACATCATGAAATATATCCAAATAACATTAATTTCCTCAAATATAGTAATTATTCCAACTTGCTTTGTGCATATAGTTTTAACTTTTTCCTTATTGATCTTGAACATTGAAAATTTGAATAATATTTTCCAAGGCAATTAATTACATAAGCCACTTGTTGTTTCTGTCCCTTAATTGGATGGCAATTTAATAATTCCTTCAAGTGCAAATTCAGAATTAGGGTTTGTGAAACACTACTTATTTGCATGATTAAAATTAACTTTCTGTGCGTGTCTGTGCAAACAAAACTCTATGGCTCAGATGTCACCCAAAAATGAACATAAGAGCAGCACGATGAGAGGAATCATATGTAAATCATATGAATACTACTGCATTAGTTAGTAGTTGCACCCACTCCCCCAAGGGAAATCCCCACACAGCCCTTCTTCCTTCATGCTCCAGGCACAGCATGGTTGCCAGTAGCTCTGATATTACTTTTTGCTGGAAGAAGGGGGAGGTCAGCCCTTCATACCACTGGATTCCCACAGCTTCCTCCTGGACAAACTCGCAAGATACAAACTGGACGGGTGGTCTGCAAGATGGATAGGAAATTGGCTCACAGAGCACACTCGGAGGATGGTGATCAATGGTTTTTACCCAGGCTGGCAGCCTGTCACATGTGGGATTGATACTGGGCCACACGCTGTTCAACATCTTATTAAATGATGGGATTGAAAGCACCCTCACCAAGTTTGCTGATGACACTAAACTGGCTGATGAGATGGACACGTCAGAAGGGCGAGCCATCTTACACACAGACCTGGACAAGCTGGAAGAGTGGGCTAGCAAGAACTGTATGAAGTTTAAGAAAGACAAGTGCAAGGACAACATAACCAAAAAGAGCCCAGTACAGGCTAGAAT
Source organism: Gymnogyps californianus (assembly GCF_018139145.2). Taxonomy (NCBI): domain Eukaryota; kingdom Metazoa; phylum Chordata; class Aves; order Accipitriformes; family Cathartidae; genus Gymnogyps; species Gymnogyps californianus. The sequence continues at coordinate 21,453,696 of NC_059471.1, forward strand.
CTGTGTGGCTGGGGAGCAGCCTTGCTGAAGGAGACCTGGGGATCCTGATAGACAACAAGCTGAACATGAGTCAGCAGTGTGCCACTGCAGCAACAAAGGCAAATCGGATCCTGCTCTGCATCTGCAGGTGCATTACTAGCAGAGATAGAGACATGATCATCCCACTCTACCCAGCTCTTGTCAGGCTGCACCTGGAGTACTGTGTCCAGTTCTGGTCCCCACAATTCAAGAAAGACATGGACAGACTGGAGTCCACAGGGGGGCCACAAAGATGATCAAAGGACTGGAGAACCTGCCCTGTGAGGAAAGACTGAAGGAGTTAGGTCTTTTCTCCCTGGAGAAGAGAAGGCTCAGGAGGGACCTCGTCACAGTATTCAGGTACTTAAAGGACAGCTACAAAGAGGACGGAGGCTCTCTCTTCACAAGGAGCCACATGGAGAAAACAAGGGGCAACGGGTACAAGTTGCATTGGGAGAGGTTTCATTTTGATATAAGAAAGACATTTTTTACAGCAAGAACAATCGATCACTAGAACAACGTCCTCACACGTGTGGTAGTGTCCCCATCACTGGAGGATTTCAAGATGCGACTGGACAGGTTGCTAGATAATGTCATCTAGTCTCTCTTTTCTACAAAAGGCTGGACCAGATGATCTTTTGAGCTCCCTTCCAACCTGGGCAGTTCTATGAATAATTGCATAATTCACCTTATGTTCTCAGAATTAAAGAAGTGGGTATTTTTGTTCTTTTATTGTCACCAGGTGCTGAACTAGCAAACAAGTCCTGGTATGACAGTCCTTTCTGAGTCAAATCTCTGCTTGACCCCAAACTCTGCCAAGGTTGGAATTTTGTCTGAGTAATAAATACAGATCTAAGCTGAGATTAATATAGGATTAATATGGATTTAGGCAGAGATTAATATACGCCTATATTAGGGGTAGAGCTGAGGTACTCAGCATAGACTCCCCTTCCCACTACATGTTTCCTACAGGTAATGGACAGATCTGAAGTGCCACCTGAAAGTGTAGTCTTTCCATTGACTACAGAGGAAGTGAAGGACAGCTCGGGCTCTTAACTCGGTTGCTTATCCAATATATTTAGCTTAAATGGGAATACAAAGGCCCCAGTCAACAATGAGTAATTGGCAGTTAAGATTAGTTGTATCCACCACTTCCTCTTCCTGGTTGTGATAAGAGAAATACTAGTTTTCAACAGACTTTGTTTTATGAAACTGTGGGTTTTAGTCACCTAGATAATTACTTGCAAACTCCCACTCTGCAGTCTTAGCTGTGTTTTGTTGAGTTGATACAAATGAATTGCTAATATATTTTTGCAACTGTTATTTAGAATTTCTTTCCTGTTGAAGAACTAAAATATATATCTCTAGCTATGCAAGATTGCTAAATGTGTGTTCTCCAATTCTAAACATGTAATACTTGACTAACCTGTAAGTAGTAATTACATTTCTAATATAAGGAGCCTAACTAAGCCTTTCTTCCCCCTTCTTAGCTGACTGTGTACGAAACTTAACAAGCAGTTCAGTTTTCCAGTGTTGGTAGCGTAATAATTATCAGAAGTAGCTTTCTGGGGTCTGCACATAAGACCAGTCATATTGGGTGGCACCTTGCTGCCTCTTCTGCCACCAACAAGCATTACGAACAGCCTGCCATCTGGTTTGTGGGAGCCTGGCATCCTTTCAGGTTTTGTGTTCCCCTGTGACTCCTGCCCTCTTTTCTCAGGGTATCATTTCTCTGCAAAGGGCAGGGAAGCTGCAACAAACTTACCTGGCCAAGTCTCCAAAAAGTTGTGGAGGAGGACAGGTAGCTGCTCCGCAAAGGTAGAAGAAGGGAAAGGAAGTAACAGACCACCCCCTCCTACTTCCAAAAGAAGCTGAAAGAAGCGGTGAAGGTGAAAAGTCAGGGTATAGACCAGAGGATATGCTGATTTTCTTTCCTTGTTGCCTTCTGTTGGGTAACAACTGCTCATTGTCCACCTCAGAGGGTTCAGAAAAGAAATGAAAGGCTTATTTATAACTTTTCTGCCTATGGGAGGAAGGTGGCAAGACAGAATTTTGTCTCCATTTGCCTTCATACCCTGTGAGAGTTGGAGACTTGCAGGTGTCTGCAGCTACAGAGAATGGTGGGGGATGATACTGTTACATTCCCAAAGGAAAGAACACGTCTGCAGATGCCATAACACAGAACATGTAACTTTGCCTAAATGTAGAAAGTGTTTACATTAAGGCAGAGTTGCAAGAGGTAGCCGGGACAAGGAAGGGCAGTGCATGTGGTTCGGGTTAGTTGAGGGCAACCTCAAAGTTGATCCTAAGTATCAGTGGACATCAGAATTGCTGGAAGTGAGCAAGAGCAAAATCTTCAAGTTCTATCCATGGACTGGGCACATCAAAGACAGCTACCCTTAATTCCACAATGGATAACTAAATAATTCAGTCACACAGTACCAGTCAGTGATTTTTAGACGTGTCTGGCATGAATATTGGTCATATAAATCTAAGAAAAGATTCCGTGTGTTTTATGTGAATATATTAGAAGTATATTGAGCCCCCTTTGGATTGCTTCACACTAAACACTAATATCGACACATTAAGATATGGAGCAGGAGGAGTGTGTAGTAATGGGGAATACAGATTCCCCAGAATTAAGGACCAAAAATCATTACCAGTATTAGATGATACATGTGCACAGAAAGCCAAATAATTGTGCCTGTTAGTGAAGAGCAGTCTGATAGTGATATGTATTCGTTCATTGTAACCAAACCAACATTAATATATTCCAAAGTAAAAGGATTACAGACATCTCATCAGAGAGCTTGGTCATTCAATCATGTGAATCTTATTTACACCTGGCTTACAGAAATTAAAATTCATAACAAAACCTGTGTGAACATTTCCTTGTTTAATTAAAATTACATATATGATTCTGTGCTCCAAGCTACCAGTGTGAGTGGTATGCCTTACATCAACATTACAAAACTGAAAAAAAGAAAACTAAATTCTTAAGCTAACAGCAGCTGACCTAGTTGTCGTAGGTCAGATCCTGATCTCACTGGCTCAATATCTCTTCTGACATCTGTGCAGATACAGAGATCAATGAAAATGTTTATTTTAAAAAAGAATGTTGAAGATCAAAAGATGAGCATATCACATTAACAGTATATCACATTTTTCTTGAAAAAATTATATAGTAAACATGTTATATTAAAATATTACATTATTTCTAATATTTCATATTAATTTTATCACTGTATTTTAAACTGGCAGATGTTTAAGTTATAGTTATTGTATTTAATATAAAGCATGTTAAACAATCAAATTCGGAACAACTAAGTACCTAGAAGACAATGAAATTATTATTATCCTGATTGATAGACACCACATTTTAACTTCCTTCTTTAATAGGTAGCTGGCTTAAGTGGATAAGAAGAAAGCAGGAACTGTAATATGACTTGGCTTTAGTTAAGTTTCAGCTACCTGGCTGTGTTCTGGGGATCCATAATGTTCGACTACAGGACTTGTGCGCCATACTAAGCACACAGCTTCAGGAAAGCAATTTAAACCACGTACTAGCAATGGGTGCTGAACCCTGAAGGCCCCTAAACCTAGAGTTAGATTACAAAGTTCCCTGTATTCCTAAACACAAGCTTTCAGACAAGATCTGAAATTTCCTTGCTTAAGATAGTAGATGCCAAAGATGCCCTGTGATTAGAAGACAAACAGGGAGGCTCTCCACCACCTACGAGGTCCCAAGACCTACGTCTGCTCAGCCCCCTTTGGTTGAGCAGTGGTCCTGCCACCCTGCCCGATGGTTACAGCAATTCACTGGGAAATAGGTTCCAGGTGCTCCTGGGCCTGAGGGGGCTGAAGTCATAGCTCCTCATTCCCAGCAGTAGTTTTCCCTGGCCCCTACCTTTCCCACCGGTCAAAGCAAAGCTGTGGAGCCAGAGCACCATCGAACTGAGAGCTGTATGGCCAAAAGACTGTAGCTCAGCCCTTCCCTGTCTAAAGAGACTGCAGCATGTTCACACTATGACTAACTGGTGCTGAGCAGTACAGTACAAACAGGTACTTATAAAAAGACTGCACTAGACAGACTAATGTACGTTTCTGTATTGTCCCATGTTATTTCTATATCATATTTCTGATTAGTGGTCTGCATTACAGATGTTTTGCAATCCCAGGACAAGTTAGCAAACTGTAATAAGGAGATATCTGTGAAGAGGTCTAGTGACGCACAGTTTGTGGGTTCCTATAGCACCCATCACTGTGAAACCGGGGAAAAGGCACAGGCACCTCCAGAGCGAGAGTGGAACCAAGAGACCTGGAGCATGTGCTTAGCTTTGCAAAAGACTTTAGGCTTATCACCTAATCTCCCTGTGCTTCTGTCAACCATCTATAAAACTGAACAACTGCTTCAGTACCTCTCATGAATGTGTTGTGAAGAAAAACCCATTTAGAGTTTATAAAGCTTTGCATATTATGGGAATAAGCACACCAGAAAAGCCTATGAATTAATGAGTAAGGACTGGTTCTGCTACTACCATTTATGTGCTCCTGCCTATAGTACCTGTCAAATGTAGTTAGCATCATTAAGGCGCTCTCTGTTGTAATATGACACAGAAACAAGACCTAATGAAATTCATAGAAAAGAAATAATGTTCCTCTTCACAGCAGCTGCTCAACCAGAAACTCAGGTAAAGTGAACTAATGGACCTCTCTATTTTTAATTTTGAATTTAAAAATTTAGACTATTACAGATCACTACCTACTTACACCACTGTGTTTCTCATTTGCTAATAGCAACATTTCTCCTCACTGAATCCAGGATTAATTCTTGTAGTTAAGTAAGGAAAATAAAGTGGCTAATTTACTTGTGATATTTAATTAACTTTGCATGAGCTATTTCTGAGCAAAAGGTAAATACAACTATTGCCAATTTCTGTGTGCTTCTCTAGCATAACCACTATGAAAAGCCAGAACTGTTTGCTTATCTACTCATACTTGGTACAATTACATTTAAAAAATGGATTTTTACAAAGGCAATTGTCAGTCACCATTTCTCTGTCTTCTGCAGCATTTGCATATGTAAATTCATCTATCCCTACATATGCTAAATGTGCAGATTTACCCTGAACCTTCACACTAACTATTGTGCTTATTATTTGGTAAGAACCCAGTTGTCACAGATCAAGACACAGAAGCCCCTGTCTCCATCTCATGCAGTCTACAGAAAAATTAAAATGCACTAGGAGCCCCAGTTCTGTCAAAGCACAATTCTTTCTTGAGTAGCTGGTTTGATTTTGAATTCTCTTTAATGCCAGGTTTAGGTGATAGCAGATTCATGGAAGTGGTTTAGGATAAAAATAAAATAAAGCTTCTATTAAGTGACAGTTAGAATGATGCCTCTGTGATGCCAGCCCCAATAGCCTACTAAATAGGCCAATAAGACAACATGTTCTCAGAAAATGGCAAGAGAAAACCTTTTTTTCAGGGAATTCCTGCACTTGCTTTCAAGTTCATTTTTAAAATAACTGCCTCTGGCATCCATCCCACATTAATTAAGGATTTGTTACTCCTGAAAACTGTCACACTTTAATTCACAGGGCACCTTTCACTTCCGAACCTCCTTGCCAAATTTAATTCCTCCTCAGAAAGCCATTTTAATCAGCAAAAAAGATACTTCTGATTTTCTTCCGGAAAACAACATGCTGACCACCTTTGACATTACAGTTCTTTTCCCCAAGAATTAATAACCAATCAGCAGTTGTTTTATTGTGTGCTTCATGAATGTTGTAAATTCTAACAGATTAGCATGTTGCTTGCAGTAATCTGCAAAAGCTTCTACTTTTTGGTTTATTAACATCTACATTACACTTGGTTTTAACAAACAGTAATTGTTCATTAATCCTTTATTAAAAACCTTGCTATAAATTGCAAGCATGGAATAGATACTGCTGCCAAAGTCACCTCAGAAACTTGCAAAAGTGTAAGTTAATCACGTAAGTGGCTGGAGGGCCCTATAGCTTTGAAAGCCAGAGGTTCTCTCCAGTCAGTGACAGATAAAGTCGTTTTCTGGTCATTCATTGTGCTAGTGGTCTAAGAAAGTGCAAAAAGCCCCACCCCAACCCAAACCCCTCCTTGATTATCTTAACTCCAGTTCACACCCCTGAGTACTCTGTACCCCTGAGATCTAACTGTGAAGACCCTTCTTCAATCATTCACGGTGAGAATGGAAGTTCACTTGAGCTCAGTGCCCCTCAAGCTGGTGTTGAACCAGTTTCTGCACCTTTCTTTGCAGTGTGAGGGATGTTACAGTGACATCTCTGCATTACCGCTGAATTCCAAAGGGTAAGTGCTGCAGCGTGTGGTGGCAGAAGCCAAGGTGAATCCCCAACTTTAGCGTTGACAACTGAATCTAATGCCGTGTGCCTGTGACTTCTTTCCTTTTTGCAAACTGCACGCTGAGGCCACACTAACTGTTCCATGGTTTGGCTTTAGTTTAGTAATTTTAAATCTTTTGAAATCGGTGGGGAAACTCCTGCTTGTTTCTGTAGCAGTAGAATTAGGCCCTATAGCTCACCTAATAGGAAACATAAAAAAAAGGAGATATGGTATGTGATTAGATATGTTTCTCTAGGAAAAAACCAAACAGTCCTGACATAACAGTATGTGCAGCTGTGCCACCCTGCTCCTGCATGAAAAGGTTAAAATCAGTCCAGCCAGTGCTCAATGACATGTTTCCATCTTAGAACTTCAATCAGATATTTTTCAAGTAACTTCAGCCACAAAATATGTTGAAGTGAATGATTTGAACTAAAGCCATACTATTATGAAGGAATTGGAATAGGTACAATGTACCAGGAACAGTACAGACCTGTACATAATGAAACCTCAATTTCTTTACTGATCTGCTGGATCATCTCAGGCTGGATCATCTCATTTCAATTCTCTGTATCTGTTTTATCTTCTACACTTCACCTGCTGAGATCTGTAGGCTCTTAGGAACAGGGACCAGCTACGAAGTGTCTCTCCTGCTGTGCCTTCGAGCACAAGAAGACACTAGCATAGTTCAGTTTTCTCTGAGGCCTCTAAAAGCCACAACATAAATATGTAATAATGATGTGGTCCATATTAGGAATGTAGAATAGCAGTTATTTGGTTTTAGTAACTGTTTAAGTTCATTTAGTAACTGTTTAAGGTGATTTTAGCATGTTTTCAGTAGTGGGAAAAGGTTGATTAGGTTGCGAGCTGATCTTGGTTAGCCAAATGCTGAACTGATTCTCTTGATTTGACATATCCTTTCCTGGCATAAGAATGAATAATAATGACAAGTTTTATTTTTAATTACTGAAACTCACACTAACTGTGCAGAGTGAACCTTCATCAGTTCTGCTGCATTTTGTGAAGAAAAGGGCTAAAACAGAGTAACCTCAACCAAGGAACTGGAGATAAGAATAATTATCTTCTGAATAAGTTGTCATCAAGAAAAAAAAGACTAAAAGACCGGAAGAAAGAGATCAGGGCTGGTATTGACAGTAGTGTTTGAACAGGAAGAGATCTGGGTTTATATTCAGTCCTTAGTATGTCATTCAAAGTCAAAGCAAGGTGGGATACTCTGAAGAGCTTGGAAGAGTTTGGAAGAGTGTGTGTATCCACAAGACAGTCTCTTATTTTAAGGGTTGTGCTGACCTCTTGAGAAGAGAGGTGACCTCCACCCTTGACAGAGAGGTGACCTCCACCCTTGACAGAGAGGTGGCCTACATACTTTGCTTTTCTAGCAGATGTTTTGACATCTCCCAGAGTGCAGAGTTATCACTTGAGTTTTATGTTACACTGAACTCCTTAAAATCCAGATTTATGCTTTACTCCTTATACTGCATATCATTGCCTCAAAAATCCTTCTGGTTTCGAAGTTGTTTTGCATAAGATTGGGAAGATGAAGGCCAATTAGTTCCACTTTGTCAAGCTTGAGTTATTCCAAGGCAGTTTAACAAAGGCTCTTTAAGCGAAATATCCCAGTTTCACGGAGGAGCACGGCGACATTTCCCTGGGTCCCTTGGTGTTTAGAGACCTGCCTGTTAACTATTAACATCTACCGTGGGACATCCAGCCTGCACCAGAGTAACACCCAGCCAGGAAAAGCCCTTCCCCCTCCTCCCCCCATGAGTCCTTTAGCGTTTCCTAATTAGCACCCTGGAAAGGAGTTGGGCCGTTTTAAACCCAAGGTCAAGGGAAACTCTGTTAACTGAGAACATCACGCGGCTGCTTTGGGGCTTTTCCTCAGCAGGATCAAGCCGTGCAGAGGGAGAGGGCAGCCCTTGCTGGCCTGGGACTCTCGGCAGGCCTCGGGGCCTCCCTCCCACTGCCACCCCCCCAGTAACCCCAGCAACCCGCTGGTGGGCCCCAGCGATGCGGTAGGGTTTCTGGCTGGCAGCCATGCCGGAGGGTTTCCATGGCCACCCGCTCCATGGCCGGGCTCCTGGCGGGGAGGCTTTGTGCGGCGGCCCGGCAGGACAGGCAGGGGCGGCAGCTCCCTATGTGCCTGCCTGCCATCCCACCTCTGTGTGATGGGCTCCCTCCCCACCTGTGCCCCATAACTTCTGCCACTGCATGCACAAAGTTACCTATTTCTCCCCCCTCCTCTTCTTTTTCTTTTTTTTTTTCTTTCCATAGGATTTTTAAAATTTGGCTTAAGAAAAGAAAACAACATCTTACCTTTCCCAGCATTCCCAATGCAGGCTGCAAGGCTGGTCCCTGGAGCAGCTAAGCCATCCCACAAAAAGTTAAAAAAAAAAAACTCAAGCAAGAAAATAAACCCAATAAAAGACACTGTTTTGTGACTGAAGCAAACTCTTTGGAGATCAGCTTGTTGTTGTCCCCGTGGACAGCCGGATCCTCAGCCCTTGTTGTCTGTGTGGTGAGAGGAGGGGATCCGGAGGGCACTGTCGCCACAGAAGTGCCCCTCCGAGCTCCGGCAGCCCCGGACCCCGAGCGCCAGCCTTTGCTCAGGGGTGGACACACGGGAAGGGTATTCCACAATGGGCAGCTGCCACATGCCTGTAGTCAAGGGGACATGCCAAGGACTACTCAGAGGCAGGTTGAAAGCCTGATCTTTCGCCCTCTCCTTACTTCCAGGGCTGATACATAATGCATTGGAAGGTGGAGCCAGGCTTTATCCCTATTAATCCCTTAGGGATGGGAAATTGGAGATTACTTTTGAATTGGAAATGGTGCCGACAGTCTTTTGAGGAGTAAATCTATCCTGAGCAAACACATAGAAAGGGAAAACTTTTTTCCCTCCTGCCCAGGGCCTAGTTTCAAGGAGGTTTCATTCTAGCTGTGCTCCATTCACAAAATTACAGTTTTCAGTGGAATACATTTTTTTTGAAATATCTATATGGCAAAAAAAAGTCACATTTGTTTTGTATGTTTCCCTTTCATACAGTGGAAGAAACTGCTCCATGCAATTTCTCCAGCTAGCAGTACTCTTTCTATACCACTTACTATTTAAGCGCACACCGAGACCTATGAAAAATAACCCATTTATTCCAACTTTCAACAAACCCGTTCCCTCACTTCTAACTATACGTGGCCCCAGGCTTGCAAACTACTCTTTGTGGATATAGAGATCTGTGCAAAGCAGCTCGCAGGTTCACAGCTCACATCATTGGAAATCTACTGCCACAAGGTGAACAAAATGACAAGACTGATGGACCCTAAAGTATATTTTCCATTGTCATTGCTATTATTACTGAAGCATGCTCACAGGAGTGCCATTTTACAAATAAGCAGTAATGCCTGCCCTGAGGAATTTAAACTTAAGCCTTTGCCTGTAGAGCAGCTTTCATTCTAGGAACTCAGCCCTTTAAGCATTCACAAATTTCCTCTTGCAGTCATAAATACATAGACAAGGAAATCCAGCCACAGGGAACTGAAGCCTCTTCCACAAAAGTTACAAAAGGGCTCTGCAGTGCTGCCTTCAGGAAGCTTGGGTCCTAGGCACACAGATGCTGCTACTGCTCAGGAAGAACAGACAGTCCAGCATGTTAGATGTGCACAGCACAACTCTGCATCGCAATGTGCTGAGATCCCAGGGCACGGGGCAGCAAACACTGCCTTTCAAACCCTGTTCAAGCTGGGGAGTCACGCTTTCATATGGCACTGCCTCCCTGCCAGACTCAAAGGACCTGCAGATCCTGCACACCTCAGCAGCCCTGGAGAGCTCTAGTGTCCAGAAACCTTCTGTAAGTGATGTAAAAAGTCACACTTCTTTGAGAATGATCTTTATTATGTTCAGACTTTGTACATTTGAAATACATCCCTACGCAGTTTGTATTGGGTTTATGTGACAAGGTTTTAGCAGCAGGGGAGCCGCAGAAGTGGCTTCTGTGAGAAGACATCAGAAGCTGCCCCCGTGTCGGACAGAGCCAGTTGCAGCAGGCTCCAAGATGGACCCACTGCTGGCCAAAGCTAAGCCCATTAGCAACACTCTGATAATATATTTAAGAAAGAGTAAAAAATGCTGCGCAGGAGCTATGTGAGAGAGGAGTGAGAAAAATGTGAGAGAAACAACCCTGTAGACACTCAGATCGGTGAAGGAAGAGGAGGTGCTCCAGGTACTGGAGCAGATTCCCCTGCAGCCTGTGGAGAAGACCATGGTGAAACAGGTTGTCCCCCTGCAGCCCATGGAGGACCATGGTGGAGACGATATTCACACTGCAGCCCATGGAGAGCCAATGCTGGAGCAGGCTCCTGGTAGGACCTGTGGCTCTGCGGAGGACCCATGCTAGAGCAGTCCATTCCTGAAAGACTGTACCCTGTGGAAAGGACCCATGCTGGAGCAGTTCTTGAAGAGCTGCAGTTTCCAAAAGTGTTCTGATGCAGCTCCATCAGCTGCCCTATAATACAATGCAAACAGAATATTGAGCACTATATACATAAATCTATATCTGCACTATAGCTCCTGAACTGTGAAGAACAGGTGGGTGGAGAAGGAATCCTACTGATTTGTTTGAGCCATGCTCAGTAAATTCACTCTTGGTGAGTCCTAGAAGCTTTGGTCAATGTATGTACTCTTGCAGTTCTTTTCTATTTCTGCATGTGTGCTCCTGAAGGAAAGCCTTTCCATACAATGCACTCAATGTCATAGGGCAAACCAAGCGTCTTTAAAGCGCCAGAACTGTAAGATTTTTATTTGATTCTTGAGGGGGGCACAAAAGCCTTTGCTAACCTCCCACTGGTATTTCCACACCTACACAAAGCCAGGAGCATGGGTCGCTGTCACAGGCACTTACTCAGTTTTCAGTTACTGACTGCCTCTTCTAAACCTGCCTCTGTGCACCAGAGACTCCTTATATTTTTTCTGGGCCAGAAGCATATGAATTCTCTGAAGGTGGGGCTGGAATTTGCAACTCCCTGGACCTATATCATGTTAAAACTGCCACTTTCCAAAGTGGTCTTACATTTCCCATGAAATCTCCTCACTTTACCACCTCAGCAAACAAGCAAGATCTGGGAGCTTTCATCTGGGAGCCTTGCTCTTTTTTGGAACTTACTATCAAAGCTCTCTGAACAAGTTTCACAAGTTTAAGTTATAAATAACATTGCTTGCTGTGATCTTAACAAGTAAAAAGAAAGAACATCTATAAACTTTCCTTGAAAGAAAGCACAGTGTGTCTCTGCAAGCTGTTCCTGAACAGAGCGGCACACGGCAACTTCCTCCTGCAGCCTTATGAGAAGATGAAGGTGAAGGTCATGGATACCAGAAGTCCTGGTTAGGAAATGCATGGGGATCATGCAATGACAATATAGACTCATTCTGTATCATCTGCAGAACACAGGCTTAAAAGGGAGCTCCTGAGACACTGTGCCCAGCTCTCAGTTGTCACAGGAAACCATGACACCATGAGACTTTTTCATAAGTACATGAAGTTCAGTCTTAGAACTTGTTTGGCTTTTTGCCCTCATGACTCTTAGAAGAAGGCTCCTCTGGAGTCAGACTTCTCTGGCAGTTAAAAATCATCTTATAATTTCCTGCAGTTAATACTCTCTTGCTCTTTTGCCAACATTATCCCTCAGCTCAGATAGCTCTCCCCTCTCCTGTCAGGTTTATAGAAAGCAATTATATCTTGCTGCAATTCAGGAGGAAGCTGCTTCTCTCCCCTCCTCCTTCTCCTGCTCCTCCTCCAGCAGTGAGTGCAGATTAGAGACAAAAAAAGTCAAGGCCACATCAAGCATCCCATCTTCTTTCCTCTCATAATCATGGATTTATCACAAACTGTTGGCATATGTACTAGGCAGAAGCGTACTCCACTCAGATCTACCAGCTTCCCTGAGGGAATGACAGCCATGCTAGGGTCAGCTGAAATACCACCCCACAGAGCAGATGTTTGCTAGCAAAATAAGGAAAGAGGGCCAACAACTGACAACTAAATGGTATGGATGATCACAGGGTAGTGCTCAAGCCAGTTCCTGGGCACTGCTAAATTTGCTAATACAGACAGCTTCTGGGATCTACTGGAAGCTCATGCTTTAAAATGAATCTTCTTTCTTGGAATGTTATTCTTTATCAATAGAAATGTGTTTTTACAAGAATTGCAGAGGGTGTATTTCCTGCATCATGTCTACTCCAGCTCTCACTACCTTTCTGAAAATCCAGAGCAATGGGGGCATTTACTGCTTACTGCTGATCGCAGCCAAAGATCGCTTTGAATGGAAGAGAGAAGACGCTGCTAAAGGGTGGAGCGCGCTGCAGCGACTCTTAAGAGAAAGCTAACATCATCTGACGCTCAGATCTTTTGCTTGAAAAATGCAAGCCTGTGATCAATAGTATTGATGAATAGGTTCATTATTTTAACTAATAGAGAAAGTTGCTACAGCCTATGTGAGCAGGTCAATATTTTACACCTGGTAAGTGAAAAAAAGCCATTAAAAAAGAATTATTAAAAGTGTTTTGGAAGTGGTTGAATAAAAAATGAAGTTTATGCTATTTTGGCATCTGTGTAGTACTTTTTCTTTTAGTTCTTTTGCTTCTAAGAGAATTTAGTGCTTATGAAAGAGAGAGGTTGACAGCCAAGGAAAGATACCTATTCTCTTCATTCACAGACCAAGTGCATCGGGAGCATATGGCTTGTTCTGAGCTTCTGAAGATGACTATCCACTTTGAAGTTTGTCTTTTCTGTCAATGAAGCCAGCAGTTTTTCATTTCTGCCAGTGAAAACCATGAGGTACTTTGAAGTTTTCTTTTTCTGATATTATTAGCAGCACTTTAAATCTACATATTATAAAAGACACATTTTTTGGAAACATTCTCATGATTCTCTATGAGAATATTCAGTGTGGGTATATATTTTATTTCTGTGTTTCAGAGTAATGGCCCTTTTTTCCTGTAAAGCATGGTCTGAAAGATAGATACAGTCTGACAAGTCATTTTGAGTCTTACCTGTTGGAATGCAAACACCACTTTTAATCTATGTAAGAGACTAATAAAGGAATTAATTATAACAATTATAACAATTAGCAAAGGAATAAAAGGAACATTAATGAATATTGAAATTATAAGTAAATAAAACATCTTATCATGTGTTTTTATTCATATATTCCCACATATGTTATGAAAATGGAAAGAATGGGGTTGTATGAGTACATTGATCTAAATTAGACAAAGCAGACAGTCATGTCAATGGCTAAACCTAAGGTATCATGGCATCTGAGAATAAACTAGAAAAACAAATAGAACAAAAAAAAGAGAACACAAAGTTCTAAATAATTTTACTAGTTCAAATGTTGCATATTGCTGAACTTCCAGATGATGACTATCAGATCCCTCTGTTTAATCTAAGCCTCTTTCTTTAACTGCAGTACATCAGATTACTGCCATGTATTCAGTTTTAATATGGATTGCTTGAGGACACAGAAGTTTATCTCGGCTTCTAATGATATTTAGAAGATCACTGAAATGCATTTTAGCTAAGTCAAAGGCAAAGCCATTCATCTAGGAACAAATAGTTCATGTAAGAGATGAGAGAATGAGAATATAGGAAATTTCATTTAAATATGTGAAAACCCTTTTTTTACTGGAGGGTGGTTAAACACTGAAACTGGCAGCCCAGAGAAGCTGAGGAGTCTCCATCCTTGGAGATATTCAAAGCCCTGGACATGGCCCTGAACAACCTGCTGGAGTTGACCCTGCTTTAATCAGGGGGGTTGCACTAGACAGTCTCCAGAGGTGCCTTCCAGTGACAGCTTTTCTGTGATTCTGTGAATAATGGTGACTTACTGCCTTGCAGTAGGTCCCAATGTGATGCTGTTGCTAATGTAAATGTGGCTGGACACAAAAGCAATAAAATACCATGAATGAGTAGGGAAACATGTAGGGCACTGATGAAATAAGTGCCTGAATTCTTAGCTCTGTTCTGAATCCGCACCTCAAAAACAATGTTCAAAACCTGGCGGGGATTCAAAAAGAGGTACACAGATGATTAGTCACCTGAAAAAAAAACATATTTCATAATCAGAACTCTTTCTGCTTGGTTTACTGACAAGATGACTTGCTCACAGTCCTACCAGTTTACACAGCAGGTTTTTCCAGTAGTGGAGAGCTTTATAATATGACATAAAAAAAAGGAGGACTGAATAGCTGGCTCAAAAAAGCCAGACTAGAAATAAGATGCGCTTTTTAACAAAAAGAATGACTTAACATTTGAATAAGTTAAATCCTGGGAGAGTGCTATGGTTTGTGTAATGCAGAAGATAATCTTGAATGATCATTTCTGGTCTTAAAATATGCTATATCTAACAGCATACACTGACACTGAAAAGGTCTGGACTGTTTCTTTGTTGGCATATGTACCCAAATAGTTGAGAATCATGGCCCTGCTTCATTGGGAAACCTATATTGCAGAAGTAAATTAGAAGTGTTGCATGGTAGACTATAGATAGATGGTATTTAGACTATAGACTATAGGTAGGCTATAGACTATAGGTAGGCTATAGACAGACAGTCTTTGTATCTTTGAAATACCGAACCTCTGAGGGTACTGCAGGCTCAGAGCAGTGTATGTCTGACTATATGTGTGATCACATTACAGTATGCTCCATTTCAAAAGCTGTGATTGTTATTACCGGATGACGTTTGCTTTGTATTATGACTTACACACAAAATTAGCCCAAGGATATTACAGGGTGTTGATCTATTTGTGGAGGAGAAAAATGGGATGACCAGTAATGCTAAGACATGAATAAAAATGGAAGGAGTAGTTCAGTGTATAGGGACCCAAATTTAATGGCATATCAGGGTCACTAAAATTCTCTAGATAAGATCAGAGCAGGAAATGAATGCAAGGCTTATGCCCGCACAAAGAGGCCATTCTTTGTCAAGATACAAGTATTACACAAAGTGAGCGGGCAAAGTTTGCCTCCCACATTTCTTTCATTACTCATACCTAACACCTGCTAGTTAACTAACATCCATTTTTCATACTGGCCTGCTCCAGTTCCACTGAACATTCATGTCAGTAAAACAATCTCTCACTTCATGTTACCTGGCACAGATAAAAATGGTAGTGCTGCCAAAGCCATGCAACTTGAATTCAGAGGTACTTACTGAGTTTTAAAGCAGAATGTACCCTATTCTCAACCCCCGATGGGAGACAGGGTTGCCATCAAATTAGGGGAAAAAGAAAGCAGCCGTCTACACCCAGCAACAACGTGTGACTGCGTAGGGCTCAAAAAGAACTGTGCACTGGAAGCAAACAAACCTTCAAACAGGCAGAGTGGCAATTTCCCAGTTTGGGATGTAAGTAGGACACCAGACTTCATTAGCATTACACTTCCTCATGGAACAGTTATTGTAAATGCAAAATCACAGTTTTACGTCTTGCCTGGAAAACACCATGTATAGCACCTGAGCACACCTTCACTCTGAAATGACCCTTGACAGACCAGTGACTCAGAGGAACTGTTGTCTGGTTAATTATCACCACCAGTGTCTATAGTAGAAGAAGATTCTCAAAATCACCTGCACAGTTACTGTGCTAGCTTGCAAGAGCTTGGCAGATTGCAGCATGACCACGTGTGGCTTTGGTCTGGAGACCTGACACTCTAAATCAACACTACTCTGATGACTTCAGGGAGGCAGCAGTGATTTACACTGCCTGAGAGTATAAATACGTCAGTCTAGAGGGGCAGAAAACGGATCAATTGCTATACCTTTTACTATATGGTATAGCATCATGTACTATACAGCAGAAAGGCAGTTGCTGATGAGGCAGAGAAAAGGGCCCTATACACATCTGCATCTGCTGAATAGAAAAAAATGGAGGATACCCTGATAACCTTTGCTTTCTAGTGTGGCCAAACAAAATGTGGTTAGACACTTTTATTCTGTAGTCTCTAACCACACTGACAAGACTCTGATGAATGAGAATTGCCCCAAGCACAATATTCTCTTTTTTTCGTTGTTGATGACTCTCCACATAAGCTGTCTTTCATGCCTTAATTCTTTATGCCGGTCTGTATGCATTCTGGGCTGTGGTGCTTTGACATGCTAATGAATTTTGCTGTGCTGTTAATAACTCAAAGCTACGGGACACCCGGTGATATCATCATTACCAGCCTGTGTATGATTGTTTTGTCTTCTTGCCAAATTTTAGTCTAGCATTTTCAGCTGGGAAAAAATAACGTGCCCATCTGGGAGGACAGGTAAGGGGTATTTGGCATGATCCCTGCATTACACCGACCTACGTTGCTTGTGAGAGCGAAGGCACATGACCTGTGTGTTGGGAGTACAAGTTTAGCAAGGGCATTCACTTGCAGGGAAGGGACTTTCCTTTGACTATTTTTTATTGTTTTCCAAATGAACTTTGTGCTGGGAGGAAGGGAGTGGAAAAAAACTGTTTGCTGAATGTGGGTAAAGCAGGCACATTTAACACAAGTATTCCCAGGTAGCACCACCAGCCTGCCCCTGACCTGACGGAGCTGAAGGAATAGGGCAGCTTTTGTGACAGCCTACACCTTTCCTTCAGAAACTGCCAGTGGCTCCTGGGTAAGTTTTTATTGTTCCCCTCTGGCAGTGAGACTGAGAGCCTAATTTCATTTCACATGGGCCCAGACCCCCCATATCAGTACTTTTATAGCAAGTCTGAACTTTCAAAACAGCATATAATCATTAACATCAAACCCTGCAGTTGCCCACTTGAGATGTTATCACCACAGTTTTCTAATAGGAAGGACATGCAAAAGGCTGTGCCCAGTGCCACACAGTGACTTTGGCAGTCACAGCTCCCAGACTGTATTCTTAATGTATTAACTTTATGGTTGACTCTGACTTTGTAATAATATAAAATACATTTAGCACAAAAAACTCCAAAAAACTCATTGAAATGCCTTGCTTTTACCTGGTGGTCATAATTCTCAAAGAGCTTTCTGATGGAGGTGAGCACTTTTATGCCCATTACAAGAGTGGGTAAAAAGAAGCACTTGAAGGGGAAGGGATTTTCCCACCCACATTCAGTCATTCAGTGACCACGTGGGATGTATCTGGGTCCCCTGGGTCCTGTTCCATGCACTTTCCCAGGTCTCATGTTGCTTTGCACTAGCAGGCTCACTAGCTTGCCTCAGTACTGCAAGACCATGACACACTGAGGTGCCTCCTAAGACCCACAACCCTATGGAAGTTTGTGATATTCAGCATCATACAGAATTAGGTCATTAATTTTAGATTCAGAGTTTAGTCTGTGTTTGCTGTTCAGATTACTGTATAAGGAGCATGAAAGACTCTCCCTGTATTTCCTGCAGAGCTAAGAGCCAGTCTCAGCTGCACAGCCAAAAGTGATTTTTTTCTGCTCCAGGTACTAGAGGAAAATAACTCCCTGATATTTCCTTTCTCTTCTCATATCTCTCAATTTTCCAAAAGTACAAGATCCCATTGCTTCTCACCTCCCAGGATACAGTCACCTATCACCCCCACACAGCCCAGCCCCATGCCATCTCACACCAGTTCCCATGAGAAGCCCTATCCCTTCCTTCACCAGTAAGTGATCCCTACTTCCCCTCCAGCATTGCTGTCACACGAGTGAAGAGGAGAAAATGAAGAAACCCAGGCTCAGGCCAGATCTTGTTCTTGTCTCTGATGTTATCCCATCAGAGAAAGGGAAGCCAGAATAGAGAGCCAGCAGTGGAGGGATGGAGTCTGCTGCTCCCGTTGTCTTGGGGGATGTTAAAGACACAGACCTTGTGCATATTGCTCCTAGCCATCCTGGTACCCTCCTTTCACACCTTCTTCTTCTCCGGGGATGACAGCCACACAGTAGGAAGGGGGATGTGGAAGCCAGATGCCCGGCTCAGTTCCTCAGCCACCACACAGCACCAGGCAGCTCGTTCTGACCTTTTCCAGTGCAGGCACTGGGATGGTGGCAGATGCCAACCACCGGCCAGCCCAGGCGGCAGCCAGTGCTATGGCTGGCCTTTATTGGGACAAATACTGAAACCTTCATTCTCTGTACTGCTCTCTATCCTTATCTTCCTTTTTGCATTGCATATTACTAGTAGACCAGACATGTCAAGTAGATACTATTTGTAGAAACCATGCCTCTTAGTTAACTCAAAGCTCTTGAATAAAATTAATGAAGAAAAATTAAAATCCCATCCCATTTTATACCCATTCTCTACCCTTCACAAGCACGTTTTTCTGTTTTTCATTAACTGTATTATCACACCACTGCTGATTATGTAAAATACAAAGCTTCATGCTAGTTGAAGCAAATACGTAGTGAGCATACAACAAGATGAAAGCACCTGCCTTTCTTAATACTGCAACTTTGAAAAGCCCCTTGTTTTGCCTGTTGTCAAAAGCCAGTGGTATACTCTCCATGCAGGCCTGAAGAGTGCCAAAATGGAGTGCAAATGTAATGCTTCTGCTTATCAGTTACTTAGCAGGCATCTGTGGCATTTAGTTGCCAGAATTTGGATTTGGCCGGCCAGCTGCTGCTGTGGTCCCTATCTGTGCAGTATTTCCTATATAGGGAGAAAATTTCTTCTGACTCCCAATGGATTTGCAGCTGTGAAGGTCACACTGGTGACTACATCACTTTGACTTTCTTTTTTCTTTTATGACTTCAAATCTCAGAGGATGCCACACATGACTGAGGAGGAGCAGAGCTTTTGTGAGCTCAAGACAACTTTCAGATGTTATTTTTCCTGAGGGTCTACTGCAGTATCGCTTACAGGCTGTAGAAGGTCCCTGCCCCAAAGCATCCACATAATGAGATCCAGTGGATGAAGGCACTAGATGGGAGCAACCTAAGGAGCCACAGCCATTGTCATGCCTTGGCCTGGCATCACAGCTGGAAGGTGTTGGAAATATGATGAGGTGTTTTCTTAAATATATCTTTTAGATGCTTCTAGAGTCTGGGTTGGTTGGTTTTTCTTTTTTAATAAGAAAATTGAAATCAGGTGAGGGCTACAGATCAAAAAAAGGAAAACATTACAGTTTAAAAATTAAAAATATAAAAAATTTTCAGGAATAATCTGAAAAGCTGGAGAAAAATAATTTCATTCTAAGCCATTACAACTAAAGCAGGAGCTGCCACAATAGCCTCACTAACAAACTGGCAGTCAGGTCACCTCCATATCTGAGTTGCAATTGGGTCACATAAAAACTGACTTCTTGTCAGCCTTTGCTACTGATCCAAGGCCTTGACTGTAATACCAGTTCGTCCTAGCTCCATACTACTTTTCAGTTCCAGGCAAAGAGGCCTTTGAGGTTTTTTACATTAGTGAAAACAGCATGCTTTTAAAAATAAATAATTTTATTAATGTAAGGTGCTGTTTTATCACTTCCATTATTGTTGCTAATAATAGCAACAGTAAAAATTTATTTACGCCATTGGAACATACGAATAAGTCTATTGGCTCACATTAAAGATCCAGCTAGCTCACAGAAGTCAGTGTTTAAGGAAGAGTGTGAGAATAGGACATGCATTGCACCTTCCAAGTTTCAGCAGTCCAGAGAAGCTCTTCATCAAGAAGTTCCAATACTAGTTATTTCTGTTGTCAGTGGTTTTATCTTCTACAAACTCATGGAGTGAACTCATCATTCAGCATCCAAAGTACTCTATGGCATGAGTTCCACCATTAGGCCGTGTACTATATGAAAAGTACATCCTTTTGACTGTTTGGAATTGAACAGTGTTGAACATAACAAGTTCATTGTATAGCTATGATTTCTGAATTATGAGAAATGGTGAATAACACTCCGTACTTAATCTCTTCTTGTCACTCAGACTTTGTAGACCAGTATGATACCACCCCCTCTCCCCAAGTTGTCTCTCTTCTACTTTGAAGACACTTGGATGATATACTCATTCCTAATAGAGGTGCCATTCCTTTGATCTGTACTGCTTCACTTCTTTGACTCTTCCATATCCTTGTTGTGACAGAGGGCTTTGAAGAGCCTACAGTGTTGAAGGTGTAGGTGCATTATGGATTTATTTGGCAATGTAATGATGCTTTTTCTGTTGTTTTCTATTTCTTGCCTAAGAATCCCTGATTTTAAATAGCTTCTTGGCCTTTCTGTAAGAGAAAAAAAGGCTGCATTACAGGAGTCTCCAAGAACTCTGCTATGGTGAACACTGACACAAATAATACATTACAATAATACCATCTTGATGGATGGTGGGATGATGCACTGTCTGAACTAATGATTAGAAGAGTTGTATTTCCCAGTTTAATGAGACACAATGATGTAAGCAGATTTGACAGTTCTTTCCTGAGAGGCTGCCTGCCCCTTGTTGAAAGGCTTCCTTGCCTAATGTTTTAGAAGAGAGAGACGTCATTTACGTGCATGTTTTCTTGCTCTGCAGGCAGCCAATTATTGCCTATCACATCTCACACAGCTGCTATTTTGCACACACAAGCCCAGGCAGATGTCACATCCTATTTTCACAACTCCAACCAACCAATCAAGGCAAACATGGAAAATGCAATATTCCAGGCCTTGCAGGTGGAGTCTGCATTACCACCAATTATAATATTCTCCCCTACATTATGGAGAAGTCTAACCATTAACAGTAACATAAGCATGTAGCTAACGTCCTACTGAGCAACAAGGTAAGGATTACATGTGCAAATTCTTATCACTTTGAAGTTTTAGCCATATGTGGAGAAATGGGGTTTATTTCCAAATGCTGATTGTAGAAACAGGCTCAGATGAATATTTTAAACTGTTCTTAGAGCTTAAAAAGTACTAATTCAGATTTCTGATCTGGGGGTATCTTGGCTTGTAATCACTGCACTGTACTCTGTAATCACGTGCCTGCCACAGATATAGATACTTTCTTAAGGCCTTGATTATGTGTCATCGGCGGCTCTCCAGCTTTGACTGTGGGTGGTGAAGTTCTTCCCATGTGTGCAACGCCAATAAATAAAGTTTCTGCAATAGTACCTCTCAGTGTTAAAGACATTTTCCTCCAAGTTTGTAGAAATAAAGAACCAGTGGCACTACTGATAGTCTGCGATAATTGTGTGATAATTGACAAGAATCTCAAATCCCTTTCTTTTCCATAGTCAGTGGTTCAGCCTGAAACAAACACCCAAAGCTCAGCTTTTATTGCCAGACTTCCTAAGCAGCCCTCTGAGGGTTTTTCTCGTTCAGCATTTTTGTGGCTCTGAGAGAGCTGATCCCACTGTGCCTCAAAGACAGCCCCTGCCTCACTGGACCTGCACTCACACAAAGGTTTGCAGGTGTTTCCACGCATAGCATCACTGCTGGAATGGGCAGTAGGATGTTCTGTGGAAACAAAAGGAATTGGGGAAATCAAAATAGCAGCCTCACACAGTCAGACCGGGAACACGCTGACTCGAGTGCAGCACTTGTAGATACAGGGGCTCAGCACCCAAAGGGAGCTGGAGGGATCAAGGCCTTACAGACTGAGCGCACACACACGGAGAAGCCAATTTGTCCACGAACCTGAACTTTTGATTGTTCCACAGGGACATTAATATAAATAAGAGTGGTTTAAGCTGTTGTAATACATCCCAGCTTGTACTGAATAAGGGACTCTCTCTGGAGGGCACTGGGATCCATTTAATTTATGGGAACATCTGCCATACCTCGGATGGAGTAGCTAAATCATTTTCTGTTTTAACCTCAGTGGAAGTACAACCACCTATAGTAAAGAAAATCACTTTCTGATTGGATGCATAGGAAAAGTCCATTAATATATTTCCTTAGTGTCATGAGTGACTGAGTGGTTTTCCCAGGCAAAACTCGAAATGTTGCTATCAAAGTTTTTACAGACATTTTTACAGGTAATGTTCACATATTCTGATTTGATCAGGAAATGAAAGTTGGCACATAGATGGATTTTTAGGCATTATCAAGATAGCATCAGCATACAGGAATTTTGTTTCATTTTTTTCAACAATATATATTCCTTCTATGCAGGGATTTTGCCAAATAACACCAATGATTCCCAAGGCAAAATTAAATTAAAAGGGAGACAGATTACTTTATTGTCTGGCCCCACCGGCTGAGTGGAATAAAGAAGGCATTAGTTCATTTGTTATTACTGATAACAATCATGTATTACATAAAAGCTCTCTCTACTGAGAAAATGTGATTTGAAGCTTGTTTTTAAATACAGCAAAACAGGGAAGATCATTCAATCCTACCTGTAGTCATGTGCAGAGCCAATGTATCTAAGGAAGATGTGTGACAATGATATTTGTAGTGCTGTCTACTCTGATTTCATAAATTCCCCTCTCCCCAACACTAAGGGGATATATGTGTTCATTACCTTTAGATGTTTTTGTTCTATGAAAATTTGTCTTACGGGATTACAACACTTAGGGTTGTAAAATACACCCTGTAAAAAATAGAGGGTGAAAGTCTCCACATCTCTGACCTAACTTGTCTTCTTGATTACAAACCTTTTTTTTCCTAAATACTAGTTCAGTGTACCTCTAAAAATCACCTGGAAATCCAGTTGGTTCCCGGGACTTAGGATGGTACCAGCTTTTGAACAGCCTTTTCTCTCTCTTGCATGGTCAATAGACTACTCAAACCTCGCTAGTATTTTTTATATCTTGTGTCATCATGATCCATTGCATCTTCATTAAAGCAAGTAATAGGCAGATCTTTGTAAAATTAGTTGAATCATATTGTCATAACTCTGGAGTAACTCAGTGATGAATCTAGTTACATGTTTGTGTTATACAGGATGAATAACTGCACAGCAGTGACTTATAACTGTCCTCTGAAGCAGCCGTGTGTGGTGGGAAGGTGCAGCTCTGATCATTAGAAGCCCTGAGACTGGGACAGGCAGAACAATCACAGATGTTCTTCTCCCTTTCTGACAACTGACAGACACCTCATGAATTATTATTTTGACTAGATTACTTAGGTCTTACATGGATTACTAGAGATATACAGGGTAAGACCATATTAGCTGTTGTCATTGTCACAGTTAATCACACGGGATTTGATCTTCAACTGGTGTCAATCTGCCCAGGCTCATTGAAGAAATTAAGAAACACTCATTGATAGCAGCTGAGGAGCAGAAGTGTGTTGTACAAGATAAATAACTTCTTGTGGAAACTATTACATGTCTATCCCAAGCTATTTCCATGCCACAGGCATGAATAAAGTTGGAAGAAACGAATGTTACAAAATAAAGGCAACGTTGGCATGTTTTGCATTACATACAATTTTTTTTTATATCCAGTGAAAAACAGAAATTACTTGGACTCCTGAACCTGTTCACTGGAGACATATGAATCCTGTCTGTCAGACAAAAGCATATAGCTTGGCCCAGGGAGAAGAAACTGTCCGGAGTTCATCATTCTCAAGAGACAGGCACACTGCAATGACACATTGCACAACCAGAGCACTTGAGGAGCTCTGGCTAGAAAAAGGCAGCTGGTTCTTCAGCAGTAGTTACAGAAAGATGTCCTGGGGCAAGTCATCCCCATTGAAGTGAAGAGTCTGAGGTACGTGGCTGAGGGGATAAACACTGTCATCTATAGACATATTGCACTGCTTTTACACCACAGACAATATCACACGCTGTCAAAACCAGCATCTGGTTTGCATCACACAGGAGTGTTTCCAGGACTGTCCCCTTAAAGTGATGGAAAAGAGTAGACAGAATTGCTTCAAATCTCTCTGAAGTGAGAGTGAAATGCAATGACATCCGCAAGGATACAGCAAAGTAAGGCAACTGGTTAGGTCAGAACTTGAAGAAGGGCAGGACTTATGCCAAAGCTCAGCAAGTCTATTGACAGTCATGTCAGATAGTAAACCTTGAGAATATGGTCTAGTAGCCATACAAGTTATTGCAGAAGGGGACACAGACTCAGTGACAATGCCTCATTTCTTGGCTTTTCTTTCTGCAATAACAGCCTCAATCAAAACCACACTTTATCTCTTGGCATCACTGTGTCCTTTGATAGCTGACACCCTGCTAAGCTATGGGTGAAGCTGACAGACTCACAGCCAAAGACCTTCAAGGTGGAGTGAAATTGTTGAACATTCATCACCTGATGAATATTCCCACTGTAGACTCTCTCTGCTTTTCCTGAGCTTTAAAATGTAGTCCTCACTGGGAGAAATGCTCGCAATACGAGTAGATTTTTTTTATTTAAAAAATATGATCCTTGAAATTTAGTAAATGTTCACCGTATTGGATAATTATATATATAGACATTTACAGAAATATGTTATATTTTCTTATGGATAAGATGGAACACTAGTTTTCTGAAGTTAATAGAGCAACATGATTTTTCTAAAGGTGTGCTTGCATATAATAAGGTATATTCTGCTCTTGATACTGCTTTCCATTAGGATGAAAGGCAGTCATGCATTCACATTTACTGGAAGGATGCCTGTCATACTTGATGCCACTGTTAAAAATGATACCTTTTAAAAAATCTGCCTCTTTTTGAAACAAAAACATGGTTTGAAACAAAAGCCTGTGGACAAAAAAGGCCCTAATTGTGCTTTACTGCTGCCATCTTCTGACATCCAGGTTACATTGCAGGTTTTCGAAAGAGAGAAGTTAGCCTAGACTATTTTTTCCCTAATGTGCTTTCCAGTAAATGTCATTACATCGGTGATAAAATGGAGTAGGATTACAGATACGTGCCTTTGACTTGCACAGAATATTTAGCAAAGGGAAACGTGGCTGCACGAAGTACACTCATACACTCCAGAGACTCCGAGATGGGAAAGGCAGGACCTGAATTTCATTCTGAATCTTGTTGGTTAGATGTGCTCCAATAGGACCATGAAGCTACAAATAAAAAGAGTCTAATGTTCTCATTTTAAAATTATTTTTATTAATCATTATGATCTAAAGTTACCTTCTTGATCAAAGAGTTGGGCTGTTGAACACATTTCTAAAAGAAACTGTGAATTCTAGTTGCTGATCATCAACCACCCTCAAAAGCTTTTTCTCCATTGGGAGTGTAACTACACAGTAAAACCAGCTCACCAAACAGAGAAGGATTTAAAAGTGGAGAAGAAAAAAAGCAGAAAAACTGAAGCCCTCCTACCACAGGGAGGGGAAAAGTCCATGGATTAACTACACATATTTACTAGAGTTTCCTAGTAGTATTAACTGTGTAGGGCTCAGATACCATGATAAGGGATGTTATGAAATCTTAAGATAGGTATAGTTGGTGTGAACTTCATCTGAATCGCGTTACATTGAAGTATCCTCCACAATTAGATACTGCAGTGATGTAGATGGAGGCTTTCACAGTATCCATTTCCCATGTCTTACTCAGACATTTGGACTCCTGGTACTTTGGCTCTAAGAAGACGTCAGGCAAGGAATTCAGCAAAAATCTGGGCCAGAGGCTGTGGCCAGATTACTCTCACACCAGAATACTCACATTCCCCTCCTCAAGTGATGCTTGACTTGCAGCCACTTTGTATATGCCTGCCTTGCAGCGAGCTCAATTAATGCAAGGTTCAATGCAGTCTGCACTAACAGTTTCCTTTGAATTCATTTGTGCTGGAGCCTTGGAAGAAAGGGTAGCATGGGATTAATCTCTGCTTCTCAGCAAAGTAAAGCCCAAGGCACATTCAACCACAGCTGTGACCAGAAACGTATAGAGCAGCTGATTTCCTAATAACTTCTAAAACATAATGTTTGCCGTTGCAAAGGTGGATGGAGATAAGTGGGGATGGTTTAGTTTTTATTTTTATTCCAGTCTCAGCAATGAGACAAGGCAGCACATCAGACATCCAGCAGGCTCCAGTCAGCCCTCGCACTGATGTGGAGGGAGACAGTACTGGTCCACTTCTAATTGCTCCTCAGTCCTGTTCTCCATGACAAAACCCAGTCTTCCCACTGATTTGATGCTGTTGGGGATCATGATGTGTTTACTGGGAGTTTGGCTTGCACAAATTCGTTTCTCGGAGGATGCTGGTAAACATCTGTTGTCATATGGTACCAGCTATGAGCTGTGGCTGGTTTCTAGCAAGTGGTTCAGCCTGGAGCCTCCCAGGGAATGCGGTTAAAGGGTGATGCTTCATCTGGACACCTGATTACAGCAAGCACTAGTTCTGTATCATTCGTCATACCCATCAGCCAGGTTATTTTAAGGACTGTTCTGACACTTCTGCTCCAGTGTATTTTTAAGGCTCTCTTTTATATCCTATTTTTTTACCATGTGTTCCTTCCTCCTCACCTCTACTGCCTTTCTCCTATAACATACCAAATGCTTGCTCTCCTTTGTGTTCACGTTCAACGTCTGTATAAACAGAAAAGGAAATTTTGTAGATAAGAAATCTATGCACATTTGATTATTTCCCACCCTTTGTATGTCATATTATAAACTGCATGGAGGAAATAATCCCTTATGGATTGGTGCAACCCTTGTCAGACCCCAATCCTGTTTGGAAACAGTGGGTTTAGAGTTTCATACATTGTTAATTTTAGGGTTAAGAACTGGGTAGAGATTTTGCAGGACAAGGGCTTAGTTTTGCTAGAGATTCCTCTTAACTCCTTTGTTTAGCAGAAATCAGTTTCTACTTACTTTTCTTTCCACACCAGTAAAACCTCTAGCGAAGCAATAATCCCACGTGATTTACTGGTACTTTGGACCGATGCCAGCTTTGTTTTAATCCCAGCTGCTGTTTTATCCTCCGGGTATTTCAGTTCGTAGCAAAGTGTACAGCACAGTCCCCAGAATCACGTGTGAGCACAGATTTTAATACTTGTATTCAGTCCCTTTGTTTTGTCCCTCATGGCAGAGCTCTGCTGGTCCTCAAACTTGACCAATTTGATTACATTTAAACTATCTTTAAACAGATGCATCCCCTGGGTGAAACTTCTTCCCTGATTAGACTGGATGGGAAGCATCTGTTTTCCCTCTAGTAACGAGAGTTCCTAAAATCAAAGCACAAAGACAGGCACTGGTCATGTCGTGTGGCATTGGCTGAAGTCCAGCAAGCATGTGGTATAGCAGTGGAACTTGAATTTGGGCAGGTTGACCTAAAGACATTAGCACAACCACCCTAAAAATGCAAAATAACCCACACAGAGTAACACACCTACAACCACAGTGATCTCAAGCTGCAGCAAAGCTTTTATCCTTAGTGATGGGGAATGTATCAACACTGTAGTAAATGCCACAATCCTAAACACATAAAATACCTAAACCCAGCAGTATTATTAGCTGAGAGCTACTGCCACTGTATCTGCAGCAGCCTTGTGCTCCCTTCTGTCCCCTTCCCTGCCCGGGGTCTGCCCCTGCTCTATCTCAGGATCCACTCCCTCCCCTTCTAGTGCCGAATTGTGCCCAGCTTCTCTGCACCGCAGTGGGGATGGGGAGGGGATGTAGCCAGGTCCCACTCACCTCTTCCTGCCAAGATTGTGCCTTGCAGGACTCCCTGGCACTCCTTCAAGAAAAGGCTGGAGAAGAAGAGTAGAGGTGACTTGTGTCCTAGAGCCATGGGAAAAGTGGGAAGGGTAGAGTTAGGGGAGTCCTGTCTTCCAAGAGGGGAAGTAGTGGAAGAAAAGAGGATCCTGATGTACAGGTACTGCCCTGTGCTAGGTTTGCCACCATGGGGTGATACTGCCCAGGGGCAGGTCTTCTGCAGAGGGAAGTGGATGAGTTGAGCAAGAAGAATGCCAACTCCTGGCTGTGGGTTTCATCTTGGAGTGAACCAGTTGGCTTACTCTGGAGATGCATCTGGGATGAAAATTACATCTATGTGATGTGAAATGGGGCCTGTCAGGGGGCTGTGCAGATGTACCCCGAACCTACACAATCCAGTGAAGAGAGCACTGGAGTGCATACGCCTCTCCTTTTGACTCCAACCTGTCCTTTCAAAACCACTTTTCCTCTTCACCTCTGCAAATAGGCCGGTCTTCTCTCTTGCAGTGATTTTGTGACCCACAAAATTGGCTCTTTCTTCCTGAAACTCTCCTGCTGTCAGGTGTGCACCCAGACCAGACAGGCCAATTACCCCAAATCAGCCCAGTTAGCTGATATGCCAGTGTGCTCCAAGCTGGTCCCTGGGGACATGGGGAGGGAGAGAAGTAGCCTGCTGCTGTGCACCAGCAGCTGTGTTGCTTATGAGGCAGATGAGGTAAGCAGTTCACTAACATCTTGATGCCCTAGTGACACCCTAAGGGCATGGACCCCATGTGGCCTCACGTGCATGGCTCAAGCATCAGGAGGGAGGTTCTGGAGGGGCCAGAGCAGTGTTTCCCTACCACCAAGAAAAATTCAAAGATTTACAGATAAAAAAAGTCTTGCAAACTATAGGCTTGATTATAAACCAAATCCCTTGCTGGGTCTCGTACCTAGGAAACTGTGAGCTGGGGATTCTCCAGGGCAGATGGCTTCAAGGGCTGATTGCTCCCAGGAGAAGTGGGCATCAGGAGAAGAACCCCCAACATGAAATTTTACCTGTTTTTCATTTTCCTTAATTGCCAGGTGCGTTTTGCTGTTGTTACTTAGTTCAAGCAGATCTACACCCATGTCCTTGTGATTCCTTGCAGGCCTTCTTCACTTACAAGCTATTATTTCCCAGTATTTGTTTCCTGTCCTAGTTCTTTTGGTCTCCTCTCACATCCATTTCCCTGCAGCGTTGAAGCAGTCAGTGAAGAGACAAGGTTAGCACAGACCTCGATGATGTGCAAACCTGGGAACCAACCAGTAATGCCTGCTCTGGCAGGAGAGTGAGTTGCAAGGAAATTTTCAACACAAAACTGTCATTTCAATAACACAGAACAACTCCAGAGTAACTCCCAAGCAAAGACTTCAAAGCTCTTTTAGTGAGGCAGCATCATGCTCACTTGAGGAGAGAGAAAGCCTGGGGACAATGAGGTGAGCTGTTTGCATGCATTTGGTACAGAGCTCGGCCTCAGGGTCCTCCCCATCCCCTCAAAACACGAGATTGTGAAACTCTGGGTTATGCCTGCTGGCTCAAGCACCGCGTGCTGGAGACAAACAGTTTTGGGGAAAAAAACCATGCTTTGTCCTTGCTGGAAGAGTTTTAAAGCAGCAGCAACTGCCATAAAATGATAATGGGAAGCAAAAATAGTTTTAGTCAACTTATAAGTGAACACATCTTCTTTCTTTTTGTCCGGATTGCTTTTTACAGAGTACCCCTGTGGGCTGCATGTTAGCAAGGGAAGCTTTAAACTTGTCCAACAGGCATAATTGTACTGGGCATCTTTGTGCACTTTTCCCTAAGATCCAACATGCTGGATGCTCTCATGTTTTGCTACTTGTCCTCAGCCTTCTGTCCTCCTACAGCGATGCCTACCTGAATGAAAACATCCAAAAATAAAAAAAATCCAAAAAATTTTGATTTAAAACGTAATAAATCCAGCAGCACCAGGCTCTGAGGAACATGGGGAGAGTTTCCACTGTGCAAACACATCCACCGACACATACACTGGAAGTATCTGATTAAATGCCTGCCACAAGTAGGCCGGAGCCAGATGTTGCTGTGGTAGTGACAGGGGATGTCAGCTCCATCTGGATCAGATACCACAGATCTTTGCAGATTCTAAATAAATCAAGATTATTTGGGAGAAAAACATAATAAACTGTACATAAAGAAGGCCACACAACAAAGATCATTTTTTCCAGTACTTAAGATGAGGTCTGATGTGGAAATCTGAGTGGGCAGTCAGACCCGTGGACCAGAGCAGATCTGCTGGAGACTGCCAGTGCTCCTGTGACCAGCTCACTGAGGGCTGGATCCAGGAAGGCTGTGTCAGTGCCGGCGTGCTCGGGCCCCTGCCCGCAGCATCCCCACACACAGGACTGTCTGCCTTGGAGGTCTCCCTGCCTGAGCTCGTGGTTCCCCCCGGTTTAGCTGCTGCTAAAGTCCTCAGGATGAAGAAACCAGGTGGACTGGCACCCATGGGCTGGACCCCACCCCGTGGTCAGAGGCAAAGAGGCACTGCCTCTGGTTTTTGGCCACACCAAGGAACTATCGCACTACTTCAGATGAGGTCCTGAGACGAACCAAGCACCTGTAACTCCATTTACTGATATCCATCACCTCTCAGAAACAGGCACCACGGCTGAGAAGCTGTACATTAAACAGACACCCATTACATGACTCATGCACAGAATCACATTAATTTAATCAGATGTGAAGAAAAAAAGCCAGAAATTATGCAAGGTTATTGTCCGTGCCTTTCAGAGCGGTGCACTGAGCCCATGCTCCCTGGCACCTAGGGCTGCACAGAGCTCTCAGATCGGGGGACAGATGGATTATGTAGATGAGGACAAATCAAATGCCGTGTAGCTGCAGGAAGACGCAGACAGAATTTACCCTGGAGCTGCTAGAATTAATGGACCAATGACAACCATCATGGAAAACGCACCAAGCAAGGTTTTGAGATGAGAGAATCCTAAATGTATGGGGGAAACAGCATAGGGCTGCAGGCTTGTAATTTGTTTGCTGGAAAACAGCCCCAGAGTTTGAAATTATTGTGATTCCTTAAAATCAGCTTCCCTTTTATGGCACTAAAATATTACTCGGATACTGAGTACATGATGACTTGTGGAAACCCCTGTTCAAGTATATGTTTATGAATGTATTTACCTTTGTGTGAGAATGAATCAGTACAGTATGAATATCTTCTGAAATGCTCTTCAAGGCTGCTGCCCTGGATCAGGCGTTAGGACAGAAGAGGTAGCAGTGCTTATACAAAAGGGAATGTGGATCTCCATCACATCCTGGGAGGAATGAATGTTTACATGTAATCTCTGACAGATGGGGATATTAAAGCTTTCATTTTATGGATAAAGAAGACAGATATTAGATGATTGCCGTGTATTACACAGTAGTAAAAGCTCTGTGATGAGGATAAAATTCTGGTCTTTCAGGAAGGAAATCTCTTTTCTCTAATTCAAGTGGAGAGCCTTTGTGAAAGAGGTGATTTGCAGAGGGGAGGTAGTAACAACACTGGCAGCACTCACTTCTGAGGAAGGACCCAGGAGTGAATTACAGGAGGAGCGGTAGAGAGAGCAGGTCATGGGATACTGATATTTTAGTGAGATTCATGATTTTAAAAAAAAAATAACTCTGCGTTTAGAGACAAGGGTTGGGAAGAGCAATAAAACTTCATCAGTGTCCCACAACTACTTGAGATGGTTTTTTTGATGCAACAAAATCCTGAAACACATCCACACAAGCACATGCTGTTAAATTAATCACTGTCATGACCTGTGCCTTCATCATCCTTCTTCCTCCTTCCCCGTCATTCTGCACTTCCTATCTGAATACAGCTTGCCTCACGTTTAAATGAAAAACTGCAGAAAACGGAATATGTATGCGAGGAGAGTTTATAGCCAGGATGTTTATTACTGTATTCAATGTCAGTTTATTTGCCCATTCTGACCTCCTCTCCCAGAGTTATCAACCCTGCTAGAACGACTGCCAAGTGGGTCTGGAGCCCTACTGTAACATGGGAGAAATATGGCAAGTTTGCAGCCTCTGTAGCAGAAGGGAAGCCCTTTCCCAGGGCTTCTTAAAGAGCTTCAATTCCCCTTGAAATAACAGGCAGCAACGTGCAGAAGAGGAAACAAATACTAGGGAAGGTCAGTGCTGCAGGCACTAAAGGCGCACATGGGTATCGGAAAGAGGAAACTTAAGAAAATGCTAAGAGGAAAAGAGAAGGAGAAAAAGTGCTTCTGGAGGTCAGCAATTGCTACTACTATGGCCAACACACCAGCAATCCCAGGAAATTTATAGCATTTGATGCTGCTGCTCCAGAGTAATAAAGTATTCTTGAAAATAATGCTGCTAGCTGATTGGTTTGGTCATGCTTCTCCTGCCCCTGTGGCAGTTCCAGTTGAGCTAAATGAAGGCAAACCAGTCTCTGAGCTGAGCTTTGTGAACCTGGTTTTATTTGTGTGCTTTGAAAAGACTCCAAATCAGGTCAGGATTAGTAGCAGTTGCTGGGATTTCAAAAAACGCTCTGTTAGCAGTGACCTACCAAGGAAAACAAAAAAATTGGCTTGTGCTCTTGCCTGTGCTTTTATTTCTATATAAAAACAAGGCATAAGAGGATTGGGACTGCTTTTTATAGCTCTAAAAGAAAAATATATGTAAAATGTCAACTTTGGCTTTCCCTGTTTTCGCTGAAGAATTTGCAGGACATCTCAGATAGTGGTTGCCCAACTCTTAGCTAAGACGGCAGAATTATCCAATCATTTAACAAGACTCTATTTTCTCCTACATATTTTTAGGCATTTCAATGAAACAGAATAAAAATCCCCAAAGGACATTAATAGTCTTAATGAAAAATTGTTACTCCTCTCAGCAAAGCAGTTTTCTTATATATCTCTATTACTCCCATTATCCAGCAACTCTATTAGGACAAGCCCTGGCGTTATGACAAAAAGAAAGCAAGAGAATATTATTGGATAAAGAGGGGGAAACCTTTTAGGCCTGCTCCATGCAGCATAAACAAGGGAAGAAAGCAAACATAATCCTCTTTTCCCCTTGACAGGACACCCTTAGATGGAGCTTGAGACATTTACTAGAAATGAGATATGGGGGAAAAAACGGGTCAGCCTGAGAAGAGAAGGAAAGGAAAAAGTAGGAAGGAAAGAAAAACTGTAACTTCCATTATGGTTTGTATTTAGACCTCTGTTGTCTTCGCTCTTATACATGACTGACACAGAGAGTCTTGTGGCCTATTTGCAACTATTGGTGAAATGAGATGTGGACCCATAACTGATGCACTGAGGTTGCTCCAAGTGAAATTCAACAGGATGTTGATCTTGCTGACAAATGGCAAGTAAGGCTGAATATTAAATGAAATGTTCATTAAAAAACTCCCGAAGCAAACAATAAATGCTCTATACATCTAGGCTGAATGTGATCAGAGCATGACAGCTGAAAGGACCACTACACAAAAGACACGCTGTAAAATGCTGTGTAGCAACTGACTAACAAAAGCTCACATGTAGAAGGCACAAAAGAAGAGAATTCAGAGGAAATCCTAGATTTCAGTGTAAAATCTCTGTTCATGCATTTTAACTCTGAGAATTATATCCCAAAACATCAGTTAATGCACTCACCCTGATTGACCTACTTCCATGGCTTCCCTCCACCTCCTGTGCCAGGACACAGAGGGCGAAATTCTGCCTGTGGGTAAAGGGCTGGGTTACATCACTGAAATACTGCCATGGTCTATGGTGCTCCTTTATAATGGAAATCAAAAGACAATGGCCAGGCTATCCTTATTTCTCCACTGTTTTTTTTGTTTTTCAGGCAACTCTACAGCCCCTGAGCCCCATACAAGGCAGCCTGCCTGCAGTGGGCCCACTCCAGCTCCTCATTGCTCTGAAACCAAATGGACCCAGGACCTGATGGGCAAAAGAAAAATCCCAGACAAGTGCAGCACTTCTCAGAAGCCTGCAGAGATGATAGCAAAAAAAAAAAAAGGTGGTCTGGGGAATTGGACAACAATAAGATAAGTTGAGAGAAGAATTTGGCCCAGCATGGACATTAGGTAAAATCTGTGCTCCTGCAACCCAAGGTGGGGTAGTGCCTGGGGTACCACCGGAGAGCTGTATTCTGTTGCGTTTGCATTACAATTGATTTCTAAGCATAACCCGCTGATTCAAGCAGACTCTTTTGAGGGACATACCACTCGGGCAGACTTACTAGCAAAGAAGAAGTAAATAGTTGTATTTCCCCCACCCAATGGCCTCCGCTTCCCATCCTCCCACCTCCTGCTCCTGCACTGCATCCTTGGCAATGCAGATGGCTGCCTACAGCATGGCAGGGCGGCTTCCTTCCAGCAAGACGGGAGAAGCCACAGCCCTGCACAGCAGAGAGGCAGAGTGGTCACCACATCGGGGCCCATCACTTGGCCACCCTTGCAAACCACCCCAGTGGAGCCTCTCCCACCTATGAAGTGCTCTTGGCAAAGGGGTGGGCATGGAGTGGGAGCTGCCCCCGAGAAGGGGCTTAGCCCCCTCTGCGCACCCAAGCTACCTATTCCTCTGCGTGGCTGGCAAAGCGCAAACAGCCAGGCAGGATCGTGGCAAATCATGCCATCCACTTCAGGCCAGACATCACAAGGGACAACTGGAGAGTGTCATGAGTCATTCCAGACTGTTCCTCAACAGCAGCTGGAAGATAATGGCAGCTGCATTAATTTAGAAAAAAAAATTAGAAAAGATTCAGCTTGGAAGACTCAGCCTCTTCCCAGGCCTGTGTTCAATGCTGGGAGAAAACAGTAATTCCTGATCCTGAACACAAAAGACACTGCATGGGACCGCTACCTTCATACAAACTGCAGGAGTGGGAATTTAGCCACCAAGCAGGCAGAAGAGCTCCAAGCTGAGAAGGTTTTAACTAGATGAGCCGTTTTTTTCCACATTCAAAAATTCTTTTTCCCCATTGTTAATTCCCCACCACGCCTCTTTCTGCAGCCTCTGCTCGACAAGCCTTTGAACTCCTTCTCCCCCCACCCTCGTGAGGTTTCTTCCCCTGCGTACGCCCCTTGGAGCTGCAGAGGGAACGGAGCATGTCGGTGCAGGATTGGTGCAGGGCTCTGGCAGCAGCAGGAGAAGGCAGTGGCATCGCCAGGCCCCCGGGAGGAGCGTGTGTCAGGGAGCCGACCAGCTTAGCGAGGCAAGGAGATGGCAGCTTGCACGCAGAAGTCCGTCTGCCTGCGTCTGCCGTCCCTCCTGCCGTGCCAGCTGCCGAGGCCCAGCTCCTGGGCTTCAGCTCCTGGGCTCGCTGGCTGCAGGGGAGGGAGGAAACGCTGCCAAAGCTGTTCCCCCGGCACCTCCTCTTGGGCTATGGGTGCAGCCTGCACTTCGCAGGGGCACTTATTAAATAAGCCTTTCAGTGCTTGAACGTGTTGGGCACATCAGCCACAAGTCAAAACAGTTTTATATGAAAGGATATTTTTCTGCCTTTGACAAGCAGGAGACGCGGTGGCTTGTGTGTTCTTCTTCCTCGACTCAGAGACAGGAGCAGGAGCAGAGCTCAGCTCCCAAGCGGCCAGTGTGTGCTGGCAGTGTGGCAGGGCAGCGTGGCAGGGCAGCGTGGCAGGGTGGCAGTGCATTTCATCCTCATGGCATCAGTGAGCAGCTGGGTGAACTCTGCCTGCTCCACCAGCAGGAAGGAGGCAGCAAAAAGATGGTGTCAGAGCTGCAACCCCCTCCCAACTCCCAAAGGCCCTGGCAAAGCCCCAGAGTGGTGGTTTCAGGGCGAGCAGAGCCGAGACAGCTCAGACTGCAGTAGAAATCCCCACTGCAATCTTCTTGGTTGTACAAGTTTTCAAGAATAATCTGAAATTCTCTCAAAAATGCACTTGAAATGCATCATAACTTAAAAAGAGACGGGAGCACTGGTAGACGGGTGTGGACAAAGGTAGGATGTAGGATGTAGGACAAGCTAGAGTTGTGTAGGTGCAGGTCTAAGGGTTACCACTCCAAGCTGTTACACAAGGCATGGTTATGCCAGGAGCTACGGAGTCGCCTCCCTCAGGTTGTCTGGGCTGGAAGCTCCTGTGCAGCTCCTGTGCCCAGCAGGGATTCTCCACGGGCCACCTCCAACCAGATTTCTAATGCTGGTAAAGCATCTTTATCATACAACAGGGTCCTAATACCTGTTTTTTGTACTCTTTACATCTAATGCAGTTGCTCTTCAATGACTTGCAAGCTGGGTGAACAGAGGCTCTAAGGAAAAAGGAAAAACAGGTTAGT
Organism: Gymnogyps californianus; assembly: GCF_018139145.2. Classification (NCBI taxonomy): domain Eukaryota; kingdom Metazoa; phylum Chordata; class Aves; order Accipitriformes; family Cathartidae; genus Gymnogyps; species Gymnogyps californianus. The sequence goes on from NC_059471.1 coordinate 21,489,924, forward strand.
TTGGTGAAAATGAGAGTGATGATGGTGAGTCATGGCTGACAAACAAATCAAGCAGTGGATACCACAATTCCCTGGGTCTCTGGTGGGGCAGGTAGTGTCAAGTTTAATGGGGACATGCATTTTTGCATGATAATATCATCAACTTTTTTGACCCAGGGTAAGTAGATTTGGCCTTTTCCCAGATGATACTTTCAGAGTCTCCCAGGTGTTTTGTGGAGGGTTTCTGGGGTGTTCAGGAGAACTGAGATCTGCTGTAGAAATAACTGTAATGTCTCAGGCAACGTTTGTGATCTCTGACTGGGGTTTGGATTACAGGTGATCAATCAGCAGATGAGAGAGAAAAAATTAGACTAAGTCCTACTACCTTGGATGGTTGCTGGCAGCTGCCTTGCAACATGCAGCCCATGTGCTGGGAACTGCTTGGACAGACAGTGCTACCTGTAAAACCAGCAGTGAAACCCTTAAGTCAAGCTGCTTGACATCAGCCATAGCTCTGAAGGGAAAACAGGTTTATACAGAGGCCCAAGAATAATGTATGTGGCAGAAGGGTGTTGAAAACCATCCTCTGACCTGTCTGAGCAATAACTTCTCCTATGGTCTTAGGGATGCCAAAGATTGGTGACAATTTGTCCATGAAGAGAGGTCTCTGGAGAGGTATGGCAATGTTTTACATCATCTACAATTGTCACCGATTTTAAGGAAAAGAGCTATCAGAGAAAACTTCCCAAATCAGTGCGCTGATTCCTCTTTAGCCCTCTGACAGAGCGATTACAGAGCTCCTGGGCGCTGGGGAATGGCTCACATCTCTCAAACTGCATCTAATTCAATCACAAACTTAATTTTCAGCAGCAGCAGAAGCTGTCCAGGATTCCCCTCATTCGTGGGGCTTAGATGTGACTGCCATTAATGTATTATGTCCATGCACATATTTACCCAAACCACCTGTGAGGGACGAGAGTGAAGTGAGACAGCGGAGGAGAGGCTGGTCAGCATGGGATGCCCAGCTGCTTCCTCACGGATGAGTTGGCCGGTGACGGCGGCACGAGCTGACAGGAGAGCACAGCACTGGAGATTAATTGTTTCTAATGAGCAGCACTGCAGCCCTCAGAAAAGGACGAACTCAGGACTGCCTCAGAAATTACAGCACTTTAACCCTCTGTGGTGTGAGTCCCCTCACTGGAAGCTTTTTGGGCACCACATCCCCACACCTGAAAGGGAGAGAGGATTTCTGCGGAGGTCTGTTGCCCACAGCAAAGTGAGAGGCAGGATCCCAGCTCAGCTCACTCGGGAGGAACAGCCACAGCACCGTGCAAAACACTGGTCCTGTCACGAGCTCCCAAACCCAGCGGGAATTTGTATAAATCTCCCCTTTCAGGACAGCCTTATTTTCTAATCCTGATGCAACTTCCCTGTTCCCTGCACTACTGCAGCAGCTCTGCCAGCCAGGACTGCTTGCACACCAGCATAAATCAAGGGGAACTCCACGGACTTTAAGAAGTGCATGCTGGATTTACACCTCCGAGAAGGAGCCTGGGCTTGGGTGTTTGCCATCTGGAAGAGCTGTATGAAGTGACTCCCTCTCTCTCCCTCCCCCCTTTTTTTCTTTTCCCCTTCTGTAGCTCGCTCTTTATCAGCACATCTTTCATAAAAAAAGAAAAAAACAAACCCCAGAAACAGAGCATTCTCGCGTTGGGGCAGCTATCTGGGGTAGTCATGAAAATAGCAGCAAATGCTGGGTAGCTGAGGGTTTAGATCAGGTCAGTGGCTCAAGATCAGCCACCGTTTCTCTTTTAGGCAATTTCTGCAGGGTTCATCAAGTTTGCCATCAGGTTCATCAGGGTTCATCCGGTCAGTGCACAGAAGCACACAAACTATTCCTGTGCCACCGTCCCACTGGAAAATCTCCTCTAAGCTTCCAGTGAAAGCGGGGAGAGGAGACAGCATGGCTTCATACATGCGGGAGGAAACCTTCAGGCCAGCAGGTATCAGATCCATCTGCAGTACCCCCACCCCTAGCATATGTGTTCAGGCTGGGCTCGGCTGTCACTGTGGCGAGCGGAGCCGGGGGGAGACCCCGCTGGGACGGAGGCTCCTGGGCTGGGAGGACCAGTCCTCTCAGTGGCTGTCCACACTGGGATGAAATGGAGGGAGAGAAGAAAACGAGCTGTAAATTTTCACAAAATGAATATTTGTAGTTTCAGGGGGCAGAGGAAGACCCAAGCGACTTGATCATTTGAGTTAACCCAGGGAGCTGTCTTAGCTGGAAAAAGAAACTGGGGAAGAAAAAAGTCAGCCACTGAGTTGTGACAGTTTTGTGGAAAATCACTATGGCTTTTCTGGGCTGTTTTCATTTCAGAACTGACCTACTTTTTTAAATGCTGAAGAGGTGGGGGCGTTACTGAGCTGCAGAAGAACCGAGCTATCCCAGGCTGAGCAGAATTTTGGGGGAATTTTTCTCATTTGAGTCAACTCAGAGTGAGCTTGTTGGAAAACTGTAGTTGGTGGATCTTACTTTGTCTTTAGGGATATGGGCAGAGGATCTTTTCTGGAGAGCAGAGCACGAATGGGTGATGATAGGGAGCCCTGCGGAGGGAGGCTAGGTGCTGCGTGAGCCACCCGACAGCTGGTTCTGGGCAGATGTCGGTCACTCGGAGACTGGTGACAACAGAGCCCACTAATTAGGGCACCAAATCACTAACCATAGAAAAGAGATCAATCTGCTTTGTGACATGAAAAAAAAATGAAGGTCTGTGCTGTGCTGTTTATTTGGACACATTCACCTTTCTCTCTGATCAAAGACACAAGGCTAAGAAATGCTTTTCTAGAAACCCTTGAGCTACAACCGTTCCAAACAACTTTGCCCAATTCAACAGTTGCTCCATAAATCTTTCCTAAGGATTTCAATCTTAGATAAGAGACTCGGGATTGTTGTTAATGTTTTTCTGAAAACAGGAGAGGATGCTTTATTCCGTCTGGTTGTTTTTGTAGTCTGAGACCACAGTCCATGGAATGACAGGAACTGTCATTTAGCTATTCCTTAAGAGTTTCTACTGAACATATCCTAAATCATATAAGCTAAAAAAGTATTCCATTTGGAACATTTATTGTTAAAATAATTTAAATTGCATTTCAATCATGAAACATGTAAAATACATATTTTACTTATTTTATATAACTTTTTTACAAATATAGTAATCATGTTCATACAGAGAAGAGAACAATATTTTAATCAATTTCAATGCTTTCAGGTTGAAGTAATTCGACTCCAAGCTGTAATATATATTTTTATAAAGTAATATAATTTTAAACTATTCTTTACTCAAATAAAATTCTTCATAAAACTAATCTTTTAAAATAGTTAAAGTCCTTCCTCTAGTGATAAAAGCTGTGTATCTTTGACTAGATCAGTTTACAGGGTGGTGTCTTTTTGTGTAAGAAACAGCTGCTCTAGAGCATCCTAAGCTCATCCTTATTTTAGAAGGTGGTAGTAAAAACAAAACAGACTATTGCATACCATGTTTCCTTAAATAATGTATCTTATAATACAGTCTCCAAGAAAAAAACCAGAAAAACCTTACATGTAAGAGGAGCTGCGTAACTGAGATCTGCTTGTTTTGTATTTTTTTTTTCCTCCACGTATTACTAATAAAGAATGTGCTTTTAAGAAACTACAGGCTAATGCGTGGACACGGGAAAACGTCCTCCTACAATAAATGAGAAGTCTCTCATTAGTAAACTGCTTGAGTGCTACTATAAGGCATTAGTGCAGCTGGCACAGTTCCTGAGAATAGAATTATTCATTGCCATGGTTACCCATGCTAGAAATATTACCCTCTGCAATCATTGTAAACAAAGATCCTTTCACAACGGTGTAAAAATTAGAGCGCTTTAAGCAATTAAAGGAAATTATAAATTGTACAGAAGTTGAAGTTGTGCCTTGTAAGCACTGTAGCTTTTCTAACACCGGAGGGGTTTGAAAACCCTCTGCAAAGATCTGATCCTCTCCCAGCCTAAACGACTTGCAAAGCTCTCATCCACCACGGTCAAGAGCAGGGTCAGAGCCTAATGAGAGCCAGAGCACCTCAGCAGCATGCAAGCCCTTCTGCAGGTGGTAGGTCCTGAGTGGAAGTATGCTGTTAAAACCACACAGGAGGGTCTGATAATAGCTGCAGCAGAGGAAGATAAGAGGTGGGAAGTTATCACATGTGTTGCTGATGGAGCTCTCCCAGCAAAGAGTATCATGGAGCTAATTTGCATCAGACCTTCGAGTCATAGGAGAGAATGGTCCCTGGAGCTAGTACAAGCTTGGACAGAAACAGCAGCCACAAACTGGGCTCCTCTCCTGCACCCGCGCTTGGACAGCTGGAGCAGAAGATACTCCAACAAGTGACATTTGCGCTGTGCAAACACCCAGCGAGGAGGTGAGCTGGTTCACACACAGGCAGGCAGCAGGTGAGTGGGAGAAGCAGGACTAAACCACAGGTGTCCTTTGGTCCTGCAAGTGCCTTTTCCACTTGAACACATTTCCTCAGAGTGGACTCGGTTTCTCCAGATGCCCATGCCTTCTGTGTGGTCTATCGGCACTGTAAAACCATGGGGGCTGTGGTTCTGGCACAGCACCAGCCTGGAGAGTCTCTCATCCAGCTGGGGGTCCACAGCAGAGTACAAAGACATCTTAAATAAATCATTTGCTCTTCACAGTCAAGAGCTTGCTGGGCTGGTGCCTCACCTTTCATAAAGGAAATGATCTCTTCATGGGAGTATCTAAAAGGAAAAAGAAGGGTGAGCTGGGACTTCGAGAAAAGCAGCAGCGTTCACGTACACTGCCAGCAGCAGCAGCTTCACTGTACCTGCTGTGAGGAGGTGCACGGAGCTTGTTCAGGCCATTATGCACCAGTTTGTGGCAGAACAAGCTGGTGCTGCTGCTTAGAAAGAAATCCCACCGCCCCTCCATCACCTCTCAGCCCCGAGCCACCGCGCACAGCATGAGGGCTTGTGTGTCCCTTCTCTCCCTGTTGGGACAGCACATGGTCCTCAACGTTCTCCAGGTTCACTGGGCTCAAGGCAGGCACCCATGCATGCCTGCTGTGGGGCAAAGCACGGTGTGGGGCTGAGGAAGGACAGTCCCCGACCCCAGCACATTTCTCCAATGTGGTTCTGGCAGTGCTGTGACCCTTCTTCTAGAAAACGTCTCTCTTGTTCAGGCTGGAGAAGAGGAGGCTTAGGGGGATATCATCAATGTATATAAATACCTGAGGGGAGGATGGAGCCAGGCTCTTCTCAGTGGTGCCCAGCGACAGAACCAGAGGCAATGGGCACAAACTGAAACACAGGAGGTTCCCTCTGAACATCAGGAAACACCTTTTTACTGTGAGGGCGATTGAGCACTGGAACAGGTTGCCCAGGGAGGTCTCCCTCCTCAAAAGCCATCTGGACATGGTCCTGGGCAACTGGCTCTAGGTGGCCCTGTTTGAGCAGGGCAGTTGGACCAGATGACCTGCAGAGGTGCCTTCCCACCTCAACCCTTCTGCGAGTCTGTGGCTCTGTAAGGGACAGCCCAAACAGACCCAAGAGGAGGGGGCTCGCCGAGGCAGGGACCACACTCAGGCAGATACATGCTAGGCTGAGGAGCCCTCAGGACACTGCTCTGGCACCAAAATCAGTCACTGAAATAGAGCCCACAGCAAAACCTTGTTAAATTAACTAACATGTCTCCCATGGCATACAACATCTAATGAGCAGACCTTGGCACAGGGCAATTTACCGGAGAGCTAAGGCAGCAGCCTTCCCCTGCCGAGACGCTGCCAGAGGCAGCTGCTTGATGCCCCGGCCATGGCAGCACCCAGCTCTCCAGTGCTGACTCTTGAAACGCAGGAGGAGAATAAACCCAGCCAGGAGCTGGTTAAAAATTACCAGAGCACAAAGCACCACGTGATCTGGAAAAAAATGCTTTCTGAATTAGGTTTCCCAGTACCTCCATTTCATAATGCCACGCTCCTGCCGGGCAGGAAGGGAAGGTGAAAGCCACGGCGGCACAGCCCAACCGGCTCTGCGCAGCACAGGAGGAAAGCTGTGTTGGGTCAGCATCATCCCCAGCCTTCCTGGCTGCTGGCTGAAGGCCTGGAGATCCCTCTTGTCTCCAGACCAATATCCCTAAAAAAATTTGACTTTTTCCTTTGTAAATGCATGAGTCATGCATAGGTAATGAGGCCGTTTCAAACAACCGCATGGCAATATAATACACCTCATCAGGATGTTCTCCTTCTCTTACCTTTCTTTCTTTTCAAGCCTGCCCAATTAAAAATTGATTACCTAGCACCTAAAATATCCTTGGCATTTCCATTACATCTCATAAGGTGGCTTTTCTTCTTTCTCTCTTTTAGTGAAGCGTAATGAACGTGTGGAACTCATAGCCACAGGTTATTACTGAAGCAAAGAACCTCGAAAGATTCACTAAAAGTGAGTATTTATGCAAGTGCGAATCATTTCCTCAGCAGTAACAAGCCATACAAACAATTTTCATCAAAACAGAGACGTATCACTACCTGAAGTTACAAAGGTACCTCTTCTGCCAAACAGACACTCCATAATTATCCACAATAGCATCTTCATGTGTCTTTGTAAAATATCTCCTCTGCTGGCAGCTGTGGACAGCAATAGACTGCCTGATCAGGTGGGGTCACCAGTTCAATGAATATATCAGTTCCTACATTGCCCTTTTCCAGAGCCATGGCACCACATTGCTCTGCGACGCTCAATACCTGGCTCATCAAATCTCAAGGACAGCTGCCTTCTGGCTGCATGGTGGGAGCAATGAATAACTGCTGCTGCCATCCCTAGTGGAAAACTGGAAGTGAGGGAGGAAGCAGAATATCCCTTTATGACTGGTATTACTTCCTACTCTGGTGTTTCTTCAATTAGTTTCATGAAAGTGGAGAGTCTGTGGCCATCAGCAGGTCAAAGCTGTGCAGGACACTGCAGAAAGGCCATCTGGTGGCAAGAGCATCTGTAGCCAGGTCTAAGGACAGATATATCAAGAGGCTCAAGATGTTTTAGCCCCCATATCTCTCCTTCTGCCTCTGACGGGAGAACGATCCCCACTGTGGGGCTTCAGTGTGGTATAACAGTCCTCTCCCGCTGCTCCATGATGCTGCTGATTCCCCTTGACACCCTTCCTCTCCAGCTCTTTAATCCCACATTTGCAGACCCCCAGCGGCACCAGCACTATAGCCAGGGAGATGGGAAGGCAGCTCCACGGCCCCTCTTCAGCCAAATTCTCACCCTGGGAACTTACCACTGCCATCCTGTGCAAAAAATATGGGAAAGAGGGTTTTTCGTCCCCTCTTCTCATTCAGGTTATGGCCACATCTGCCCCTGGTGAATCTGGGCAGGATGGGGGGAATGAGAGAGTGCTGCTGTTGCACCATGCCCCTACCACGTCTCAAATCACTTCACAGGCAGTGGAGTAAAATGTGAAGGATTTGGCCACATGAAACCTTTCCTGTAGAAGGATCACAATCCCCATTTAGAGGTGGAAAAAGCAAAGAGGTGGAGTTTTGCACTGAAGGTCACAGAGGACGTGTGTGAAAGGATATCACAGCCTGACTCCAATTCCCTGCCCTGTTCTCCAGCCGTTCTCCTCCGTCCCGAGCCATGTTAAACAGCCCCATAACAGCACCGAGGAGCCTTGAGAAGCCCTGTGGAAAAGCTCTAGGGAGGAAAGAGTAAGTTCAGTGATGCAGAACAAGACAAGGAAACAAGCAGCCTGCAAACCTCAACAAAGTGGTCCGTACCTCTGCTCGGCAGCTGGGGCAGGGGCTGTCACTGGCACACCAGAGCATTAGTGATCCTCGCTGCACAGGGGCACTTTGGAGCAGAGAGGTCTGAAACGGCCACGGGAGCTGCAGGTTGGTAACCTCTTGAAGAAGCATTACATCTCGTGCTCCTGCACATCATCCAACTGGAGAAAAACAGATGTGACAAGATAACATTGAAATGAAATCCCAAGGGGGAAAGAGAAATCAGGGAGCTTGTTAAGAAGCCCCCTGCCATCTGGAAGGCAGGAAGAAGCACGCATCTGTGAGAAAGTGGCATCCCTGGGGAAAGCCTGGGTGCTTGCAGCTGGCATAGCGAGATGAAAGGATGGGGACTAGCTGATGGGCCTGCCCTGCCCTAGAAATCAGATCAGAGGGTGAAGGGAGGGTTGGTTTTCATTTTCATGAGACTTCAGGGTATGTAGCAGAATCTGAAATAATCACCTCATGCTGATTGTTGTCCTTGGCAGGAACAGTAACTTTGTGGCCCAAAGGGTTTAACTGAAGATACAAGGGGGGAAATGAGAGCACATTGGGCTCTTGATTTGCTAATAGGAGTCTTTTGTGCTGTTTATTGGTTCAGAGCCATCTCCTAGGTCTTAACCCTTTACTCCTTAGTTGCCATGAAAACATGTGGTCTTCCTTGACTATGTATTTTATTTTTCAGAGGTAAGAACTGTTCTTTTTGAGCTTTCACTAAGCTCCCATCATTGGTGCTAAATCTGGGGCATGGAGAGGGAAGAGGAGACCTATGCCATGGTAACAGATGCCTTTGAATTAGTAACTGGTTTTCTAGTAACTGGTATTTTCTGTAATTCAGCCCAGTGAACACCAGCTTCACGCTGGCCTTCTCTTATGGAAAAGAAGTACAAAAGGCTTTTGCTTTTGGTTAGTCATGTAAATCCTCCGATGAAGCCTATTCTAACAGAAGGGTAGTAAAAGGCTGTGCTATAAATAGTGCTGTGTGTTTGGCTGTGCTGAGGCAGAAATGTAAGGTTTCATAGCTCGGATTGAGGGTCCTGGTCGTTTCAGAGCCAGGGGCTGACATTTGCCTTTATGCTTGTGCTCTGATGTCTGTTTTGTTTTCCAATACAGTCATTTATTTTAAATCGGTCTGAATACATGTTACATCTTGAGAGAGAATTAAGATCCGGCATAGACAAGTTAACTTAACTGTGTAATCTGGTCCAACTGTTTTTTCATAAAACTTGCAGATTTATGGGGTTTTCTATCAGACCCTAGGAAAAAAAAAATACAGGCAAATTCAACATTGTGTAGTGATGATAGACATAAATATTCTAAGCCCCTGAGAAAGCAGCAATAGGCAGCTCTGGGAAGGATGCAAGCACCATTTCTGCAGTTGCTGCATATGAGCATTTCTTACTGATTTGAATGAAGCTGTTCAGATGCAGCAGCTGCGTAATCAGACCCTAAACGTGGCATGATAATGACTGGATATGGTCTAATTGGAAGGATCAAAAGCTTAATTTGTTAACACGGGGGAAAAAAAGACGTCTATAAGCAAAAGAGTGGCAGGACTGATTTCTTCACTGTAAGTGCTGCATTTTTGTACGATTTGTTATCTGTCAGTAAACAAAACCTATGAGTGCAGAATGTGAAGGGTAGAAACTCAGAGAAAGACAGATGTAGATCTAATATATCCCTACTGTAAAGATAGACCAAGACTAGTTGAATTCGTATCTGTCTCTATTTTTCCCTAAGAAATACTCAGAACAATCCATTTGATTTTTGTTACCATCATTTTTCTGATGCTCTACATCATTTTAGTAGAACAGATGTTTTTTTCCATGTCCACTTTAGATTGTGGCCAGTATCTTCACAGCCACAATCAAGAGCAGGTTTTTCACTGCTCACATTTACTAAGACACATTTGCCTTTATTTATTCAAACCTATTTTGTTGCAAAATTAGATTGTGTTTTCATCTTTACAGGTGAACAAATGGAGCTGGGCAGGAATGGAACAGATTTCCTTTACATGGCATATAGATTTAGCATAATTTCTGTCCTTAAAATACTGTTCAGTCATTGGATTTTTGTTTACTTTGCATTCTGCACGTCACCCTGCATGTTCCCAGCTCCATGCAAGGAACTCCGCAACATTTGTTCCCACGCTGTGGTAGCCTACAGCTGAATATGTTCTTGAAGCACCTTGAGCCACACAGGTGCCCTGGAGGCAACTATCTCCCTGTGAAGCAGGAGAGGACACTGCTGCCCACAAGGCCTCTGGCTGCCCTACGTTTAGCTGCCTCAATGTCTCCCACCACGTCCGCGATGCTGCCACACTTCTACCCAGTCAACCTCTGCTCATTCGGGACCTTCACCCAGAGGATCTTTTACTCAAGTCTCTCCTCTGCCCAAGGGACCTATGAATTTCAAGTGACACCAACAGAGAAGGCTGACATGGCTGGAGGAAGAGCCTGTCTGTGACTCCCACTGTGACACACGGGAGAGCAGACCCAGCCACATGATGCTTTTGAGCCTGCCCGGTGCGGGTGCTTAAGTGATAGTGAAATTTTATCATAAAACCTCAGACCACAAGTTCTGAGCAACACCACAGCTAGGTGCAGCTGATTTTGTGGATCAGACTGTAAAATGTGGTACCTGCAGCCTTCTGTAAATCAGGTCACAACTGCCTGGAAAGAGAGTGATGTGCTGCATAGAGCCACTTTGCGAAGGGTCTTTGCATAAGGACGTGGCATCAGCATGTGTTGTTTGTTAGTCTTTGGAGTAGCTGTGGGGAGTTGTACTTCAACAGACTCCTTGCATTTGTCTCGTTCTGTTTAGAATAGTAGCTATGGGACTCCATCTATATCTTTTAAAAAATACTCATTTTTCTTAAGCTGGAAAAAATACACATATTGGTCAAGGACAAGTCTCCTTCATTAGTCAGAACAGGAGACCTCCTGTTCCCAGGGTCTAACTGAATATCTGAGCCAAGTGCTAGGGGTCCTTGCAGAGCAAAAGGAGTGATGTGTCATTAGAGATGAAGCAGGTTCTTAGTCCTCAGCTGCCACAGCGGCATCCATGGCTGCTGAAATAACCCTTTGCAGAACCTTTGAGCCTCCTTCCCATCCCCCTCAGGGCACTGTGGAATGGTTTTAATTGGAAGCAGATGTGCAACGTGGTAGGTAGGAGCAGGCATCTGCTCAATGTGAGCTCCTAGTAAATAACTCCTGCACAACCACTTTGAAAGGGAAAAACACCATGATTCAAGGGAAAGGATTTAAAATGAGACAAGTACTCACTCATAGTCAGTTGACTGGTCCATTAGTCTTGCCAATATTCCTTACCAATTATTAGGAGTCAAGAATATTCTCTTCTCTTTCTTGCTTGATAGATTTGCAAATTGGATGGAGCATTCATCTTCAATGAATGGGTCACCGGGAGATTTCCAGGTCATCACTCCCATTGCAAACACTTTTCCAGTAAGGTGGCCATGAAAATCATAGAGATGTACTATTGGGAACGACCGATCTTGGTTTTAATTGAGAAGTGACTTTTAGTTCAATATTAGAAACTCAGCCTCTTCATCTTGCTTTCAAAAAGAATATTTGGGCCAAGTCTCCTGGTTTCAGGAGACTTTTCAGTTTTTTCTGTCACAGTGGATCTGCCAGGCTACTGTAGTCCGGTTTTGCAGAAGGTGTTAACAGCTGCATCACACAGATCTACAGTTATCAAGATTCATGAGGTTGCTGTACTTTTGCCCTGCACTTCATTGCAACCCCTTTGCCCCCCAAAATCCCAGTAGCTGTATTTGGACGCAAGGAAGGTAATCACTAAGCAATCTTCTGCAGCAGGGAACAATTTAAACCACAACTTTTCTGCTTCCAGATGCAGAGAGTGAAAGACATGAACATGCAATAGGGGACATAGGCTGAGAAGGCCTGAATGTAAAATTACTTGTGCATTAAATCACTGGGAAAACATTTCTTCAGCCTCATTCCAGCTATTGGAAAGAGGAGTTATGCTTTTGTTAACATAGGATCAGTTTATACTGTGTCACCATGTCCTGCTCCTTACTTGCATAATGAGCTTTTCACACCTTTTGCTTTGTTGTTCCTTGAAAACTTTTGAGGAGATTTTATTCCAGTTCTTATTCTGGCTGGTTCAGTATCTTCCATGGACAAGTAGTAACATGGGAGAACCCTTGGCAAGGCAGTGCTACTTAGCTAAGTGAAGTAAATAAACTTAAGATTAAAACTAGACTGATGCAAATACTTTATGCATCTTCTAATTGCAAGAAATTTAGAGAAAGTTGCGAAACAGAGGTTCTAATAAATGTCACTTCATAGTCATAGCAATCCAGTCCCAGTTTTAAAGGTGGGAAATGTAGCTTACAGCAGACTGCATTTTCTAGCCATCACACCAAAACTGCAACTCCAAAGTCAATTTGTGCCAAGAGAACCAGCTTCCCTGCTGGATTCCCGACCAGGAGAACCAGGAAGCAAAGCTGATTTGAAAAACAGAATGAAACTCAGTCCATTTCCATTGTCTAAGTGGTTTAAAGGGGAAAAAAAAAAAAAGAACATGCTGATGAAACAGAAGACTAAAACTCTCTCATTTATGAAAGCCCTCCCCTAAGTAACGAATTTAGTCTAGTTATTCTATGATGCTATTAGTAAAACTGCTAAAGGCATTTCTACATAAAAATGAAAGTGCACACATGCCCAAGTATTCTCTTTTACATTATTTTGGGGACATAATTCCCTAATGCCTTGCTTTCAAAAGCCTACTATTTTCCAGTGCACTGAATAGATTGGCTCTATCTCTAGCTTGAACATCAAAAAGTAACCTTCACGTTCATCAATGAAAAGTGTCAACTGATTTTATTAACTGTATTCATTATAACACATAATATGACAGTGGGAATATTTTTCACTGTAAGATTTTTGAATGGAAGAAAAGTGCAGTTAGTCTGAGTTCCTTACATTCATTAGAAGCAAGACTATTGAAACCATCAACATTTACAATGACACATAAGCAAACACCAGAATCAGTGCCAATAAATACACAGAGTACCAAAATAAATATTTACAGAATTAAAAATATAATAAACACTGATTAGTATATCCTTGTGAACTGCCAGGGAAGAAAGACATCTATTGCTATCAGGTTGTAAATATGTTAAGAATACAGTGATTCAAGGAGACACATACTCATCGAAGTTTGTAGAGGTGGAAAAGAGCAGAGTGTGTCTAGCAGTTTGTTATAAAAACACCTCCTGGAGCATTGTGAGCTTTCACTAAGAAAAAGTTGGTGCACGCAGACTCGCCAGATTATTAGCAAACCATTTAGATAAGAAGAGCAGGGAGTTCTGGCTTTACTCGCTCATTATCTTGAATAGGTCATATGCTACCTTACTGGAGGTGGCTGACACAAAAAATACGAGGCAAAATTGTAATTAACAGTGATCTGTCAGCTATAACACGTCTTATAGAAACAGGTTAAGTGACTTCTAACAGGACACATCTGTCCCTTTCAGCACGTAGGGAAACCCCAAGAGCATCAGTTTGTCAGATGCAGTGCGAGGCAGTCCCTGCTACGTTTTCCTCAGGCACACCATGATATTTAAGCAGAGCTGGGCTGTGATAAAAGCCTGAAGCCATGCTGTGTTTTCTGGACTTATTGAATCTGCATTTTCCACCAACCACATTCATACCTCATCCCCCATTTCAACAGGGCCACACGCCTCAACACTAGAGCTTTTATGAGACAGACTCTGCTGACAAACATAGCAAGGAAAATTCAGATGGGACCAAATTATAGGATCTTCACTCAATCTTAATAACTACCGACACCGCTAATAGATCCACTGATTTCAGGGGGAATACTGGTGGACTGAGATACTGTCCAGCTGTTGCAATCTGTCCCATGGCAGAGGATTTACTTCAATTTTACACAAAGGCAACAGCTTTAGTCTTGCTCCCTCTTTTGAAAAGCAGGATAACATTGCTTTTATCAAGCCATGAGCTGCGAATGTTACTTGCACTCTACATAGGACTTGGCGGTGCTGCTGCACAGTGTGTCTTACACTCCCTCCCCAATTGCCCCTGCGCTGCAAGGATGCAGACAGTGCTCACCACCCCGCGCTCACCACCCCACATCCCCCTGGCAAAATGAAGATGGAAGAGCAGTGAGATGCCATAGGCTAGTGCTGGGCTACAGGGGATTTGTGGAAGTCTCTGTGCTAAAACTGCCTTCAGGAACGAAGGCACTGGGCACCGCTCAGGTGTTGATGAGAGCAGTCACACTGTAGTCCACCAGCAGGAGCCCTGGCTTCAGCACACCCAGACTCAGTCTGGCTCCTAACTCACAACACAGCAATCCGAGCATCAATGCAAGAAAAAAAGAGCCAGATTTTACAGGCATATGTTTAACTCTCTTTTTCCACAAGGACAAGAGGTCCAGCCCTTGCTTGCATCCCATCTCCTAGCCACCCTGTCAACCCTCCCACCCCAGCACAGCACCACCACCCTGGCCTTTCCTGCTGCTGTCCAATCTGGCAGACACCTCCACATGGTGACACCCTGCACCCCTCTGCTGGGACCACACAGCAGAGTCAGACAGCAAATTCTCCTGGTGACAGTGTCTTGCTCCCCCAGTCTGGGGGTGCAGGTGAGTTGGGGCAGACCTTCCCCTTTGCTGCCATTAACCAAGAAACATCACCAGTTGTGTAGCTTTACATTTTAAGGTCAGGCTTAATTCAAAGCAGATGTAGCCAATTTTCTTTTACGAGCACATTATGTTCAAAGCTTCCAATGCATCTGCATAAAAAGCCCACGGAAACAACCTGATACTGAAATAGCAACTGTTTTTGTGCAACATCATCCAAATAGTAACAATAATCTGTTAAAGGTCTTACCATTCAGTCCCTACATACCATTCTCCCTAAAAACAGATTTAAAACGTGGCTGTGTAATAATTAAAGGGAGGCATCATTAGTTACCATATCAAAAAACATGAACGACGACACAATAAGCAGGGGTTTTAGCACTCTGGAAAGGACCTGGTCCTGTTTTTGCCATCATAAGTTAAATTAAGGAAGGCAGTGATTGTGTTAGCTGTAATTTAAACATGCTGAGCACTGGAGCTATGTGCGGGAGTGGCTGCTTGTTAAGATGGAAAAACAATGGAAAGACATGTTTTGCATTCAGATCAGTGAAAATACTACTACAGTAATATAAAAGACTGCACAATCACCTGAATAATGTTCCTCTTTAAAAAAAGGGAAGACTTATTTAAGAAACACTTCCTATTTCCTTAAGATTAAGAGATTAAGGACCTTTGCCAGTTCTTACTGGAGTCAGTGGAAGCTTTGCCACAGCAGAACTGGACCTTGGAAAGAGACCGTCATGTTGGCAAATGCCAGTTTTCTCACTTTGTGGCCATAGCTGGAATAGGTTCTATTGCAGAGCATTGTTTGGACGTGATGTTAAAGTAGGCAAAGCAATCTTCTTCTTTTAGCCATTGCTACAAGAAGCCTTTCAGCCTAGCAGTGTAAACTCCTTGCCCTGTGAAGTACATAACCTTTTCCTCTCTTCACTACAGCTTTGGTTCTATTTATTTAAATATGTACAGAAAGGAAAAAGAAAAGCAGTTCTTACCAAAGATAAAGAAAATCTGGGCACAGTCTCCATAACAAACAGCTTCTGGGCTTTCCTACAAGAGTGACATGCTTCCCTGCTAGATTTGCGAAATTCTCCACAACAGGAAAGCGGAGGGATATATTCCACTCTATGCAGAATACCACTCAACATCCTTACCCACGTGTATGAGATCACACAGCAGAGATGTCCATTTTAAATATCTTTGCCACTTGTTCTGAAGGTGAATTTATTTTTTCAAGACCAAGAAGTTGAAGCAAAGACCTCCTGAAGAACACACTGGCAGCAGCTCCTCTTTTCTAGTGCTGGAAGGCTAGATCAAAAATCTGTTTCCCAAGCAACTGCAGTTTGGCTGAGAGGGAATGAGAGACATAGAGGAAAAAAAAAAGGGGGTCCCAGGCAATGGTACTCACTGTTTTGGATGGAGAAGCCCTCTAAGGCAACAAGAGCTTTAACAACCTGCTTTTGCAGGAATAAAGGCCCCCAGGACGTGGCTCGAGTGGTTATAGCTCTTATTCCTTTGCATATGACAAGTTCTTCTATTTCTCTCGACATGAAACGGACCTAGGAAACACCAAATCTATGCTGACCGTTCCTAGCCGAGATGCTCACAAGGAAGACAAGATGTGAGCTAATGATGAGCTAAAAAATTGCTGTGAATCAAATTAAACTGTCCCCTGAACACAAACAGCAAGACAGATTCAGATACCTCCTGCTCACAGTAAACAGCACGTGGACTCACAACAAGGGAATCCCATCATCCCATCCCTCCCATCCCTCAATGGAAGGGAGGGATGTTCAGCAGGAACCAGTCCCAGGCCACTGAAGACAACTGACAGTGTATTCTCAGTATTGAATCTCAGAAGAGTCAGTTATTGTGCAATTCTGCTCGGACACGTGGGGTTATGTCATCGCAATGAAAACATAAACAAAGCAAAAGCAAAAAAAAAAAAAAAAGGAAAAGCCCAAAATTAAAAAAAAAAACCCAAACCCTGCAGAAGCTGTCACGTGTAAACTCTGCCGAGACTCATTTCTGCAGCATCTTTGAGTCAGTGTCAATTTGTTTTTCCAAGACAGAAGCCTCAGCCTTTCATATCAATAACTATGAAAACACATTTGCAGGCCACCTTGCTTAGAGTCCCCCATTGTGGCTAGATAACCATCTGCCTTGTAAGTGGCTATTGTTACTGTGACTGTCTCTTTCATACCATTATCTTGCTGAAAAGCCTTTTCTGTAAGTAGTCCATTAGAGCAGGGAAAAAAAACCTCCAAGCATGGCCATGTAGCAGAATCAATGGCTCCCTTTGATCTGCAAGCTCAGTCAGTACTACAAATTTAAGAAACAACAAGGTTTTGCTTTGCTAAGCAAAGCCTGTTAATTTGGCTCATCTGCACTTATAGCATCTTACTGAAAATGCCATCTGTATCAGACGTTTTGAAGACTTTGGTGCAATATTCACTTAGGCTTAGATAAATAATTTAGTAAGATTCATTAAAAAATAATCAGTGAATTAATTTTCATAGTGTACATCTATGCATGTAATTTTTAAAATTCAGTCCTCTACGACCCTGAATGGCGGTGAGGATATTCACAGTGGATGAAGAAAATGCTGGTGATTGATGGAATAAGACTGAACATAGATTTTTCTTATTCTAGTCATGGAATTTCTTCCAAAATCTACTACGTGTGTTTGAGTCCTATTACTGGCAAGAGCAAAATGCATATGCACTACAGGGAAAATAAGACACTTTATGTCTGTTGCAGGCCACACATATAGTATAGGAAACTTAACCCCTATCATGACAAAAGAAGTCCACAAAAACGTCATTTCATGCTACCGAAAGGAAATCTTTTGTGCTGATATATAGGACAGGAATGCATACCACTGAAATCACTGTAGATAGCTATAAAACACTATGCAATATATAGAAATATCCTAAGAACATACAAAATTTACCAGTAGTGATCTGAAAGTGCAAAGAGTACATATAACTAAACGCCAACTCCTGATCTATAAAATCCTTTATGAATGACATACAAGCTGATAATTACAAAGCATCATTCAGACCACAAAATAACAAAACAAATAAAGAAAAGTATTCTTTAAGAAAATCAAAACGATGACAGCATTGGGAATGTTATCTTTGGGACTCAGAACACCATTTCTACCTTGATACCTACCAAAGCCAAGGAAAATATACGCTTGAACAGGGTAACATAAACAAGAATGCAAACCACCACAGAATGCCTCAGGACTGTTACCTGCTTATGTCTCAGCCTTTAAATCCAGCAAGCCATTAACTGTTTGTTCTTAGGCATCTCACAGTATTTTACAGGTATCTTTCAGGAATTAAATATAGGTCTAAAGAAAGCCTTTGAACCTCCTTCCAATAATTGTTTTAGGCATTGTGTGGAGTTATACAAATATATTTCTATGAAAATCGAAAGCCCTAGTAAATATTAAATTTTCTATTACCTTTCGAAATAAAAAACATAGATGGCTTACAGACAAAAGTGAGTTTTATAAATACAAAGTTAATTTGAGCATTAAATTGTATTTTTACGCTCACACAACTATTACCCTGAATCAACGTCAGTATGTCGCAATGATTCAAAATACTGACGCCCTACTACAAGCTACTTCCCCATTTTCCTTTTAAGGATATGATTGTCCTTAAAATATGCACACAGCAAGCAGCCAAACGAACCACCAAGAGATTTGCAAAATGTACTTACACTGGGTATGCGATAGGAAGCCTGAGAGAGCAACTGGGGAGCACCCGGCCTCGGCAGGCAGCGTGGCCGCCCTCCCGCCCCGCGCTCGGCTGCCAGCCCAGGGCTCCCCGCTCCGCACCGGGGGTTAGCACTGAGGAGGAAGCCGCCCGCCAGCGTGCAGAGGACGGAGGAAAAATGGGGCAGAAAACAAAGGAGAGAGAGAAAAATGAAGGGAAGCCAAAGCATTTTAATGATGATTCGTGTTAGTCATTACGTGAGAGGGAGCTAGTCTAGTGTCACTCTATTGGTTTCTCAATACAGACATGCCACAATGCAAACAAAATGCAATGATGAATAATTTGCCACACACAAGTCCTGTAGAGATGGTAGCTGGTCTCTTCTAGTGGTTTTAAAGACGCACCACTCCTACTACCTGTACTCAGTGCTTCCAGTTTTTATGGTACTACCCCAAGCTCACCACATCCTCCCTCCCTCTCAACTTCCAGTACCCTACAGAATCTCTCTGCATAATTTGTCCTTACAACAAAATGGGGAATTATGATTTTTCTGCAGAGTTGTCATGCAAGGAAAGATGTGTCCCTTACAGTCAAATGAAAACAAAAGAACAGAAAAAGGAATGTTTTAGGTTTAGGGCTGAGGACCAGGATAATATTCCATGTTCTGTACATTCATCCTTTTGAGGGTATTTCAGCTTTAACTTTCTAAAATGCACAAGCAGAGTCAGGCCAAATGCAAATCCCTTTCTCAGGCAAAGGAAATCACCGCCAGCGTGTTTGGAGACAGATCCACAGCACATCCCCTCAGCCTGTGCGTGGGAGCATGCACACATGGCTGTGTTCACATGAGTGCGAGTGTGCACGCGTGTGCGCCTTCGCCCAGGTGCGTGTACCCTCGGAGGAGGTGCGTTCTGACTACACATGCATATGTACAACACGTCTGTGTGAGTAGGCATGTAGAAAACCACACACATATACGTTACAAAGAAAACATATAAAATAATCTTCTTTGAAGTGTATTAAGGTTCTTACTCAAACCACGAAAACAGGGACTGATCAGGAAAACTAACACTTTCTCCCTATTCACTGGGGCGTTGCAGTTCGGTATTAAATCCTGCAGTAATTTCGGAACTAGATGCCAATCTTACCCTTGTGACTATAAGGTCACTTCCCCAGTGAACCACACATATACATATATACAATTCTTCTTATGGTATTTCCTGGCTTTTTATGGTTTAGCTATAACCTTAATATCCTTCAAATGTATATTCTGTATATTTATTTTCCTTTTTTTCTTTCAATTCAAGAGACAATAAAACCAACTGCTATGTAAGATCAGACCCACTAGCTTCAATTATGTGAATTTAGGATTCTCTGCATAATATAGACATGTATATTTTTAAAACGTATATTACTTTTCAGATACACTGGAGCATATATTTTATATTAACTGTGGTCTGATGATTAAATACTTATATCAAAATATTTCGTAAATACATAACATTTACCTTTAGACTTCAGTGATTTTTGGAGCTTTTTCAGTGTATCATAAAAATATGTCCTCAGGTACATTAAAACCCTATTAAATTTCTTTGAAATGTTGTCAATGCCCATGTACAGTAGCCACTATTCAAAAATGTCCTGGCCATTAATACATTTCTCATAAGATCCAAGCTCATCAGACCATTTTATGTAACACTAGCTTACCATATTTCTTTTTCTCTCTTAAAGTAAAATTATTCTGACGTTATTAAGAATGAAAATAAAAAGCAACGAGAACCCAAACTTTCTTTAAATAGTCAAAAACTAATTTTATATATTTTAAAAAATAATAATTAAAAAACACATTTCTTTCCTGGGTTCCTTCTCTGTAAGGTTTAAGCCCAGAGCAACTTTGTCTAAACCCCTGAAAATAGAGGTTTGCAGTGGCAATGTTGTCAGAACCTCAGCTCTGACCCACGGAATGTGCCACCGGAATAAAATCAGCACTTCAGACTTACTTATCTGGGGATGCATGAGCCCATACAAAACAGAGTTTTGCTCTAATTTAAGGTACTTACACAAAGTTCTATCATTTTAGAACTGTAAAATTATCTACCTATAAAAACTAACTCTTGCTTAAACTCTAGATAATACAGACAGGTGATTTTTTTTTTTAATATAAAAAATCTGTAGCATTGAGTAAATCTGCTAAAATATGTATATATTTACACATGGTGAGCAAGTTATTGTATAAATGTGAACGCTGTGTATATATTGGCATTTAGTAAAATGTTTCCCTGAACCTGATTGTATGCGTTATCGGACAAGTATTGATGTAAACATCTGAACCTAGGTCAGTTGTCTCTGTTACCCATTTACATTAGACCAGATCAAAACCAACCAGACAGACAGACAAACAAAAATACGTTTTCCTGTTAAACAAGTCCACCTAACTCCTTAGTTAGCTACTGCACACAAGTCAATCAAGTCTGCTGCTGAGCAGTGCTCTTGTTCCTACAGCACGTAAAATACCTGTTAGGTTGGTTGTTTTTTGCTTGGCATTTTTTCCAACATCTTGTAGAGCAAACATAATTTTTGGAGCCAGGCACCCACCCTCCACTCCTCCCCCAGAAATGATTAAAAGATAAGTGTATTGGAGAACCTCTCGTGTCGCTCCTTTTGTAACTGTTCCCTTGAAGAACTCATGGCACTGCTTTGCATGAGGAAGGATGCTCATTTAGGTTCGTAATCCAAGTCCTGCTTCCAAAAAGGCATGTAAAAATGAACCTCCCCAGTGTTTAGTGCTGCAGAAAAAAGATACAAATGTAAAAAAAAGTGCTCGAAAAGAAGCCGACTTTTTATATTCAGCCATACAGTCTAGTAAGAAGGGATTCAGAAGTGCAGGCCCATGGAGTACAGTGAAGTAAGCCTTTTAGGTGCCTTTCTTCAGGTGATGCAAAACTGATTCATTATCTGTGGTCTCCTATGCAGACTTTCACACACCAGCCTTGCTGTCCGTCTTTGTCTCCACCTCTTATTCAACTACTTTTTGGCACTGTCCTGGTATGTGGCAGCTTTCACTGTTGTCCCTGCTAAGCCCCTGTTACTGACCCGGCGTACCAGTACTTTGGAGACAGGGATTTTTGTTCTGTGCATCTCGCTTTTGGCCAGGTGATGGTGTGCGACGTGATGGCTGTTGCTGGCGTCTGCTCCATGGCTGGCAGGATGCGACGAAAGGTGTTTAATGCTGATGGGTATCTTGGAGTCCTTCACTGTGCTTGAGGGTGTCTTCAGTGAGCACGTGGTCGTTACTGGAGACATGGGCTTGGAGCGTGCCATGCAGGTGACCTCTTCGCCTGAAGGCCCCGCTGGTGGGTTCTCATCCGGCTCAGCGTAGAGGTCGTAGAGAGCATCCCCACTGTAGCTGTCCCTGGGAATGGTCTCCTTCTGGATGCTTGTGGAACCATCTTCCTCGGGACCAGGGGTGGTGGAATCCCAGTAGCCCTCGTCGCTGTTTGGGATGCCTTCATGCTGCTCCTTCTCCCTGCCCTTCTGCTCCTCTTTGTGGCTGAGATGAATGGGGATCTGGTGGAGGCCACCACGTTTCACTGCCACCCTGTTCTGGGGCCCCTCGGTACCTCGGTTCTCCTTCAACCCCTCAGGCTTCTTTGTCCCTCCTCCACCTCCTCCTCCTTCTGTCTGGGTCTCCTCTGTCTGCGACAGCATATCCCAGAACTCCTGCAGGTAGGTGTCATCCACCTGGTCCGGGCTGGCCATCTCCTCCCCTCCTCCCTGGTAGGCCACCATGGTGGGGTGCTTCTTGGAGGCACCCAGCTTGCCGGCCCCGGGGTGCTCTTCTCGCAGCCGCCACTCCCGCCGCCCACATCCTCCTCATGGTCCGCAATAATATCTCCGCAGCCTGTAAGAGAGTCAAAGCTTTTCAGTGAAGTCACGTCAGCAAACATCAAACAAATACGATCAATCGATTGCTCTGAGGGTGGATCAACAGAGGAAGGGTCAGGGGCGGCTGCCTTCTCTTGACCGCTATCACAGTGAGGTTCAACAGGGGGGATAGTCGTTATTGGAATGTCACCTGTTATGGCCGCATCCTTCGCAGTCCCAACCTCTCCGGCACCCGGGTCCGGTCGCTCGTGGCAGAGCTCCTCAGGTTGCCTTCCAGCAGCGGCGGGGTCCTCCCGGGGAGGGGGGCTGCTGTCCCGCGACTCCCCACCTCCCACTTCGGGCTCCTCGGCCGAGGCGCGTGCCTCGCCACCGCGCTTCTCCCGCGGCGGTTCCAGCCCAATGTCTCCCGCGCTGTTCGGAGTTTCAGACAAAGGTTTTGGGGTCTCCTCTTTGATGCACTCCAGGCTGGCAGTCAAAGACCCCGGCATAATAAGACCGGACTGGATCTCCGAGGTTTCCCCCCTCTCCTCCTTGCCATTTTTGTCCTTTTTATGCCACCGCATGCTGCTGAAGATCCCTTTCAGCCCCTTCTTTTGTCTGCCGCCAGCCCGCTGATCCGCGCTCTCCGCCTTGCCGTTCTCCGGCCTGCCGTTCTTCCTCAGCAGGGAGAAGAAGCTGTGCGACTTGGCCACCGAGCTGCCGGGGGAGACGCCGAGGCTGCCGGCCGGCCGGCCCTGCGCCTCCTTGCTCTGCGGGTCGCCGCCGCCCGGTTCCTCCTTCTTGCTGCTCTCCAGCACGGCGTCGGCCAAGCCGTCGTGAGTCCGGCTCCGCACCATCCCCGCTTTGCTGGCGCCCTTCCCCTCCCCGCCTTTGCTCCTCACCCCGAAGATGCTCGGCATGGTGCCCCCGGATTTCCTCCTCTTGAACAGTTTGAAGGCGGTTTTGTTAATCCTCCCCGACGGCTGCTCGGCGGCCGGAGGCTCGGCACAGTCGCAGTGCGAGTCCATGTCTGCCGCTGCCGCCGCCGCTGCCGCCGCCGCCGCCGCCGCCGCCGCCCGGGTGCCCGGTGCGATCCCTCACTGACAGCCCCGCCGCCGCCGCCGCCGCCGCCCGTCCGTCTCCATGGCAACCCGGAAGGGGGGATAAGCCGCTTTTCCTCCGCCGCGGGCCTGCGCCAGGCCGCCGTCGCCCACTCCGAATCAACCTGAGCCGCCGCGGCTCCGCCGGCAGCGCCCGGGCCTCCACCCCTCCCCACAAGGGCTTACATAACTTAACCCCTTTCCTCCTGCGCCCGCTCCCGCGCGCCCCGCGCCGCCCGCGCGGGCAGGGCCGTCTCGGCGCGCGCCGCCTGCCGCACGGCGCCGGGGGAGGCACCCCGCCTCGGGGGCGAGGGCGACGCCGCCCCGACGCCCGGCGAGCGGCCCCGGCAGCGAGCGGGGCCGCGCTCCTCGCCCGGCTGCAGCCCAGCCCGGGGCCCCCTCGCCGCTTCGCACCACCTCTTCTTCCCCTCTCCCGCGCAAAGGCAGGCTTCTCGGGTGCTCTGGGAGGGCGTCGCGGCTCCGCACGCCGGCACCCGGGCAGGCAGAGCTCAGCTTTTATTTACAAGAGCGTTTTGCATCGCTTCTCTGTCCTGCCGGCACAGTCACACAGCGCTTTAGGCCACGGACATGGCGTGACTAAAACCATGCGATGTGCAATGCAGCGAAGCACCGGCAGCGCCGAGAGAAAGCGGGGGGCGGTGGGGGGGGGGACAGTCTGCAGGTGACAATGCACCACACGACAGGGACAGACGGGTGGAAACATGGGACGCCCAAACTGGATCCGGGAGGTACATACCCCCAGGGGCAGAGGCAAAGGATGCTAACTTTGTGTCCGTTGCCCCCCCAGTCTTGCTTCCCCCTCTCCTACTGCACCAGGACGACTCGCACTGTCCCCATGTCCCTCTTTCTCCCCAGTGCCTGAGGCCACATGTCCCCACTGCCGATGACCAGAGGGGAGCAAGTGGCACAAGCTGGGGCACAGCCCAGCTCTCACTGTGCTCGCCTCCGCTGCCATGGAAGGGGAGCACGGTGGCAGCCCCCACACAAGCCTCTTCCAAGACCCGTATCCACTGCGCACAGTCATGGCACCCAAATCATGCCCATGGTGCACTGCCACCGGGGTTGATGGCCAACAGCACAGCCACATCGGGGTGGCTCGTGGCACCCTGGTCACAAAACCCCTCGCTGGCTGCAAATCTATCCCAGATGCAAAGTAAATTAGAATAGAATAGAATAGAATAGAATAGAATAGAATAGAACAGAACAGAATAGAGCAGTTCAGTTGGAAGGGACCTATAACAGTCACCTAGTTCAATTGCCTGACCACTTCAGGCCTGACGAAAAGTTACATCATATTATTTAGGGCATTGTCCAAATGCCTCTTCAACACTGACAGGCACCTCTCTAGGAAGCCTGTTCCAGTCTTTCACCACCCTCTCTATAAAGAAATGCTTCCTAATGTCCCGTCTGAACCTTCCCTGACAGAGCTTTGAACCATTCCCGCGCATCCTAGCACTGGGTACCAGGGAGAAAAGATCAGCACCTCCCTCTCCCTTTCCCCTCCTCAGGAAGCTGTGGAGAGCAATGAGGTCAGCTCTCAGTCTCCTTTTCTCCAAACTAGACAAACCTGGCCAAATTAACCTGCCCTGAGCTCCAAACTCGCTAAACACCACCTCTACCTTGTCTCTCTCTTGAGGCTGGGTTATTTCAGCTGGGGGGCAGTGCTCTGCGCCAGGGCTGCAGAGCAGACCTGCTTTCAACCGGAGCTGTAATAATTCATGTGCCCTGGCAGCCCGACTCTGCTATACAGTGTTAGTCTGGGCTCCTCAAAACATAAACGCTTGTCTGGGTTTTAGCTCTAAATGCAAGTGAGAACCACTGAAGAGAAGTCGCATGTGGGCCCTCTGGCTTGGGGCTAGGTTCTGCTCCCTTTGAAGTCAGTAAAAGGTTTTGCCATTGACTTCACTGGTTGGAAGAATTAGTTGTGGGGGGTTTTTTTAACATCATCAGACATTCATTGCGCTCTCCCACGAGAGCAGGTTGAATTATCTGTTGTGAATAATTTATCCAGTGAATTTAGTCCTTTTTCTGTTCATGTATAAAAAGTGCCATTTGCATTCAGAGTTACAACCGTTCAATAAGAGCAATATGAGCACATCATTCAACTTACAGGTCTCTCCTGCCTTCTGCAAGAGAGAGAGGAAACGACAGACGAGACAGAAGCCAAGATTTTGGCTGGAGGAGGAGTGAGTTACTTTTCACAGAGTGCAGTTCATAAACATGCCCAGCACCCAGAAGTCATGGGGACAGGGGGTCAGACCAGAACCTCGAGGCATAGGCGTAAGTTGCTCCCCTTGACTGTGCCTCCATCAATTGTGCCACGTCATGAGTCCCCCCATCACTTGGTAATATTTCCGATCTTTAGACAGATGAAGGAAACTTGATTAAAAAGAGAAAATACCAAATGCTCTTGTGCAAGTGCAAATGCAAATACACAGAGCCAGGCATCCTTTGGAAATTTGAAAGAACAAAACCTGGTCATGTATCTTGGGAAAAAGTGGACAAAACTGCTAGTAAGACTTGGCCACATGGCTGAACTTACCAATTTTTGCACTTTCATACTGGTGCTTCACTACATTTCAACAATCCTTTATATTTCACCAATTCTTCTTAGAAGCATTGAGTCCAAAGGAAGGAGATAGAGATACAAAAGGCAGAGAACAGATGACTTAATGCTTCACAGCTGTATGGAACAGACAAATTATTGTGCCCTCTTTCTTTTTGTGTGAATATCTGCAGCCATGACGGAAAGGGTGGACTTTCAGCTTGTTTTTCAGTCAACTTAAAATCCAAGTGTTGATGGAGGAAAGTGACTTGAGGTCAACCTGAAATTACTACTTTAGAAATGTTTTGACAAATTGAATTTTTTTTCTACACATTTGGTTTCAATCCTTTTTAAAATATGATTTAAATAACCTTGAAGTACCTCTGGAAATGGATAGTCATTCTAAAATGAAATATTAAAGCATTGAATTTTAGAAGTGACAAATGAAACGTTCCCATTTTTTCTTTTCTTTTTTATTTTATTGTTTTGTTTTAACCTGAAGACGTCTATGGATTCATCATAAACTCATGACATGCTTTGGTCAACCTGCCCTTGCAGGGCTATGGCAAGTGCACCCACCCCGACAACACTAGAAACTTCTCGACCGTTGAACGACAGCTCTCCCTAGTGACGACTGTCACATACACGCAAGGCCCTCAGCCAACGAAACACTTCGGTCAAAAGAAACTTCTCAACCGTTGACCATACATGACCACAGATCAGATTCAACTAGGCTATAAATGGAGCCCTGCCGCAGGGCAAATTGAGCTAGTCCTACTTGGAGCAGTGTGTCTGTAGTCAGAGACTCTCCTCTCGGGTCAGGACAGCACCCGAGGTAACTTCTGCAGGTTGAGAGCCCTCATCTTATAGGTGAGTGATAAGTGCATCTTGGATCCTCATTTCTAAAGCTTAAGAATTCTTAAGTCGGTTGTGTAGTATTGATTCTGTTTGACATCTTCAACCTGTGGTTTACTAATGTTTGTTGGAGTGTTAAGCGATTTTGACTAGAATAAGTTTCATTCCTAGTTTATCACTTCATTAAACAATTCTGGTTAGAATAAAGTTTATTTTGAGTTTATCACCTGCCTAATTTAATTCCTTGCAAGCCTCCATGATAGGGGCTTAACAGGAGAAGCTTTAGACAAAACGTTCACCAACTTCTAACTGAAGAAGAGTAATGCTGAAAGTTGGTTGTATTAATGCAAAATAGCTCTTATATCTAAGGATGTTTGGACACCTGGGTGCTGTACGATCAAGGGGGTTGGGAGAAAATGTTCTCTGCCACATCTGTTGTGCCGATGTCCTCGTGTGCAATGGGAACTTCACACAGAGAGGTGAGTGGCGTTCCCTTGCCCTTTTGGTTCCCCCTGCTTTCGGCTGGGATTTCCCCTGGAAGCAAATGACGTGGTCTCGTTTTTGCAAAACTGTAAAGGGATACGGGATCAGCTGTGTGAACGGCCTTCCAAGGTTAGCGACGGTGGTTTCTGGAAAAGGATGGTGAGGAGCTGGATGAAATGGAGCCAGAGACATTTTCTTCCATGTGGTCCTTTTTTATCTTTCTAGTTTTACATTCTAGGAAGCTCGTGCAAAGCCTGTGTAAACAATACCTACAACTTACTGTTTTTCTCAGAGGTTTAAAACTCAGTCCCCTGAATTATGGTAGGGATTTCTTTATGGCTTCCCTTCATCTCTGTGGGTCTGAAATGGAAGTCTGCTTCTGACACTGAAAAATGTCATAACTCTGTCTTCCTGGCAAGGGGGAAGAAAGAATGACAGACACCTTGCAAAGTGAAAACAGATGAGCTCTAATTTAAAAGCACAGAGTCTCCACAGTCAGCTGGGAGCTCCTGATGGCCTGCAGACAAGGGGCAGCTGTGGTGGGAGAGCTGTTTCTACCACATGCCCCCCCAACCTGGCTTAGCCTGCGGGGCATCTGACATAGTGGAAGAGGTCCCATGCTGAGCTCCATGGCACAGCCACACCAGTGGGTTTATTCCAGCTGAAGGGGATATCAAAAAGGGTCTGTAGAAGAAATGTTTTCAAAGGTGGATTTTTTTCATCTTTAGAATGAATATGAATGAGGAAAAACAGACAGAAACACTATATAACAAAACTATTCAGAAAAGGTCATTTAAAAAACATGTAGTATTTCTAGGTGTACACTTTTTTTAATAGAAATTAAGGATTTTGAGGTGAAGGCTGTCCTCCTCTTGTTCCCTGGACGCACCCTACAGCTTTTTTGGGCTATTTGCTGAAGGTTACTGTCACAGACTGCTGGTCCAGCTCCCAGCCTTGGCTCCACCACTGGCCTGTGCTGTGATCCTCAGGAAGCCACTGCTTTACTTCATTTCAGCCGAGGGTGTCTTCTCCAGTGACCCACAGGCGCCACAGTCCTGTCCCAGCCTGGCTCCCTACAGCATGCTGGAGCCACTGGGGCACCCCACAGCGTGCTGGAGCCACTGGGGCACCCCCGGCAGCTGGAGCCATCAGGTGAAACAGCAGCAGCAGCAGCAGCAGCAATAATTACAAACCAGCCGGCAGAGCCGCACCCTGCTTTTCCCCAGTGATTACACCAGGCAGATGCTCTCAGTTCCCCCGGAGGCTGCAGTATGTGGCACAGAATGAATACTGAATGAAAATCCTAGGATTCCCCGAGTATGAGTTAGTGATGGAAGTAACAGCTAGCAAACCATCTTGTCCCTCATTTGGACAGAAGCTCCAGAGTTGTTTGGTGTTTCGAGGCTGCCTCACGTGCTGAATGGGAGCACTGAGCACAGGGTGACAGGACAGAGGTGTCTGAAGATCTCTGCAGGAATTTTTCACTTCATGCTTCATTTGTAAGTAGCTTCAGTGACTCCAGAGAATCAGGAGCAGCCCTCTTGACATAGTACCCAGCATACGCTCAGTTTTAAGCCACAGTTTACCCATTTTCTGCTGAAGTTCTTTACCTTTTTTTTTGTTAGCATTCTCTACAGCTCTTTCTACCATCACATACACTATTGTGTATATATAATTCATGGGGCTTGAAGACGCTACATCAGTTTAAAACTAGTAGGTCTTCCTGATGATAAGCAGTGAATCTAAATTGCAGAAAGTGAATTGCAAGACTTTGGCTGGCACAGTGCCTGCGTCTAGACCCCAGCTGGTGATTGGAGAAAGTCAGCAGGCTTTTAGAAAGCCATAGATAATTACCATGCCAGGGTCTAGAACTTAAGGATGAGTACAGGGAGGCCAAGAGCAATAACAGGTTCATAGGCAAAACAGTCCCACTATCTGAAAAGTCCCTTCAGATACCGCAGTTTCTTCTTCCATGGTTAGGTGTGCTACTGCACAGATAAACTCTTCAATGCGTTAAAGTATCAGGAAATGGAAGAGATGCTGTTTGCTGGATTACAAAATCAATGGGCTCATTAAGGAAGACATAAGTAATGTCAGATCTCTGCTGATACCTTAAGATCTGCTTAGGGAACTACTGGGACTAAAAAAAGAGAACAGCTAAAAACAGCAAAAAAAAAAATTCGGAAAAAGAAATGGGGGATTAAAGAATCCCTCTTATTTTCCATATGAGCCTTCTTGCTGTAACACGTACTAGTGAGAAGTGTCTGCTCGTACAGGTACAGGGGAAAAGTGTCTGGATTTCTAATGTTTGCCACTTGTTTGCATTTACCCCCCAACAGATCTGTGTCCTCTAATACTGCATATTTCCTCCTTCCCTCTCCAGCCCATGCGGCAGCAGCTAGGACCTCCTCAGGGCCATTTGCTTTGTTACTCCTGCCTGTGTTTTCCCAGGTCAGACCATTTTCCACATCCTTTTCTGCAAACCAAACTCTCCCCAGCTGCAGAGGCATAAAGAGCATAAATGTGCAGTTCAGCATGTCCAGAGCCTGGCTGACCCTCACTCTTGGGCAGCTCAAATTTGGGGATGTCTCAGGGAAAAGGTTCTTAAAGGAATGTAAAAAATGCGATATATGGAAGGAAGAATAAAAAGTGGCAAGTAGAAGGTGAAGGATAAAGTGAGGTTTCCTACAAGCTATCAGACTGTCATCTCCACACAGGCTTCATGCTTACCAGAAACTGCCCGATTAATACATGAAAAACTGTCACTGGGAAAATCTGATATCAGTGCAATGTACAGATACCAAAGATCATCATGACTGGGAGGTGCGCATGTCCCTGTAAAGTATATCTCCAGTCTCCTGGGAGATGATAAACTGTCGTTACTTTGTTTTATTGGCTGAAGAGCTGCAGTACTGGGAAGGTACAGTGAGCAGAATAAGACCTGTTTCTCAAAATAGAGACCTGGACTGTTTTCAGAAAATTACGTCTGAACTCCACAAACTTGCAGAATTTGGAAGTGCCCGCTGCAGAACTGTGCAATTTAAGTAACCAAAATGTCCTCTAAATCTCCAAGAAATCACACCAAACAAGAGCTGAGGTACGGATTCTTGAACAGGTAAATGATCGTGCCCTTCTGCAGCATAAATGCGGAGGAAAGAAAAAACAGCCACTGACTTTTCACGTATTTAAACACTGGTCCAGTCTAGCCAAAAAGGGAAGAAGTCCCATTTCATGAGCCTGGAAGACTGTGTTAGACCAGAGACCTGCTAGTGAGGACTTCATGAGGAGGAATACGTCTTGTGTTCAGCAATAATGTTCTTGCAGCAAAGGCCAACACCACCTTTCCATGTGAAAGGAATCCCATGGCTACTGTGAGGTTTTCCTTTATTACTGTCACTCAGCCCCAGCATCCCTTTTGGGTGCAATTTAATAGAAAAAAAAAATGCTCATCAAGAAATGGATGTTCAAGGTTGAGCAAACCAATCATGGAGTTTCTGAAATCAAGTAAACGATCTGAGCTGAGAAAGGATGAAGTTACAGTATTTCATTCAAGATTTTTGTAGGTTTTTTGTTGTTGAAACAACTTTTCTGTATAAATGGCTTATGTTTTGCTGTTTTAAAGAGCAAAATAGGAAAATAACAGTAACCATCCCAAAATGAAGCAAAACACGAGTTTGACCCAAAAGAAAATTATTGAATGTTTTCCAGTTCAGCCAACAGACCGAAAAAATCGATTGTCTGCGTACAATCTCTGTGTTATCCAACTGTTCTTCCCAATGCAAAACAAAAGGATTACAGAGAAATAAGGAAGCAACTGAGAAACTGAAAGGGGGAAAATATCCGTCGTTTGGCTTAAATCTAAATACAAATTAAAAATGCAGGCAGTGCACGTAGTCCCCCAAGGGACAGATTTACTTCTAATTAATAATATGTTAGTGCCCTAGCCCTCTGCAGTAAAAAAACAAAAACCCTCTAGATTAATCCTGCCGTAACATTGTAGCTAGAACCTCTAAGTATTAACCCAGCCCAATCCCAGATTTACTTGCACTGTAATTACTGGAAATGTGGAGACTTTATTTTTTTCCATATACTGATCTGAAAAGAGAAATGTTAAAAAGAAATCCCATAAATATATGTTTTTTACATGGATATACAGCCATTCACTTTCTTCTTTGGATGTTTGCAATATCCCAGACATAATAAAATTTTTTTTTATTATTTCTAATTGTGCTAGTTAAGTTTTTCTACTTCAGAAATAAGTGAAAATAAATTCCTGGCTGTGCAGTCCCAGCAGACCTGACAGACAATAGTACCACAGGAGGGATGGGTCTTCCCCACTACCTTTAATTAAAAGCCCAAACAGGAGTGTAAGCAGATTAGGGGGACGATGGGGAATACTGAGTCAGAATGCATTTTTCAAACAGTTGAGAAGAATGATTTTTGGAGGATGAGGACATTTTTACTGAGAGGTAAGCATTCAAAAAACTTCCATTGCATTGGTGTTGCCCGAGTTTTTTTCTCACCCTTGTACTATATCGGACCTTTCCATTGACTTCAGCAGAAATACTTCTGATTAGTGTTAGTGGATGTAAAAGTCAGAATCAAGCCCTTAATTAAAGATTCAGCCTCCCTAAATAGGATACCTAAATAGATGTGATCATATTACTTGTGCTTTTTTTTTCAAATAAGAAATACTACTCCAATTTACCAGCAAGGCTATTGCTAGATTCAGCTGCTGCAGATAAAAAAAAAGTCCTTTCATTACAATTATTGATAGATACATTATTAGTTTGATTTCAGGAATGCTCTGTCTCACTTTCCTTCTTTCCCCTCATTTCACTGTGTACAAAGCAACCAGCCCCTGGGCAGAACATCAGTCAGAGTGGTTGGGTGCCAGCACCATGGTAGCACATGGAAGTCTTTGGGCTCAGGTGAAAGGACTCAGAGGCCAAATGTGAAGGAGGGAAAAGAAACCTGAGCATGTGTGAAACACACAGGCTGTGAGGGAATTGCTGAAAAGCTTTGGAACTAAATCTGGGCCTTGGAACATGGTGGGAGAGGAGAGAAATAATTGTGCTTTTTATTATGACAAGTTTCCAAAACTAATGACGGAATTCACTGTCAGGATTTTTTTCAGGACCCCCAAAACTGCAGCTACTCCTATATGAGCTCCTCTTAAGCAGATAGACACTATGTATTTTGTATTTGAAATAGGGTATGTCTCAGCAGCTTCCAAAAGGGTTGAATATAAGATGCTATACAAAACTAGGCCATGCCTTGCAAACCTGTAGGAACCACTGTTTTCCATCTGTTTCAAACCGAAGGGTAGGTTTCATCTCCCCATGCTTTAACCAGCTGCAAGGTAAACAGCTGCATCTCAGCTAGTTAGCTTAAATCCCCTTTCTCTAATGTGGCAAAAGACAGGTATTCTTAGGTGCAGTTTATTTGATCTGTTTTACTTGTCAGCTTAAGGGTGAATGAGGCAAATCTTATCCTAAAAGCTCTGAGCCCAAGTTAAATGTTCAGAGAAAAACACCTAAGGTTGCTCAAATCAGCCCCTCTCCAAATGTTTCAGCATTCGTGGATTTTCAGTGATTTCCTCCCTTTCTGAAAAATATCAGCCAACATTTTTCAGCTTTCAATTTTTCCATTTGGGGAAAACATTGTTACACAGAAATAAAACATTTTCCATCGTCTCTAATGCAAGCATGTGCATTGCTCAATGTATGTGCAAGTGGCAATGCCTGTTTCTTGCACCGGGCAAGCTACTAAGATGGTTGCCAGTTTGCAGGACTGGGACTCTGGTCAAAGTTACACCATGGGAGAGGCTTGGTGCAGCCTGGATTTTGGTTGTATCAGTCCCTCAGAGCTGTGAGAGTTTCTAAAGAAATCTGACCCCACTTGTTCTTTCTAAAAATGATGCCTTGCTACACATCAGTGAACTTGTTAGTTGGAGGCAGTCATAGGGACGCTGGTAGCTTGTAGAGAAGCACATGATTAATTTCCCACACGGCACTTTCACTGATCTCTTTTTAATATGGGTCTCTGACGCCCTGCTCTCACTAAAGAGCATTGTGTGGTACACGCGATACAAATAACACCAGAGGTTTTTTTCCAAAGGGCTATTTTTGACAGGAGCTGTTGCTCTGACAGCAGATCGCTTGATCAATTCTCACTGAATGTCAGCTAAAGGACAGCTTTTCAGCTTTCTCTTTTTCCTTTTTTTTTATCACTAAGAAAAACGAAGCAGTGGGTGTTGATTTATGACAGTTTTACTAAAATATCTAAAGAGTACAGTTCAGTTTAAGAATAGATTAGTACCAAGAGGAATAATCACTGGGGCTTCCACTCCTGCCCTTCTTCTTGCTCGGACAAAACAGGTTTGCAGAGAAGCACCATTTGCACAAGGAGCGTGTAAGAAACATAGGATTAGGCCCTTTGAGTTGGCTGGTAGGGTACCTGGGATGCAGAGCAAGCATCCCCCAGCCCCTTGGGACCTGGAGGGCTCTCCTCGGTGGTGTTTCCACACACAATAGCTGAATTCAGCATCTACCAAGGACAACTGCAAAACTCCCACCAAGCTCCACGGTGCTGGATCGGGGCCAGGGGCGAGCAAACTGGAAACCAGCAGCACAGGTTTGCCTGGTGTCACTGCCTGGTTGGGAAAAGCCCATTTCTCTTGACTCCTGGCCAGGGTATATCATCCCCTGCTTCCAGCAAAATCCAATGGGAAAACCATGCGCCAATCCAAAAAATGTCACATGTATCAAATGGGACAGTGAAGATCATCCAGTCCTTTTCGTGGAGTTTTTCCATGGAGCTTCACAAAAATAGGCTGACAGGTGGTCCCAGAGCTTTGCCTGAACTCATGGATTACCAGGCCAGAAGGAAGCATCCTGTGACTGTCAGATCTGCAGTCTTGGAAGACACAAGCTGGAGAAAATGACCTGATTTTTTTCAAAAACACGTGCCTATGGCCAGTCTCTCTTTTTACTTGCTCACTTCATGACAGACGTGCACACATACGCACACAAACATACATATCTAAACACACAGAAGTCCCAAAGCATTTTTTTCAGAGAGATTCTTCTCCTTTTCACACTCTGGTCTTAAACATGCCTAAGAGTTTACTCTCTCTCAAAATAACTCTCTATATCAGTTTTTTGAAGTACACTTGCATCTATGAAATAGTAAAGGGGATAAATGGACAACTAACTGCATCATTCATCTCATATCAATTGATAATCCCTTGTCAGGCTGATTGCTGTCAAAACCAGGACAAGCAAAGGTATTTTTCATTCCCTCCGCTGCAGCTGTTGTCTTTTTCTGTTAGCCCAGTTAAGCAAAGCGAAAAGGAGTAGCACCAAATCAGAGCCAGTTTGCCTTAGGATATAAATTGTCGTCTTGTATTTGTCCATAGCCAACACTGCAAGAATAACAAAGCGATGCCATAAAACTCAACCACTGTGCTAAAAACACAAAGGAACCATTTTTTCCCCTCCAACTCAACATGGCATCCAGCCATGACGCCCCATGACAGGCGCCGGCAGGCCCTCAGCCCGGCAGACAGCAGGGCTGCGCGCAGCCACCCTGTGTCGCCTGCGGCCAGCCTTGTGCCCGTGCTGCCGGGGGTCGGGGCTCAGCCTCGCTCAGCCTGAGCCCAGCAGAATCGGACTCCTTACCCCCACCACTCCAGAGCCGAGGGGTTTTGCTGGGTGCTGTCATGAAAGCTGTTTTCCCTCCTCCACCTCTTCTCCACACTTGGCAGGAGAGAGCCCTACACCTTTCAGCTTGGAAAACAAGAGGGAATCAGTAATTTTCTCTGGCGCTGTTAGCCAAAGCCCTCCTGGAAATGAGCTGACGCTATTATTGTAGAAGTCTAGCTGACTTCTGGCAACAAATGCCAAAGAAGTGCATCACCCTTGTGGCTTGTTGTCTACACGGCAGGACACCCTGTTGTGTGCAGGATTGTCACATGTAATCTATGCAAATGCAGTCATTAGCTTTAGCAGATGTTTTTTTTTATTGTGCTGCTTCAAAACTGAAAAGGGATCAGCAGGGATTTTTGTTTTCTTACCTAGATTTTGAGGAACAGAGTAAATTGCAACAACCTGTTGTTAATGTGAACGCACCCTTCCTGGTACGTAAGGTTGTGCACCTGCTTCCGCTCTACATAAGAACATTTTATTTACTGCTTTTAATTTTCTTGATCTAAATTTTAACAAAAATCCTCGTAACAGTGTTAGGAAAGTAGGTTTGTGTTTATTGTCTGCCTGTGACATGGAGACAAACAAGTACCTTATCGAGGTATCAAAGAGGAGAATCAATGTTAGCAGCAGATTTAAGTTCTTCATTCCCGGTCTTTGCCTACGGGGCAGTGCCCCTCATTACAAAATGCCCTTTTTGCTCTCCTTAGGCTTGTTCATCTCAGTTAGGTGCCTATGATAGAGATCAGAGCAGCAGGTAAGGTAGTTTGGATGCAGCCACTTGGTTTGGGGGGCGAGAGGGTTTAATGGCACGAATGCAGGCCCTTTTGTGCCTGTTGTCCCATCACCAGGCAGAACCCTGCGCAGAGAGCAAATACAACCTCAGTGTCCCATCCTTGAGCCGTGGTCGGGCCACGAGAGCTCCAGGGGCACAACCACCATCTGACCGCCAGAGCTGGCAGTGGGAATTGAGACCGGAGCAGGGACCGAGGCAAGACTGACATCAAAGAGGCAAGAAAGCGGGTGAAGCTGAACTAAGAGGATTTGCTGGGGGCTGTGCCAGGGAGCCCCTGGAGCAGCCATATGGCTGCAGGCAGTGCCGGGCACCACCAGCCTCCGCTGCCCCTGTGACCGTGCAAGCAGCTTTTTCTCAGCAGCACTGCAGTGGCCCTGCTGGGGTGGCACTGGGCTCCCCACCTGCCTTCCCTACGCTCTGCAGCTGCTTGCCCGGGGCCGCAGGGCCTCAGCAAGGTGCAGGGAGAGGGCAGGGAGGGCTCAGGAGCGGCAGACGAGGGGAGAAGGGAGCAAAGGGCTTGAGCGGCCCAGCAGAGCTCTGCACCCCGCAGCCCTCCCCGTCAGCCCCTGAGCACGAGCCCACCACCCGTGGGCACGGCAGAGGGCATTAGGCTGCACTATGGTAATTAAGTGTGGATTGTGCTTGTATCTCCTGGATGTTTAAATGTGAATCAGTTTAACTGAGTTTTAATTAAAGCTGTTGTGAATCGGCTTAAATCTGTGCTCTTTCAGTTGTCTAAGAAGATTTAAACTGCAGAGGTAGGATGCTATCTCACAGAGGCAGGAGGGTTTGAGCTGGTTAATTTTTAGAGGCATGTGAAAACCTAAATGTGCTGACCCAAATGCAGCTCTCAGAAAGGGCTCAACGCAGTGTCCTTGGAAATCAGTGAGCCCAGTTGCTCCGGGAATGGAGTCCCATGGGGACTGGAGACGTTCAGCCTGACAACTCTCTGTCCCAAGTACAAGGTACACTTTCGCTCTGTTTTCTCCAATGTAAACAAATAGTTTTGTGTATCCTAAAGAAAACCAACCCTACCAAAATATTCCATTGCACAAATAAAAGGGAAAGGGTAAGAAAAAGACCAAATCACATCAATTAGCTCCCTTACTGAACAATTGGAAAGCACTAAGTGATAGGAAGGCATATAAAATAAGATAGAGCAGAACACAGCAGCACAGAGCACTAATGTAAATTTGGTGTGACTCCAGCATCTGACTTGCCTTTTGCACTGCAAATATGGTGAAGCATTTTAAGGGAATGATACTTTTCTATTAATAATTTATAGTATTGATAGGGTATTTCTTGTAAGAGGTTGGGGGTTTTTTTTGTACACTGAACATTATGGATGTTCAATTATAATAAAGCATTGCAAGCTATTTGCTTCTAGCTAGGGAGAAAGATTTCCAGAGAAGTTTCTCTTAACATCAAAAGTGAAAAGTCATTTACACTAAGGAAGTACATTAACCTGCTACCAGTTAAGAGAGTATAGTATTCTCAAGATGCTTCTGAAAATTTTAAGTATCTTAGCATCAGATGGTAAATTATTATCTTGTATTAAGGTGTTTGTGCATAGTTTGTCATGTTTCTTTTCTACTTAATAAGAATTAAAGAGAACAAGAATGACACAGGATACTTTTAAAATGGCAGGAAGCAATAATCAGACACTTCCATCTGCCTTCATTTCACACTGGTAACATGTTTTTCACTCTCCTTGTTTGAAAGAGAGAAGACTAGAGAATGCTACTATGAATCTCTGTTCAGTGTGTTTCCCTTTACGGAGTTTCCTGCTATAAGCCATAGCTGGACAATCATACTACTGGGCTGAATTACAAAGGCAGGGCTTTAAAATGGAGTTATTTTTATACCACATCTGTAACACCCCGATCAAGCAGAACCCCGGGGACCTGGTTGTGTAAGACAGTGCTATCAGAGATGTAGAAAGCTGCACCTGCCAGTAATTTACATCAACACATTTTCAAGTGAGAAGTACAGATCTAGACAATGTATAAACCATAACTTGAGTGCCTACATTTGCATTTAAGCATCCTAATAAACAGCTAAATGAAAGCACCAAAAATCAAAGTCATAATACAAAAATACCAGCTGACTTAACTCGGAGCTCAGCCAGGCCCTACAAAGCCTGAGCCAAAGACCAAGCAGAGCAGTGAGGCTACACATTTTGGTGTGGGGGTGCTGGAGAGGGCGGCTGGATGCACTGTGGCCAGCCCTGGGTCGACTCAGGAGACAGTTCCCAAAATCCTGGCTCCCCGCTGCTCCTGTTCCCTGTGGCTGGAGACCCCTGCGGAACACCAAGGAGATTCCTCTTGAACAGAGTCAGGGAAATACGGGGTTGGAGGTGCCACACGGAGCCAGGAGAGGATTTCCCTTTCCTGTAGGTCTCATGAGGACTGCAGGAGAAGCAAACGTCTCTAATCCCAGCCCCTCAACCAGCCAAGGGAAAAGGAGAGCTGTGGACAGCATGGAGGGAGATGCCAAATGCATCCTTCCTAATAAGGCACATTGTGCCCAAGTTACACATGACGCCTCTGGGTGCCTCCTGGGCCATGTTTGATACACCTCACACCAGTTTTGGGTCTTCACCCCAGGCTGATGCTTTCTGTCAGTAACAAAGAGGAAGAATGGGTTTGTCTGACATGTAAGAAAGGTTGGATATTACTGAATTATAGAAAGTAGTGACCTCATATGTATCACATCATTTTTTCCCTTGATGTGTGCAAAGATATCACTATTAGAGATATACAGGCTCCATATAGTAAACAGTGATGGCTGAAAAGGTGTGTTTCCTGTCTCTGTGCTCATTTAGGCAGTTTTCTGTAAAAACTCCACTGGGAATTTCCTAAAGAGACTAAAACTACCAGACCAGTTTAATCCCTGCTTGCTTTATCTGCATTTCTAAGTCTCAAAATTATTTAATTAGTAACCAGTATTACAGCACATGTAGATTACTGTCCTATTAAGACAACAATTTTTTTAGCAGGATTAAAAAAAATAAAATTGTAAAACTCCTTTGCTCTGGCCCAGTTTCCAGCCATTCAGCTGGACAAATGGGGGCTCGTGTTTGTGAAACACTCTTATTGCTGAGCAGATTTCTTGAGTTTTTGCACCAGGGAACTGCAGACTTTTGAAACTCTTTTTGTTGCTCCTCTAGAACACAAAGTGTATCATGAACCACTGTTACCAAAATAGAAATGGCTGGGGTTTTTTTTCTTTTTCCATAAATATACAAATAACTTTATTGAACCCTGGGACAGAAACAGTAATCTCTGCTGACATCTTGCAAAGCACAAGGAGCTGGTGTATGCTGGGGTTGGTCCGTGTGAGTGGATACAGCCCCACACTCCCGGAGGCTCTCCAGGACCCACTTTGCCATCAACATCATCACTTTTGCAAATCTTAGCCACTAATTTTGTTTGCAGCAAACGACACAAGACTTCTTAGTCAGTTCTGCTCTGGGGAGAAACAACTCTCACAGACAGCTCTTATATTTAGCATGATATCTTTTCAATTTTTTTGCACATTCTCCTTGAAAGCTAAACAAAGCCATAGATTTTAGCATGAAAGATAACCGCAGTAGCCGTCTTCCCCATTTCAGTAGCAGAATGGTCACTAGTCGCCTTGGAGTGGCTACATGTACATTAAGGGCACTGGTTTATGCCAGTCTTACTGGCATCGCTGCAAAGGAACATTTGTGCTTGATTCTGCAAAACTTTGCTATTGAAATAAAAATGCACAAACTCTGCTTAATTAGGAAGGTACCTGATGATTGGAGTCATGGAAAGTGGGACCAGAGTGATGTTGGCTTTCTAGTCCACTGGGGATAAACTAGAAGCTGGAGGTAGCGAAGAAGGTCCTGGGAGACTCAAGGTTACTCATGAGACCGCCATGGGCTCCGGTGGCTCTGCACCAAACCGAGATGAGACAGCAGAGAGCAGGTGGGCTAAGAAGTGAAGATTTTTTTAAAAAGCAGCAAAAGATGAGGACAGAAAAATGATAAGGCCGTGCCATACAGAAAATACAGTATGCAGAAGTAACACCTTGTCTTCTGTCTCTAACGTATAACAGAGACTTCAGTTCAGCTGGGAAATACCCTGGGCAGCTGTAGCACAAGCTGACACAGAGGCTGATACACACGCAAGCCATGCCCCAGGAGGCCAGATCATAGGTGCGGGCAGACCCTGCCCAAGCCCCAGCGCCTGCGTTTTAGTTGTACTGAAAAGCAATCTACTGCAAAGCAAAGCTGGAAACATGGCTGGAGCGCAGGCAACACAGACTGGCAGAGCAGCCAGCAGTCGAAAATAATGTTTTGAAGGCAGGAACAGGCATGGGTGCTGCAACAGAAAGTCAGCCCCAAACCTGGCAGCTCCAGAGGTGTCTCACCAGCACTAACACAGGTGTGACCTGGTGGGACTGACAAGGAGTGAACCCTCGCAGGTGTTCATGCAGACACCTCCAGGCTGCAAATACTGCCCGTCCTCTGCTGCTTTCCAGACAGAGGAGGCACCTTGCTGCCGTGGCTGGAGCAGGAGGAGAGCACCCCTCAGGCTACTTTGTCCCATGAGAAGTGACTGAGACCCTCACTCCACACTGGTTTCTGTGCGTGGCTGAAAAGCAAGGAAATGAAATATCCCTGAACTTGCAGGTAGTGTTGCATGAAGATAAGAGGAAGGAAAAAACACTCATGCCTTTCTCTTTTGTCCTTTCCAGGCAAGGGCAAACGAATCTGGCCAGGATAGTTGTTTTATAACTGAATTAACCTTGAAAAAAATACTTGCTTTTGCATGAACTAAGACTTTTTGAGTTCTCTCTAACACCCAAAGGGCTCCTGGGTTTGCCTGCCATGAGCCAAATTCCAGCTGCCATCCTTATTGCCATGTCTGACCGCAGAGGCATCGTTACTGGTGTGAGCTAGTTCAACTCACCAGTTACTGATCTTCTGGCCCTTCCAGATCTTTATCTCATAGTTTCCTCTTGCTGTTAAAAGACAACACCATCAAGAGAGGAATCTGGCAGTGTGGGAAGTGGCTGAGCTTCACAAGAAGTTCCAGGTAAAACCTCTTCATCTGATTTCTGTTTCTGATCACTTTCTTATTTACGGCCATTTCTCAGCTGTGTCCTTTAAAAATTCCTTGAGGGAAAAATATACCCTGTAAAATTAGAGTTATCCTTGATACTCTTCAAAGGTTGAGTGTAACACAGGTGATTTGTTCACTTCTTTTCTTCCCACACATACAAATGAGAGACATTGTGTTCAACATTATTTTCAAATACAGGCACTTCGTATTCTTGTCCTCAAAAGTAGCACACACCTTTATTTCTTTGAGGCAGTAAAGAAAAAAGAAGGAAGGACAAGGGTTTTTGAGGACAACCTTCAGGAGCAGAGGATAAAATGCAGTGCCCAAAATGGAGCAGTTACAAAAAAGGAACAAGAGCAAGAGAAAAACCAGGAGTAACAAGCAAAGGGCAGGGGCGAACAACCCGGTGTGCAACAGAAGTCTGACTAATGGCTGGGCCTGACAAAAGGCACAGACATTAAACAGATGGGCTGGAAAGCCAAGTGAAAGGCTGAAATGGCCGCACTGCAGTGCTGCATCCCGAGATGGTCCCCCAGTACCTGGGGCGACTCAAAGGAGAGGAGCAGGGACATGTGTAACCAAAGCCAGCAGCTTCTCCAGCACACACACTGATGGAAAAGTCACCACCATGCCCACGCTGCAAAGGCAGCCACACCATTTCTCTCTGGAGCTAAAAAGGGCATCAGAAACCCCTTGAAATTAAATAGCTAATGTGACACACACACACACACACACACACACACACACACACACACACACACACACACACACACACACACACACACACACGTGCATGTCCCTTGCTTGAGGATACAATTGATTCGATGGCCATGTGTGATTTGAGTAACTGCAGAATTCAGAGGGCCAAACTGATGTGTCTGTGACAGACAATTTCATTAAAAAATTAAAAAATACAGAATTGCCAGTTTTTCTAAGTGGCGAAGTCTTGGAGAGTCAACAAGGAATTCACAAGAACTCAGTGAAAAACAAAACCTCAAACCCAAGAGCTGCCAGCTGACAAGAGCAGCCTGGAATTGTCTCAGTTAAATTTGTGATTTCACTTCCCCCAGGGTGTTTTTTTGTATGTTTACAAAGTAACTTCCTTAAATCCTTAAATCTTGACAGAACAGCTGAATGTGAAGACTCTCAATTCATATTAGTTTTTCTTTCACCAATTTTGTGGAAGAACACCAGCACACTACTTCGGTACTCAGGTTTCTGTCTCTCTGGCTATTCAACAAATTAGTAATAAGGTAAATTAATGTTTTTATGGTAATTTAGGTTCCTTAAATTGATGATGCTGTGCAAGTGGAAAAATAATTAGTATGAGACCTTCTGGTACCCACAAAACTCACTGCAATTGTGGCTATAGAAGGTCATTAGTTTTTCTTGACTACAGAATTTGTAGGTTAATGTATTGAGACCTTTTTTTCTTGCTATTACTGGTTTCATCTATGTGAGAGCTGTAAGAGGCTGTGGCTGTTTCTTGCTTTCCAAGTGCAGAACTACAGTCTGTTCCAGCACAACAATTTTTATATTTCTGCTAGTTGGTGTAAGGCTGTGCCTATTTGCCCTTGATTATGTGTTTAATTAGGTCTACAATATTCCATAATTAATCTCTTAAACAAGATCTGAAATGGAGATTAGTTCTTGTTAGGATTTTCAGCTTACTCATCTCTTTTTACTACATGAAACAGCCAATGCATTTCTCTCAGATACTCTGTTAACTCTTCGTGCTGTTATCCTAGTCCAAATATTCCTTCCAACACTTCCAATCAATATGCACTAAAAAAGTTTGGCAATCAAAAAAAAAAAAAGCAGCTAACAGAATTCTGAGATGGGCTGGATTTTCTCTCTAGCCAGGCTCACACCTATAAAATTTCTTCCACCAGCAGGTCTCCTGCATGTCCTTCACTCCCATTGAAGCAAAAGAAAAAACAGCCTGCATGATCGCTCTGCTGCAAATTTTCCCTCTTTCCACCCCAGCTCCCAGCCTGAATGTGCTTTGTCTGGGCTGCTGCTTTGATGTTGCATCAGGCAGCCTTGAAACAATAACTTGAAGACAGCATTAAAGCCAGCCAAGGGTAAAACTTCGAGCTGCTACTGTGCAATTGTGCAGATACATGCTATAGCTTTGCAGGGAAGCTGGACATGACCACCTAAGCCCCCAAATTTGACACCACGGGCTGCCTGGCTGCCTCTTGTGAGGAGCTCTGTGAAAGCTGGGCAGGAGCAAAGCTCCATCCTCCCATTTTGAACCGTTCACTACTTTGAGTGCAAAGAGGATGGATACAGCCCTGCCAGAGCTGTCGTCATATGTTGTTTTTGAACAATGGAGGATTGAGAGGGGGGAAAAAAAAGTTGTTTGTGTGTGTGCATCTGTCAATAAGGGAGCTTAAGTTAGGGATGAGAGATACTCAGGGAGATTAAGTGTAGCAGATTTATAGGTGAAATCTGGTTAGTGTTGATGCAAAAGGTTGTGGGGGAGATTTTCAAAAGCACATGTGGGAGGAGACTGCTTGCATACTATTGATTTTCTATTTTGGTGCCTAGCTCTCATCACTGTATGACAGTCTTGTGAAGCACTGGAGCTCCTGGAGATACTGGAAGATGCCCATGAAGCAAGCAGGTTGATGAGTCAACGCCGACACCATCATCCACTGCAGAAAGGGAGGGGGAGGGAACCATGGGAAAGACACCCCCATTCTCCCCATATTGCAAAGTGAATGCAATGCATTGGTCCCTACTCCCCACAGGTTTCTCAAATAAGTGGTGGCTCAGGTGGAGGTCAAAGAGGAGGTATATCATTCAAGAGCTGTTGGCATGTTTCCAGCTTTGCAAGCAGGAGTCATTGCTGCATCAGGGAGCACTAACAGAGGGGATTGCAACCCCTGAGTCCACTTTCCCTGTAATTAACCCATCCTCATCTGCAGGCAATCCCTTTTTCTCTGTTTTGTCCAGGCTTGGGTAATGGCACCCAAGAACCAGCAGGAGAGATAGGGCTGCAGCAAGTGCCCACACACATGGAGCGGGGGAGAGGGGGATGTAAAAGCGGGCATGGCTTTAGCAAAGCTCTGAACCAGGGCCACTACGGCTCTTTGCTCGCTGTCAGGAAACAGCAGCTGCTGGTCCACCACATGCACTTTGTTTTTTTTCTGAAGGCAGAAAAATAAAGTAGGTCACTATTTTATTTGCCAGAAGCAGAGATTAAGGATATTAGGAAAGAGCACAGTATAGTGTAAGCTGCTGATAAAAACCACTAGAGATCCAACCTGCACGGGTTTATACATGACATGAATGAGAAACTCAGTTACTGACATGAAAAACAGAGATCAT
This sequence comes from Gymnogyps californianus, assembly GCF_018139145.2. Classification (NCBI taxonomy): domain Eukaryota; kingdom Metazoa; phylum Chordata; class Aves; order Accipitriformes; family Cathartidae; genus Gymnogyps; species Gymnogyps californianus. Next base: position 21,533,895 of record NC_059471.1, read on the forward strand.
GTTTAGATACTACATGAAGAAGAGATGTCAGGTGTGCTAGCAATAGAGGAAATTATGCATTAATTAGAGGCTATTAAAGCAAAGATGTAAGGTTTCTGGCTCTTGAAAAAACAGTAGACAAAGTAGAAAAAGATTAGCTGTCACATCAGTTGAAGAGTGCTAATCAAGCCCTTGTTTATTTTCCTTAAGAGGTCTCAGTTTCTAAAGCACTGCACACCTACAAAGCCTCTTCAAGTTGGTGAGAGCTGTGGGTAACCAACAGCATTTAAGATGACTAACCTAGTGCAGGGAGCAGCAGGACATCATCTGTAGGACCACCGCTATATATCCATAGCCATTAGGCACACCAAGCATTGTTGCATGCAAAGGCCTTGGGTGTTTTGCTGTTAAATCTTCACATACTGAGAAGATAATTGTTCGCGCTCCCCATTCAGGCATGTCCCATCCAGCAAGAAACAGGGAACATTATATCTCACACAAGTCCAATTACAAACAATTGGCAAATTCTAGGAAAATGAGAGAACAGAAAAATCTTTTTTATTTTTTAATGAGAAAAAAGAATAAAGATTCACTAGGAACTACAGGAGATCATATGCACAAATTATACAATGCATCAAGAATTTGTACACAATTCTCATAAGTATGAATGATACATTTCAGTGAAGTGTATAATTTGGAACTTTGAAGTTCTCTCTTCTTTAGACTCCTCTCTTGCAACTATGTCCACATGGACTTGTCCTTACACAAGCAAGGAGGCAGTAGCACTTGTTAAAAGCGGTGAAGGTGTTCAGAAAACACCCCACCAGCGTTTCACTATTGGGACCCCTCCTGAGCAAGCGTGTCGAAGAGGAACCGAAGCTTTTGCAAGTGGTCAGAAGGCTGCAAGACCACCACAACTCATTTCCATTTGTGAAGAAGTAAGGATTTTAAGACTAGACATTATTAAAATGTGTAATGCCTTGGAAACAGACAACACCCCAAAGGAAATGAGGGCAGAGACTGGGAAGATTTATCCGTAAGTCATTATTTCAGGTTTTTTTTCATTTCTAAATCCTCTTTCTTTCACTATTTGAGGAAGGGCTCCTGGGAAACACCTAGCACTGCAGTCTCAGCCTGCATCCCTGTGCACGTTTCTTTCTAAACCCTCCTGCTACAGATAGAAGTTTATTTGCTATGTAAACCCAACCCGGGACTTTCACATTGTCCAGGCTCACCTACACAGCAGTGAGGATCCAGGCCCAGCTCCCCAAAGCTGAGAGCCCGCTTGCCCTTCCCACAAACACGCAGGGAGTCCCAGGACATGGCAGGAGGGGCAAGGTGGGGGGGGGGGGGGGTGCCCCTACGTTCACACAGGTGGCTGCAGGAAGAGCAAAGGCAGAATAATGCACACATGGCTGAACTGAAGGAGCCAGCAAAGGCAGGCACCAACCCAAGATACATCCTGGACATGGGCTTCATGCTGCCCCTTTATGTCACAGCAGAAGACCCTGGAGCTGGTGTAGCCCCTGGGGGACCAATAGTTTCACACTTATCCTACAGAAGGGAAGAAAAGTTATGATTCATCCTTCATAGTCAAGAGAAATCTAAAGTGAGGTAGAGGTCTAAAATAGGTTACATGGATGGCTACCTAGAAACATCTCTCTCTCTCTCCATTGTCTACAAGGGAATCCAGAGGACTTTCAAATGCTGTCGCCTAACATCTGGACATAAGCACTTAGATATATACTCCACACCCTTGTCCTGGCTACCCTGTGCCACAAGAGAGGTGACTAAAGCCATGCTAACAGGTGGGTTAGGCAAGCTGGGGGAAGGCACTGTGGCAAGCGGCCAGGCATGAGGACTTAAACCCACCATGAGGAGCTGGCAGCTCCCATTAGCAGGATAATCAGAACTCAAGAGTTTTGGTACCTGCTTCACCAGAGGCAGAGAAATCTGGCTCCTTGATGTTATTTATCTGATTCTGAACAGCTTTGTGGAAAGTTTTTTATTATTCTCATCTTCATTAACTACTGCTTAATTTTGTACTTCCCATTTTCTCCAAGGTCTGTAGATATTACAGTTTTGATTCTTCTGTTTACAAAGGAAAGCTAATGCTTTAAAACTATGTATTGACCTTCCATTCACTTCAGAATTTTGTTTTATGTGAAGTTCTTCTTTTTCTTCCTCAGTTTTGCCTCACAAACTAATGGAAGAGAAAGATTTAATATCTTGATTTTCACAGGTACTTATCTTCAGCATTTTTTCTTACCCGATAGATCTGCTGGAACTGGTAATAAGGGGGAATGCTACTGTCTAGCTTCTGCAGAACTTACTTTTTCTGCTTTAGAAGCTTTTTAAGACATGTTAAGATAACAAATACCGGTCATCTTAGAGTAAAACCAGCACTTTAGCATAAAATATTCACTGTGCCAACATTGAGGACCTTCATCTACCAGCTGTATGCTGCTGTTCTAATCATCTAGATATAATATTGCCATTCTGCAGTTTGACAGAAATTTTAAGCAGTTTGGGAGGAAGTGTTATTCATTGTGATTTTAGTACCTCTTCATGGATTAATTGTAGATATTTTCCAGATAATACTATTAGAAAATAGAATTATCTATAGATCAAGCTTCAGGGCCCTCTGTGAAATTGGTCCATATAAATGCCATATAAAATAAGACTAAATCTTTGACCTGAATAGATTGCAATCCAAGCAAACCAAAGGGAGAACTGATGAAAAGAGGATATTATCTCAGTTTTCCACAGGCAAACAGGAGTAACAAAGAGATTACAAGACTTATCTGAGGTCAGAGAGCGCCTGCAGCAAACCCTGCCATCCAACTCACATCTCCCAAAGTTCCACATTTAAATATGAAGCCATCTTCCTACTTTCATAAAATCATAAGAGATAATTAAAAAAAGCTAGAGAATTAACCCTCAGTTTATTACAGTCTGGAAATTATTACAATATCTCTAAGAGAAACCAAATTATCTTTCTCTGAGTCATGTATCTGCTAGTAATTTAATAGTTTTTCCAGAGAGCTGGGGTACAATAAAATTTTTTTGCTCGCTCCACCTAAAGAATGTGGTATATAGGAATATTTACAAACTATTTAAGATGCTTTGGTGAAAGCAAGTCGTGTAATTCACATCACCTATTTTGTTAGACTTGCCACATAAAAAGGAAACATTGCTTTCTATACCAATTGCTACATTACTCCACACTTACCTTGAAGTAAATCTCCTTCACAGAGACCGAAACTAATAGGTAACCAATTAATATCTTCAGTGTATAGCACAATTGCTGGCCATCACACAGATGGCAATTTATATCTGTGTTTCAAAAACTGCATTTTGAGAGAGAAGAGAGAGGAGGATTTCCTACGTGCCCAAGGGAATAAAAGCCTTGCCTCTACACAACACGTAGGGCTTCGTCACCAGTGAGGAGCACCTCAATGTAGTCAGCGCTACCGACCCTGCTCTTCCACTTCCCAGTTCAATGTATTCAACTGCTGGCATCACTTCTTGCCCTCAGACCTTGGTATACCTGTGGTATCATGGCACATGTGGAACATGCCTTGCAAATAATGAGGATCCAACACCAGTATCACTGAGCCCTTTGGGAAACACAGGTGTATGGGGGAGCAATATTCCTCGGGGACATCACAGGTTAAGCACACAAAACACATCTCCTTTTAGCATTGCAAAGCTCTGCGGAAACCTGCTTTTCAGTTCTAGCCTGGCTTTCCCAGCAACATACAGCACAGACCACTTCAGAAACACTCCCCTTTTCAGAGCTAACTCATCTATTTAGAAGAGTCTCCTCTGGCCCATTAGGCTCAAATCTCCCTACCTGGGGTAGGGACTGTGGTTCAAAGCCTTCCCCTTATCCAAGCTGGTCTCACTGCATCCCCTGAGCCCCCAAGAGTCTCAGAGCACTTGGCCAGGAAGATGAAGACTGGGGTTTTACAGTGATCTTAGCCCAAGTACCCTCAGAGTTGTACTCCCTCTTATGCCCCTTTCCTTCTCTTTACTTCATGTATCTTGATTAGTTATCTGGAGGCCAGCTTTGCTTCCCTGGGGGGATGGAAAGTACCATGGTGCTTCATGGCAAGCTTTAGTCATCACAGAGAAGCCCAAGGAGAGACTGAAGATGAGAGGGGGCTGCTCTCTCATGCTTTCTGCTGCGCTGCAACCCTGCTCAGCCTGAGCATCAGGACAGCCCTGCCAGAGGGGTGTCTGCCTGAACCCACCCAGGTTCATTAGGAAAATGAACTAGGGCCTCCCTTTCACATGCAACTCTTAACCAGTACATTAATAGCTAAAAGGCAGCAGAGAAGAGGCAGGATTTGGCACCCGACCTCCTTGCGTCTTTCACCAAGCACCAGCATATCTTGCTGGCAGTCTCTAACCAGCTCCCTGCTCAGCACACCGGTTTTTTGAATCCTGTTCTTCAGTTTCTCTTGCCAGCCAGGCAAACCCATCTCTGGGCTGCAGTCCAAGGTCTGCTACCAGTAGGATGAGACTTCAGTCTCTGATGTCTGTTAATGGTGTCCTGTGAGTCCCCCAACTCTCCATGAACAGCACAGGGTGTCCAGGTGCCTTGCAATGCTCCCCAGTGCTGCTCTGGAGGCCACTGCCACGAAGTGCTCCATCAAATAACCACTGCAATGTTGAACATCTAGGCATCTTGCTCCTTCATCAGCCCTTGCTTTCCCAGGTATGTTTTTCAGCCACTCCAAATTCTAGACTTTTAACCTGTAAAAGCAGCGGGGACGTGACTCATGGCACCTGACTTCACACATGACTGAGCGGGTCACCCGAGGCTCCCTGCACAGTCAAATGACAGAAACGGGCATTTTCACCATGCGGTTTGTATGACCTATTTCAGATGTGCACCTCCGCCTGAGGGCAGCTGTGCACCAGAAGCAGCTGTTCCATCTGTGCAAGGAGCCAAGGGCGACCAGCTCAGAGGTGGATGTCTGCACAGAAGTGGGCACATAAAGCTGGAGATGAATCCCACCGGGTGCCACTGGGACCTGGGTACATGCCAGCAGCTTGTGATTCCTCTTTCCAGCAAACCTGAAGGAGTGCTCAAGGGTTGTAGTAATTTACATGGATACTGGCTCAAGTGGGCAAAGTAATTTCATCTCTCTTTCCATTGCTTTTCTATGATTTACAGCTTTGACAGGTATTTCTGCATTGCTTCTGTTTTATTAAATTGGTGGTAGGATCTCTTGAGGCAACTTTAAAATACTTTGCACAACTAACCTAACATTACTTGCTTGCTCAAGTTCTCATATGAAATTCACTGGTATTCCACACACCTCTTCTAGCCAGTACAAACCTATTACTGTGGAAATGACTGAGAATTTCAGGATTAATGAATTGTTCAGTAACCTCATCATTATTCTGCAGGTTTTCAGTCCTATTTGTAGTCTTACAGGACTTGATAAAAAAAATAATCAGTGAGCATCTTCCCTAAGAAGTTATATAGATGGCTTTCCCTGCTATATTTGTGGCTTTCAGTTTTAAATAAAATCTGTTTTTCAGAAATCAACTTATCCAACTAAATAAAGTCCGATAAAGCACAGCCAACTACATATTAAAGTCTACAAAAATGGCAGAAAGAAGGTAAGAGAGCAGTTGCTATTATCTTTGTACTGCAGAAAGGAAAAAAGTGATTTATTGGTACTTTAAGTATTACAGCTGAAAATGATAATGTCGCAGCAGCATAACTGCATTACGTAAGTAGCCTCAGGCTCTTTCCATAGTTCTAACTCAGTCTAGATGGCACATAAAAGCTCACCCACAAGGACAACAGTGGATGTGTGCCTCCAATTACACTGTCATTTGAATGGCAGTAAAAACAAGGAACTAAACATAGTGTTGAGAGCTGCCTCTCAAACTGAGATCAACAGTAACTAATATTTCAATTTTCAAGTCGCCATAAAGACCAGTTCCAAGTATTTTATGTTCTAGTAATGAGGTATACTTCGCTTTGACAGAATTTTTCTGTAGAAGCTGTCTTGTCCCACCCCCACCCCCATTCTGCTTAGCTTTATGTCCAGAGAGCTCAGAAAGAAGAGTAAGCAGCTGGACAAGTATGTCGTTAACATTTCTGTGCTGAGCCCTTCACCCTCAATGAAGGTTTAAAAGTGAAGTGAGGCTTCGTTTAGTTTGTTAATATGAACTGGAGTATAAAGGCTTGACAGCTCCCTCTCCTAAACTTCAGTATATTTGAAGACTTACACTCCAGAATGGGCAACTAAAGCATTGTTACACTCCAGAGTGGGCAATTAAAGCACTGTGGAGTACATGTCACTATCAGATTACATTATTTATTGGATATTAATAACAGTATTTCACAACAAAGTAAAATATAATTGGCAAAAGCAAGAGATTGAATACATCACTTCCTTCACCCAGAAGGAGTCACTGCCTCTGCAGAGCATCTGGGTAGGAACATCTTCAAGACAATGGATCATTTTGAAACAATCCTTGCATGCAGGAAACCATCCTGTTCCTAACAAAGTGGCAAATGTTGAAGTCACAGTGTTCATTATATTGTCTTCAGAGAAGCATTACTTACCCACTTCAGGGAGTGTGAATCCACTATAAAGAAAAATATTTCAAAAATTACACCAAATACCCAGTATTATTTTCAGAATTAAGCCAAAGATGTCTTTTTTTTTTCTTTCTTAAAACTATATGGATTAAAAAGATGTTTTACACAAAGTGCTACCAGATTAAATTGCTACATTTAATTAAAAAAACCTATTCAGACACAGGAACATCTTGGATTTTTTTTTTTCCCTCCTATAAAGCATACTGTAGTTTGGAACCAAATACAAAATATTTTTTATCCGAAGTGGAAAACTCAGTTTAGCCCAACCTCTACCAGAGAGCTGGGAGGGGAGCTTTTCCTTAATCTGGAAACTGGAATTAACGTGAAAAGTTATGGAAATCATGATTTAATAATGAGCCCAAAAGTCTCTCTGGAGCTGGTAGAGTCTTGCTCAGTGGTGTAGCTGTAGTTCTGTTTAATGGCCCAAACGCTGCTGGAAAACCAAGTTCCCTTGACCTTGTAAGACCTGGATGCCTTAGCTCTTTCTAGGCTGTGATTACCGATTTCTAAAAACCTCCCCAGGGAAAGAGCATGTCCTCAATACACATGCTGCCTCTTTAACCAACACTAAAGGCACCCCCATTATCTGTTACACTAATAAGCCTACAAAGCAACAGACTGAGCACGAGCAGCACAATTTCAGAATGTCTTTTAATTGCAGTAAATCAGAGCAGCTCTCCCTAATCCTCACAAATGACAGAGTACCACGCTCTTCACATCCTCAAGTGCTGCTCAGAAGTGCTGCTCTTCCAGCACTTGCCTAATGGTCCTTTTCAGAACAGGGTCAGGTCATTAGCTCTTCTGCAGACCTGCCATAATACCAGTTTCCAAATTACTGCACTGTTCTGCAGCTCAGACCAAGCATGGTGTACTGTTGCTAGAAATCCCAAATGGTGGTTTGCTACCTTGCTGACTTGGATAGCTGTTACCAAGATGAGCACTGTCATGCTCACAGTAGTAAAGCACTGTCCCTTGGCTGACCTCTGCAGCTATACATGAGCAGCTCTTCCGAGCCTCAGTTGCCTTAGAGTCTGACTGAATATAGGCAGATAAAAGAGAAAAAGCAAGAAAATAGTAGAAATGACCAGAAACTGAATAGCCACAAGAGCACTAACCACAACAGAGCATATAGGACTCAATGCAAATCTGCAAATAAGAGAGCAGTCTCTGCCAAGTTGTGCTCTTTATTTAAACTTTTGGCAAGACTTTAGGATAGCAAAGCGGAGTTTTACATATGGATTCTCATCTTGAAATAGAACAAGCCAAATTGAGACCCAGGAATTTGAATTTTTAGGGCTATATATATAAACTCAGTTATAGGATTATATAAATAGCTCAATTCCTCCATACATTACAATACTTCAAACACCAGTAAGTTAAAGTAGTTCTTGCTAGCCTAATCCTTTCCCCACTGCTGAACTCCAGCTGACCAGTCTCTCTCGTGCAACAGTCTAAGTAGAAATTCATTCTCTTACAACCTCGTGACCCACTCTTGGTATGCAGTCTCCTCCATGTGATCTCTGCTTGGGAAGCAGCTCTCCTTTCCTTTTCTTGGTTCATATCAGCAAATAGCCAGACACCAGTTATCTCTCTTCTCCCAGGCTGTCCTTTGGCACTGTGGATGGACCTGTGTGCTACGGGATATAAGCAGCAAAGGAATTAGAGCACAGTTCAGCCTCAATTTTTTTTTACAGCTACCAAGACCTCAGTGCTCTCCTCTGCACCATATTTCACAAAATTCGTAGCGATGGTTACATCCAGTTGTGCTTCATGTTCCCCCTTTACGTTTTCCTGCCCCAAAACACATTCACCATCCAAAGTCAACTCACCATAAATTGTTAAAAAGAACCACTAGATTAATATTTACAAATCTTTGTCTTGATAAAGCACCAGGCACTAAGAGTGCTTACGCTTCTCCTTTGAGATACTACTAACCACACACCTCTATCATTCTAGCTGCATTCACACTGGGATTTAAATCACTTATGAAGTAGAGTTACAAAACAAAACCCTCCTTAAATGTAGATTTAACATATGCATAAACATTCATCCTTTTTCTTCCCCTAATCATTCCTTTTCCATATACTTCGTAACAGCTGTCAGTAGTCTCCTTTGACATTTCCTGCACCCACAATGAGCATTTAAAAGCCATTCATATAAATGATATAATAGCAATTGGAACATTTTTCCTGCTCATGTGCTGTCCTTATCACATTCAAGAGAAAAAAAAGTAATCAAAGTTATTATCTTATCACAGTAGTCACACTTTAACCTCTCAAATATATTGTTGACTAATGGGACATTTGCATGTCACCAGATAACACAGAACATTAGAACGACAGTGCACATGCGAAGTCCAGCAAGTGAGCAGAAAAGCAAGCACTTGGTTTATTAAGAATCATTTCTTCCACCAGCATACTACTAAAACCAAGTTTACTAAAAGCTTAAAGTGGGATTAGAAAATAAAGGATCCAATCACTGAGAGCGTTTCCCCCAGTAAAGCATTCTCACATGAATCTCAGAGCACTAAGCTGCAGCAGTCTTGCACTTTCATAGAGGGACTCAACCAGAGCAGCTACTATCAAAGCTGAGGAACATTTCTGAACAACATCCACATTCTTGAATATTCAGGGAATAGCCCTGTCCTCTGCCAAGCCATATTCTTGCAATAATGCAGCCACCTTTAGTGTTTTACCCAGGGCAGCTTCAGGGGGTGGAAAATAAACACAAAGCAGACAGCAACATTTTTAGGATCACTCAGTCTTGCATCAAATTCTGGAACTAGCGCAGTCAGCATCGAAGCCCTCACACCACTGTAATATCAGCCCTTCCTCCCCACAGTCCAGCATGGCCATCACAAGGGTCAAGAACGACATATCCATCTCCATTTTTACCTTTATATAGTTTTTATGTCCCACTTGCTTCTCTTCAACCATTCTGCACAGGAGCCAGCTAATTCTCACACATGCTGTCTATTCTCAGTTTAAACATGCACACTCCAAGTAATACCCAAACTTAGGCAGGTTGTAGTTATAGACAAGTGAGGCAATGAATGCTCCCTGGGCTAAGTCAATAAAATAAATTAACCAGCCTCTAGGCTATAGTAAGTGCTGAAGTTAAACTTCGCTTTTCCCTCCACTTACGTACGCACATATGAAACTCCGCACTTTCACTACAGCCGGTAGCATCCACGCACTAGAAGCACATGTGGATGAACACATGTGGATGTAGCAGCTACTGCCACTGGATACAGAACCCAACTGACAGATGTTACGATTGTTGTGTCACGTAGTTAAAACATACTGCTATGACTTCGCAGTATTTTTTACATTTTCCCCTAATGGTACTAACCAGATTCTCCCACAGTGTATTCCAGCATACAGCCTGCCTACCTGAAAGGAAGCCACTTGAATAAAAATCTCCAACAGATTGAAGAGAGCTCTATAAGTTGCATCTACCTACAGCAGGAAGGTCCCATCGTGTAAGATCACAACATTGACTATACATTGCATAGTCCAATGCTCCAGTACATTACTTTCCATCTGTACTATGAACAGAAACCATATTCTTAGTGCAGATCAAGATGGAGCTGGATCTGGGTGAAGTAAATATGAGCAAAATGCTGCTGGAAGAAGCTTGAGCATTGTGTAGCAAGTAGTAGTTAGGGAGAGCTTTATTACCGTGACAAAACATGATTGCTATCTTTACTAAATGAAGAATACGGTTGTACAGCCCTAAGAAGCCTCAGAACTAAGAATTAAAAAAACAGTTCTTAATAGTTAATGGAAAAAGTCACTGAGAAGAGAAGCTGGTGTTTTCAGAAGATTACTCCAATTTCCTACCCAGATTTGTTGGAGCTGTTGAAAACACTAATCTGGATTACCAAGTATGGAGTAATGGTAATGCTAAGTAAAACCAGAGCTCTCTTCTCCTGACACTTAACTCTTAAATTAAGCACAGAATAGTGTTTGTAATTAACAGACCAGCAGTCTAGAGCAATAACACGAAGCTGAGCCAGCCTCCCATATCTAAAAGTTACAGGATTGTTCAAGAAACTAATAAATAGGCCAAGTCATTTCTGTACTCTATAGTCTGTATCAGATGATTCACCCATAAAATGAAAGTTTTATTCAATGTTTAATGTTCATACACTGCTATTATAAATGGAGTACTTAACGCCCATTTAGATTTGCAATATTAAGATCATTTTATTTTAAGCTTTATGGATTTTCAAAACACATACAAATAAAATACTTATTACAAAATTCTGTTTACTAAAGTTTCTTCAGGAATATACATCAAGCGTGACCCCAGCACACAGATAAGTGACTTTTACAGAGAGCGTTACAGAGCAATAAAGGCTAGTGAAACACCCAGTCTTTCCAGATACATTACAATGAAAACAGTTTTCTTTCTCTTTGCCACATCCAATATTTGAATATATATTTTTTTTAAATAGCCAGGTCTGAAGTTAAAATGTGTAAGTAAACTGACTGTGGAAGTCAACAGGCACTCAGAAGCCCTGAAAGGGAGAAGAAGCAATATTTTTCAAATTCACTAGTTCAGGGGTAAAAATCCCTGAGACAGAAAAACAACAAACCCGTTTTCTTTGATGGAAAGATGTTTGTTAAGGGACATTGCCAACAGACAGCCGTAAAGATAAACTACAAGATTGAAGAGCAACAGTAAGACAGAGCAAGGAAACCAATCTGTAATGCTGGGTAATGAGGAACACCTTTGTGGGGCAGCATGGGACTTCACCAAGACTGCCCCCTTGCAAGAAAAGTGTTCAGCAGAAATATATGCAGAGATACAAAGCACGAGATATGTACATGCTAACCTTGTCATCAAGATGGGAAAGACTTTTATAGTACATGTCAAAAACTACAATCCCGCTCAATTATAAACAGTATACAACTGACCTCAAGAGTTAAACTATAAACAAGAATAAATGAAATATTGCACCCCAATTTCAAAGTCACCACCAGGACATTTATTACCTGAAGCCAGCAGATTAAGAAACACAGATCCATATATATTTTCTGTTGCTTGATGCCAGTGCAGAATTGCTTAGCTACAACAAGTGTTTAATAGACCAGGTCACTGAATTCTCTGTGACCTGGAAACCGATCTCAGAAGCAGCATGCCTCTGACCTTCCATGTCAAGTCCCTGAGCTGCTGCTGAACATCAAAACAGCTCTACTGCTTCTACTTTTTATGAGTCATACCCCAGCAGGGTCCTGTTCCTTGCTACATGCTGTGACAAGGGTCCCGACTACATCCTCTTCCTTAAGCCTGTTGTGCATACAGAAGTTGCACCATTGAATTATGATGCCGTGCTGATTTTCCATGCTATTTAACATGCAGGCAGGTCAAGCTAGCTAGATCAATCATAAGCTCACCCATACTGTTCACTAATCTGAGCCTTCAGAATAGTGGAAGAAAACTGCAGTACTTCCAGGTTTTTGAAACTTCCAAAGCATTAGGAAACCTGTTACATCTGAAAGATATCAAGCACCACAATAAGCAACACTTGGAGAGAAGTGTGGCATAAATGGTGAAAGCAAGTCAAAGCAGACTTCAGTCTAATCTAAAGACCTAATCCTAAAGGTTAATATAGGTTTCATGACCAGTATACTTAAGTCTATGATCAGCTACAGGTTTAGAACTATTAGCAACCAAACAAGAGTTTTAAGAGCAACCTTTAGGTTCTGACCTAAAGATCTACAAATTACCACTGTGGAGGGATGATCTAATTTGAAATCAGATTATCTTTAAACTAACTAGAAAGCAATCATCATGCTTACGCGAGACCCTCATGCTAGCCACATTTACTCAAGAGCAGGACAGGACTCCAAAGGACAGATATTGATAGCATGTGCCCTGTGCTATTTTAACATCAAATTTCTTTATATTATTTATGTCGCTTCCTTAGGAGGACAGTAGTTAAGCCAAGCTACCCCAGCCCCACTTCAGCCCAACTCTGCATCCAGTTATGTGCTTAGTTTACCAGAACAGGAGTAGCAAGTTCTTAGAGATTTGCTGATTTGTTACTTTATCAAAAGGCCTTAGGAACACAGCAGCTACAGAGGAAGAACACATCATCTTTCCCAGCAAGGCATTCTCCAGTGTGCTTATCCTGAGGAAGAGACACATCAAACTGTCACAGCTTGATTTGTGATAGCTTTCCCTCTAAAAGAACATTATATTAGGGCATTTGTTCCACACAGGGATGTGCAGTTTTATGGAAGAACTGCTGTTCCAATTCTCTAAATGGACTCTCCAGACTTCAGGCTTTTGCCCTAGATCTAGGTCACTGGTAATTGGACATGTGTGGAAAGTGCACAGGCTCAGTTCAGTGTTGCTTAATTAATTTCTTAGTCTGTTGATTTGGCAGTCATCCTACAAAACAGAACAGTTGGATATTTAAACTTGTATTGAAGAATACACTATGAAAACAGTAAGTCTCCCAAAAAATAAGCCTAACTTTTGGTACTAGTGAAATAAATGTTTTAAATTGCCTGGAGTACGAAGTGAAATCAGTTTTAGTTGCTCAGGTGAGACTACCAGCTTGGTTAATTAAAAGGAATTATTTCTCTTTTATAGCATTCAGATTGGAAAAAAGATCAAGCACAGCACAAAACAGAAACCCAAAGACTTTACAGAGACTTTCTCAAGATGAAGCACAGAACTGACAGGTGCCGAAGTCTTGCAGCCGATGGAGCAGAATCAACTATAGCAACTTTCTATCTGGGACATTATATTCCCAAGCAACTGGTGAGTGCACCAACTACACATTAAAGCCGCAGCTTGAAAGAGAAAGTGTTCTGCACATTACTTTGAGCCGTACCAGGCACCTTTCAGTATTGTAACTGCTCTTGAAGCACCATGTTCAGGATGAAGAAAACCTCATCCACTGAAATAATAATTAAAATTCTTTCTGCTCCCAGAAGGCTTCTGCCACAGTTTTTTAGCCAACTTGCTTGATGTTTTTTAAACCTTTCTTGAAGGACACAGAACAGCCCCACTGTGCTGAGTCCTGGCCATCCTGCCAAGCTTTCTGTTGGAGCTCACTTTGCTACCATCTATTTACTTCACCACAGGTCCCATGTGCTTTAGGTAGTTTTGGCTTAAGCCTAAACAGCAAATGAGAAGAGACAGCTGCCTCTCTGCAGGAACTTTTCTCACTGGTGACCCTGGGGGCTGAGTTGGCAGAGCTACCTGGACTTTATAAGAAGGCTGCTCTACAAAACAGCCTTATAGAACTCTATTCACATATTAACTGGAGTAAAATATTTACTTCAGATCAGGAAGTATTGTATTTTTTGATGAAGACACAGGTTCTGTGCTTGAGCAGGTAGTTTTATAGCATTTTAAAGCTGACCTAACATGCCTACCTTGATCTAAAATAAAAAGGCATCCCAATTCCTTTTGCTAAGAAGTTAACTCTGCCAATAAAAAGGGCCTGAAGACTGAAATAAACTCATTTTAACAGCACTGAAAGGGAACAGACCTTCTCTTTAAAAGCCTTGTATACAGGGATGCTCAGATGGTTGTTAAAGTAAAAACAACATACAACAATATTTGCAAAAATCTTAATATAATCTTTTGAGTCTATAAACTCTAAACAATAAATATGAAAAGTGTACATGGCACACCAGAGCAGCTAGATATTAAAACAAACAAGTACAAATTGATAACACTTACCTATTTTGTCAGTGATAAATTTGTCACTACTGTGATACAACACAAGCTTAATATACAAGATGTTTTTCCAAAGGAAATCCATAGAACCATGTTGATACAGAAGGTGAGGGAGAAGGGGAGACAATAAATAACAAGGCACAAAAACCTCTCTTGCTGCAACCCTGTAAGGCACCACTGTGCAAACGTGAAACTATCAAAACCTGTAGTGGAGAAATTCTACATGTGTTTAAATGACTGGATAATGTATTTTAAAGATGATACTATGCTCATATCTTTGGAAATAAAAATACTTACAAGCCTTTATTTACACTTATAGGCTTTTAAAAAAACAAATTAGTGAAATGGGTGAATTAAAACTCAAATACAGGAGTCACAGTTAATTTCTCCCAGACAGCTTCACAAGTGCAACTTGATCATGACCTATACTGGCCTTGTTAATAGAGTCCTGGATCCAATATGGTGCAGAGGGAAATGCTGCCAATTATGTCAAATTGTGTGGCACACCAGTAATTTTAATAAAACAGACTTCAGGGATTAGGATGAGAATAAACTCATTTTCACTTGTAACCAAAGATGATTTAAATCCAGAGATACAAGGTCAGTAGCATTAATCTAACATCATACCTAGGGATCTTAATACCCAAAGTTATAATTTATACCTCTATTTAAGAACTAGGCACCGGCATTTTTCTTCCCTATTCTGTTATCTGCTCAGAAAATCCATCATGGGACAAACTTCAGCAAAAACCTTCTCCCTTACTAGAAGGTTACAGATACATAATTAAGCTTACAAACTGTAAGTTTCCCCCTTTTTTCTTACGTCCCATGATCTCTACTGCATCCTGCTAGAAGAAGTTTTTGTCCTCTCTCCAATTACATAAAAGTCTCCAGACTGTACTGAAATTACTTAAAATATGCACAGGTTGAACAAGTTTTTACAAGATGAGAAGGGGGTTTCACTAAAAACTAAAATTTTCTTCTAATGAAAGATTTTGGAGGCACTCAGTTTCCCTGTGAGCTTTGGACACATGAATGACTTTTTTGTACGTGGGAACAATATCAGTAGACTACACTTCCAAAACTTCTGCTTCCATTCTTGCAACTTGAACAACTGCACAGCACTAGTAAACAACCTGAATGAACTTGACAATTCCGTTATTAGCTAAATTTTGTTTTCTTACATGACACATTTTACTCTTTTTACTCTACATGTAAATACCTTGCCACAAATCAAAACATTTAAGGTCAGACACAACCTGTAGCTTCAATGATGCTCAATCTACTGAGCTGCCACAGAAGAAAATCAGGCCAATCTATTACATTTTAAACAATAAAGGAACTGGAAGAAAGAACAGTCTTCAGTGATAAATTACATTCATATAGCTATTTGCCGAAAGGCTGTGCCAGCTTAGGCATGCTTCGTTCCTTATATTCAGTCCTGTTTTAAGGAAATAACAATTTGAGCAAATACAATGTAAACAGAGCCAGGTAGACTGCAATAGTCAAGGACAACAATATCATTGATCTGACAGGTTTAAGGCCAACTATTTATGACTTGAAATATATCGTACTTTTCCATGGCACTTAAATACACTGAAAGTTAGTACTGGGTGACATTAAACAAGGGTATATATTCATATCATATGTGATATATACACATAGCCTCCGTTCTTAAAATAGAAAGTTCAAGTTTTCTTGCCCAAATAAAATCAATCCATGAAAGACCACCTGTGTTTTCCTATACCGAATAAAGTAATATTACTGTTTTAATCAATTTAGTGCAAACTGACTTAAGTCCAAAGACATACCATTCCTTGATTTTTAGTCACTACTTACCAAATGCCCCTATTTCTTTTAAAACACAACTACGCTTTTTTTTCTTAAAAGAACAGCAAACACTTGACAACTAGCATGTTGTTCTAGTCTACGTTAACAAAACTTGCCAATATACAAATCATGTTTTGGTCATGCAGCACAGACCCATCCTCAAAATAATCTCTCTCTTAATTCAATCAGTCTAGAAGAGGAGCCCCGTGCCAGATTTTAATTAGCAGGTCATCCTGGCCACTCCGTACTCCAAGCTGACAACAGCAGGCTCAGCTTTTGAGAACTCTGCCACAAATTCACTGTAGCGATTGTCTGCTGTGTTGCTGCCCTCTATAGTTCTTACAGCATCATTCACAGGGATCAGTGGCTGCTCCTTGAAGCACGGAGGGGTCTTCAGTGCCATGGGTGCAGGATGAGCAGACTGCTGATGTTCCTTCACAAGGACTGCATCTGACCGCCCATTTCTCTGCTTTATTTTCTGAAATATAGAGAACAGTTACTAACAGTGAGCATGACTGCTTTACTGATAATATTCTGCTTTGAAAGGAAGTGAATCCACTTCTTTTGCTGGCCAACTCAGCATCTGCAGAGCCCTGTATTACATACCCTAGGTTAGATATGTAACAGTATTATTAAATGTTAGGCCATTGGATAAGACATTTTTCCCCACAGTTTACAGCAGATGCTACAAGCACTGTAAGCTTAAAATTTGCAGCTGAGCAGAAGGCAGAAAGGTTGCCTGTCAGTGTCCATAGAGAAGGAGAGGTTCTACCAGGCTTACCCCTTGTTTGGTTGCTATCAAGATGAGAATACTTTCTGGAGTACAGGCAGAGGAAGACAGGCCTTGGTACTATTAGCAAGCAGGGAGCTTACAGTAGACCACAAGTCTCTTAAAGACAAAGAGCAGTTTCATACCTAAGCCCTTATGTCCTTCCTAAAAACCTTCCAAAAGACTTCTCCTTTAGATCTGAAAAATGCCAATACAGTTTGTTCAAATGCAGGAATACACTAAAAGATACCAACTAGAAAGCAGGACTGGAGGAAAGGACCTGTCCTGCACGCAGTGAGCAATAGAAGAGGACAGATTTGGATTAAGGTGTTGTGGTTTTTTGTTTGTTTTAATTTAAACAATCTCACCCAGTAACTGGGAGCTTGAACTAGTTAACTGAACTGATTTTTCTGTTGATGTGTTTGTGCTCTATTAGAACAGAGACTGAGCCTAGAAGACTTTGGTGTCTCTTGACATCAACTTTTTGAAGATGGAAACAGCAGTAGGAAAGTCTACATCAAGATTTCAAACAACTACATCTCTTCATCACTCAAGTGAGAAATGTGGGCTCAGGTGAAGTTAACACCTTGGAACAAGGTTCTAGAAAATTCAAAACTGAGACTTCACTTTACATCTCGCTTATTCTTCAGCTTGCTTCATCTTGAGTTTTCATCTTGCTGCTTCAATCGTATGAAAACTTTTAATCTTAAATATACAATTAAGATTTGAAACAGTTTAAGTGACCTGCATTCATTACATTACAGTAGGATCAGTTTAATAAAATCTTTACTCCTAGAAAAGCTGTACTTCCCCCCCCTCCCCCAACACAACATACAGGAGTTGTGTTACCATTTCTAGCCACACAAAGAAGTAAAACCGATAATCAGAAAACTTTTGCATTTCTCAAAAGGTATTATTCTAAAGTTTCAGCACCTTAACTAACTATAATGAAGTATTAATTAAAAGCCACTGATTAAGTCATACTAGAATAAAGTGAGATACACTGTTCAGTCTTTCCTGACTGTTTACTGTAGCACCTAGTAGAAGTCATTTATAGAAATCTGATCTCCAGAATTAGCCCTGTCTTCAAATAAGCATTACAATGTGTATGCTCCATAATTATGGTGACTTACAACAACATGCACCTGCACATGAAGTCAGAAGAAGGACAATACTTACTGCTTCCATTTTAGTAGCTATAATGGAAATAAAACATTTTCAGTCTCCTTGGTTTAGCAACACAGCTGTAGCTATGATGGGTACCTCGTTATCTAAGATAAGTTTCACATAAATTTAACCTACATTAAGCCATCTTCAGTAATGCTTTGATAGTAGAAGCACTTAACACAGTTCATCAGTAAAGCAAAATAAATTGTGCCTAAGAGCAAAACATTGGCTGCATAGTCTGTCATTCAGCATAGAAGCATACAGTGAAAGTCAAAGCCAATGTTACGTAGAGTAAGTGCTAGGTCATACAGCAGTGACATTCATGTGTGTGCTGGTTTTGGCTGGGACAGAGTTAGTTTTCTTCACAGCAGCTAGTATAGGGCTATGTTTTGGATTTGTGCTGAAAACAGTGTTGATAATACAGGGATGTTTTCCTTATTGCTGAGCAGTGCTTACACAGAGTCAAGGCCTTTTCTGCTTCTCACCCGACCCCACCAGCGAGGAGGCTGGGGGTGCACAAGAAGCTGGGAGGGGACACAGCCGGGACAGCTGACCCCAACTGACCAAAGGGATATTCCATACCATAGGACGTCATGCTCAGCATAGAAAACTGGGGGAAGAAGGAGGCAGGGGAGGGGGACATTCAGAGTGATGGCGTTTGTTGTCCCAAGTAACTGTTACACTTGATGGAGCCCTGCTTTCCTGGAGATGGCTGAACACCTGCCTGCTGATGGGAAGTAGTGAATGAATTCCTTGTTTTGCTTTGCTTGCATGCGCGGCTTTTGCTTTCCCTATTAAACTGTCTTTATCTCAACCCACGAGTTTTCTCACTTTTACTCTTCCGATTCTCTCCCCCATCCCACTGTGAGGGGAGTGAGCAACTGGCTGTGTGGTGCTTAGTTGCTGGCTGGGGTTAAACCACAACGATGTGAAAGCTAGCAGCATTATTACAGACTATAAATGTGAATTTGAAGAACAAGTCACAAGTACACACACTTATTTTGTAATACTTACAGCTTCCAGTTCTTTAATGTCTTCCTCCAGTTGTTTATTTTGTTCACTCATGTTCATTATAAGATTGAACACAGATTGCCTGGGATGCATACTTCGATCAAACTGATGGTACATATTTCTCCAAAACCTGCATAGAGCAGACAGTTTTAACTAAGCAGGACGAAGACAAAATTGAAGAAGAGATACTGTATATAATTTAAACTTACTTAAAATTGAATGATACTGTATTAGGCTCCAAAAGAGTTAGTTCTGGAGAAAAGTCTGGATTATACAGAGGATTCTGATATTTCTTTTTTTCATCCAGAAGGAACGGCCACAAGGAATATGTCTTCTCCTTTAATCTTAAAGCAAGAAGAGATCAAGGTCAAGACACTGACTGCAAGCAAAAACCAGAAGCTGTTCAACTCAACATAACAAATTGATCTTAACTTTTTAAAAAAGTCACCAGAAATACTTATAAATCTTGAATTGAAAGCTCTTAGTAAAATCAACTTCTTCCTGGCATGTTGTCCTGGTTTCGGCTAGGACAGAGTTAATTTTCTTCCTAGTAGCTGGTATAGTGCTGTGTTTTGGATTTAGTAGGAAAATAAGGTTGATAACACACCGATGTTTTTAGTTGTTGCTAAGTAGTGTTTATACTAAGTCAAGGATTTTTCAGCTTCTCGTGCCCAGCCAGCAAGAAGGCTGGAGGGGCACAAGAAGCTGGGAGGGGACACAGCCAGGACAGCTGACCCAAACTGGCCAAAGAGCTATTCCATACCATATGACATCATGCCCAGTATATAAACTGGGGGGAGTTAACTGGGAGGGGGGATCGCGGCTCGGGAACTAACTGGGCATCAGTCAACGAGTGGTGAGCAATTGCATTGTGCACCACTTACTTTGTATAGTTTAATTCTTTTAGTATTACTATTGTCATATTATTATTATTATCATTATCATTGTTTTTCATTCCTTTCTGTCCTATTAAACTGTTTTTATCTCAACTCACGAGTTTTTTTCCCTGATTCTCTCACCCATCCCAGGGGTGGGGGGGCAGTGAGCAAGCGGCTGCGTGGTGCTTAGCTGCCGGCTGGGGTTAAACCACGACACATGTGCTGATGTTGGCTAGAACTGCCAGTTTTAGAAGTACTACTGCTTATGCTGTGCAAGTTTTGCCTAGTTGCAATAAATGCTTTTAAAATACAGTTTGAGAGAAAGATGAACTGATGAAAACCTTACAGAAGTTTTCCAACTGAAAGCATTAGGAGACATCCTATTAATACTTCTAACTGACAGTAATTAGTCTTGAGCAGGCAAGAATTTTAAGGTTACCTAAAAATAGATTGGGGGATGGAATGAAGTGATACTTCCAAACTTAAGCTTACCTATCGGGGGGGGGGGGGGGGGGGGGGGGGGCGCGGGGGGAAGAAGCAGGACGGAGAAAGAAGCCTTAACTTTCCTCATGAAAAATGAGCATGGGATTTTTCTCCCAGAATTAGAAAGACTGTCTTCAGTGTGCAAAAGCACAAGAAGCACTGCTGTTCCCTGATGCAGTTCAACATCATTTCCAGTACTACCAATCCTGTCTCTATTTCTATTCAGAGCCTAAAATGATTTACCAGATTCACAGGAGCTCTTAGTCTGCCAGAATAAACAAGAGACACATTACAATATGTCTGCTTACTTTAGTTCTTCTCGCTCTTTTTGAGAGTTTCCAAGGAAGTTACCAAACTGGCATGAATGGACGTGTTCATGGATCTGAAGGAGGAAAGCTTCATTGTACTCAAAGGCTCGTGGAAACTGCTCAGTCAGATTCCACACGCTTTCTAAAAACTGGGTGAACACTGGTGAGATCTCTTTCGGATCACCATCCAACTGACAACACCTGAAAAAGATTCCATAAACAGATTGAAACTGGTTTCAGATAAAAAAATCAAAAAAGTCTTAGTTGCACTTGTTTTTAAATGACAGCACATTAATTTGACACTAGCTTTGGTTTGGAGATTAAGCACCTAACTTTGAGAACTGGGGTGATTTTTGAATAGAAATAAGTCTATATTTAACCTATTTTCTGACTTGTAAGTAATCACAGATCTGTATTCAGTACAGAAGAGCAACATAAGACAGTTAGGTTCCTTTGTGTCTATTACTTCCATAGTCAACATTTGGAGTATACCAGCTAAAAGCAAATGAATAAGCAGTAAATAGCAGCAAGGCTATCGTCATAGCTGATGATGGGCAGATCAAGGGAAAAACAGAACTCTTAACATACAGAACTTCTAAAGTTGGGCATGACTTCATCATTAAAAGTAAACACAAATGCAAACTCATTTTTAAAGATTTCAAAACTAAATGTTTTGTATTGCCTAAATAGCTGGGACGTAGCTTTAGATTAGTTTTGCACTGTTTGTGCATACATGCAGATCCAGCTGCAGTTATCAACATCTGAGCATGAGGCACCAGTAGCACTAAAAATGTATGTCTATAATACAAATCAATTATCCAATAGGTATTTGAATAAATACACAAAGTGCATATTTACTGAAAATAGCTTACTCATTGCAAAATTTCTAGGAACACTGCAGTAGTTTAACATCCACAAGTTGTCTTTTGTTTTTAAGAATACTTAGTTCAGTTCACCATATACATTTTACTGTATTGGAAGAGTGAACTACCTGTCAGAGAACTTGTGCCCAAAAGAGATCCAGTCTTTCTCTATCAAGACCTAGAGGGTAAAACCAAACAAAATCTCATGTAAAATGTTACTCAACCTTACATCTATAGTACTAACCCCGCAGGTTATCGACATATTGTATTTTAAACTTGAGTCAAATAAACTACAGTAGGCGCAACTGTTTGTCACTTTGTAGTTCCTTTATTTTCTTGGAAGTCTTTCACAAGAGATTCTCAAAGCACATTTCTGAAGCTAGTAAAAAAAGTTTAGCAGATTGACAATCAGATAACTGCTGTTAAGCCAGGCTCGCTTTAAGCATACTAATATTGTATGACTTCACAAATAGACAGATTATCAACCACCTTGCAAAAAAATTGCAAAGTATAGGAAAAATTTTAGTATTGCTTTCCTCCTATCACAGTTTACATAAAACCACACAATATAATCTTTGTGACATTTTATAGCAAGAAGTTTGTTAATATCAACACTAGCTTGTTTTATCACTTCAGTCACAGTATCAAGCACCAAAAGGAACACAGGACTGCCTGCCCATTGCAGAAGTTTTCCCAGAAATGTAATTGACAGTGAGGACTAAAAACACAAAGATGAAATTACTTCCCTGAAGATTACACACATTCTCACTATTCACAAGAAATTAATCCTCTTCCAATTCCTCCTCAACTTCACTTTTGTTACTTGTAATATTTGTGGCAGCTAGTTCTAGCCAATACATGGAACTAATTTTATGTACTATCTTTCAGGAGTTCCCATAGCACCTTGTATTGCCACTGCAGAACACCGATTTTCCTACTCTAAAATTTGGAATAATCATACCGAAGTTCCTCTTCCTCTCTATAGAAAGATGAAGAAATTTAGATTGCTTAAATATCTTCAGGTCTCTGTCACTGGAGGAGTTGTTATTTTTAGATTTTAATAAAGTTGATTTTGGGACAAGTGATAAAAGCACAGAGCTGCTATAGTTTTGTACATCTACTATCTCACATAAGCACTTTGGAATCATAGGTAAGGGGCTTTTTTGGATGCAAAAGGTAATCATTGCAACATTTCTGCAGGGTGCCTAAAGCAATCCACTATTTGTATTTCAGTTTTTTAGATTTTAAATAAACGGTTCTTCCCAATAGCAAAGTATCTCTAAAAGGAAGATGTATCAGTATACTGCAAATCTTATACTTGTAACTACAAGAAGCAAGCATCAGTATGTTTACACTGCTCACTTTCACACTCAAACATTTTACATCCTTTGTTTACCAAGGAACAAATCAACAATGCAACAGCTAGCTTACCATGAATCCTTTGATTGTTCTGTAATAGGAATCTAGTAAGAGAGCTCCAAGAGAACAAACTTGGGAAGTCCTATCCCAGCCATCTGAGCAGTGCACTAATACGCTCGCGCTCTCAACCGCTATTGCCTGCAAAACACAGTTGTTTCTTGGTGAATGTTCTATTCTATACAGAAGTCAAAATTTAGTAAATAAATAGAAAAGCTATGTTTATCCCAAACTCACAGCATAGACCATTTTATTTAACAAAGCCAGAAAAATGTTTATTATGGAGGAAAGGATTTGATACTATAAAAAAGCTAGGAATCTCTCTCCACGGAAGTACAGAAAATTCCTTATAAAGAAAAGAAATTCCACTACCACCTTTGTACAAGGTAACAAGAACATCTACAGTGGTTCCCAGTTCTCTTTCTATCCCTTATAAAACTAAACTTGTAAAACCCCTTGCAATGCATCCTAAGAAAGAAGTAGGCTACACATTACAGACCAAACAGGTTAAAAAATAAACCAACACAAACACAGCATTAAAGATACCCACTTGTTCATCATTACACTACACAAAAGTTAAGGACTAGGAAATGCTTATTAGCTTCAGCTAAGAATTAAAATCCTGTTAGTCCAGATATTTTTGAGGGTCATCTTCAGGAGAATCATCCACTTTTAACTAAAGTTAACTCCTTGTTATTTCACCTAGTAAAAACAAAGACACAGGCTTTTTCTTCACCCAGCCCCCCTCAGGTCAAGCCCTTGGCTTCACAGGTGTCTGGTAAAGGCAATTCTTCCTCTGAATTCTTCATAAAGAAGAATTTATTTCTTCATTTAAATTAATTAAATTAATAATAATTCAAATTAAATTAAATTTCTTCATTAAAATTAAATTAAATCTTCATTTCCTTGCCAGACAAAGTCAGCGTAGCCAATTTGGCTTCTCTGCAATTAGTGCCTCAGGAGTTCTGTTTTTCAGGGTACACTAAATAGTTTGCTCCATCCACCTCCAAACTGGTTACACCTTTCATAGATACCTAAAAGAACCAGGGACCATAAGAATCCCTTCATCTCCAAATAAGGTGACCAAACAGCATTCAAAAAATCCCAAAACATTAGCTGGCATATTTAACATCTCCAGTCATAAACATGTAATATTTAAACCAGCATATCAGATGTATACTAAACATCTACTTCCAAAAAGGTCAATTGCAGAATTTTACACATTTCATAAAGTATAATTTTGCCTGGTAGCAAGTAAACTTGCCATCACACAAAGCAGCAGCATACAAGTTACCTTGACTAGGAAGACAGCAGCATCCAACACAGCTTTGATATGACGCAACCATCCAGAATTCTCCAAACCAGACAGGAAGTCATTGACAGACAAACCCTTTGTGCCACTAACTGAAAGAAACCAAGAGTTAGAAAGCCTTAAGCAGTTGCAGCTACCTATACCCTGCAAAGGAGAAAGAAGAATAATTTTATACTGTTTCTAATGCCCTATGCTGTACATTGATTAGAAATCTTCCAGGAAATCACCACTCATGGTTGAGAGAGGGGTACTACAAAGCGTTCTCCATCCAAAATTCAACTCCGTAGAACTACAGTAACCATGAACGACAAGAGTAAGACCTCTGTGTCTTTTTGACAACCAGTGTATTTACTTTGAATGTTATTTTATTCCCAATAGGGAGCCTTACCCTTGCCTTACCAAGGAAGGCAACGCAAATGCCAAAAGCTTACCAGAAATACTTAAAAATTACAACTACCATAGGAAGTAGCTGCATTCAGACAACATACACAGTTCAGAGTAGTCAGACTGCCAGAGTTTCATCACCTTCTCCACTCTGCTGAGGAGAATAAAGTGAGTGCAGTATAAGGACATGGTGATGAACTGAAAATCGAGTTTGTCTACCTCCAGAATTGACATACTACAGTTCTGACTCTGATCTGTACCATTCTTTGATCCTGTAACAATAATGCCGATTGAGAGGGCAGGGAAGAACTCAATAAGGAAAGCTGCCTTGCAGCATAACAGCAAGAGGTGTAGAGGTAGACTGAAAGTTTCTCACATGGACGCTTACCAAGTCACAAATGAGACAGATAACCGTGAGTTGCTACTCAAAATCATACAAGAACCAGATTGCATTACTGTCCAAACATGACAAACTGCTGGCAATAAAAAAAAAAAGGAAATATTTGCTGGCTGATATAGCTTCAGCTATGTGTAATTCTAAGAGAGGATACCTGAGGTTGCCATCTACAAAAATACCTGCCCCTGCCACAGTGGAAGCCTACTTTCTACCAAGCTAGTGGGCCCCAAATGAAAATAAAAAGGCTCTGCAGCTGAAAGCTATCAGTGGGGATATTCATACAGCAGCTGCAAAATAATCTTTATCTCTGAGTATGGGAGGAAGTGAGTCAGTAGGGAAAGTAGAGAACAAAATTCACCAAGTCATTCTGTGACGCAGTTTCATGTTCAGTCAAGTCCCCTGATGTAACAAAGGCTATAAACTCTTAAACCACTGCCTCGTGGAGCTTTCCTGTATCTGCACTACATGTTTCTCAGCTTTCAGCCATACAAGTTTTGGTATACTCCCCATTGCTCAGCAAGTCATAATGCCAGTTGCTGCTGAATGCTATAACAAAGACAGGCTTCCAAATAAGCATCGCAGCACCTTTTCTAAAGCCTATAGATCTTTGTCATGTAGAAAAAATGCTAGCAAACCATAGCATTATGAGGTAACAAAACATCAAGAAACCCCTGGATACAAAACCTAATTTTAAAGGTTAGTCTATAAGTATCAGTAAAAGCAGCAAAAGCTATGCTAGTTTTCCCTGGTCTTTGAAAGAGATAGCATTGTTAGGCAAGAGTTCTGCTTCTGAAAGGTCTACCACATGGAGGAAATCAGCTGAGAACTACTTGATCCTTTCAGCTAGCTCACACTCTACACCAGTGGTTCCATACACCTGTTCAATGACAACAGTACACAAACAGGTCCACCACTCTATGGTAAAGAAATGAAAAATATTAAAATATCTGGAAAGTCAAACATCTGCAGGAAAGGGATTGGACAGATAAGGCAATGTCTAGAGGCACTATTCATGGCTGCTCACTCCTACATTCTGTAGCTTATGTTTTAAAGCACAAACTTTCAGCTAGAAAACAGACAGGCTTCCAGCCCTCAGTTTCATTTTCACGCAGATATTACTGTCAAAATCTGCTTATGATCAGAATTTTCAGCTTGGTAGAAATATTTCACCACTGGTATTTCCTGCTTCTAGCTAGATTTCTGTATTTTTATAAACCAACGCAGAGATAAGAACACTATGTTGAGCCCAAAGAATTACTTTCCATTTCTGTGAATTAAGACAGACATTTTTATACTACTTAGTGATGAAATAAAGAAATTGCATTGACACTGTTTTGACACTTACCTGCTAAAAAAAAGTTTCCAGTCCCTTATGGTCCCTACAAGGGTCAAAGATGATTTACAGTACCACTAAGATGTTTAGCTACTTCACAACAACTATCATTCAAGATAATTTTGGCTACATGGATCCCATCATAAACGCATGCCCTGCATGTGAGCCCCAAAACCTCAATGTTCCATTGCTTGATTGTCCTTATACACACTACTAGCAATGCCTCAGACAGCAGTTCAAGAGGTAACTAGAACCTGCAGACTGAAGCACAGTGGGCTGGGGGCAGAGGTTGTTTTTAACAACTAAACAAACAAAACCAAACCACCCCATCCCCCATACACACACTCCACATAACCCACAAAAAACCCCTTAGTTAACACAATTCCATCATCAAAATATATGCAGCAGACCACAGCAGCTATTATTGAGCCTTTTCCTCAAATATTTCCTGCAGAAATGCTGTTTCTTGACATATGCAAAATCTTTTTGCTTATCAGAGTTCAATCTTTTCTGACATGTAATACTATATTTTTGAATATATAAAACCTGGACTTTATATTTAATACCACAGCCACAAATTTAGTCTATGTGAAGGTTCTTCCATTAGTGTTGTATAGATGGGCAGTCTGACCATCAGGGGAGCAGAGTCATGTCCACACTGAAGAAAACTATTTTAGAAAAGTTTTGTTCCATTGCATGCAAGATATTTAAAAACCAGCTGAATCCAAGATGAAGAATAGACTGTAAATCCCTCTAGCATGCTCCATGGTGTAGTTCCATTACAAAAGGATGTTGGGAAGGATTATGTCTTACATTCTGCTTGCAAATGGAATCATTAGATTCTGAAGGACACCAGAAAGAGAGACAAAGAGTCTAGGAGCAGGACACATGCTGAAGAATGATGTGGTGGGTTAACCCTGGCTGGATGTCAGGTGCCCACCAAAGCTGCTCTATCATTCCCCCTCCTCAGCTGGACAGGGGAGAGAAAATATAACGAAAGGCTCACGGGTCAAGATAAGGACAGGGAGATCACTCAGCAACTACCGTCAAGGGCAAAACAGACTTGACTTCAGGGAAAAAAAATAATTCAATTTATTACCAGTCAAATCAGAGTAGGATAATGAGAAATAAAACCAAATCTTAAACACACCTTCCTTCCACCCCTCCCTTCTTCCAGAGCTTAACTTCACTCCCAATTTTCTCTACCTCCTCCCCTCCAAGGGGTGCAGGGGGACGGGGAACGGGGGTTGTGGTCACTTCATCACACATTGTTTCTGTCGCTCCTTCCTCCTCAGGGGGAGGACTCCTCACACTCTTCCCCTGCTCCAGCATGGGGTCCCTCCCACGGGAGACAGTCCTCCACAAAATCCTCCAACATGAGTCCTTCCCACGGGCTACAGTTCTTCACGAACTGCTCCAGCGTGGGTCCCATCCACAGGGTGCAGTCCTTCAGGAACAGACTGTTCCAGTGTGGGTCCCCCACAGGGTCACAAGTCCTGCCAGCAAACGTGCTTCAGCGTGGGCTCCTCTCTCCACAGGTCCTGCCAGCAAACCTGCTCCAGTGCGGGCTTCCCACAGGGTCACAGCCTTCTTCGGGCATCCACCTGTTCTGGCATGGGGTCCTCCATGGACTGCAGGTGGATATCTGCTCCACCATGGACCTCCATGGGCTGCAGGGGGACAGCCTGCCTCACCGTGGTCTTCACCACAGGCT
Organism: Gymnogyps californianus; assembly: GCF_018139145.2. Lineage (NCBI taxonomy): Eukaryota > Metazoa > Chordata > Aves > Accipitriformes > Cathartidae > Gymnogyps > Gymnogyps californianus. The sequence goes on from NC_059471.1 coordinate 21,562,074, forward strand.
GCAGGGGAATCTCTGCTCCAGCACCTGGAGCACCTCCTGCCCCTCCTTCTTCACTGACCTTGGTGTCTGCAGAGTTGTTCCTCTCACATATTCTCACTCCTCCCTCTGGTTGCAATTGCTGCTGCCCAGTAACTTTTCCCCCTTCCTAAATATGCTATCCCAGAGGCGCTACCACCATCACTGATGGGCTCGGCCTCGGCCAGCAGCAGGTCCATCTTGGAGCCGGCTGGCATTGGCTCTATCGGACATAGGGGAAGCTTCTAGCAGCTTCTCACAGAAGCCTCCCCTGTAGTCCCTCGCTACCAACACCTTGCCACGCAAACCCAATACAAATGAATAACAGTTGTTTGTTATAAATAAAACTGAGGACAGTCCCAGTTACAACGGCTCTTGAAAGAACAGGGTCATTGGTATCACATTCCTGATTTGAGAACATTCAGTTCAGCACGTCCAGGGGAAGCTGGTACACAGAATTTAAGTGGCATTTTCCTCATTTTAAGCTATGAGCCATTTTCATAGCATTTCCTTCCTAATCACCCACTGATGGCACATTTCTACAGGTGTCTGAAGAGTAAGTTACTGCATGCCTCCCTAAATTTTAAGGGTCCTTCCCACCCCTAAAGATGCTTCTAGTTCTAGACTGGCATTCAGCAAAACTCTAGTGAATTATACATACTGAACAGAGGTAGAACAACTGTGTTCATTTACCCCAAAGCCTGATCTGGAGAACAACTGGAGACATTACTCAAGATTTTGTTTCAATCAAGTTTAAATAAACCAATCCTCCACACAAGGAAAAAAACATATTCCATCCTTAATGAAAGCTACAGAAAGATATTTGTTAAGTACTGTTGATAGGATGCTAAGTCAAATGGAAGGAATACGAAGTCTGGGAAGTTGAACTGCGTGATGCACACACTTCTGCATCAGACATTACACAGGAGCAGGCCTCTTTAAAAAAGATAAATCAAGATTTATTAGGTAGTTTTCTGGAACTGAAGACGACAGTAGCAAAAGAAAGAGGGATTATCCCAAACTTAAAAACTGAAATTCTGGCTCATGCTGCTCATATTTCCCTTCAATAAAGTACGTGCAGGAATAACCACAAAAATAAATATTATCAAAGCTCAGTAGTATTCCGTACAGAGTGCCTGAAGAATAGGTTAGCAGCAGATACAGGCTCAATGAGAGTGAAGTAAGACTATACCACTAGTCTGTAAGATTTCTTGACTAATGCAGCCAGAATGTCTTCATCAAAACAGGCTTCCATACAAGCGTAAGCCTTCTCCATGACTGGAAATATTTGCATAATTCTACAATGCAAGCACTTCTATATGTATTGTTTGTCAGGCGTGGAAGACTGACTTCTGCCACTGTACTCTAATCTCAGTATTAGTACTCCACAAAGTGTCTTAAATTTGTTTTCAGCTGTTTACCTAAATAAAATATTAACAGAACTATTTAATAGACTTCTGCCTCCCCATTTTCACCACCAGGTGGCAGGCAGTGGTGTGGTGAAGTGGTTCACTTTCCCCCTGCCCCGCTCTCTACAAACACTCTAAGATGTACCTAAAAGCACAGAAGCAGCTCACCAGGCCAAAGAGCTCAAGTTTTGTACAGACCATACGTTTATTGTGAATTCTGTGGAACTAAGTGCTCCTTGAAGAATCAGTATTGTATATGAAAACGTATGTACAGACACACACAGTTTTGTGTATTTATATTACACATGTGTATACATGCATGTATACTTGGAAAACAGAAGTCTTTCCCACAAGCCACTGACATACTAATCAAGTTCACCCAAGACATATGTGCCACTTGGTTAATTTTCTTCAAAATAACTCCATTCATTGGGTTTACAGTTTAAAAGTAAAGGTCTAAGGTAATTCATTACCACAGAGCACAGCAAACTGGTACTAGGGTATAGTAATAGAGGTATAGGTAGTATATCCCAGTATGGTCCCAGGTAATAGAGGTGGGATAAAATATAGAAATATCAATACAGTTTGTGTAAGCTATTATTAAAGACTTCAGAAAAGTATTTATCCTATTTTCATACACACTATTATAGTACAGTTAGAACATACCTTCCAGAAGTTTTTGTAAGCTGGATCTCATTACGTGAATATTTTCGATGCCAACAAACTGGAACCTAATGTTAGAGTAGTTGTCTTCATTCTCATAGCCCTTCCCAGCAGCTCTGTTTGCCATTGCATTAAGCTTAAGAGAGCAAAATAAAAATACTGAAAACCAGTACTTGAAATAAAAATCTCAAATTCAGAAATGAAAGTCATGCAATTTCAATGGAATACACTGGGAAAAAACCACACAAGAGCACATACTATAAACTGATTCTAATAAATTAACAGTTTGTGGCAAATCAACGTGAAAGCATTCAAGCGTAAGAAAGGCATGGTACATAAAAAGCAACTGGCAGTCTATATTTAGAGCTGACATATCTGAATAATGCATTTAATAATTTCCGATTCTCTCCTCCACCAAACCTTTACTTATTTCCAAACATTTCTAAGCAAAGACACTACAAAACGATTAACCTAAAAAGGAAAGAGTAAGACCCAGACTTAACCATACATGCGCTTTCCAGGCATCCTAAAAATGTCAATTTGGGGGGGTAAGAAGCTAATAAATTGCTGCAGCTATAAAAATTACAACTATAAAAAAAAACCACAGTTGGCTCAGTTTCAGTCTGTCACACTGACCTACTGCTGAACCCTGCTCAAAATAAGTGCAGATCCTCCAGTGTAGCATTTTCACTTTACATCCTTGTTTTCTTGCTCCTGTGTTCAGGGATTCGAGTGAAATTAATACCAATTTAAATGCAGATGGGTCTAAAGAGTGAAAGTTACCCCACATTCCAACACAGGTCAACAAACCCAACATAATTCAATTTAATTAGACAGTGATGAAGTACAACCTCAGAATGCTACAACAGAATTTCCCCTACTTCTTCCCGGCTAAGACAGACAGCAATAGCAGTCTCCACAGAACACAGTACTCCCTCCCATTCTAAAAGAAACCCCAACACAGCTCACCATTTCATGAATTTAATTTCAAACAGTTAAAATGACTTGGATCCCACTCAACTATTCACTTCTTAACTACGTTTTAAGTATATTTTTAAATGCACTTCCCCAAATGTTCACTAGCATATTCAGTGAATTCTAGCTGAGTACTGAGAGGGGTTCAACTTCAAGAAAGCAAGTAATTAAATGCCTGAATAGAGAGGCCTAACCTTACCTTTAAGGAACATTTTTGCCCATGATGGAGTCACATTTGACTCCAAATTTTTCAGAATTACACTGTATCCCTGTACTCTAATGTTCAGGAAGAGAGGCTACTCTGTAGAACCTGAAGTATATACCTTCGGCCTGGTGTCCATGACATACATGTAGCGATTTGAAGGATTTGCTTTACTGATGGCTTGCAACATGTGTTCATCTTCCAGGCACCTGGCACTGAAACCTGAGAGAGGCTGACTGCATCTGCAAATTGCAGCCTACCATAGAAAACAAAGAACAAATTAGCATCAGTTTAATACCTGTAGTTGAAATGCTTTTGCATAATTCTAAAAAGACACTGAAACAAATTGTTTCATTCAGCAGATAACAGCACTAAACTGAAAAAAGTTTAGGTGTTCCAACTTCTTAAGCACATCACTTGCAGACCTTCAAACACAGTACCTACAACTTAAATCTAAAGGTTATCAAGACATTTTTTCAGGCTCATCTACATGGGCAAGGTACCAGTTTACATAATGGACTTTCCCCAAGAATAAGAGTTCCAAAAAAGTATAGGCTGGAAAAAATACACTTTAGGAAAGCAAGTTACTCTCTTGGTATTAAATGAGTTATGGTTGGGTTTACTACTGCAAGTACGATTTTATTATTGCAAGTACAATATGTTATCATCTACTGTAATTTTCATCATGTCATTTTCAATGATGTTGTATTTCAGAAGGTATCAGGTGCATCTTCCAAATAGTAATTATCTTCAAATGCATCTAGTAGCTTAACACTCATCCTTCATAAATTCTTCAACTCAGCAAGGTGACAATCCTTCTCTCCCTTCAAAGATACCCCCTAGCCAAGACAGGCAGATGCTGCTTCACACCGCTCTCTACCAAACTCTGCAAAATCTTATTTCTCATCTTCTAGTTCTTTTTACCTTGCAAATTCCTCCTTAAAGGGCCAGTTCTATTCTTTTGGTGTTCTGGGTTTTTGGGGTTTTTTTAACCCCCATTTTGACCTAACAGATTTTATTCTTGACATATCAAGGAAGACAGATCACTTGACAAAGAGCTATCTTCAGTTATCTTAAGGTCAGTTTCTGAAAACTTTAAGAGATTCAACTGATTGTCAACTGACTACTTAAGGATTTCTTTTAAACTGGCCTAGCTTAACTCAGCATCCTGTTAGACACCACTAGCGTCAGCTGTATTTAAGGTTATCATGAGTTATATCATTCTCATACAAGTCACTGTACTTACCTCCTTACCTACCCTGAACTACTCCCAAGTGTTGAGAAATACTTTTCAGCATTTGCATTAAGAGGAAGACACACTATACCTCTTTATTTTTATGATAATACGACAACACTGGGAATCTTCCTTTGCTTCTGAACTTGGAGCTACCAACAATTATGGGCTTGCTTGCAGTTCTAGGAACATAAAGTTCTCTAGGATAAGTTTCACAAATCTGAAAGACACAGATACACAAAAAAATTTTATGTACAAGGCACAAATCCTATACTAGCTTTATTGCATCCAATTTCAGAGATGTTAAGTGAAATAAGAGACAAAGGATAAACACTAACATGATTCGCTATATACATGTAAATAGCTCAGAAGAGGAGACAAACCGTGGATAAAGAAGTACAACTTGGTATCCAAGTTAGTACAACCAAGCACTGCTATACTAGCATTCACCTCTCAAGAATGCAACTCTTCAGCAGAAATGCTAAGAATGTGTTTCGAATAAAGTATTGAAATTATTTCCCTCATTTTTTGTATTTGCAGACTACAAAGTAAGATGAAGTCTAATCTAGGAATCAGATGCACCACCACAGCCATTGTCTCCCACAGCCAACACTGCAAGTGCTAAAGTAGAATCCTTCTCAGTTAAGAGAGATAAAGCTGCAGAGCACCAGAATTGCTGGGGCTGGGCTTCAAACACATAAGTATACTCTAGAAACAGTCCCAAAGAACACATGCATCCATGCACACATACTCACTCAATGAGGCCTTGGAAAAAACTTCAATTAGAAAGTTGTGAGATTGCACACTGACTAAGGAGTTAACTCCACCTGCAAGTTTTTGCTTATGCTGCAAGCCAAGTGATTTCATAGTATTAGACTGTTTTCTACAGGACTAGAGTCAGAGGATAAAGCAGAAACAGATGCAGAGCAAAACATGTTTCCATTACAACACTTGCCTTATAATCACGATTCGCATCGGACAACTGCCAGTTAGCATTCGGCACTCCCATTCTCTTATATTCTTCTGCTAGATCAATAAGCTGCCAACCTTTGACTTGCTCAGATTCATTTTGTTTTGGATTATAGGAGAAGGCATACAGTTCTTCATATTTTGCTAAAAGGTAAAGAATAAGACTATGTAATGAGTTGTCCCTAAAAATGTCTAAGTGGAGAAAGGTAGCACAGTTGACAAGTCTTGAAATTGCCCAAATTGCAGAGAGTTTCAGGCTTCAGGATTCTCAGAAGCAAGACTAAATAGATACTTGACACTCTTGAAATATTTATTCTGCAACTATCATACAGTTAACTGACACAATTATAGAAACTAGTTAAAGGCAGGTTATGAGAGCTTTCTTGAGTGCGCTTGACCTATTTCAGCAGGGACATTTCTAAAACCGTAAGGGCAAAGCAGAGGTCACAAATTGAAGACTGACAAAATTAAACAAGGCAAAAGGCAGAATTATTAGAAGACTTCACAAGAGCTAAAAGCACAAACAATTTTTGGAGGCAAGAACAGAATTTTAAATCTACTGACCTTTAAAAGCAGTAAGTTTTAAACTTCCCTTTAAAGCAAAAAAGCTTTCAAAATATTTTGTTTTTCCTAATACGCTATTCACATATCACAGATGATGACATTTTACATTGCTCTAAACACAAAGCAGAAAATGCAAAAGACCATACCAGGTGACAGAAGTCTCTTGTAAAGCTGAATTGGTAGTGCTATTTTAGCATCAAAACTTCAGCTTTATTTTTAAAACTGCATGAAATCAGTAACAAGTTAGTATTTGCTTAGTAGCATTTTATCTATGGAACACACCAATTAAGAGAGACTATATGCATTTATGTGCACAATTTCAGGGATAACACTAGAAATGCAAAAAAAATACAGGAATGTCACATTCTGTTAGCGAGTATCAGTGACCTACAAAAGCTAGAAAACACATCTTCTGAATCTGTATGCAGATTAATACTTAATCATTAAAATTCTTTTACATGCCAAAGCCATTTAAGACTTTTACATAATGCGGGTTTAAAAAACAAAACAAAACATAAGAACCATGGATTTCTGCCCCCCGCCCCCCCCGCCTTTGCAATCCAGGCATATACTGCAAAGTCTTTTACTGTTAGAAGTATTACCTGTTCTTGACAGCTGAAGCAAAGAGTTATAGATGTCATGACAATCTCTCTCTCTGGGAACGACGAAGTGAACTATCCTGAAGTTCTTGCACTGGATGACAAGGGGGCAGCCAGAAGTAGTCAAAGGAAGTTTTTCCACCACAGCAATGTGATGATGTAGTATCTGTGGCATACAAGAACGCACAGCGTAAGCACACTGATGAAAAATGAGAACAGCATACTATTTACAAGAGCAGATAAGACACATTAAGTGATGTTGAATATAGATTTTGACTAATTTTGTCAATCATTTAGTTATAAAAAGAAATAAATTTAGAAGAAGAAATCCAAGACTGGCATTTTGGTCAGGATACCATAATTTGTCAAAATTTAATTATTTTCTTCCCTCATATTTTGAAGTGTTAACTATTGTTTGTAAGGAACAGTAAATATCCTTCTAAAAACAAAAGTGAGAAGTAAAACACTGCAGTGGTTCAGTCCTCTTCTATAAACTTTGCTAACTGACAAGCATACATCTAATTAGGCAGGGTCCAAACAGGGTGGTTTGTTTTTTTTTTAAGGATCTACAGGAACATAATTCAGAATTCTGAGGCAAAATAAAGCAAGTCAGGGAAAGCAACTCAAAGTATAAGAGATACAGAAGATGTTGAAGATTTTAGAATTCCAGTATTTAACATCTACAGAATGAACAGGAGATAAGAAAAACAACTCCTGTATTACCCACTGTGTTATGTAGACATGACAGTCTCTCAGCTAAATGCCTTTCAACCACTTTAACAGAAGACTGTCACAGTAATGAATATACAGAAGCCATACACAGATTTATCTGTGTGGTAAATCTCCACAAAATTTAGGAAAATACATGGGAAAGTAACAGCTGTTCAACCATGGGAAGAAAGCCACAGATACATTACCTCAACTGAACAAGATGTTCTCAATAGCATTTCAGTTACCTCACTGAAGCAATCATCTCCTCTTAAATATTGATCAGAATTAGACAGGCATCTGAAAACTATGCTGCCAAATATGCATTTACAAAAAGACTGTATCTTGGAGACGTTATCATAATTATACTTGGTACTTGCATTATCATCACAGAAATGCAATACTTGAGTATAGGTTCAATTTCCCGAAAACGAAACCTTTTAACATAGTGCACAGGGAGATGCAAGTAATGCTTCTGAATCATGTTCTCCCCAATAACCCATTTTGTATAGAAGGATAACAGTTTGGTTTGTACGAAATTGTACATTGTATCCCAAGAACAAATCACGGAAAAATAACTTTTCTTGAAAGCACCGTGAGGCATCTAGTCAGATAACCAGAACACAGGATTAAGGGTAACCCAGAAAAATACACCAACAGAAAAAAAATTAACCACACCCAGGGAAATGAGATTTCATCCTGGAGGATGACAGGCTTAAGGCACTGAACTCAGTCAGGTAGCAGGGCTACAGTGGAAGCCAGAACTTGATGTCCACATGTCTGCCACCAGGGCACTGAGCAGAAAAACTAATGGGAATTACTGTACTAGCCAGCTTTGATTGTACAACATTGGTACCGGTCACCAAGAAGCTGCAGCCCCTTCTGAATCCTTTTATTCCAGAGATGAACACTGGGAAGAAATACCTGCTTACCACTCTGAAAAAGGGCATGAGATCGTCAATATTTCACCAAAGCCTAGATCTCATTAAACCTAGGCAGGATCTAAATACAAGGTAAGTTAACACAGAGATTTTAAACCTCATGCTGAAACTATCTAGCAGTCTCCCACTCCTGCCTCTGAATTGCTGTGCCAGTCAGTTATTTAAAGAAAACCACCACACATTCACTCAGGAATACAAGTGAAGGCTATAGAAGAAGTTACAGCATCTTGAAGAGAAGCGAACATTTTGAACATTACCTGATTTCAACTGCAGCAGTGTCATGCAAGAGTACAGTCTGCAAATCATTAACTTATTATGATACCATGAACAAGGAGAGAGTGGGTAATAACTCAACTTAGATAAACATTTTAGTAAACAAATTCAACCTTAGATCAGGAAGAGCAAATGCATCTAGAGAACCTATGCTTTTGAGCCACAAGCATTCATTATCCTTACCCATGTCTCTCTCTGGCTTGAGTCTATGAATAACAGATGAGTTGCTGTAAGGTATAGAGTTCCCGTCAGTGACTTATTGCTCGTGCTGAACCTATCTAGTAATTTCACTTGCTCTACCTGTAAGAAAAAAGGGGAGAGGGAGCAAAACTTAATTTTTGCTTTCTGCAAAAAGCAAAATCCTAACTTTGCAAAAGCTCTGTCAGTTTGTGCAGTAACTGAAAATGGCAGAGAGCATAACACAGCACTCATAAGGCTATTCAGGCCAATCTATTAAGAACACAATAGTCATCACATAAGCTTTGAGAAGACTGACTAGTTAAAATATCCTGTTTCAATACAAAAGTACATAATGAAGGCACAATGCTAGGCTCATCAGAATATTTACTGCATATACATAAATACTATGGTTATTTACTAGTGAAAGAGACCAGGATATCAAGGTTCTAAAAAAATAATTAAGAACTATTAATTACTAAGCTTTTAGACTGCTTCCCCAAAATAGAGCAAACGTACACTAACTATTTCCTGTTGTTGAGATGCCAGCACTGAATTAACAGCTGATCTCAGCAATATGCTTCGTTGGCTGTCTGCAGACTCAAAGCCATAAAGATTATGTCCTCCTGACTTCAATTTTAGTTATCTACTGTCTTTTATATCATCCCCAACTTTAAAAATCTAGATCATCATAGCTTTGCCTCATAGTCAAAATAAATTCTAATGAAATACAAGCATTATACTAATAATTATAACAATCTCCTAGAAATTCAAGGACTGTGCTGGCATTTGAAGCAGGTATTTCAAGCCTGAGTCTCACAAGGGCAAGTTTCTCCTCCTGGTATTCCATCAACATTTATCTCAATCCTATGCAAAACATTTCAAAAGAAAGTGATTTCTAGATAGCCTGCATTTTATCTGCTGCTCATAACTTCACAGGCTCCACTGTTTGCTTTATTTGAAGCAAACATTACATGATTCTTTCTGTGCAAGAACAGGAAAGGAGTGTGGTGAACGGCTTATCTCCATGCATTCCTCTATTTCTTAGCAGTACTGTCTCATTAATGCCAAGTTAAAGCTCTTACGCTTGAGGCTTGCTGCTACTGCCATTAAACGTACGGCAGAACTCCAAAAACTTCCACACCAGCAAGACCAGCACCCAGATGAGGTGACTAGGAGAGCCCACATCTACTGTACTGATATTAAGCCATTTTTAATTCATAGGTACAAACTTATTAATCTACTAAAAGCACATATAAAACACTAAGAAAACTGACTTTTCAATTCAGGTATTTCTTATAATCTAGCAAGGCCTAATTTTGTTTTTGAAAGTTAGAAAAGCAACTTAACGCATACAAAACAGAATGGAGGAAATACAAATATCTACTAAAAGCCAGCGCTACTATGATATTCTAGACTTCAGTTTAGAAAGCAAAAAAAGTGGAAGCTACCTGCATCAGTACCTCAAAATACATTATGCTGTAACCAGCAAGGTATCAGTGCTCAGATACAGAGTGCATAAATCAATATAGCACAGCCAAAACGCAGAATTCATTTTGGGCAGTTCTACAGCAGAAACTGCTCGGGTACCTGGCACTGCACCTCCCCAGCAAACTGAGAAGTGCACAGAAACCGCTCCAGTTTTGTTCTAGTAACACAACCCACAAAATCCTGGTATGCAAAGTTTCATTCTCCTCCATGTAACAAGGCAGCTATTCTCAAAGCTCTATTTCTGTGTTAGATGAGGACAGGCATTAGTGCTCCAGCTTCCTCTTACATAGGTAAAGTCTTCAAGAATTCTGAAAGCTAAGTTCTAGATATACTTTTCTTAAAAGACAACTGGAATGTAATTTAGATTCAGCCTCCATAGACGACATGTTCATTTAAACTTGACCCAAGTCAGCTTTAATGGGCACTCAGCTAGAGACACTTTTTTTTTTTCTTTTTAATTGTAAAGTTTGGCAAATCCTTAGTTATGGAAAAACAAGTCAGTCATCAGTTTTGAAGAGAATTGGTTCACAGGATTAAGAGATTGAAGACTGCTATTGAGTTTTAGCACATCTGTAAACAGAGATCATTTAAGTAGTCAGAAGCAACATTCTGACAGTAGCTAGCACTAACAAATTAGTGAGGTTTTTAAACCAGTAAGAATTTGAACAGCTACCTCAATAATATAGAGTATTTACAGTTTATTGGGACTAGGAGTTACAGATTAAAGGCAAAAAACCCAAAGAAGTGTTTCAATATAGTAGACAAGTCAGAACAGAAAGGAAGGCTGAAACTATACCTCTGAAGTCTTACATTAAAAAAGGTGAAGGATTAAATTAGAACAATTAAACCAAGACAAAAACAATTGTATATCATTCCAAGATTCTTTTCTTTCAACTTTGTATGACATTCACTGAAATTAAAAGGAGTTTTCCCTTCCCCATTTAAGTCTTGGGCTTGCAAACATAAGCTTAGGATTTAGCAGTCAAGCTAGCCAGAACTTCCCATCTCCAGTAGAAAACCCATCAGTATTTTCACTAAAACGAAATTTTACTTCAAATATGCAAACAGACTTAACTGAAGAAATTCCAGTCTTTTCTACTACGTTTTGCTTTAAAATATTTTTAAGGACACTTTAGTTCTGAAGCTGCACTGCAAAACCACAATATTCTTATTTGTAATTTCCCCACCACCACCTATGACATTGTGAACTGGTTTTCATCATTTGTTGCTATTTAAGTATATATTCTCAGACAGAAGTGATTTTTAAGTTGACCTCACTACTTTATTAAACATAAATCTGTTGGACAGTTTAATTTCACAAAAAGCTAAGCTTCATTTCAGTTAGCTGTGCTGACAGTTCTAAGACAATTTTAACTTCAACATTTCCAGCAGACTGAAGTTTGAGGAGGAATAAAACCTATTTCATCACCTTCTCCTAGGGATGACAGCTTCCCTGCACAGCAGTTAATTTGTGCAAGACTGCACTGTTATTTCAAGCTTATTTCACTATTACATTAATAAAACAAATTGAAAAAACTATGAACTGCTGTCAGATTATAAAAAGTAGACATGTCTCAGAACAGCTGGAATGAGATCCAACTTGAACCTATACCTGCACTGAATTTTTAAGGCCCACAGTGCAGGCTGTACTTTAGTTTTCTTGCTTCCTATAACTGTAATACTCATAATTATTACAATCTAGCATATATGCACTTTAATCCACCTGGATATTCAATAAACCAACAGCTACAAAAAGCTAAGCAAGCATCACAATTATAACCAAAAACTCATGCTACTTCTAGCCATGAAATTGATATTTTTAGAACAGATAAATTTTTTTGTATGAATTATAAAAATAATTGCTTCAGGCAGTAAGTCTTGTATCTTAGAAGTTGTGTTCAGAGCTTGTTTCTCTCTTCAGTTATATTGCTACATGAAGTATTCTTTCCCCAGCAGGGGCCCAAAAACATGCAGAATCACAATCGCTTGCAGATGCGGTCAGTGACCTGTAGCCTTTCTAGTCTCAATTTCAGGTTTGAAATTTAAACAGCTACTCAGATCATCAAGAGACTTTGGTTTTAGCCTACTTTTTATTTTGAAATTAGTTATTGACTGTAACAATACAATATTAAGTTCCCAAACAAGGACTTTCAGGTTTATAAGTAAATAGACTGATAAAGAAACCTTATCTCCAATCTGTCAGCTCAGTGCAAGATTATTCCATCCAGTAAACTAAAGTGTCACTAACAGTAGGTTCATCACAGACCTTCCTCCTGTTTCATATATACACATACAAATACATATGAAAAATAAAAGTAGCTATACACATTTTATATAAAATTTATATAAGCTATTACTCAAAAAAATTAAAAGCCTGTTCCTTTATATAATTATTGGTTATAAACCTCCTATTTGGAGCTGAAATATGATGACACCTTTTCTCCACACATCTACAAATCTAGTTTAAAGTCAGACTGCCAGGTTAGGGAAATAATCACTTGACAATTTCCAGGACCCAACAGAGAGGGGCAGTCTTTTCAGCAGCCCTTGCAGTCAGGGCTGATAAGCAAGATGAGAAAAATACTGTTAGAAATTTAATTCTATAAAAGCTGTGACTTAAAAACTTACTTAAAAATTATTTATAAAAAGAATAAAGACTTATGTCTTTTTTTTTTTACATCTTCATTATAGACAAAAGACAAACTAAAAATAGGAAAAAAAAATCAGAAAACTCTAAAATGTCAACTGCAGCTTAGCTAATTTTTTTTAATAGCCTAACACATTGCACATATACTGACAGCTTGCGTTCCTAACAACACAGACCAGAGTCTTTAAAAGGAAGAACAAAAAGTGTTGTTTTCACAACGGATTTGCCTCCAAAGATAGAAAAAGCTGCACGGAACTGCATCCCGAGTACAAAAAACCAACTGCAATCCTCTCCCAGCTGGCTGCTTCTGTTCCCCACCCCACATTAAAGCCTCTGTTACACCAGGACAATTTTTAGCACGCACCGAGCTCCCCATGCCTTCCAGCCCCTCGGCTCGGAGGGGGCCCAGCCGAGAAGCCTCCGAGAACGGCCGTGCCCGCCGCTTTGCGGCAGCAAGGCCCGGGGGGAAGCATCTGAGCCAGGCACCCCCGCTGCCGGCTAGCCCCACCGGGGCGCAAGGACACTCCGAGAGGCACGGACCGCCCCAGAGCCCCCGCGGGAAGGCACCAGCTGCAAAATGGAAGGAGGAGGACAACAACGCCCTCTCCCACAGCTGACAGCGGCGGGGCAGGGACTCGCCGGGCCGAACAGGCCCTCCCCATCCCACAGTTACCGGCGCAGCACCGGCAACGCCGCCGCTCCCCTACCGACCGTCTCCCCTCCCGACACACCACCCCAGCCGGCAGAGGGAAGCCGAGACGGGGGTACCTTGGTGGTGCGGATATGCTCCATGGCCGCCGCCCGCCGTGGTACTGCCGGGCCCGGGCGGCCGTCACCTAGAAACGCTTCCGGGGCGGGACGGGGCGGGACCGCCGCTGGGGCGGGGCAAAGCCGGCGCTGACTCCCTGCAGCGCCCCCGCGCGGCGGGCGGAGGACACTACGTCTCCGCCGCACTGCGAGCAGTGCGCATGCGCGGTCGGGCGCGCACGCAGGCAGTGAGGCGGCGCCATGCCGCGGGCGGGAATGGCTGAGGGGAGGCGCGAAGCGTCGAGCTGCGGCGGTGGGCAGCGGCAGGCGGGGGAGGGACAGGGCCACGCTGTGTCCCGCAGTGCCCCAGGGGTTCTCTGTGAGATTGGGAGGGGAGGAAGGGGCTGTCGTTGCTGTGCTGGGAGCCACGGAGCTCAGTGCTGGCTGTGAAACGTCACCTGGCAGCCAGCCCTGAGGAGACAGCAGTCCTGGGCCCCGCGGTGGGGTGACAGTAGGTGTGTGGAAAACAAGATCCATTCCCTGGTTACCCAGGCCTCTGTTCATGGCATGGAGAGTTTCAGTCTTTTAGAGTCTCGCAAATGGGGAAATTCCTGGAAGATGGTCCTGTTTGTTGTAGTATCACAGAATCACAGAGGGGTTGAGGTGGGAAGTAACGTCTGGAGGTATCTAGTCCAACCCCCCTGCTTAAGCAGGGCCACCCAGAGCCAGTTACTCAGTACCATGTCCAGGCGGCTTTTGAATATCACCACGGATAGAGATTCCACTGCCTCTCGGCAACCTGTTAAGTGCTCGGTCACTTGCACAGTAAAAAAGTGTTTCCTGATGCTCAGATGGAGCCTCCTGTGTTTCAGTTTGTGTGCATTGTCTCTGGTCCTGTCACTGGGCACCACTAGGAAGACTGGCTCCATCCTCTTTGCACCTTCCCTGCAGGTATTTATATATATTGATAAGATCCCTCTGAGCCTTCTCTTCTCCAGGCTCAACAGTCCCAGCTCTCTCAGCCTTTCCTCATAGGAGAAGTGCTCCAGTCACGTACGCAAAGGTGTGGCCTCACCAGTGCTGACTAGGGGACAGGATCAGCTGCCTCGACCTGCTGGCAATTCTCCTCCTAACGCAGCCCAGGGTACCATTCGCCGCCTTTGCAGCAAGGGCCTGTTGCTGGCTCACCTTCAATGTTGTGTCCACCAGGACCCCCAGATCCTTTTTGGACAAACTGCTTTCTTGCTGGGTGGCCCCCAGCATATCTTGGTGCCTGGGCTTGTTCCTCCCCAGGTGCAGGACTTTGCACTTCTCCTTGTTGAACTTCAGGAGGTTCCTGTCAGCCCATTTCTCCAGCCTGTCGAGGTCCCTCTGGATGGCAGCACGACTCCCTAGCGTATCAGCCACTGCTCCCAGTTTGGTGTCATCTGCAAACTTGCTGAGGGTACACTCTGCCCCATCATCCAGGTCATTTGTGAAGATGTTAAACAGGACTGGACCCAGTATTGACCCCTGGGTCACTACTGGCCTCCAACTAGACTTAGTGCCACTGATCACCTCCCTGGGGGCCTGGCTGTTCAGACAGGCTTCAATCCACCTCTTTGCTCATCCAGCCTGTACATCAACAGCTTCTCTGTGGGGATCCTATGGGAGACAGTGTCAAAGGCCTTACTGAAGTAAGAACTGGTGAAAGCGTGTTGGGGGGCATTAGAGTTTTAGGCTGTACAAGAACGAAGTAACAAGCTGCACTGTGCAGTGACTCATCCGTGTCGTAGCTGTGTGGGTGCTGGTGCACAAAAATCTTGCGTGTGCTGTACAGCAGTTAAGAGACGTGATAAAACTTAGCTTAAAGGTTGCAGAATGGGCTATATAAGTCTTGCTGTTTTCATGATTATTATCTAAATTAGAAACAATTTAGTAGGACAGCTTTTATACAAAATTAATCTCTTTTACTAACATACACACTTCATGATCTTGAACTTACAGTTTTTGAGTGGTGACATTCATAGACTGTCACAAGTTATCAAAATCATACTAGAAAGGCATCACTCTTTCCTTGACAGGTCCCCTTTTCCTGTTATGCCAATACATCTTGGCACTTTGTGGCCTGTCAGATCGGAAGAATTTGTTGACAAATGGCTCTATGGAAATCACTCTATACATGCCATTTAACATTTCACAGTTTGGGGGCTTTCATTTTTTTAAGATGTTCAAAGATAGGCATGTGCATGCAATATTTAAGTAAACATGGACTAAACATCACAAATTACATTTAACTACATGCCTGAAGCTCTGCCTTGTGTAAAGGTCAGCAACCCAGTCACCCATAAATAATCTCAAAGATCTTTTCAGTAAATAGTATCTGTCAGCCATCCATGGTCTTCAGCGGTCACAGCACTGAGCAGCAGAACACAGAGATTTTTGCGTTGTTTGGGATTTTTTGAGAGACTCCAGAGGCAATCGTGTAAAACCTTTCATAGCACTATGATTCCTCTAGACTACCAGGTAAATTTAAAAGAAAAGTCTAGTAATGCCTTTTCCTGAGCAAACACGGTGTGTCGGATACCCTGAGAAACTCCCCTGCATTTCAGCAGTGGCTTCGTACAGTTCCCCGGTTTTATATGAGACGTGTCGTGATGCAGCGACCAGATGGGGCAGGGATGGAACCATTTACGCAGCTTCACACAGTGCCCTGTGGCACACACGTGTGAAGTAGAGCCTGGTAGGGAAAACACGAGCAGCAATTTGTGCAGTAAACGTGGGCAGTAATTAGTAATTGAGTTTGTGACATTCAGGTGCTGTAGTTTGTACAACAGTGTTAAAAAATGATGGGTCCTTGGAGAGGCACAGGAGAACCGTGTGCCGTTGTGCTGGCTGTGAGCCCAGGTTCAGCCTGAAATTAAGCGGGTTTGGGGGTTTTCATGGAATTTGAGTTGGATTTTGAGCTGGTTTCCTGCTTCCTGGCCAGTCACCTGGAGGTAACCTTTGAGGTACCACAGCCTGTCCTGGCCGCCCGTCAACAGCCGTGGGGAGCCCCAGCGGCCGCGGCAGGCCTGCCGCAGCGCGGCGGCGAAGCAGGTTTCGGCACCAACAGGGCGGGCATCACAAAGCCTTCAGAAAGGTTGCCTGGCAGAAAGGGTCAGCACTCAACTAGATGCACGGCTTCGGGGGGAGGCTGGCTCCTGCCGGGTGCCTCGCCCAGAAAGGATCTCCTTTACCTTTGCCTCGTTTGTGAGGCCTGTGCCCAGGCCCACAACCCGCCCCGGGCTTGCCCGGCTGCCGGCAGGTGGGACACCTGCCAAGGGCGGTATCCCCAAAGCCACCGGGCATTGTGTGCCCAGGGGGGGCTGCGGCCAACCCCGGTCTTCAGCCACGGGTGCTTCCACCTTTCAAACCGAGGCTCTGGGGCGCCTGGGTCCGTCCAGAGCGGGACATCCTCGGCCGCTTGCACCGACAGCCTCGGCCAAAGGAGGCCGTACCCGCCGAGGGGCCGGGGCGAGCGGTTGCTGCCGCCCTGCACGTTACTGTCGCTTTAAGGGCCGGCGGGCGGTGCGGCGGCGGCGCCGTCCCGTGGTGCATTGCGGCGGGCGCGCGTAGGGAGCGTGGCCGGTGTCCGCGCGCTCGCTGCCGCCGCTCGGTTCGAAGTTGGCGTCAAGCGCGATGCGGTGTTGAGGAGGCCGCCGCCGCCGACCCTGAGGAGGCCGCCGCTACCGCCGCCGTCCCCGGCCCCTGCCGCTGGGACCCGCTGCCGTCTGCCAGCCCCGCTCTCCGGCTGTTCCCGCCGCTGCCGCCATGTCTGCGGGCTTCTCCTTCGGCGCGGGGACTCTGGGCTCCGCGGCGGCCGCCGCTGCCGGGGCAGGAGGAGGAGGCGGGGGCGGGGGCTTTTCCTTCGGAGCCGCCACGCCGAGGTAACGCGGCGCCCCCCACCCCGGCTCGGCTCGGCCCTGCCCGCGGGCCCCCGCCCCCGGACTCCTGCGGCCCGGGGCCGCCAAGCCCCGCGGCCTGGCCCGCCGCTGAGGCCGCCGTAGCTCCGCGGGCCTGGCCTGGGCTAGGGCGGCCGCGGCGGGGCAGGCCCGGGCGGCGCGCGCGCGTGTGTGTGTGTGTGTGAGTGCTGGGGGGGAGGAAGCGCAGAGCCCGGGCTGTGTGTCTCGGCGCCCTCCTGCTGCCCCCGGAGGGGCCCGGAGCTCCAGCACCCTTGGGTGAAAGGGCCCTTGGTGCGCGGATGGACGGGCTTCACCATGTCTGGCCCGGCGCGCAGGGGGTGGGGGTGCCCTTCCTGCCTTATCTGCTTCACGGCCGGCTTCGTCAATATAGACGTAGGCATCAGTCTGTTCAGCAGCTAATAGCAAAGAAAGGTGCTCTTCTAATTTTGCTTTATTTTGGTTTTGTCGGGGCGGGGTGTCTCCCTTCACGGTTATCTCTAACGTTCTGAACGCAGAATGTAAATCATATGTGTATCTAGGTTTCAGCAGTCAGCCTGAGCTTGTGCGTGCAGCATGGAGCTCGTTGATGTCGAAGCCCAAATGTTTAATGTTCAAATGTGAAATTTCTTCCCCCCCCCCCCCCCCCCCCGAAGTTGGGTGCAACCTTATCCTTTCTGACACAGATAACCTTGCATTTGGTGTATAGTGTCTTGGAGTAAAAGGAGAACTTTGCTGTGCTTTGATGTGCACGTGACATACAGCAGGGCTGCTGTTGTTGTTGGGCTTTTATTCCCTTTTTTCTTTCTTTGCACAGAACTGTACTAGCAGAGATTGTTTTTTCTGACCTGCTTGCTATTATGCCTCCGTTGAAGATTAGGGCTGTTGTAGTGGAGCTTTGTATTAGAGTTTTTTCTCACATCTGATCAGGCAAAATTGATCACTGTAGTGTAAACTAAATGGGCAGGGTGAGCTACTCAAGGGAACTTGACTTTAAGCAGATATATATGAAAACACTTATCTGTCAGAATTGTCAGGAATTAGCAGTGTGAGGGGAAGGGAACAGAACATCTGGATCTGAAAGAGTATCTCTGGATTAAATGGCAGTATTGCTTTTTGGAAGCCCATGTAAGAGGGAACAAGTTTTCTGAGTGTCTTCTAATACTCTTAATTTTGTGGTCATGATAGATTGACAGTCTTGTGTTACCTGTGCCTGGGTTTTTTTGGTTTGTGTTTTGTTGTTGTTGTTGTTTTTTGTTTTTACCTCCACAGTGAAGCTTATATGGAGTTGGTAAAAAACTTAAGTTTCTTTTACTTCGTGCCTGTTAAATGCAGGTTTTCTGCAATTAAAATGAGCAAGTTAAAATAATATTTGTTTATTCAAAAATGTTCTTCTAAATGTACTACCTGAAACAAGGGAAACTCTTCTGTCTTGTTGATCTGCACTTGTTAAAAACTGCCTATTGAACTCAACTATTTTTGTTTGGGGTTTTTTGCTGTTCTAGCTGGTTTTTCAATCTATTAAAAGTAATAGGTAAAAGTTTAAAGGTACTAAGTAATAGCAGTACGGTACTCAGCATTTTTATTCATGTATTTATTCTTACAAGCAGGACAAGTCTTCAGGGCTATTGGTCAAGGAGTACCACAGAGGAAGAGGCCTTTTTACTACTGGATGATTGGTGAAAATCTTGAGCATCCCTATGGGATGGTTTGTTTGAGAACATGTTTGAGACTATAAGAAGCAGCTGTTCTTCTGAACGGGGTCTAAGACAATATTGCCAGGTGTTAGGAGAAAAGGGGCTTTATTGTGTAGTCCAAGCATAAGTATTATTCATCAGTGTGACCAATCAAAGATTATATTCCGGTCACCCAAAGCCTATGTGATATGCCAGCCTACATAATTCCTGCATTGCACCAATAGCCATTCAGGTACTTATGCTCTTTCTTTTTGTTGATCGATGTTCTCTATAGTATGCTTTAGCCAGGTGCAATGCTTTGTTCTAGTTCTAAAATTAGAGTTAAGACCTGACTTCAGTGACCTGAGCTCCTCTTCCTTCCATCTGTGGAGAGTAGATAGTCCTGGCACAGGCTTTCTCCTGCTGATGAGAATGCTGCCATTGCTTTACTTCTACATTTTGGTTTCCTTCTGTCATAAAAAACAAACAAACAAAACACACTTCATTTTATTTGGGGGTTTTGGTTTTTTGTCCTATAGTGCTGAATTGCGTATTTTGTACCTTAGCTTTCTTCTGCTGGAATGCTGAAACAAGAAAGATTTTCATGGAAGAATGATCTTTGTCTGTACTGGAAAAAGATAAGAAACATAAACTCTTAACTAGTGAGAGAAGCACCATGTTGTATGTTTAAGTTTACAAGCAGTCATGATGCTGTAGTTTGGTATGTTGAAATTTTGGGATTAAAGAAAGCTGAAATGCTTTGGCTCCTGTGGAGTTGGACAATTAGTGGGTCTGTGTCTTTCTAAACTTCTTGGCCACTCTGCTTCCTGAATTACTTCTTTAAGAATAACTCACACCTAGATTGTGAACTTGCAACCAACTTTTGCTGGGCTAGCCACAATCAGATTTGTAGATACTTTGAAAACTTTTAGTGTAAAAGCTAATTATAGCCTTTTTTTTTTAAGGATTTACTTTTGTGTTTAATTTGTTATGCCTAGGAGCTGCCTTCGTACGAAAAGAGAGAGGAGATAAGGCAACAATGAGAGAACACTGAACACCTGAAACATAAAATACTTCTTGACAACTGTTACCCTGAAGTCTAAATTGCATTTTGTTTCAGTGCTACTGTTGTACTTAGGCAAAATGTTGTTTAAGTTAGAGAAAACTTACCTAGTTTCTAAAAAGGCTCACAAATGGGAGCAGGAAGTTATTACAAATAAATTATTCACCTGATCTTGCATCAATTTAAGAACAAAATTTTTAAAATCATAGACTAATTGGGCTGCTAGGACCTGTAATTTCACTGGTTAGAGATAATCATGATTATTGTATTCCCCTGTGTTTTCTACAATAATTTAATGCGTTCTCTGCTAAATGTAAAGCTTGTTCTCTATTTGCCATGAAACTTCTAAAATGTGTAGTTACCCAAAATAAATAAAAAAGGCTTAATTTTCCTGGTGATGTCTGATCTCTGATTCTCTCCTTTCTCTCTAGCTGTGAAAATAGCTCTGGAAGTTTATTTCTGTAACTTTCTGACAAGTATACAGTCAGAAAAGAAAGTATGGTAGGCATAGGTCCTCTATGGTTTGCACCTGTGGGGGAGGATGGCATTTTGGTTAGAAAATGAATTCATGCATCAGTGTCTTTTGGTGGTAAGATAGGGCAAAGTTGTGCTGTTGATGTGAATGGTTGCTGTAACCTGCTTTGAAAAGATGTTCTTGCAGATTTGTTGTCATGTTTGTGCTGCCTCTAGCATTTGTTCTCCCATTTCAGTAGTTCAGGGAGAATACTTAGGCAGAACTAATGAGATGATCTAATGGAGAAAAGTTCAAATTTCCCACTAGTCTAGCAAGATGTATCAGCTTGACAAGGAGTTGAACAAGAGTTCAACTGGAGTCCAACTCATGCTGGCATTGGTGTCAGGGAAGCAGTGGGAGTTACGGGGCTGTAGAAGTAAAAAGGGGGAGAGGCTTCCTCGTTCTCTTTGGTGGCAGTGAGCTTGGACTCTGTCTTGTCCAGCTGCATTGTGTGTGGTTTGGGAAAATGAATGATGGCGTGGGAAAGAAACTGAAATAAAGGGGGTGTGTGGATTTTTTATTTTGAAGAATAATTATTGCTAATAGTCTTATTTTGTAATAGCTCAACAGGAGGACTTAATTTTGGAACTCTGGGCTCTTCCACTGCTACAGCAACTACATCAGCTCCTTCAGTGGGCTTTGGGAGTGGACTTTTTGGATCAAAATCAACCACTGGCTTTACACTAGGAGGCACCAGTACAGGTACAAAAAATTCTTTTACAGCAGAAACTTGAATGAACAGTGAAGAAATATACTGTATGTACACAAAAACTGGGTCATCATAACGTGCTTACTTTTTTTACAGTAGTTCTGTAGCTCAGAATATTACTTATGTAGTTTTGTAAAAAGGCTGAACAGTTTAAAAGGTCATTCATTGAGAATTATGCAGTACCAATGCTGCAGAAACATAAATGCAGTTACCAGAAAACTGTGCCTGGGCCTATGTGTAACTTATTCCATAATTTGAATCCTGATATTTTCTAGAAATCTAACTCTTCATCCAGGATGCTCAAAATTATGATTTAAGATTGAGGTATATTTTGATCTGACAAATATTTAAAAACATTGTAAGATTGTTAGTATTTTGGTGTGGTATTTGTAATCCTGCAGTAGTAAACATTTCTGGTTTTGTTGTTTGGGTTTTTTTAATGTTAGCAGTATGCATGAAGAAATTTATTAATATTTTCTTAGGTGTCTAATTCAGCCTCTGAACATACAGATCCTTATAGGAGTATTGGAGTGCAAAAGACTAAAACTTTTCTGACTGGAGGTATTTTTTTTTTTCAGCCATCATGCAGACATAACTTAATGAATTTTACTTTGGTTCCAATATTGCTAGACAAAATGGTCTTTTTTTTTCTTGTACACTTGTATGAGTAGATAGGGGAAGTTTTAAGAACCAATCTACTAGAAGTAAATTCAACAGCAGACTGAAAGCCTGTATTACTGTCTTTTGGCTACATTTGGGTAATTTTCTTTTTGGTCTCAATGATTCTTTTGATCTTCTAATCAGATGGTTTTTAAAATAGGAAATGGCATAGCCCTGTGTTCAAAATAATCTCTTTAAATTACCGGTGGGGCAGAAACCCTAAACCGAGACACAGGATTTTACAAAGACTTTGGACTCTATAATCGTCTTTATTATACTGTAAATCTGCTGTTTTACATGCTGATGTTATGTACTGCTATATGACTGAAAAAAATACTTGATAGAATTACTAGTTTCCATATTTTTGTTTACCTTCATTTGTTTGAAATTTCAAACAATTTGCTATACTGCTGGGTTAACATCAGCTTCACTGTTAGCAGATTCTTATAAAGAAAAACGACGTTTTTTTGAAATCAGTTATGCTTTGATTTGTGCTGCTGGTGCTTACTGTTTTCTATGTTAATGTCGTTTTGCTTTCAACGTACTACAGAAAAAATGTATAATAGTCTACATACTGTCTCATAATGTTGCATTGTTTCAGTGTTTTGTTTCATGGTTTTTACTGTCATAACTGCTCTGTGGTCTTCAATTACTATTCTTATTCTGTTTGTTTTTGTTCTTAAAGCAGGAACAGCAACAACGATTGCTACAGGACTGACACTAGGTAAGGACCTAATTTGGATTTTAATGTTATACAGGCAAAAAAAATACAGATAGATGTTTCTTGTAATGTAGAAAGTTAGTGGTCATATGTGAGCTTTTTCCTCATTACTAATTGCAGTCTGCTTTGCAGCCCAAATGTTAAGGCTGCAAACCAGAGTGGAACCCTGCAGTTCTGAGCATTGTTACTTGTTGTTAAAGGATTATTCCATTCCTGTACAACAGTGACAGTGGTCATAGTGAAAAGTTAGACTTTGTATTTATGTCCCCCTAATGAGTTTCATCCTTCAGCAGAGGGGAGGTGGAATACGTTATCAAAGAATTCTTCATACAGAATTTCTCGCTCTAATGAACTTGTGTGAACAGGTCTGTTTGGTAATTACCTGTTTTAGAAGAATAAAGAGGGTTGAACTGGGAACAGACCTTGGAAATATTTTACTTTTCTCTGATGCACCTTTAGTGACTATTTTTCAGCTGTCATTATAAATACAGGAATATGTGGGTAGTTGTGGGGTTTGCTGGGTTTGTTTTTCTTTTTAAACACCAGCAACTGAGATCTGAGGAGAGACTGAGCTTGAGTATCACAAATGTTGGAGGTGGGGGTGGTGCTACAAGACAGACTGCAGTCCAAGAACTTAGGAAGCCATAGTGTGAATAAATAGGAAAAAATAGTGTTGGTTAAAGAAGCAAATGAAATGGGCAGAAGAAGGGAGGAGCAGCAGCTAACCCAGAACAGACTGTGATGCATAGTCATACGTGGCAGTCGGTACTATGCAGATGAACATTAATTCTTTTCAGTAGCTGGATGAAATGATGTCATCCAAAACAGACACACAGCAGTTACTGAGAATACCAAGTATGTGTTTCTTATGCATGCCATTGTGGTTTGTGTATGTATATGCACACTCCTCCTCTACTTTGGAATACGGATTCTAGAATGTAAAATGTATTCTTACCGTGAAAACAGCAGGAAGTAGAAGCTTTATTTGCTTTACTTTAAAAGTGTTCAAAAGCAAAGTTTGAGGGAATAACATCTCAACATACTTTTCTTGTTTACAGATTGAAAGGGTATGTGCATTCATTTTGGTATGCCCATCCAATTGAGAATTTTTAGTCTGTATTTTGGGCAGTATTGTTTATAGCTCCATTTACCAATATTCGGTTCATCTATTAGATGCTCTTGGTGGAAGCTCTTTCTTTTTTTTCAGTTTTTTTAGATTACCACTGGATATAATTGCCAGTCCATGATTAAAGCCCATTGGATCATTAGGAATTCTGGAGCAAAAATGCCTGTGCAATTAATACAAACTTTTGAAATTTTTCAGAAGGTGCTATGGGGATATTTTACCTGATGCAAGTGATCTTGCATGCTGTGGTGCTCATGATGGTTAAACGGGAATAGTTCAGAAGAGAAGGTGAATTGAGCATTCATTCTCAAACAGAATGTTCTAAAAGTGGTAATTGTTTTTGGGTTTCTTTTAGGCACGCCAGCCACCACATCAGCAGCTACCACAGGCTTTAGTTTAGGTTTCAACAAACCTGCAGGTTCGGCCACGCCATTTGCTTTACCTGTTACTTCTACCTCAGCGGGTGGCCTGTCATTATCATCTGCTCTTACATCGACTCCCGCAGCAGGTAGGAAAATGTTTAGGGGTTTGGGGGTTTTTTGGGTTTTTTTGTTTGTTTGGTTTTTTAACAGTAAAACTTTATGGTAAAACAGTTCTACACTCTCTATTTTTCTAGTATTTACATAATTTTGTGGTCCTTTAATAAGAAGGTTCATTGGACTTCACTAGTTCTAAATTTGTGTACCCTAATACAGATAGATTTATGGGCAGTATACCATGTAATATAGACAGCATATAATCTAAGTCATTAGAAGTGTAGCAAGAGCTGATTTGTCTTGTAAAATCATTATTTTTGTTATTGTTAACGCCCTGAAGGTTGAAAGCTTCCTACTTGCACAGCTGAAAAGTTTGGAAAATGTCTACCTTTTCTAGATGGCCTGAAATAGTTAACTAGTAGTGGAAACAAGGTTTTTCCAGTGTGGTTCTCATACTGGCACACACCTGCATGATGATAATTAAGACTGGAGTTCATTTTTTCTTAACCTTAGGAGTCTGCATTTAAGCTCAGCTATCTGTGCCCTCTGTGCTCTGTCCCTTTATGCGTATGGTCTTTCTCTACTCAGTTCTTCCCTATCCTACCAAAAGCTGGGATGCTTAATTCCAGAAGAAGCCTCAAACTACCAAGGAAATGTTCTTATATCATGTGTCTTGTTGTTGTGGTTTAACCCCAGTCAGCAGCCAAGCACCATGCAGCCGCTCCCTCTCTCCCTGCGCCCGCTTCCAGTGGGATGGGGAGGAGAATCAGGAAAGAAGGTAGAACTCATGGGTTGAGATAAGAACAGTTTAATAACTAAAGTAAAATATAATACTAACAGTAATAATAATGAAATATAATAATAGTAATGAAAAGGAATATAACAAAAAAAAAAGGAGGGAAAAAAAGGAAGGAAAAAAACCCCAGTGATGCACAATGCAATTGTTCACCACCCGCTGATCGATGCCTGAGCAGCCGTCCGCCCCTCCTGGCCAACTGTCCCCTGTTTATGTACTGGGCATGATGTTCTGTGATATGGAATATCCCCTTGGCTAGTTCAGGTCAGCTGTCCTGGCCGTGCTCCTTCCCAGCTTCTTGCACACCTGCTTGCTGGCAGAGCAGGGGAAACTGAAAAAAGTCTTTGGCTTAAGATAAGTGCTACTTAGCAACAACTAAAACATCAGAGTGCTATCAACAGTATTCTCACACTAAATCCAAAACATAGCGCTGTAGCAGCTACTAAGAAGAAAATTAACTCTATCCCATCCGAAACCAGGGCACTTGTATAAAATATTTTAATGTTTAACATAAAACATGAACATTTCAGCATTTTAATACAAAAAGTTAGATCCATTATGCCATAAAATAAATTCTGTGCCAGGTTCTAGATTCTCTAGTGCTCTGGGGGACTCTCAAAAATTTTATATAGTTGCAGGTAAATATGGACTAATCAGGATTATGATATTGTAGAACAAAATAACATAATTCAAAGTCTCTATGGCTTTGTTTGGAAAATCTGCAGGAAATAAAAACGATTGAGTTTATTATCCAATTATGATAAAGATGCTGTTCAAACCTTTCAGTTATTTCAGATTGTCCATGAATGTATTTGAATGCAGTGTCTGCATGAAGCTGGTTTGCTTTCTTTGCAGGAACTACTGGCTTTACATTAAATTTGGGTGGCACAACTGCTCCAACTACAACTGCCTCCACAGGCCTTTCCCTAGGAGGAGCCTTAGCAGGTTTAGGAGGTTCACTCTTCCAGAATACAAGCACAACAGCAACAGGTGAAGGTTATCTTATTTTTTTTCCTCCTTCTGTCTCAAAACATTGAAGTTTAATTTGTGATTGTATAAATTCGTAATGTAAGGTTTAGTTTATATAAAATCTTAACACTGTGAAAGTGTAATTTTTAACAGCGTTACAGTTAAGAACAGTGTTGCTATCCATGGACAATAAAAATGAAATCTGAAATCATTGGCTGCTTTCTCATTCTTAAATTCACTTGTACTTAACACTTTTTTATTTAAATGAAAATGCAAGGAAATCTTTGTCATTGCCATAATTGACTCAAGGAAGTTGGTCATAAATGGGAGACGGCAATGATGTATAAGTATCTCCTTTAACTGCGGAGAAGTTGAAAGCTCCTTATTTTGGTGGCTTTTGGTCTGAATAAAATCTTTTAACTGTTAGTATTGTCATTTCATGGCTTCCTGTCTTTTTCAGCTCTAGAGGAAAAATTTGTTGCGCTGTGTTGTAGTCTTGGTAACACTGCTCTTAAACGCTAAATGAAACAGAAGGATACTTAAGATGCTGATAAGTTAGCTGCCTAATTAGCTACCTAGTAATGTGAAGAAATTACATAAAACACTTGTGTACAGTTGTATGAAACTTCGTGCGATCTGTTTTCTTATGTTTATTTTGCATATTTTTTTAATCCAAATGTAATAAATGAACACTGAAACTTCAAGCAAGATTATATGTGCTTTTAGTTTAAAATAAGTTTTAATTATCAACATTTTAAGTGCAGAAATTCTGTTTGGGTTCCTTGTAGGACTTGGGCAGAATGCTTTGAGTTTGACTCTGGGGACAACTGTGGCTCCTTCAACTACTGCCAATGAAGGTCTTGGTGGCATTGATTTTAGTAGTTCTTCAGACAAAAAGAGTAAGTTTGTTTTAAAACATTCATAATTTTTTTTTTTGAGAAAATTATTAGAGCACTACAGCAAAGACACTATTTCATTGTGTTACGAGTGTGGAATTAAAGCTGACAACTTTAACTTGTTTTTTCCCTCCCCTCTAACAAGGCATTTCAGTTAACTTCATCCTTAGATATTGTGCTTGTATAGAAGAACAAGATTTTGGTTGCAAATGCAATGTAAATTTATTTATTTAAAATAAGTATAAGCCAATATCATACTTGAGAATGAAGATCTAAACCCTTCAGCCTTTTGGGAGTGAAAACTCATATAGGGCCGTTTGCTGAAAAGCCACGGCAGATTTCTGAACAGCTATGTCAAATAGCCACTAGAGGGGGGAGCAGAGCTATGTTTAAGTAATGCATTGCCAATACAAAAATTACTTGTTTGAAACCAGCTTTCTCCCAACTGTAACAGATCTTAAACTTGGTTTCTTTTTTCAAAAGCCTGCACAATAAAAATGTCCCATTTTTAGCTGTTATTCTTCAAAGCTGTATTTCTGGTCGTGCATAGTTCTATCTGATACATTCTATCAGGTTGTTGAAACCAGTTACAAAAACTTCTGTGATAGTTTTAAAGTACTTAAGGGAATATTGAGCATTGACGTATAGACACTTATTAATTTGTCTTGCTTTTATACTTCCAGAGTAAGCGTAACTAAAGCTGATTCTAAAATATGCATTTTCTCTGAGGAATCAATACTGTTAATTTAATCTCTTGATTCCATTCAGGAGCCAAATTTTGAATTAGGTATACCAATAGCTAAAAGAGAAGGAAATACAGAAACTCTATGAAACCATCTTTACAGAGTAACATAAGTTGTGGAGATATAGTTCTTCATACTTGTAGAAGAGATGGCATATTGACTGTCCAAACTGGAGTGCTCTACATGATGTTGATTGTTTTTGGAGTTTATTGGTGAAACTGGGAGTGCTGAAAAAGCTCTGATTCCTAGGTTCTTATGGGATTTCCATTGCTATAATATTAGGATATCACAACACTTCCATAATATACAAGTGTCTTAAAATGAGGACCAGAGAACCACAGACTCAAAATCTACTTCAGCCTGACATCTCTCAACATTGTTTTGCCCAGCTCTTAGGGTGGAAACTTGAATGAGTACCTGCATTCCCCATATGTTGCGTAGTGGAACCGGGCGAGTTGGACTATCGCTGTCAGGGATCCCTAAGCAGAGATCCCTTAGCTAAGCAGTGGGAAATGTTGAAGGAGACTGTTTTTTGAGTTTTCTTTTTTTTTAATTTAGGAGTGTTTTCCATAATGGATAGTGCTGGCTTAAGCAGCCCTGACAAATATCCCTACCTGTGTGCTGCTACTCAGTTCTGTCAGTACAATTGTTTGTACTGCTATATGAGGAACTGTGTTAAGGTTTGAGGGTGGTGGTTTTATGGTTTTGAGGCTTTTCTTTATCTTCCTTCCTGAAGAAAAGGAAGGAGGAGATGTGGCTACCAAAATAAAGGTAGGAATCCCAGGACAGATAGGGACTAGCACCTGTGTTCTCTCTTCTGGAATTGGTTATAAAAGCTTTTCTTTCTGAGACTCAAGACTGACTGTGTAGTATTTCTTTAAAATACAGCTGCAGGAAGAGAGGCTGTTCTTATACATATTTTCTCATGTATTACTAAAAAGAATGTAAAAAATGTAAAAACTGGAGCACTCACTTGCCCAGAAAGTAGCAAAATCTTATTTGAAATCTGTATCTTTTACTTTGTAAGTATTTTTCTGACATACAGCAAAAAAAAAGTGGCCAGAGAGAGAAAGCAAAGTATACTTAGTTTTCTGCCTAATATTTAGGTTATCAGCAGAGAAAGGAGTCCTAACTTCTGGGGTTTATCTCTCCTCCCTGCCCCCCCCCAGTTTTGTGCAGATTTTTTTTTTTCCCTTAGCAATGGCATTGGGAATGGTTGTGGGACTCCCAGGCACTCTAATGTACTGGGTAACAGAGTCTGCAGACAATTTAAGTAGATGTTGCTTCTAAAAGTAGTAGCTTCTCCTGGCAGGAGCACTGGCTTGTACAGCTTAAAACGTTTGTGGCGCTAGCATTAGCTGCATAGCTACTTTCCGCCTTGGTGGCACTGAGGGGGAAGTGAGGATGTGAATTGCATCCAGCTGAAGAAGGTGAAGCCCAGTTCTTGGGCTTTCTGAGTGAATGTTCTTCCTAGCAGACTGCTAGGGTATGGGATGTGATTACTGCCCCGACCATGACTAGAAATAGTCATGGCCTGTGTTATGCACGATACTGTTTTGAGCTCCGTTCTGTTACTCAGAGGCATTTGGCATCTTGATCCACAGATGCACAGTTTGGAGTATGTAGGTGGTAGGTAAGCAGTAACATCTTCCGTCCTGTAAAACCTCATTCATTACTGGATTTAATGCAATAGCATTAGGGAAGTCCAGTGGGCAAACCTTCATTACCTTCGTATTTGAGAGAAGACTGCTATTGCTGAATTTAAACTCTTGAATGTTTTGTGGGTGCAGGTCTAAGTGAGTTGTGGTTGCATAAGCAAGAACAGATTTCTTATGCAACTGTAGTTGTTTATGCATTTGTAGTGACTTGTATAGTGACACAAGATGTTTTGCACTACTCTGTGCCAAGAAATTAGCACCTCAACTGTTGAACCATTGTTCTTGAAAAGATATTTATCTGTGAAGGGGGAGTAAATTAAAACCTTTTTTCTTTTATGGCTAGTCTAGTGTGTTGTTCTTATCAAGAGAAATCAAGCAGATTGTAGTCATTAGTTCTTCCCTAAAATCTCATTAAGGTTGTTTTGTTTGTTCTTCAAAGCTTTATTTCTGACTTACAGTTTTTGTTTTCTAGGTGACAAAACAGGAACAAGACCAGAGTAAGTGTCAGATTTTCTTTGCATTCTATGTCTTATTAGAAAACAGCTAAACTAAATATGTTGGCTTTTCTACTACTTCGATCCTGAAACAGACATAAATGTAAATAACCAACTTTTGCAATATGGCCAATTTAGTAATGGTGGTTCATCGTTTTAAACATTGCAATTTTCCTATCAAATGCAATACCTACAGCTTATCTGGCATCTGCTATAGACTGATCATGTGGTCTGAAAAATGGTTTCTGCAAATGTGTACAATGCTTACACCACAGGCTTGGACGCTGGCATAGTATCTGTGTGCATTAATCCAAATCATTCCTAGTTGCAGCATACATGCAATGGGTGCAAAACTGTAATCAGTCACTTGAACGTTTTCATGATATTTAGTAGTCATGCAAAAATGTTTGGCAGTATTAAAGCACCATCTAAACATGCATTGTCTCTTGTAGAGATAGCAAAGCACTAAAGGACGAAAATCTACCTCCAGTAATCTGTCAAGATGTGGAAAACCTACAGTAAGTAGTGTTTTTTATTTATGATAGTTGATTAGTTAAAGTATTGTATGCTGTCGATACTCTGTGACAAAAACACCCTACTGCAGGCTGCATGCAGGATAACTTACTAGCCCAAGGCCTTTTGGCAGGTTAACCTTGGGAACAGAGTAGACAGGTAGTTCTAGTAGCTGAAGTCTTAGGCTGGGGTGTTTTGGTTTTTTGGGGGTTTTTTTTCAGCCTTGCTTTTCAATGCATTTATGCAAATGGGCATGCCCAACAAATATGCTCTTAGAGTCTGATCCATCTCTCCCCGGGAGTATTAAGCATGTTGCACATGCATAGTAAGTATTGAACCTATGTCCATATTGCATGTGCACTGTGGATCTCATATGGAATAGAGAGAACTGCAAAAGAGCCTTCCCTCAGGCAGAAAGGAGGCAGGTTATAGACTAGTCAAAGAGGCTGTATGTCACTGTATTTGTGAGTTCAAAGTAGTATCACTTTTACATAGATGCTATATATTATTTTATTTATATATATAAAATAATTGATATGTATCTTAGTTTGTCAGGGTTCAGTATAACATGTTTAAGCACTTGCTGTTGAAGTTGGGGGGGGTGGGTTTTTTTAGAGTATTAGCATGCTAGGAGTTAAGATAATACTGTGCTATACAGTAATTTTAGTGTTTGGTACTTGATTTTGGAAAAGTTAATTTAATAGCTATTTCAATAATGTGACCGAGAGGTAAACACTTGCGTACTTCAGGCTCAATATATATGTTTCTTTCCTCCCCACCTCCTTCTTTTTCCCTTCCTCAGGAAATTTGTGAAAGAACAAAAACAAGTTCAGGAAGAAATTAGTAGGATGTCCTCTAAAGCAATGCTTAAAGTACAGGAAGACATTAAAGCTTTGAAACAACTTCTGTCTGTGGTTGCCAGTGGATTACAGAGAAACACTCTTAATATTGACAAGCTGAAAGTGGAAACTGCACAGGTATAACTGAATATAAATTTTGTTATGTAGAGTTTGTATGTTGATTATTTCATGTAGGATAACTAGCCTTCTTTATCAGTCAAGTTAACGCATGTCCAAATGAAAACAGTTGTAAACAAAATGAAAAATTGAATCCCTTCTAATCTATTTGAAGTTACTGACATCACAGATTTCAGTCTCCCCCAGTATTTTCAGGTAAGTACAATAGCAATAAAATGACTTTTATTCAGGAAAGCACTCCTATATAGCAAAGGCAACAGAAGGGAATGTGTACCCACTTTAGTTCAGTTTCAGTTATATATTCAGCTGCTAGTGAAGACATATTTGTAACAACATGCTGGACTCTGGAGCAGCAGAAATGCAAGTATATTTTCTTCTGATGACTTTTAAAAAACTAAACAAAAACCACTCCATAACATTTCAGGGACCAAAATATCTTAACTAGCACTAGTATTCATTTAGTGAACTTGAGTCACGACTCTGTCCCCCAGTCTGCCTCTTAACTGTGCAGCCAGTTTGAGCTCAAGTTTTTATGCAAGTGCTTTTCAGGTTAAGTTCTGTACCACTTTTTATTTCATCTGGCATGTCAAGGCTGCTTGCTGTATAAATAAGTGTATATTTTATTCTAAAGTAAAAATATTGATGTTTTTTCTATATCTTGTGATACCAAAAGGAAATACTCTATAGTTGTGCCTTGCCAACAGTTTTCTGTGAAAACAAAAACTTGTTACTGATATTCTCATATTTCTGTAAATGATGCAGTTGAGAATATTCGCAGAACCAGGCGCTGAGAAATTCTTAATGGTAGAGTTATTAGAAACTGTTAAACAGAAGTGTATGCTGTAATTATGTATGAAAAGATCATTTCCATAGAAAGAGAGGCATTTTTTTGAACTAGTTAGTCTTTTTTTTAAAAGGCGAAATAATCCTTTTTGTTGTATTTCTTCTCTTTTAGGTGTATTACTTACTTGCACTTGACTGTTGCTTTTTTCCCCTGGTCCTCAATAACTGTAACAGGATTTCTGAAGTACAATAGAAATTAGATCTTATCTATGACAGTTTAGCGCTATATTTTCTCAACTTCTGAGAGCCCAATGTGCTTTCAGTATGTGCTGTTGTTTGTTCCTTCGCCAGACTTCTGTTGGTATTTGCAGTTCTCGAACTTTCTGGCAGTCTATTATTTGAAGAATTTCTGGTCAGATTCTATGATGGTGTTAACTTAAATATACGAAGAAAATATTTTATGTAAATGAACAGTAGAGTTGTGGCTGTTTTTCTTTTTGAACACTTCGTACAGAACCTTCTTTTATTAATTTTCCCTATTTATTTAGGAGCTAAAAAATGCAGAAATAGCATTACGAACACAGAAAACTCCTCCTGGTCTCCAGCATGAAAATACGGCCCCAGCAGAGTGAGTTACTGTTATTCATAAAAAAGAGTCAATAATATACCTTGGAGAAGAGAAGACTCGGGGGTGACCTTATTGCAGCCTTTTAACACTTAAAAGGGGCTTATAGGAAAGATGGGGACAGGCTTTTAGTAGGGCATGTAGCAACAGGACAAGGGATAATGGTTTTAAACTGAAAGAGGGTAGATTCAGACTAGATATAAGGAAGAATTTTTTTATGATGAGGGTGGTGAAACACTGGAACAAGTTGCCCAAAGAGGTAGATGACCCATCCCTGGAAACATTAAGGATTGGGTTGGATGGGGCTCTGAGGATCCTGATCTAGTTGAAGATGTCCCTGCTTGTTGCAGGGGGGGTGGACTAGGTGACCTTTTAATGTCCCTTCCAACCCAAACCATTTTATGATTCTATGAAATTCAGAATATGAATTTTTTTCTGTTTCTTGTAACACTTGTACTGAATGCTTCATAGAATCAGTATTTTATTTCTACACTTAATTATCTCATAGACATGGGAAATACAATCTTTACTCTCTTTCCACTAGTAGAGGGATGTCAAGAATGTCATAGACCATAACTGTTGCAATTAATTAAATGAAAATTGGCACCTAATATAGATCAGATTAAAAAAATAGTGGCAAACTAGTGAAGCTTAATCATACAATTTCATTGTTTTACTCATCTAGCTACTTCAGAATCTTGGTCGAGCAGTTTGAAGTACAGCTGCAGCAATACAGGCAACAAATAGAAGAACTGGAGAATCATCTTGCAACTCAAGCAAATAATTCACACATAACTCCACAAGGTAAATGTTTCAATTTTAATGTTTCATACACAAAAATTAAGAAATCGTATACCTATAAGAAAAACTTAGTAATTAATCTCCTCTTTTGTTATTGTTTGCTTTTCTTACTTAATGTACAGAAATAAGTGTTCAGATAGATTCTGCAGTTGTTCAATGTAAAGATTTGGAATTAAAGGTTGAATTCATAAAGGTTCTTGAGCTTTTTAAGATGGATCCAGTTCCTGAGGTGCAATTTGTAAACCTGGTTTGTTTTGACATCTGCTATATCCATCTCCCTCCCTTCAGCATGTAGCTGTTATAAGGCTAATGTCTGGCACCTTCTGTCTTGCACTGGGCTGTCTGACCAGACAAGTATGGGTGTCTGCTCTGCCAGCTCCAGATCAAAACGGGAACTTTTCCTCAGTTTGGAGCCTATTGCTATTGCCTTCAGCTCTGACCGACTGAGAAAATTTAGTCTTGTTTGCCGCATCATTCAGTCTTGGGAGAATCTCTCTGGTCAGAGAATACTGACCTCTGGACAGTAGTCTTCTGGTTGGTTACCATTCCTGTGATCATAGACATTTTTATCTTTTGGGCCATTTTAGGTACAGATTCCGCAGTAAGCAGTGACTTCAAGGGCATGTCTTTTTGTGCCAAATGATACTTGAACATCTTGCCATCACAGGATGGTACCTAGACTCTGGACCTTATATGTCAAAAACAAGAGAACTGTCTAGACCTAGGTTCCAGAATGGAAGACCTGCTGAATCCTGAGGGTCCTCTATCTTTCCGTGTGATCTTGTCTGTCCAGAGTATGAGAAGGATGCCTTCAGATTTTCCTCAGGTTTTTCAGCAGTTTCTGCTATAACCTAAAAGTTTTTTGCTTGTGTGGGCAAGGCTCAATCTGTTGTGCCAGCATGCTCAGACTGTCAGCAAATGATCTAGTCAACACTGTATTGCATAGGTAGCCTTCACCATACAGGAAAAACTTCCTTTACCATACAGGAAACCATGACCCAGAATGTCTTGAAAATTTTGAAATATCTAGTATTCAGTATCAATAAATTACCTCCAGACTTCTTGGAAACTTGTGGCCACTTTTCCTAGATACCACTCCCTCCACAACACTGCAGGTTGGCATGAGATTTATTCCCCAGCTTTTCTTTTTCAGAAAGAAATGCAAATTACAATGGAGACATTCCCCTGTGGAGAGGCAGACCTTTTCAGTTCAAGAATCATTGCTAGACCTATGCATCTTCAAGAACTTAATAGCTACTGTTTGCATTTCAGTAGGTTATACGCATCCTTTAGAGGAAATGCAGAAGCTGATCTTTTCACAGTGAAAGACCACTTCAGCACTTTTCTGTCCTCCATTTTGGTACATTGTTTCAGTGCTTCTTTCAGAAAAGCATTTTTTTGTCAGCAGATGCCTCATTTCGCCAAAACCTTTGAGATTTTCCCTTTAATCCTAAAGTTTTGCATTAGTTGGGTCAGTGCACTGAAAACACTTTCATATCTGTGTAGGAAGTAGAATATCCTAAATCTAAGACTTTATGTAGGCAAGAAGCTCCCCATTGTGTTTCTCTGTTTATGATATGTTTGTGGGTAGAGCTAGAATAAGAGTTCTGTGATGCTTGTTAATCATGTCTTTAAAATGTAAGTAAAGCTTCCATTCTACTGCTCTCTTTGGCAAAATCAACTGAACACTTAACTGTGCTTTAAGTCAGAAAGAGTGGAAAATATATACAAACGCAAGAAAATCTGATTTAACTATATTTATGTAAAAACCAATGAGATAAAATGTTCCTGTGTAATTATATAAAGTTAGATTAAATAATATTTTTTAGCTTTGCTAAATGATAGAATCATAGGAAATGAATTACCACGTATATAAAAATAAATCTTCAAAATAAAGTTTGAAGCCCTTTCAAAAAGTAGTGCTTGGGTGACCTGTGGAACCCAATTCCTCTCAAATTCTGTATGTCTTAGACATTAACTTGTTCTCATGCAATTGTTTTTGTGCTTTGTGCTGTATGGGTTTTTGAGTGGGCTTCTTCCTGCAGTATAAACACTAAATCTTTTCTCCTGGTAGTAAGATTGTCACTTACCAATATTTTATATGCCTCTTACAGATTTGTCTATGGCTATGCAGAAAATCTATCAAACATTTGTAGCTTTAGCTGCACAACTTCAATCAATACATGAAAATGTAAAGGTATGTTGTTTTGATGTGTTCCTGTGTATTTAGTGAAAGAACTACAAAGAGCCACTTTTTGAAAATATATTATATCTTCAGGTATTCCTTTTTTTTTTTTTCTTCTGTTAAATTAACTGCTTTTAAAAATTTTCAAACTGTCCCGGAGAAGTGCTTTGATTTTAAAAAAGTAACTTTTGTTCAGCTGAAGTCTAATTTTGATTATTTGCTTATAGTGATGATAGCAACTGACCACAATCATCTAGGTTACAAAATGTTTTTCATTTAACTCCCTTTCCTTTTTAATTGTTGATCAGTTTTTGAAATGTCTGTCTTTGAGCTCATGCTTGTATGTTTTGCTTTTTGCCCAATGACCTCTTGATCTCAAGCAAAGATGATCTAAATCTGCTCTTACTCAACTAGGTAACTGAAAAAAGTAGGTATTCATGTGTAAGATTTTTCAACATATCAAAGGATTTTCTGGCTTGCTTAATTTTTTTTGACCTGTTTTCATGGAAAGTCATATGTATAGGAAAAAAAAGACTATTGTGAAAAAATACTAATGTATCAAAGGTCCTAGTTAGGCTTGTTTTTTTTCATCATGGACTCTGGCTAGAGTTTCCCATTTACAGTTCTGGACATATTGAGAAAATGTCAATGTTCTACAATCCATATTTTTCTTGAGATCATCAGAACCCTTCTTGATTACAAAACAAACCCACTTGAAGAGTACAAGTGTCTGAGATTGTTTCTGCTAAGTGACTTCTGTAATGGGAATAGCTCTGGTAAATCTTCTGCCTGTTTCCTTCTCAAAGCTTCTTCTGCACAGTATTGCTAGTTCTCTAAACATCTGAAACTTTTCCTGAATAAAGTTCAGGAATACTGAGGATCTTATATGAACTAGATTCCTTGCATTGCATTGCTTCTGTCAGCATGGATATTCACTGACTTACAGCTACCTGCCATCAGATATTTGTGCTGCTCTTAGTTAACTCAGTTTTGGTACCAGATATAGAATATATCAGTTCCTTCATAATTTCGGCAGAATTACACAAAAAGGATCCCAAATGTGTTCTGGGCTCTTCAATTCTGAGATCTGAGTGTAGCCTGAACTCATGCAGTGGTCTTTGGGATGATACATTTTTGTTGTTCTTCAATATGAAGAGCTGAATTAGTATGCAAGGATAAGCAGTAGTATCTTCAGTACCTTGTCAGCGTGACTGAAGAGGAAAGACTTGACTTCAGCTTAAAAAGTATTCTATTGCCTGAAACTAAGGGGTTGATCTGAGGATTTTTCTTTCTTTTGGGGAATTTTTTTGAGATATAATCTAGCAGGTGGACACGAAGGCTGATATTTTGGAAGAAGCAATTATAACTAAAGCTTCAAAAATGAGAAATAGGAATGTACTGCTTAAGTGGATCTGTCATTCTGACCATCTGTTTTAGTTTATCAGCTAGGAGATGCTAGGAGAGGAGAGCAGTTTTGAAACTGCTGTCTCTGCCTTATTTGATGGTTGTGATATGGTTTATGAAGGCAGAGCTGTGACCACAGTTCATTCCTTTGTCTGAAGTAGGCTTTCTGGTTTGCACATACACTTTGATTCAAAGGTCCGAAGTTGTAGAAAAATATGGCCTGAAACATCTTTGCACAGGGCTAGTTGTTGAATATATTTATATCATATATGAACATATAGATACATTCTGTATCCAAGGTCAGTGAAGAGTAAAATGTGCTTGGGCGCAATTCAGGTAGAGAATGTCATTAAATCATTCTGCATAGATTAGCCTTAAGAACTGCTCTACAATGTCTAATGGCATTTGTCAGCTCCTATGGCAGTCAGTATGGTATTGTATTAAATCTCATTAGAGTTCTACAAATGTCTTTTGTCTCCAAAGACAGCACTCTTCATGTGATAATGAGGTCATTCTGTGTGTTTCCTGCTGTTGCTGATAGACATAGGATTACAGCTGTTCAAATCCTGAGTCAGAGTTTTTGGACTGTAAGCTCCTCTTCTCGGAAACAAGCATATCCTTAGCCAGGAACACAGGACATAGTATGCCTTCCATAAAATTCAATTGAATCTACTGTTCTTTGGTTTTAATAAATCTATTACATTTAAAGATTCTCTGTTAGAAGATGGAAATCATTCTATCAGTTCTTTAATTGAAGCCATTTATTCTTTCTTACCTAAGATATCCATAGTTCCCTCATCTGTGACAGACAGAAATGGCTTGTGATGAACAGGCCAAGACAGGTGTTGCCACAGAAGGTGCCCCTGAGGGGGGAGGGGACATAGGCAAGGGGAGGGGGGACACAACACAACAGATTTGGGCTACTTGTTAGTCTAAATCAGAATGATCTATTGCATTTGCACTGCATCACATTGTTGAAATGCATCAGAAACGAGTGCATTCTAAAATTCTGGTAGCTTCTTTAGCTTTGTGCCAAGAAAGAAATGCAAGAGTGAAACAAAGGAAAGAAGTACAGGTGAAGGTGATAAGGGGGCAAAAGCACACTCCATGTGGAAAGGGTAGCACTGAAGAAGAGTGTGTTATTTTATGTTATAAGCTAGTAATGCAGCTGTATTTTGCCTCTTAGGTCAGCTAGTACAGTGATATAAATTGAATTGTGCTGATTTACACCAACGTTGAAAGATTTTGATACCATTTAGTGTGTTAGTCTGTTACGCTTGACTGCTTTGCAGAATTTAAGTAAGGAACCTGTTACAGCTGTAGCTGATGCAAAACAGTTTTCACCAGCTCATAGCCTGACTAGATCCTTTCAGTTTGGGGGGGGTGCTTTTTTTTTTTAAATGTTATTTATAACTCAGTGTCTCTTTCCTTATTAAGTTAAGGTTTTATGTCAGATACACTGAACTAAAATGGCTTCCCCCCACTCCCTTCAGATGCTCAAAGACCAATACCTTGGCTACAGGAAAACCTTTCTGGGAGATGCCATGGATGTGTTTGAGGCAAGACGAACAGAAGCTAAGAAGTGGCAGAGCGCGCCACGTGTTACCACTGGACCGACCCCTTTCAGCAACATACCAAATGCAGCAGCCGTTGCGATGGCTGCAACACTTACTCAGCAGCAACAGCCTGCTACAGGTCTGAGTGCATTCAAGTTATAGATTATTAGTGTTACGACAGTAGTAAATTTGTGTAAAATTTTCTATGAAGTCTTCCTTTGTGTTAGACTAAAAATCTAAACGTCGTGATGAGCAAAGTTACTGATACATAGCCAATAGAAAAATGCAGGGTAGACTTAGCAATAATTATACAACAGATACTTAATCTTGTGAATTTACTTGTATTAGTGATCTTTACTGTATTGTTCTAACTTACCCCTTGGAATGTGAGTCTTCACTCTTAAGTAACATCTCTGAATACACATAGTATAGCCTCTTTCCAGAATTGTACGGTCGTAGTAAATTATTTCAAATCAATGAGGAGAGAATATCTAAATGCATATTGCCTTTTCTTATGTAAAATTAATAATGCATTTTTATATAGCACTTTGGAACTGTAAAATGAAAAATGCTGTAGAACAGGAAGGATAGTGGAGCAAACATCTGTAGAATAGGAAGATAGATGCCTGGCTTATTTTATAGCCAGCTCCTTTGTCAGGGTGATGTTGGAGCAGTTTTTGCTGGCCATTCTGCTGTTGCGAATAAATATTAGAGAAAGTAGAGTGGATCAGTGGTTCTCTGTGTGCATGTGTGTAAGAGGAATACCAAAACAGAGGAAATGCATGACATACTACTAATGAAGAATGGATACATATGGCAAAGGAAATAACTTAAGGCACCTTAGTTGACATTGTTATACTAATCAACACTTCTCAGAGGGATTCCTGAATGTAGAGAATTGAATTAATATTTAATCATTTAACAGAAATAAGATAAATTCAATGTAATTTTACTTGAACATGGATATGTGTCTACGTCAGCAAATTATGAAAAGCATAGATAACTTCATTCTACCATTTATTTTCTAAAATGTTGTTTATCATAGGTGTACTGAGAGTCATGTTGGCACCTGTTCCTTCTCTTGTTTTATAACAGCAGTCATATTTTGAATGGTTTTAATTAGAGACATACGCAGCAACCACCCTAAGTCTGACAAATTATTAGACCTTGCCTCCTCCATAAAAGGAAAATACAATGTGCTTCCAGCCCTGGCCCTTATATAAACAGCAAGGAGATGGGTTTAAAAGACAAATAAGCCAAAATATTTTGAACACAACAAAAAATGAAGTCTTTATGAAATATTTCTCTTCTAAATTTCCATCATAGACCACAGTCTTCCTGTTGCTGCTATGTAAATCCATGGAAATTTTATTGAAGTGACATCTGCAAAAGAGTCTGGTTTTAAACAGAACATGTGAGATGATAATGTAATGTCACGCTTCTGGGTTTTTAATACAGATAGAAGTTTGGCTTGTGCAGCCTAACGTTGCCAAAGTAGTTCCCTCTCCCCTCCCCCTTCATCTTTCTCCTTGTCTCGTGTTTTTTTTAAAATACTCTCCATGGTTATTACAGGATTAGTTGTGTATGAAAGTCATACCTGGGATGTCACATTTAAAGTTATACCTGCGTTTTCATGAATTGGAGTGAGGGATTTGAACTTCCCCTTCCTAGTCCAGGTTCAAGAGAACTGCTAATAGCTTCAGTAAATTGATGCCGCTTATGGCATGACTTCGTGAATATTGTCTTAGGAGTAGGAGTGAAGAGAGGCAAAAAAAAAAAAAGGCAGAATTGACCTGTACCAACACACCTGAGGTAAGGTAACTTTATACCTTGAGGTATTTTGTAACATTTTGTAGTGAAATGAGCAAATGGGAGTGTGTGTAGGTTGGTTTTGGGGTTGGTTGTTTTGGCAGAGTATTTCAAAAGCCAAAAATGTGCCAACTACAAGAGTGATGCAGATAGAACAAAGCCATTAAATTACATCAAACATGCCAACAAAAGTAGACAACAATTTGTTTACTATGTATTCCATTGGAATACTTTTACCCTCCATGCAACTTACTTGAGGACCTGGAGAAATAGAGGTAGATTGATGTTTTGAGTGGCACTTCAAGAGTACTGAAAACTTAGAAAATAGGTTTAGATGGAACTTGAAGTCATCTTTTCTGTTCCTCTAGCTCAAAAGCAGGATTAGTCAGGCCTGAACTATTTCAGAAAGTCTTAAAAGCTTGCTAGAAAGGAAAGTTTCACAGCTTTCCTAAATTACTGATTTCAGTGCTTGACTTTTTTCCCAAAAACTTACCTGAAACTTCTTAGCTTCAGATTAAGGCTGCCACTTTTTGTCTTACTCTCTGTGGAAAAGAAGAATCTATTCTTTCAGTTTTGCAGGCATCTTTAAATATTTAAAGACTGCCTCCTCTTCATTTCCTTTTCCTTGTTTGAGTTTTCAGGTGGCCGTTTGCTGCAGTAAAACTGCAAATGTTTGCATGTTTTAACTTTGTGTTATGTTACTATGAATTTGATAAACTATCTGCTAGAAGTTAAAATCACGCATATTTCTTTGCAAGATCTAGATCCTGAAGAGTGGGATAGATGAGGGATGGTAGAAGCTTATGAGAGAAAAGACTATGAAATAAGGTATATGTAAAGGGGGGGAGGGGTTGTCTATGTAATACCTGACCTGCTGTAGCTGCTCTTGAAGAGAAGAATAAAACAAAATTAATCTGGGCTTTAAAGTTTTTGACTAAAATCTAATATACGGTACTCTAGTATTGAGGGATCAGGATGGTTAGTCTCT
Source organism: Gymnogyps californianus (assembly GCF_018139145.2). Lineage (NCBI taxonomy): Eukaryota > Metazoa > Chordata > Aves > Accipitriformes > Cathartidae > Gymnogyps > Gymnogyps californianus. Next base: position 21,603,750 of record NC_059471.1, read on the forward strand.
TTTAAAAAAATATTTGAAGTTTACATGGTTAAGTCTATTTCGTAAGATTAATTTAGAGTTAGTTACTGTTCTTTCTCTGAAAAAGATAAATAATAATTTATTTTAAATTTGTGTTCAGAAGTTCAAAAGCTTAGTAGTTACATCTAAGCTGTGGGAACAGGGAATGTTTCCCCAGTTCCTGGGTGTAGATACGCACCCTATTTATGTTCTCTCTGTATGCCAAGAACATGTCTGGCTTCTATTGAAATAAAGCCAGTGGATCCTGGCCATATGGAAGAAAGGGAGCAAAGATGCACTCCACTGGTCTCCTGGGATGGATAATCAGGACACCAGGACTGTGGTGTGTACACTGAAGCACAATTTTTGTGCAGTTTTTTAAAGCTAGAGTTATTAAAATCATGCTTATGTCTTGTCTGCCCACAGCCTTTCTCCCTAGTTCAGCACTTTTGCTCTGAGCACAGCTTTATTGGTAGCAGTGAGGCCGGTCATGCTTTTGTGCAGTAGCAGCTAGTTTTAACCACTGCCTCACCTGCACCTTCCCTGAGCAATCCTGAACAGCATGGAAGTTAAAGTGATGGTGGCTAGTCTACCTGTTATTACTGATGGGTCTAAAGTAAAAGATTTTAAAGGAAATTAAAGCCTAGTGAACTAAGAGGTGTAAATGCATGAGGCTGCAACTGATCTTTTTCTGGTAAGACTCAGTTGTCTTAAAGAAATGCTTTTCTTCAGGCTCACCTTTCCTCCTCTAAAAATAAAGTACCCCCCCCCCCAACAACTTAGTTACTCTCTCCTTAACTGGTGAAGTGCAGAGTTAGTCAAAGCATTATCAAGCTATTAGCACACTTTGTTATGTTTTGACTTGACTCAGAATGAGATTGAAGTGCTAATGGGAAAGGATACTGAAATCTTTATAGCACTTAAAAATTTTTATTGTGTAATTTGATATTAACCTTGGTTAAAATTAGTCAGTGTATTACTTTGTCGGAATCAGATCTAAGTTGTGACACTAAATTTGTTCACTGTTAGGACCAGCTGTGATTCAAAAAATTGCAGAATGTCACTTTAGGAAATCTGGGTGACCTGTCTGGACTCTTTGTAGTGGGTTGTATTCATTAAACTGAAATGCTCTTCAGGGCAAATATATCAAGTTTTAAAATGTTAAAATACTTGTTATAAAGAATTTGTCTCGTACCTATAATAGCCAGAAGTGCCAATTTTTTGCTAGTACTTTTGGCATTGAAGAATCTTTATTACTATTTTTTTGCTATTGAAAATTATGTTTACTTATAAGAACTGTAAGTATTGATGATGCCTTCAGAACATTATGGTACAAAATCAACAAATATCATATGCTGTTGCTCAATGAAAAGCTTGTTACCCTAAGGCATAAGATCCTGTTTTATATAATCTGAGGTGTTTTAGAATAATGTTTTTTACTGGCTCTAAAAAGCACGTTGCATTTGGTAAACAGCTTGGCCTGGAGGACTGTAGTGTTCTGTTTTAAGGTCTTCTACTAACCGTGCCTCCTACTGAGACAGAAACCTGTGCGCTTGAGAAGGAACTGGATATGTTTTGGGGTGGTTCTTTTAGTTTATTAGATGACTGACTTGTGTAGGGTTTTTTGTTTCTTTTTATTGACAACAATTTTATTCTTATTTTTAAAGAGCTGCTAGGTAGATTATCAGTATTTAAACTGGATGTAAACAAGTTTACTTTGAAATTTATGTGAAAATTTGTAATTGCAACATCTGATATACTTTTTTAGTTGAAAAAATAGCTTGGGTTTCCCACCTATTCCCTGCTAAGCAGAGACTGAAAGCTAACAACTTTAGTTGCCCTTAAAATTTAGTTTAACACTACTTTGAGTATACAGATGTCATTCAGCTTGGATCACGTAAGAATTTTGTGTTCCTAGCAAAAATGTTACTTTGCAACATACAGTGCCTTTCACTTGATTCAAAATTATTTTCCATTTAAATCTTCAAATACTGAAATGATTTTAAAAGCTTGAAATATTTACATTTTAAAACTCCAGATAAATATTAGTAACAGGAAACTTTGTAGTATGAAGGAAGAAATTTTGAATTAAAATAAGCCCAAATGTGATAATGGTTTAGGAAAAAGACTGAAATCATCTGAGCTGTATAGTAATGTTTGAGTAAATCATCACTTTCACAGATTAGTACATAAAGTATGTTCAAAGATGGAGAAGGCTATCTTGAGGAAAGGTGTGAATGTCTGTGGATTAAGAGTTTGGCACTGTATTTTAGCTTCAATGGTTAAACTTCTTAACTAGTGCACTGAAAACTGTTTGAAAAAGACAGGAGTATAAGATTGTACTGTGAAAACTGTCAAAATATATTAATTATTTATCAGCATTAATTATTTTAAAATGCGTTAGTAATGGGCTAGCAAGTTGATTCTTTATTCCCCAAGGTTAAGGAAAAAAAAAAAGGAACTGAGGCTGTAAATTTCATGTTGGCAGACTGAAAATGTTTTTTGACAGTCCTGCATCTTAGTGTGAATATGCAGTGAAAGTACTGTCAACTTTTTTAATTATGGGACAAACTCTGACTGAAATTTTGAATGTATCTAATTCATTAAGGTACACAGAACTGTGCCTTTTGTAAATGTTTATTTAAACAGGTGGTTTGACTAGTTTACCTTATTGAATGGTGTTATGTAGCAGAGCTTAACAGATCTCAGTTATCACTTGTGTGGAAAAGAATTGAATTGTCATGTTACTGTGTAATTGACTTGCTTAAAAATGAACAATAAATTTAATAAAATAAAGTCATTGTCTTGTTTTTTATCTTAGTGTTCTGTTTAAATTTGGATGGAATACTTGAGTAGTTTTGAAGATTCCTATTTATTAAATAAATTAACTTTTGGTAATATAGCTTTAGCTACATTAGTGTCAGTTCTTACGTTTTTAATTTGAAGGTTTTTCCTTATTCTGATTCTATTAATACAGGTGGCAAAATGTTGTTACCTATGAGTTCACTCAAGGTTTTGATTAATGTTTTAAAGTTTAAGGTGAGACTGGTTAACTTTTAAAGTTGTTATCATGTTATTAGCTTTGACTAGTTTCACCTTGGTACAGTCAGTGTTTTCTTAGATTTTTACCAGGTGGACGTAGAGGCAGACAGTTAAGTGAGGAATTTTGATGAGGTAGAGTTTGGGATCTTAATGGGATTTGTTGAAAGCAATGATGTTCACATTATCAATTACTTGAATAAATAAATAAAGGACCTCTTTACTATGAAAGAGTAAGGCAAGTTTGTTTTCATTTTCTTTATACCAGGGCCACAGCCATCTCTGGGAGTTAGTTTTGGAACGCCATTCGGCTCAGGTATTGGCACTGGCTTGCAATCAAGTGGCTTAGGTTCTTCAAGCCTTGGAGGTACACTTTAACTTTTCTAATCTTTCATTGAATTATTATACCGCACATCTGAATCTCTTGCAAACCTTTAACTCCACTAAGAGGATGATCTGGTTCAGGGAAAGACCTTACAATTTGGCAGTCTGTACTTTCCAAACTTCTTCATGCCTTGCAGAAGGAGTTGCTAAGGCTAATACTAAGGCTAATAAGCCATTGTGAAAACCCAGGAAGAACAGAATGAAGTAATCACATAGGATTTCTGTTCTTAAAGCTAGGGAAGTACATCAAGTACATCCTTTTGTAACTACAACTTGACCTAATTTTATGTATATGAAAGTTAGGCACCTGAGACATTAGATCATGCCGTAGTTAATCCATAGAAGTTTTTCACCTGTATGTACAACTGTTAACTATAGGAACCCATTCCTGCTTGGATTAAGATAAGAATAAATGCTAAAAAATTACTACAGTTCTGGGATCCTGTTTTGCTGAAACATATTTGCTTTAGCTGTCACACTGTCCATCAGTGCTGAGGTGGAAAAAAAAATCCCTCCTCAAGCTGAAAAAGCAACGTTTGAAAGTGAGGGAAAAATACTTATCAAAATGTTAGTAGTGCTGGAGGGGAATATATTCCAAGAGGACAAATGATTGTGAAAGAGTAGGTGGTAATAAAAAAATTATAAAATTTATGTAGACCTTTTCATTTAAATGTAATGAATTCTCAGTAGTAGAACTACAAGTAGAATCTAAGTGATTAGTAGAATCTAAACTGCATGTAAATTTCCTATCTATGTAGGTCAGGGGTTCCTACAGTGCAAGTCAAAAGACACTAGTGTCCTCTGAAGCTTTTGTATGAGATCTGCAAAGAAAATTGTTACATCTGCTGAGCACAAACATAATGTGTTGTGGCTTTTCTTGTTACAACCTCTCCTCTCTGCAGCCTCAGTCCGCATCCCTACATTTTGCCTCTTTATGAGCCGAACATGTGAATCAGTGTTGTAATGTATTTAAAATAATTAAACATCACTCAGTATTGGAAAGTTGATGTAATTTGAACATTACATCAGTTTTACCTTAAATGATCATCTTGAAATTATCTTTAAATCTACCTATGTCCTTTCTCAGGAGATTTGAAGCTTTTTCAGATAAAATAAAGTCTGTACACCTAAACAGGAAAAATAACTGAGAATAGTGGGCTAAAAGGAGAGTACTTCTGAATTACCAGGTTGTTCCCACAATGTTTTAAATGCCTTAAAAAACCCCCATAAAATTCTTCCTTTTCAATGAAAGAGCCTGTAGACTAAAGATTGTTTATATATGTTCACCAATCTTGCCAATGTAAATTAACGCTTTCTTTTAAATTGGTGGACAGCTGCTTCTAGTTTTGTCTTAGAGGCCTAACTTGTATTCTTTTTTTGCTAGTTCTCTGCTTAGGAAGGCATCTGCTTGCATTTTATGTATTCTGTATTAATTTGCAAAATTTTCATCTTTTGACAAATCAAGAAGACTATCTGATAGAAGCAAGTGTAGAAGAATAAAGGAATACATGCAAAATATCCTGCAGGGGTGTTCTTGGAAACAAATTAGCAGAATGAATACTTAAGATTTTCTTTTTTTATCTTAGGGGGTTTTTTTAACAGGACAATTTTTAATGTATACTCTTGAAACATCATTTTAACTGGGGACATTTGCTCTCTTTCCATGATAAATATTCTTTAAATTTTGTCAGTGATAAACATAGAGGCTTTTGCATTTAAGTATATAAGATATGTAGCATATAGATCCTATGCTTCATTAAATATTTGCAGACACCTTGCCTGACCATGGGTAATTCCTTTCAAACTAGATAGGACAAAAGAGTGTATCATTTAAATAAACTATCTTACATTCAAATGATACTTGCCATTATATATCTTTAAAACTTATCTGATTTAAAAATTGCGGAAGACTAGAGAACACTGCTTCAGATAGTGTGTTCAATCCTTACTAGTTTTAAAAATCTAAAAATTATTTCTGTAAAGGAATGGTAAAGGCTCGATTTGCAGTAAAATACAAGTATTTTCCCTGACACTTGAAACTTAAGATGGGGGCATAAATTCCTCAAATACAAATACTTTTCTCTTTTTTAAAACCTCTTGAGACAGCCAAAATCAGAAAATATATTTCTCTTACTGTTCCTTTTGTCTGGCCTCTTATCTCAAACTGCAAATATCAACTTCCTTTTCCTTACTTTCTCAAGGATATGAGATCCTTGAAGTGATCTCATATTAATAACACAATTTGAAATCTTGAAGTATTTATATTATGAAATTATAGATGTCCATTACAAAATTAACAGAATGAGTTTTATTACAGCTGTATGTTTATGGCTGCCCTTTATATGATGATTTTTCCCATTAAATATTGTGAAATTCTGATTCAATTCTGTATTTAATCTATGTTGTGGTTTCCTAGATAAAGCTGATCCCCAATAACCTGGGGGGACGACAGCTCTAAAATAAGCCAAATGTAAACTCAAGAAAATGTTTACTCTGTAGAGAATTTTTCTTTTAGAGTTGTGAATGAAGATTGCGGCTTTCTGTAATAGAAGTCATATAACTTGTGTCTGAATTTTCTTAGTTTTGGCCCATTTGGTTGCAGTTTTCTTTCCAATTAAACACCACTTCAACAGCAATCTCATAAACTCTGATAGTTTACTTCACCTGTTTTTATAGCTTTTCTTCTACTCAGTTTTGTGTTTTGAAGGAAGGATTTTTCTCCAATGCTTTCCTGTTTGCACTGTTTTCTTAACGCAATGCTGTGTTGAGAACAAAATACTCTTGAGGGAATAATCTTAGGAATATTTGTTTACCAAATAATGCTTAGAATTATGTTTGGTTTTAGAATACTTGCCCAAAACCTATGTGTCTTTAATTGCTGCGTCTGTAATTTTTTTGTTGTATGTCTTTACTATTATTCTACTAGGATTTGGAAGTAGCTCTGCCTTTGGAAGTAGTGCCACAGGAGCATCATCATTTGGGTTTGGAACTACAAGTAAACCATCAGGAAGTCTAAGCGCAGGTTGGTTTTTCTCTTGAATTCAAGTTTATCTTAAAGCAAAAGTGTTATAATCAAACTGCTGCACTCAGTCTAAGAGAGCTACTGAAACAAATGCGCTTAAAGTTGCATGTGTATATAACCATTAAAGTAACAGTTTACTTGCTAAATACACATTTTCAGAGAATTTTTTTAGGTTCTGTTAAAGGTCTAGGTAGACAGTATTGAGTGAGCATTAATGTTTTCTGTTTCATAGTGTCTATCTAATTAGGAGTGGAAGCAGATCAGATGCATCAGATTGGATCAGATGCAGTCTGAGGCACAGAAATGCAGTTACTACTTGAATGCATAGGCTATACAGTTACTGAGCTATTGAAATCTGTGTATAAATTTGTGACAAATATACCAGTAATTTGACTTCCTGTATTTACAAGTAAAGTTAAAATTATTTTTTAGAAGCCTGGAAGGTTTCCTTAAAACTGTTTATCTGCTTATTCTTTCTATTTGAATAGTAAGTTATAGGTATTGTATCTCTGTATATATCCATAATTCATTGTGTTAACTACTTTGAAAACATTTCTGTGGCAATTGAACTACTCAGTACTCATTTCACTTTTTTGGTTTAATTTTGTGGGTGGTGAGAAAATGAAAATATGGATGCAATTGCTCCTTAACTCAGATGTCTGAAATTTTAGTCACTTCTATAGCTTGCATCTCTATTTACTTTTTAAATAGGAGTTTGTTTTTGAGGCAAGTAGCTTACTATAGTCTGTCTTACAGTCTTTCTTCAATGATAGATTGAAGGAGTATCATGTCTCCTGGGACTGGCTCTTGGTAGCATGTTTCTTTAAAAGCAAAATGTTTTTTTAATTGCTATTAATACAAACATAGGAAGTGGCTGGTATTTATTAGTAAATGCCCAATACATTAGCTTGGACCAGTGTCTTGTTAGTTGCCATGCTTTTCATTTTGTTTTGTTTTTTCCTTGGTTAGTGAAGGGTTATGCTGTCAAATTAGGCCTGTAAAGTACCTTAAGATTTGTATTATGAAGTGGAAATAGCTCACTAAGCTGCCTGTGTAACAGTCATGAATATGTAACACCCTAGTAAATTCTTGGTAGAACATCTCTGATTTTGCAATATGCAGTGTCTAAGCATCAACCTTCTGCTTAGTTTTTAATATCAGAAACAAGTGGAAAACTTACATTGCTTATGTTTTTATCTTGTAGCTTATTTTTCCTGAGCCTATATTAAATTACCTATTATTAATATTTATATGAATAGTATTGCAGCATTTCAAGCTGCTAAGTTACAAAGTACATAATTTAGTTTTTAGTATGTTAAAAAATATAGTTAGAAAACTAGTTGTATGGATCAGTTGTCCACCACTAATGAGGTATCAAACCAAAGTAAATAGCAGGTCTGTCTTGGCTATATTGGTGGTATGCAGAGACAATCTAGATGTCATTTCGCTGTATTCCTCAAACCAGGCTTTGTCATGGTGGCAGCGCCCCCAGTCTCTCTTTAACAGTGAGGGAGCTGGACCCAATAAAATGAAGATTGTTTTCAGTTATCTCAAGAGTCTCAGCTACAGAAGGTGGTAACCAGAAATATAAAAGATTAAATGTAATTCCTGTCATTTTGTGCTTATAAAATAAAGTGGCCATGCAATCCTGATCTAGACTGGGATTATGGAATAGAAACCTCCATAAAAATTTGTTAACCCAGAAGCACATTAACTTTTACCTTTTATATCCAAAATCTTATGCCGTGTAGCTTCTGGATTGCATATGATCTTTAGTTTAATTTTATTGAGGGTGTATAAATGGGTTTGGATGATGCCTGAGGTTAGCCAGGTTATGTACTTATTTTTAATTTTAATGTGTCCTGTTTCTTAGACAACACTTACAGGATCCTGAAACAATATTCTGGTTTATATTACTGTATGATAGTTGTATCTTGGTTCTGAATCTTTTTCTTTTGAAAAAGCTAGGAAAATGGGGTGAATATGGGTTGTGGGATATACTGTTGTTACTGCTTGTGTTTAGATGTGAGCGCTTACGTATTCTCTCAAACTAATGTCTAGTAAGTGTTTCATCACCCTGTCCTTCTAGGCTGCTTAGATAACGCCCCAAGTCTCCTCCACATGTTTTCCATCAGTATGTTCTTATTTTAGGATGAAAATTACAGATCCCCAAATTGCTTCTGCCAAGTGTTTGTAAGTTATGAGTTAGATTTAATTGCTTTAAAAGATTTGAAAAATGTTTCCAGTAGTATTACTGCTCTTCTCAATTTCAGTTTGTATGTTTGAAGAGAAAATTCTGAGTCCTCTGAAAGTACTTGAGCATCTTCTAATAATAAATTGGGCTTAGTCCTAGGAGCAGTCATTGTGTCCACTGTGTCAGTAGCTGAAAAGCAGAGCAACTGCAGTCTTCTCGATTCTTTTAGTGCACACAATTGCCAGATGGAATAAGTGTCTCAGACTTCCCTCTGAAACACACACAGACACTGTGGAAAGCTGACTCCAAATCAAGTCCCAATTAATTCCTACTCTTATTCATTTGATGGCAACCGAAAAGGCTGATGTCAGTGGGATGTTGTAAAGAGCGTTAAGACTCCCGAAGTGATGGCAAAAAGGAAAAAAATCACCATTGAATTTAGAGATATAATGTTAAGGGGAGGAGGCGTGTACACACACACACACAATTTTTGTGAAAACTGAGATGCTAAATATGCTTTGAAGAGCTGAGTTGAGAATTTGTGTTGGAGACTTATTTTTATTGGAGAATAGCAGCCTCAGTACACAGAGTAAGAGATAATCAAGTGGGATCATGGCTGGACATACTCATACTGCTGAAAAATGGATCTGAATATAATCCATGTGTCACTGAGCAGCTTTCAGATACAGAGGCTATAGTAAATCAGTCAAAGCTGTGCTGGAAATCCTTTTTGATCTAGAGCACCTATTGTGGTGTGGGGGATGAGGGCAGGAATAGATTGCCTTTGAGATCTGCTGAGCCACTGTTTATCCCTGCAGCGTTAAAATAAAAAAAAAATACTATTATGGGGAGGTGTGTACCTCATGTTTGGCTTACCTATCTAAAGGGCCGACTGAAGCAGAGATGCGAAAGCCCATTGAATAAAGTGTACTCTAAGGTCCTTCAGGGAAATGCTAAGTCTATGCCCTTGAAGGGCAGGTTGTCATTTACTTTGTGAAAATAATTGTTTATGCATAAGTAATACTAATTTCAAGAAAGAAATCGTTGATCACGTTGTAGTGATGGTTCAAGACTTTGTGGCTCTTCCCGCTAGAACTGAGCTATTCCGTGACTGATTCTCTTTCCTTGCAACAGGAGTAAGGCTGAATGTATACCTTGTTCAAGGTTTTTTTCCTGAAGATTTTTCATTTGAGTACTCTCCTTTAGGGTTTGGTTTACTTTTAAGAAAAGAACTTCATACCGTAGCCTTGTTATGCTGCCATGACGAGAGAAGGCCATTTAGATTAATTTCCCTTCTGCCTTTCTACACTTTTGTGGCTGCCCTAAATGGCACTTCTAACATAACAGCTATTACTTTCCAAGTTATATCTAAATTAACAAGCATGTTCTCAGTCTTCTATCACACAGCTTATGCATCTCTTTCTTATTCTAACATTACTCAAATAAAGCTCAGGCTGCCTTCCCTGCATGCTTCAAAATAATCCCTGCATCTAGAAGCAGCTAGGTGGAGGTAATTCATGAACACTTTACCCTTGCCTGCTAAACTCCTGACACTATAGATCACCTACAGCTTTATTATGAATGGCATTCATGATGTTTTCTATAGGAGGCAATGCTCACCTGTTATCTCAGATACATACTGGAAGTGAAAAGGTAACTTGCCAAGAACAGTTTTGGTTATTAAAGATTTTTTTTTCATTCGTGAGGCTCCCTGATGAAGAATAAGTTTATTCTTCTAAAAATCTTACTTGGGATTCGGAGTTAGCAGGGAAATGGAGGAATAGTTGCATCTAGTTCACCCCTTACATCCTAGGATAAGAGACAAATTAGTCCACAAAATTTAGACAAGACCCAAATGAACAATATCATTAGTCGCACTCTAGATCTGCACGCTCATTACATTGACAATGAGTTCTGCACAGGCAACTGCGTGTTGAAGGACTGCAGTTACTGGAATGTAGATAATGGGGGATTTTCTTGACAAGATGATGTGGTGTGTAACCCAGGTCCAGACATTGCAGGAGGAAGAGTTTCACGCTATGTTTTGAAGTAGTTCTTGATGCAAAGCATCAGGAACAAGTGAGAGAACAGAAGACATCAGGCTTGTGAGAGCCACTTTGGGATTCTGATGAGCCAACCAGTTGGGCTTTTATTTCTGTGCTTTAAAAATATTTAGGCATTGAGTTGAAGATACTGATGTGACCGAAGGATTGCTTTAACTGTCTGCTAGAGAACGAACAAAACTATGTTAAGTAATGTGTGTTGAGAATATACCCTTTTTTGCTTGTGCACCACTCCCATTTTTTCTTAATATTTTAATTGTTTACAGGTTTCCATGTGCAACTTGTATGAAACTATTTGTTAAAAATCTTAACTTGTTCATCATACTTGTTATTTTGTATGTTTGGTTACCTTATTCAGTTTCTTGAGAGAACAAAAGGTGGAGTTATGAAGTTCTGCTTCTTATTAACTAATATTTGAGAAATTTCTAGCATTCTCTAATAGTTTCAATTATTATCCAAGTTGGTTGTGCATAACTGATATAAATTCACAGAAGAAAGTAAAATGAGTTGCTGTTACTGTTGCTGAAAACTGTAGGCAGATTTCCTTCAACTGATCTTGTTTGATAGCTGAACCAAATGTTCAATTTGTTTACCTTGATAGAAGAGGGTGGAGTTAAAATAGCACAATTCGCTCACCTAGTCATTCAGTTTTTCCAAAGCTTTGTTTTCAGTGCTGCTTTTTGGTTTACATCATGAAGGGTGTTTTTTAAATACCAAGAATTTGGCAAGGATTTTGAGCCCTCTCTGCCTCTCATTTAAGGTGTCATCTGTGCCACGTACATTATAAAGACAGGCAGAGGTGGCCTAGTCAGTTGGGCACAAGGCTGGGAGCTCCGACTCCAGCTTTGCCATTTGCCTGCTGTGAGTGAAGTGAGTGGGCCATGGTCTGCTTGTACTTCTGCCTTCCCTCCTACCCTGCGTACGCATTATGTATTTAGACTGAGAACTTGAGGAGTTATGATTCTTCTATTGTACAATTTCAGTGGGACTTTTGGGTGCTACTGTTGTATGGATAATGGTATAATAGACTTGTGACTTAGGATATAATTGTTTACAATCACTGAGGTAGACTGTGTTAGTGCTGTAATATCCAAGTTGTCATAGCAAGTCCAAGCGTGTTAGCAATGTGGCATACTGTTGTCGACCCATGTTAATATAAAGTATTACAAATATTGGTAATAAGGTGGCTGGTGTTCATAACTCCAAGGAGAACAAACTTGCAATCCTGATATAACTTATGTTTTAAAATATTTTTCCCTCCCTCATAAGGCTTTGGCAGCTCGACTACATCTGGGTTTAACTTCAGCAATCCTGGCATCACAGCATCAGCTGGCCTGACGTTCGGGGTGTCTAATCCTGCATCTGCAGGCTTTGGGACAGGAGGGCAACTTCTTCAGCTGAAGAAACCTCCAGCTGGAAACAAGCGAGGGAAAAGATAGGCACCCCTTTTAGGGAAGGGAAAGTGAATCAACTTTGTTCATCTGAAAAGTATATTTTTCTAGATTGATGCATTAATTAAATTGCATCCCAGGAGATTTATAAAGATTTTGCTACTTTTCCCTAGTCTGAAATACAAAATGAAACCATATTGAACAGCTATTTTCTTGTGAATAGAAACTCGTTTATGTATTTTTATTTTTGGCCCTAGTTTTAGAAATGTTCTATACTGCATTATTATTAAAGAATCTTGTAAAACCATCTATTTAACCTAATGTTAGTAGCAGAATATTTTTTGTTAATAAGCTTTATACCATATGAATATATGCATATTTGTTTTTTTGTACAGATAAAATATATTCTAGTACAAATACTAGAGTTCATATCTTCTGTTCCTGGATATGGCCTTTAAATCTACTTCAGGGTGTTTTTGTGTATATGGATGTAAATATATACAGTACAGTGCACACATCTGTGTGTATGTATGTGTATATATATATGTGTATAAAATACAGATGTGCAAACCTTGCCCCATAGAGAGGTCTCCTTTTCTTTGTGTGTTCTGTTTCTCCGTGTTGCCCTGTGGTCCCCTATCTTGATGTTCCTAGGAGTTTCAAATAGCGGGTCCCGGGCTATGTCAGCATTGCTTCTTGTGGTTTGTTGTTTAAGACCAGCTGAAATACAATGTTTACTATTTCATAAAGTTTGGTAAATAGTGGTTAGTAGCTGGATTTTTTTTTAACCTTTTTCTTGACCCATTTAGCAGCCAACTGTAAAGAAAAATCTGAGGTTTTGACACAGACATTTCATAGGTAATGTTCCCAAACTGTTTGGTTTTGTTTTTTCTCCTGAGCTGACCAGTAGGGCATTGCAGGATTTCAGCTGAAAGCTCAGGATGCCACAAGGTCTTGTGTGCAAGCAGAGAGTTGTTGGGCTGGATGAGGTTTTGCCTGCAATTGGGGGAGATAGGATATGCTATTCTGATGAAAACCTGCGTTAGCTGTTACAAAACAGAGTTGATTCACTAGCTTCTTGTCAGTGCTACTAGCATTGACTTAAAAGCAGTTGTGTATCTGCTTTCAATACGAGGTATAGTACAATAAGTTGCTGCTAAAGGATGGAGGAGGAAAATTATGTAATTTGAAGGTTAAAGCTATTGCAACAGTAGCTTATGAATCTTGCATATTACAACAGCATAGCTTGTTGTGCTGCATCTCCAGTTTGGTGTGCACTAGAAGTAGCTGGGAAAACATCTTAAGGAGGATATAATAGATCAATTGAATCTTTGCAAATAAAGATACAGGTTGAAGTGTGAACATGAAACTTTGGAGCCGAGTTGCTTTTTATGTAGATGATGTTTTGTATATAACATGCATCAAACGAGTATTCACAATCATTTTCACAAAAGCACCTTTTTTTCTAAAATAGTTACAGCGCATAAGATTTTTCTAGTACCAGGTCATTTGCTTTCTATTGTTAAAGTGTTATTACCATTTTGTATGTTTTGGAAACTATGTCTGCATTCAGCAGGGATTGCTCTTTGACAGATGTTCAGTTTGTCACTTGATCTGATAAAATTAAGGGAAACTGAGCACAGGATTCTTCACTTTTGTACTTGTATGTTATTGCATCTTTGTGGGCAGTCCCTTAGGAAGGGATATAATGTGGGGTTTTTTATGTCTCGGAAAAATAAAGCTTACAGTTTATTTTGATTTCAACCTTTTTTTAAACTTTTATTGGGCTGCAGTCAAAACCGTAATGTTTGTATTCCTTTGTTATTGCTTTTTTTAATAGTTAATATGTTAAACCACTGGACTCTCTTGTAATGTATTAATTTGTGAAACTAATTCTAAATGTGTACTGTTTGTCCATATGTGCAACTTACCATTGTGCAAACAATAAAACAATAATGCTGTGATCCTTGTAATACATATTTGCCTACTTGAAAGATCATTTCCTGCTGTTCTCCTGTGTTATAGGAGAAACAAAAACGTCATCGACTAATATGTAGAACTGTTTGTCCTAGAATTTATATAGTGCAAAATTGGTCTTGCTGAAGTTAGGGCCTTGATCTCTGGATTGAAGGTGGGGGGGCGGGGGGAGGTGGTGTATTGTGGGTTTGTCTAGAATCTCTTCACAGTGTGCTATATAAACCTGGATCGTGCTGTAATGTAACACAGCACTATGTATGGCTTTGTAAATTGGAAAGCAGTCTGAGCCTCCTGGGTACCTGGGTTCTGTTTCTGTTCACATTAAAGCAACAGTATGTCCTTAATTTAGCCTAAGTGAAAAAGTGATTATGTAATAGAATAATCACATGCTGGAGTACAAACTAAAGTCAAAATGGGATTTGAAATAATTATATTCCCAGAATATTACTTGGGTGGTTGAATTTAGCCATGATTTTCAGGGATCAGCATTGTATACGCTGTTTCAAATGATTTTTTTTTTTTTCCCCAATTTAAAGACATGTAATATAATTAGAGTGCAAAATACAAATACAGTCAAGGTGTGGCTTGGTTTTCTACAAGGCGGATTAAGAAGCTGACCTGTACTTAAACACCGTGAAATGAAATCAAGTCTGGATTATTTGTTCTGTAAAGAAAAAAAAATATGTACCAGAGGAAGGTTGAAGTCACACATGTAGAATGTGGTTCTCTGTTAGTTTGTACCTTGTTGTACAGCTGAGGTGTAAACTTACTTACATGACCTCTTTCTTTTACTAGAAGTAACTTGTTTCTTCTTCACTGTTCTCCCTACAAGGAACATAGGATAGCGTTATGCCTTAGATTGCTTGCTTCATGAGCCTCTTCCTGGTTCAGCATCTCAAAACTTTCTTTATGCTCACATTTGTCTCTGTTCCTGACAAGCTGGCTATCTAGATACTACCGCACTTAGTGCTTTCTTGCAGATTGGGAGGGAGGAGGTTGAAATAAGGTGGAGTTGGACAGAGTTTATGCATCTTCCTCACCACAGGAAATCCAAATCCAGCTATACCCCCTCCATCGATGTATTCATAACATAGCTGTATTTTGAACCTCGATTGCTTTTATAGCATAATTTTTTACATGAAAATAAAGTTCAGCAATACAGGTTTAGTGGCCTTTTTTTCCCCTCTGACATCCGTGGTAATTCTTTGGTTTTTTTCCAGTCTGTTACTCATGTTAACAGTAGAAATAATCCAGAGTCAGTCATGTCAGCTCTTATGTGTTATTGGTTCTAATACCTGGAATGTCTCAGCAGAAGATATGAAAGAAGCACCTTGTAGGTTCCTAGTGAGAAATTAAGAGTAACTGTATAGGAAAATCCATCTGTACTGTAGAGCATAAATGCCTTATGCTCTATAAAAGTTTGTTTCCATAAAACTCTTATTCAAGTTTATAAGAATGAAGAACTGGCTATGTGCAAAAATTTCCAGCAATAAATTACGCAGTTTTTGAACTAATTGCTGGGATTGTGCTGTCGGGCTGTTTCCCTCTTCCTTCTCATTAAGTACATTTCAATGCTGTGGCTAGTATCTCCAGACCCTGACGGGCAGTTAAAGTATCACAGTAGTAGATTTGTACAACTTCTCATGAAAATCAGCAGTTGGGCTGGGGGAGGGGAGTGACACAGAGTTGATGCCCGCAGCAGCGCTGGAAGGCAGCGGTTACCCGCTGCAACAGTGCCCGTGGAGCTTCAACCCAGCTAGAACATGCAATCTCCACCCAACCCCACAGGTAGGTTGCTTGAGAGGATGGATGGAGGTGGTGAGGGGGGAGGAGAAGTGTGGGGAGGGACGAGGGGATGTAGAGCACAAGACTTCCTACTGTGAACAGGACAACTCATTTTAATTCAGTTTGGGATCATTTCTTCTGAACTCCATGTTGAATATTTATATGCTGGTATTCTTGTAGTCCCAAATCAACTGAGTTTGTAATACAATGTTTTATATTGGTTGAATGCTGCATTTAGTAGCTGGAAATAGATGATCATAGCAGTTTCATTTGCTACATGGGTGACTTTTTTTTACTTGCAGGGGGGGAAAAAATTACAAGTTAACTCCATAACCAAAGGAATTAAAAAAATATAAAATTAAGCGAGTCCTATCAGGATTCCAATATCTCTGTTGGAGAATGCTGCTTTCACCAGGTGGCAGGTGGCTGCCAGTTACGTACTGCCACTACGAAGCCCCGGTACGCCTGCCATGCAGTATGTCACCATTTGCTTCCAGGTCATTCACATTTCCTTACACTTTTTTTTTTTAAGGTAGTAGGATTTTGTTAGACTTCAATATTTGAATGATCCTTCTGACCCACTTGACTCCTGTTGTTACGAGGTCTATTGCTTAATGCTTTTTTACTCAGCCTCGGGAATTTAATCTTTATAGCCCATCACTGCAGTTGAAGTGCCACAGTGAGGAGGTGAGTAGGCTACGTGTTACTTTAGCTTTGATAACTTTTCCAAAGAATGGTTTGCTTTCTGTTTTCTCACCTTTTAGAAGTAAGGTAATTCTAGCTTATAATGAACAGGTTATGATTAAGTTTAGAAGCTTCTATGAACTAGAAAAGCTTCTGGGTTGATTTTACTTTTGTTTGAATATAGATTGGCTCCCACCAGGATATCAGGTCAATTCTGTTGAACACTTGCATGGAAAACTTGGAATACATATTCCAGTCCTAAACAGGTCAATAGCTGAACAGGCGAAAGATATTTTACTTTTTTGTTCAACTAATGTTTCACAGACTGACGAATTTCCCTCTTTTTTTTCTCTTCAATGCAGGTGTCACTCTACGGCGTGTGCTTGGGCAGCAGCAGAACAGCAGCTTTCTAGAATGTCGTGTAATTGCTTCCAAAATCCAGTTCTGATTAGAGGCTGGTGTATATCTCCTGGGCAAGAAATCCCTTGATGGCTCTGTATTTAATGTGGCACGTTGTGGTAACAGGATGTGCTTCAGAGGTGGTGGTCCCAGTCACAAAAGCAAGCTAGGATGATGAGGTTTTGATCAGACACTACGGTGTAGTAAGAAGGGAAAGAAACACAGACTTGACAAATACTTAAAATCAAGTATTCAAAATTAAGCTGTTTATTATACAAAACTTAAAATTCTGAGAAATACCATGTGCTCTTAATAAGAGAAGAAGGGGGTAAGTTCTCCTGGGAAAAAAAAACTGTGACAGGCAGCTTGAGTAGACTTCTAGTTGGGTGAAACATTGGGGAAAAAATATGCACAAACTACGTACAGTTGGGTAGCTAAAGCTAGTGTACTAACGCCATGGTTAAGTACCCAAGTAGAAGCTACTCTAAACTGTAAAACCACCAAGAACCTCTAATCCTGTTAACAGTGTTAGCATTTCTTGGCTGTTTGGACTACCTTTATTTCTTTATTGACATACACATAAAGGAATTGAACCTTTGAGCATGAACACTTCTGCTGTTGTTCTACCCAGGGATAAGGTAAGGTACATGTGATAAAGGAGTCCTTACTGGGAAAAAAAAGTCCACCTTTCAAAAAAAGGCTTGGAATGGGTGGGCCCAAATGCCAAATGGATGCAATGGCAATGAGCAGTCAGGCCAGCACTGCCCTAGTCCTCAGTAGTGTGGGGACATCTCTCCATCTCTGCTGGAGATGGGTGGAGGAGTGATGGTGAGCGTACCTGTATCTGATCGGTGTGTCACCTTTGTTTCGTGCAGCTGTGCTTGGCACAGCTCTCCAGTGTGTTGCCTCTTTTATCCTTAACAGCAATGCCGAAGGCAGCTACGGTGGTTCTGATTTAGCATCAGGCTGGACAAAGTGAACCGACAGAAGTGATAGCAAAAGGAACGTGCTAGCCTTAATGCCACGGAAATGAGTCTTGGCAATGCACATTGTATCAGTTTCAAATAGGAACGGTATCTTTTTCCTTTTATTTTGGCTGCTGACTAAGGGAACTGGTGGCTGGCTGAAGGAACTCACTGCAGCTAACATCGCCATTGCTTACCCCCATGGTAGCAGTGTAATGCTTAAACTACCAGAATAGCTTTCAACGAGCAGGCAGGTGTTCGCATACCTCCGGCAGCCAAACCAGAAGCAAGCCTTGTCCCCGGGGAGGGCGAGACCTGCTTTGGCTGTTAGCTAAGCTTATGCTGTACAGACCACAAGGGCAAAGCTCCTACTTGATCCCGCAGTAGCAAAGTGAAGTTGATGCCGAGCTCTGCTCTGAGAGTAAAGAGGGAAGGCTTTCAACGTTGCTTATGTTGGCTTCAGGCATGGTAATGCTCTGTCAGTGCCAATAGCAACCTCCTGCTTGTATCAGAGATGTCCAGAAGTGGCTAGAACCGCAGGGAGGCTGTGGCAGCTTGTCCAGATTGCCCTGCACAGGGCAAGAATTGCTGTACTGAAGATGTAGTCTCATGCAAATGCCTATTAGCTTAAATTTATACTTTATTAGTAACAATATTTAGCTAGAAATGCTTTTCTGAGTAATTTGTCACTTTACACTTGAGAAATGTCACCTTCCTCGTCACCTCTCCCCACGCTTTATTTCTAGCGCCGCAGCAGCCGGTACAGCTGTTATTTGTTGCTCTGTCATGGTGACACCCACGCTGCGGTGGTAACGGCGTTTGCCAAGCTTCAGAGCTGCTGAGAAATACTGGGGCAAAAGGGATACTTGGCTAAGGTCGTGGGCTCAGGCAGATGGATGGGGATAGCATTCCAGCAGCGACAGAAATAGTAGCATTAAAAACCAAACACCGTTGCAGAGTGGTGGATATATTGTTTAAAGTTAGCCCTGAGAATGGGAGGGGGGGAAATTCCGAAGCTTCATTGCTAGGTTATATCATCTTTAAGGTAAGTTGTATTTGAGCTATGCTATTGACGCCAAGTAAAATAGCAATGATGCAAGCAGGTACAGTCATTTTTACTTCTTTTGTAAGCAGTATAAAAAATGTCCTGATCTAGAAAATATTCTCGTAAATATTGTTCATTTTCTGCACCAAGTTGCTGCTTCTTGCTCATCTGCACCAACAATCCCTATATAAAATCCAAACCTGCAAATTAAGCTGTAGTAAGTCCTGTTGAACCCTACCAAGAGAAGAAGCACTTTTTTCTTCTCTGGAGCTCACTAATCTTACTGTACAGGCAGCAATCTGGGCTACAGCTGCATGGCGATGCTGCTTTCACTATATGGTGCCTAAATCCTTGTCTTGCACTATGGCATTAGGAGGTGAGCAACAGTAAATTTCTGTTTTGAAATTATCCTTAGTTCTGTCTTCCTGCATTTGATAAAATGCTCATGCTTTATGCTCTGCGTGGCATAAACTGGAGTGGAAAATTCCTGTACTTTGGGGTTTTTCTTTTTTTAATTGAAATAACTTTATAATAATGATGCCTTGTCAAATTGGCCAGTCTCACTGGGAGGGCAGGCTGTGGGAAGATGGATTTAGTCCACAAGAAGTAATTCTTCCTCGCTTTTTGTCTGAAGGGGGGGGGGGGGGGGAAGCTAATTTTTTTTCCTTTTTGCTGGTGGCTAGAGTGGTTGGTTAGAGCAGAAATAATTCAATTAGGGAACAGCACCCCTTTCAATTTGAAGATGTGCACATCAGCTTTGTGTCCAGGCTTTTATATATTGTAACAGCAATCTTCTGTGCCTGCAGTAAGTGGGAGCTCCAAGAATCAGTGTACTAAGACTCCTGGGAGAAGAGCATGACAGTGATATTGATCACGGCCGAGCAATCGGACAATGCAACAAACTCCCTGAAGCCCCGGTCCGACGGGGCTCAGTGTTGAAACTGGGAGATGTTTTCTGAGAAACAGCCTCCTCCTTAACTTGTTGCAATCTTGCCCTCGTGAATTTGGAGGGAGATGTCCCCCAGCACTTACAGATACCGTTACCCGGTCACCTCCCTTCAGCCTGCATCCCTTAACCCCGTTATCGGGACAGCGGTGCATTTTGGAGCCAGACGTGCGATACTGGAGGTGCCTGCATTGGCTGTGATAATGCGGTGCCGGCGCTGATGTCTGCTGTCACTGCTGTGTACGCCGAGACAGCGAGCACTGATAGCAGAAGCCGAGCTTTGCGTATTGATGTGCTTGGTGCCGGGGCAGCCACTGCAGATTCACAGCCCGGCCCTTGAGGAGTGTGCGAACTTCATATCATTTCATTTGAGGTTATTTTTACAGTCCTTTGACTCTTTCTGTGAGATTTTTTTTTTTCCTTGGGTCGTCTTGTTCTAATTATTTTCCAGGAAATGAGAGCCAATAAAAGAAAGCCTTTCTGCTATGAATACACGTGTATTTTAAAATGTAGATATTAAATATGTTCCCTAAGCAGAAATAAAAACGAGTCCAGCTTATGCAAGTAATACCACAATTGGAATAGCAGTCTGGGCGTTTAAATATACTGATGGTGTTTAAATAACATTTACCACAGGTATAGCTACACTGGTATAAAAGGTAGCCAATAACCAGGGCAGGAAGAGAAGGAAACCCTACTAAGTTAAGCTCATATATTCTGGTAACTAACCTCATCTGGGAACTTACGTTAGTATAACCTGTCAGTAAGGACTGCACTCTTGATTACAACAGTTCTCTGTACAAAACCCATAGCGATGGTGTTTTAATAAAGCTACCCTTCCCACTAACTTCACATGGGGGCAGCAAGGCATTGCTTTATCAGCGGGAAATACGGTTTTACCTGAGAAGTGAATTTGCCAGGATAAATGTACAAGATGCAGGGATTTCTGATTCCAAGGTGATTTGTTTATAAATTTAAAAAAACCCAAACAACAAAACAAACAGTTTTTTAAATAACGAAACCCCTACATACTCAGCTTGGCTTTCAGATGGGAATTAATTCCATTATTTTACATTACCAGGAAGAGGAATCTCTACTGATGGAGTGTTAAGCTGCAATATGTAAGTGTACAAACTGCAATAAAATCCAGTTCTTGCGGTAAGCGTAGCCTGGCTTTTACATGCCAAGTGATCTAAACGATAGTACTGTGATGATGAATCCTAGCTTTTCTCTGGGAGAAGGGAGGGAGAAGACTTTTCATTTACAGTCCTGATTTGCAACGTTGTGGACACAACTGCAAAGCCAAAGTAATTCCTGAATCCAGATTTTCAAGGTTTCTGATGAGGTTGCAAAATTGTTTGACAGTAATGATGTAATGGTAGATACACTAGCTAAATATAATGAGAGAGGTACATAAATGCCTGTTTGGCATCCAGGGCTGGGCAGTGAAAAGCAGGTAATCTCACTGGTACCCAAGTGACTAGGCTACCAAGAATGAAACTGAATATCCCAAAGGGGAAGAGAAGAAAGCATCCATTCACCATCTAAAGTTTATATCCAGTGGGTTGAAAGGAAAGGGGGATAGGAGTTGCTGCCAGTTTTGCGTCTCTTTTACCATCAAGGGAATGGGGCAAGTTGCAGAGCATGGGTTGGAAATAGGATAAGGAAAGCAAAACATCCCTAACAACAAGAGCCACTTACACGCCCACAGAAGCTCATGGCAGCTTGGAGAGTCACGTCGCAGGGTTTTCCTTTTCCTACCTCTAAAGAGGTTCCAACCAAAATAGATAGAGATAGAGAATAAGGTGACAGGTCTGTGTTCCTGCTTTATCTTGGAGAATTTGTAAGATGGACACCCAAGGGGGAGGGAGAGGGACTGTTGTTTCTTACTTATTATTGTTAGAGTTGCCTCTAATTTGTCCTTCCTTTTCTTTCCTTCCTGTCCAATGCATGCTGGCACAGCCAGCCCCAACAAGCGTTTGCGGTACCTCACTGTGACCGGCTCAGCAGCTCAGACTCAAGGTGGGGTGTCCTTGGTTTTCCCCCTGTTGAACTGGGAGCTGTTAAGGATGAAAGACATGCTTTTCTAGTATCCCTCTCTTCATGCCTTTCCTATTTCTGATGTCTTTTTTTGAAGTAGCAGCAGTTGTATTTGCAAGGAGCTTTAGCAAATGAGGCCTGCAAACCTAAGGAAAGCAAAGCACCGTGCTCTGAAGGCACATAAATACTTTTGGAAAATTCCCGTCTGTAGAGGGACTGTAGTAGTAAAACAGCAAAAATGCCTCTGTTATAATAAGGAGAATATCTGTCAATGCAGTGACTGAATGAATTTACAAGGTAAGAAGATACCGGTCTTACATATTCACTTAAGCATACGGTGGCAATTATCCCACAGCAGCTTTGCCTGCAAGGATCAGCATCCCGGTCTGGCACCGGCACGCAGGTGTGTGGGTATCGCTCTCGCACGGCCAGTGCAACGGCGGGACGCTGGGTCCTATAAAAGCTGTGATGTGCTGTAAATGTACTTATCCCCTATGCTGCTGCACAGGCAGTTTGCAGTTCAGAGTGTTAAAAATGATAGAGAAAAATGCACTTTATCAGTTTCAGACAACTAACAAAAGTAATTTTCCCTCCTCTAAGTGAGAAGATTTTTCAGGAATCAGAGAACAGCACGTGAGTTTTTCAAATGACTGAAATAAAACGTGGTATTTGCTTTCCTGCAATCATGCATTTGGCTTGAGAAGGGCAAAGAACACCTCTACCGAGCCAAAGGCCTCAGAAAACTACACCTGGTAGTAGTAGTAAAAATTCAGAGATTTTTTTAGAAAAAAATAAAACAAAGTTGAAGCAGATAATAGAGATTTATAGACGATATGATCACTATTGAGTATCTCTAGGCTTTAAAAATCTTTGCCCACTCTAACAGATATATGATCTTTCAATTATATCTAAAAGCTGCAAGATGCTCAGTTTGATGGGACCCAGTGAGTTTGGTGTCCTACAGGGTCTGGGGCCTTAGTGATGGGTTTACTTTACATTGAAATAGATGGAGCTAATGTTATGAGATTGCTAGACACAGGAAAGTGAGTGAAAAAGTTGCAGAGTAGAAAAGACTGTTGCTATACTTATGTATTTTTGCATATTTCGGTTTTGTGGTTTTTGTGTGCTTTGAACTGTAAATCATACAGATATTACCTGATCAGGTTGTAAAGACAGCTAGAAAAAAAATCTTTGCTAATTAGTCTATTGCTAAATATGTTCTAAAGCACTTTGCAAAGTGCCAAATGTTTTAAGTTTTACAAAAGCGTAATGAGGTGCGCTGTTATCTCTGGTTTTACCCAGACAAGTTGAGACAAATTCTGAGCTTGAATATACAAAGTACCTGTTACAGATAATCTCTGCAAGGGATCTGGTGCTGGTATTTTGTTGTGATTAAGGCTCCTAACTGGGAATACATATGGACTAGATAGATGATAGGTAAAAAGTAGATTATCTTCTAACAGTCTGTTACTGCTATTGAAAGAGATCCGCCTTACTGAATATCAGTGGAACCATCGACTCAAAGAATGGGGCTGGGAAAGTATTTTGCTTGCCACGTACAAAAGAATCAAGAAGCTGCTTTTCTTATTATGAAAACGTCAGTCCAACCCAGATTTAAAGAAAATGACCTTGTAGGAAGACCTCTGTGAATGTAAGCGTTTAACAGCTGCTGTGCTGTCACGCGGGGCTGCCAGACACCCCGACAGGTCACTGACGGGAGCTCCTGGCTCTAACTCCTTCCCCAGACAATCCCCTTCCCTCGCTGTGCCGCAGCACGGGGGTGTCTTGGGCAATGGGTGCTCTGGGCGATGCGGGCCGATTGCATGAAATCCGTCGTCGGTCACGACTGTTCGTGGTGTGCTCCTCACCCCAAACCGAACACGCTAGAGCTGACAGCTCCGGGTAGCTGCTAATCAGGTTTTGAGATGGAGCATCTCAAAATCCATCATTCAAATCCCTGCAAGTTTCTTCTCGTTCATCCAGCTGGGTTGATATGGGCGATGCAGAACCTGTCACGCCGCAATCCCACTTTTCATCTTGATAACTACAAGCTTTTCCAATGCTTGGCTGCTCCAGGTTACTAATCCTCTCTGAGGTAAGGTGCGAGATGTGTGGGAATCACCTCTGCACCCTGCCCCTGCAGTGGCGTGGCTCTGGCTATGGGCTGAGCTGGGAAAGGGACGGGGCTGGGAAGTAACTCGCTGGGAGCAGCAGTGAAGCCGAGGGGGCAAAATGCAATTACCTGGGCTGTAATTTGACCAGAATCTGCTGGTCCAGACTAATACCTCTGTGAAAGCCTGCAGCTGTCTAAGAGCGGCTGAAAAGAGAACAAAAGAAGGAGATGAAATGGAGGGGGAAGGACTGGTATGTTATTAGTGAAAGACAATAATTTAATTGAAGAAGAAAAGCTTGAAAGAATGAGAGAAATAAATATAACTTTGCAGTCACCTTCCTTGCAGTGAAATGACTTAGCAGCAGCAGCATTTAAAAATGGCGTGAGTTACCAGAGCTACCCACTTTCTGCCTTTTTAATAAAAGAAGTATTTTTTTACTTGATCTAATGTGTTGTAAGCAAAAGTTTTGGTTGGCAGTATGCGAGCTGACTTTGAGGGAGAGAGAAAAAACAAACTTTCTTGACACTTCAGCAGCTCGGACACGTTTGAAGGAGCATCCTTGCGCCTTTCCTTGAGCTGCCCCTGACTTTCAGAACGTGGGAGGCAAAACCACCGCGGGTACTCAGAGGGGCAGCGTGCGACCCTGCAGCCCGGGGCGCCGCGGGGCCCGGCTGCCGCTCCTCCCGGGGGTCGGAGCGCTGCTTTTCCGGGGGGTGCAGGGGGACTGGTGTCGGTCGTAGCGCCCGGCGGAGCGGGGGGGGGAGGACGCCCGCCTGCGACGGTCACCGCGGGGCTCAGGGGAGCGGCGGCAGCGGCGCGTGTGTCCCGTCCCCCCCGCCCCCGGCGCGGGCTCCGCCGCTCCCCCCCCCGTCCCGGCCCCGCGGCGGCGGGCAGGGGGCGCGGGGCCGCCCCGTCGGGCGGGGGCGGGGCGGGCGCATGCGCGCTCGGCCGCCGCCGCTGCCTATAAGGGCGGGGCGCGGCACCGCCCCCCCCACCCCAGCGGCGGTGCCGGGCGCGGCGCCGGAGGGGCGCACCGCGGCGGCGGCGGCGGCGGCGGCGGCGGCGGCGGCGGGTCGGCGCCCCCCGGGCGGGCGGAGGATTGCACCCGCACCCGCCTACCTTCGCCCATGGGCGCGGCGCAGGGCGCAGGCCGGGCCGTCGCGGCGCGGCGGCGGGGAGGGAGTAGCGAGTAGCGGCGCCGCCCGCCCCCCGCCCCGCTCCCCGCGCCGCCCGGCCGGTCCTTCCCGGCGGCGGCTCCGCACCCCGCGGGCCAGCCCCGGGCATGCGGCGGCGGCAGGACCCGCGGCGAGACTCCCCGCAGCGCGGCGGCTGCATGCCCCGGGGGGCCGGGCGGCGCTGCCCCGGCGCGGGGGGGCTCTGACCGACCGGCCGGCCGCCCGCCCGCCGCCCCCTCGGCGGCGCCATGCGGGGCGGGCGGTGCTGGCTGCTGCTGGCGGCGCTGGGCTGGCTGCTGCCGGCGGGGGCCGCGGCCAGCGGCGAGTACTGCCACGGCTGGCTGGACGGGCAGGGCGGCTGGCGGGACGGCTTCCAGTGCCCCGAGCGCTTCGACGGCGGCGACGCCACCATCTGCTGCGGCAGCTGCGCCCTCCGCTACTGCTGCTCCAGCGCCGAGGCGCGCCTCGACCAGGGCGCCTGCGACAACGACCGGCGGCAGGGCGGCGGCGAGCCGGGCCGCCCCGGCAAGGACGGCCCCGACGGCGCGGCAGGTGAGGCGGCCCCGGCCCGGCCGCGGGGGTCCCCCGAGGCTCGGCGGCTCCGGGGGAGCCGCCGCGGGTTTGCGGCAAACTTCTCGCCCGCTCCTTCCCCCTTGTCGCCGGTTCCCTCCTGCGACGAGTCGTGGGGCAGAATGAATGGAGGTGGGGCCAGCCAGGCCCGTCTGCAGCTGCTGAACGGGGAAAAGCACCCGCGCGTAGAGGCTCCCTTTTCCCTCCCTAGTATTTGAAAGTCCAGCCCCGTCTTCTTTACAAGTAAGTGACACCGCTTTCCGACAGTCTCGGGCAAGCTGTCTCCGTCTTGTGCGGCTCTGCTGCCGCTCTGAATTGGCTCCTCAGCCCCGTTTGTGCTCCCAGTTAAAAAGGGAAGAAAAAAATGAAACCACCCACAGGAGCGAAACAAAAAAGTGATGTGACATTTCAAAATGACTTCTGTCCGGTCCCCACTCTAATTGTATATGTTCTTCCAGCTCAGATACCCCCCACTCTGGACTGGTTTTTACAAGATTGAATTTCAAGGATAAACTCAAGTCTTTCTACCGCTGATTGAAAAAAGCCTCGGTGGCTTCCCAGCACCCTTGCTGCCATCCACGCACGCTGAACGCACCAGAAGTAGCCTGAAGTGATGTTATAATTAGGACAGATTTACTCTTGGAAAACTCGCGTGCTACAGTCTGTAGCAAGTGCGTGCACCTGCTCAACAGCTACTGTAGCGCCAAGCGCAGAAGTAGAGACAATTTTTTGCAAGCCTTTTGTTTAAAAAGTGCAAAAATTGTGGAAGAAATGGGAGAAATGTGGCCTTTCGGTTATAACTTGCTGCATATAATCACCTGTGCAAGGAGGTATTCTGACTTGAGCGGACAGATAACCCCCCTTTGCAGTTCTGAGAACAAGGAACTTTTCTTAACCATTAATTTTCTTAATTAATGTACTGCTCAGCAGGTTTGGGAGCTGTTGCCCTGCGCTGGCACTGGTTAACTTGCAGGAGGGGCAGCCGCTGTGTCATTAGCAGTGGCTGCGTTAATGCCGGTCAGGCAGGGGTCCGTAGCCCTGCCCGAGTCTTGGGGCTGCCAGGGTTTGGTGGAAACGATGAAGCCCAGGCATGGGCGCTGAAGGGAGGCACCTTCCCCTCGTTAGTCCTGCATATATCCGTGCAGATTTCTTACTGAGGCAGAGAAAACAGCTTTTTCCCTGGGAGTGCAGAGCAACCAGAGTCCAGGTCCTTCCAAGGATGGTGTTCACCATCCGCCTTGTCGGGTCAAGGCATCACCGTACTTTCTGCTCCCAGCCCTCACCCACCCTCGCTCCTCCTGCCCTGATGTCCCTTCTTTAAGCCTCGCAAGGAGTGATGCTGCCCCTCTGCTGGTAGTGAAGCTTTGGAGCGTGGTGCTGCCACCCCACCACCCGCCCCGTGCGTTCTCCCTAAACCCAGGGCTGAAGCACAGAGCAGCCGGACGCTCATCCCTGGGGCTGCGGCGTGGCAGAGCCCCTGTGGCTGCTGCCTGGTCACTGCCTGGCTGTCTTCCTGCCCCGAGCGGTGACAGCAGCCAGAGAGGGCTGGCGATGGGGAGGGATGTGATGCAGCACTGCGGTTTGACCACGCTGTGCTCCTGAGCCCTGAGCAGGGATCCTGCCCCCAAAGTATCTCCCTACGGCACTGTTCAAACCCAGCGTTCTCTTGCCTGATTTTTCTAGCAGGGCGTATCAGAGACGAGATCTGGTGAGATGTGGAGCGGTGGTTGATGTGGACTAGACCACCATGAAAGGGAGAGGGCCGTCCTCCCTCGAGGCGTGAGCTGTGGGCTTTCCTCCCTGCTAATAACTTTAAAGATGCTTTTGGAAACTCCAGCCAGTGGTTTTAGCAGTCCTTTTCATCTGCCCTGTGTAAAATGCTCAGCTGCACACACAGCTTTTAGTGCTCAGCCTGCATGGACCTGTGCTGGTGGGAGGTGGGCTCGGCTGGGGTGAGGGGGGACCTTCTGCCAGAGCTGCTGAGGTTTGTCCTTGGCCCCCAGTGACAACGTTTTCCTTGCTGTTGCAGTGCCCATCTACGTGCCGTTCCTTATCGTTGGATCTGTATTTGTCGCCTTCATCATCTTGGGGTCGCTGGTGGCAGCTTGCTGCTGCAGATGCCTGCGGCCGAAGCAGGAGCCGCAGCAGAGCCGAGCCCCCGGGGGCACCCGCCTGATGGAGACGATCCCCATGATCCCAAGTGCCAGCACCTCCCGGGGCTCCTCCTCCCGCCAGTCGAGCACCGCCGCCAGCTCCAGCTCCAGCGCCAACTCGGGGGCCAGAGCCCCCCCGACCAGGTCCCAGACCAACTGCTGTTTGCCAGAAGGGACCATGAATAACGTCTACGTCAACATGCCGACGAACTTCTCGGTGCTGAACTGCCAGCAGGCTACGCAGATCGTGCCGCACCAGGGGCAGTACCTGCACCCCCAGTACGTGGGCTACGCTGTGCAGCACGACTCGATGCCGCTGACCCCGGTGCCCCCCTTCCTCGACGGTTTGCAGAGCGGCTACAGGCAGATCCAGTCTCCCTACCCGCACACCAACAGCGAACAGAAGATGTACCCAGCTGTGACTGTGTAGCACCGACGCCTTCCTCCCCCTCCCCACCCGGCAGATTTTAATGTCGTCTAAACTGAACGGAGGAGAAATACTTCCTCGGAACGAAGCTCCCAGAACATGACTTGTAAATAATTTTGAAAGGCTCATGCATGTCAGACAGTGTTTATAAACCATTTATTTTCATCGGGGTCCCTTGCCAGAAACTGTAGGATGATATCTCTGAATTAACGTTGCCAGATACGCTCTCATTCCAGTGCATGATTTACAGCGGCAAAGGATTACGCTGAAAATGCATATGTATTTCAGATCACTGTACTTGCGAGATAAATGCCGGAGCCGTTAAGTGCCCTTCAGGTATGACATGGTCAGAAGTATTTGCCTAATTAATTTGTAGAAAGAGTTTTGTTACACTGTACAAGACCGCAGTACTTAAGAAACCTCTTTTCTCCTCTCCCAGCTCCTTAATGACATTTCCCGTTGCTTTACAGACAATCATCACAACCGAGTGCCGAACGGTGCGATCCCTGTGTGCTGGGTGCTGGTGCCAGCCCCCCTGGTGTGGGGTGAAATGCCACGAAAGGCTTAGTCTTGCAAAGACCAATTTTCCTTGTCCCTGGTATTTATGTAGGAATTAGAAGAGTGTGAATTATTCGGCTCTTCCTTCCAGTGCACTTGAAACCCTTCTTGATTTGGTTTTGCCTCAAGATCAGGACCCAGTGGTGGTTTGCACAGACTTTATCTTTGTGAACTTTTTACTAAAAACAGGGTACGAGGTGCTTGCTCTTCCTGATGCTCAAAACAAAGCTTTCGGTACAGCTAGCAGCATCTGAGCTGAAACTGCCTTTGCAGAGAAAGGTCGTACTGTGACTCCAAACACGCCTGATTTAACCCCACTTCCCATGAAACAGTAAACCCGTGTGAGTGCGCACGAAGTTGTCAGCCCCAAACCCTACATGCGATCGAGTCTGACCGTAGGAAAGTGGGCTTTGTCCCCCCACCAGCCAACTTGAGTCCCCAGCCCTGCTCCTTCTTCACTCCTGGGGCAGGGGCCTAGGAAGGCACAGCTGTATTTAAAAATAAGGAAAAAGGCCCAACCAAAGGATGAAGGTGCTTGCAGCTCCCCGGGATGCCACGGGGGTCTGGGAGGAGGTGCGATGCGGAGGCGGGGGGACACTTTGCACTGGAGCCGCTGGCTCCGTCTTGCTTTTCTTTGTCTGGGGAAAAATACCTCTCCAGGTTGAAGAGGCAGCAGTGTGCTGGGAATAATCAGACCGTGCTAACTGTAATATATCACCCCGGATGCAACAAACTATTTAAGGCTGGTTTTGTCTTTTAAAAAACTGTAGTCTCTGCATTTCCATCCAGTTGTTCTTCAGCCAAAACACCGCAACAGAGGACCGAGGGCATATACCAAAACCGGGCAATTACTGTAACCAGACCAGAGCTGATAAAAGGTTTCTTATTGTCTGAT
The DNA here is from genome assembly GCF_018139145.2 of Gymnogyps californianus. Lineage (NCBI taxonomy): Eukaryota > Metazoa > Chordata > Aves > Accipitriformes > Cathartidae > Gymnogyps > Gymnogyps californianus. Next base: position 21,633,573 of record NC_059471.1, read on the forward strand.
ACTGTATCAGTATGTAGCAATAACTGTGATACTACTATTTTTTGTATGTCTGTTTTTAAATTACACATGCGTGCAGAAGCATTGCCAAATCCAATGGTTTACTTGTAAACATGCCACACACAGGCAGTCTGCGGTGGGCAGGAATGGTTTGACCACTGACAGAGGAAAATGAATAGGTAATTTGTGCCAGATCTGCTGTTCCTGGCTGCGATCGCCCATTCAGCATGTAGGACCCAGACAGAAAGATTGGCTCACGAGACCCGGCTTCTCCTCCAGCCAGGCTGGGCGGCTTCGGCAAGGCAGCGACCGGCTGCTGGGGGCGTTGGGTGACTGCTCTGCCCGCACAGCTCCGTGCTCAGCGGATCTTTAAAGGCAGTAGGTGCACCAGAGCTGGGTGCTGCCAGGCTTCTGAAGGACCCAACGTGCACTCGGGTCTCGCGGGCATTTAGGTTTCTACCTGCCCACATTGCAGCTTGGTCACGCTGACCTTCCAAAACTGAGTTGGCATCGGGTGCGGGGGCTCGGATGCCTTCAGCTGCTGGTGGCTTCGGCAGGAGCTGGAGGTGCTTGGCCCCAGGTGAGACCCAACCTGTTATTGTGTGGCCAGACAAGAAGCCCATCCATGTGTTCGTGATCCTTCCCAACTGTGAACCAAGTCGGCTCTCGCCCGTGCCCCACCAGTGCGCACCGCCTGCCTTGCACATGCCCTGGCAAGGCACCTCCTCTGACCTATGAAATTCAGGTGAATCTCTTTGTATATTGTTTACTTGTTTAAAAAAAAAAAAAAGAATAAGTTAAATTTAAGTCTGTAGAAATTAATTTACAACTGAAGGCAGAGAAACCCGAGTTGTAATAAAAGGAAGTTTGTGAGATGTGGTGGTTTTTTTAAATGTCATGTACAATAATGTAAAACCAATGTTACCATTTGATATAGCTTTTAAATCTCTGAAAGGGCACTTGCTTTAAAGTGTTTCTTACAAATGAAGAAAAAAGCCCCCTTTGTTTCTTAATAAATACTTTATGGTGTGACTTTGTTTTTGTTTGCTTTGTTACAGTTTTTTCCTTCAGTTAATGCTTTACTTTCCTCTGTCTACACAAGCATATCTGACCAGCCCAGTTCACCAGACCCTGGCAAAAAGCAAAGTTAGGATTTTTGGCTGTGTTTTTAAAGAATAACAGTGAAAACAACCCACATGGTTGAATGCTGTGCCCTCATGGGACATGTCTGAGGGGGCTTATTTGGAGGGAAGGGGAGCAGGGAGAGGGCATCTGAGCATCAGGTGAGCTGGGGACTCCTCGTGTCCCAGCGGCCACAGGGATGGTTGGGGAGCAGCAGCGGGAGCAGGATGGGCAGAGCCCATGGCCCCATCAGGCTCCCCCTTCCCAAATAACACCAAATACCCTGCAGCAAATGGCGTTTTCAGAGGATTTTGGTTTCATTTGGATTCACAGTTACCAGCTAAGCATTTTGAGCGCATAACTCTCAGTAAGTGGCCGTGCTGTTCCCACCTCCCTCTGCATGGGCACCCTTCTCACTTGAGCAAACTCCATCCTCATAAGTGAGACAAAAAACCAACCCCCGTTGTGCCAGGGGGCATAACTCAGTCTGGGACAAGGCCACTTCGCTCTCCCGGTGTTTGCTCCCTCCTGCCGCTGGTGATGCCGACGCTCCACTGCAAGGCCAAGGGAGCCTTGGGGGAGCGGAAAGGGCATGGATAGGAAATTGGGCCTTGTCAGATCTGCATGTTTATGACTCAAATAAATAGGAAAGAACTGTCTGGGAAAAACGTAGCCTTGGTCAGTCTGTACGTAGCACATCCCAAAATGCCACGGCTTCCTGGCGTCTGGGGAAGGTGAAGGAGTAAGGCTGGAAGCAGAAAGCTGGCAGGGAAGGAGGGGGTCAGCCACAGCTTAGAGCAGATATGCTGAGGTGACAAGCACTTTGCAACAGGAGAGGCCAATAATTTGTGTCAGCTTTTTCTCATATTTTTATATGGTGGGGTTTTTTTTCCCCTTGGCAGTTTTTTTTCCTTGGTCAAGAGGTGTAGGGTTTTTCCTGCTGCACATGGTGACTACGGATGGCATGGGGAAAGCGGGCGTGGAAAATGCTGCTGATGATAAACTCTGAGCAAGCACAAGTGGTGGTTAGGAAAGATGCATTTATTTACTTTTTATAGGCTACAGTGCTAGTTGAGACCAGGGTCTGTTTGGTTGCAACTCAGAAGGAACAGTCCCATGTGTAATACGATAACTGGAAAACCCCAGTGCAGTGCTGCTGCGTAGCATCCCTGGTCCAAGCCGGGATGGGCTTGGACCAGGATGGGCACGGACCAGGATGGGCACTGCAGCTCTCAGGTCCTACCAACAAATGTGCATCCGTTTGTAGGAGAGCTGGTCTTCCCCTTTTCTTTATAATGCAAGAGCCTAAAATCTGAGGATTAAAAAATCACAGCCACACTTCTAAACCTGTTGTGTGGCCCGTAAATACATTTTTAGCCTTATATGGCTGTAAGAAGCAATGGAAACACTGCTGCAGTCACTTCACCCATCCTGCAGCCCCGGCTCAGTGCTCCCCATGGGGCTCTCCATGGCAGGTCATGCAGCTCCGTGCCGGATGACGCGTGGCTCAGGAAATGCGCCCTGAAAAGCCGTATGCCTTTTTGCTTGCTCAATTTCATCCTGTTACTCAGTCCCATCTTCCCAGACTGCCCTAAAAAATTCCTCTTTTTTGCTGCTGTTTGTTTACACCCCTTAAATTTATGTTCTCACTCACTTGCAGTTTAAAGTGTATGGCGTACTTTTTCAGTGCCTGTTTCTGAATACATTGCTACCTGTTTAAGGCACTGAAGTGTTCAGTACTGGGCCGTGCCAGAGATGGTGTGCACGGTAAGCAGTAATGATGGTGGGGAGAAGCCAGCACAACGCATACAGGCTGGGCTGGCACTGGTTTGCCCACAGCACACACCAAGGCGCTGCTGGTGTCCTTGCAAGGGGAACTGTGGGCACGTTGGTGCCCCCGAGGCATCTGTAGGCAATGCCGCCAGGCTCAGCTAGCACTGACCCAATGCCGTGCCTGTGCCTGCCGGCGCTGGCTCAGAGCAAGACGGGGGCCTGGCTGACCCATGGTGCCCAAACCACTGAGCCACGCAGGGGAACTGCACGAAACCATCACCAGCGACACGATCCCCTCCCAACATGCAGATGGAGAACCACTCTGAAATGTCTTACCCATTAGCTGAGCACGATCAGAGGACAAAGCCCGTTCCTCCCCATTAGCACGAGGTTTGCGTGCCCCCATACAGCTGTTACCAGCCATCACCACATTTATTAGGGGAAAGTGGAGCTTGGTGCAATTAGAGGCCACTGCTTAAATGTGGCCCATAATGCCCACAGGAGAGCAAGCCGGGGTTTGGGTCCCAGCTCAGCACATTAACCTCAGCACCTCCCTTTCAAAATATCTAATTTGCTGTTCACTTTTGGTCTTACCAGAGCTCTTCTTTCCCCTCCAGATTTTCTGCTTTCCCATTCTTCTCCTCCCAGTGAAGTTGTTGCTAAATATTATTCCCCACAAGTATTCCCTTGTATTTTTCCCAAGCTGAATCTCATTTTATTGTTTCCTGCTCATAATTCTTGCTTCTCTGTAGGTCCCTTTGTATTATTTCTCTGTCCTCAGTGGGGTTCGCAACATTTTCCTGCCCAGGGTCACTTGCAAATGGACTGAACAAGTCCATTAATGGACTGAACAAGTCCACTAATGGACTGAACAAGTCCACTTAAGCCTGTGCCATCCTTTCTCCCCTTCCACATCTGCACTGAATGGAGCCAGTTCAGTGAGACCCTGCCCTCCCTGGGGGCTCACAGTGTCCCCCGCCCTGTAGCAGAGCATTTCATCCCTGTGACAGTATTTCTGTGCAACCTGAATGGCCAGGTAACACCGGTCACCGATGCTGTAACAGCCTCCTGTGCCTCAGAAGTGGGGAGATGCCCACCACGCTGGACCACATGGCACAAAATGTCAGCGTGGGCGACACCCGTGGGAAGCCCTCACGTGAACCAACACCACAGCATGGCTGCTTTGCACCAGCCAAACACTATCAGTGTTGGTCCATCTGCGGCAAGCCCTGGAGGTGAGGTTGGCATGGGTGATGTCTTGCCTCAGCGCCCCAAGGTGTGCCAGTGCTCCCACCTCCTGCACCAGACCCAGCCCTGGGCACGGCTGCCCTCTGGGGAGCCACTACAGCCCTGGCGCAGGGCCGGCTTCTCTCTCCCTGCTGCGGAGATACCCCTTCCTGCCCCGACACTTACTGGTCTTGTAATTTGCCCGCAGAAATGCTGTTGTATTTGCTTGGCTTAATTTGTTCTTTATATCTGGAAAATCTCAGCACACTGACCCCAGGCTTTTTTCACCTGGCTCGTGACCCTGCACCTCTCATCTTCTCCTGCTCCTCCATGCTGGCTCCTTCACAACGTTTTCTCAGGGCCTCGTGCCTTTTCCATCTCCTGCTTGCCCCCACGCCTGCGGGGAGCTGGGCATTGTGCTGTGGCGGCTGCCGAGCCGGACCTCTCAGGGGAGCAGCAGTGCCGGATGGGGGCATCTGGGACAGCCGGTAAATGAGCAGAGGCACAGCTTCATTAGGAGAATACACACCCATTTAACATCAAAGGTGATGTCTTCCTGATTTTCCAAATACTGAGAGCAAGAAGGCGGCAAACATTTCTCTAGGCATGGCCAAAAAGTGGCTAGGTGTGTCACAGGCTAAGTATCTGCTTACTTCCCGATCTTCATTAGAAGAGGGGAGAGAAATCTTTCTGGAGTGTAACGTGAACCACAGCTGCAAGTGCCTCTAGCATTGTACCAGCTGCTGGCTTTGGTAAAAGAAAGAAGGTTAATTTACCTTTTCTTAATATTTATCAATTTTGGTGGTTATTTCTGATGAGATGAAACCACACAGGTAACAACTCAGTCACCTTCTGCACTGGGCAAGGCCCAGTGGGTACGCGCAGCTTGCCAAGGACAGACATCGTTTCCTTCTCTCGCTTGCATTGTCGACACTACGTCAAGAAATATGAAAGAAAACTCACCTTAAACTTTGAAAACAGAATCTTGTCTGCCATCACAGGCTCTTTTCACCCACTCAGTAGGCATACAATAGCAAAAGTAGAATTCAAATACTCAAGAAAGAGTAGAAATAACATCCTTTCTCCTAAACATGATAATCCTTCACTTTCAGGTAAGCAATCCCTTATTTGCTGTTATCAGTCCTTCAGAAAACCTCCAGCAAAATCAAGGCAAACAATGGTACACCAAGCTGAAAAATGTTGTTTAATTCAAAAGATGAGTTGCTTTCCATCAAGCCTTCCTCGTGTTCCATGCTGAAGCAGCTCAGGGCACAGCCCACACTGGTTTGTCTTTGTACGTTAACTTGAAAACAAAAAAGTAGGAAGGCACCGCTTTGGATCCTGTCAGTGCTGTTGAAAGCTGACAGGGACAGGCTGGCAGAGCATTTGATGCTGCTGGGCAGAGCGCCGAGCTTAGCTGGGCCACAAACTTCCCAAAGCTCGATGGCACTGCGGCCACTCGCCCCAGGGCAAGCCTGACCCATTACACGACGTCACTCCTCCGAGACAAGGATGCCAGCATGTTGTGCAGTCTCTGCTATGATTTATTACCCGAATGGTAAACAATGGCTTATGCAGCTGCTAATTCCCTCACTATTTGCTTTTGAGAGAAAGAATCCTATTGACTTCACACATCAGTCTGCACATGATTGTAAATGTCTCATTATGGGGGAAAAAGTGATTCTCAGTTTACATCGGTGCAAACCAAAAGCAACTGCTGTAGACCTACTGTGCAGTCAGAATCAGGCTCTCAGTTTAAAAACTAAAATGCTAAAATGCCACCTTCACTATATACAGGTAAATATGTACAGTCATTACACAAGATTTAATTAACATGTATGATATAGGTATGCAGTTCAAGCTCTGACACCAGGCACATCCAAATGAACTGACACTAGGACCACGTTACTTTTTTTTTCCCGGACAAAGGCCTGTATTAGCATGCTTGCAGGCAGTTCCTTCCACAATGTGGAGAAAGGAAGGGGGCAGAGGGACCACCACAGTTACAAAACCAGTGCATTATACAAACCCAATCCAACCCACAGTGCCTTTCTTCCAGTCGTCTTTCTCCTGTGGGACTGGGAGGTGCTCCTGCTGCCTGTACTGGTTACCAGCAAGTACCACCAGCTCCACAGCATCTGTCAAGACCAACGAACCAGTCTTGTTTGTTTTACTGTGACAACTGTGCTGGACGTTTGTGATCAGGCTGTAGGTCAGTGCCAGCCAAGCCATCAGACACAAGCTGGTGTGAGCGCTGAGGCTCCCAGGCACTTCACTGCAGGATTTAAGTGCCAAAACGCCTTGAAAGCTTACAGCTTCATCACTTGGCACAGCTTGCTTCATGTGCCCCAGCAAACTCAGTGTCCCCACCACTCCAACATGACACCCTCAGGGGCAGCACCTGATACCATGGGAAATGCAGAGGGGAACCAGGACCACCTCTTCCACCATCACCCCACTGTCCATCAGATCAGTCATGGCATGAAAAATGCAACATGAGCTCCCTCCTATCAAGCTTCCTCATGGCACGTGTCCTGCCTGAGTGTGGCCACTGCAGCAAGGTCTCACCAGCATGGTTCACCATTCCCCAACCTTGGACACAGCCCACTCACCATCTGCCCTAGAGCTCCCTCCTCAGCGTGGAAAGCCAAGAACCAGCAGTGGCTTAGTGATGTTTCAAGCCTCGTTTCTCTGCAGCCCCATATTTCTGCCGCGGAGGAAGCAGGAGGAAACCCACTGCTCCTTCCAATTTTCTGAGGACCTGCTGCACCCCAAATGCTAGGGGAGCTCGAAGAGGCACAGGGCTGTGCTGGAGGGAGGGCCGGTGCGAGGCAGCTGGGTACTGCCGCAGCAACGCTCACAGAAAGGGATTATGTTTCTGAAATCTTCTTGTTTAACATTCCTCAACCGGACCTTTCTCAGTTACACTTTTATTTTTTAATGCTCCCATTTCAGACTTGAGCATTAATCTACGGGTTTAGGGACTTTGATTCTCCTTTGGTCTGGTATGAGGCACCGAAGACTGCCGGCAACGGACTTAACAGCTGCTCCGGCAAATATTTGGCTCTGGGACGTGAGCACTAGACTCTCTCACAGCCTTGCCTGTCAAACTGTTACAGGGAAAGTCTCTGAGGTGATTAGTCAACTAATATATCTAATAAGAGGTTTAAGCAGCAATCCATTATATTTAACAATTCTGAGAATCATTTCCCTTTCAGTGTACTGTACAAGAGACGACAGTGCAGGAAGCAGTCGGCTAAGCATCGAGTTCTCCCACCACCAACCGAATAAAGCTTATTCAAGTCTATCATCAATTTTACTTTGGCATAATTGATTGCCCAGATGTGTGAGAAGCTTTTACATACAGCAAAGTTCCTGCTGCTTCACGCTTGCGGGCTGGACTGCTGCTACAGAGGCCCAGGGAAGGAGCAGGCGTTTACCACAGCACAACAGGGATACACAAGGAGTTAATCGCTGGCTTTTTATTTCTCTGTGAAGGAAAAGCAGGTACTAGGTCTGGCTTCTGGGATAAAAGTGTTTTGAAATGTGCTCAAGCAATGACTCGTAAAGGGAAGAGGGGAAATTTGGCTTACACCTCCTTTTTGTTCCCTAATTTAAAAAATCCAGAAGTAATTTATTGTTTTAAAGAAGTCTCTCTCTGCTCTTAAAAGTGGTTCTGTCGGCAATCTATAAGGAAAAAAAACATTCATCAAGTTATAGCACCCCAAAGAGGAAAAGTTTTAGCCAGACTGTATATAAATATGCATTTTGTTCCTGATAAAATCTGTTTAATTCCAGTATCTAATAATATTTGGACAAAAAGATCTCTCTGTTAAAGCTCATACACTTTTACTTTCTATAGGGATCTTATAACGTGTGTTCCCCATGGTCACCAAAAATCAAATAAGGCCAATCTTTTCTGCAAATGTAACTTCAGCCATGACTTCAGTATCACTCCTGACTCGGTGCACGCGTGACGGTTTTGTTCAGGACGGATGATGCTGTTGCCTTGAGTTGGCTGTGCCCTGAGGTCTTACAGCCCAGGCTTGCCCGGCTGCGCTGCTGAAGCTCTCCGGTGCGCCACCCCCCAGCTTCCCAGCAGGTCCAGCGTGAGGGACAAGGCGGTTCACAGCTCACTATGAAAAAACATTCGTTAAATGGAAAGAACATATTGTAGCAGACAGGATCACAGCACGTGTCCCCTGGAGCACACGGATGCAGAGCTACTGGGGACACGAGAGCCTTTGTGTGGTGCTTCATGCTGTCGGTCTTGCTTGAGGCAAGTAAGCTTGAGAGGTACTTCTCCAGGCAAGGCAATGTGAGCGAGCTCAGCAGCATCAGCCAAGCACCATCAGCAGAGAGTGGATGTGATATTCCTGATCAGGCAGAAGCAGGAGAGATCCTGCCCCTGCGCTCAGGATGGTTTGGACAAAGGCATCTCTCATGGTCTTGCGTCACCTCACATCTTGATGCATCATCAGACCACTCTTCCCCCGCAAACACAAGAGCATGCAGGCCCAGTGTTAAAAAAGTCTCTCGCAAATTTAGCCACAAGAAGGGAGCAAAGGAGATTTTAGGACTTAATTTTCCCCTGCTGTGTCTACGTGACTTAGCTGGGACAAAAGACTTCTAAGGTTTATTTTGGTGAAGTCTTGGTGAGATCAAACGTATCATTTCTAGGAGAATATCTGTCCGTCTAGTTTATATAAAAAGATGGTTTTCACCCTGGAGACACTATTCAAATACCAGGTACGTGCTGTAAGCTCACCAGTACCATTCTTATTTTGCCACACTAGTCTTGCATTTGGGGCCTGATTCGAGACCCACTGAAGGAGCCCAAGTCTTGTCCTTGGCACTAACAGAAGCCGGCCCTTAAAACACACCCAAAAGGTCATGAAAAAATTAATCCACTCACCAGCTTTGCAGGCTAAATCTCAAATGCATTTAACATTGAACTCTTGCTGCAAAACTTGCGGCGGGGATAAAACAAACAAGCCTCGGTCCATTGGATTGCTTTAATAAAAGGTTTATTGGAAATATTTTTGTGCAGACATACAACAGTCAACAACGCTGTTCAAAGCTACAAATTTTCTAAGTTTTCCGAACCTTCTAAAAATACAAGTAAATGACCTTCATTTGTATTCAGTCTGGGAGGGAAACAAACTCCACTGTAATGCGATGCTGTATTTAAACTACCAGAGGACATTAATAGGACGTGAAAATGGTAACACTTCTAGAGGAAAAAACCCACACACCACTGCTGCTCTGCTGGGAGCCAATTAAACATCCCCCCACAGCATTACTCCTGTCTGCATATCCAGATTAAAACCTCCCCATCTGAAACAATATTTAAGCAATTCAAGTACAGATATGACAGACAAGCGCGCACATGACTTGGCTCGCTGATGAAAAAGATGCTGTTAAAGATCCTGTCACTCAAGCCGCTGAATATTTGACCTCCCAGCGCAATGGGCTGCACTTCGGGGGCAGGAGGAGGGACAGGGGGAGGTTTTCAAGTCAGACGACTCTTCCAACACACACATGCACACACAGTCCTAGAGGGTCTGGCTGCCTCATTGCTTTATATTATCTGGAGCCCCCCCCTTTTTTTTTATTTAAAAAGAGTTGAGAAACAACTTTGAGCAACTTTCCAGTCTAAGAGCTCTTGACGGTAAGAACAGCAAGTGCCTGCATTCCCTTCCTGAATCAAACTATCAACCAGAAGGGCAAAGCAGAGCATATACACTGTCTGTTAAATTCCATGTTTTCTAAGAAACCCTGCAGTTGTTTTGAAATTGATTAATTTATGCCAAGACAACATCTGGAACATCTTCGCAGGGAAGCCACCCAGTAAGGTGGTCAGAATTTAAAACAATCACGTCTTTCTGTTAATGTTGGCTTTTTCCCTTGGCTTCATCACTCCATAATTTCAAGGGTGCTGACCTCCCGGCTACGCACAGTGACAGTTTGGCAATATATTAGTCTTTTCTTCATCATTAGACTTCTGTGTGACTGCCCAGAGCTGGGCTTGCCCACACAGAATTTGTCATTTACCCACTTCTATTTCTCTTTAGTAGTTACAGAGATGCTGAGGGTGAATGATCCCCTTGTGGCAGACTTCAGGAGAACTTGTCTCACCTTCTTCATACATAAAGGAAGGTTTTGGAGAAACACCAGCACTAATCTATTTTACCTTCTGTCCACACCACAAACGAGCAAGCCATGAATCCAAATAAAACAACCCCTTTGCTTCACACTCTATCACAAAAAGACCCAGGTCCCCAGATTAACAAGCCCCTTCCGCCGGCCTGGGGGATGGGAACCTGCCCAGAAGCAACACCCAAGGAGAAGTCTCATTAACTCTCTGTGAAAGACATTCCCTGTCAGGACTGAAATCATTTCAGTGCTCAATTCCTATGGGTCCATGAGGCAAACAGCAGCCACTAAACAATTTAGCCATCTGTCATAACCCAGAAAACCACCTGCTAGAGCCAAGGGACGCCAAGCAAGGGGGCTGCTAGCAGGGACACGTTCCCTTTCTCCAAGCCCAGGACTCAGCTTGGTGCCAGAGAAATCTCAGCTTCAGGAGAAAACAGAGCTTTCCAAGCTCACAACACAGCTCTCTTCCTCCCTTCCCAGAGCTGCAGGAAGGAACTGGAGAAGTAAGCTTTATCACAGCTCTTCAGGAAAGACTGAGGAATCCCTCCCCTCCCTCGCCTCTAACAGCAGCAGTGGTCTCGGCCAAGCTATTTCATTTCCCAGTCCCTTCACCCCTCCAGACAGCCCATCCTAGAGCATGTTCCCGGCCAGATAAACCTGGCCAGGCTGCAGGTCACCGAGAAGCGATCACCTTTGCGGTTCACTTGTGTGGCTAAGCAGCACAGGGCACTTTCTGGTTTTCATTTGCAAACAAGGCTCAAAGCATCCATTAATCTTGCTGCTAGGTATGAAAAGGTATGTAAAGAGTTATTCTCTGCACCCATGTGGATTTCTTTTGTTGTCATCTATTGTACTGACCTGTCCTGTGGTATTCTCCAGACACACAACTCTGGTCACAGGCACTGAAGGGCAGTGGAGGCTCTCTTGGGTATCTGGAGGATAATGAAGCTTTCAGGCAAGAGGATCTGAGCTCTCTCCGTCCTGGAGCTATTTAGTTCTGAGAAGTCAGTGTAAGCAATATCATAAGACGAGTAAAAATAAAATGGGAACAGGGCTGTGTTAACTGTGTAATCAAACCAAGGAGACTTGCCCAATGCCACACAGGAGAAGAAAGCTCTAAGAAAATAATCAACATGTATGGTTTCACCAAACAAAGCACTGAGCCTTTCATGTACGGTACAGAAAATGGGTAAAAGCATGTTTCACTAGTCTAACAGGAATTGCTTGCAGTCAACCCAGAATGCTCAGCACCACGAAGAATAAGCTCTAGAAACCATCCATCTGAAAGCTCAGGTCATGTCAAAGGCCCAACCTCATCAGCACTAACAGGTCATTTCCAAAGAAGCAGGGCTGTGCTCCTAGAGCAGCTTGTTTTACCCCTGCTGCTGCTGGGAGAGTCCCACTGGCCACCATCTGATACAAAGACAACCATGCCACCATGTTACGGAATGGGCAGCTCCTCGGGGCTGCCTCTCAGCCTGGCTGGAGAGCCGCCCTTCAGAGTGGGATCTGGGACAGAGCTCCTGCACAGAGGGCTTCTGAGGAACAGTGATGTGGCTGCAAATAAGCAACAGGCTAAAGAGAAGTGTCATTGCCTGTGCACTCACTCACCAAGTGGCACAGTTGCTCACACAGGGCCTGTCTGGTGGGATGGGAATGGGCCATGTACAAGTCCAGTCATCAGATTCATAACCTGCTGAGTCATCATCTCTTGTATACCTCTTTACACTGTCTGCAGTGACAATTATGAGTTATGGCTAGGGACAACACTTGGATTTGAATTCAAAACTCTCCCCATTTGATAGGGACTTTGGCTGTGCCTCTAACAGCTGCCTGTGGGACAGCCTCAGGGCTGTGCCCAGGGGACCCTGCAGGTACAACGTAGGGAGGAGGGTCTTGATCTGCTTGGTGCTCAGCATCCTCAAGGAGGTGTGGAGCTGCAGCACAGACAGACTCTGGAAGAGACGAGTACAAGGGTCCTTCCTGATAGGACAGAAGGAGCCCAACTGTCTGGAGACTGAGGAACATGCATGGTCAGTGCCATGTTTCAGAAGCAAACTGCTACCCAGATGCATCAGGTATAGCATAGACACAGCCAAATTCTCCTCCAACCCATCAGATCTTTCATATCATCACCATTTACTGTTAGACGCAACAAGACACAAAGAGGTCTCCCTGCAAACTGACTGAAATTTAAGGCATTGATACTGTGTGATGATCCAAAACTAAGGTAAAATATCCTCAGTGCCTTAAAACTAGGGAGAAATCTGACAAATCCAAAGTGCTTCTCGGGGGTAAACACTCGCTCAAGGGCTGCTCTGCTTCAAACTTGAGCTGTGAGGCATAACAGCAAAAGTACAGTCCTCAGAGTATTTAAAAATGAAATTAAGTCATTATTTATAAAACCAAGGGAGAATGTAAATAGGGCATCACTAGTCTGCACTGATGACTGGAGGCAATGCAAAACAGCAGATTTGGTGAGTTAGCCCAAAAGGGCAAACTAAGCCTGCAGGACAGGGACAGCGTAAGGACCATGCACCTCTCAAGCTCCTGGGGTGGCCACTGACCATGTCACAGTCCCTGCATTTCACTTATTCTGGTCCACCCGAGCTTTCTCTTCTTTTTTTATGAGCATTGACTGTCTCCCAGCCAACACACTCCAGTACATGCTGTAAAAATAATGTAATCTTGGTAAGAGGAGACTTCGCTGAAGCATCTGCTATTAGCTGCTGGCTGAGGCAGGGGAAGAGAGTGCACATTTCTGGCGTGCACTAAGAGGCGTGTGGTCTAGTGAAGTGCAGATTAGCGAGGCTTGACTGTTATCTTAATTTACAGCCCATATAGTTCATGTTAACTCCACACACATTTTTAGATACATTAGCAGCTTAGTTTGACTCGGATACTTTTACTGGTTATTCGCCATTTCTCCTTGACAAGTTATTACTGACTTCCCATGCTAGCTCCCTACAGCAAGACCTGAAGCTCTGTCAAGAAAAGAAAATGTCAACAGACTTCTCAGCAGTGCTCAGCTCAGGCTCCTGCTTGCCGGCTTTAATTTGCTACTAGGCAATCATTAAAGGAACAGCAGCTTCTATGCAAGCAGCGACTATGGTGTTACAAAAAGAATCAACCAGATCCAGGTTTAATTCAGGAAAATCACCACTTCCTTCTGAATATTCAAAACCCCCACCACCAATTTGGTCAGTGCAGAGAGCTGCCCAAAGAAACCCTTTTCTGATCAACCTTAGGTAGTTAAGTCTGGACAGTCAAGCAGAAATCTCCCACTCCTTCTGCTCCGATACCCTGTCTAGTTGATAACACTTTCACATAGCGCTTTCAAAGCTTGTTGTTACTGCTACATGCATTTGCGTTAAGGAACAAGGAATTCTGTTGATGCAGAGCAGCTGCCATTCTCCTTTTGCTAACACACCGCCAGAATACACCTCATCATCGTTCACCAAGACAAGCAACTCCAACAGTCAGGCTACAGCATATTACAATACATTAATTCCTGTAATGACTCCAAAGAACAAGAAGAATGCCAGGTCTTGACCTGGGTAGGCTCTACAGGATTAACTCAGCTAGAGATTAAGGCCTTACAGTGATGATAAAGTCTGACCCGCTAGCCCCAGTGTCACATACTGTATAGCCCTGTGACAAACCCCATGTGTAATTCCCATTGAGCTGACATCCAACACACGTACCTCAACCTAAGCCACTATTCACTCTAGGGAGGGTTTGTGTTTGTGACACACACTGACCTCAATTTACAGAGAGGTCAAAATGATACAGCCCATAGTCTGCACTAATAAAATAAATCACATTAGATGACAGCTGCTCCTCCCCAGCATCTCTCATTATGTTCTGTAAAATTTTGTTGCACTAAGTTAAGAACAGAAGAGACTCCAAGATCCTTTCTATTCTCTGCTCAACACATTGACTTGCCCTTCTTCATTATCGAGAGGTTTTTAGAAGTTTTTTTTCTCTATCCTCATGAAAAGCCTCCAAATTGTTTACATACCAATGTTTAGTGTGTGGCTTAGAGTACAAAGACTAAGCTGATCTCTCTTTGTCTCGGTGGGAAGTTAATTTTCCTTGTGTTGTTACAAAAGGAAGAAACAGTTAGCAGTTTTGAGGACAGGCTTACACCACACATTTCCTAAATAGATTTTGTTTCTAAAAAAAAGAAAGTGTTTAACAGGTTAGATCAGCATTAAGATGTAAAAGCTCCTGGGATCAGGTTTACCCTCCCGTTATTTATTCTCTGCACTAGTATTCATGCCTTTAAACAAAACTCATCTCCCAGAAAATACATACACCCACACTTGGCCCCTTGACATTCATGCCTATGGCAAAATTATTTGCACGTTTCCTTTACTGCATAATTGTCTCATTAGCACTGCAAGAAAGAAGGTGATGACTTTTCCCTCTGTGCCATCAGCCTAATCCAAGAGCAACCCTGCCTGGTGCTGCAGGAGCAAAATTTGCTTTTTAACATGGAAAGGGACTCCGAGTCTCCAAGGTGGCACTGGGAACTGAACTATGACACTTGAGCGCTGGCATTTACTCACAACCCTTAAGGAAGATCAAGCCAGTGGGCCAGGCTGGCATTTTCCTTTTCCTTGATAAACATAAATATTCATATTCAAATTACTTTCGGATATATTTAAATCAATAAAAAGTTCTGGATGACAGTCAATAGGGCAAAAAACAACACCAACTTTTTAAACGCACAGATGTAGTATACACATTAACCATGAAACCTGGCTAAAACACAGCAGTATTTACTTTATGCTATTCAGAAACGTGGCTTGGTGACTAAAATTAATAGAACTCGTCTGGAGGACAGCATAAGCTTTCTAAGAGCTCTTTCAGCTTTAACTTATGCCCCAGTTTTTGCTTTTTTTCAAAATTCCAATCTATGCAGCAGCTTGCCTGTCCCACTGACACAGCGAGGCCGTGGAGCCAGCATTCCTTCCAGGGCTCACAGGTCCAAGTGTGTCGGGAAGCCTGGTGATGAATCAGATCTAGAAGAGGGACTGGTTTGGCTGAACAAAGAGCAGGTCTTCTCTTCACAATGACCAGCTCTGTGTGTGTACACGTGTGTGCACGCAAGCGTGCAAACCCATCCTAACTTTCCTTTGCAAGCCTATCCTACCTGGTCAGGGGAATGCTTCTTTAGGGTTACAGTGTCAGTCTCCTGTGCAGATGCACATCATCTTTCTCAACATCTGACAAGCTTGTACCTTTTAAGTTAAGTTCTCACTGTTTTGTTCTATTGTTAAAGTGGGAATGGGATCATGGAGGGAAATCCCAGCACATCTGAAGTGCATGTCCAAATACATCATGAAGAGTTACCAAGAGGCACCTATTTGAGTTCATCTTTGTCCACAATGCCATGCACTCAAGACAGCTGCCCTGCTGAGCTGTCTTCCACATACTGGCTTTGTGAGTAAGCTATTAATTGGGTTTTAGAAAGCGAAGATAGAGCCCTAATGAATCCTGTAAGAGGGCAAGAAATATTCTAAGTAATTCATTGCTATCTTGTGTTATTCTGTCATAAGGCGGCAAATAAGCATTTTTAGCTACAGACTGTGTTGCAATCAAAAATTTTATGCCAAATTGTCTGTTAAAAATTTCAGCCAAATTAGTAAACAGTGAATATTAGAGGGAGTAAGGTGTCCATGCAGCCGTGTGCACTTGGTCTGTGTGTAACAAAACAGGAAATCACAGCACCCCGCTCCAATTAAGCAAAGGCTTATTTCTCATGGAACATAAATTTTCTACTTTTCTCCCAGAACAACCTTATGCTGATGTTTCAAATAGTGGTAAAACATTGTTTTTAATTTCACACCTCACATAGCACAGTCAAATGCTTCATAACAACATAAACAGAACTTTAGGCAGAGCTTTGCGACTGAATTCAAACAATGATTTCCCCCCACAATATGTACTCAAGGTTTGCAGGGAGAATACAGAAACTTGTTGGCTAAGGCCACAGAAATGAGTTCTCTGGTGTTTTGGCTGCTGCTGCCAACCCTAGTCAAGAACGTGTTAACAGTGGATGCATTGATCCAAATCCCATTATTCCCACCACCCATCAAGTGAAGAACCACTTATTCTATTTCTGCTCTCCTTTTGGTTGTATCGTAGGATCGAACAACTTGCGACTGGGAAACAACACCGTGTTCTTCTTGAGAAAATGCATACCCATCTGAAAAAGCAAAGGAAGAAAAAAAAATAAATCACTGGAGTCCAGCTTAAGGGCACAGCCCATTTTTAGGAACAGTTTTAGGCATCACTACAGTTACATGACTGAGACTGCAAAAATCTTCATTTCTGTGCTGCACTTCTGACATTTACAGCTGTGCACTACATTGCCCACGTGGCACAGAAAGGATGTCTGCTGCCACCTCCCCTCCCCAGGCCAGGTTAGTGTACGCAGTCAACACTGCCCTCTGAGTTAACCTGACTAATAAGCTACAGATTGATTTGGACACCATGTGTATTCCCATAGGGGTAGAGCTTCTTTAAAGACTTAACAGACAGGTAGAGATTTGCATTTTGGCTCGACTCCTCTATAGTCTGCCTGATATCAGCAGTTTCCCTGGAGGAACATGGAAATGTCTAGACCACAACTGGATCTGAGTCACATCTTCCTCTTAACTCCATTCAGGAATCTTTTTTTTTTTTTTTTTTTTTAACAAGTTTCCAGGTGGCATCTGACCAATCACACGGAGAAACTCTCGATTCTCTTGGCCAGTCACCCATACCTTGAATAGAGCAAACTTAAACATATTCTGGAGGTCTCTGTTTTGCACAAGTTAATCCTGCTAGCTAGCACAATCCTTTGGTCTCCCTAGAAATTAGTCAGATGAAAATAACTATGTGTCTGTTTTCTTTTAAAATATTGTGGACAAGGCAAGTGACATTTCTGACATCATCTGCAAAACACCACGTTACTGGTAAA
Source organism: Gymnogyps californianus (assembly GCF_018139145.2). Lineage (NCBI taxonomy): Eukaryota > Metazoa > Chordata > Aves > Accipitriformes > Cathartidae > Gymnogyps > Gymnogyps californianus. The sequence continues at coordinate 21,650,821 of NC_059471.1, forward strand.
ACAGTCACAAAGGCTAACAGGCCAACATGGTGAAACACCAAACAATATTTATAACAGACATGACCCTACAGAAAATTCTGAATGGAAAACTATAGCAAAGGACAACAGACTTTGTGACACCAAGGAAGGGTGATTTTCAGGTGTAAATGCGTAACCAGAAAGAAGGGCAGATTAGCATAGTTACAAAAATGGAGAAATAGGAAAGTCACAGGCTATACAGAACCAGATAATGCTTTGTAGTAGGAAAGCAGGCAAGAGTTGGCAGGTGTGAACACTGCCTGGGAGAACCCAAGAATGATACCATGGCTAACTCTCTATGGGCAACTCTCCACCTCCTCTGAGCAGCTCTGGAAGCAGGAGCTTGTGAATTCTGAAATCCTGCCCCAGATTCACCCCAGGCTGAAAGACACAGCATCAGATAAGGATGGATGTCCCAATTACTACCTAGAGACCTAGCAAATGTCTTTCAGGAGTCCTCCCTTAACAGGCTCAAGGCATATTCCACCCCCCTAGATCAGATACCAAGGTGAGATAAGGCTGGAGCACAGCACAGAGGGACCCTGTGACAGAAAGGCACACACAGGGGACTGAACACCCTCTTAAGGCAGGAGGGTTGTGAGGCCCCTAAGCAGCTTGGTGCTGTAGACTGAACTTGCTCCCCATGGGCCTGAATGCAGCCTGCTTTGAAGCAGGTGACCGATGCTGGTAGCCAGGAAAAGCCCAGAAGGCCAGAAATCAACTGTATCGCCTCAGTGAGGCTTGTTAAACCTTCACCTTGACAACCAAGTTGGGACCATGTAAGCCAAGCACAGATGCTCAAGCACTCCTAGATCTTTTCCTCTGGCTGATGCCTGCACAGAGAGGGTGGTCAGCAACTCCTATACAGCTGTAAGCTGCTGGGAAGAGAGTCTCACAACACTAGGGATAACCACTGTTCATTTAATGTGGAGGGTCTTCTCTCTCACAGAATGCAGGTAAATGTCACCCCTGAAGCCAAAGGGACTTTGCTGTAGATTCAAGCTCTTAAGGCAGAACGCATGCTCCCTTAGCAGGGGAGCACACTATCAGCAAGCTAGCTGACCTGAATCACAAGCACGGTAGGAAATCTCTGCCAGTAAATGGAGGGGATTCAAACAGAAATACATCATCCAGAACTAACTCCAGTCACATCTCCTTCTTTGAATGATTGCAGGACAGTATGAACTTTCATTTGATTATGTACTGATCATCCCAGCATCCCATTTTATTTTCCCTGAGCAATTCCATGCCAATATACATACAGCTACAGAGGTACAGGTTGGTTTTTCCTGCCTCTAGCTGAAGGTTCACAGAATACATTCACAAAATGCTAAGAGTCTTTTGGAAAAAAGTATGTGCATGCTGGATAATTGCAAAGGAAATATGATTTACAAAACAGGCTTTCATTTAAAAAAGGGTAGATTCACACTTAAACAAATACCTCCAGTGGGTTTGTTCCACACTAAGGGCCAGCACACTGTTAGCTTTTTTGGCTAAGTTCTCAATGGAAAGTCAACTTGGTTGAAGACCGCAAGCTTAAGCCCATGCCCCATAACCTGGTCTGCATCAAGATGGCTTTGCTATATTTACTTCTCCAGTAAGATCATTCAGTGCGGTAGAATCTTCAACTGCCATAACTACTGGAAATCCAGCACTGACCACATGAGCGTGTGGAGCCCATCAACCCCAGGTATCTTCCCATGACCTGCTTATTTCCAGTGCTAGCACAAGCCTATAAACAGCCAGGCAACCCAAGCAGTCTGCAAAGCCAATGCAAAATGCAAAGAAATACGTTCACCACTCTCACACCAGTAGAAAACACCTTAACATGGTAAAAAATTTCAGGCTAAGACAATCAATGGTTAAGAGTACCAGGGGTATCCTTACATCCTCATGTTGATCCCTCCTGGAATATCAGCAATGAGGGTTTTGTGCGTACATCATGGGAAAGGCTGTGACCCCCATACTTACACACTGTCCTACTTAGTTGAAGCTCAACATTTGGCAGTTTATTTAAAACTTTTCCTGTTGATCTCTATACAGGAAGATGAGTTCATATTACATTTTTTTATTCACACTACAATTAAAATTGAGCTTCAAGCTGTTCAGGCAGCTGACTGTGCCTTGTGGAGTCAGAATACTGTGAATGTTCGAGTCCCATCCGCACTCCCCAAGCAGCTCTACATTTCCACTATTTTCAGACCCCATCCAAAAACAATGAAAGTTTCCATCTGCCAGTTACTAGGGAACTTTTCGGAAGTTTGAACTTTTCCCCCAACTCCAGTTTTATAACCACACCTATGAGCCTGCCCTGGGAACAAGGCCCTCATTGTTCAGCTGTCCTGCAGCAGCCCAAGGAAGGAGCACATTTCTTTGGGGCTTTCTGGGCACAACCCACTCACGGCCGTCGCAGAAGGAAGGACCTTTGCACTCAGAGACTTTCTATTAATGGAGGAAAGGCGTGCTTTTGAATATCCATCAGTAGGGCTCATTTGTTAAGAGGAGATTCATGTTCTCATCAAATCTAAGGTTTCACTCGTACCAGATATTATCAGGCAACCTACTGAATTTTAAAAGCATCCTGTTGGGTTTTTTTAAAGCTTTGATATTATATTAGTAGATCAGAATCTAGTCTCCCATTAGGTTTCTAATTTAACACACTCTTTTGCTGTTCACTGCAATGACTATTCTGGTCTGCGCAATGCTGGATTAGAGCAACCATCTCCACGCATGTCTTGAACGCAGACTGTAACGCTGTGCAAGCTCAACAGCCCGCTCACATGCAACAGCTTCCACAACAAGGACCAGAAAGGGTCCAGAGTGCTCTTTTTATTCCAGAAAATCTGCTCATGGAAGGACTGCGTACAGTTTTAGTCACTTCGGGGATTTATTTTAGAGGCCTCCTACTCCTTGCACGCTCCTCTGATACACCCGAACTGTCTGTCCTGGGGTTTGTTTAGCCCAACCAGCGAGAGCACAGTTCTCACTGGAAGCCTGTCAGAAACCTTGCCTTCCGCAGCATTTCACTATTTCCTACATGCAGTGGTATCATGGTTTAGTATAGTCCAAAGCATAAAATGCATTTTACCATCATGTTGTTTGACTTTGGAGAAAAATGCCCAGATTCAAATCCACTAAAATTAAGTTTTAGGGTTTGGGGGGGATGGGAGGGGCTTTTTTTAAAAACATCTCTTTTAGGAAATGTTGCTTCTTAGATACCAAAATCTCTCTGACACAACAAAAATCAATGTTAGAGTATCACTTGGCCAGCCAAATTCTCTCTCAGGCCAAACGTCTGGTTCTGCACAGTTTTTAAGGAGATTTGCTATGATGTTGCAGTTAGCATTTACTGTTTAATTGGTAAATGTGAACTCAGCTTTGACTTCTCTGGCAACCCTCTTCCACTTATCCTGGGAAAGTGAGGGCTGCTTTAAATCTTGAACATTTTGACTAATTTTTACAGAAATCATTCATTTCTCTGCTGATAAACTATGTCTGTGTTTTCTAAAGGACCCAAGAGGAATTCCTGACAAATTGTCCCATCTCTTTCGTCCCAGATACTAACCTACCGGTATTTGCATGTAGAAAACAGAGTCAGATGCCACAGCATCAATTCTAAACTAATTATTCCTATTTCTTTTTCTTAAGTTGATTTTAAAAGATTGCAACTCCACTTGACAGTCAACAAATATGTAGCTTGGAAAAAATACAGAATGTACATTATATTTCAAACACATGCAAGATAAGAGGAAATGGAGTTTAAAAAGCATGTCAAGTAGCTACCCTGTTGTTTTTCAAATCAAAATGCACCAGCAGAAAAGTGAGAGGAAGAAGGTGCCTGCTAGTGGAGAATAAATGGTGGGATTAGAGTCCTCAGCATGAACACATTATTATTATTTATTATTCGCCAGCCCCCATACTGTGAAATGAACCTCAGATGACAGGTGCTTTTTCTGCATTGATTAATAAGGTGCAAACCATACGCTCTGCATTCACAATTACTCTATGCAATCACCATACTCTGTCAAAAGGAAGAGGGATTTTCTTTGCTAGCATAGGAAATCTGGGCCAAGTGCAGTAATCCTCATTCAGGCACGGCTCTCTCCATTTCAGGGGGAGTTCTGCTGAAGCAGTGCTTAACGAGAGCACGATTCAGCTCTATTTTTAAGAGCATGCTGAGACAAATGACAACTAAACACTGGCAGGGGCTATTCTGAATTACATGAGGGAAACTGCACTAGAGGGATGTTATGGGACTTTCCTTACAGACGGACAGGTCCGAGGATACCTGAGCAAGTCAGGAGCATCACCCTTCCCATCCTGCTGGTGAGGCTCTGGGGGCACAGGTGACACAGGTCAGTCATGCAGGAGGAAAGGGGAGGTCAAGAACCATCTTTTGTATCTACAGAGCTTGTCTAAAGGAGATGCTACTTTCACAAAGTCACAGCAAAAAAAAAGACATGAACTTGGATGAAGACTTGGAGAAAGCTCACCTGGAGAAAACCTCATTGCCAGCAAACCCTCCAAGAGGGAGAGCTTTTGGGAGTCATTATTGCTCCTTCCCTCGAGCGTGAGCCCCACAGCACACTAAAGGGAAGGGTCCAAAGACATGTCTGAGAGGAGCCTGGTGGCATTTCCTGCTCACTCTTAAGAGTGAGGCTTTAGAAAGCAGATGGCAACGGGCAACCTCCGATTTCACCAGGCACCTTTACCAGGAGCTACACCAAGCCTGGAGGCCAGCGTCATCACCACTGCCTACAAGATTTCACTGAGATGGTTTTATGTTAGCACATGGGCTTGACAACTGTATAAAACTCTTCCACTAAAGTCTCATGACAATGCCATTCAACAGGAACTTTTTTTTGCTTTTTTAATTTTTCACAAAGCTTCCCAGAAGTTATACTGGTAGGAAGGAACCACATGATCTTTGACAGTACAGCTAGTAGACAGATTTCTTTCATGCTTCTGACAGCTCTACAGGATTCAGGAACACAAAAAACAAAGCCAGAGCAAGAAAAACAGCCATGAAGGTCTTACCCACTTTAAGGGCATATCCTTCCAGATGGACAGGGGCTACTCTCCAAGGCAGCCACTCTTAGCCAGTTTCCTTACTATGAGGAGGCGTTTTAAGAGATTAATCCTGGCTGGCACTCCTGTACAGCACTAGCATGGCACTGGCTGTGTGGCTCTGGCCCTCACTTTGGGGGCTGGATCTGCCAGAGCCTGGTGCTATACGGGAGCACCCCAGCCATGCATCCTGCCTGAAGGTCTTGTGCTGTGCTAATGCTTTTGGAGAGGGGCTGGCTCACCAACAGAGAGCTAAGAAAACACACAGAGTGAGCTTCTGCCTTTCGTACAGGGCTGTGCAGACTTACCTCAGTCATCTTTGTCCTCCCACCATAGACCACTAGCAGTAGCCCGGAAACTCCCCATGAGATTTCTCTCCTTTCCGTCTCATTGGAAAGAAAGCTATTTAGGCATTGTTTCCTCTCCAAAAATTTGGAAACAGTTGTCAAAAAATAAAGTGACTCTCAAGCCAGTACTGCATCTTTACATTCTATGCTAGGAAATTTAATCCCATTTTCCTTCCTTGTTGGGATCACGGCAACTGATTTGCTTAAGCCTTTGTCAGCTCTAACTAAACAAACCATTTTCCTGCTTTATACGCAAGTGTCAGATTCTGAGTTGAAGTCACACAAGCAATTTTTGGAAGAAGTGGCCTTCACAGGCTGAGAACTTGGAGCCTGGTGGAAACATATGAACAGTTCAAGACTTCAAACAGAGCGCTTGCGGTGTGATTTAAGATATTGGCCCAGCATGTCAAGGCTACTGCCCTATTCATCAACTCTTTGCTTTGAAGATTTCTAGCATTTAGTAAACAGTTGTACAATTTAGGGTTGTGAAAACAGCACATATGTTCCCTGGATTTCACATGGCCTTGTACATATAGCAGCTATGCAATATTGGAAAATAACATTTGACAAGAGATGACAGAAGTTTTAAAGAGTCATGGATACACCATAAAAAGCGTCTTTCAATCCTAACAGCTTCACAATCAAAATTTACATTCATGTGAAAAACAGACGGCTGATTGTAACCTGTCCTGACTGGCCTGACTCATTTAGCACTTAATCATTTGCATTTATAGGGAAGCTGGTTATCCAAATTAGTGTTTATTTTGATATCTCATTTTTCTTTTCCAATAGGTATTCACCTACTAACAACCTGATGATGTGTTCTACCAGACTAAAAGCGTTTATCAAGTCTGACTAGTCACCACTGGTGTATCTCCCTTCTGCATTGTGGTAAGTCTCTACAGCAGACTACTTTGACAGCAATTTATTTATGCATTTTACAGATTTCTTCTGCCAATCATCACCTTTGGAATCTCCTCAAAGAGTGTGTTTGCATGCCCAAAGCTGTGCTGCCGTCAGCATCCCTGGCTCCTTGACACAAAGGATTAAATCCTGGCAGGAGCACATGGTCCACAGGTCTGCTCTGCACACCGGCCTCTGTTCCCAGGAGCAATGGGATTGATTGCTAAAGACCCTACATCCCTTGAAGGTGATGGCCTTGCAACGGCTCTATGAAGGACAAAGACCAGCAGATCTGTCACTGTTCCACCCCTTCTAGTCAAACTCCCTGTGGAAAATAGGAATACCTCTGGTATTTGGGTTCTCAAATCCCAGCCCTGCCTCCATGGCCTAAACAACAACAGTTCTGCTACAGAAGACGACACAGCCAGCAAAGAGATTTGACTTCCCTGGGATTCTTAAACAGTCAGGGGTGTCACTTCTCACTGCAACGGCAATACGAAACCCAAATCCTGAGTGTCTGCTCCTTGCCCTGTGCACACTGCGGGGCTATTTTCTTTCGTAAGATGAGCATATTTTTACCACCAGTTTAATCACAAGAGAGACTGCATTTTACCACTAGAAGGGGTTAACCGGACTCCCTGGTCCCTCAAGACAGCATGGTCCTTCAGTGTACCTGGCCTACAGAGCTGTTAGATTATTTTTAACACTGTGGAAGCCTTTCTAACACTGACAAAAATCATCAGGTCTAGCAGATCAAGCCTGTCACACATTCCTCTAGGAAGATGAATAAATGGATGACCTCTACACCAACAAGAAATGCAATTTATGCCAAATAGCAACAGTAGCAAGATGTGACATTGCATCTCTTCTCCCAGCAGAGGACAAAGAGGGAGAGGAGAGAGACAGCTCTGCATGCCATGGCTTTCCTCATCAGAAACACACAGAATCCCTAAATGGCATCCCTGAAATATCGCTGTATTCTCAGCTAACCACAGCTAATATGACTTTTCATAAAGAAACCATTTCTATTTAAGCTAGGCTCTATCACAACATTTATTTTATCCTGCAGAGTTTTTGATTTTACAGTATTCTTGAGACTATCAGTATTGGGATTTTGTCATTTGGGCCTGTTGATTGGATCCTAGGGAATTATCCACATTTGAGCTCCATTTGCCTAGGGCCAAATACACTAATTCCACTTCCAAATGTATGTGTCTTGCTTCGCAGCTCAGCCTCTGTGCTAGATTATCTCTACCTACACTTAATGAAAAAATAATCACCCTTTGCTTCACTCATCTGGGACTGACTGCTGTGAAACACACATGCATACATGATCTTCTACTTACGTGATACACTTTGCTGGACAGAATGAGCACGGAAAAGGCTCGGAGGAGTTTTCCTGCCGAGCCTTTTTAACAAATGATCACGTTCGTTCACGCTGAGGGAGAGAAAAAAAAAATATACCAGTGAGTAACCAGATAATTTCAAGGTAAAAGTCAACTGTATTTAAAGTACTCGGCAGCTTTGACGTTGTCAGTATTTAAGATGGTTGTACCATGAAAAAGAATCTTCTCTTTCTTTAAACTACACATTATCAAGAGAACTCTCTAATAATGAAAACTCCTCCCTTCTAAGGCCACTTTGTATAAGTTTACATTTAGTTAATCCATCCCTAATATTACCATCATTGTGATTTCTGAATGCCCAATGCCTATAGATTATTACAAACCATATCAGAAGTCTGACATCAAGCGATACGGAACATTAAAAAGGAGATTTCTCCTTAGTATTATGTACATGAATCATGGCACCCACAAACTGCCTTAGAGAGAAGGAGCAAAGCATTGTGGCCTAGCATATGGTAAAAGGCTTCTATCACACCTGCAAAATGGCCTGAAGCAACCAAAGGTGGGACCTATAGTTAATTCTGTCCTCTAAAGAACACTCTCATTTTCGCCTCCCATACTGGAAAGAAAACTTTCTATCCAGTTTTTGATTAAAAACCCGTTTGGTTTACACAGTTCCTGTCAAAGGCCTGAAAAATTATTACTGAATTTACAGAAAGTGAAAATACAAACTTAAGGTGAAAAATACAGTATGCTTACAATAAGTTTAACATATGTACACAAATCATTAGAGATACTCTCCGCTCTGATTTTTATTAAAAACACAACCCATTTCATCAAGAACTTTATGCCCAGAATTAACAAGTGATGGCTAAGATTCTGACCTTTCAAAGCACTTACATATACAAGTCCCACTAAGTTCAACAGGGTTTTAAAATAATGTAGGTGTCCAAATCTCATTGCACTGGAGCCTCAAATAAGCGTTACATATCAGATTATTTTGAAAAAAAAAAAAAAATTACAGTCTATTTTTGTTCAAAGTTCCTCTGCAATTGGGTTGTTTTTTTCCATCTCACCCTTGTTCCTAACACTGAGATGGAGCCAGTGCACAGAAGGGTTGTTTGCTAGTGCAGCTCCTTGCAGTGTCTTTATCCCATTTGCACCACATTTACACTGTGTTTCCATTTTCACAGTCTGCTTGTTCTTTCACATCTTTGTTCACAAGCAGTAATTCCACTGGTTATGCTGCAAACATGGATACACATCTGAATGCCAACGTGGATATCTTTCTTGGATTAGATTACAAATTCACATACATTTGGTATATGGAATGGAAATCCCAGCAAGCACAGCTGCTGCTGTCAACAAGCTTACAACAGCTTTAAACAAACAACTCCCTTTCACTGAAGCAGTTTGCTAACTTCAAACGAAAAAGTAACCAAAGAATCTCTGAGATGCCTATAATATGTAATCCAGCCATGCAGGCTTATATTCCACTTAATAGTCCATTAGGGTAATATCCAGGCTCACAGTCCTCTGTTCAGTGCATAATGAGATGTCCACGAAAGAAAGGGAGAAATCCTTCTCTTTTTCCTGTGGTCTCTAAGCTCAGACACTTGAACTAGAAACTTGTACAGCCTATGGACTCCTCCTTAAAATCTGTCAACATTTTGGTCTCTTCCCCTCCTTCCCTTGGCACCATAGAATCACACCTGCAACAGATATGCCAGGTTGCTTTCCCTGCCTGCAGTCAGTAGTACTCCCTCAATATAAAATAGAAGTTGATAACAGATTTGGAAGCAAAAATATAGATACCAACTGAGAGTGTCAAACAATCTTTAAGGGCTCTGGGATCATGAGATCTGCACGCGTTCAAAGAAGAAAGGATCACAGGCTTCCACTAAAACCAGGGTTACAGCACAGAAGCTTCTAAAAATCTTTCAAGATTCAACTGGCTAAAAAACCAAAGACCAGCTAGCTGTAAGAAAGTCAAGTACATACATGAAGAAATTGCCAACTGCTCAAAGCAGGCAGCATAATAGAATGCATGTACTACAAAGAATCACCAGGTAAGGGGATGGCAGGCACAAAGCAAGACATGAGATTTCTCTAACTTTTAACAGGCTTACGAAGTTGACAGCCCGCAGAATCAATCATTACGAGTGCATGTGCAAACTAGTGATGCTGTATTGTGCAACCTCCCGCTGATTGCGGAGGACTGCTGGGTAACTTTTAAGTCCACTGACCAGTAAGTGTAGGGAAACACTGTCTGAATCTACTGCTGTCCTGTGAATGACAGAAGTGGAATACTTGTTGGTCTTCTGCAGGTAAAGAACATACAGGTAGAGCCTTTCCCATCTCAGTAGGGGAACCGGAGGGTGGTTTTGGACAGATGGCTTAAAAAAGGAATCTTAAACCAATCAAAAATATTTGTTCTAAGGGACAAACAAGCAACATCTGCCACAAAATTCCTATACTGAGAATGGAATTAACTACAGCAGCAAAAGGCATGAGGAACAAATTCTTCATCTGCCTGCCTACCACACAGCAACAGATGAAGTGCAGGATGGTATCCGCTACAGGCCAATAATGGTTAGCTCCTCAGGCTTCTATGTGCAATGTGTGGAGGAAAGTGGGCTGTCAAGGGACTTCTGAACAGGAGTGACACATTGCAGCTCTAAGTAAGCCAAAGCTAGACTATCTTTGATATTGCTAATTATAATCAACAATTTCAAAACTGAAGTCACATCTGATTTTCCCATTTGGGAAATTATATTGGATCATATCTATGCAGAGAAAGAAAAACTCATGGAAGAATTAGAGCATTTGTGGTTTAAGTACAAGGGATGATTAAATAGACTGCAAGTCAAGACCAGTCAAGTACTATAAAATGAGCTCTTAATACAGAGAGGTAAATGCAACACAGCTCTTCTGAAATGGATGAGTATTTGATTTATTAACAGATATTAGATCTCCCAATACAAGCCCTGAAAGGCAAGAAAAGTGAAGTTAAGTGGGTTTCTTAACTGAAGTGTTTGCACTGATTCTGAGTCCCTGCTTTCAGAAAAGGTTTTTGTCTGCTACCAACAGATAACAAAGTGAAGACCTCTCAGCCTCCCTCACACTTTGATGCAAAACTAATGATGTCGTCAGACTCGCAGGCACCAGGTTAGGTCCTGCTCATGGAAATATTGCTTGTAAATCAATCCCAAGTGTTACCCATAATTTTAAGTGTTAATTCTGCTTTCCAGTGACTCAGAGCCAGTGCTTAAGTCCTCCCACAGCGTCTAAGGATGGCATCTTAAGATGCATTGAGGCAAAAGGATAAGAAGAGATCATGAGATCATACTCTGAATATTAGATATAGTTGTGTTCATACTCAGGACCTCAAAAATGGTATCAGAATGGAAGAAACCACAAACCCAGACATCCTTATGGGAGTCAGTGACCTGGAAAGTGACAGTGAAATACGCTTAAGTTGGTTATTAGTGAACTCAGAAAGGGTAAGGTAGAGACACCATCTATCTGTAATTATATGAAGGACAAAGTACACAGACAAATTTAAACTAAATAAACCAAATAGTAGATTAGAACAAAAACTATTAAAAAAGTCCCAATTCTGAGGGTTACTATGAAAAAACAATTAAAAAAAAGTCATTACTCAAGTAATCTAAAACCAGATTCAGTTGCTCTCAATAATGAAGAATACCTTGGGCCAGGAATACCTTTGCAATGGCTTCCTAAGAGGGTCAAGATGATTTCTGCCTGCCTGGAAGTCTGCGCTAACAACATTACATGAATTCATTAAGTGAATGACAAATCAAAACGCAAACTAAAGGCAACATGTTATTTCATAACAACATTTTCCATTCCATGAATAAAATGACTCTTCCATTTTCGTATCTGAATTGCTCTAAGGTGTCAACAGAGACCTTAATTTTATTTTTCTGTGTTCTCTTCTCATCCCTCACAAAAGCAAACAGCCCTTAAATCTAGGCAACAAACATCTGGCTTTACACATTCAAATGAGGTGCATCAAAACAAACAGAATAATTCAAAGGCAGCCACAAGGCCCCACTGGCTCATTTGCTCAAGTAATTAAAAAAAGATGAGCTTCACCACCAATTAACCTACTGAGCACTAATTAGCATTAATGAGGATTTGCGGTACTTGGTATAGCCTGACCCAGAATGTCCTCCCAAGTCTACTAATTGGCTGGTGGCAAAAGCAGGGCTCACAAAGAAAGGAAGGTTAAAGTGGATGCAGGTGTGTCTTAAAATTGGATCTTCCCTGAGAAAACACACACATAGCCCAGTTAAAAATAATTCAGGGCCCCCCTTCTCTTACATGAACTGAACTCTTAAGAAATGAGTTTGTGTTTTGTTATGATTTACTAGAGGAGATAGAGAGCACAGGGACACCAAATGGGCAAAGACACTTAGTTGCCATTGGTTTTAACTCGCTGCCCTTCTGGATTATTCAGAAGTCAGATACACACATATGAAATTATTTGGTTTTGTTTCTGCTTTTCCACTTTCTAGAAGGAAGAACTGAGCTACTAGTGAAGCCTTACCAGGGCTGCTAAAGATAACACAAATAAAACACAGAAGCACATACTCCAGCTGCTATCCCTCTGCCTTAAAAACACACAAAGAACCCGTGGCAGAGGCGTGGCTCTTCACTGCGAGATACCCAGCATCCATGAGTAAGCCCAGAGGGCAAGCAAGGTATGTATGTCAGTGGGTAAGCCCAGAGGACAAGAAAGCATGCAGCTGTTTTTTCTGTCATCTGAATAGCTATGAACCCCCTCGCCCTACTGCCTGCAGGTGCAGTGTCACTGTTTCTTCTATCCTACAGTGCTGCTGCAGCATTTAGCAACAGGTAAACCATTGTACAGCTTGGTTTAAAACAGAAAACCCTCCAAAGCTTAGGCTGAAATTCTGCCCCTAACTCCACAGCCTCCCTCCTACCCATATGCATTTTCAAATGGAGCAGCAGACAAACCCTTGTTCAGCCTCTTTCCTTCCACTGTTACATACTCTGTTAAACACGTTGCCTGAGAAGCCCTGGCTGGCCTGCATTCCTGTACTGTTAGAAGAAACATCTTGCAACACAAGACTCCATCCTCTTGTCCTCGCACTGCGACAGCAGGGAGGGAGGGAGGGAGGGGAGAAGTTGTTTTTGCAAAATATCCAATGTGGCTAAACACAAAGGTAAAAGCTCAGGAAGTTTCTGTCCCTGTCAACCTTAGCTGTGGATCAGATTTTGAGGGGAGAAGAGGATACTCTTCTCTCCGTTTTTAAAATTTAGAATTAAAACATAATAATTGATTTCTTCCATACGTTCCAAACAGTAACTTAAACAAAAGTTTGCTGTTTCTTTGTGGACATGTTTCTGTCACCGAAAGTTACATCAACATAAAATATGAAGAGCAACAAAAAAGGTCTGAAACAGTCATCTTCATTTCAGTCTCTTGCTTCTCAAATTCTATTAAGTTTCTTCTAAAAAAGAACCAGAGATTTGAGCACTATGACTTCTCCCCAAGTATGACCTGGCAGAGGGGACTCACGGATCCCTCTCTGGCTGCTACGACACACCAAGTATTCCTGAGAATTTATTCCCAAGTTCCATCTCTCAACTTTCATGAAGCGTAATGCTGATGAAAGGCTTACAGCATCGGTCACGGTCCTGGTGGACAAAGAGTGAGTACCATAATCCAGGCAGAGTCGGTGGCCACACCTTTGTAATTGGCCAGAGGAGACCTATTTTTCTTCCTCAGACACTCCCTGCTAGCCGAGTGCATTCCCCCAGCACTGCCGCAGGCCTTCTTTTAGTTTAGAGTCAAGTGCATTACTTGCATTCACATAAGGGAGCTGTTAGTTATGCAGCGGGCAGAGAGATGACAACTAACACAGACTTGGTGTAAGGAGAATGTAAAAACAACATTCTTACAGACCAGGAATTCAAAATTAAAGCATGCAAGTCATCTCAAATGCAAGCCACACTAATGCTGAGGGTTCAGCAAAACTCTGTATGCTCAAATACCCAGAATAACCCAAGGCTGTGGAAGAAAGGCCTGACTGGCTGAGTGAGGAAATACACCTCCGTTCTCTGGGCTTCGGAGACATCGCAGAGAGGAATCACCCTCCTACAGAACAGCAAAAGTAGCAACTGTAGGCTTCTGCTGGTTTCTCTCTTTTGGTCCACAAAGGGGAGATGTTATTTTTGGTTATCTAGCATTGGATTGCAGGAATGTTTTACTATGAGGTCAATGAGGGTAGGAGGTCTTTTTAATTTAAAAGGCAAACAGGCATTACTGATAATGAAGCTGCAGTGTAATCAAAGGAAATCTCCGGAGCATTTCACAAGGAAGTGTCTGAGGCATATAAACAGTAAAACAAAAATCAGCATTTTCTTTGCAGAGTCAGCGTCTACACACACTGCTCCTTAATCACTCAGGATCCAGATGAAATAGACACATCCAAATCCATGCTCCTTTTGCATTTTTCGGTAGATACTCAGCAAGCCATCAACAAAAACCCAGACCATGGCTAGAAGACCAAAGGGTCACCAGGCACAAACCACAGGGAAATGAAGACAGAAGTGTGGCCTGTGCCACTTGCAGGCTGAGGTGCAAAAAGTTACCTATCAGAGGTGACTCCTGCACCAAGACAACCAGGCTTTAGGGAATACCAAGTCCTTGCTGAAGGTTCAGCAACAGCCAGCTCTCCAGGGAAGCTGGAGGCCTTATGCCCTACGACGGTGTAGTATCTCCAGGCCTTGTTAATGCAGCAGCTCCCTCCAGCTGCTTCTCAACTACATGTCACAGCCACAGTGGAGAAACTCCCTTTCCCTAGACAGGAGGCTGCTATTTAAGGAACTTTCCCTCTAAGAGTTATATTTGACATTATCCAGCCAAATGTTTGTCTGTTAAGCATCAAATGTATCTGGATGTGTGGCCCTGCAAGACCAACTTGCAGTAGCCATGCAGTGGTGAGCTCTTCAGGCCTGTAACATGCAGTACCGAGCTCAGCTCACAGATGGCTGCAAGTCGTTTATCCCACCTGGATGTGAAAAGGTTGAGTGTCACATAACTTCAGCAGCAGCTCCATGGACATTCTTTGTGGTGACTGATGGCTAAAGCAGTTCCTGCCCTTATCAGTCGGTCAGAGAACCCAACAGTGCTCCCCACACCATTCCGCTTCCTTCAGCTCATTTATCACATGGACCCACAAACAGTTGAGCTGATCCAACTGAGGAGACAGGGCAAAGATGGGCCAATATGACCATGGCTGGTAAAGAATGGTCTGAGAAACTCCTAAGCCAGCCCTGCAGCCACATCAACAAAAACCCATGGATCCATGACCCTCGCCAATGCCCTGGAGAAAGACTGTTGTTACAGCTTGTGATTTGGCCTAGCAGTGTGCTAACTTCACCAAAACAGCAGCTTTCCTTTCCCATTACATCTCAGAGGTTTCAACGCAGGACCCCAGCATGAAGGAGAGCCTGCAGCCACTGTGCAGCAGCAGGCCCCATGTCAGGTGCATGCAAGTCTACCCATGTTGCCACATCACCTTGTGCCAGTGGCAGAACCACCCTGCAACAGCAGGCAGAGGCCAAGGCATGTCACAAGCTTCTGCCAGCCCTATGTGCAGCACTCGGACTGTATGTAGAGTTCTGGGACCAAATTCTCCTCTCTAAACCCAAAAAATCCTCTTCAAATTGGTCCTTAAAGTTGTATGGCTAAAAGCAGGACAAAGTTTTTCCGTCTGGTGACAAGCAAGGACGACTTATGTCTTCTTTTGTCATTAACAATGTCCTAAGGCAGAAAAGCCAAAACAGAGCCCTCCTTTGACTCCTAAAATCACTTGGACAATCCATTCTAGCCTTCATTTTTGAGGCTGTTATTCCTAAACTTCTTTCCAAGACTACTACTTTGAACAGAAGACAGTATTACCAAGCACCTTTTAAAAACACCATCTAAAAAAAGCAGACACTAAACATCACATGCCTCTCTGCAAAGCAACAACCCTAAGAAAATAATAAATGAGATCTCTCTGCTTAGAGTGCCTTCCATTTCTAAGCACTGCAAACATTAAGCATGTGTTTACGCATTTCATTACATGGCAGGGGGGGCAGGCATCATTGTCAGCCGTCCCAAAGCCAACTAACTTAACATGAAGTTGAAGCTGCCCAGTTTTGCCTTCAGCCTTTCCAAAATGTGGGAGTTGACTCAATTTAAACATCTGAGAAGCAGAAAAGACTAAGTGTGGCTTGCTGCTTTTCAGCTATCCTCCTTTTGGTATCAGTGCTGTTTACTTCTTGTCCGTAAGTGCCTCACTTTGCACTTACTCTAGTGGGTGCTTGGTCATATCCTCTACAGATAAGGTGGCAATACAGTTGCAATTATGACATTCTTTTCCTACTCATTTTTTCAGAAGTAGTCACCTTGGAAGTTGACGTTTTCCATGCTTGGTCTCTATGTAAAGGCAGGTTTTTTTGTGTGTGTGTGGTTTTTTTTTTTTTTTTTTAAACCAGTAAGTTTGAATTAAAAGGTCCACTTACATACTTCGACTAAAGTTAAAATGACTTCTGTGTTCAAAAACTCTAAACTCCTCCTATCAGGTTTTTTCTTCCTTTTCTTTAGAGAAAAAAAAAGCTAAACAACAGCTCAGGGCAACAACAAAAACTGATGAACTTTGAAAGTGTCTGGATACAATTTAGAGCAAAGCCCAGGACATTTGGTTGATCTGCAAAAACCCAAATTACTTTTCCTTAAGCTTTTAAGTATTTTGTAATTGTCCACTTAAAATTTAGTATCTAGTACAACTTTGGTTTTCTTGTCCTTGCTACATGTAACTTAGTACTTTATTCTTTGCCATGAAGCAGATGCATGAATGCAGGCTGTCCTGCCTTTCTTCCGAGGCAGGGTTAGCCAGTGGAGGAGCCGAGGCAGACTGCTGAAGCCATTAGGCTGGAATAGTTGTTATGGAGCAGTTCTCCTGCTGTGCAGCCTGGAGGGAAGATTTCTTCTTCTCTCCCCTGTGGAGATCCCTGGTACCCAACCCAGTAACTCAGGATTAGGCATCAGAGAGACTGGCCCCTTAATCAGTTTTAACTCTCATCTTGTTATGTTCTCTTTTTTCTAATCTTTCCTTTCAATTTGCAACTTCATTTTGGCCTTTGTGCTAATACTGTACCTCCGTCAACTTTGACTTTGCTAGCAGATTTGATCACAGCTCTAAATCCTTCTCCAGGCCACCAGCTTTTAACCCTATTTGTGCACTGGATCTCCCTCAAGGCTACATGATAGGCACAATCAGGATGTGAAATAATTAATTGCACCAGAGTCAGCTTCAACTGGTTTGAGCTAGCAGCTGGGCACTTGGGTCCCCAGTGCCAGTGGGAGCATGGTAACTCCCCCGTCATCCCTCTGGCCAGCTTCTGAAACCCTCTCTGCCCTCTGCTCCTTCCCACCTCTGCCCCATGGCCTCCCCACTGCTCTGCCTGGAGCAGAATCAAACCTAGTAATTTCAAGTGCCTCACACACAGGGGTTAGAAACGCCGGAAATTAACAGTACGTATTAGTATGAGGAAATAATGTGATGATTCCTTACTGATATGGGACAGGAGGGAGAGAGAAAGGGACAAGTGTAAAATAAAACAAAATTATGCATTTTCCACCTACCATACATGAATGTTTACCATATGGAATCAAAGAATTAAAAAAACCCCACTGATATCATTTTATGTGCTTTTTGCTAGTAAAAGAAGTATAATATCTTTTTACTAGAAAAGCTGCACGGAAAAATCGTAAATATGCCAGTCACTTTGTTGTGTATGCTGGTGGAGAAATCTTGCCTTTGCTTCCCAGAAATGGTGTGAAGAACATCTGGAAAAATTGATAAAAAGACTCTGAAACCTCAAAAACCAAAATACACCTCTCCCCTCTTCAACCTCATTTTACGCTCAGCTGCACTGGATGGGCCAGATTCACATCACAGTCGTGTATCCTGAGTAAATACGCTGAAGTCAACACATTTATGAAACAAGAATTTGGCTCCAAACATCCAGTGCTGTTTAACCAGTTGAAAACACAAGACTGAGTTTGTTTGAAATAAGATTCATTGCACCTGCTGATGTGAAGGGGCCTTACTGGCATGGTCTCCCTATTCAAGTAGATGTAATTCGAAATGCATCAATAAAGAGACAAAGTGCTTTGAAATATAATGAGCCCAAGCCTCGCTCCTCTTGATCTTAACGAAAAAGCTTGCCTCTTCCTCGGGTACCATGAGATCAGGTCCTCAGCTCATTCATGCATTTGTTAAGAGAAAGTTAAGTCTGTTTTACCATTTCTGCTTCTGTCGGTGCGAGGCTGAGGGCTCTGCTACTCTCAGCTCTGTGCACAGCCACAAGCCTGAGTCAGGTTTCCCACGTTCTCCTCTTGCTCCTCCCCAGGGACCTGTGGAGTGGGCAAGTCTCCACGGGTACCTGTGTCAGCTCACCGATTACCTATGGGGTCACACAGCTATTGAAATGAGATAGGCATCTGCCCTCACTCACCAAATAAAACCAAGGCTAAGATAAATAAGACACCTCACTCTCAGGGCGAGAGCTGGTCATGCACGTTTCACTAAAGCAACAGAGTTAGATTTGGTGAAAAGCACTTAAATGAAAGAGAATCTCCACCAGTGTGTCTCCTTGTTGAAGGCAGACAGTGGCAAGACTGTGGGGAACTGCTGTTTTAGGTACACCGAAAAACAGTATTTGTTTTATGAAATGGGGGTGAAAGAAAGAGGTGGCTAGCTATCATTAGTGGGTGTCTGAAAGCAGCAAAACTAAAAAGGCATACTGAAAAATGCTGCGCAAAAGCACATTGCAGTGCTTCCTTGTCGCTTGCAGCTGTACCTCGCTTGTTCTGTAGTCACTTCCCTTCACCTTTGTCAAATACAAAACACTGCCTCCCAGATTTCTGAATAATTCGAAGAAATTCTTCCCAATACCTCAGTGATGGGAAATTCTTCCCAATACCTCACTTTTCTGCAACACCCCAGACAGGCCCTTCAGCTCCTTGTAAAGTATGTAAATCGTGAAAGCTACATTGTTCTTCAGTATCAAATAATCTTCTAATCCTGGCCACCAACCAATTAAAAACAGAACAGAAAAACAACCAAAAAGCTGCTTTCGAAGGGAGGTCTCTGGCAATTCCAAGACAGAGAAACCCTCTGAAACAGGAAATCTACTGTCACAAAGAGGGTGCTGCACAGCTTTGCTTGCTCTCCATTAGTTGGCCAGTGGAGCAATAAAGTGACATGGGTTTCCAAAGTAAAGTTTGCTTTGGTCCCTAATCAGGCTTTACTCCACCTGAACTCCTGCTGACTTCAGTGAGAGGTTAGATGGAGTGAAAAGTGAATGAGGCCTTGAAGATTTGGCCCTTTATGAGCCAAGATTTAGTTGTAAACTTATTTAAAGACACAAACATCTCTGCAGCTGAACTCAATGTCACTTTTGAACACAAACCTGTAGAAAAACTGTTTGTTTTCTTTGTGTAAATCTTGCATGTTAACATGATTAGGTCTGCTGGGCAGGTGTCTCCACATGTCCATGTTTGCTTTGGCACACGAGCTGTCCCTCTCACCTCTCCAAATTCATGTAAATTTAGTGTTAAATCCTGCCTTTTGTTACATTAGAGTGCCAGGGAGCCCCTCTCCCTCCCCGCACCAAGGCTTGCTCACATTGCAGCTGGGCTGGAGTCCAGCCCAGCACTGCTGGGTGCCAGGCTGGGGAGGGCAAGTGCAGGTACTCATCTTCCACAAGCAGGCAGGCGAGCACGGCATGGGATCCATCACTAGCCCCTTACTGCACACTCCCTCCTCTGCTTCTCAAGCTATTTCTGGAGTTGCCAGTTTTCCAGATACTTGTTTCCCCTGATGAAATCCCCTGCTCCCGGAATTATCTGATTTTGTGATCATCCCAGCTTCCACGAAAAGTAAGTTTTTAGCTGTCCAGATGAGATATACAGAGAAATGAGAACATGACCCTTTACAGCTCAAAACACTTGATATGATCTCCCAGCATCACTCTAATGTTATTTGCAAGGTTTTTAGGACACAGCTGTAGCGCTCAGGGTGCTGACACTCTTCCCTGCACAGACCAGACACTCCCTGATCTACCACTTGCCTTGCTGTTTGCTCCCTGCCATTGGTAAGGCAAAAATTTGCACCTGCTTTTTTAGATCGATACAAGCAAATTCAATTTTAGAAACTGTTCAAAGGGGCTAAGATTCAGAAGGATGTAACGAGCACTAGTGAAGACATTTTTTATTAACCTGGAAAAATGCGTCTAGCAAGAACAGTTGGCAGGGTGAAGACCCTCTAAGACAGGATATGCATATTTAGGTATCAAGTGGCACATGCAGATCTCCCAGCACTCCTTCCCCAAGTGCAGTGAGGGCCCAAGTGCCATCCTGCTCACATTTTGCAGAAATTCAGCTGAGCCACAGCAAACTGTTGGCATCCTCTTGTGCAAGCCTAGATACACCCACTGCTTTCTGGCCTTTTTGAATTGCTTTTTGTTTAGCAGATTAATCCTAAACATTCAGATCTTGCACCTCATTTTTTGTCTAAGGTCTAGGCAATGATAAAAGCAATTAGCTCCCTAAATCCTTCTCTTATCTGTAATTGGGTGTGATTTTTTGTTGTTTGTTTGTGAAAAACACTGAACAAAAATAGTGTCCACTATGTGGGCCAGGAAAATAGACCCTGATGACAGCCAGCTTATCTTCCACAGCTGCCTGAACAAACCAACACCTAATGGCTATGTTTTCAGGAACACTTCCAACCAAGAGCTAACACTGTTACTTGGAGGTGACGGACGGACCTGTGCAGTTTTAATGCAGCTCTCCACTTTCCATTAGAAATGAGGAGACTCCGGTTACTTTCCCTTCCTGCATAGTGTCACATTGCCAGAAATATCCCAAGAGCAATGGGGCTGCGGGCAGGAAGGGAGAGCAGCGCATGCGTCTCAGCACTCGTTTCCACCAGCTTCAAGGAAATTTTTAAAAACTAAAGAACATGAACTAGAGAGGCTGTAACTGCAGAAAGTTCCCACTCTGCTTCTTTCCCACCCTCATCCTTCCCTTTGGACAAGCACACAATTTCTAGCAGGTGTGAAAGAGCCAGGAGACATACAAAAGAGATAAAAGACAGAACAACTCTGAAGAGCACTCAGGAGGCCACATCACAAGCACAGCACACCAGCTCCTAGCAGGCAGAGGCACTCTACCATTATCTAGTTCACAGATGGACCACCCAGAAAATCTGGGAGCAATTAGGAAGGAGAACAAACAAATGCATGGAAAGAAAGGGGGAGGGAGAATGGGAAGGAGGGCCAGAAGGGATTCCTTACATCATCTCCATGCAAGCGTTTCGAGAATGAAGTGAAGCTATATGAAGGAGGAATGCAGATGAAAGAGTTTGCAGTGAGAATGCAATAAAATAAAAGGCTATGAAAACATGTAGTGTATGAATGAATTACAACATGGCCATTAAATTTACAGGAAGTCAGGACAGCATGTAAACAGAGAAGAAACCCATCAAGTTCTTGGAGACACATACACGCACATATAAACAGATCAAATTCTAACTGTCTCTCACTATTAACAGTATGTCAACCTGCCTTGCAACCCAGGGAGTCATCAGGCAAAAAGCTGACTCACTGTCCTCGCCAGCTGTCAATAACTGGAACTAAATACTGGCAGGAAAACACAAATGCTACAAACCAACACTGATGCAACTTTACATCCTATGCATGGATAGGAACCACAGCAAGAGCCAAGGGGCTCATACTACCAGAGCTGCGTGCCTGGCAACAGCCAGTTTTCTGCTGGCCTGGATTCCACTTGCCTGGCATCTAATCAGTCTATCAGTCAGCACCTCACAACACCAAGCTACACCCTTCTTGCCTGGGAGGCTGACCTAATTTTGGTACCAAGCGCTTTGGCTCCAACTGACTTCAAGGTGACTGCTCAGCCCTCTAAAAACAAGGCCCATTTTTAATTAAATGCCTGATTTCAGGCATCTTTGTTGGTTTTAATTGTGACACAGAAGGTTGCCTTTGTTGACCAGTGCTGCAAAGTTTGCTTTTTCTTTTTAAATGATTTGACGTGCAGTTTGCGGCTTTTGCAAGTGAGCATAATTTATAAACTGTGTTTTGTAGGATCTAAAAGTCACAGCAGAAAAATGACTTAAAATAAAAACTGAACATACCAAGTGTTTTGAAGTGATCTTAATCAATAACACTGTGTTTACTTTGTCTTGGCCTCTGAGAAGTGAACTCTGGTCACCAAGGACTTCTTATAAACACATTAAAGTTCACACAAGCATTTTTTCAAGCTTTTCAGTTTACTATAATCTCGGTAAACTCACTCCCTGATAATTTTCCCTAAAAATAGTGCTTATTAACTCACAAGTTCAGTTGAAAAAAATCTACTATCCGCTCGTCTTAGCAGCAGCTACAATATGGCAATTAGTTTACCTTAGAATAGACATCAAAGGCTCAAAGGATGACCCTGCCCCAGAAGAACAAAATCTTTTAAAAGCCCCATTCCACTCAGTTTGCTAGTTTATAAGGTTTGCTAAAATCCAGTTTAATGATCATGTAGTTTCTTAGCAAGTCATGTGGTGCCATATTGTGTAAGGAACAGAAGAGTTAGTTCTAAAACCTTTTTGAACTTGGGGAGCTTTTCCAACCAGCTGATGCAGAACCACATTCTGAGATGGTAAATGAAACTGTTGGATGCAAAAGCCTCACTATGATTTTCTTTAGCTTCTTTCAGAAGAGACAAAAGTTCCCACACAACACATACTCTCCCCTTACAATTAAAGATTCAATAATAGCAATATGTTCAAGTCCATATGGTGTGGATATAAGGGAGAGGCACAACGAGAAACTGAGAACCCTGAAAGCAGGGGCCTGTAAACTGCAGTGAAAAAAGGCAAAAGCATAAAAAAACCCCTTAAGGTGAGACTGAATGAAGACGTAGGGCACACTGGATTAGCCAGTTCTCCTTTTAGCTGCAGTCTTCATATCCTAAGTTGCAGACAGTTTCCCTCCCCTGACATGGTTATCAGATTGTTTTTGGTTTCTTTTAATGACGTACAACAAAGTCCTTTCAAAACCAGTCTGGCCCAGTTGCCAGATAATAGCACTACATGTTACCAGGCAGGAGGCTGAGCAGCAGTTTCCAGTACAGCCTCACAGCAATAATGCAGGAGAAATGAAACTGGAAGGGCTGATTGCGGTGGGGGCAACAGACATATATGAAAAGGAACAACAATAAATGAATAATACAGGAGAGAAGCCTTCTTACTCTGTCTGGAATCAGATTTGAATGGTGAATGAGAAATAGGGAGAGGAAAGGACAAGAAGGGTCTGTTTTAAACATTAGCATAGACTTGCCCCACCTCTTTCCATTACTATCACGAAGCATGGCTTTTCCCAGCTCTCTCGTCTTCGTCTCCAACTCCTGAACTTGCTCCAGCAAAGTTTTATGGTAGGTATGCTTGGCCCTGTACCACGAGGAAAAGACAAAAAGAAAAACAAAACAAAAGCGCCACGTGAACATTTGTTTTGCTACAAAACCCTAATTGTACCTCTCAGATGAGAGGCGCAGGGTCTTCCCTTGAAGGATTTGGGAAATAAGGCACAGTGTATGCATGTCAGTTCAGGTTCACAATAGCTGGGAAATATTACATAAGAAATGAGACATCAGAAGTACTTCAAATTCAGCAGAGCTCAGCTGCTTCAACACAACACTCAAAATCTAACCAAGCAGCAAAGCTACGGGACTATGGAGACCTGACACCGCTGCCGTGGGATTGCTCAGGACCCGGGCATTCAGACAAAAGAGCTGGGATTCATTGAATATTCATGGCAGTAAAACATGATTCTACTCTGTCTTTTGAGCTATGCGTGGCACTGCTCTGAAAACCTGAGGAGAGTCTCAGATAATAATTGCCATTCAAGCCCCTTTATTTTCATTTATCAGTCTCACATGACTTGGAAAGGCACTTCTCTCCCCACTGAGCTTTCAAAGTGACAGTAACAAGACTGGCTGTGTCCTGTTTTCTCAGCTTGGGGATTCAAAGAGCAAACCATGTACCACATGTGCAACCAAAATTTGGAGAGTGATGCCCCCCGTGAAGAGACTTGGGCCTTTTTTTACCCAGTTTCACCTACTGCTCCAGTGCTATTATACCTAAATTACATTGATATAAGGAGAGAATCTAGTCCCCTCTGTCTTGATACGTACAAAGCAATAATACAAAACGCAGGGATCTTTCTCCAACGAGCAGTTTTTGATCAGCTTCCTCTTTTGTGTCACTTAAAGGAGGACAAGTGTCCCATGAGATAATACTGATTTGCGTGTGACTGCACAATAAGCCTGAAAACAAGATGGAGCCAAGTCGGCTGAGACACCACTTGCTTCATGGCATTAAAATAATATTCTTCAACTCTAGAGATGGCAAAAATTTCTTTACAAGTTTTATAAAAATCTTACATGCAGATATTATAATCTTTAACCAATAATGTAAAACAATGTCAAACTCCTTCTAGCAGAAAAATAATAACTGGTGTATATGTAATTAAACTATAATGAAGATGCATTTATTTTTAAAAAAGCATGATTCTTATTGCTCCTTCCATGGGGAAAAAGAAACAAAGACCACAAAATCTTTGCTGATACTATTTTAAATGACAGTGCCTTCATATTAATACTAGGTTATCCAAGTCCTCTGGTCTTTGTAGTGCTGAATTAGGCCCCAAATGTCTCAAAATGAGAAGCCAAAATGAAAACTACTTATCAAAACACATCTGCATTTAAGAGGGAAAAAAGAGAACAACAAAAGATGAAGCATAGCAAAATCTGGAGGTAAAGAGTATCAGGCTGTACTTAGAAGAGCACCCTATTAAAACAAACCACCAAAGGTGTATGATTTGCAAGGGAACACCAATGTACCATGAGGGAAGAAATCAGTAGCAAGGATATTTTTAAAAACACATAACGTTTCAAGAATGTGAGATTACCAATAGCTGCACAGAAATTAATTAGATTCAAGTTCCTATAACTAGTTAGGCTAATGATTAGACTGGTCTCCTCTTTGAGGAAGTGAAACTATAGCGATTAAAATAAGAAAGCTTTGAGCTATTAATTCTTACAATCTTTACAGTTGACTTCACTACCACACTCTTTACGTTGAGTAAATACATTGAAATTTTGACCTTAAACTTATCTCTTACCTTTTAAAGAGGTTGTACCTACTATTGCAAACTTGAAAACTGACCATGTTTGGAACTTTTAAAATACTTTATAACCAGTTTTCCCCACAGACAAGAACACAGAAATCTACAAGTTATTCAATCTCTCCCAAGGTTCTACATTCATCTTGCCATACACCGTAAGAGATGAGAGATGTTTTTCTTTTCCCTTAGAGGGAATATTGACTTCAAAATGCAACAGAATGTAGCCTGAGCAACAAAGTCCAATTAGCGCAGCACAGCACAAGGAGGCATTGCACTGGTATTTCACAACATGGAAAAAATACTGTTGTCTTGAAGTTGGGAGTACTGAAGTAATTTGTAAGTAGTGTGAAATGATGACATATATGGGCTCTGCTGTGGCTGGGTATTCATAAAGCAACAATAAACCTTCAGGTAATTGTTATGCATTGAGTCACTCCTTCACTTGGAAGCAAGAGCATCCATGGAAGAGTCAGTAATTAAGAATTTATAAAAAGGGCCTGAGCTAACCTATCCCCGTGTTTCTCCAAAAACAAATACTAAAATACGGTATTACAATTGCCTCAGAGTCTGGGCTTGCTCCCATCAAGTCAACTGCAAATATTTTATGGACTGCTGGCAACAGGACTGGACACTTCATGACTTTTTCACAACAGCACATTATTAACTTTTGATACACAAAATACAGGCAGAAGTCTTAGCTTTTACCTTGTCCTTTACAAGTGGCCCTAGATGCATGATCAGTCCTCAATAAACTATGAGATCTTGTGTTCAATGTTACTGTTCAGCTGAAATTTGATGTGTTACATAAAGACAAACTCACCTTTCCCTCACACACTGGGATATTAAGATCATGGACCATAAGAACAGGCAAAGGGTTATCTTTGTATTTTGGGTGGCCCTTCCCCTTCCAAGCCAGGGAAGTGCATAACCTCACTTCACTGCCCTAGGAGGATATTTAGGGGGTTCGGGAGGCCAGAATCCGCCAGGGAGAAGCACGGTTACATTCATAAACTTTTCTCAAACATGATGACACCTCTACTCTGGCTCATTATCCTCAACACCATTTTAGGAGTCTTGTGCTCCAGGGGCTGCAAGCGTGCGCAAGGATGGGAAGAGCTCCCTATACTTTCTCTCTTATTTACACTGCAGAGCTGGCAAGCACAACAAGCTTCTTCCCCCACGGTAACAAAAAGTACACAAAGATTTTGGTAATGATTGGAAGGCTCAGGAAATTTTTCACTGTAACACTAAGTATTGAGACACCAATTATTAATAAATTCTTGCCCTATTGCCTAATTTTGCTGGAATACACTCTGTGTTTTTATGATTCCCACATAGCTTTGTGGCTCAGCTATTTCAAGACTTCCTAGCACCAGTGACATGTATTCAAGTGACATACGCCAACTGTGAGGAAGCACTCACCTTATAAAACTCTATTCATTTCAATGGTAGCACAACTGGGACTTTTATAAGGCAAAAACCAAATCCAAACCAAGCCACTGAATTCAGGGTAGTGGACCAAAGTTAACAATGTGGTATTGCAGCCAAGTATTTAATAATAAGCTTCCTTCTCTTTTTAAAGAGAGTTTTCCACATTTCCTTGATTCACTTAAAAAACCCCACAGAAATAAAAAAGCCTAGAGCTGCAGAGAACATGGGAGATAAGAGGTGTGTTGACAGCTGTAGCCTGTGTAACAAAGGGAACATGTAGAACTAGCTCTTGCTTCCAGCATTGCAAGTTTTGATAGTGGATGCAGCACAGCAGTTCAGAAACTAAGATTTGTATGGGTTTGAAACACACTTTCCCATCCCTTTTAACCTTCTTCCAGACAAAAACTCTGTACCATATTTATGGTTTTCTGGCAGTATTTTGTACTGAAACTAGGCATGTACCTTTTGGGTCACATGGATGCTCTTTCTGCAGACATATGCTTCATATCCAAGAGAAACTGAAAGCGATAAATGCCACGACCATGAGAAGTCAGAGCTGCTGGAATTTTATGGTCAAAACCAGATTCTGCTGAATTACAGACAGCAACGTGGTGTAACCACTGCTGTGGAAGCGTGCCGGCTGATTTCCAGAGGCCTTGGGCTCAAGTTTTGAATGGCAAGCCTCTTGGAAAGGAAACAGACCTTTACTCCTTCCATATGGCAGTGCTGATAGCTGTGTCATTTCATTTATCCTAGTTAAAATGTTAATGGTGTTAATTTTTCAGTGATGGGTTAAAAAAAAAAAAAGAAAAAAAAAAAAGAAGTCCTGCTCAGAGAACAGATTTTTTGCTTAATGTTAATAGCAGCCTCCTGTTTAAAATCTGTTGGGAAAATATCCAGTATATCAATCATACACATTTGTCTTGAGAGCTTCATAATCTCTGTACATTCTTGGTCTGAACCACTGAAAGGATTATGTTGCTGAGATTTCTCTAAGAAATATTAAAGAACAGGCTGAGTCAGTAAACAGAGTTTTACATGAGTAATAGCTGAGGATGAGCCTGCCTTGGTCTGGCCTGTTTTACAATTCTTGAGTCATTTTTGCCAAGAACTGATAAGAACAGAGGACAACTTCGGGACATTCAACTATCATGAAAACATTTCAAAAACTAAAGCGTAATCTTGGACACCTAAATATATATTTGATCCCTGATGCTGCAAACAGTTCAGCTCCTATTTAGCTTTAATCACAAAAGTAGTCCCACTGACTGCTAAGCAGGTAATTTTAAATAATGCCTGACACAGCAGCAGGGCCTGTTATGCTAAATGAATTCTAAGATCTTTTTTTTCCCCCAGAGCTTTAAAAATCAGGTCAGACACAGCTAAGTATCTAAATTTAAACATTTTGGCCTAAGCTTTAGAATTTTAAAATAATTTTCAATTGGAGAAGTTTAATGAGTGTAACAAAAAACCCTCTAGTGTGCTAGACTATTAAATCTTAGTTTGGTCTGAACAGAAATTTTACATTATGATACCTAGTTTTAATTTTAGCAGTATAGCTCGTGAAAATTAAGCTGAGGAAAAAAATAGCAAAATATTTAAGAAGTACTTACTAATTGGTAGATTTGCCTACTACCAGTTTAATTTAGCTGTGCTATCAACCCCATAGGAAGAAAAAAAAACAGTTTTCAGATATATGCATATGACCTGATCTATCTTTTCATGCCGGTGTTTGAAATGTGACCATGTTTGGGAAACTTTCTGCTTTTTTCAATATTTTCTGCATTTCTCTGTGAAGAAGATTGGTGGACTTGGCAGTGTTAGGTTTACGGTTGGACTCTACCTTAAAGGTCTTTTCCAACCTAAATGATTCTGTGATTCTAAGAATCTTCCTTGGCTGACTGACAGCTCATTCCTGGAGCAAAGTGTTACATGTTACGATGCTTTCACTTCGAGCCTCTGTGACAAGTGACGAGCTAACCTATACTCCCTCTTCCCTCCAGCTAGGATCTGCCTTTTTGCCCCAGAGTTGGAATGCCCTGGGTCCTTCTTGCATGAGGTTATTACATATCCATACAAAACGTTCTTGGTTGTAACACAGCTTTCCAAGGGAAAGGATGAAAGCTTTGCTTAAGACACTTAAAAGCAAGCTGAACAAAACACCAGAAGTTCTAAATGAAAATGATACTCCTGCATTTCAAATTGCAATGGTAGAGAAGGTAAGTCGCTTCGAGAACTTTGATTTAAAGAGAAATCGCTTGCCTTGAGCAATGCTTTGAAACCACAGAGTTTTGAGAGAAGAGGATTACACAGGCTTGTATTTCACAAGGGTTGTTCCTCCTCTCTGGGCATGGAAGGAATCATTAAGACTTTACTTCAACCATGGAGTGCAGAGTATTGCTCTTCTCTCAGTTAAGAGAGAAGACCCACTGTTGAAGGAGCACCTAAAGAGCAGCTGACAAAGAACTGGGAGCTCACTGGGTAGGGATCAGAGTGCCATATTTTTACTTTCTACCTAACCTTAGTCAAACTGAATGAACTATTTGCTCCTTTTTAGGAATAGGAAATCTCTGATGTCTGTTTTAAATTTGCCTTCAACTAAAGGGTAGACAACACAAATCATAAGATGACACACCTTCATTACTCAGACAAGGCTGCCTCCTTCAGATTCAGGACTAACTATTCATTCTTTGACATTGCTGGTTGCATTGGCAGGTGAGAAATGACTCCCACTTCACTTTGCTCAAAGGTCTTCCGAACAAATATCACCATTTTGCATTCACTGAAAGGCTTCATAGTTCTTTACAGAACAATACT
This sequence comes from Gymnogyps californianus, assembly GCF_018139145.2. NCBI lineage: Eukaryota > Metazoa > Chordata > Aves > Accipitriformes > Cathartidae > Gymnogyps > Gymnogyps californianus. The sequence continues at coordinate 21,680,054 of NC_059471.1, forward strand.
GGACTGGACAACATGTGCATACAGAGTAATTCTTACAACACCGAGAGGACTGGTTTGGGACTTACGCTGTCCATGCCACGTCTTTAACAAGGCACGCAGTGGGCACAAGAAACAAGCCAAACCAGAAGTATCCACATCTTAACACCATTCCAGCCTGTGAAGAAAACAAACAAATCATGAGTATTTTCAAGCCATTACATGTTAAGCGGTTCTTTACAAGGAAAAGGTAGAGTGATGCCATCAAACAGGTACTGCATCCATGATCTGGGTGATGAAATTTGGTGGTGGTGATAAGTCTCATCAACTCTTAACAGAAGTTCGGCCTATAATTAACAAACAGCAATAGCATTTCTCATTGTGATCATTCCTTATGATCTCAAATTCCTTAGAAATTAAAAAAAAAAAATAAAAATCAAGCATTTTGACCAAATCCTTCACTGATACTAATCTGTGGATCCAGGCAAATACATTTCCACTCATGGAGAAGTGCACCGTAAGTATATTTAGCTTGCACTTTTGACTGTCTTTTGTGCCCTTTGCTTACTCTCTTTCTACCCACTGTTCTAGATCTCTGAGCGGTGTCAAACTGACATGAAAAAAAATACATTTCTCACTAAAATGTTTCAGTCATATTCCACTTAAATGCAGCACTTCCTGTTCAAACTACTGCTGCTTGAAATCCAGGATGGGAAAGATTCAATCCTGTCCTGCAAATGGCTTTTTTTACAAACAAAGAGCTCAAAGTTTATATTTACGTTTTTCTCGTTGTAATGCTTGAAGAAAAAGCTCGGTACGATTTCAGATGGAAGATATCTGGAAACCCTCTAAGTCCCAGCATACACACATAGTTATGGAACCAAGTTGAAATATAGCACTATTTACAGAAATGCTATTTTAGATCATTAGAATCTTTTACAGATTCAAATTAATGGTGAGTAATGCCCGGGTTTGCTACACAGAAGACTTGAGACGACCTCACCACCTCTTGCATGCACACACACACAGTTCCCATAAGAATCATTTAAGTTCTCTAGCACATTAGAAACAGAAACATTTTTTTTTCTGTAATGACTCGCATGCAGCACACAACTAAAAAAGGAGCTGAAAGGCGTCAGCAACATTTCCAGTGGCTAGCCATATTTTGCTCTCTTACCAGTTATGGATGCTGCCATATTCCTTCCCCCAAACCTTTATTTCTCAACATTTTATATGCTACATACAATACACACACGTATATACTGACTTTCATGTGCAATGTTGCCGAAGACAGGAAGGCCTATACCCGTAGACACCAAACTAAAGCAGCTGTCTCACCAGTGTAATGCAGGCTTGGCTGGCTCAGCTGTGCCTCACTGTTGTGGCACACAAGGGAGCAGCAGCCTGCAATGCTGAAGTGTCAGGGCATTTTACAGACAAACACGAAGTTGAGCTACAGAACATGGAACCAAACAAAATTTCTACTAGCCTTTCAAATACACTGTGAAAAGACAAAATTTGTAATTATACCCTTTGCAAGACAAACGTGGTTGATCACAACAGAAGGAACTTCCACCACTCACTACAGCAAAGCTTTAAAACTGAGAAAAGCCATCACATTGTATTGGCAGGATGTCTACCAGTAGCACCCAGCATCTTCTCCCAGTGTTGATCTCTCATTAAAGTTGTCCACCTCACAACTCAGTCATATTTAGCAGCAACTTGCCCTTGGATTGCCAAGTAGTGAGTACTTCCAAAAGCATTTTCCACTTCTGAATGTTAAATCCTCCATGCCGTTGCTGGACTGACAGATCAGTGGTAAATCTTGTACTGAAACCAAGAGCGAGCTAGACTGTGCTAAAACATTTATGGACACTTTGCCACCCACACAGACAGTAAGCAAACACATTCCAGTCCCAGAATCAGCTCTCGGTTATTTGTGAGTCCTCATGCCTCCTTTCGCATTAGAATGCCAGAAGCACATGGGCAGTTTTGATCTATGCTTAAGGAAAAGGATATGCAGGAATAAGAGGGAAATCATAACTTTATTGTTAGGCAAAGAGCTGAACTGTAATAACACAGCAGCAAAACATAATGAGATTTATCCTCATGCTTTGCTTTTCTTTGGCTGTGACCCTGCCAGTGATAGCAGTCTAATCACATCAGCATTTCCACTGACCATCCTTCTATTGCCTGTGTTAATAAAGGCTAAAAAAGGGCCATAGTAGTCTATACGCATTTTATGCTATTTTGGCTTCAAATATTTTATGTTCCACTCAAATATTTTATGTTTCAGCTTTTCTAGCTGAAAGCAACTCAACGCGCTTTCAAAGTGCAGAACAATCTGAGTATGTGTTCAGTAGAAGTTTAAATGCTATTATTGTTATTATAAATGTTGACATCTCAATCGATGGCTATGAATTTGGACATCTCACATGTTAAGCTTGACACCAAAAAAACGTCAAGCCAAATACTTTTTGCCTGCAATTATGCATTTTACTCAAGTATTATTCTGTCCAAAAACTGCAGCATAACAGTAAAATTAGTCATCCCATCTGAACCCTGCCAGACACTCACTTTACTACTGGCAAGCCTTTTTCCACACAACCCTCTCTGAGATTCTACTCCATTCCTGAGCTCATCTGGAAGGTTTCTTCCCTGCTCATCTCTAACTTCCTCTTGGAGTTATATGACTGCTATGCTGCATGACAGTGAACTGATTTGTCTTGCATGCACAGCTCTGCCTCTGAACTCTGCCTCCTCTCCAGCAGGATTACACCATCTGCTTGCAGGACAGGAGCTCCTCAGCAGAGAATTCATTGGAAACCACCTAACACGTTCTGGTTACATTCACAGACAGCATTTTTAGGATATTCTTCAGCTGAGTTATGAACAGAAGGTATAGTAAGAACACCTATATATCGCAACAAAGCCTTCCTCAGGCTTCACAGCTGTTGCTGTGCTCCTTTCCAGTTGTTCAGCTATTCATGACAGCAGTGAAGGCAGTACTGCAATACATGTTCAGTGAAACACGGCATTTCCATACGCAGTCCCAACGAATTACACCCTTCAGCTATCACTTATCTCCCCCAGATAAGAAAAACAAAGCTACTAAACAGGAACCACCACCATTTTTTTTCTTTTTTAGAAAGTCACAGGGAAGAGTAGTTTGTTTTTTAAAGAAATTCAAAATTTGACCAGCTCTGTCATCACACAGGCCCCACAATATGCAACTAAGTAATTTTTATTCTGTCTACTGATGTAAACATTAGTGACTAGCACATCCAAAGCCAACTACCAGAAACCATTCATCACATGGCACCCCAAAAACACTTGAGACTAATGCAAGTCCTCGTGCTGAAGACATTGCAGCTTAAACTGCTGCCATCAGTAGACTGTATTCCAAGCACTGACGAGGCTGCCACAGTAAAATAGCTCATTTTAGAGGAATGATAACATTTGTTAAAATGAAAGAATGGGAACAAGAAAAGAAAGAAAAAGCTTATCTCCAGTTATTTCAACTGAGGAGCAAACAATTTAGGTCCCAATACCTTTAACCTCTTGTAAACTGGTTTTGTAAGGGTGGTACTTTCTTTTTTTCTTTTAAACACAGCAAAAAAAGCTATAGTACCAGCCAGTCAGAATGACTAGGAAGATCTGCTCTGTACTATTATTTTAGAAAGCATAGGTTAAGGGTTTTTTGGTTTTGTTCTGTTGTTTTTTTTTGTTCTTCTGTTTGTTTTAAATCAAGGACATGCTCTACACAAGCATATCAAACAGGGAATAGGTGGTTTAAAAAAAATCTTAAATTGCAATATGGAATACATTTCAAACTCTTTTCTCCACTTTACTGTTCTTTCTTAGTATGCAAATAAGCATTGTTCATAGTTTTCCTTTTCTACTATGGTGGGTTGACCCTGGCCAGACGCCAGCTGCCCACCAAAGCCGCTCGATCACTCCCCTCCTCAGCTGGACAGGGGAGGGAAAATATAACGAAAGGCTCATGGGTCAAGATAAGGACAGGGAGAGATCATTCACCAATTACCGTCACAGGCAAAACAGACCCAACTTGGGGAAATTGGTTTAATTTATTACCAATCAAATCAGAGTAGGGTAATGAGAAATAAAACCAAATCTGCTCCAGCATGGGCTCCTCTCTCCATGGGTCCACAGGTCCTACCAGGAGCCTGGTCCGGCGCAGGCTTCCCATGGGGCCACAGCCTCCTTCAGGCATCCCCCTGCTCCGGCGTGGGGTCCTCCATGGGCTGCAGGTGGATATCTGCTCCACCGTGGACCTCCATGGGCTGCAGGGGGACAGCCTGCCTCACCACGGTCTTCACCACAGGCCGCAGCAGAATCTCTGCTCTGGTGCCTGGAGCACCTCCTGCCCCTCCTTCTTCACTGACCTTGGTGTCTGCAGAGTTGTTCCTCTCACATATTCTCACTTCTCTCTCTGGCTGCAATTGCACAGGTTTCCCCCCCCCTTAACTATGTTATCCCAGAGGCGCTACCCACCATCGCTGATGGGCTCGGCCTTGGCGAGCAGCAGGTCCATCTTGGAGCCGGCTGGCATTGGCTCTGTCAGACATCGGGGAAGCTTCTAGCAGCTTCTCACAGAAGCCTCCCCTGTAGCCCCCTCGCTACCAAAACCTTGCCACGCAAACCCAATACATCCACCAACAGGTGGTGTCACTATTTTCAACAACAGGTTCCAAGGAGAACAACAAGGCCAGACGTGCCCAGGGATGGCAGGTCAGATATCCAAACTGTTTTGGTATTATCATCACAGCATGGTTAGACAACAACTGGGGACAAGTAAATGATTCGGACAAACCAAACAAGGGTCTCAGTCATCTTAGATCATTCAAGAAAAGTGAGACAAAATTAAAATTCATATTTTGAGTAACAAAGGCTTTTTATTACTTCATTTCCTCATATACCCATGCATCCTAACTCTGATAAAAAACAGACAGCAAAAACATAAGATCACGATGGAAACAGCTGCCTTTGTATTTACAGTGCGACAAAAATCATTACTGGAAGTGCGCCTGGATCCTGATCATAGCTGTCTCCATGAGGCATGGATAAGGACCCAATAAGCTGCTCAACTATGGTTTCATATTCAAATTCCAGCTTTATACACTAGGGATCCAAGTCCAACCTGTAGTCAGGTGATCAGTCAGATCACTTTGGTCCCCACTAGTCAAACGTGGATGATAGCATGGCACTGCCTTTGGCAGCACTTGGGAAAGGAGAAGAGAGGGAGAAGATAGCCACATGATTATTGTGAGGGATTCACACATGACAACAGCACAAGAAATGTTCACTGCCATCAATGAGATACTATTGAACTAGACATCTATGACACTGAAGGATCCAGCTGACAACAGACATGGCTGGAGCTGCAAATGCAACTCTTAAGAGCCTTGGTCCTGCTGCTCCATCTGCATTGCCTCAATAACCAAAGCAGAAAGCAGTGCATCACCAGCAGGCAGTTAACCCCACCTTAAGGTAGTCAACTGAGATGCACTAGATAGACATCTCTGCCAGTACCTCTCCTCCATCAATTCTAGACCAGTGGCTTGGTCTGAGCACACCACTTGAGAAAGGCTAAAGCTGGGGCAGGGGAATCCCAGTTGGTCACTCTGCTCCCATCCCACGTTAGGCAAGTCACTTGGAAGCATGTTTGTTATTCAGTCGATGTGGACAGTCATCTTCAAAGCTTGCCTCAGCCCAGCACTCTGAGGTGCTACTCCTAGGATCTCAGTCTCAACCATTTTCCCAACGATGACAGGGTGCTGCTAGCTTGGGCAAACAATTCCATCCCTTTTGTCTTGAAGTCCCACTGCCTCACCTGATGGCACAGTGTATGGACAAATATATTATTCTTCATGAGAAGCTCAGGCATTAACACTGGGACACATCACAGCAATGCTCCCACTTTACTCTAGAGACTCCCAGATTCCTGGGAAAGATTGCCTTTCATTTGCTCTGCAGCAATAGGGCTGATTCAGAAACCGCTTTAAAGGTCCAGGAAATATTTTCAGTAGAAAGTTAAACACACTCTACCCAATCTTGAAATTGTTGCACTTTTAGTGATGTTCCAGCTTAGACATCTTTGCTGCAGGTTTGTTTTTTTTTTTTTACATGTTTTTCATGAGTAAATTTGAAGCCTAACTTCAGTAGGAAGAGGAACAGATTCCATGCATAAAAAAAACTACCACAGATTATGAACAATATCACTGTGCAAACTCTCCTGCAAATATCTGATGCATTTATACAGTTTGCAGACCATTACCCAGCCCTGTTTTCCTTTAGAGAACTGCACCGTGCACGCTCTGTGTGTTCTGAGTCCTCTTAAGACTGAACGTTTCAGTGCCAGCACTGGGTAGTGTTCTTGTTTCAAAAGACCTGGAAGTTTAAACTTGAAAGGGCAAAAATATTAAATCCTTATCAACCAAGTGGCTGAATAGATCTTAAGGTGACATAGGACTTGCCACATACTAACACTGTAAGCACATACCGTTCAACAACTGGAAGATATTGTGTCATATAGCAATCTATTTTTCATAAATTATTCTGAAGGCATCAACTAGCAATGGCTTTCTCCCACTTTAAATAAAACAGCATTTGTTAGGTTCAGTCAAAACCTCCTACTATTTCTATTAGCTCATGTGGAACAATCAGTATCTCCACCTCATGCTGTTATATTGTACAAAATACACAAATTCTGTTATAATTACTGTATCGTACAAGATCCTTAAAGTGCTACAAATATCAGACCTACCTTAAAGACCAAATACATTAAAACCTAAGTGCAGAGAGATGACAGGGTTTGCTCACGGTCACACAAATCAACTGCAGAGCTGGGCAGATTGCCCAAGTCCCTCAATTAAATCATACTACACAGAGACTGAGCCTACTGGAGCCCGAGTATGAAATATAATCAATATCCAAGAATGCAGTCTCAAGGATTTTCCCTGTGCACGTTGGAACATAATCTAGCCTCAACACGAGTCGGTGCTTAAGAACTTTTTCCCCCAATATAACTGTAGCCAGCTCCAGGCTGGACAGATTTACTAGATTCAGGGCTGACAGGTGTGATCAACAGATTTACCAGCTCCCTCTTCAACAAGCATCTTGGCTGGAAATGTGCCTAAAGAATAAACCCTTTGGGTTAGTGGCAAAGTGTTAAAAAATGAGGCAAAAGAATTTGATTTCCCCTCCTGCTTACACCACTGGGAGTCAGGAGTACCTCAAATGAAATCAGCGGAGCTCTACCACTGAAAGGTTGGCTGGATATTTCCATGTCTGAAATAAAGATGTGCAATGTTTTCCATAATGTAAGAGTTTTCATTCTAAAATGACTCAGATGAAAACAATGACCTCACTGGCTGGCTGGATTTAACACAATGACACATTGGTCCAGTCTCAAACCTATTTCCTCCCTCTCCCAGTCTCCACTCATACAGCCATATCCCCTTGAGAGCAGTAAAAGGAGGAAAGAAAAAATCAGATACCTCACTCAGATATTTTACCTCTTTTCCTTAATTTTGCCAGTCATACTTAAAACCATATGGAAGTCTAGAGTGAGAAATCTATCTACTGTCTAGCTTCCACAACATAGTTATCAAGCTTATTGGTAATTTTAATGTAATACCTGGATATAAATGTAGGGAGGGATGACAGCAGCAGTACTCTGAGCAAAAAAAAAAAAATGCCAACACAATATCACAAAGGCATATATTCAGCATTCCTAGTAAAGCCCAAGATATTTTGAGATATAGGTCTCAGGGAAGAAGCTTTTCGTTAAAAGAAGTTGCTAGTTACGATGGTTAAAAGAAAGCACGAAAATACAAACTAAAGTACAGAAAACCCAGAAAAATACAATGGCAACTCAAAAAAGACAAATCACTTGCTTGAAGTTCTTTCATGATCAGAAAATTCCAGGAATTGGCAACACAAAGCTACAAAACCAAAGATTAGTATCTTCAAGGGGAAAAAAAAAAACCCAAACCAACTTCACATACACTGCCATGATTTTGGAGAAACTAGTTAGAGCTATAACGCCATAGGAGCACAGTGAAATCCTCAGGTCTTCTACTCCCTTTTATTTTCTTGTTAGGAACTATTTTGCCATAATGGAGGAACATAGCAAGTTAGTAACCTATTTTTATTCTGTTTCTTAATGTAATTTACAGAAATTAATATTTGATACATAAATGAATATATCACTGGCCAAATGTGTCCCAAGGGGTGTTAATAAGCTCTGTTTTGTGTTAACTAAAAATATATTCTACATATGCAGCCTCGCCTGAGAAAAAATTACTATATCTTATTACTTAATTAGGATACAACCCCACCAATTAAACACGGAGCCTGCCCATGTTACTCTCCATTATTACTCTGACAGCAGAGAATTAAGAAAATTAATCAGATGGTGTTTTAATTTGATTTTATGGTTCACTGGCAGTGTAAACTCTGATATAATTTCATGCAGCCTATCATTTCTTTTTCATTATTGGTTACATTAAGCTCAACAAAATACACAAATGACTGTTTCTTCAAAGTCATTTGGAGAAGACCGTTGGTTAAAAATTAGTAGTAAAATCAGGCTCCATGTAAATGGATATAAGTGGATTCCTAAAATTTTATTAGAAAGCACAGATCTCATTAACCAAAAAACCTTCTCCTTAAAGTGGATGAAATACCTCAGTAAACCTTTACGTAAATGATACCAGGCACTAATTACTCTTCATGGTTAAAAAAATCTAAAAATATCATTCCATATTAGTCTGAGCTCCCCCACCACAAATTAAAATTACTGAATAGAAGTAATTCCTTCCTTTACACGCTTTCTTGTGGACCATGAACGCCTTGAAAAAACACTGAAGCAGAGGACACTGTTGATGGCATCCAAGATTTATTTCTCCTCACCTGAGTCAGGCTTGATACTACTCTGAATCGTAAGATAGTTTGAGTTTTCTGAGATGTCTCCAATTAGATGGTCGTGCAACACAATATAACCTTCTTTTATATTTCAGTTTAAGATGAACTCACACTTGAGGATATGGAAGTGTAGGCCCGTGGGTAGCTACCTGCTGATGGGTGGTGACCTGCCATGGTGCTGTAACTTCACTGAGCCCAAGTAAAATCTGTACGAAAGTGTGCTTCCCAGTATGAACGCAGTGTCACTCCTATAGACAGTGTGGGGTTTGTTTGTTTGTTTGTTTTGGGGTTTTTTGTGGTTTTTTTTTTTTTCTTTCCCACAATCTCTGCAGTTTTTCTCTTTCCCCCTCAAATTAAACCAACACAGGCATGAATAGAAAGAACAAAGTAAATCTGAAACAGTAACTTTGATAGACCAGACAATGAAACAGTTTGTCTTGTTCACCGTTTCATGCACTTCAGAATAAAGTTCTACTCTGCATATAAAAAGGAATTTATACTTTACATTATGTTTCTCCTTTTGAAGTCATGTTCAGCATGTAACCAGTCTTGTTTGGTGCATATAACTTTTTCTGTGCAGGTTTTAATAGTAACTACTTTTGTATAGTAGCTGCCCTTATTTAATAACTGTGCCTTTATCATGAAAGCTACAGGGGAAAAAAAAATTTTACAGAACCCACTTTGAATTTAAAACACCAAGGGAGTAATTATGTTTAGCAGAAGCCATTCCTTGCCAGTGAAGATAAGATATTTGTACAACCTGCCAAGTTACACCTACAAAAAGAGTCAGAACCTTCAAATTTCCTGGTTTTGTGTGTTGAAATTTTCCAACTGTGCTACTGCAACAGCACTGGCTTCCTCACATAAAACACACTTGTTTCAAGATACTCCCTCCTCCCCAGTATTAGCAAAGTAGCATCCCTGAGTAAAAAGCTGCTCTATCAAGAGCAGAAAGATCACTTTCAGGAACCCTGGTCTTATTCCACCTCTGCCATGGTTTCATAGTATGAATTTGGGCATGTGTCCTAACCTCAGAGAAAACACAGAAAATACAGCCAACCTCACTGGAGTGTTTTGAAAATAATTTTTTAAACAACAGTTTAAGTAGTATATTGAAAAATAGCTCTTTTATATTAGTATCAAATAACACTTCCCCCATCTCACACGATTGTTTTACTAACTTTTTAAAATCATCTTTGAAGTCCGCATTTATTCCTTTTCTATTTGTTTTGCCACTGAGTGTATCTTTGTGCTAAACATTTTTGTGCTTTTATAGACCATCTTAAGAGAGCGGATTAAAAAAGAAAACGTAAGCCACATTAACTAAGCTACGCTATTGAATATTTCAGGTTAAGTATAATTAGGTGTCTATCCACTTGCCTGAGCCATCTAAACAATTTTGTCTTCTAACTGAAGCTGCTGACCAAAACTTAAGTTCTACAGCACGTATAAAGATCTGGAATGGTCAGTGGCAAAACTTTCATCTATATGAGTTCAAATTAGATTCTGCACATTGTCCCCACATCTGGCAAATAAGTTGACTTTAGCAAGACTGCTGCTCTCCAGAGCCCTGATCTAGCAATTTAGATGGGGCATGCAGACACCTACCCTTGCAGGCAGCTTGTCAGAAAGTACTGCAACTCTACACATGGTTTGCTGCTTGCAGTGAGCTACAGCATTGAAAGCCACAAATGGAAAGCACTCTGGTTTTTGATATTTTAACTTACTTAATAGTTTAATAAGTTTTTAGCTTATTTCCTGATATGATTTGAGATTAAGTTTACCAGGATATCAGGATGACACTGTTCCCTGTGTCTTACATCTTGTAGATTCCTTAATAGGTCAAGAATTCCAGAAAATGGCTGATAACCATATAGCATGAATTAGATCTAGTAACTGCAAGGCTCAGAGAAGTAGATCTTTTCCAGTTTTTAAAATGGGGGTATAGGCTTATAAATCAATGAGCAGGTTGAATTCTTACCAAAGTCAATAGCAGCTGAAAGTACATCACTTCCATAGAGAGCGCTCTGCATTCTGCAAAACTATGTCCTGTAAACTCAATTTTATAAATCTTCATCTGTTCTTAATCTGTTATAGCAATGGTTGACTTGCATCAGATAACAGTCATTACTTCCCCACACTATATTTCTCCAGGAAGAGTAGTTTACTAGCTCAGTCAATACATATTCACCTGGGATTTTATCTTCACTCAATGGTTATGTTCTTAAAGCATATTCTGAATGCAGTTAGCTCAAAGTTTTCTCTACTGTCATACTGTCTCTCTTGAAGTCCCTGAAGACTTCGGGTTATTTTAGCATGACTGCAGTTCAACTCAGATCAATGCAGTCTTACCACAAATGGGTACTTTTTCTCATAAAACCTTGGTTCTTTCCTTCATTTTCATTCCCAGAGCAATTTATTTCATTACTTGAGCTCATATAACCTCTTCACACAGCCACCGTGTCTTTGTGCCTTGTACTATAATGTACAAAGTACATCTGCAATGATTCCCACCGCACCCTCTTGCCACACCCTGGAGATGCGCCCTGTCTCTCCCTTCTTCCTTTCACCCTTTACTGAAATCTTCATAACAGCAGCACAATATAGTAGCGATCTACATAAATTCTTTTCCACACCACACTGCAAATCACAGCTACAGATGCCTGCTCTGAATCTACAAATAAATGAATTGTAGTCAAAAGTTAGCTTCCCGGCCCACAGAGATGCCTGACAAGCCTCACGGGTCTGTGGTGCAGTATTTGATGTCCGTAGGGGACACCTAGTGCCATGGCAGATCTTCTGTACCACTCAGTCTTGGTCACCTTGTGCCACCCCTGTTTTTCCATAGATGGCTGACTTCTGAGCATACGATATTCAAAACACAAGAGCTAGAGACATAGCTAACAGCTGAAGACAGGTAGTCCCACAGGAAACGTTCTCTTAATCATAAAACATGGACAAAATGACAAAACGACCACAAGCACTAGTCCCAAGGTGAAGAGGCTCTCCTGGGTGCCCAGTCCCAGGGCAGGCAGCACAGCCGCCTCCTGCCTCCACACCCCTTCCCAGCAAGGCAGACCAGGCAGCCTTTCCGCCTGCAGCGTGCAAAGTAGCACTATTTTTAAGAGACCCCTATTGCCAGCTTCTTTGTTGGGAAGAACACTGTAGAAGTGCGATACCATTTGGTGCACTAACTTTATTTTTTTATATTGATTTATGTTTTCCCTTTAATTAAAAGGTACCAGGAAGACATTTGTTTTTGATTTGGATACTCAAACCCGCCGAGACCCATTTCAGCCGACTCCTCAGCGCAGGTCCAGCAGGCCCCGTCTGCGTCTCCACAATGAATTACTTCCGCGAACGCGCAGGCCGAAAGCCTCCCCAAATCCTTCCCCCTAATCCCCGACATCTGTTCTGCGTCCAGGCTGGGCCGCGGCGGGGACCCGCCAGCGCCTGCTGTCAGCATGGCCACAGATGAGTAAACACACCAGCACCCGTGTCAGGCCGCTGTGTGATTTCAGCTGAGAACTCCGGACATGGAGCACGGTTCTCATTTAAAGCATTCGTAACGTTGAGGAAACACCTGTTAAGAAACTATCCAAAATAAATTTACCATGAGTCTTTTAAGAAAGAGAAAAACTGTGATTGACAGCAGCAGTACAAGATCCAACAGCAGCAGAATTCAAAGCCCCATTACAAACCCTGACCAATTAAATACATAAACAGCACCATTTTTCATTTCAGGGTAACAGTTACTATTTCATTTCTCATCTTCCACTTAAAATAGATGCTCTTCACACTGGAAGACTGAAGTTTGACCTATTTTGACCTTGCTTATTTTCTTCTGTGTGCAAAAATCCTACAATGCCATGTTTTGTGTAGTTTTAAAAGAAACACTCCCATACGGTTACTCTTTAAAATCATGTCAGCAGCATATCATCATAAACAGTGTTAAAATAGTTTCTGCCTGGCTAGTGAAAAAGGTAGATCATGATATTCTGCTTAAAGCCTGCAAGGTACAGTAAAGGAAAAATCAGTAATTTTACAATTAATGTTAAAATAGTAGAAGTATTGAGATTTTCCAAAGCCACATCCATGGCATTGGAAGCAAACCCCAAAGTCTTTCAAGTCTTTCAGTATCAGAGACAACTGGCATTTTTAAAAAGCTTGCCAGCAATCTTTTCATTTAAACCATTGTTTTCCCCCATTAGGGACTCTGGAGGTTTACCTAGGCCAATGGTGGGGACCTCCCCCTCCTCCCTGTGTACACATCTGACCAGCGATCACACTGCAGGCCGCTTACTAATGATTGTGGTATTTTTCAAGAACACTTGAGCGACTTTGGAGCATGGGTCACACCGACGTTCAAGTAGAACTAGATCAAATATTTGCAATATTTTGCATTTCCCAGTTTCTTTCTATCTGGGGCTGTCCAGCAAGAACTATGCTGCTTACTAATTTGAGCACTACACCATGCCTGTGAGGTAGGAAATTTTATTTCTCATACTGTGGGTATGGAAAACCAACATTCATAGCAATTAAGGCAGCTTTCCCTACATCACACAGTAGTTTTGGGCCAAGGGTAGGTGAAGCCAGCTCCATCAGCAATTTTCTTGGGAGGCAGAATGCCAGGGGCACAAAGTGCCTGCAAGGGGGCACCCAACATCCTGTTGCTGTGCCTACACCAGAGGAGAACAAGAAAAACTCTGGCCCACTGTGCCATGCCTGCACAAACAATCTTTTTGCCTGAGTCACACTTCCTCACCAGATAACCTCTGTTTATTCAGATTTCCAAATTCTGCTTGGTCCAGCTTGATCGAGTCCTTTATCACAGCTTCAGAAAATAAGGTACCACAGGAGAAGTGGGAAACGTCCTTGCACAGGAAAGCAACCAGTTAGGTAACACAAAGCCAACAGCAGGACTACAAAAGTGGTGTTCTTAATGGAGAGAGATCATCAGGGGAGTTCTACACACAGCTGTGCTATGATTTGTGCCAACCAAGATATTCACAGATAGTCTAGGAAAGAGGTGAATAGCAAGGCAACAGTTTGAGAGGATACCATCTCCTTCGGAGAACTTATAAAATAACAAGAACTAACCAGAAAGAATAGCAAAAGGACTTTTTGTGCAATAAAATAAAATTCAAAGTCTTTAAGTGAAAAGTGATAAACATGGGGAAAAGCGATAGTAGTAAGTCAGATGAAGGCCTAAGGATGCAATCCTGTTACCCAGCAGACCGAAAAAGCAAATTAAGTGTTAGGACTTACTAGGAATGGGATAGAAGAAACCTGAACATTTTGCTGCTATAAAAAACCCTGTGCTTCATCTACATGCTGCCTTCATTCCAAAAAGGACACTGGAGAATTAGAAAAGGTTGAGAGGAAAGGCAACAAAAATAATCAGTATAGCATGGCTTCACTATGAGTAATGACTAATGCGATGACTTTCCTTTTTAGGAACATGAAGAAGAGAGAGACTATATAAAGGCCTCCAAAGACAAGAATGGCAGAAAGCAGGTAAACAGAATAATTTCTCCTTTCTTCTTCCAGTACAAGGACTGGGGATGCCAGAGCAGACAGACAGTAGCAGGTTCAAAACCAGTTAGAGGTAATACACTTCCACATATATAGCGTAGGATTCGTGCCGGTTGTTGTGGACCAGAGAGTGATCATATTACTTGAAAACCTTAACTTGAACTTAAAATTACACTGCTTCCTGGAAGAAAAACCCACTGAGGTTTAATAAATACAAAGGTATTGTTTCTAGGTGTTGAAATCCCTGAGCTGCTTAGACCTGGGAGACTACACCACAGAAGTACCATTATATCCTTTTCTATTCTTATACTCTTCCTAATCATCTGCCACTGGGCATTGCCACAGCCAAGTCAGTAGGTTAGATACCCACATTGGGACCAAATACGTATTATTTAGATTGCATCGGCTGGATGCTGCAGATAAAGGAGATACTGAGAGCACCAGGGAGAAAATATTTTTTTCTCTATCATGAAATGAAATCAATTGGGCAAGACTGAGAGGATACATAACAGTGAGGGGCCCAATCCCCTTGACACTGTACCGACCCCTACCCATCTTCTTACTCTTACATGTTCCAGATTCCCCCCGCTTCCTCTACCTTCTAGAACCCACTCCTCCACTACTCTCACATTAAATTTTGTAGTCTCATAATTTGTGTGTTCATCCTTCAGGTGGTGACACTCAGTGAGACCCAGCCTGCTGGAAAGCCTGACTTGAGAAGATGAACAGAGTTGATTGATAGTTCTCTGGGACAGTCACCAACCATTATCAGGGATGCTGGTTTCCAAAGACAGACACTGATAAAAAGCATCTGATTTGTTTCTTCTAACCCACCGAGCATGCATAACATCTTCTGCACGGGTACCTAACAGACATTCTAGTGAATAACCCCATTGTCTCAAAATGGTGACCGTGTGCCATAATTACACACTACTCCTTTCTCCCTCACTCTCAGATGGGAGAAACTAAAGACCTATGCACTCAAGAGCTGGGATTTGACTAACTCCTCTCACCGTGAGGCAAGGTAGCCACTGGTCTCAGTGATACTTAAATCCACTGCAGGAGTTCTTCAAAGCTTTTAGTTTTGCTTAACAGACAAGTAAACTAAACTGATGACAAAGCAATGTGCATTTCAATCAAGAAGTGAAAGGGAGAAAGATAACTCAATGCAGACATGCATTATATAGAGCTCCTTGAAGAATATTTTAGCAGAGGAAAACCAACACCAGAGTGCTAGGCTCTAGGGTTCAGCTCCTTCAAAAGTGACAAGCTTTCAGCCCACAAAACCACACGCTGTGGCCAGCTTATGCCCTCCTATTAAGCTTGCACTGTAAAGTGAGGCTTTGCAATCCCTCCCAGGGAACTATTCCCTTTTCCAAGGCACAGACATGAACACAGCTGCAGAGATATAGTCTTGGGTAAATACTCAAAGAGTATCATTGTATCACCTCCTCCTTACAAACACACTTTCCAGTATGTCTGGGGCCAGCCCGATATGAAAAGGAGTGACTTTGAGCACATTCTGAGCCCCCAAATCAAAACCTGAATTCCCTTCCTCTCCTCCTTCGGAAACAGCCACACACAAACACAGAGGAAGAGAAGGATGCTGAGAATCTGGGCTGCACAGGAAAATGCTCACAAAACAAGTCCCACAACCATACATAATTGAGTAATCCAGATTTTGGCTTACTCAGGTTTACGTGAACCAAAACAAGTTTTTAAATGCTTATTTTTGCTTTCCTTTAAGTTTAATTAAGCTTGCCTTAGGCTCACAAGCCTATTGAATTTGAGACTTATTTTTAAGATAACTGATCTGAAGAGTTTTCCTACCTGCTCTGCCCTTAAAGTATGCCTCAAGTCCGTTCACTCTCTTTCACTGTTTTACCACAGGCTTGACAGCAACATGGAAATCATGTCAGAGGAAAAGATTTTTTTTTTTTTTTTTTTTTTTACCTAGCTGGTAAACGTTAGCCACACCAAACAGTTTCAAACTCACTTGTAGACTCAAGGGGTCCTCCTCGTCCTGCGAGGCTCAAGATTATATGAGATAGGAGTCTTATAGGTTGTGCTCTCCTGTTTCTCTCTCAGCTCTGAAATTGGGGCTTTCTGAAAGGGCTCCTGGCTCCCACAATAAGCCCATTTGCTACAAGCAGCAGAAGCATTATCAAAGACCTCATTACAGTCATCAAAAGCTGGAGCTATTCTGCAACTGACAGGAAAAATGTGGGTTTGCGACACCAACAAATGCATCCAATAGCTCCTCGAGTCTCCAAACAGGCCAGGAATTTGCCAGGAAAAAATAATCTAGAATATTTATGTTAAACCTCCCCTCTCCCCCTTCCAAAAAACCCTTAAGTCAGCAGGGAAGTATTGTTGATGCAGAAAAGATTGCTAAACTCAGTATAGCAACAAGGTAGCACCACGCTAATGAAGTCATTCTGCTTTTGCACAGGCAAAAAGGATTATAAGCCTGTGCAGCAGGGGAAAAAAAAAAAAGACACAAATATAGCTCTGAAGCCAAATATTTCAGAGAGAAGAATCTAAAACTTTTTTTGTGCTGTTATTACATTCTAGATCATTAACGAAACAATCCAAGAGAAAAAAATAAATATAAAGGCAGTGCAGTGTGGAAAGGAGGATATAGCCAGAGGAAGATTTAGAGCGCCAATTCCCTGTTAATGGTTCAGATTAATTCAGATGGGATACGGTCATAAAGCTCTAGGGATTCACACATCCCTGCCTCAATTCAAGGCACTAATAACCAACAGTATTTTAGATAAGACTCTATAAATATTTAAAATTTTTAATCTTTTGAGTGCCAAGAATAACATTTCCCATCATGTCCTTGCCTTTCCCACAGCAACAATGATGAGATTTCTCATCTGGCATTGCTGGCACCAGCACGACATCAGGTGGTTTTAGTAGTGGCAGTCAATTAACTTAAAAAGTTACATCTAATTGATCCATTTCCTGCTCTGATAAACAACCGTAAACAAATACTTCTCTTCAAAGGAGAAGCTTTGTTCACAAATTAAAAAAGGAAAGGGGCCATCTGAATCATGCTAGCCATTGCTATGTCAGGGGTTTTATTATAAACACTATTTTTAGGGCTCTAAATGACTGATGTGACATTAAATATAACGAGCCAAATTCTTCCCCAGTTTAACATGACAGCGGTGCTTCCTCACACAACAATCTTTGCTTTTTCTTTTTTTAACCTCTTCTATGTTACTGACAGCAGTGTGTGTATATTTACAATGTTTTGATTTCCCTAACCCATATTTAGCCTTTCTACTTTATGCTCATTTTTGGCACAGGAAACTCACTACCCCCCCTTCACGTATACTTTAGTTCAGTGTCTGATTCCTGCATCTCAGCAGAACAGCCACCCTAGCAGAAAAACAAAAGCCAAATCACTTCTGTTTCTGTTTGCAATTCCCTTTACAGACAGACACCCACCCCCACCATTTTGATAAGCATGCATTTTGTGGTCCTTTTCCAAAACTTTCAAAATGTAGCCAGGGAAAAATTTCAGTGTAAACTTCAGGCTTTTATGCTGATTTGAAAGAGGCCACAACACACACAGTTACTTGCAGTATGTCAACTCCTCCACGACCTTTACTGAAAAGCCACGCTACTAGCTATACTTCACCCTGCCCATTCCCCCCCATCTGTAATTTTGTTTCCCTATCCATAGAATGGAAATTGTGATACAATGATCATGAAGATATTCACTTGCCTCTAAATGATTTCAGATCCAATGATAAAGCATGCTACAGAAATGCTTAATTATTTTTGCTATTACTGTCTTCTCCTCTGGCAGAGAGCCAGAAATTCTTAAATTTAGGGGATTAAAATTGCCACTGTCATTTCATTAGCAAAAGCATTTATTAAAGTAATTAGGAAAGGGTGGTCTGTTGTATTTTTAATTTTGATATGGTCACATATCTTACTTCAGGAGTTCAAGCCTACTTTTATTAAAATGTACAATTCACACATCACTTGAGCAAAGAGATCAAGTGATCAATTTCTACACACTGTCCGCTGCTATGTCTGTTTTGACAGATTCAGGGTATTTCCACATCCAATTGCCCTAACATGGTTACAGTCTAAGACAGCTATTAGCATGCCAATAAAGTTTCTGAAAATTATTGTAGCACCATATATCGATTATGCATTTTCAGGAGTTAGGTGCCTTCTGTTAATTTTCCAGTCCAGACATCCTGTGTTTTACCTGACACAGTTTTAAAGACAGGAAATCAAGCCCAAATGCAAATTGCCAAACTAAACAATATGACCTGACCCTGTGTGCCATTTGGCAACCAAGTTCCAGGGCATTCTCATAAGAACAAGGTGTTTCCTATAAGACTCAAAAGACCATATCCAAGCTATTTTACCAAGCAGCAAAAAAGCTGCATTTTATTTACTAACCCAAGAGCTTAAGTATGATAGTCCAGGACTAACACTGTCTGAAACTGCAAGTTCTAGACATTCAATACTCATAAGTTTGGAGAACCAGAACAAAATAGCTGCTTACAACAGAACTGATTCTCTGCGAAGTAGATTCAAAACAGCAGAATAAAGATAAAGGTGTAGCGCTATATATATACACACAGCCACAGAATCAATTATGAAACATAACTGGTCATCAGAAGAGAAAGCACTGAAAATAAGCAAAAAAGAAATGAAACATTACAATAATTAGCAGACATCAATCAACTCCAGGAAAATAATCTAGTAACACAACTCAGTGCCTTTCACTCGACTGACAGTGTTAGTCAAGCGTAAACGAGAGGACTCACTGTCAGGTCAGAAGAAGGTAGGATAGTATCATCATGTCATTACTATTACAATAGTGATGTTCCTTAGAACACAACCAGGAAAGCGTAACGTAAGGGAGCTCACGTACTGAAGGGAACTGGCAAACGAAGGGAAGCGAACCTGGAGCTCTCCAAGGCTAAAACAAATACGAAATGTCCAGAAAACAGCTGCTTTAACCTCCCTTCAGAGACATCACTGCTCTCAATCCCTGGCAAAGCTTCTGCTGTCGAAAACACATCAGTCTTGAGTTCAGTCCCACTGACAGAATCCAGGTTTTCTTAACCTTTCCTTACTTGGGGCAGACTCCAGTGCTTGCTTAGATGTCAGCTTGACCCTGGTAGGCTTCCTGGTTAGGACTGTCTACAACACAGTTATTAGTGTTGCATGGAAAGGCTCTAACAAGACCTAAACTAGCACATTCCAGCAGTAGAAGCTGATCAACTAAGTGTTCATGTGTTCAGCAAGTTTGATGTACCTGAAAGTAAGAGAAGTCCCAAGAAACCGTTGCCTAGGGAATCCAGACTGCCTAGGGTCTTTTCTGCCATATTCACAGTTCAGCAACCTAGAAGCAAGCTCCCCTGCTGACAGGCCTTTCTCCAGAGTGCCTCTCTTCACTGATGACATGTATGTCATTATTCCCCCAGGACCACCTTAACTCTTAGAGCACTCAGAGAACAACAACAACTTCACATATGTATGGGAATTAAAAGATAAACATATTTCCACTTTTTTTTTTAAAGTTATAAATGGAAAAACAAATACCAAACAGAATAGCCCTATTTTCAGCTAAGAGCATTATCGCCTTCTGACTCGAGACATCACAAAAAGTTGTAGATCATCTTCATCAAACCCACAAGGAATCCAGACCAAGAGGTAAGACAGCCCAGCAATATTACTGTCAACGTCAGAACATTTGAGAGAAATAAAGGGAAGATCTGAACCGCTGTAGATTTTCATATCCTTAGAAACCTTGCTCACCCTGGCAGCCTCAAGCCACCAAAGAGTTCACAGAACAGTAAGTACTATCCTCAAGTCTTAGAAAGAGGTAATGCAGATATCAATGAGGGCTTTTAATGGATTATCCTTCAAATACATCAGGTCCAAAGAAGGTATACATATAGGAAAATTAGGTCTGCAAATTCAGATTTAATAGAAAGAGGTAGATCTCTACAAATAAAAACCCAAGCGAGAATCAGTGCATGCATCTGAATGCTGATGCAGGGGTACCATTAAGTTTGAGGCTGTGTCTGGATCATGTTCAAGTCCATCCAGGGACAAGACACGAATGTGCAGGTGACATTTCCTACATTCTCGTTTTCAGGGAAAAGAAATGCTGGTGCATGGGCTGGAATGGAGCCACAGCTTATTTCAACATGTTCCTGACCTGGACAGTCAGGGTTCCCTGCAGAGTGCTCCCAAGAGTCCGTTTAGACACAGTCAGTGAAATCGAAGAATAGCGGAGAGTCACGTGGCTGCATTCTGTTCAACCTGTGGTACCTCTTGCTGTTCTAATTCATGGATCACCACTTTGGATTTTACATAACAGATACAGTGAGACTGAAAAATTTCCTAATGTAGGGTTAATTTGGATGCTGTTAAGGCAGAAAATATATTCTATTTTGACTGTAATGACAAAGACTGAAATTTAAAAACACTGCCTAGGATACACAGAAGAATTACAGTATGGAAAAGTAATTAATCTTAGTAACCCAGAGGGAAAAAAATAAAAGGAAACAATAAAAGAAATTAACACAGGCGATCAAATAACTGGAAGTGCTGCATAAAAGAATCGGTCTAGAAGGATATTTATAAATTACTCCCCTTTCTCAGAGGGCAACTAAATACCATGCTTCTGAAAGAAATGAAAAAGCAGTCAGATGCTGAAACAGATGTATTATGAAGAGAGCTAAAACTAATAAACTCCTCATCTACAGCTTAACGGAACAGAAGGAAGTGAACTACAGGTATTAAAAATGCAAAACCAGAAGTTCAGTATAAAAGCCAGAGAAACTGCTGGATATAACTGGACAGCAGGGCTGGGGGAGTTCCAGGCAAGCCTGGATGCTTCCTGGTACAAAGATCCTGTGGAGAGATATCAGTGAGGCTAAGAGCCCACAGAGCTTGAAAGGCCAACAGAGGAAGAGGGGTCAGAGAGGCAATTAAACTAATGCAAACACAAAAAGCCCCAAGACCACACAGGTTTTCAGTAGAGCTTTATAGTAGAAGACCCGGCATACAAGGTACACAATTCCTACCCACTCTATCTGACATATCTATAAAGTGCAGAGGTTCCCAAAACCAAAAGTGAGGCCAGTCTAGCAGCGCAAAAATAAACAGACTGTTATGAGTCTTGCACAGGCCAATCTTGTCTCTGAGGGAAAAAAACCCTCAAAAAAAAAAGTCCTCCCCAGAAGAACAATAACTGTCCTTCCTCAGTCTATACGGTTTAAGTAAAGAGGCTTCCTATGGAACAAACCACCAAGGCTCAGGCATGGACAGCCAGGAGCTATGTAAGCACAGACGTGAACTGGTAGCAAGGCACACGTAATATGGAACTAAATATACTAACACATCTAGTCTACTTCCAGACTGGTGCTGGCTTCTAACCACGTTTAGCTGTTGAACCCACAGCTGCTCCACCCAACCGTACATACATACAGTGAGGACATTGCACAAACCACAATAATGACATGTGGTTGCTATCTGTCAAAGACTTCTTGATGCTTATAGAGCAACCTTTTCTGAAAAACTTTGTTCTTGAAGATGGGGTTTAGAAGCAATATGAAGATTTACATGACCATACTAGACACCCACCTCCACCCCCCAGAATTAGCAGAGTGAGCTCCACAATAGTTCAACTACGAAGAGGAGGAAGACACAGGTGTCCCCAATTTCCTCTTTTGTTATTCACCTTGAATTCCTGTTATAAAAACCCCCAAAACAAGAACCCACCCCCCAAAAAATCCCAGTTCCAATGTGGCAGAATGTACGACTAATCAGATAGAACATAAGCTTGTGCTCTATTCACATAATCTGATACTCATGTTAAGCACCTTCTCTGACTTGTATTATGAAAAATGTGGATGAATTTTAGTAATGCATTAAGTTGTAAGGTTTCCAGTTCTACTATAATTTTAAGTACAAGGCTGAAAGAATCTGTAATTAAACAGCTCCAAGACAGACTAGAGTTTGTGTGGTCTGAACTAATCAAGTATGTACTGCTCCTAACCTCAGTCAGCTATATGAAATTAGTTTTCCTCTTATTACTTTGAAAAGATTTGTAGGATTAAAAAAAGCCTACATTTTTCTTGGCTATGCACTACAGTAGTGGTTAAAGCAAAAGGATTGCTAAAAATTGCTCTTCTGATTTGGTATATATCAACATAGTTACCAAAAAGCATTCTAGACATTGCTCAAAATGGAATAATTAGATTCTGCTCTAACAGCAAATAAACTCCTAAGAACAATTATGGCTCCTGATAGCTTCCTTTGGAAAGACAGGATGACAATACCTACCAAAAGGTGACTGGCTGGCACAACTTTGATTACCATCTCCTGGGAATCTTGCTGACCATGAGTTTTGAAGCAGAGGCTGAACAATAGGATATAACATACATATGTATTTCATTGTTTATTCCATCCCCAAGTATCTGAGTTGATGCAAAAAGGGAATTACCAGGGAAATACACATCCTTCACATGTGGGATTTGTTATAAAGAAGAGACATGTCTTGGGTCTGCTAAATCCAAGACACCTCGCTCTTGTCATCGCACTACTCGGGCATACAATGCACAAGAGAAAGAGCGTAGAACCTTAAGCCAACTCTTCTGAAGTGATAAAACATTAAAAATGAATACCAAAGATATCATAATATTAAAATGCCACAGTGGCTTATCTATAACTGAAAATTTATGACAGACTAATGGGAATTTCCAACGGGAAGCTATCTTGCCAGTCACTGAACTCATATTGGCAGCAAATCGTCATTTCAAGTACGCATTTAGAAAGTCTTCTCTAAGAGCTGCAAAGTGCTCTGCTCTGAATCCTGTGGCTCCTGGTGCACCACTTCCAGTGCACACATTTTCTGTTTTTTTTCAATATGAAATTACTGTCAGTTTGTCACCCCATGAAAATATTCATCTCCTCCTTCCAAAGCAATTTGGTTTTTTCTCTCTTGGTCTACTACTGCTATTACTGGAAAGCTGTCCTGGAATTTCCTTACCCTAGAAAGCAGCTCTTCACAAGTACTCTTCAGCTGAAGTATATACAGGGCTTGCTTAGATCCCTTTGCATCAACACCATCCTTTACCATTAATAACATGTTTCCTTATTTGGTGCCCCATCTCCAGACATATATGTATTTTAAGTAGAACTATATTTTAAGTAGTATTTCCCCCCCATGTTTACTCTCTTGCAATGTAGAAGGCAAATTCTTAGTCTCTTCTGCCTTCCCTAAGCATTTCAGTAGTAACCCTTTGCAGCCTTTGAATTAACTTTTCTTTCATGAGACTGCCCAGAACCATGAACCGAAGTATTATAAGCCGAAAAAGTTGATACTTTCTTCTGGAAAACTTTTTGCTCTGATTTTTCAAACTTAGAGTTAACTGGATGACGACAGCATCAGATATGACATTTTCATTCAAAGGCAAGAGGCTTCTTGGACAGTTTGTTTTATCATAAAGGAATACATCTGTAGCAAAAGCAATCACATCCTTTGGTGGAAATCTACAGTTCCAAAAGCAACTTTACTCCCTGTATTTCCCCCGTCATCTTGATTGAAAACCACCAAGAGCACCACTTCCACAGAAAGGTTAAGGAGAAAGCAAGTGGTGATGTTCAGAAGATGGGCACATTAGGGATATTAACACTGAGTTAAGATCTCACAGAGAAGGAGTAGAGAGGAAACATTTAGGGGCTCAGTAAACATCAACCTGGCAGGCTGGTAGAAAACCGAGACCTTCCTCTCTGTGGATGCAATGCAGACAGAGTCACTAGCTGCACTCTTAGCTTAACTGAGAAACAAAATCTCTAACTCCAGTAAAAGGTGTTAAATAAAAGACAGTGTGAAAATCCAGCCCACGCAGCTGCACAAATGTACCCAGTAGAGCCCTTTCGGCTACTAATTGTAACATCCTCGACTGACAAAAATCCTGGAACTTTCCGTCTTGATAGCCATATAGCTGTCAACTGTATCACGAAGTAAATGGAGATGAGGCTCAAGTAATGGGCCTGGATGTGAATTCATCATCATGAAAGGGTCTGAGAACACAAGCAGGATCCTCGTACTTTGCAAACACTTCCAGGGTGTGTGAAACCAGAACAAGCTCATCACCAGCCAGCAAGATCACCAGCCTGCCTCATGTTTCCCATTGCTAATCACCCTTGGCAGGAGGAAAGAAAGGACAAGGGGATGTTCCAAGTCAAGGAGGGAGCAGGTTTAAAAGTGGAAATCCCTGCCGCAGCGCCTGAAGAATGCATTGCAGCGAGACCTCTTTGAAACCAACAACCTACCGAACCGTGGAGGAACCCTCCTCCCCCCACTGGCTCTTCCGGTATGAGACTGCGTAGCAAGAGCAAACCCTCAGATTTCCTACTGGAATGCACTGTGTAATTAGAGGGACTGCTTAAAGGGGGCAGGTCCTCCCATTTGCAAGTCCGTGATGACTTTCTACAACTACCCAGTTGCTTTGGTGGCAGCATAGTATTAGGAAAATATTTGATGTATTTTTAGCTTGCTTTTATTGTAGCTTAGCAGCTGGATTCAAAGAGAGCCAACACTGTATGATCGACCTGACCTGTGTATGGATCAGTAACATATGCTCTACCAACCAGCCATGAGCCCTCTAAGACATGACAAAAAGGGCCAAGTCAGGGATTACAGTTTTTAGGGTACAAATCCTCATGGATCAAGGCATAAGGTGCTCCCCACAGCCATCCAGATTACTATGGTTAATCAGCAGCTTTTCATGTCAATCCTTGATGGTCCAATTCCTGTTTTTTGAAAAATGCTCCTACTACGTGTAACCTGAGAGAAGACAGAGGACTAACTGGATTAGTGATCTGATACAGCAACAATTTGTATGGCTTGGCTTGCCATAAATCCTGCTTAAACACTATCCTCTTGCTTAAAGCTGGACAGTCAGTGACCCTCAGCCCGCTTGGCCTGTTATGGAAGTGACCAGGGCAAACCACTTCTGAGTAAACCAAATCCCTGCCTGTTGAAGAGACATGCCTTCACTTGGCAAGGTTGAGAAGGGCAGTGAAGAACATGGCTGTGCTTTAGGTGGAAATTTAATCTGTGCTGGGAATATTACCAACTGTGGAAACATTTGACTTAAAGAGTTATGCGTTTCCATATATTAACATACTTCCCACACTTGCTCACATCTGCCCAAATAAGCTATGAAATAAATATTTTCCACACTGTAAATATAGCACATATTTCTAATGCTCAGTGATACATCACTTAATCCAGAACGGTGTAAGCCAGCTTTTGCAACTAAGCCTTTCATGGTACAGCTCAGCAGGCAAGTAAACAAGTTTAAAAAAATTCTGCAGACAGTTTACTTACTTTCAGTTTGTACTCTTGTACACAGAATTTGTTTCATTTTAGAAAAATAACTAGTATCAACAGCTTAACAGAGTAACAAGCAGTGCACTCCTCTTCTAAAGGAATACCTGTGACAAGAAGAGTAACTCATGCTCATCTGCTTTCTCAATATTGGCCAAACGCCTGATGCACAGAATTAGTGAGATTGAATTTTAGTATAAAAGGTGACTCGCAAAGCAATCAGCCTTTTCATTTCATTATGTTGTATTTTAAAGATCTTGATTTATCCCATTAAATAATGCCTTTCTGTCATCCTAGGAATCCAATCATTGCTATGTGCAGCCTCCTTTACTTTTGATAAATGATTGAGAATCTCAGAGATATTTTGTTTAGTGAATTTTTAACACAGATATCCTTTCTCCAAGATGTTTAGTTAAATTTTAATCAAACCCATCAATTTGTGGGTTTTCTTTTTTGAATTTTACCTTTAACCTGAGAAATACTAGGTGCACCACATGCATGTTCCCCTAGTTTTAGAAACTGGATATCTCCAGAACGTTAAAGATTCAGTGAATGATACAAAGACATCCCTTCTCCAAAAGGTTTAGTCAGGCAACATAAAAAAAACAGGTGTTAATAAATGCTGATTAAAAAAGTTAGAACCAGTATGATTAAAAAACCCTATCCATTCCTACTTTCAGAGCTCTCCTGTATTGCCAAGACTTCACAAGCCAACATGCCTACCGAGTAATGAAATTAGCATTTGAAGGAAAAAAAAATACAGAAAACCTTCAAACCTTTTCACATGGCAGAAAACTTTAATGGTACATTGTAAAGACACAGTATGGAAAAAAACCCCAAAACCAAAGAATGTCAACCAAATGATATCTACATTAAGATAACCATAATAAGGAACAATTAATTCAAGTCATTTTCTGGCATTTTCAGCTTTATACAACATTAAATTTAAAGCAAAAAATGTATTTGCTAGAAAATAAACTACTTGTAGAAAGCTGAAGCAACATCTCCCACACTTTGCAAAGTTGTGATTGAATGAAAACTACTTGCCCTGTGTTTAAAAAAAAAATTCTAATCATACTTTTCTGAAGACACCTACCACAAAAATTGCTTAAGTTTGAAGTCCGTTCAGGATATTGTCTAAAATAAGTACTAGAGTATTTGCGCAGCTTGTATGGAAGGAAAAGGAAAGACTGAGGTAACTGCTGCTTGGAAACTGGTCAAAGATTGTGAAAGGACTGATGGCCGGAGAATTCCTCTGCTTGCTTAGGCTAGTATAATTGAAGGCGAGCAGTAGTCCAGGATTTCTGTAAACTTGACCATAATATGTTACCATAATTGCCGTACTATAGGTACAGCTTAGCTAGTTTTGTTTACAAAGGAAGCAATAGAACAAATGGTGAGCTCCTTTGCCAGATTATGAAATACATTCTTGAAAGTCTTTTTTTTTTTTTTTTTTTTTTTTTTTAACAGACAAATACTTATCCTTGCAAGAATTTACAGACTGACCATGCTTTCTCAGCCAGGGTTACACCATTTTACTAAGTTAATACCAATTCACTAGAAATTTCATTGCAGTAGGATTAAATTCTAATGAAGCAGTCTCCAAAAAAAACCCAACAAAAATTATGTTTCCTCAGCAGCTAAGTGGTGACAACTGCAGAGCTATGGCCTAGCATCCACACTAATCAGAAATCTAAAGAGCAGCAAGAACTGTGTGTTCTGATAGTATTGTTTTTAACATTTGATGAAGCAATGCTACACCTGGGCCACCCACCCTGGTAGATGGCTCTCAGTAACGGCCAGCATTAGGCCACGCTGTGGCAGAAGTCCAGTGACCCAGATACAGTGGAGCAGCCATTGGCACTGTACAAGAGTTGCAAGAGGAGAGACACTGATAATTCTTGTAGAAGTCTGAAGGGAACTGAAATGCTACTCTAAGCAGGCATGAACTACGTGTATTTTCACAGTTTACATTACAGTACTGCTTAGATGCACTATTATTGAAGGCTGGTTTATTTTATTTATTTATAACACCTCTCAGTGCAGCACATGATTTGGGGTAGTTTCATCACTCCACGGGAAAGGGATCTTTTATTAGCATTTTAATATTTTTTCAGGTTAAGATAGGCAGAAGACTGGTCAGTTTTCCTCATGCTACACAAAGCCTGGTACTTATTTGCCAAATGCTTTTAAAAGCTTTCTTCTAGGTCAAATCATCTTAATCCTCCGAGCAACTTCCGATTCCGTGATTCAGATACTTCAATATTCTAGCTAAACCTACCTGGAACCTGCCTGCTTCTTCTAACAGCACAGTGCTGTCTGCTAGTCTGATAGCTCCTCCTGAGCAGCCCTTGACAAACTGCTGCTCACTTCTCTCCCATTCCTCAGTTTCTCTGTCATAGAGGTTCATAAGGCCTGTGAAATCTCCCCCCTCACTAAATTTTTCTTCCTCTGCACCAGAGAAAGGTGCAGGTGATTTTTATTCTAGGATCTCCTTCATCAGCATCCTCTCTGGATAAACTTGACAGAAGCCTCCTCCCTTCTTCTTCTACATCCTCCATCATCTTCGCCTTAAAGCACCGCTGTGTTTAAGTCACGTCACTGACTTTGTCTCAATCCTGCTTCCTATGTACACACCTGCCGGAACAGTTTTTAATCCACACTAGCACTTTGCCCTGGATTACATGACTATTTATTTTCCTCAGTAGAATCTTAGGAGGGGCATTTTGGAAAGCTTTTAGGAAACCCAAGTAATTTGTCTCATCCAGGTTGCCTTTATCTTCCATCAACTTCTTCAATAATGCTGGTAATTTAAAGAACTACAATTTCCTCACCAAAGCCATGTCATTTTGACTTAAGTTACACGAACCTAATTTTCCCCTTATGCTCTTCACGTATGAAATCTCTGTGGGCCGAACTCCACAGTCACTTACATAAAACCATATCAGGAAAAATTTAAAAGATAATTGATGAAGTTATCCATGGCTACTGCTGTCCTAATAGGAAAATTCATTCCTCAATTTCATTTCCAAGAGCTGAAGTAAAATTAAGTTATATCTAATTCTTAGGCTCTCCCTTCAAGACAGACTTCATTTGCATACCTTTAAGGTTTTCAGGAGCACTTGTTAAAAAAGAACAGGAAGGGATTTTGGAAGTGCTTACTATGTTCCATTCATACAATAACTGTTTTATCAAGGAATTTACTGGGTACAGATTTATTGTTCTATCTTGTCATTATCTCCACTATAGTATTTGAGTGATTTACTGCACTTGAATTTTCAATATATCTAACTTTCTCCTAAAACATTAAGATTTGCTAGGGTCATACACTGATTTCCATAAAAAAATGCCCTTGGAATAATAATTTCCCCTTCATCTTCTACAATGAAAATAGATGTAAAATAATTTGTAACTTCCCTGCCACCTCATCATCTACTTCAGCTATTGGTGCTTTAGAGTGACTAGCCCTACAGTCACAGATAAAAGGAGGACAATGATCAGCTGATATTTCTGCCTACAGAGCACATCGGAAGAAAAATAAAGCTTTATAATACTGATCTCCGTAACTCATCATGAGTGCCACTTCATTCAAACATCAGAGTGGGCGCATCCCAATCTCCCTCACTGCTTCAAGCCCCACTGAAAGGAAGAAAAAAAAAAAGTGCTTGACAGAGGTGGGGGGAAGGACACAGAAATCAAGGAAGCAAAGAAATCATGGTAGAAAAGGGTGAAAATTAAGGCTTATCTTCAAAGATTTCAGCAATGTCTGAAGCTGTTGCCCATTGCAGACTTAACGCTTTCAGCCAAACGTCTTCAATTTCTTTGAAGCTGCTTCTTGGAAAACACTATCAAAGCTATTTCACTCTCTCCTTTCACTATCCCACCTCAGAACTCCCCTTTCCTGCCAGATGTATGTACTCTCCTCAGTAATGTATAGATGCCTCTCATGCTGTGCAATACTGCACTTCCGCTTTGATTCTCCCTTTTTCTCTGGTGCTGAATATACACAGCACACTGTAGAGATAGACTTTTTTCCATAAAAAGCCTAATGGCAGGACCATAAATGCTCTCACGAGTTCCAGCAATATGAGTAAGTCCATAGTTCAGAGAGAAGAAGAAAGGGTGAAAGGGCCAGGACGCTCTCAAGATTTCTCAAGTGTACTCTATCAGCTCGAACTCTCTACTGAGAGAACATGCACACTCTCAGTAGGCGTTTCATACGTCCTAAAAGTACAGCTTAAACTTGGTTCAGAGTTCAGAAAATATTTATATCTGGTGATCATGTGATGGGAAGTACAACTAGCTCCCAATACCCCTACCGCTGCTGTGCTGCCAGCCCACCTAGATGTGAATGCCTCTTCAGAGGAGACTGAGCTCTTAGAAAGGATACGGTTGGGTTTGCTGGACAAAGCTCCTCTCTCCTGCTCTGGCAATCTGAAAATGTTGAGCCTGAGTGACATGTAAGGACAGATTAGAAGGAACAGAGAAGAGCACATTTAAATGGAAAGAGCCTAAGATGACTTATGTGCAATTAATCTACAACATTCATTTTCCATTCATACTCAGCTTATCAGCCTTCAACTGAAATATTTCTTCTGTTATGCTAAACCTCTACTGGATGTCCATGCTGTTAGTTAAGGAGCACGCAAAGCAAGAAGTGTCTACTTAAAAGGAGCATCACATTGGAAACATCTTTGAACTAGAATATATTTTTTCAGAATACTGATGTACAATACATCACAAAAAAATACTTGCAAAAGACGGAACAGTGGATAAACTGAAATGAAGTTCAGCACAAGGAGGCAATTCCATCAGATCTTTCTGGTGACCTTATAAACACAACAAGAAGTGCTATTCATATATCACCTAGCCAAGCCAATATTTATTTTCTTGCTTTATGCATGCTTTGCAGGACTGACCTTAATCATAAAAGCAAGGCACTAAAAAGCATGGTTTGGTCCAAAACTTGTTTTGGCAGGCACTATGCAGATTTCCCCAAGTAGCTCTGCCAACATATCTCAAGCCAAACTTGCAATAGTCTGACCTAAAAGGACAAGAGCCCTGTCATAAATGAGACTACAAACATTTCCCCCAGGAGCACAGCCTCTTTCCATGTTTGCAAGGGGGAGGGGAAGGGATTTTCCATGTCTGTATGTGTTTTCCATATATATTTGCCAACAGTTGCTAGATTATCCCCAGAGCCTACTTTCAACACCGGGATAACTGCTCTACTGTAGACTGTATTTTCTTTATGAACATGGAGACTTCAGAATAGAAGGCTGGATCTTGATTTCTGAGTTATTCTGGGCACACCAACAAAATAAATGAACCCTGGTTTTACTTCAGTGTCGTTGAGAACAGATCTAACCCCTCCAGTCTGCAGCATCTCCTGGGATTTAGGAGCTGAAATGCAAGGCGAGTGTAAGAACAGGAGAGCAGGCAAAACCACATTGGATTTGGTTCTTCACATAAAAACCATTAGATATTTTACACGTATCAATTGCTTGTTTCTAATAATGTCACAGTTCCCATGCAAGCACAGTGAATACATGTAATGCTGAGACACAGAGATATAAATTAGGGAGAGTAAAACCCCTCTCATTATCCCCAATGAAAACATGCTCTTAAAAACCCCATAGACTAGAAGTAGCTGCACAACGCTTGACTGTCTGCCTCATCAATGAGAGATTCCCTCGATGTAAGCTGCCAAACTACCAACCCAATCCTTTTTATTTCTTCCTTTGTCATCATAAGGATAAGTCTAAAAAGCTTTCAGCGCATTTCCTGTCAGTTAAACTCAAATTAGTCCCCTCTGCTGGACCCCTACTGGGATGCCTTGGTCTATCCCAGAGCCCTTGCTGAGAAAAGCTCTTTTCAGTCCAGCAAATCACCTCGGTACCTGCTACTCTGACAAGGCTGACGCCATTATTTATTACATAATAAGCTCTCGCCGCTGAGGGTCAATTATTCCATTGACTGGGCATTACAATAATTCTTGGCAATTAAAAGAGGTACTTATGTGAATCTGGATGCATATTGAAAGAAACATTAGTCCTTTTGTTATCTTGGCAAGCCCTTGTTCCTAGCCCAGCCCAAGCAATTAGCATCTTTTGGCAATCCCTGTCAGCTGGGGTTTGGAAAGCCTGAAAAGAGGGTCACTCAGATGCTAATTTAGATACAATTGTGACAGCAGAGTTTAGAAGGAGCTGCTCCAAAGGCGCCATCAGGGTTTAATAAAGCAAACAGCTTGGGTCCCAGTGACCCTGCAGGGGTAATTAAAAAGACCGCTCTATGTTGCTGTGCCAAATGGGAGAGTGGCATCATGAAGCCCATCCACAAAAACCATTTTTAAAAGACATATAATCACCCATTTAATCTGCTCATTAAACAAGTCTCTCATGCGGACTTAACAAGAATTAGCACTTTCTAAAAGGCAAAAATTGACAGAAAGCAGACGGTTCAAATGATTCTAAAGGTCGTGATTCCTAAAGGTTTTCCCATTACTATTATAAGCTCATTTAATGCTAGTGTATAATATTTGGGCATATCAGTGTTTAGCACTATCCTTTTAATGCTGCCGTTACAGGAGAAATATGAACATCCAGTTCTCAAAGGTAACAGGGGGTACTGGCATCAGCATTAACAACAGTAGGAACCCCACAGTCCTACCAACTTTGTGTAAATAACCCCACACAACCCACACCAAATTCTGCAGGAGTACAGCTGGCACTGTTTCCCAGGGTGCATCCCAGTAAGAGTGCTCTTGCACACAACTGCAGGCTCAACCTCTAACACAAAAGTAACATTATGTACCTTATTATATGCACCTCTTGTGTTCCCCAAGGCTGTTAAGAGTTAGAACCATCACTATTGACAGAGAAGCAAATCACCTCCCACTGCTTCAGAGAAAAAAAGAATAAAATGAAAAAAGTTCCTCCTCTTTCAGTTCGGAAACCAAAACTAAAGTTAGAGGTTGTAGGGCACAGGGGTAAAGAGTAAGGAAAACATGTACTTTGGCTTGACAATGACCTATGTATATCACGGGCAAGCTATTCATCTCCATGTACAATGGAAGATTTTTATTTTTGGAAAGCTATCCTGCTTTGGGTTGGGGTAACCCTACAGCAGCAAAGGAGGAGGAAAAAAATAGGGGAGAAGACAGACTGTAATGCCAGCTGATTTTTTTCAGTTTTAATTCAGTATTGAAAAAAATGATCTCTGTACAAGGTCTGGAAGAGGATGCAGCTGGTAAGTCATCACAGGGGTTAAGCAATTATTGTTCCCTGGATATTTCACATTTCACTATACTGCATTCAAATACAGCCTCCCAAACACCAGTCCTCTTCAACCTCCTACTAATGAGAGAATAAAACATCAGGGAGGCCAACTTAGCCCCAGGAAAAAAAAAAAAAAAAAAATCATCATTAGGCATTGTAGCATGCTCAGCCCAGCTACTAAACTTTTTCTCAGACTCATGATGCTCAATACTAGATCTGAGCTCATCATGGACAAGCTGATGCTCTGCCGAAAGCTGTCAATTAAAGACTCCAGCAATGGTGCCAGCATACTTTATATCTCTAGATGCAACTGATGCACACACATTTTTCACAAGGCAGAGTGCTGAGATGGAAGACAACCTCAATTCCACACAAGCTAAAAAAAGTAGGATCTACTTGGCATGTCCACCTTATTTGGAAATGAAAGTCAGTTTGAAGCCCTAGTGCAAGGTCATTTGCTAGATCAGTGTTTCTTATTTTGTGGTCTGTGGACTGGTGAACCATAAGACAAGTGTATAATTCCTTTTACCTCTTGCTTAGTCCATCACAAACAAGATCCTTGTTGCAGAGACAGACACTAAGTTCCTCGATGGTGACTACAGAACAGAGACTGACAAACAAGGCAAGAACTCAGCCACCACTGTTCATTCTCAGAGAGCTGACTCAGTTGAACTGCATAATTGCAAACATGAATTGCTCCCAATTCTCAAGACCACCAACACGCTGCAGTCACATGTCTGGCCACTATTACTGACCTGACAACACCTAAGTGCACTTTTTCCTTCCCCACTCCTCAGCCCTAAAACATTACAAAGCAGGAAAGGAAAAAAAAAGTGTAATACATACAGAAATATCCTCCTCAGCACCATTAAGTGTCAGAGAACCTCTCTATCATAGATCAATAGAGCTATGACCCAAAAACTTCTCCAGTTCTGCCTAAGACAGGTGACAGGGGAAGCAACATCCTACCTTGGGAACATTATCTCTGTACAGAAATACTAATGCCACAAGGGGACTTATTTTCCTCCCTCCAAGAGGCAGCATACAGTATGGAACAGGACACGTTAGAAATTCTGAAAGAAAGACCAGCCACCACCTACAGTTTGCAGGACTTGCTGCAGTACAGTGGGAAAGATCATAACCTTGGAAAGGCAACTCTAGTATCTTATCTGAATAACTGCACGAGTCCACTACCTCCCTGGGAATCACCTAAGGAAAAAACTTTTGTATATTCTATAGGAGTATGCCCAAGTTAATTAGGTCAAGGAACAACAGTCATATAGGTGATGATTTTTATGCACATTCCATCTAGATCTATTGATATCTGATGATCAGAGCATGCTACTTACTTGCCTTAGGTTGCTCCTGAAACAAACCACCTAAACCTGTAACAAAGCTCTTAAAAGCGAAAAGAACTTTAGCACCACAAAACAAAGCTCAGATGGGTAGGGGAAGAAACAGTCTTTCCCACCATGAAACAAAAAGTGAAATGGGTGTGGGATGGGGTGCTTGGAAATAAATCAAGAACTATTGGTTTTCAGAACAAAATGAACATTACTTTAGACTCAAGTTCTTTTTTCTTAACTCAGTATGGGGAAGAAGGGGGTGAGGAAGATGACAACAATGCAAGAAGGATGATAGAACATAAGGAACAGCAGGACAAGAAAGAGAGAAGGAAATAAATCATCAAAACATTTATAACCCTAGACTGCCTCACAGGGGAGCAGAGGAAAAAATTAGACTATTCGTCTACAGCATGTTTGCTTATTATCTCTTGGGAGAGCTTCAGATATAATAGTTGACTCCATTATATGTATGTGCAGTTAACCTTAACATATACTATTTCTTTGTACCTTTGCATTCTTATGCATGCACAGAAGTATCTTCTTGTACTGATAAACCATGTCCAGTTTCCCTTAGTACTGTATAGAGAATAACTCCTATATAAAATGGTTACAACTCTTTGCATTAAAGTACACTTTAGTACTGACATTTGGAAATAGCTCTGTCTAGCTTCAATGACTACACACTCCCTCTGTATTCCCTACCATCAAGTATATTTCCTAACACACTTGAGAAAGTAATTCAATAGCCAAGCTAACTACAACTACACTTTCAGGTCTATTTAAAACTGCAAAAACAATGTGTTCTTTCTCTTGGGAGAGCTACACTACCATTTGGTCAGACAGCAACACATTTTGGACCCACTTCTAAAGTAGCTGCATGCATCGTGAAGATTTATGGTTAAGGAGGGATTTAGACAGGGGCGCAACACCCTCAAAAACACTGAAAACCATCCAGAGATGAACCATCATGGACAAAGTCACAGATGCAGTTTCCTGACCAGTTCTGCTGTGCAAGGAGATGGGGAAATTCATCCAACTACTACATTTTTTTCTTAAAATTAATCTTCATGTCACAAATGAATGTGTTGCTTTGCTGCAATATGTAATACCACTGGTAGTGTTTACCTCTCCTTCTGCACCAGCATGTGTGACAGTCATTCCAGACATTCTTTCTGCAGCTTTCTGTTTTCTTGGGGAACATTTAGAAGGCTTTTGTGTTAGTCGTAAAAAAAATAATCCTATCCTAAAAAAGCCCCCACAACTGTGGAGGACTCATCTATACAAGAGCTTCTGAAAGAATAAATACAGCTGTTTAACAAAGAGTAAGAAGTTACAGGAAAAAGCACTAGTAGGTGCCAGTCCAATCTTCTAATAAATCTTAAGGTTGAGGCTGTCCTTAGATTCTTCAGAGTTTTATTGTTTTATCTAAACTGTATAGTTGTTTCTTTTTCCCCCCAAAAAAGTTATTTTAAATAATGATGAAAAGCCAACATTCCACTAGCAGTTATTTGTAGTAATAAACATATAAACTACTAATACGAGCAAAAGTTGACTTATTAAAAGCATATTTCAGAAAAGCAGCATTAGTTACGCTTAGAGCTCTTGAATGGAATTGAGAGATTGAAGACAATTAAGGAAGAAAAGCATACAGGTCAATTTATCCTCAACAATGAATATTCATATTATTTCTGGTCACTGGGTAAATCTGCTTTTCTAATTCCTTTATTTAACTGTCGGAGGTTATAAAGATATTAAACCAAGATCTTCATATTATTAGGCACATAGTTAAAACATAAAACAAATGCAACAGGGATATCAGTAGTTTAAAAACCTATGCTCCCTATGTTTATTTCTCTCTGGTAAAACAACAGCGTCAACTGGAATTTGAAATGTTTTCTTTATTTAGATCTTGTAGGCTGAACAATAAGCCCTGACAGCTCCGTCTCAGCCCTCTCGAGGCCTGTACCAAATGAAGCCTAAACTCACCATTTAGCAACTGCACCGGCCATGGGATGTCTGGAATTTGTTGTGTGCACTCATCCTTAAAATGGAACAGCTGTCGTGAAAAGCTGTTACAAGACACCTAAATGGGCAAAAGGCTCCAGTGACACCCTTATCTACAACCTGATATGAACAGCTTTTGCTGCTACCCTGCTCCCATCTCTAGGTGTAAAGTTACATGATATAAGGGTCCAGAATACTCCACTCGGTAAAGTAGAAATCTATATGGCTTCTGTTCCTTTTCATGCCATTAATTGTGCATAGGATTAAATAATCTATAAAATGTACTTATTTAGTGTAACACATCTGTACGCCTGTTTTAAAAACATGCATTTTAGAAATCTACATTTTCACCTCCACCCCCTCCCACTTTAGTAAAAGCAATAAGACAGTCTTTGGGCCATGCTGTGCTTCCCTTACTCTCTGATTGACTATATAGCCTATAAGCCTGTAGACTAGTTTCATGAGGAGCTCAACCAAGATTTGGCCGTTAAGGATCAGAAAGCCATAGCAATATAGCAAAAATAGCTCTCAGGGGAAATATATCTTATTACTGCCAGAAAGAATATTTTTGTAAGAGAAGCATTTGTGTAATTCTTATTAGCTAAATAAAAGAGTGGAAATAACCAGAAGCATAAAGTCCCAAGGGTCTGAGCTCCCATCAGAGTCAATGGCAGATTTCCCACTGATTTCACTGGATACATAATCAAGACCAAATGTGGAATACAAAGAGGAAATGATCAGAGGAAAGACTCTTATTCACAAATGCATTCTGCATCTGCAAAGTTTGTACCTGCGATTGAATTGTGTTCATAAATTAGCCTAGTGCCTACCCGCCATACAACTGCGATGAGTTCCAGTTCTGGTGGGAAAATCGTAAGAACTACTTCGATTTAAAAAAAGAGAAAAGACAGCTTCATTTTTACAGATGCAAAGCCCAGCGTCATCAGAAGGTGCACTTTTCCGTGGACATCCCCCCCTGCAGCCTCTGCTCTCTCCTGTGCTCGCTCAGGTGACCCAGAGACCTGCCAGGCTCTGCAACCAACATCTTCCTTCCACCAAAGGCAGGTACTATTTCTTGCTAAAGTTTCTTTGATACATCAAATCCTCTCTCTAAACTCTATATTGCAGAGATTAAACAAGCCTGTAACCAGACAGGAAACGCTTGCCTCAACACTTTTATGCCGACATAAATATTGTTATAATTGCAACAGATGATCAGCCCCACTTCAGCCAAAGCTCAATACCGGCTTGTAGATGCTTCTTTTAACCAAGCCACAACTTGTTATTTAGCTGTGTGGATGAAATCCCATTCCCTACCTCTCACATCTACCTTTGGGATTTTGGTTGGCCAAATTTCCTTCCACTGCTCTTCCTATGAGCTATGATTCTCAGCAGCATACAATCCCCCCCTCTACTGATGTTCTGGCCCGGGGTTTATATCCTGAGACATGCTCTCCAGTGGGACACTATGGGTTAGCCACCCTACTTTCCCACGAATAATCTACTCTTTCAGGTGGAGTAAGAAATTGGAGTCCCAGAACAATAAGAATATCTATGGGAGTGAGGAAGAAATAAGCAGGGGAAGATGAGACTAACAGACTAATATGGAGTAAAACACAGCCAGGCAGACATAATAGTAGCATTTGCTGCAACAGGGTTAAGGATAAGTGATCCTAATTTGGATGCATCAAGACATACATATGTGCAAACCACAGACAATACTGAGTTCTGCTCCAGAGCTTGGCTTTACTCTCCACTGCAAGATGATCTACCTGTAGCAAAAGAAACAATCCCAACACAAAAATCGCTCTCCCTCTTGGAGAGTCCTCTCAGGAACCACTACACTTGCCTCAGTTCTGAGGCAGGTAGGTCATCTCAGAGCGAAGGGGGAATGAATCAAACCCCCTTTTTCTTCAACTACTACACTACATATTGGTCATCTACCATCCAAACAGATACTGCCTGCTTTGGGCACATCTGGAAACAGATGGCTCTATTTCTAAGATGGCTAGGTCAACTGTGTCTTGCTTCCCTGTCACAGATCACTGAAGTAGTGTATTAAATACTCATTCAGTATTAATAAACACATTTTAGATGCCCAAAAAAACAGTCTTCCATCTTAGGTTCACTATATTAAAACTATCTTGGACTAGGTTCCTTCTTACAGATTTGTCCAATTGTGTATTTGCTTCACACTTTTCAGCTCTTGTTCCGTGATGCTATCTGAACTTCCAATTCTTTAGTGTAAAGTGTTGTAGTTGGAAATCATGCAAAAAACTGTAACAGTGAAGAGCAGCTCTTTGAATGTTCCTGTTTGTCCCACAACACACTTGAGTGTGAATCATCTCTTTTAGTCCCTACTGTTGAGCTTTGATTGCCTTGAGTATTTCTGCTGCTTCCACTGCTGTTCTAAGCATTCTTACAGATTCACCATATTTCAGTTACCCTATCACCTTGAGGAAACATCCATTGGTATCCAGACACTTTAGCCTCTCATTTTTAGAGGTCTCCTGGAGTTGTTTTCATGGTTCAGAACTGCTAAGTCAAAGGTTCAAAAAACACGGGAGAACGGGGGGGGGGGGGGGGAAGAACCCCACACCACAAAAAATCCCCAAACCCAACTGCCTAGAGCTCTACCCCCTCGTTAACAAAAATGGATGACTTTGCTTCCAGCTGTTCGTTCCTTCAGCCCTACCACACTGAAATCCCTACTGAAACAAAGCCCTGGAGACAAATCCTGTGAGCTCACTACTCTGTAACTGGAGGTTTTTTAGTTTCATTGGTGTCATCTGACTGAAATCTGTCCCGTGGAACCCCACAGCTAATCTCATCCTTTTCTGTGATCCAGCAACGCATTGTACAATCACGATACTCCTCTCTGGATTTGTACTGCATTTTCCTTTTTCTCTCTCGTTCTTACTATTAATCCCCCCTCTTACTCCTGCACAGCTATACTGGGCTTATACTTCCAGCTACATAGTTGCAAGGTAAACCTCAATTTCATGTCTGGTCAGTGAACTTCATGACTGTTCTGTTTAATATATAGTCTGTTTTTTGTGGTTGCCACTAGACTCATTGTTTTACATCTGTTGGCATTAAAGCGTGTTTTCCACTGAATGACTCAGACACTTAAAAGATCCCAAATCCCTCTGAATAGGGTTGCATAAATTCTGAAGTGTTTGCTATTCCCTTCCTCTAACTTCAGTATCATCAGCTAACATTTACTATGATCTTACATCTGATATTCTCATTCAAATTATTTATATATGTATTATTAAAAAGATCAATCCCCTGGAGTATGCCACTAGTAACCTATTTCCAGCTAGAAAAATTATCATTTGCAGACACTGTATGTAACCTGTTTTGAGACATTGTTCAAGCCAACAGGCTATTTTGCTCCTCAGACCATGACTCTGTGGTTTAACCAGTGAGCTCCTTTATGAAACCTTATCATTTGTTAACGAGTCATTAATTCACACAGTTTCAATTTTCACAGCATTATTTTCTTCATAACGTGGAAAAATAGAACACTATGACGATGCATCTGGAAAGCCAGAATTCAGAGCACAGAATACATGCTTCTTTCTCAAGATTCCTAATTCTGTTTACAACATTTTTTCTTCTGACAAACAATAGCAAAAATACAAATAAGCTATTCAGAGGGATTTCAAATGCACAAACATTACAGTGTTAAATTTAGTTCTCCAGCCCTTTTTGCTCCATTTGTCCTGAGTTAGGGTCTTATTCATTTTTCCTTTAAAATCATCAGCATTTCTGTATCTGACAGTTGGCAAGTAGGAAGGGAAATAGTTTTAAAGATCAAATTAAGCAAACCTGATTGAATAATTCAGATTTGCCATGGGACTCAATTATTTCTATTAGAAACCCTTATTTTTCGCAGGAATAAGAAGTTATTTTCTTTGGCATCCAAATAATTATTTCTTTTACTTCTGGAAATGTTGAAGTAGTTGTTTCCTGAGGTTTTACCTGTTAACTCTTTCCTATTTTTCTTGAGGTTTTACCTGTTAACTCTAGCCAGAAACAATGACAGATGCTCCAAGAACAAGTATACAGGAAAACAAACAGGAGGTATTTTCCTCTTTGCTATGAAAAGCACAATATAAACAGATTTGCAAGCTGAAAACACTACAGTATTTAAATAAACCTGTCAAAAATTTGGATGGGTTCTCTTACAATAGAGATATTTCTCCCACTTAGTGTAAGTGCATTTATGGATACAATTAACCCTGCTGCAGAAGGCCTACACAACCATATGCAACATCAATGTGTCAACTAGCTGGATGTCACCACTGTCCCCATGTCTCTTTGGAGCAGAAGATCAAGGTTAACAGTGACCATGTCAATAAACTGAGGTGAGGCAGCATCACGCCTAACCACAAAATCCCGTGCACAGAACCACTCCCAGACGATGGGTGCACTCATCCACCACTGAGGAACTGCTCAGCCCTGCACAAAGGGTTGAAATTCCTCAATCCTAGGCAGCCTGCAGGATCAAGTCAATCAGGCACTGGGACTATGCTGCCTTTTTCAGCTCCAACTCTAAATACAGTAGCCCAGGAAAA
This sequence comes from Gymnogyps californianus, assembly GCF_018139145.2. Classification (NCBI taxonomy): domain Eukaryota; kingdom Metazoa; phylum Chordata; class Aves; order Accipitriformes; family Cathartidae; genus Gymnogyps; species Gymnogyps californianus. The sequence continues at coordinate 21,721,116 of NC_059471.1, forward strand.
GAAAGAGTAAAGCTATATGGTCCACATCCAGGGCCTTATGCTGATGGGGTACATGCAATTAGAGCGGACATCAATTGAAGGGCCTTGTGAATAACTGAAGGCTTCTTACAAACCACAATCAACACTACAAAATGTGCAAACTATTTGGAAGAGGAATCCCTGTATCAAAGTTCACTGTAAACCAACTGTATTAGACTTGATAGTTAATTTCCCAGGGGGAAAAAAAAAACAAAACAAAAAAAACCCCCAAAACACAACACACACCAAAACCCCCCAAACAAACAAACAAAACCTCCAAAACACCCACCTTTTATTTAAAGCCACCCCTGAGGGAGGGTTCAGGAAACTTTCTGTGCAGAAGCTTGCTTGTGATGGCAGAGACACTTAGCTATTGCCTGCTTTCCTCACCCCACCTCTGATCTTGTTCTATTCCCCTCCTCTTCCAGGGCAAGATGTCAGCTAGATGATACGGAGTCTCTAGGAAGTTACATAAAGCATAGAGTACAGAGCTGAAAGGGTTACTGACTTTGCTTGATTGCAGAAGCATCAGGCAGTAATAAGGCCCTGAGAGTTTTAATCTTTGAAGCAGAAATGTTACCACTTTTTAAGTATGTTTGAAAGCATTCCCAGGTTTTACAAAGAATGATAAAACTAAGCATAAGATGCTTTTTCCAAAAAAGATCTTCAAAATTAATGTAGACTATCTTATAGTTAAATATAGCTCAAAAAAGACAGCTGCAGCTAGAGCAAAACCTCTTGAAGAAACAGTGCCATTAAATCACTACATCTAACAACAGTCAATGAAAACCTTACATGAAAAAAAATCAAGTGGCAAGACAGGATTCAAGATTAAGCTAAGTACCAGTAATTAACAAAAAGACATACTGCTCTCTACAGAGTAGTGCAGAAGGCATTTTCCTCAAGTAAATTGATCCTGTTGCTACTGGAGTAAGATCCTACTTACTGTGATTGTAGAAGTGCTCCAGAGATCTGGTTGCAAGTATTATATGCTCCTCTTTGTACTGTACTGCTGTTACAACTATTGAGAAAGAAGTGCTTCCCCAACTTGGGGCACTATTAGCAGATTCAGTAACTAAATTCTGCTACACCACTCTTACTCTGCAATATGAAGGAGTGAACACCTCTACTTGAGGAGCAACTGAACTAAGTGAAATATATGGATGGGAACAGGTAAAACTGTAAAAATACACTATCACTCTTAAAGACACCCTGTGACCTTCAAGAGCACCTCCTATTTAGAGGTAATGGCTGTGTCTAAGCTGTACAGGAAGAATAGGCTCAGCAATTCATGTAGGTTTGTTAAATTTGATGACCTGCTTGCTCTCTTGCACCACAGGCTACTGACCTCTCTTTAAGCTTCTCCTCTGGATCATGTTAGAACTCAGAGATTTCATGCACCTCCCAGGAGTCTGAGCTGCAATACATTTAGCCCGTTCCAGAGTCCATGCAATAGTGTGAGCTCATGCTCAGACAGTAACTGTCCCTCTTTGGAGGGCTGTTAGCTTGGCCTAACTTCTCACCAACATATTTATCTGTAAACAATATGAAGATTGACAGGAGGACCAGGACACGAGGCCAAGAACCCCTCAAGACACATATGCTCAATGCAACTGTGCTTCTGAACCCATCAACAGTATCAATAAAAGGATCTGGGATGTGCAAAAGTCAGGTATTTATTTCCTTTGCAAACCCTGATGTAAAAAGATGATGAAAACAGTAACAACAAGGCATGCGGAGGTCAGCACCATATCCTAGCAGAGGATGAAAGATGATTCATTTTCAGGGACGCAGTACTGTTGTTCTGGCAGACTCCTCGCCATACATCATACTGTCCTGGTATAACAAAGCGACTCTTAAACTACTCTATCATCATAGCTCCAAATCGTAAGAGCAGAATTTTGTGCTAAACAAGTAACAGAAGTGTCTTTTTAGCCTCTGTGTTAAGAATAAGGATTAGGTTATCATCCTTGTTCTGTCTGACTCTTCCTAAGCTTTGAAATATATTGGCTAAATTCAAAGGAGTTTGGCAGAAGATTGCATCTCAGTAGTAGTTTAAGTTCACTCAAATTTCACTGAACTAAGGAGGCAGACAGAGAAGAGACGTTCCAAGTGCCCCTTGAAGGGCTCTGAGAAGGGAAAAGCCGCAGGGTAGATTCATGTGTTAGACAACCTACAGGAGAGCGACCCAGGTACAAACCAGGGGTTTGACCACAGTTGAAATTATATTGCAGCAGATGGCTGGCTCTCATTTGGTCTCTGCTAAAGCTCCTGTTCAACCAAAGTAATAGCTCCAGTAATCTTTGTATGCGAACAGTCTACTGCCTTTCTACCTTTGGCCAACAGCTGGCCTGGGCATCTTCTCTTCCTGCACTGACTTGATGCCTTTACAAAACCAGTGCTGCTGAGAGCTTCTGCTGGTCTTTGCAAAATGATGATTTGGGCTTAGAGAAAGGCTTCTTGCATTCTCTCAGCTCCATTATCTGCTCACTCAAGATGAGGTATAATGTTATCCATGGTAAATTCAAGAAAAATGTTTAAAAATCTCATTTAAAAAACAGGAAGAGGAGTCCCATTCCATAAAAAAAATTGCTTCAGGACATTACTGTTTCAAAACACCTGACGCATATTGTGTACTATAGCATGAACCTTGGCTACTAGAGTTTCCTCTGACTCCCAAAAATACCCATTTGAAAATAAAATCTTTGTAGTGCAGATTATTCATCTTAAAAACATTTAAGAATTGGCAACATGGTGAGAACATGCACTAGTCTTTTCTTCTTGCAAATAAAAGGTCAGATCTCACCTTGGTTTGACTTCACAGGAGCTGACTGCTGATTATTGACCCTTCAAGGTGCTTCTTTCTGAATGAAAACTGTCCGTGATTCAACATCATTTCAGTTACAGTCAGACTTTCAACTGCCTTGTGCAAATTTACACTGAGCATCTGATCATGAAAAGAGACCACGACAAAACCCATAACTAACCAGTCAGAAGAGATCAAAGACTGAAGAACACGCAATATTATTTGGGGTCAAGACAGAACTATAATGACTGAGCAAGAGAGGAGCCTACCTGATGCCTGCATACACTGAAATTGCAACACGCTTTAGGAGCATAGACAAAAGTAGAAATCCACATTCATAGCTGTATTTTATTAAAATGTGTTTCAATTGAAAAGTTGGAAGGATCTAGGGCGATATTAAAGAAAGAAATCAGTAGTGTAATTAGACATTTCTGGACTATTCAAACTCTCATTTCCCCTGAACGCAGCAGGAATGGAGCACCACAAGTCTGCTTTGATGCTTCCCTTTCCAATAAATTTTTGGTGCAGCATTTGGCAAAAAAAAGCTCCCACAGAACAACACAGGAAGTCATCTTATATAGATGGGCATGCACAACCACCACAATTTCTTCAGCCAGGCAGGGGCCACCAAATGTTCAACTGTTTATTACAACCGTCTTGAAAGGAAGGAGTGGTAGATTCTGTCTATGACATACATTCCGCACAATATATTATTTTCTTTCTTAAAAAATTATTCGTAATACAAAACTAAGCCCCAGAAAGGTTAGGGAGGACTAGGATGGACTGACTATTCAGCTTCATAAGCTATAAAACTAAATATAAAATACTTATGACCTTGGTGGTAAGCAGCAAGAAATAAAAGGGTAGCAATACTGAAAGATCAGTTATAAAATCATGAGTCAAGTTCAAAGACACATAAAATACAAGTAAAGTCTGTATTCTCATTTCGGACTCTGCTGGAGAAGCACAAACAACAATGACAAAATTGATCACATACAGCAACATGCTGTGCACTGCTGCGGAACTGCTTAGGAGAAGACCTAACCAAAGCCAAGACTCCAAAGTGCCAGAAGGTTAACACCAAACATCCTACGTTTTGAAGCACTAACAGGCCTGCCATAGAAGGTGGGAGCAGATGGGAAAGTTTCACCTATGTTGCTAAATCAAGATGCCAGTAAGCTTGAAGTACCTTCCCTCCACCGTTTCAGTTGCTTAACCTCACATCTCGGGTATATCGGCACCAATTAACTCAGGGTGCACCAGCACAGTATTCTCTACTAACATTATCAGGGAGTGAAGTGAAACACAATAGCACTTGATGTGGGATAATAGAGAGGTGAAAGTGGGCTTCTATCCAGCACAGAGACACTAGCAATAATTTTAAACAATCTTATGTGTCGGTGAATGCAAAGCATTATGACACCAGCGTGGGTTAACTAAGCCCACAGTATAGGCTGTTTCTTCATTAGGCAGTATGGCAAAGAAGAATATTTTTTCTCTATCTCTATTTCTACAAATAAGTTTTATTCCTAGCACGGCTTGAAACGACCCTTAAAAGCTTAATTGTCTTATATGTTAAATGGGTTACCTGCCCAAAGTAACACCAAATAATAGGAAAGGTCGAGAGAGGTACATATATTCAATGTCCATCACTAACAACTGTGAAGATATGGGATCCTTGCCCAAAGAACGGAGCAATTTCCTTAATGCTATAGTACATCAGGTGGAAATTTGCTCAATTTCCAAAGCATATGAAAGCAGAAGGGGTATACTGCAAATTTTGTCCTGTTCCTACGGCCTCCTGAGCAAAAGCCAGGCTCATGTTGCTTGTAATAAATTGGCAAGAGTTGGCAACACTAGAAACAGCGCATGAGGAGCTTGAGGAGGAATCTGAAATGATGCAGGGTCTGATTAATGGGCTAGAAAGAGAATTTTAGCTGCTGAAGCTTGGAAAGATTGGAAGTATGATTTGGGAATTAGGGATATCAAAACACAGGAGTTTGGAGTAATCAAGGAAGGAGATAATTAGCATAGAAAGAGCACAGCTTTTTGGAAGAGACACAAGGGCATACAAAAATGCTTGTTAACTCTAAGGTGCATTTGCAAGTCTGAGTTAAAACCCTATTCTTCCTCAGGGAATAATGCCCTGAATCTCCTTTTAAAATTAATCCTTTCCATTCTACTATTTTAAAAAGAATAGGTGCGGGAAGTTATTTAGAGTGGACACAGGCAGCCGGGTACTAGACTACGTCCTTGCTCTTGACTGATTGCGAGTCGGAATGAGAGAAATTTTGGCACACAGGATGCTGGCAGAGTTCAGCCCACGCCATGTGGAGACCCAGGATGGCTCCAGTCAGACCAGCAAGTTGCTTTTGTACCCGTACTGGAAAGGGAAGGAGACTCTTTGTCAGGGCAAGAAACACTTCAGGAGGCTGGCACCTCAGACAGAGGCACGGATTATGGTTTTACAGGACAGGAGGATGGTGTTAGCACCAGATTCCCTTTCACAGCTCTGCTGAAGGCCTCTCAACTTGCTAGCAGCTCCTGACATAGACCTTTAGTGCCGCACTGGAATTAAAGGATTTAGCATCAAGAAAATCTGTTATTGACTCTTCTTGGAAAAGTGACATTGATCTAGTCAGTGTTAGTGTCTTATCTATAATATACACTGGGACAGTTCCAGTAAAACTATTAGGGCCTGCCTAAAAGTACAACCTTGTTCTTAAAGTCTTTGCTCTGCACTAGTGCTTGCCACATTACACTTTGCTGCACTAAAAGGCAGACCATGATCCCCATGGGAGTTCAAGTGGGGCCTGCAAGCTTGACTAATAGGCTAGCCTCTGTCTCACACTTCTTAGATGAGCTACTGTAATTCAGGTGTGATGGAAATGGCAACCTGTTTCCTGATCTCTTCTGAGCAAAGGAATGCAGGCACCGAAAGATGCAGATAGTCACTGAGATGGACATAGGGAAGGTGAGGGGTGAAGGGAAAAATCAAGTGGGGGAGAACAGATTTTCAAAAAGAAAGTGTAAACCCTTCAGGTGTTTGCACTTACCTCCTTCTGTCACTACCTACATCTCTCAGCTTAGCCCAGCATAACTGAGAAGACCAACAACTGTACAAACACTATATTCTGCATCTACCACTATTGTGCTGAGTTTGCATGCTGTCTGTAAGAGGTGTAAGTCCAGATGTCTGCTTGGTACAAGCCATGCAAAGGGAAATCCACAGACACAATATTAAAGAGATTAGCTTCCCCTCCCAAAAAAAGGAAAGCGCTTAGTCAGAGCAGAAGTCTCTCCTCCAAAGTTATTTACTGTCTTCGGGACTGGAAGCTTATTCATTATAAAATCCACAGTGTTCCCCCTCCCCTATCCTTTCTCTACTCTTGTTCATCTTGTGGTTTGTAACAGTTTGGAAAACTTTAGGGGCATTCCTAAGTGGTTACAGATGTGTAAGGATGCACACTACAGGCCACTTCATCAAGAGGATGACATAACCCTGCATGCCAGCTTCAGAAGTAGCTCATTTAATACTGAACTCGGAGACACAATTGTCCCAGACTCGCTGTGTGCCTGTTGAGAGTGATGGGATTATAACAGCAGCTGCCAGTGCTCTGTTCCAAGAAAGCTCACAGCATTATTCAGTCTTGAGTTCCCTCTTCCTCTGTGAAGCCATTTGATCCTTAATCTCTTCTATGGATTCTTAACCCTTTTGATGTACTTCTCCCCTCGACAAAGTTTTACACACACATCTTTATACCAAAATATGGGTGAAGACTATTAGTAAGATGTCACAGTTGCACATCTATTTTGAACACTACTTATAAGTACTTGTCAACCATGCATTTGCATGAAGAACTGTCTAGCATGTATTTTATGAAATTAACTATAGAGAAATAATATTTTAAAACCCATTGCACTGCTTTTCCTGAATCAGACTAACTGGAAAATGTTAGCATGATGCTGCAGGGTACCTGTGACCATGGACTACTAATACAACTAGTTCCCTGTATCGCAGTAGTACCTGCCATGTGCTTTCCACAGAACAAAACACCACTACTGCTTAAAAAGACTCAAAGTTAATAGTTGTTACGAGACTTCTGCTCTGTCCTTTACTCTGTCACTATTCTGCTGGGACACTCTGGTCAAGACCTACTTTGCTTTATCCCAGCAATCTCTTGTATAATTAAAAGATAACTACAACTTGCTGTGTATGATCAGGTTTCTTTCCCATATGAACCGAGATGTCAAGACACTAACATGATAGCTTGGGACAAGAAGTGGCTTTTACAAGGACGATGATTCCAGCATTGTCAAAAAACAGAGACAAAAAAAGCCAGTGCCTTGAGAATTAGCCAAGAAGATGCCAGTCTGTGATAAGGAGATGGTGGAACTGGACTGAAGACAGTCCTGGTTGAAGGGAAGTAGAAACTGCACAAAGGGTTATCAACATTACAGTAACTAAAGAAACAACAAGAAAAAACTATGTGGGGGAGTATTTTGTGAGACAGGTAGGAAAAACAGTGTGATTTGCTAGATGTCAGAGGAAACCAATAGCTTACTGAATAAAAGAAGGTGAATGGATGCAAAAGAGTATGAGACACAGCAAAAGATGTGTTATTTTTGGGGGGCAGGACTGCTGGAAGAAACAGAAAAGAACAATCCTGAATGCTGCTGATAGCAGAAAAGACGACAGAGTGGCTACATCAGATCTTGATTTCTCCTTCCCTTAAAGATCTCGCATAAAGTGGAAGGGAATACATGGAAATCAACACTGACAAATGGGTTGGGAAAATAACTGGGAATTGAAACAGTAGTTCAAGTAGTTCAAGGCTGGAAAATGGCACAGCCAGGGAAAAAAATGACCTTGAACTAGCACTGGTGAAATTCCTCTACAGGAAGAGTATTATACAGCTGTAATATTTCAATACTGTTATTAAAATGTTTCATACATATTTCTTAAGTAGAAACGTTATTCATCACAAGGGTTTCTTTTTAACCACCTGATCATTGGTATATAGCCCCTTGTAATTCCCCGCCCTGTTCTTGTCTATTTACTCAGTTCCCACTATCAGAAAATCCAATAAATCTTTATTGAGTTAGACTTATTATGAACATATCTCTTCTCCAAGGAACACATTTTAATAATTTAGATGGCAGCTCTATACTGCATCATTTCTTTGACTTCAGCGGATGATGCAGTGGGCTAGAAAGCTAACTTAGATGGACGTAAAATTACCACATTTCCACGATTATCTTATGTTCTAGTATTCAGTTTGGCATATTTGGTATGTATGAATAGTTACTCTATTCAGCCCCCCCCCCCCCCCCCCAAAAAAAAGATTTCAAGGAATATATCATCTTGCACACAGCACAGTAAGTAGCACTATCAAATATGACACACGTACCCAAGTCATGAAAGAAATTACAAAGCACTGCAAGCTATTGTTTGAAGGCAAATATGGCAGAATTAAAGTCACATTAAAACTCACCTGAGCCTTACAGGGACACTGCTCAAGCCCACAGCAATATTCTACAAGAAAGCTGACGGCCATTTGGGATCTTTTCACCATAAGAATTCAACAATAGAAGATTTAGTTTACCACAGAGGGGGAAATCCCCAGCTTTCCAGTGAGAGGCAGAGAAAGGTCACAACCTATTAGTCTATAAAATCACAGCAATAATTACTTTAACATACGAACTTTCCCATCCTCTCAGCCTTCCAGCCTCAGGCTCCAACAACAAAAGCATCCACCTTCCCTGGTAGATATGAAAACTATTCTTAAAGGAATTAATTTGATTTAAAACATCCCTATCAAGTGTTTTAAACAGCATCTCTGATAACACTATGTGGTAGAAAACATATATTGGCCCATGCGTAAAATAAGAATCTGGGAATCTCTTCTTCTCCATTGATATAAAATTCAGCTTCTTGCTTTATGACCTTAAGACAGATTTCAAACCCGTCACTGGCTCAAGGCTAAAAAAAAAAAAGAGACTTAATTTGAGCTGCTGGCCAGTATAGATTGGAAGGAGGAAGTTCCACAGTCAGAAAAAAAAATTGTGCAGAGGAAACCTCTTTGGATATCTGGTTTAATAACTAAAAATCCCCAAAACAGGCAGACCATAGGAGGCTGACTGGGCTTTGGAATGCTAAATCCTAACTGCAAAGTGCAGGTGTGGCAAAGAAGGGCTCTGCAAGTCACTGTGATGACCACAGCACAGCAATGCAGCCACATTTTAGACTATCAAAGTGATTTTTCAGCTTAAGACAGCACTAGCTGCTTTTTATGCTTCATAGCTGAGTTCTGGCACAGATATTTAAAACTTTCCAAACTGTTTAACAGATCACACAAACAGCCAGCAGTAGCTAAGCAGGGAGAAAGGGCTCTAACTCAGTAATGTATTCTACTGTGATAAATTCCCTTTCAGTGAGGCTGTGACTCCTGTCCTAGTTGAGTCCCCTCGGAAGAAAAAGGAAAATGGAAGGAATCAAATATAAAGCAAAGAACTCGCTGAAATGACTCCTCAGGGCCTTCCCTGCAGTGTTGGCACTCAAAGCTGTACCTGGGCTCCAGTAAGTCTTTAGCCACAGCAACACTAATGGAGGGCACTTTGGAAAAATGCCCTTCAATCCCCTGCTGTGACTGCTGGACTACTCGCAAAATTTCTCCCTCAAGTCCTTTCTGCTCTTTCGAAGCCCTACTGGAATATGCACCGCACAGTCTGGGGCAAGGCAGCAGCTTTCACTGGATGGGACCTTTCTTGAGGTGGTTAATTGAACAGGTGCAGGGGGCCCAGGGAACGAGCGGGAAGCAGGACTGTGGCTGCTGCCCCGCACAGCTCAGGGGCCCTGCAAGGAGCCAGCTGAAGAGAAAAGGAGTCAAACTGGAAGCTGCAAAAGCTGCTCCTCAGCTGTCTCTGAGCAGCCAGAGAGAAAACGGTGTACATCCAAGACATATGAGAAATAAACAGAAAATCTTATCTACAAAAAGATGCAGGTACATTAGTAGAGATTAAGTTTTGAAGCACTATATGCCTCCGAGTGTACACAAAAAGCATGTGGTGCGGGCAGCAACCATTGTGAACTGGAATGAATGCAGCTGCACCCAAGTGCACCTATGCGGGGATATATGCCAGGGTGCTGGCTGTACATATCTGGGCAGCAATGGGTAGAGAAGCTGGAGGGAAGCAACCATGCCAGTGAGGGTGTGCTGTGTGCAGATTTTAAACACTGGATGTCTCTCTGTATATCAACAGGGAAGCCCACAAGAGGCAGAATACAAATCACAACTGATTTTATTTCAGCCAAAGCTAGCAGCAAGCAGAGACTTCCAGGGGACTTGCACACATGTGTTCAGACTCACTGTACTGAGACTGAGGAAAGAGCATTCCTTATGTTGCTCTTGACAGGAGTAAATGATTAAAATTCAAGTTTCCCCAGAACCGCAAAGCCAGCCAGAGGCTACTGACCCAGAGGCAGCTATTGAAAGACAGCAGGTGTGAGCAGATCTTGCTGCTCTTCTATTGCTAAATCTCACATTAGATGATGTTTGAAACTAGTAGTGTTGAGGGTGAGCTGGGCTGAAAGGGGCAAAAATAACACTGGATGTAAACAATAGCTTAAAAAAGGGGGAGCATAAAATAACCTACTAGAAGTCTCAGCAGTTTGCCCCGAGTTTTGACCACCATTGCTCAGGCAGATACGTTCCATACTAAAAGAAACAGATTTATGACAAGCTTCTAATTAAACTGTCTGAAGGACCAGTAAACTTCTGCATGCTATTGTTTTTATGCCACTTTCAACAAAATTAATGCCAGTGTTATGCGTGACTGGGTCTATCCTTGCTTGTCTGCTGTGCTGCCTTTTCCCAGTTCCCTGTTTTTATGATCTACATTTCCAAACGTCCATCAGTGCTCCAAATTCAACAGCAAAAAATCTTGTCTGTTCCTGTATTCTTTCACAGAGCAATAAGAAAAACTTATGATGTGTCTGTCAACATATTTAATGCAGCTTTGCTTCTGCTGCTGAGACACAGCTATTTAACAAAATAGCAGCCAGTTCAGAATTTGAACAATTGATCTGCTTGTTTGTGAAACACCCTGAGTGCCTCCTCATTTATCATCAGCCATACATAGGTGCCTGTACTACATTCAAAAGAAAAAGACAGTGGTAAAGTCAGAGCACATACATATTTCAAAGTGCTATTTAGGAAACCTACTTTGAAATTTGGAAGTGCTGTTGACAAACTTTGTTGCATTTTAAAAGTTACAATTAAATACATACACACCTTTGTATGCATATCTAATGTGCAAAGCAAGGAAGCTACTCCAAAACCCAGTGAACATCCATTATTGTTACTGCTAACGTCAAGTTCTTCCATTTGCAGCTTTTGTTCTATGGTTTTGACCTTACTAGACCTCTTTTTCACACAGGCTCCCTTGCCAGCACACTTTAAAGAAATTTTCAGATATGTAAATATTTGAAGACAATGGAATTGAGATAAAAACAAGACCTATGCTGAAGCTGGTTTTCATTTGAGGAAAAAATTCTTGCTTTTTCATGTATCAGTAAAGTAACTATGAGATTTCGAGTGTTTGGTAAAATACAATCAATTAATAGTTACCTCAAATACTGTTATTAAAGTGTTCATCTGGCTGCCTTTAAAATTCAAACTGCTTTAGCCCTAGGTGACATTGTTATTTAAAATTGTAGGTTAAAGCCAGCAAAACCAAGGATTCTTCTTTAGTCAGGGACTGTTCACTTTGTTTTTCTTTATTTCTTATATAACTTGGATATATCAAGCTCATATTCAAATCAGTTCAGACAAATAGCAACTGCTGCTACTAAAAAAAAACAGAACTGAAAAATCCACTGATCTGAGAATCCATCCATCCATCCATCACTTGTTAACTGTTGCAGAACTGCCCCTCTCCCATCCTCAGCTCTGCAGCACCCATTGAGATATCTGTCCTCTGAATATATGGGAAGGCGGGGGGGGGGCAAATCCTAGGACCATGTGAAGTGATGGGAATGCTCTTATAGGCACTTGTGGGGATCCAGAATCAGGAAGAGGACCAAAGACTAAACGCCTAGGGACACAAGCCAGTTTACTTCACATGGCCAATGTATCTTGACTTTCTGTACATAGCACAAACAGTTACACTACCTATAGAAAATTGCTTGTGAAAACCCAGACTCAGGTTACTCTGAAGACACTGAAAGGTACTATTACAATTCTTGTGCTCCATTTTGAGGCTGGACATTTGGAACGTGAATAATGCCATTAACCCAGGAGGAATAGGTAAGCCCCATGGTTTTTCAACGACTTAGTTTTTGTCTGCACTAATTTTACCTCCAAATCTGCATGTCTGAAACTCCACACTCTTCAAGTCTGCTTAAAGTGATTACGTCTTTTCAGTAAATCTTGGATTGTTCTTTCTCCCAGCTGCAGAACTGTCTGCCTGCAATTTCTCAAAAGAGCGCCAGGATTTCATGTCCATTGGCCCCTGCATTCCTGCCAAAGCCCTGCAGAAATGAGAGCTGCTGCAGCTGCCAGGGTTTATTTACACACATTCCTGCCTCAAATTGAATTAATGAGCATAATTTAACTCAGGCAATGTCCTCCACAGCTCTTGTTTCTCTTTGCCCCTCTTGACATTTCTTTCTCTCACACAACCCCTCTTGTAGTCTGTCTTAAAGCAGTATCTAAAGTGATTTTGGTGTAAAAAGTAACTGCAGACACATTTGAGCTGATAAACTTGTACATATCTGCTTACAGCCTACTTTATGGAAAGCCCAAGATCCCCTTAATGAGTATCCAGAAGGTTAACTTGAACTTACTTGCTCTGTTCAATTCAAGTTTCTCAGTTTAGCAACAAGCTTCCACAGTTTAATCACTTACAAAAGACCCAACCTTGGAAAGAGCTCTGATGCAACAGATTAGAGCAGCTGATGCTACAACATACCTACAGTTGTTAACATTCACACACTATATTTAGTAAATCTTTTCTACACAGGTCTCCAGCCTATTTCTGCCCTTGGAAATCTGAAATTCTGCATCCACAGCATAAGGGGTCCCAACACTAACAAGCCCTGTGGGTACTGTAACGGACACATCACATACAGGAAGCTCCTGTTATGCCACTAACCAGACCAACGCAGCGTTTCCCATGTGTTATGTCAGAGACAGAGCACAAAAATATTTCTCTAAATATTCATACCCAGGTGACTAACAAAGCCCATTCTTCCCTCTATTATCACCCTGTATGGTGTCTCTCTCACACACTGTGTATATTACATGAGGCTTGAAAGACATAGAACAAAACCCATATACTTCTACTAGAAGAGTGGGAGAAAAGGAACTAAAATCTTTAATGATAAATTTGCTGCATCAGCACTACGCCAGCATCATAGACAAGAACATTGCTGGCAACGGACGGGCTACACCTGTCCCAAAGAGGGAAAAGGATCTTTGCACAGCAGTTAGCAGGGCTTATTGAAAGAGCTTTAAACCAGATTTGAAGGGGGAAAGGGATAAAACCAGGCTCACTAGAGATAAGCCTGCCAGCAGCACACCAATGTTTGAGGGACAGCGTGCTAGCGAGGTCCTTTGGTCTGCCGTCTCAGTGGAGGCAGGCGATGGAGATCCATGTGGCAGCAAAGACACAAGGCTTATTGATGTGTTAGAAACTACGGAAGCACCTGAGAATGGTCACATAGGAATTAGGGCTTCTCCCTCCAAAAAGGTGGCAGGATCAGTAGCCCAACTGAAGTGCATCTGCACCAGTGCATGCAGCATGGGCAACAAACAGGAGGAGCTGGAAGCCACTGTGCAGCAGGAAAACTATGACATAGTTGCCATCATGGAAACATGGTGGGATGACTCGCACAACTGGAGTGCTGCAATGGATGGCTCTAAACTCTTCAGAAGCGATAGGCAAGGAAGGAGAGGCGGTGGGGTAGCCCTGTATGTTAGGAAGTGTTTTTGATTGTCTGGAGCTTAATGATGGTGACGATGGGGTTGCGTGTTTATGGGTAAGAATCAGAAGAAAGGCCAACAAGGCAGATATCATGGTGGGAATCTGTTATAGACCGCCCAACCAGGATGAAGAGGCAGATGAAATATTCTATAAGCAGCTGGGAGAAGTCTCACAATCGCTAGCCCTTGTTCTCATGGGGAACTTCAGCTTACCAGATGTCTGCTGGAAATACAGTACAGCAGAGAGGAAACAGTCTGGGAGGTTCCTGGAGCATGTGGAAGATAACTTCCTGACACAGCTGGTGAGCGAGCCAACTGGGGAAGGCGCCCTGCTGGACCTGTTGTTCGCGAACAGAGAAGAACTTGTGGGTGATGTGATGGTTGGAGGCTGTCTTGGGCACAACAATCATGAAATGATGAGAGTTTTTGATTCTTGGAGAAGTAAAGAGGGGGGTCAGCAGAACTGCTACCTTGGACTTCTGGAGGGCAGACTTTGGCCTGTTTAGGAGACTGGTTGACAGAGTCCCTCGGGAGGCAGTCCTGAAGGGCAAAGGAGTCCAGGAAGGCTGGACATTCTTCAAGAAGGAAATCCTAAAGGCGCAGGAGCAGGCCGTCCCCATGTGCCAAAAGACAAGCCGGTGGGGAAGACGACCAGCCTGGCTGAACAGAGAGCTTTGGCTGGAACTCAGGGGAAAAAAAAAGGACAGTTTATGACCTTTGGAAGAAGGGGCAGGCAACTCAGGAGGACTACAAAGATGTTGTGAGGTTATGCAGGGAGAAAACTAGAAGGGCCAAAGCCCAACTAGAACTTAATCTGGCAACTGCCATAAAAGACAATTAAAAATGTTTCTATAAATACATTAGCAACAAAAGGAGGGCTAAGGAGAATCTCCATCCTTTATTGGATGCAGGCGGAAACATAGTGACAAAGGATGAAGAAAAGGCTGAGGTACTCAATGCCTTCTTTGCCTCAGTCTTTAATAGTGAGACCAGTTGTTCTCTGAGTACCCAGCCCGCTGAGCTGGAAGACAGGGACAGGGAGCAGAATGAAGCCCCCATAATCCAAGGGGAAATGGTTAGCGACCTGCTACACCACTTAGACACACACAAGTCTATGGGGCCGGATGGGATCCACCCCACGGTACTGAGGGAGCTGGCAGAAGTGCTCACCAAGCCACTTTCCATCATTTATCAGCAGTCACGGCTAACCAGGGAGGTCCCAGTTGACTGGAGGTTAGCAAATGTGACGCCCATCCACAAGTAGGGCCGGAAGGAGGATCTGGGGAACTACAGGCCTGTCAGTCTGACCTTGGTGCCAGGGAAGGTTATGGAGCAGATCATCCTGAGGGCCATCACGTGGGCACATACAGGACAACCAGGTGATCAGGCCCAGTCAGCATGGGTTTATGAAAGGCAAGTCCTGCTTGACTAACCTGATCTCCTTCTATGACAAGGTGACCCGCTTAGTGGATGAGGGAAAGGCTGTGGATGTTGTCTACCTAGACTTTAGTAAAGCCTTTGACACCGTTTCCCACAGCATTCTTGAGATGGGTGTACTCTTTCCTGGGTAAAAAAACTGGCTGAATGGCTGAGCCCAAAGAGTTGTGGTGGAGTTAAATCCAGTTGGTGGCCGGTCACAAGGGGTGTTCCCCAGGGCTCAGTATTGGGCCCAGTTCTGTTTAGTATCTTTATCAATGATCTGGACGAGGGGATCGAGTGCACCCTCAGTAAGTTTGCAGACAACACCAAGCTGGGCAGGAATGTTGATCTGCTTGAGGGTAGGAAGGCTCTGCAGAGGGATCTGGACAGGCTGGACCGGTGGGCCGAGGCGAATTGTATGAGGTTCAACAAGGCTAAGTGCCAGGTCCTGCACTTGGGTCACAACAACCCCATGCAATGCTACAGGCTTGGGGAAGAGTGGCTGGAAAGCTGCCCGGTGGAAAAGGACCTGGGGCTGTTGGCTGACAGCTGGCTGAATATGAGCCAGCAGTGTGCCCAGGTGGCCAAGAAGGCCAATAGCATCCTGGCTTGTATCAGAAACAGTGTGGCCAGCAGGACTAGGGAAGTGATCGCCCCCCTGTACTCGGCACTGGTGAGGCGGCGCCTCGAATGCTGTGTTCAGTTTTGGGCCCCTCACTACAAGAAAGACATTGAGGTGCTGGAGCGTGTCCAAAGAAGGGCAACGAAGCTGGTGAAGGGTCTGGAGAACAAGTCCTATGAGGAGCGGCTGAGGGAACTGGGGTTGTTTAGCCTGGAGAAAAGGAGGCTGAGGGGAGACCTTATCACTCTCTACAACTACCCAAAAGGAGGTTGTAGTGAGTTGGGTGTCAGTCTCTTCTCCCAAGTAACAAGTGATAGGACAAGACGAAATGGCCTCAAGTTGCACCAGGGGAGGTTTAGATTGGATATTAGGAAAAATTTCTTCACTGAAAGGGTTATCAAGCATTGGAACAGGCTGCCCAGGGAAGTGGTTGACTAACCCTCCCTGGAGGTATTTAAAAGAGGTGTAGATGTGGCACCTAGGGAGATGGTTTAGTGGTGGACTTGGCAGTGCTAGGGTAACAGTTGGACTCAATGATCTTAAAGGTCTTTTCCAACCTAAACGATTCTATGATTTCAGCAACACTTTAAACCCCTAAATCCACAGGAAAAAACAGATTGCTTGGCGCACAGTAGTTTGGCTTTCTGGGAAGAGTATTCTCTTGTGAAGTTCCCACAACACCATATCTATCCAGTTAGGCTGATTGATGGAGAGGATTTTCCCTCCCCTAAACAAGACTAACAAGATCCTTAAGTATATTTCAACAAGAAATTGATATATTTCAGGACTTGTGGTTGAAACCACAACAAATTCTATGGACCTGAGTTTGCAACGCCTACAAATAGAAACTATTCAAGTAGTTCCAGTAAAATCAGTAGGACTGACAGAGAGACACAGCTACTCACCACAATCACAGAGCAGACAGGCACTCTGGGATGGGAAGAGTTCAAAGGATCATCCCAGGATGAGCCTCTCCTGAAAAACTTACTCCTGCTGGAGAATGTAAGACTGATTTTTGAGGCACATGTCAATTCTCTTCCACATATACAGCATCAGAAACCAATACATACAAAACTGCTTGACATCCCATTGCAGAAAGTAGCTTAAAGCATGAAGGCAGCCAACAACTGGGGGAGGGTGTGTGTGCATCTTTGAATGTCCAAAATCGAAATTTTGAACTCTCGAGCAGAAGTCTGCTCTAGCTGCAACTGGTACAGACTGGTTGTAAATTTTGGTAACATTTGGAATAAACAGAAGTGGCATGGCCTGAACCCTCTGACTTAATAAAGAGATATGAGATACTACCCCCAATTACAAGGCTGATCATGTGTTGTGCTTCTGCATATAGACTATTTAGATGAGGAAAATCAGGGGCTTGGGATTCCATGCCAAAAAGAAGGGTCCATGAAAAGAAATTATTTGTCTTGGAAAAAATGGGGGAGAGGGTCTGGAAAGAAGGTGAAGATGCTGGCTGCAGGAAAGATCCTGGAAGTAGTAGAAAATCCCAGAGAACAGGGACATGCATAGACATGAATGCTGGGGAATGGCCAGGGACCTTGACCAGTAACATTTGTGGGTGGTCAACACTGACAGCAGGGGCACAGCACAAATCAACCCAACTCTCTGCCCAGCTTTCCCAGGCCAGCAGTGACCTCCCTGCAGGGAAGGGAAGTCAAGACCTAGGAACATAATGCCATGGTAGGAGAAAGCAAATGAGAACAATCAAGTAGGGTAAGAATGTCAGGTGCTCTGGTTCTGAAATAAACCCCAGTATCCAGATCCACTACAGGTTGTCATTTACTTCGTCTTGCCTGTGACAGCCAGCACTTGGCTAATTTGACTCCTTGCAGGCCACTTTCATTAGAAGCTGATGCAGACTCTATATGGCTTTAAAACAATTCTGCTTGCTTGCACAGGAAAAGCATGATAAACACTTATTTTTCTGACTTCTAACATCAAAGGACCAGAAGACACCTACTCTTCACAGTCCCAGCTCTAAACCCAGCCAGTAATTTCACTTAGAAGCTCGCTCTCTGTCCCCTCTCTGACTATTTCCAACTCTTCAATATAATTCCACACCCCTCAGTAATATTTTCTCCCTTACACACAGTTGAAATCAAATATACTTGCCACTAAATGTTTATTGGGTCCTTGGAAAACATTTTGGATTTTGTGGCTGCTTTTCATACATCTTTTGGTCTGTGTGAAGATGCCAGTGATTCAGGAGTTCAACTGCTCTTCACATATATTCTGAATGAACAGCAGTGGTGAGACCCATCAGCTCAATGAGATTCTACCTAACCCCAAATGACAACAGCACTTTTTATAAGCACTTAAGGAAAACTGTTTGACAGAGCCTTATTTTTTGTTGTTCTGCTCCCCACCAGATATTTATCTTGTTACTCCATATGCTCACTTCTCCCTCCTCCATTTTTTGAAATTTCTTTTTATACTGGCATCCAATTTTATAAAAGCACAATGAAAGTCAACTGTATGACACTATCAAAGAAATTCACCATCACTTCCTCTGACACTTATATCATTAGAGTGGAGAAACTTCACTTGGGCTGAATCAAAAGAAGCATGGCCAGCAGGTCAAGGGAGGTGATTCTCCCCCTCTGCTCTGCTCTTGTGAGACCCCACCTGGAGTACTGTGTTCAGCTCTGGGGCCCCCAACATAAGAAGGACATGGACCTGTTGGAGTGAGTCCAGAGGAGGGCCACAAAGGTGATCAGAGGGCTGGAGCACCTCTCCTATGAAGAAAGGCTGAGAGAGTTGGGGTTGTTCAGCCTGGAGACAAGAAGGCTCTGGGGAGACCTTATAGCAGCCTTCCAGTACCTAAAGGGGGCCTACAAGAAAGCCAGAGAGGGACTTTTTACAAGGGCATGTAGTGATAGGACAAGGGGTAATGGCTTTAAACTGAGGGAGGGTAGATTTAGATTTGATGTAAGGAAGAAATTCTTCACTATGAGGGTGGTGAGGCACTGGAACAGGTTGCCCAGAGAAGTTGTGGATGCCCCATCCCTGGAAGGGTTCAATACCAGGCTGGATGAGGCTTTGAGCAACCTGGTCTAGTGGAAGGTGTCCCTGCCCATGGCAGAGGGGCTGGAACTAGGTGATCTTTAAGGTCCCTTCCAATCCAAACCATCTATGATTCTACGAAACTGGAAAGGCCTTCCCTGAATGCAGCTTCTGTTGAAGCAAAGCTTGAAGTGGTTAATTCTCAAGCTTCTCTGAATTAGAAATAGCCTAAAAATATTCCTTTTTGGTACACCTCTCAAATTCTCTCAGAACTCCAATACAAGAATATTTCTTCCACACATGAAAATGAAATGCCAAACACTGGCTGTTCTAGTGTATGTACATACACTGCTGCATAAAACTCTGCAAGCAACAGCTTACACAGATACAGGAACCACAGGACTAATAAAAGAAATACCAAAATAAAACCTTTTAGATGTTTACTAAAACAGATGCTTACACCAAAATATTGCACAAAAGTAGTCCTTGCAAAGGTGATAGTCATTTTTTTGTAGACTCTAAAATTACACTCTGCTAACCACACTACATTCTTTTCTAGTCACTCACACATTTTGCACACCCGTGCGATGGCAAGCAATGAATTGAGTATGGCATGGAAACTTTGAAAGCCAATGTTTCTTCATTTTACCCTTTATATTCCTTGCCCTCTCTCCAACTAAGAATCCTACTCCCTCAGCATCTCATTTGCTCAGTACTGGGTGCAGCTCACAGACTGTTACAGGTGGAACTTATGGGTGGTAGGTGTTCACCCTCTTCCTTCCCAGAAACCTTCTGAAAATGAGAAATGCTCCGAACACAGGATTTCAATCTAAATGAGTCCATCACTTTAGAGAATGAGATGAAGGAAATAAGTTTGCATACAATATTGTTCTGGTTCATTTCTTTGAAATGAATTGGCATCTCCCAGTTGCTGAACAGGGTAAGAAGTACCTTCAGAGAAATGAGAAATGCTGTTTGACACCATGAATTTGGGCTGACACATTGAAAACAAAAAAGCCGTTTTGCATCAATTCGAACATTTATTCTACAGTTCAGCCACTGTACTGAATCCTTCCTTCTCCTCCCCCAGCATCCTCCAAAAAGCACTCCATGCTATAGAGAAAGGATGTTTATATTTACTTGTCTTTTGTGTGTGTGTGTGACAACACTACTGTCCAAGCTTTCTCTGCACTGGCCTGCTGACTCTACAGTAAGCACCAAATTGCCTTCAGTCATATACTGGAAAAGGGAGATATGTCCCAAGCTGCAAGATGGAGCCCTGCAAGATGCTTGGCAAGAGACGGCAGCTCTTAGTGGTGAAAGAAACTCGCTTCCCAACATCAAGCTACTGAGAGGTGCTGTAGTTGAGTTTTATGCTACAGAAACCAATGGTGGCACATCTAATCACAAGCAGCTCCTTCACCCTTTAGGCATTAAGTTATGGACAACACCTGTTTTATTCTCTGTCCTTGTTTCCTATTAATCCTATTGAATCACATACTACTCTAAAGAAAATACAGCTCTGTGGAAGTGTAAGTATGTACCTGCTTAGCACCACTGCTATAACACTGTTACTCTTTTCCACAGTCTCCTTCCTATGCCTTCTGACAAGGTTACTGGTATAGAAATACCAGCTCAAGTGATACACCTACCTAAATGAGAAATTACACTCCACAAGCAGGTGCAGTTTGACTTCCCACACAGACACCCAAAGGCACTCCCAAGACTTACAGCGTTCAGATTAGGATTGCTTTTTGTCAGCCACATCCACCAACAGAGAAGCAGCACAAGATACCATTGTTACCCCCAGCTGTCAAGTTAGTGGGAAAGCCATAGGGGACAGACTGCACCGGCTGACCCACGGCAGCGGGCAGGGGACTTGGGAGGGCTGCACTCCTTCCAGCCTCATTACTCCTGAAGCCTGTGTACCCACATTTGCCTTAGAACAATATAAGAGATCATTTCCACTCCTCAGGGCTTTTTGGATCAAATTTTGACATAATACAATTGGGAAAAAATGATCTCATGAAACTTATACTGCAGGGAGGAAAGGGAATAAAGGTATGTTTCAAACTGATCTGGAAATATTTTCCCATATGAAATAGTTATGCTTGTGTCTTACAAAAATGCAACCCAACCAGAACAAGAAAGAAACAGTGGCATAGAGCACAAATTCAGCTAAACATGCAAAAAATCCCCCACAAACAAAACCCCTTTATAATATGTAAATTCGAATAAAAACATAAACATGACCCTCCTGTCCCCAGGGAATGAAGGGAAAAACAACATCCCAACTAAATCCCAAATATCTGCTATCTGGGCTTTCCTGCATCCATCAGAAAACAAAGTGACTTAAGTGTGACCAAAGCAAGCTATAAAACCACTAATTCCAACTCACAGTCAGTCACCTCCTGCCCTCTGGAACAGATCCCATCTGCTGCTCCTCTTACTTTCTAAAGAAGCCACAGCTTCATTGCTATGAGCTTAAATGATCTTTTAAAAACCATCTTACATACACAATTACCCTACAACCTTCCTTTCTTCGTGTCCTAGAGATCATAGGAACAACAGCATATTGATCTCTCTACTTTCATGTCCTCTCTCTCCTGCCCATCCTCATCATGCCAGATCACTTAGGCTATAAACTCCACATAGGAACAGGATATTGATCAATGCCTTCACACTGCCTGGAAACGTGGCTGGTTCCCCCGTACGACAACTGCAGACAGGAGTGCTGAATAGTGAACACATGCAGATGCAGACCCAAATCTCTTGGCTATGAAGCCTCTTGCATTGCCCTCCAGCCCACCCTACCCACCCCTCATGTAGCACACCGCTAGCCTACAAATTTGATCTGCAAAAGATGCCACAGAGGCTGAGCGCTTCACAAGAGGCATAAAAACTGTTTGGCTACTCTCCAGTTACGCTATCCAACAGAAAGAATGTTTTTTCTTTTACCAAGATGCATGCAAACCCTTGTCATACATGACAAACCCACACTGCAGAGATGTTTGGTTTTCCTCCTCAAGTTTCTAATTCAGAACGCAGCCTACATCAGAAATGCTCTGATCCAGTATGGCAATTCAGACATTCTTAGTTTGTCCTTGCTCGTCAACAGGGCTCAAAACACAGACTTTTTTTGTACACATGAGTATTAGTACACACTGCCTCTGGTACAACACAGTAGCTGCTTTTCTATATTTAAAAGCCAGCTGTTTCTAATTAAGAAAATACTGAATAGGATATCTTCCAAACATCTTTCCACGACCATGCAACAAGGCTTCGCTACTTTTAAATATATGAAAAAGTGATTTGGGGAAGTTTTGAAGGACATTGAGCAACCTTGGACTCCAAATTGAAAAAAGATGCAATTTTTGAAGCACAGTCCATTACCATGGAATGATAATTCCATCCTGAGTGAAGGAGCTTGCTCCTGGACACCGCTATACCCCACTCCAAAAGCAATAAATTTGGACAATCTGCCAATTACACAGAAGTGTAAATGTTCCACGTGCACACTGTATTTCTATTTAAGCTACTGAGCAGCATTTAAACTTGTTAACGCTACCTGATCTCCAAACAGACGTTGGCCAGACAGCGTGGCTAGCATCCAGGTTACACTGCAACACTGAAGGAAAACCAGCTGACACCCTATGCACCATCTGTACAACCTACAAGTAACCATTTATCTCCACTCACTTTCCTATTGCTCCCCCATCTAACACACTAGCCTGCTAGCCACAGTTCTTCTGCAGGGCAGGAATAAAGACTGAAGCGAAGGTGGGCACATGAAGACTTCAGAGAAGTTTGAAGGCCAGCTGACTGCCTTGCTCTGCACTGCCAGTTCCCAAACCAGAACGAGTTTTTATACTCATGGCTTAACCCTGTTTTTACATGGCTCTATATAGGAAATGCCAGCACAGTGCTGGGCACAGCTGCATATACAGTCCTGCTTTAAAGCCTTCATGAAATATTTCCAAAGGAGAAATAAGTCTGGGACATCTTTTACAAATATTTAGGACAGGTTCGCTGCAGAGTTGCCAAATAGGTGAAGTGGCATGTTTTGGGGGTTATCCTCCAGAAAATAAGCATGTTTAATCTATTAGTTTCACATTCAGCAGTTATTAAAATATTTGTTTTCATTTATCTCAATTTTTTCATCTTTCTAGTGTATGACATAGAACAACACAATGCCAGGGGTCTAGAAGCAAGAGATTAATTTCTGAAAGCCATGTGTGGCTCATAAAAACAAACCCACTCCTTCAACAGATGCTTAAAAATATATGCATGCTTCATTAGTCTAATTTGTCTGCTCAGAGCCTAGTCCAAAACTGCAGAAAAAGTTCCAAAACCACATCAAGTGCCATCAAGACCGCTGTGCATAATAATAAAACAAACACAATCAGCAGGCATTAAGGACCTCAATCTGCAGGCAAACTCTGATTTCTGCCTAACAGCTGGATGAAGCATTTCCACCCACCAAAACATTGACACCACAATGTAATGTGCAACTGATTGCAGACAAACAAACCACAATCAGAACGGCCAATTTTCTAACTAGCACCAAACTACGGAAACATGAGAAGCCAGAAAGAACAACAACTGAGACCTCTGGAAAAAGATTCAGAAGTAGAGAGAAAGGCAAAAATATTCTGGAAAACACGAAAATGCACATTAAGCTGTCAGTATTTCAGTGTGGATTTGAAAGAGCAGTAATGTGAAACCTGTTTATTACGTTGCAATAATGATTATTATCTTGCCTCCAGGATTTTTTGGTTTTGTTTTGTGTTGTTTCCAAGTCTTCCAAACCATGAAGTTCTCACATGCTTTGGCAAGAACTGAATCAGCAAGATTTAAGAGAGCTTCAGACTGAAGGCCAGCTACAAAACTGGCCATGCAACCAGAGTCGATCAGACCCTCTAGATCATCTCCCGCCCTCAAAAGCCAACAACGTAGTGCAATAGCTAAGGTGAACCTGTCTTCCTAATGGCATACTCATAGAGAAGAATGAGAAGATTTGCTAAGAGGGGTAGATGTTTTCTTGACAAACCGTTAATATGAGTAAGTCCTGCTACTGTCACATTACATGGGATCAACCAGAGATCTCAGTTACTGGGATCTTTTAAAAAGCACCCTTAATCCAGGTAAAGCTGATGCACAGCTTCCTTAAAGTCTTCATGTAAGTAGACAAATAACCTAGCAAGAATTTGACAGTTTAGCTGGAAAAAAAGAAATATCTTCTGTCAAGGATGTAGGCAGCACTAGGAAACAAAAAGCACGCCTGCCATTACAGCTATGAAAGCAGCTCTTACATGTAGCTGTTTCCACTATGCAGAAGCAGAGCTGGTGGTACAATTATTTGGATTGTGATTTTGATGAATCTTCTCTCAACTGCAGTTGTACAAAAGTAACTGGGAAGTGCAGCAGCTCCAACTTCAAAACCTCCAGCCGTGAGGAGGCTAGAGGCCGCAGATAAGACAGGGCTTCCTAATGCCGTCCTGAGATCAAAATAATGGGTTCCAAATTCAAAATGACTCTTAAACCCCAGTTCTGAGATATGACCGCATACAGCACAAAGCAAAAGTGTAAAAATCTAGAAATTACTAACCTGCACTTTGGCTTAACCACACCATATGACCCTCTCAAAACCAGATTAAAACCCCCAGTCTTTTACTCCCTCTCCTCCACGCTGAAAGAATTGAGACTGATACTAATCTTCCTAAAGACATTTCCTTAATGGTAACAACAACTAATGAGGCAGAGACAAAACCCAACACTCACATTAAGGGAAACAGATTTAAAAAAAAAAAAAAAAATCACAGCTCAGTAGTTGTCCTTTCTTCATCCACAACCAATAACAGATGCTTCAGAGGGCTGACGGGAACACCCCCTCCCTGCCACCCCCACTCCCCCTTAAAACACTAAAAATACAGTATTTTAGCTTGGGGTGGGGAAGGAAGATATGTTTTTATTCCTCTCAGATGATGTCTGGATCAAGACTCAAAGCACGATCACTTTCATACACATACATAACATCCTCTTGTATACATGCACATGCTTTCAAGTACAGGTATCTAGGTATGTGCATGGGTGGGAATACCTGCACACAGACTTTGATCCCATACAATGTAGTATTATTGCCATAAACCTAAAGTATGCTACAATTCCTGTGAAGAAATCCAGACAAGAAAAGAACGAGCAGTATTTCACTCACACCACCTGTATGACATATGCAAGAAGTGAGCACAAATGTTATTGCTCACTGTTCCCTTCAGGGCACCAAATCCCCATCCCCCAGGCAAACATAATACCCAAGACTGCATGAGGGCAGGACTATGGCTAACATACTGGTCAACAAAATACCACTGGGTTATGAGCCACAAGCCCTAAAAGTTCAGGAAAAGGATAATTAAAAAAGGCGCTCACATCCTTAGAGCAGCACATTTCTGCACCACCTCTTAATTAATGAGTATCAAAGCATTTTTCAAAAAACATAGGCATCTACTTGTTTCCAACAATCTGCGACAGTAAGTCATAACTACTGGAAGGTGGGAAAGGATTTACATATTGTACAAAATACCGTCATCTGGAAGCGCTCATTCAAAAACAGTCAGCTCCCATTCAAGTATCCTGGCTCCAAAGGCAAGAAAAAAAATAGGCACTGACTTTGCTCAGTGTCACTGTTCTCTGCAAATACAAAAGAACTTCTCTTAAAAAAATACAAATATTCAGGAAAGCCAAGAGAGCTACCAGAGGGCTTCCTTGGTCTTACATTATTGCTTCTGATACTATTAAAGGAAAATATTATTTGTGTGTCTGAAAAGGTTCCCCCAAAACAGCCAGAGAGTTTACTTCTGAAGTACCAGATGTCATACTATTGGAAGACTTCTATTAAGGACTATTGAGATTTTTATCACAGCTTTGTCTTATTATGTCACATGTATTCTATTATGAATACTGTAGTGGAAACAGAAGAAATACGTTGACTCTTTGACAACAGAGAATAACTAAGTTGCTTCCCTTTGCCCTCAAGGAGGAAAAAAAAAAAGGTATTATTTTCCCTGTGAGAATGCTCAAGATATAATGGGCAAGAGAAAGAAATACTTAGTGAAAATGGTTTAATAAATCCCAGCAGAAACAAAGCATCTTTTCACATACTTAAAAGTCTGCAAGGCTCCATGCTGACATTTGATGAATGGACAGAATAAAATGTTTTGCACCTCCTATGCCTTCTACTGATGGGACAAAGTCCTGGCTGGCACAGATGCTAGGTGAGTATTACAGTTGAAAACAGCTCCCTTCATGTGCTATTGGATGTGCATAGTATGAGGATATAAAACATTCTTGAGTTCAGTTTATTTGAAGATAAATACACTAGCAAGATTTAAAACCAAAACAAAGCTTTTAAGATACCTTGATTACTTGTAAATGCAGAAAAGAAGATAACAAGAGTAAGGGAATAGCTTAAGTCTGGGAAGCAGCAAGGCAATTCATTTTACTGACTAGAGCCTAGCACGATCCCAGCTCATTTCACCATAAGCTGGTTTTATGACAGCAACCGATTACTCAAGAGACTTCGTATAAGTTAATGCGAGTGGGAAGCAAGTTCCCTTTACCTTGGGTGCTTTCCTTGATTTTACAAAAAGATAAAGGAAACAAAAAAATCCACTCTCTTCCACTGCTGCTCCTTCTCTTAAAAATACAAGAAAACTGTGACAGAATGGTATTGACCCCACGCACACACTGAAAGCCATACAACAGATTATTTCTGATGGCTTGTATTCAAAAAGTGTCTTTCTAGAATGATGAACAATCCTTAACATCTTTGATTGATGATTACTGACCCAGGGACACAGCTCCACAAGTACCAGACTAGACACTCAATCAAAGTAAATGTGTTCTCCATTAAAAAAAAGTACATTAGATTATTTTCATCTCAGCAAGATATTAGTACCACTTCTCAAAGCATAATGTCAGAAAACCAGAGCATGAAACCAAAGTTTAAATAGAAACACTTTCTAAAAACATATTCAAGCAAACCCAAAAGCTTTTTAACATGAAGCTTTTGTTCTGAGACCTGTGGTTTATGTTGGAGCAAATGTTGATGACAAACACAATATGAATTTTGTTGCAGTTGCAATTAAAAAAAATGGGAGCTACTTTTGAGAAAAAAAAAGCAACACCAAGCTAAAGTTGATAGTGTGACCCTTCTTGGATGAAGGAACAGCTCATCTTATTGTTCATGTTTTAGATGGCAGCACTACAAGTCTGCTGTGGAGGACAAGCAGTTCATGGGTCTGCATGATACTCCAGTCAAATTTCTGCTTGATATATGAAAATGTGAATTAGAGCTACTGATGCTGTATGTGCTGTGAAACACACAAAGATCACCATGAAATACTATCAGAGGACTGAGGCTTTGTCTGTCAGTCACTTGCTGATCCCAGCCTGTCAGCTGTCACTCTCTGCTGTAAAAAGCTGTCCATGAAAACCTACCATAGCCTCCATTATCCCCAGTGTTTTAGCACAAGATAATAAAATATGTATTAGGCCAGAACAGTAACAAAATCATGCCCGACTGCTCTTGTTGAGTACAAACATGAGAGTAACGTCAAAAATCTCTAATTGGCTTCCCAAACCTTGGCTTTTTTTATTATTATTTTCTACTACACAAGGGTGACATGAGCTAAATATGCTTAGATTCTTTGTTCAAATTATTAATTTGCTTTTCTTCTTTCTGTATCATAAACAGCATCTTTGCATTAAAGAAAACTCTAAACTTATTACAAAATACCTTTTTCTGGTCATTTTGACAGCAGTTCCACTTCTACAGAGTAACTTTTTACCATACATTTATTAAGTCCTTCACTGTTCATGGTAAAACCCTATTTTAAATATGCACAAGGCTCTTGAGTGATTCCGACAGGCTCGTGACTCAATCTTATCACCATGGGTTCAAATAATGACACCGAAGAGAAAATTTCACCACCTGGAACTCAGCTGACGCTGAAGGAACAAATCCAAAATTCCTCTAGTATTATAAAGGGATCAGTAAAATATCAGCTTCCCTTCTTCTTCTGACCATCTCATCCTATTCTCAAGTAAATTCTGGATATTTTAAATGAATGCAGGAAAAAAGGAACAATATGAAAGCAAAATATATGGAAGAGAAAGAACCCATGATAAAAAAAACAAAACCCCAAAACAAGTGAACTAAATTTCTACCTGGCATTTTGTCAAACACAAAGTCTTACTAGGAAAGCACTAATGAAAGAGCCAGTCTCACTGCTGTCCAAGTGAACTGAGAATTGTCATATAGTATCCACAGTGCATATAATCACGTATGATGTCACTTTTGGGGAGAAAAAGAGCTCTTCCAATGAAGAGATTACGCTAAATGAATGCAGGAATTAAAAAAAGGTTAAGATGAAGTACAAGCACTCTTACTAGAACACAGTTCCTTTCCAAGCATTGTGTGAGTGTTCAGGAAGCAGCAAGCAGCAGCGCTGGCGACAGCAGGGCACTGCGCTGAGCAGCTTGCCATGCAGCCAAGCGTTCATACTGACCTGCCCCAGCATGTCTGGTGCGATGGGAAATATGGGCCAGATGGCCGAGTAGACACCGAAGAACACCAGCCAGAGCAGCATGCTTCCCCAGACGGCCAGGTGACTGAACTGTCAAGGAGCAGGGAAAGAAGCAGAGTCAACACAGGGCACTTCCTCCACCCACCTAACCTATAGGTATTTCTCTGTTCAGGTCTCTATCAGTCTCACTCAGCCCTGTCTACCACACTTAAGTTTCAGGCCAGTAGCACAGGTTGTTTAAACAGCATAAACCAGTTCTTCTCTTTAATCTTCGCCTCACAACAGGGCAGACAGATAGTCCTCTCAGCCAATCTGTCTTACTTGGAGCTCCAAAAACTCATCAGATTTTCCTTGGAACTCTGATTTCTCTCATCTAGTTCCTGCTTCCCGTCATGTACATGCCAGGTTCAACACATACATCAAGGCAGAAATTTTCAAAGGCTCAGGTTAAAGTTCACATGGACAAATCCCTTATGGCAGAGTGTATGCATACAAGCCATGTGCACCACTCACCTTTCACAGAGGAAGATTCAGTGCTGTGTAATACACTACCACAATCAACATCTACTGATGAGCTTTGCTTTTTCTGTTCTGAAGGTGTCCTAAGTGATTTACAGATATGCAATGCAGTTTACATCTTTACTGGTTCTTTAGTCCATACACTTACTAAGAGTAAATAAAAGTAGTATTAAAGTGACCAAAAACATGTCCAGCACAGACTTGGTTTCAGTTGCATTAAAGAAAGTAATTTTTCCTACCCACCCAAACTATTTTGCCGTTCAGGATGATTTAAGCTGTTTTATTTTTACACTGCAGTGGATGGAATCAGTAATTTCAGTTGTAACAAGCAACTGAGCTCATTATTGGCTCCAGCTTTTTTGGATGCCAACAACTTCTGTGGCTGATGACTTTGGCTCCAATTCAGAGAAGTACCTGCATAAATCTTAATTACTAATTACATATGGGCTTAGGAACATGGGAATGAATTCACACACTGGTTGCTGTGGTGGACACAGCGTGTTTGTTTAGTTCTCAGCTTTATACTTTCTATTTGATGATTGGATTTGTCGACTTTTTGAACAGTATGTCTGAGAAACAAAGAAGTGTCTAACTGAGTATCGTGTTCTGCCCACTCTGAGATAGACACAAACTTCTGGAAGGAGGAAAAAATTGCTCCTCCTCTGGAAGCACTGAGCATCCTCGGAAAGGAGAGCTTTCTCCAGCACAGCCAGTGAAAACAAACAAGCAAGGAGTCTGCAGCACCAGTGCAGACTGGCAGATAACTGGAGGCTGCCTTACAGTACAAGCATTCATATGGCAAAACGTCAGAGGCGATGGAAAGAACACTCTGCTAGGCACTTTCAGAAAGCTGGAATTTTGTTCAACCCTAAAAGTTGCTGGGCTAACGAGCGGGACATAGGATAGGCCCCTTCCTGGAGACACAAAGTGGGCAGGAAGACTTGTTTTCAAGTTTTGCTATTTACTGTTTCACCCAGGAGATCTGAACAGCACCTGCTTTATCAAAAGACAAAACAAAACACAACACACACACCCCCCCAAAACCCCCACATTTTTTGATTCAGTTTTAATGTGAATAAAACTAAGAGACTGGAAGGATTTTTTTTAATTTTTTTTTTTAACACTTGGAGGAAGTGGGGGATTTTATCCTTTCAATCTACTTGCTTTTCTGAAAACTAGGGATAATTCATGTCAAGATTCTGACTAAAATAAAGCCCTGCCACAGTGAGCAACTGTAGTGCTCAGCTCCCCAAAGAACAAGTACTGCAAGGCTGCTGCAAGAATTTGTCTTTAACAAAAGCCAGCCCCATGCAATGGCAGAACAGCACCAGCGCTGCTTTCCCAAAAGGACGTGACACCTTCTCTTGAGACACAGCCTTCCTTCCAAACAAGTGGACAGAAGGCTCAGGACAGCTTGGACTGATGCTTCCAAGCTGCAAACCCCTACAGACCTTACGATTAAAAACAGTAAAGATAAAAAAACAAGCAGGGAAACCAATCTAAGACATAGTCTTAATTTTGTAGGAGGTGTATTTATGCTAGTGAAATGACATCTTCATTTTTTTTTTGTCTCCCTCCTGTTTTTCTCCAGTCTGTTGGTAGGACAGTTTTTGAGGTTTGCAGCTCTTCACCTTGCCCTTTCCAGCTCAGCAAAGACTTTGCTCATTTTATGTTGTCTTTATCTTCTTCTCATGGTTGTCCCAATCATCTCAGGCTTGTACCTGCCTGAATTGCTTCTCCACCTTTAAAAGAGCTTCTGCTTTCAGGAAAAGCCCTCCTTGCCCTGCTTAAAAATGTTCCTTATACACTCACCCCACCAACCTTGCACTGTTGATTCTCTACTGATCTCTGTCATTTACCCCTAGAGAATTCACGTGCAAAGCAGAAGCGAGTCCATCAGATATGTTAAATGAACGACAGTCAGAAGAAAGAAATCAAAGCTCTCAGATAAAAACTAGACACACTGTATGGCTATCCTGTGCGTCCTATTTATCTGAAATAGTTCATATAGTGTGGTAAAGCAGTGAAGAAAGCTGTGTTTGGGAAAAAGCCTACTGCAGTGTTCCAGATAGGTAACATGAAGCTGCTCCACACAGCTCGAATGTGCTGATTTTGTTACGCATCATGTTACCACTCTTACCAAAGCCTTTCTTTCCATGCTACCTACTGGATATACCAGGCTCCCAAGCACTTTGACTCTGCATTATTTATTTAAAGCTTTCAGCTGAACCCATCATGTTCTCCCAAGTGGCAGCATCCCTCACTCTCAAGAACAAATTGCATGTAACCAATCCACTTGATGATGGAGAAGTGGCTTAACTCAATGTTGTACATTTAATACTCTTCAAGTAGCCTAAAGATTCTCTGTGTGTTGATTCACTCACAGCTGAAACAATAATTGTAACCAACATCAGATTCCAAGATGATGAGAGTCACTGGTCCAAGCAATGGGACAGGAATTAGAAGTGTGTATAGAAAAAAGTTGATTCTAAACACAACGACTTTTCTGTCCATAACAATAATTTCTCTATACAATGCCAGTGTTAAAGAACACTGAGATCTGCTAAACATTATGGTATCTTTTAAAATAAAATTTAGAAAATAGGGATCATGATTATCCCCCAGTGACTGAAAAGACACCAATTACCCAGGGAAGGGGAGAGAGGAGGAACCATCAAATAATTCACAACATAACAGCATCTAAACAGGCTCACATGCCTCCAATGCAGACTTGGATATATCCTCTTCCAGTGCATGAGGGATTAATTTAAGTATTTTTGCATTTTAAAGTGTTGGTACACAAGACAGAACTCATGCATAAGCAACAGCAAAACACCCAAACATTTTCTTTTCAGATGAGAGAATGAGGCAGAGAATATTAGCATCTCCCGAATAATTAAATAACCCATACAGATAGCATTTCATCTTTAAAATTCAGAACAGACATCAGCTCATTAATCTTAACAATTCCTCTGTGAGGAATGAAAGAAAACATTTTACAACAGAAGCAATGAGGTTAAGCCCCTCCAAGAAACTGGTAAAATAAGATCAGAGCCCTCAAAACAGCTTGGTCTTGAGTGCAGAGTGTCTTAGTATGTCATGAAAACTATATTTCCGTAAGATATCTCATAGGTGTGGAGAAACAGGGACTCCATCAAAATCAAGAGATTAGTGTTTCAGAGGGGCTGGGGGAAAGCAGGGGAGAAAAGTGTTGAAGGTTCATCAACACAGGAACCCTCTTACCCCCCTTATTCTTTGGAGGTCACTGCCCTGTCAGATTCTCACACGTACCAGTAACAGAGCACTCACTGCAAGTAAATGACTCAGATCTAGGAATCAACATAACCGTTTGACTAAAATCCTTATTACACTAAGTTTCCAAACAAAAAACCTCATCCAATGTGAAGTCACTAGTGCTTTTTACTAGCTTCAAAGACATTTTCAAAGCCCAGTTGTTTATCTGTGGGCAGACACCTTTCATACCCTATTGCATTAATTTTTAAAGGAGCTACAGAGTACCAAGATGTCCTGGTTTCGGCTAGGACAGAGTTAATTTTCTTCCTAGTAGCTGGTATAGTGCTGTGTTTTGGATTTAGTAGGAAAAGAATGTTGATAACACACCGATGTTTTTAGTTGTTGCTAAGTAGTGTTTATACTAAGTCAAGGATTTTTCAGCTTCTCGTGCCCAGCCAGCAAGAAGGCTGGAGGGGCACAAGAAGCTGGGAGGGGACACCGCCAGGACAGCTGACCCAAACTGGCCAAAGAGCTATTCCATACCATATGACATCATGCCCAGTATATAAACTGGGGGAGTTAAGTGGGAGGGGGATCGCGGCTCGGGAACTAACTGGGCATCGGTCAACGAGTGGTGAGCAATTGCATTGTGCACCACTTACTTTGTATAGTTTAATTCTTTTAGTATTGCTATTGTCATATTATTATTATTATCATTATCATTGTTTTTCATTCCTTTCTGTCCTATTAAACTGTCTTTATCTCAACTCACGAGTTTTTTTTCCTGATTCTCTCCCCCATCCCAGGGGTGGGGGGGCAGTGAGCAAGCGGCTGCGTGGTGCTTAGCTGTCGGCTGGGGTTAAACCACGACACAAGATTATGATCTTGATCTATTTCCTTAAGCAATTACAGTAGTACATTGATTTCATGCAAAATTTTCTCAATTTTAAATATTTAGAGACATTGGCAATATACTTTAGTGTTCTCTTCCCACTTCTGACAGGCTGTCCTTTTTCATCACACAGTGTGTGATCTACGAGTTCGTTCTCCTTTCACATCCTGTACTTACAGAGCTTAGCAGTTTATGCTTACATGAAAGATCCAATTAAAACACTGAAGCCTCAAATGATTTTTAGTACTTCTTTTCTGTATTAATACTCATTATGGAGGAAGGTGTGCTAATAAAATAAGAGATACTGAAAAGTACTTACTCTAGTCCATGCAGTTGTTTCCAAGCCAGCTTTCAGACAAACAGTGACTACAACATACTGCAAGGAAAAAAGAAAAAAAGACAACTTCAGTATTAACACTCTCAAATTCAAAGGACTTTACAGCCCAATCTCCCCTTTACACCTAAAAAGTTACTACTATTTAGGTACCAACCCAGGACCTTGGCAGTGTGGGATGGGGGAAGGACAGAGCAGAAGATATTGTTGGTGCATGTCCGGGGGGGGGGGGGGGGGGGAACCAAACGAAAAAAGAAGGGGGGAAACCATGCACACAGTGTAAGTTTAATTTTTACTCGTACACTTTCTTCTGGTTTACACCATTTTCTGATGGTATAAAAAAAACTGTAAAGAAATTCTACCATTCAAAAATTGCTAGGATACACAAACTTACAGTGTAAACTATGTTTCCAACAAACAAATAGTCAATTCCCTGGCCATTTGTGAATACTGCATCTGAAAGAAAAAAAAGAAAAATTATCACATTTGTTATCAGTTTATCAACAGAATGGGTGAAATAACAAGATTTTCAGGAGAAAATAACTGGTCCCAACCTTGCTTTTTAGAACATCTAAAAGTACTTTTAGAAGCTGTGAGATAATGGTAATGCAGAAGTTGTGCTAAGCCAGGCCTCAGACACTATGCTTGGATAGAGTGTATATCCATAGTCCCGGTTGCCAGAAGCCGTCCTAGCAAAAGGGGAAGTGTTTGCCAGACCCTACCATGTAATTTGCCCATAAGCTGAGGTATGTCAGTGTCACTTTTTCTGTTGCTATCTGTTCTGTACTACTTATTGACACCTCTAACAAATCCCATCATTTGCTCTGCCTGTGAAGAAAAAGGCTGTAAAACACCAGCTGATTTGTGGTGAAATAGAACTGAATTAAGAAAAGCCGCAAAAGTTTCATCTATAAAGGACACATGTAACATCTAAAAATATCTCAATGGAGATTAATTCAGTAACTGAGCAGCATTCAGTCTCCACGCACCCTTTCTCTAGTCAAGTGTGCACAAGGGTAAGTACATGTTCATCTATCATTTGAAAGTGCCAACCTTGGCAACACTTCAAATGTCTGTTTAGTCTTTCTTAGCCCTTGTTGAATAAAACCGGAACACCATGAAAGCACATTCGACAGCCATGCTAATGCCAAATGAACTCATACTCACAGGAGCTTTCAAGCATTACTCAAGCATGATAAGTAGTGCTATTTTCACAGGTTTTAAGACAACTGCTAGAGAAATACACAAACAGCAGGGATGAAAAAGGCTTAAGATAAAACCTTGGACCTGTTCCTAAACACATACTGCCTAGCACAGTGCTTCTTCTATGAGGGTACCATTTTGCTAGATTCATTTGCAAAACTGGATCTGACATTGTTAAACTAGGGTAGTCTACTTAGTTAACTACATTCCTATAACATAGGTCTCCAGGATCAGTAAATTTTTAAGTCTATAGAGGAGAGTTCCTGACACCCTGACCTCTGTGGTGAAGACTCTGTCCAGCTTACAGGTAAAAAGATTACATATTTAGTCAGTGCAGTTATCCCACGCTACTTGTTATGGTTTTCTTC
This sequence comes from Gymnogyps californianus, assembly GCF_018139145.2. Classification (NCBI taxonomy): domain Eukaryota; kingdom Metazoa; phylum Chordata; class Aves; order Accipitriformes; family Cathartidae; genus Gymnogyps; species Gymnogyps californianus. The sequence continues at coordinate 21,756,121 of NC_059471.1, forward strand.
TACAATGGCTGCATGTGGTTGTCTCCGAAGAACTGACAGGTTGTGAATGTTTTCCAGAAGTTGCTGGTTCTATATCCCTGTGTCCTGGTTTCGGCTGGGACAGAGTTAACTCTCTTCTTCGTAGCTGCTACAGTGCTGTGTTCTGGTTTTAGAGTGAGAATGATGTTGATAACACTCTGATGTTTTAGTTGTTGCTAAGTAGCGCTTATCTTAAGCCAAGGACTTTTCAGTCTCCCATGCTCTGCCAGCAAGCAGGTGTGCAAGAAGCTGGGAGGGAGCAGAGCCGGGGCAGCTGACCTGAACTAGCCAAAGGGGTATTCCATACCATGGAACGTCATGCCCAGTATATAAACAGGGGGGAGTTGGCCGGGAGGCGCGGCTCGGGAACTAACTGGGCATTGGTCAGCGGGTGGTGAGCAACTGCATTGTGCATCACTGGTTTTTTTCTTTTCCCCCTTCCTTTTTTTGTTATATTCCTTTTCATTACTATTATTATATTTCATTATTACTATTGTTAGTATCATATTTTACTTTAGTTATTAAACTGTTCTTATCTCAACCCACAAGTTTTACTTTTTTTTTTTTTCCCCCTTTCCTCCTCCTCACCCCACTGGGAGGGGGAAGGGGGAAGCGGCTGTGTGGTGCTTAGTTGCTGACTGGGGTTAAACCATGACACCCTGCTTTCTTTTCTCTTTGGAACCCCAACTACTAAGAAACAGCAGCAGATAGACTAGTCACTAACATTGCAACAGGAGCTAAAGCCTGAGACAGCTTGGTTTGGAGTTGGTTTGGTTTACAGCCACTGGTATCTCTATCAGCCCAACTCCTCCCCTGGTACTCTGTGGCTTCAGGCATTTACAACATCATTCACAAATACGTATCAAATTTTAACAGTCACTTCGCTCTTTCCTTAGTGTCAATGAAAAAGGTGAAGAGCACTAGAGAATTGAGCCTTCCATGTCCAATGAACCCTGCTGATGCCAGAAGTCTCAGTTTATTAAGAAAAAGGCATGCCTAAATAAATATAGGTTTGATAGATCTGGAATAAACTGACTTAACTCTGCCAGTATATTGTTCTAGTGCAACATCACAGTGCATATTTACATAATTGAATAATTTTTCATGTAAGACTCAATTTTTTTTAAAGTTACATTTTAATGCAGTAAGTTAATGCCTTTTTTTTTTTTTTTTTCTCTTCAGTGATTTCCTTGACCTTCCACTTTGGGAGGCTAAGCAGTCCTGAAAGGAATGATATTTCTGTTAATAAGAACAGCAGGACGCTCAGTGAACATTCATTTCTAAAGCTATACAAGTGCCCATTCATGGACTATATGCACTTCACATTCTAAGGAACTCGAGAGGTTAAAAAACATCCCAGTGTGAATGGCACATTTTTGTCTCTGGTACTGAAATCCCTTTTTCACTTGGAAGTACAAAGAAACTTGAAAATTCAATATTCATTTCTCTTCGGAAAGCAAACTAAGCAACCTACTCAAAGGAACTCAGAAAGTTACCATTTGAGCAGGTGAGTATTTCAGTCATAATTTTAATTGTTGAAATTAAAAGTACATTATCTATTTAGGAATTAGCTAGAAAAACATTTATGGAAGACTAAGACAAAACCTGTATTTTTCTTTAACTGTAACCGCTACAGACATCAGCCTAAAATTTCTGAAGTTGGATTTAAAGAAGAGCTATTTGAGATTACCATTTCTCATAAAAATAGTGAAACAGAACAACAAAAACCCACAAATCAAAACAAAAACCAATCAACCACAAAAACCCTTCTCCCCTAAAAGTGAACTGAGCTCCCAGCCCATACACGGAGGAAAGTGAAGTCCCTTTCTTGTATAGTCCATCGGACAGCATGTGAAGCTGCCACTGAGGATACGACGCTGACATTTTACTCAGCCAGGTAGAAGAACATGAACCTGCCTCTCAAGTATCTTTACCATCATGCCTCTGATGTGAACATTGATCTTCCCTCCCTTTCCATTTTCTTTCATCTCCTCCCCAATTAAACCATCCTGGAGCTGAGAAGGTTTTCTTGAAATTAGTGTTTTCCAGGAAAGAGTTTCAGTTTTGAAAAATTCCTGATTTTAGATAAATACTGTGTCCCCGTCCCCCCCCCGGCACTGCCCCAAAATTCCTCATCTGATCTAGTCCTATTTCTTAGGACAGTAAAAGAACAGATTTCCCATGGTTTTTCCTGCCCACACAACTATATTGTAAAGCTAGGTAGGAACCGTATGGGATTTACTGTTCCCTGAAATACCATGTAGTTGCATTAACTTTCATGGAAAGCAAGACTTAATAAGCCTAATTTGTACAACAAAAAGTCTCATTTCCCCAGTATCTCTGACTCTTGATCTGGTGTACTTCCATTAGAGCCAATTCATTTTCTCCCCACAGACTTCAACAGTAGTGAAGCCTCTCTATTTTATCCTACATTTTACAGTACTGTGTTATGGAATGGGAAAGGTCCAACAAGATATAAAGCAAATGGTTGTAATGCAGCTGCTGTAAGAACATTATACAGTAAAAAGTTGAGATCTCAACCCACTACCAAAAAAAAAAAAAAAAAGGTATTCTACAGAACATTATTCAGTATTCGAGTAAGATCTTTTGGCAAAGCAGCAGTTTAATTGTTCACATATTAAAGTCACTATATGAACAATAATTACATTAAGTTAGAATAAGTTCTGAAAGCCACTAGATAACTAGCCAAGTTCAGCAGCTACAGCCTATTGAACTATCTGTCAGCATTATTTTCTTGGGACTTGTCACGACCTGTTCTGCAAACACACTGGCTCTGTAAGACTGAACATCAGTTACTGACGTAAGAAATAACGAAGCCCTTACCATGCTCCAGTACTTTGAGTGGAAACCAGAAGAGAATGATGGAATGGATCAGGGCATTGATGCAGTGACCCCAGAAAACCTGAGGGAAAACAAACCAAGTCGTCAGTAAAGTCCAAAATTCTTGACCTCTCTCTAACTCCTAACAAACACTTCATTGTGTAGTTTAGAGTCAGACAATGTTTGTCCTGAAGTGAAATACCTAAACTTCTGCAGGATCTATTTCCTCCTACAATTTCTGCTCTTTCACAGGAAAACACTGGTCCAGTTGGATGGTTTTATTCTAAACTTAAAATCTAATAGGCAAGCATGCTTGCAATTTAAGATCTTTATCAAAATACAGCAAACAGATGGAGTCACCTTTCTTTAATTAGCTCAAAGAATGATTTTAAAAGATCGATTCAGTATTATGAAATGTTCTATTTTAACAGACAAATACTCTGTGCCCCACAATTTTTAACTTAACAGATAATGCCATTTTGCACCAACTAGAGCTTTACATACTCTACAATTTCCTCTCTAAGCAAATCAATCGTATAGCTTGATTCAGAAGTACATTTAGACGTGCCTGTTATGGAATAAAGACAGAATTCCAAATGCTGGCATTTTCCAGCATTTAAATAGCAAAATGAAGTAACATGTGTTCTTCAAAACTCAAAGTCCAAATAAACCAATTCATATTTTGTTTTCCAGAAGAACTATGGGAATAGAGCTATGCTAATTGTGAAAAAGCCCCCTAGTAGAGAGCATCATGACAACTTGTACATTAAATAAAATCCAGGCAATGTTATCCAGTTCCTATGAAAGTGGTAAACTCACCACTTATCAGTAGTTGTGAATTGAAAAATCATACTCTGATACAAATCTTTCTTTGAATCAAAGTTTATGGATATTTCAGGACCAGTTACAGTTGAAGCCATAGCAGAAAATCCTTATTTAAAAACAAGGACTTTTTTTTTTTTTTAAATAAAAAATGTAATCCCTTGAAAAGAACTGGGAGGCAGAACAATCTTAATCTCAGTGGCTAGCATAAAGCAGAAGTAACAGTGGGGAATAAGTTATTTTCTAATGAGAAAGACCTGGAAAATAAGAATGCTCGTGTTTATTCTTAAAGAAATAAAAAACCTTTCCCTTACCCTTGTGTTGAACCCATCTGCATTTTGAGTAATTTTGTATAGCTGTGGAAATCTAAGCATGCTATCTTGAGTACACGATCGTTCAAAAATTCCCAGAGTAAAGGGTGGCAGTGCTGTGAAAATCTGCAAGGAAAGCAAATACTAATTAAAAGCAGCTATTAGTTTTAAGTGGATCTCAAATAATATTTCAGTATCTAGACAATAGCAGAATTCCCAAAGACTTCAGTGAAGACTTATTACCAACTAGCATGTTGACATAATTCTCAAATGTCCAAACAAGTCCAAACGTGAATTTCAGCAATTCATAACTCTCAAACATTGACTTATGAACAAAAGAAACATGAAAGAAAATTTGTACTATTAACCAATTAGCTTAAACCCAAGAAGTTAAGCATCATTAGTTTCTGATGTACTAGCTAATCTAGCGAGGGTAAAACACATCAGACTGCAAAGAAAAGACAACATGTACTTTTTCAAAATGCCTTGTGGGAATGGTTTCAAATACAGCTGAAGTTGTAGCCATAATTAAGTATGTAATATGCTTAACCAAAGTAAGTTTACAGACAAAGCAAATGTGGAAATCACATTTAAAAAAAAATCTACTGAAAAATAAAGGCCATTCTGTATTATGGTACTTTGGGGATTCTCCAGGCAGGCATGAACTGATAGGAACAAATTAACTGCAGTATGTGTCTGTGCTATGGGCAGACGCTTAGATGACCAAGCCTCGGAAGCTTTCCAGGAGAGGCAGCAGGACACTTTGCCAGAAGCAGAGTAAATTAGCCTCTGCTGAGTCCCACACTGCTGCTCTTAAAGTGTTTCCAGGATCTGAGGCAGCTCGTTTAAAGCCAGCTTGGGTATCTGTGTTTCTTGCAGTCTGCAGTGCAGGCACAGAGTGAAAATAATACCAGTGTGCATGTCTGAATACTAAACTTCATTCACTTCCTTTTACATTAACAGTTTATATCAGAAAAATAATTTCTAATCCTACACATACATATATTTTTAACAGTTTCAGAAGTGTTCTTGAAGTTAAGAAGCAGCTTGAAGTTATGAACTGTTTCTAGCACGTATGCACGTTTGCAAAAGTTGGGCTGTGGTTCCCACCAGCAGTGAGCTGGCAGTCAGGGAGCAGACAGAGCAACACAGAGGAACAAGACTAGTGAGAATCAATAATTACATCCCTAGATCCAACTGGGAATGTGCTGCTTTTGCTCATAAAGTGATAAACCAGATGGTTAAAATGGCAGCAGACTGGGGTGGCAAACTGACACTAAGACCACTGGTCCAATATATTCCAGAAAATGGCACTTTCTCATACAGCTTTAAGGTATTTCCCCGGGTTTCCTGTGTTTATTGGGGCATCTACATTCTCACTTGAAGTAAATCTTCTAGCGTTTTTGTTTATGAAGGTAAACCTCCAGTGCGAACCAGTGCAAAAGCAGGAATTACAATGCTACTATGATTTCCTACACTTAGTATTTTAATGAGACTACTAATGAAATAAAAGGTTAATCTGCACAGAAGAGAATGGCAGAGCTAAAACCACTTTAAAAATCTAACCCCTTCAAATTGTGGAAGTCCCTAATATCCTACCAGCACTTGATTCTTCATGAGTCTATGCGACCAGTTCTAATTTCAGAAAATACCGACCTTACAAAACAAGGGTTAATTTCTACTTCACTGATTCTAGAAGATGAGTTTCATCCATGAGCTTTATGTAGGGTAGGTAGATCCATCAAATCAGGTTTAAAGATAATAGATGCAAATATCTAAACACAAGTGACAGACTGAGTAACAGTCAGGAAATTAGGGTGAAGAGAATCAAGGGAGTGCAAAATCCCTGAATAAATATATTCCACGAAGAATATGAAATCTTACGGAATATGAGGGTTTGTGCCATCATTTTTAAGATTAATGTGACAGAAGTGTTTCCATTAATACTGCTCAGTGATAGAGATAATTTGCTGGCTTTTTCTGTATTACCATATATTTGGAATGAGTCTTCTTAAAGAAAAAAATTAAATTTCCTCCCTCCAAAGAGAAATGCAAAAGATTTTTCAACACTGACAAAGTGTCCTAATGTCTTATAAAACCATACACCAGGCCACTCATCAGTAACATTACAAAGGTAACACTGTCAAAAACACCAGCACAGGTCTATGGTATGCTATGGAACTTGGTCCCAGAGATCCTCCAGACTTTAATCAATGTTATTGATTAAAAAATATTACTGATTAAAGTGATAAAGTCATGTGGCACAGCATGGCACTCTGCAGAGCACGGCGAAAATCAGAAATCACTCCTGGACTGACACATCCTGCTCCTGGTTCAAGTGAAAAATGCTGGTGACACAGTGATGCTACTACCTGTTCTGTACCTAATGTACCATGAGTCAACCCAAAGCATCTGCATGACACTTCGCTGAGCATCTAACTGTTACAGGCTCTGAGAAAAAAAATTAAAAAAAAAAATCAAAACTCAAAGATTAAGACTCTGTATCTATTTTGAACATGAACAGTCAGCAAAATATTCAGTACAAAAGACTGAAGATGCTTTCGAAGGAGAAATTAAATTCCATCTAAAAGCTGCAGAGTTTTATGGAGGTTATATTAGGCCAAACATGTATATTTCCAAGGAATTTTCCCAAATTTATCTTTGCAATAAAAACGCCATCCAAAATTTTTTTTTCTACCTCAGAGTGGATTCAAAATAGCTTTTACAAACTCACCTTTCCTGACATACATCCAAGACAGCTACCTGTGAGAAATGGGACACAACAAAATAACACCCAAGTCCCAAGCACTATCAAGTCAAAACAGGTAGCACTTACCACATTATACAGACCAATGCACCATCGCTCAAATAAGATCTGCCCAGAAAATCCATTAACGAAAGCAAACCAAAGCTGAAACAAAGACAGACAAGTTACAAGAAGCTTTAGATTACTACTGCAGTACATGTTTCCATTCACAGTAGAGGAGAAGGATGTGGAACGCAGACCACCATCTGGAAACAGCTGCTTGTCATGCTCTAAAAATAATTATCAGCAGTGCCAGGCAGCTATTCTCTTCTAAAGTCTTACATTATAAATACTGCCAGAGTACTGCTTATTTAAAATAAAATACTCAGGTGATGGAACAATTTGCCATATTTGCATCCTTACTCTAAAAAAATAAATGGCCTCAAACTATTTCAAAATCCTTATTGCTGGCAAATTAACATGCTTGAAGCCAGAACCCAACCTCGTTTCCATCATGGTCAGCAAAGACCAGAATTTTCAAGGTAAGTGTGTTTTGATGGATGCTCTGCTTGACTTCTGTGTCCTATTTTTACAGTCTCAGAATTACAGTGATACCAACTTATCAGTTACATAATCATTATTATATTACAATTCTATTGTCTACATGATGTAAACATTACTATTTAATGAACTACCAATTTAATAATTAAACATTGGAACAGGATGCCTAAAGAGGCTGTGGAGTCTCCATCCTTTTACAAGTTTACAAAACCCAACTGGGCAAGCCCTGAGCAACCTGGTTTGAATTTAGTGTTCACTCTACTTTACGCAAGAAGTTGGACTAGACGGTCTCCAAGTTGCCTTCCAACTGAGGGGATTCTGTAATGCCACGATCCCAGGAAACTGCTGGAAGCTGCAGTGCATAGGTAAACTCTTTTCAGCATTTCCTTGGACCTAGCTTCCTTGAGCCTACTTCTTATCTTGTTTAAGCAGCTTTTTGAAGCAAGAACTGCTTTACTGGGTTGGAACAAAGTTTCTTAGTCAGTGGGCATTGAAAGAAGCTTAGAAAAGACTATAAGAAAGAAGGGAAAGAATTATCTTTTCCCAAGTAAATTGGAAACTGGAAGAATAATCAGCAGTTTAAGGGCATCCTGAAACAGTTTGCATGTGAATCATTGCACTTAATAGATAACAAAGGATTTCTGTCAATTTGTGGCTATAGTCCCTCTTAAAATCCACAGTGCACCATGGCACATCGTTCAAAATCACTTCAACATCGTGTGTGGGAACACTCCCCCTCCCCACCCCCTTTCACCATGTTTTATCTTGCATTTACTTTACAAGTTCACATTGCACTGGATGCACTAGGTATTGCAGAGCAGTCGAGTGATGCCCACGCCTATTCCCTCCTCACTGCCTGAAAGCCCACGGCACTCACTGCCAGGCACCTTTTCTGACACCATTCTGTCACTCGTAGCAGCACTCTCCTACTGGCATCATTTATTCTCTGGCTCACTTGCACAGTATTAGTGTCCTAGCAAAACACCTCAGATAACAATTAGTTAATTGTATGTCATCTGACCTCTTCTCTGCTCCCACCCAAAATGGATATAGAATAATTAGGAAAGAAGATGACAGAAGATAACAAGACTGCATCAAGACCTACAACTGTTTTCATAGATGCGATATCTAAGCAGACTAGGACTCTTCAGCATGGGACAGCGGCAACTTAAGGGAAGATTAAAGCATTTACAAGATTGACAAGAATAACAAATAGCTGTTCAAATAGGCACTGCTGCAAGACATTAGATTAGCAAGCTACACAAAAGTGAAATGTTTTCACACAATACATGGTTGATCTATGGAACTGCCTGCCAGACGATGTTGTGGATGCAAAAAGCAATTAGAAAAAAATCATGGAAGGAAAGCTGGAGACCAGATGAGTCTGCCAGAGAACTACCACTGTTCACAGAAGATCAGAGACCAGGTTAGTTGAACTCTTATTCTGACCCTCCACAGCTGTTCTTGCATCTGTTATATCACCAGTCTTGTTTAAAATTAATCATCATTCTAATGTACTCTTACCATTCAAGTGAGAAGCAATGACACTGATCTCAACTCATTTGCTTATAGATATGCCTTGCACATTATGCCAGCTATTTAAACTTGTTTCCTACAATTTTTTAAACCTTCAGCTGCTCTTTCTAGTAGGGAGTTTCTATTGATTTCACCCTACACTATTCTGAAGTTTGTGCTTTTCTATACCTGCTGCCCTTCTTGCAGCTTGTAGTTTAGAAGTGCCCTTGTAAGCTTTCTTAAGGGCCAGCAGTTTCATTCCATTTCCATTTAGTTGAAATGCATCAACCTAGTATAAACTGCAAAATATTTCTCCAGTTTCCTAAAAAAAAAAATTCCTTTTTCTTTCACATTGTCAATCATGCATTAATTTAAATTAAATAAGCATTTAAGTGTTCACCTCTCCAACTCTGTCCAGAAAAAGGACAGGAGGAAGACACATTCTACATCCCAACTTTTTTCCTCACTTCTACTGTATTGATACCTTGGAATGATCACTACACTCTAAATCTCACTCTAAGCACTCAGTTAATGGCCCAAAGTAGCATACTGACCAGTTTCACTCTCACACTTGGAGTGTTTCAACCAGTTGTATACCTCAGCTCTTCAAATTAAAGATATGAAAGATCTTGGGTACAAAGCCTGAGGTCCCAAAAAGAAACCACAATTAATTTGGGGCTGTCAGGTAAGGAACTTGAGGTTTTCTTCTCCCAGGAACAAACAGAGCTTTAAACAAGCACACTCCCAGACATTTAGCAATGATGATCTAGGCATTTATTATCTCCAGGCTTCTTGCAATTAATTGCAACTATTGAGGGCAGCAATCGTAGAAAACATAAACAGCTCACAAGTCAGAAGCCTGTCTGCCTAGCTGGCAACCTCAGCCTGTGCTCTGCTCAGTTTTCTAGATCCCACTGGGCAAAGCAAACTTCAAAGGTTTTCTAACAAATGTTGAGGCCTTTTATGACATTGGCTCATGCTACTTAGGAAATCATTGCTTTCTGAAACCATAGCCTCCCACAACTAGTCCTCCAGCAACAGACATTTCTGATTTTCCATCAAGAGGGTAAAACAAAGCAGCTAGGATTTCTGTAGCTGGCCCATGGCTAGAAGAAAAGCCCCAAACCAGGCAAAGCTAACATCTTAGGTTCACAGTTCCCAACAAAAATATTAGCAGTAATGAAGATACAATCATATAAAACTTGGAGAAAGCAAAGCTGTTAATATGCCTTACAAAGCAGCAGACAGACTGTCAAAGTACAAGTGAAAAATACCCCCTCAACAACCCAATTCTTTCTACTCAAAAGTTCCTACCCTACCACAACTGGGTGATGCAGAATTCATTAAAGACCCTGCTAAAACCACCTTGAGATTAGTCAATTACTATAGGGGAATACTGAGATGGATGTGTCTGACTGTGGTAAATAGGTATCTAGGCATCACTATCTTGAGTCTTCTGCAGCGTCTTTCAACATTGAAAGAGCTTTCTACAAATAAGTTTTCTCCTTATTTCAAGGCTGCTATGATTTAGATGGGCAAGAACTAACATTCAGAAAGTTCAATGTTCTGCTATTTCAAAAACCAAATTTGAACTATTTTTCTTTTGGCAGGATTGATACAGGTGAAAATTAGAAGCGAGAACATTCCCAACGCTTATGCAAGTCTGTGTGCACCACACACTCCAAACAGAGGGCAAAAACTGTTACAGTTATGATGCACTGAAAAATAACGGCTATGCTTGTCTTTTCCAGAGATTCACATTATCAAATGCCAATCGACAGAAAGAATGTCGTATACTTCCTCAGTATTTTAACCTCAAGAGTAAATCACATAACTCTGCGTAAAATAGACGTTTATTTCAAATTTAACACAAGCCATAAATTGTCATGCATGGTTTAAGGACCAGCTGTTTGTAGAGAGAGTATGGTATTCTTTAAGGTCAGCAAAGAAAAAAAAACAACCACCCCCCCCTCCACCTCAACGTTCCTGTTAACAGAATGTACTAAATATATTTGAAGTTGCAACAACCCATGCTTGACTCAGACTTGGTAAGCTGGTAAGAAAACTTGCCAAGTCTGCCTGGCTTGCCAAGCTCCAGGGGTTTGCAGGGCTCAACTCCAGTACTGCTATGAACAAATGGACCCAAAGTTATTAAATCGCTTTTCTGGCTGGAAAAAAGAAACCTTTTCACTTTAACTATTACCTGGCTGCCAAAAAGCTGGAAAAGCTTATTTGTAACTCAGCTACAAAATATATATTTTTCTCCCAAGGAACAAGAGGTCCAATTTAAATGTAAAGAAATTCAGACCTAAGGCTGAAATCTGGGTTGACATACTGCTTTGCTTTATTATAGCAGATATTGCAAAGATCTGAAACCAGTAGGTATTATGCACAAAGAAAGTGGAACATGTTGCAAACTGAAAACTAGCCCATGCTTCCTGCCTTGAAGTGTGGCCGCATTCTTTAAATAAGAAACCCTACTGCTGAAGCACTCGATGCCAGCTGTGATGTGGGTACCTCGCCACCAGAGAAGGGTGGGGAAAAATGAAGGGAAAAAAGAAAAAGAAAAAAAAAAATCAGACTGCTGCCTCCTTCCAGAGGTCAACAAAAGCCAACAGATGGTAATACTTGGTTAATATTGACTTGAGCTGCAGGCAAACTGAGGATCTCGAGGTAAAACAGTCCCACACTGCCATTTTGAGCCACACAGCCCATCCACCTGCTCTAGAGTGTATTTTGAGAAAAGAGCAAGTATTATTTTCAAAAAATATTCCCACTTGAGCAAGTTGGAAGGCAATTTTAATTGCATTATTGCTTCATGCACAATTACTGCAACATTAACGCCTGAAATAGTAGGAACTAATTTATTTAAGTGCTTTAAGGCACTGGGATAGCAAATAATTTTTCTAAACGTGTATATTTATGAAGCCTTGATAATAGACAGCTTAACGAGTACTAGAAATGTTTTCCCAATGCTGCTAAAGGGCACAGAAAGCTAATGTAGTCAGGGTATCAACAATTGCCACAGGCACCAATTATAGCCAGACTGGATGCCTTTACTATGCAGAAATGAGTTAAATTCTCAAAATATCCTCTCTCAGCACACACACATTTTGCATGTTCTTACCAAATAGGCTCATTTACAGTTTGCCTAATAAAGCAGGTTTGTGTCTCCTGTGCAGTTCGTTAATAATGTATCCCGATTAAAAATCTCTCATTACAGATGTCTATCTCAATGCCAGACTCTTATTCCTGCCCAAATACACACAGCCTGAAAATAATCCCTTCATTAGAGAATATACAGCACCAATTTTATAATACAGGTAAAGAGCCTTATTAGTAAGATTTGACAGGGTAGGCACAGCTGCCTGAGACTCACTTGATTTGCCAAGGAATATTTCCCTTGCTCCTTTTACTCCCCACACTGTTTATTAACTCTTTGCTGAAAACAGATTGATGTTTTTCAATTGAAAAGCATTTACTCTAGGCTTATGCACCCCAAACAAGTGCCCATTTAAGCTTAAAAATCATTTCCAATCTTCTCTGCCAGCATTAACAATTATTTTTAAAGTTTTGTGCTGCTTTTGTCTCATTAAAAAAACCTTATGCATTTACTGCAAAGCTTGGTCAGATAAATAGATATCAAAGCAACCAATACAATAGAGATTTCCTGGCTTTAAACACTAATTTATTAAATAAGCCTGAACAACTATTATTTCTTCTACTGCTGACTACAGATAGACAGTTTTATTTCAGCATACTAAAGAGCAGAGTTATCTGCTTCATCTTTCTCTGGTTATAAGAAGAGGCATATGCAGAAAATTTGATTTCTTCCTTATACATGTTGTTTCCATGCTCCCCTTCTCTAACCGATCAACTGCCGACATCCTCCCTCCAAAGCACAGGTAACAGTCAACAGGAGAGGCAAGCACAGAGCAGAACAGAAGGGACAAGGGCTGTGAGGGGCAAGAGGAACATCACCCTGTAGTTACACAGACTAGCGATTCTTATAGTTTAAGTCCTCAGAATAATTCTGAAGACTTTAAGAATTAAATAAGAATTAGTGAACCTCTGGTTTTTTTCTCAGTGGTTACCATTAGGTAACAATCATCTTTCTTGTCCCAGGAGTTTTGAGCACTGTGGAAAGATACCACATTCTGCAGATGACTATGCAGTACACATCAAAGGACCTAGCCATTAAGACACGAGAAGATTGCCTCTTCCAGCAACATTTGACCCTGATATACTGATTAATGAGTTTAAAAAGCCCCAACAAAACATAGTAGGCCATGCAAACTCCTTTTCTTCACAGTGGGGTGGTGTTTTTCTTTTTTTGTGTTCCTTGAGTTACATTAACATCTCATCACTATGCCAAATTATGCATTTAATATTTACGTCACTGGTAAAATGAACATGCAGCCCATTAGAACAAATTTAACAGAGCGCTGTAATTGACTTTTTTTTTTAATCTTGTGGAACGAAGTAGAGAAAGGGAGGACATTTCTCCAGCTCTTTTGGTGTGAAGTTCCAGGGACTTAATATTTCTCCAGCACACTAATTGCTGCAGAAGCAAGCCTATGATAACATGATTAGAAATGGCCTGTGTTGCCAAAGGGCAGATGTACTTGCCAAAAGATGTGGTTAAACTTAGCAGTTCCTCAGAACATTTCCCTTTTACAAACAGAGCCAGCTCTGTTCTGAACTTATTTTTCATCCTTCCTTAAGTTTTCCGGAGTATCAAGAAAGCTGACACTGCTACACTAGGATCCTCTCATCATGTATATATGTGACATCCTAGAGGTGACAGGACTCACATACTGACTTTTTAAAAATCAAATGAAAAAACAACATGGCTCAGGACAGTTCAGTCAAGCCCCATCATGATGCAGAATTTCAGCATGCCTGTATGGTCAAGGGGGTCCAAACCACAGCCAGAGCAAGACTATCAAGACTGATGACACTGGGAAGTCACCCATCGTTAACCTACAAAGCCAGCAGAGTGTCCCGCTCTGGCTGGACGTCAGGCTGAGACAGCTGGAAGATGCCAGCTGAGAGGAAACAAGGCAGGAGCTTCTTGGCTACATCCTCCTCCTATCCCTGCTCAAGGAGCGAGGTGGGCTCAGCTGCTTGGTTGGCAAGCTGGAAACATCACGCCAGGCCACTGTCTGCTGCCGAGCAGTGGAAACTCATGCTATGAACTCCCAGTACCATCAGCCACCCTTTACAAAACAAACACTACTCTTAACACTCCTTTCTTTAGCAAAAAGAGAGCAGCTGTAAAGAAAGGTTTCCACTGACACGGAAGACATGCTTATGCACACAGCAGCAGTGACTGCAGTGTTGGATCCAATTCAGTAACGTTAACATTTTTGGGTTGGTTTTTTTTTTGCCTCCCAGATTTGCCTCATCAACTTCTTTAACTGCCCTTGAGTACTAGCACATCACTGTGGAACTGAGATGTACAATATGACTATTAATAGCTTGGCATGTATTAATGAGAATTTATGGTATCTCCTCAGCACATAGTCACTCCAGACTGGTCTTGATACAACTTTCACAACTGTGTAATTGACCCACATCTCACATAAAAAGATAAGGACATGCAATTACATGGTTTTAAATGACCTGCTGGCTTTTCTGAAGCTAAGCAGTATCTTTAACCAACGATAAAGTAATAGAAGTGCTTTGGGTTTGTTATTCTTAATTTGTTCTCTAGTGCTGAAATAAATGGATAAAAAAAGACGTAAGTTTAACTATTTATATTAACAGGTGAGGAAACACCAACAGTTTCAGGTAACTTATCCACCTGAAATTTTGCTAAGCACTTAGAATCCAGTAAAAAAAATTATGTCAGAAAGCAAGAAAAGCAGTATTTGACATAGAAGATTAGGGAACTGTGGAAAAAAGGATGCTACCACTATTACCCAAGTAACGGCAAGGAAAGGGAAGGAAAGCACAGAAGCAGCTACAGAAAAGATTAACAGGCCAGCAAGTCTGGTATTGGATGTATAAGCAGAAGGAAAGCGAACAAAACACACAGCACTCCATGAGTGAAGCCTGATAACGCCATGAGTCAAAAGTGAGGCTAAACCCACCAAGGCTCTTCACATCTGGGATGCGTACTAAGGCTCACTGCAGCCTGAATAAAGCACATCACCGCAAACCTGTAACAACAAAATATTTCAACACCTCTCATACCAAAACAAGAACATACAGAGACCAGAAGCTTTAACACATATCTGGCCCCAGAAATTAGCACACAAAATGCAAAAAAAATCCCAAGATTGTGTGCATTTGGGAAGGGGAGAGTGGAAATGCCAAAAACCAGTATCTAAATATCCACATTGGGACCCTGTATCGTTGTGGAGCTGCATCTCTGTGTGACACTGGCGGAATACACCTGGTCCCACTCAAGCTGGAGCTGGCCTTACTGTAACACACATTCCGTCACATACATGTATGTACATGCCCTGAAGCAACTAATAAGCAATCTGTTTCTCTAAAGTCATAGTATCCTGTTTTCACATCCAGTTAGCTGAAAGAAAACAAAACCCCAAACCCAGACCTCATTCATGCAGTACTCCAGGATGGCTTTGCAAGAACACAGGAACACATAGTAAAGATTTCTTTGAATCTAGAAGCACTAACCCTTTAGGGGTAGAGGTTATCAGGATGAAGGAAGATAGAATTGAATTAGAAAAAAGGACTGTATAGAATACTGTAATTCACTAAGAAAATGGTACTACGTTTGCTCTTAGTTTGCTTCTTCACATAGCATTGTGTAGCCGGCGGTTTCCATTTAGCCTGTATGTAGCTCAATGAAGCAGAGAGTTCCCAATCCACATACAAATGCATTCACTTATACTTGCATATGGTACAAAGGGCACTAGGATAAACAGTGATAAGGAGATCAATATTCATTTAATGTAGCTAAAATACAGTTGTGCATTCATATTTCTTGGATATGAACCTAGGCAATGTCTTATAGTAATCAAAACTATTTTAAGATTTCCAAGGACCAAATGCATTCCCAGTACTGACTGAATAAAGCTGATGGTGACCGAGACCCTGACTGACACTATTCAGCTACTATTTTACAGGACATGTCACTTCAATCCTTTCCCTTCTATTTGCAAAAAGTCCCTTATGTTACACATATAAACGCAAGTTCACAGATTTTGCTTTTCCTGTCACCACATAAAGGAATCCTTCTGCAGAGCTGCTGAATTAAGTGTAATAGGAGCAGTTCTGTAGCAAGGTCATTTTAGGTCTGGAACCGCAGTCCCCTTAGGATTCCCTATTATGGCTACATGAACTGCCAGGTTCCCCTTGCAAGTCTGTTTTCCTCCCTACAAAATAAAATTCAGTCTCTGTAAGCCCTTGCATTAAGCTACTTCTATCCAGGAAGTTTATATAAAGTTTTCTGACAGCTTGGAACCCAAGGAAGGTAGCAAAATTAGCAACAGAAAAGCCAGACCACTACAGAAACTGCAGCTCATCTTCTGTCATACTGACAAGGGTAAACCTTTACAGCAGTAATCCCAGGAGCAGCCCATGTTTCTCATTACCCACAACTCTATTAGCATCGCAGCACAGAAACAACATTCTAGCCGAAAACTAACAGGACACATGATGCAATCTAAAAAGCTCCCTAGTACTTATGTTACATTTGTTCCATTTTTATTTATTAATACAACCATTTTCTTGGTTAGTGGGACAGTCTAAAAATAGACAGGACTTACTTTTTTTTTTTTTTTTTTTACACAGCTGCTTTTAAACATGCTACCCCTTCCCTAAAGGCTCCAAGACTAGTTCACAAAAGGTCTCTCCCCTGCTCTCATGTGGAAAATACATACAATATTGGTAAGTTAAGTCTAAATTTATTTCTTTACACGCTGGCAAAAGCTAAAAGACCTGGATCCTAAACATCTATTGCCAAAATATAAAGCACATTGTAAGCACGTGCAATCATTTCACTGGTAAATTACTTATTGATGTACTTCTCACTAAAGAAATAATGTTTGAACTTCTTTCAGAAAATGATTAGCTTGCTTTCACTGCAATACATACAAAGAAATTCTTGGTGTGCCTTTAAAGCATTTGCTGTATCTTCTGATAGAGCTGTGTATAAAGAAAAATCAAAGTAGCTAGGAAAAATACCTTGGACAAGAAAAACCTAGAAGTTCATACAAAGGAGCAATGCATTCACAAGACTCCTGAATTCAGTCCAAGATTTCATTACGTGGCTTTGGGAAGGGTATTATACGCTCACTACACCAAGCAAGCAGCAGAGACTGCTTCTTTTTATGAATGACTCTCCTAAAAAGGCTAGGTAGTAAAGGAGAGACTGTGGCAGACTGACAATGTTTGCTACAAACCAGTTCTTAGTTTCACAGCATTTTGCAAATGAGTTTTTAACCAGAGCAAGCTAACTGGCGCCATCACCTTCCTGCTGGGAAAACCCTTCATGACAAATGACCACCAAATTGCCTCTGAACGCAGGCCAAGGATATACCTCTGGTTTCTGAAGCTTTTTACCAGGTTTCACAAAAACACAATAAGAGTGAGTGGTTACACACCATGAAAATGTGAGATGGCACCTGAGGCGGCACTCACAGGAATAAGGTCTACAAATGGGGTTTGAGCTTAGGTAATGCTGTAAGTAGCAACTCTGAGAATGAAGGTGTATTTGTCATCTTTTACACAACATAGAACAAGCAATTATGAAGAAAAACTAACCACAAGCTTACTTGAAAATTAGGCAAATGCATATAAACTATGGAAACACTATTTGTACAAGATCCCCCCAAAGCTATTTCAGAAACAAACTGAATTTATATCCTGAGTAGAATTTCCACAAACTACAGGAAAGAGCACGAGGACTGTTGCTAGCTTTTAATGCAGCAGACAGTGGGAGGCAGGGAAATACGCACAGAAAGCATCCATACCACGATTCACCTGATCTACACAGAACAGCATAACTCTAGCTGCTGTACAAGTCCCTTCTAGTCCTCCAACAATAGTTGTGCTTCAGAACTAGGCTCAGGTGTGGAAAAGCACCTACAGAGTGCAAGAGGGGATAAACAGATGTTTTCCATTTGCAAGCCAAATGAATTAAATGCAGAGGAGATGCATATTTCCTCCCTCTTAATGAATTCTTGGGACAGTGAGCTCTTCAGAACACAGCAGAGGCTCCAAAAGACGGTCTTCTCTACGGAAACCATGTATTATATGAAAATTTGTCCAATTAAGTCATAGTTATGGTTTTCCCCCTAATGCATTCTCCCCTCCCCTAGATAGGAACAGCATACATCTTTAGAGAAGTAGTTCTCCGTGGTGCAGAATGTAGCAATTTAACATCTGAGTTGAGACACACTAAGACCTTTAAAAAAAAAAGAACCTGCACAGCACATTGTGTAAATTGAAGGCAACCAGGAAATAAAAAGAGTAAGCTGCATGGGGAAACTTCTGTTCAAGTCATATGCATTACCATTTCTTTTCTCCTTGGAAGCATGTAGCAGCCCTCATAAGATCTTGGTTACTGGACAAAGTGCTCAGCTCTCTGAAGGAGCATCTCAATTCCAGAAAGAACTGTGGATGCTAACTTTGCATAAGAGTATCAGGACAATCATACCCATTCAGGCCAATGGCTCATCCCACCTAGTTGCCTATCTTTAACAGTGCATGCATGCCAAGCCCTAGGGAAGAGTATGAACCACGCAATTTCCAGGTACTCACCCAGTATCTGCAAATATCCAGCTTTGTGGATTTTCCAAGTCTCCTGTGCCTTGCCTATGTAGTAACCTGCAACAGCTCTATTTCTTGGTGGTTTTCCTGTTTCCTCTTAAGCCCCTGTAAACATCCTGCAATGCAACATCCTTTGACAAGGAGTAGGGTAGGGTTCAAAACACTGAGCTCAAGTGCAAGCCTTTACATGAGGCAGAAAGCTAGTGCAGCAGTTGACAGGCTTATTTTTTAGGACCTACCTGACTAGCAAGGGGAAGGAACATTATGAACAGGACATCAGTGAGTCAAGTAAGGTTGAGGGAATGCCTCTCCTCAAATTTCAAACAACTCGACCAGCTGGTTAATAAGCGATATTGAACACTTAGGTAACAACAGATTTTTACCAACTCTACCTAGAGAGCAGGACTGGTGACCGATATATATGAAACAGAGCGGTACCCCAGATCATCTACAGATGTTTTCGGGCCAGGATGGGGAAAAATACTTGTTCTAAACAATGCTGCTAAGATGTAAGAGTAGTCATCTTTTAATCTAGGCATCAGAAAGATTTCTCCATGGCAAAAGCATTTAAGCTATGAAATGTCTTTCAGTGCACGTGGCCCACAGCTAGTCTGAAATCTGGCAACCCTCAACCCATGCAGTCCTTTAAGCTACCTTGGCAGGCTTAGTACCCTCAAATATCTTATCATCTTGCCCTATATCCACAACATGAGACCTCACTAATGCTATCAACACAGACCTCATTCTTTCCGGCACTTCAAAGTTTTAAAAAAACCCCACACAGTTGGTCTACTCAGACCAAGTACACAAGACAGTCAACCTACTATTCCTCCAGGTGCTAACACTGAGCAATATGGACACAAGTCAGTCCACATCTATAAGCCTAGTAGTCAGCTCTCTGGAAGAACTGAAAGACACAGCATAGCTATTGCTCCCTCAAAAGACACCAGAGACCCATCTGGAATTAAAAAAGCTAACAACCCTTGTATTGCATAGGGCTCTCCCAGCCTCCAGTCACTCAGGAGCACCTCCTCAGAAAGAGTCATTTCAGCTCCAAATAGGATATCACAACAGACAGTGACTTAATGTTTCATTTAAGACTATGTCTTCCATACTGCAGCACAACAATCAACTCAATTAATTTAAAATGCAGGTTTTAAGTCTGTGGAACAAACTATCCAGGCTATCATTTCAGTTTAAATCAAGCTTAGAGTGCTCACAGAACATTTGGAACCAATTTAAGTGGATTTACAGTCACATCGCAGTTAAACCACTGTAACTTCCTTGTGTAGGCAAGCCCATATGGCAGGCAAGGGAACATTTGTTTATAGTTTGGATGACTATATGAGGAGAAAAAGGATGTCAGAAATAGCTTTCACTTCACTGCCTGGGGATTTCAGCACTGAAGGTTGAAAGGTGGGGGAAAAAGCTTATTATTTTGCTTGCACTACTCAAATATTAGAAGAAACCTTAAACCACTTTACACTGGGATCTGTCTCAGTTGCTCAATTCTAACAGAGAATGTACCACCACATACAGCCACGTCCAACCACTTCTGGGGAAATACGTCCAGAATTTACATGTTGGATCTTCTACCCTTAGTAACCAAGGCATTTTTCACGTAAATTATTAAATATAATTAATGGTTTTAACCCCAAACTTTTCTTTTAATCTTGCTTAATCCCCAGAAACACTATCCAATCCATTTTCACTGCCATAATGTTAAGTCTTCAGATAATTTTAAGATGGCAAGTGGTTACTTGCATCAGTCATCTTGCCATTCAAAAGTTGCCAAAGTTTTTTTTCCCCTATCATTACTGAAAATAACACACAGAGGAAAAGCCCCAGCCTCAGAACTGCCGTATGTATGACACGGCTAATTCGTGGGCTGCACTGGGCTGGAAGTTCCTTTTAAGGGGCTGATACAAACATTTGGTCCTCAGTGCCTTCAGTCATTCCCAGGGAGCTATTCTCTACCTTGTCTTATTAGTATCAGGTTCTAGCATGAACACATGTTCCTTGTGCTCAGATACTACAATGTTCTAATTGAAGACTACTAAATATTTTCTTCTTGAAGGGAAGAGGATTTGACAAGTTCAAAAATATTTCCTAAAGTAAAAGCTACAGCAGCTGGATTTTAATCATCTCAATTACCCCACAATCAACATGCCCTCTTTGGAGTCAAAATATTTTTCATGCTGCTGAAACAGAGCACAAGTTATTTCAACCTTCAGCTGAAATCACCACCCTGCCCCTGAACTACAGTGCAACCATTTCACATGTTTCCAGACTTCAAGCTCAGATACCGAGAAACAGACCACACGTGAGAAACCAGGTTATTATATTCTATAAAAGCTTTTACCTTCTGCCCAGTGTTAGAGATGCAACCAGAGATTTAAGGAAGTGAGGAGTTGCCAGGGCTACTGTTGGGTAATTTTTCATATAACAGGGCACTTCTCTGAAGAAATCAGTTTCTATGAATACTTTTGAGCATTGGGAACTGTGAATTTCCTATGATTAAGAAAATGAACAACAGAGCACCCACACAGCAATTAAAGAGCATTCATTTTATATGCCAAGTTCACAGTATGACATATGTATGCATACTATTAAACTGTAAAATCAACTCTCATTTATTTTTATGGATAAATCTGCAGGTTAAATTGTATTTAAAACAAGATACTGTACTCAAAACTGCTGTGTTAGTTTTCCCCAAAAATTAACAGAAGAGAAAAAAGAAAACTTGGTAGTTACAGGTTTTGATTGCACTCAATGTCAAGGCCTCTCAGATAAGGTATAACATGCAGCCCATGGAAAAGTTGTTTTGCTTTGTATGGACATTTTAAAACCTTTCAAGGTTATTTCTAATACAGCACAATGCTTCTTCTCAACACAGCACTAGATTCAGAGTCATAACCAACAACTCCAATGTCTTACAAAGATGAACCATATATCCTGAAGCAAATCCAGTGCTGAAAAATAATTTATACCTTGGCTAGTTTAAAAAAAAACAAAAACAAAACCAAAAACAAACACGCAAGTATGTCACAAAAGCATATTGCAAGCTATTTCTCACGGCTGAGAGTGTTCCTACTTGCCCATAGCCATTACAGAGGTATTTCTCTTTGCTTGCTCTGCATGCATTGCCACCAGCTTGCCAAAATTACAAATATTACAGGCAAGTTATTAGATTCCAGTGTTCCAAAAAGCCACAGAAGACAGTTGTGTAAAAGCACAGCCAGCAGCTCATCTTTTCACTATTATATTTTTAGTAATTCCTCCCACACTTACACCAGCTTAAGGCAAAAGAGAACCCTTGACAAACTGATAACACTTATGAAATGGTAACATACTTGAGACTACAGTATAGTAATGACTAAGTTACTTACATGTCTGGAATTCTTAAAATAACCTGTTAACTACACACAGCCTAGTTGTTGGTATTTAAAGGCAAAACCAAACCTCATTCATGAAGACCTTCATCTATAGAAGTAGTTAATTAGATCATCTTCCTCACTATTGAGAATTTTTTTAATATTAAGCATCTAAAGAGTTACTAACATCACTACCTTCCTGTCAGCATCAAAATACAAAAGACAGGGAACCAGCAAAGTGTTTTCACCTCTGAAAAGGTGTGTTCTTCCCATGCTGGCATCTGTATTGTATAGAACTTCAACGGAGATAAAGGAACCAGCAAAGAGAAGGCACTTTCTACTAGGAAAAAATTAGAAACAGAACATGGACTTCAGATGCATTGAAGTTGTGAGAACTTTGGGGAAAAAGTCAAAGAGACAATTGAAAAGTATGAGGGGAAAAAAAGGTTAACACACTTCAAAAGGAAAAGAGCCTTGTGGTTAGCAATGGTTGCTGAAGAGTGCACAGAAATTTTTGGCTTTTTTTTTTTCCTTTGTTTTGTTTTTTAAATGAAACTAACTTATAAGCCTTCTGCCAATAGTTGTATAGTTTAATAATTTAGCCCATGAATGATGCTTTATTAATGGCATGCATCAGACATTATCACCAGAAAACTGGATAGAAGCCCAGATGTCTGGTTTAAGACCATTTTTATTTCCTACATTTTCAAAACATTGCATGGGGCTTTAGCTGCACGACTCAGATGAACTTAATGAGAGTCATGCAGCTATGCCTGCATATGCCACTTTGAAAACAGAGAAGCACTGTTTCAGGTTCTGGGTTTCTGAGGCTCTCCCTGGAGTGATTTAAAGCTGTTTTTTCCTCTCAGTCTTTCCTCTAAAGGTCTTCTACACTTCACCTCACCATGTCTGACAGATAAATAGCTGAAAACTTTGGACACCTCATTTTTCAAAGACTCCGGTACTCCGAGCTCATGTGGTACCATGAAACCGAACAGTAAACAGCCAGGCAATTAAATTCAGCCAATTGTGTATACGTGCTCAATTTAACTGCAATAGGTTACTACAAATCAGAACATTACTGTGGGCACTGAGCGGAGTTACAACTTGGTATCAACATATGTCATTTATTAGGATTGATTACTACCTACTGTAAACCATTTTAACACCCACACATGATCAAACTTAGTACAGGTTATTCAGGTTCAAATGAAAACTTCAGTATATACATTGTATTACATACCACACAAATTTGTATTGGAAAGCCATGCCATAAATCGTAGATTAAGGAAAAAGAGAACCATATATGATATGTATCATTTATAACCTATTTAAAAAAAAATTTGCTATATTTCTGTTGATAAGCTATAAGAATAATTTCACTGTATTCTCATCTTTTCAACTAATTTAAAATATAGATTTCCTTATTTTCTTTCATTTTCTTTAAGCGGGAGTGCTAATCTTTCCCTTTCTGAGCTTATGAATTGCCTGTTTAAAAAAGAGCCCCCCTCAATCAGCTGGCAGTTTGCAAATCTGCCTTCAGGTCCAAACAGACCAAGCCTGAGAAAGAACCGGGACTTCACTCTAACCTTTCAATTCTGCAGTGACATTGCAGCAGAAGACTAAAGGGGAATATAAAGATTGTTACTTTTCCATTTTCAGTGCTCATATTTTATAGAAATAAATGATACAAGACACCATGTAAATCCTTAACAACTTTATAACAAGTTCTGGAGAGAAAGAGGAAGCAACACAAGCAGGATCACTTCAGGGAAGCCTATCTAGATGAGAAAACACATAAATAATGTGAAGAAAAAAGGATCCCCTGTGGTAGGCCAGTAAGAATAACTTTAGAGAAAAATCAACTGCAGCACAAGGATGTCTTTCCTTCATATAGGAAAGATGGACATGTGTACACCAGCACTACTGACGCACAAGCTACATTTCTGAATTGTGTTCATAATCATTACACAAGCCACGATGCCCTGGAAAACACCCTCCTGAAGTTTAGAGATCCTCCTGATCCTGACCAGGAGTAACATGATAGAGACTATGGCAAACGAGACAAAGAGCTTGCCTTCCCATAGGGTTTAGCCAGAATGACAGCTTCTTCTCAAGTTTCCTGCATTTCTTAAGACCCCTGGGCTCTAGAGAGACTCATTCTAACTAAAAATACAGGCATAGCTCATCCTGTGTCACCCTGGTGACAATCTGTCATCCTGCAGGCATTCCCCAGCTGTCAGTTTTGAACTGTATTGGTTAAATCCTTTAGTGCACTGAAACACATTATTGAATAAGATCTTCTTGTATTCAGGTGCATTAGGTTTTTTTATATTCTTTGCTAAAGAGATTGTTTTTAGGTAAACATTTAAAAATAGGGCAGAAAGACAGGCAGGCAGCTCTGAGACATCATGTCACCAGTGCAGAGCAATTTGGAAGAAGTAGGGAACTGCCCCAATCCTCCCCCAAACAATAAATATAGTATTTTCCTCTCAGATTCAGCTTGCTCTCCTCCTTAACATAGCTATTGCACTTCTGGACACAGTATGAGCAGTGCCGCAAGCAGTATCCTGCAGCTGTTTGTTCTAGCTCCAGTAGTTTTTTATTTTACCTAGAATGCAGATGGGTCTGACTGTCACATACAGGAGTACTCGTCTAAATTTGAAATTCAAGTTTACAGCTTTGGGGTCAGATCAGAGCTGGAAAAGAAGTTTCTACACATTAATAGTGGCCACTGATATCTCATGTTCCAAGCTATTGACCTGAGAAAATAAGAGAGTGATATCAGAAGTTAAGAAGCTTAGAAATTTCTGATAAATTCCTATCAAAACAACCTGAACACTCAGAGCTGTATATCATTGCCAGCTGTATCCCAGTAAGAAAAAAGACTGACACCGAGCTTGCATTCCAGAGGCAAACATCCATCCAAAATGAATCCTTGTAAGACCTTCCAAGAATATATTATCCCTGTGTGGATGCTGGGTCACACACACAGCAGCTCATCTCCAGGATGTCAGAGCAAATACATTTTGCTAACACACAGGGACAGGACTAGTGAGCTGAGTACATTCTGGGGCAAAGCAGACACCATTCAGGATTCCTTTAGGGACCCAGAGCACACACTGGGACGCCACCGTACAGTCTAATTGCCATGACCAGAGTATCACCAGTGTTGTACATGGTGAATCTGCCTAGGTAAACGTGCAAAGGCTAAGTCCAAACTGTCAAAATCTCAGCTCCCTAGTCCAAACTGGGTTCTTGGTCCCCAGTCATCCACACTACACAGGGTAGCTCAACAGCCTTTCTTTTGGAAAGAAGTATTTGTTTCCTTTACAGCAAAAGGCAGGTATCACTTCTGTGAGCAACTTGCTTCAGGTATTGCTCCTTATAGATAATGCAGGAAAAAATCATGCCGAGTTCAGTTCCTTCCAACACTGACCCAGCAAGAGTGGCACCATACACCTCATCTCACCCCTCTGCACGCAGCGCATCCCTACCATCAGGCTAAAATCACTATGCTGACAGCAGTGACACAGCCATCAAGTTATTGCAGATATTTTTATGTTAAAAATACCCTGAAAATAATTTGTCAGACTTGCTAGATGCCTAGTAGAGATGTGAGCAAAGAACTACACATTGTGGATATAGCTGGTCTCTCCTAAAGAGCACATATGAGTAATGTGACAAATCACGCTGCAGCCTTTGCCTGGGAGTCAGGCATTGCTTTTCATGGTAAAAACCTTTAAGAACACAGATATAACCAAAGTCTAGGAGTAAATCATAGTTATGTCTTCAGTACATTCAGCAGGAAGGGCCAAAGTGTGATTAATGGCACCTAACATCAAATAGCATCAGCAATACAGCTAGAACCACTGCCCATGCAGGTAAAGTTTCAGGACTTTTTTTTTTTTTTTTTTGTCATTGCTTCCTAGTCATTTTGCTTTCAGGGCATCAGCCAGTGGATAAATAACTTGACTCTTACTCCAACAAAACATGAATTATTTTGAAGGAACACTAATAGTAGAACTGAAAGCTGTTCCATGTGCTAAGTATATGACAGTCGCACAGGATGAACGTACTTTAGAAGAGCCACAGGAGTTAGTTTACTGTTTGCTGTTTATGGAGCTGCTCCTTAAATTGGGAAGAGCGAAACAGAACTACGATCACTCCAACCATACTGCCAACTTTTCTGCTCTGGCTTGTGAGGGGTTAGAAATTATTATCATTACAAAGCTGAAATTTACTTCCTATGTCTGGAACTGGACTGATGCCTAAAGCCATAGCTGACTGCCGTTGCCAGCATGTGCCCAACAGAGGAGAGGAGGAAAGGAAGGAAAGGAAAACATAGGGGGTTGAGACCCCCAGCTTGCATCTCACTCTGCAACAAAGAGCACCAATCTGCACAGGAGCCAGAAATGCCACGCTGAATCTCTAGATGGGGAGAGCTAAAAGTTGTCAGCTCACTACGCAGTATCTTTTCAAGCTAGAGTTTTGTTCTCAAGTAGATCTATTCATTACCTGTAAGAGAATGATCTCAGCAGAAAGTAAAAGACCTGCTTATAGTGAAACTGGATTGTATTTAGTTAACAGTTACCTTAGTCTGTCCCATGTTGTCTAGACAAAAGCCTTGCTCCAGTGTAGACCCTGGGCTGTTAATGCTTGCCAACGACATTTCCGAACAATACTATCTACAATTGGTACTGAAGCTCTATCCACTTGAGTTACTCTGGGCAGCAAGAAGGCACCTACACTGATGCTGAAGACAGGGCTTAAGCTATTTTATTTAAATATGAATCAAGGCAAGGTGAACCTTTTCTTTTAAAAGGATAGGGAGATTCTACACTTCATACAGAAGTGGGCCATGGGAACAAGATGATCTGAGTCCAGTTCAGATTTGCTATTTCATAGCAGCAGATCCACTGCTATTCCCACCCTTACTGACCCATAGGAGATTTCTGTCTTCTCAGTCATGCTCAAAGATGAATGAGCCAAGGAGACCTGAATGGTAGAGGCGGAAATTGCGGCAGAAAAGAATGACGTAAACAACCTTGCTGTAAATTCTGGCTTCTAAGCATAAGTTGTACACACTGCAGATTTTCTTAGGGGCAGCTCCAAGTAAAGTTTAAGAATGGTTACAGAAAACAACTGGTACTGAGGGCAGGTTTTCTTGTGTATACCAACAAGATGGCCTTTCAACAAAACTTTGCCTTCCAACATTAAATCAATGTCATTTCACTCACATGCATATTTCCTAGAAAAAACAAAATGCAGTATCTTCAAGCTGTTGTTGACCTTTTAAAAGTGACAGCAGTTTACCTTAAACTTTATATTACTACATAAAGCAGATATCAACACATTGGAGAAGCGATCACAAATGACCTGCTGCAAGAGAAGTTGTCATTCTAGGGAAAAAGGAAACAGTGAGATGTTTTCTTTTTTTTTTTTTTTTTTTTTTACACTTTCTTTTCAGCAGCAACAAGCGAGAATATTTTACACTCATACCACAAAGGCAATTGATTTGGCTCCATCAGATTCATTTTCCTAAGGCTACAGATATTCTTTCAGAAGATTTTTATTCACATCACAAAGTTCAGTAAAGAATTAAATTCTTGTTTCAGATTTTGGGAAACAGTCACCACAAATTCAAATACTGAAAATATTAACTGCTCTTGTTCTACTCTATTCCTTTTAAATTTTCATTAGCAACTGATTTCTTTTAAAGATGAGGGATATTGGTAATTACCAAGTCTGACACACTGCAACCATATAGCCTCCTGCTGTACATACACTGAGGAGTTCAAAATAGTTTGGGAAACAGGTTTAGGCAAGAGTAATGCAAACACAAATAGCTCCTCGGAGAAATACATCAAGGATACAAAGGGACATGCGCATCCAAGTGAGTCAGTTCAAAATGCTTGTCAGCAAATAGCTGAAACTCACTGATCATTAATAGAATATGTTAAGCTATTAATTCTCAAATGGAACTGTGCTGGACTTCCCGCTGTCTGAAATACTAAGGAGAAACTTGGAAGTCTGTTTTCATTTTGGTACTACTACAATTTTAATCCCCCCTTTTTTTTTGCCCTACTGCTCTTCCGCAATATAGTGGAATAGCTGTGACTGACAACTTTTATAAAGGTACCCTTTCTGCTTTACAGCAGACAGTAAACATTTTTATGAATGGTAAAGCAAGACACCTTCAGGTGGTGCATATGCAAACATGCACATTCAATTTAGAAGGAAGCCTTTCATGGACTGAAGGAAAACCTATGAGTGCCACAGAACAATATGTGCATTTCTAGGAAAATGCCATAAACCCGCTAATTTTTCTCCAATTTAGTCGCAATTCATCTCAGATGATGCAGCAGAGAGCACTTGAACAATGCTGATATTACTCCTCATGATTTTCGAGGATGGAACTTCTGAGAACAGTTTGGCAAAAACAGATAATTAATGATTTTTGGGAACATACTCAAACAATGGAATGTAAAAAGATGCTTTTACTTTCTACACTAAATGGTTTTCTGTTGATATAACTGATCAGTTAGAATATTTTTTGTCTATTGTTACAAACAAACCCAATGAATCAAACATGAAATCGTGTAAGAAGATACATTACCACTCCCCTTATTGATATCAAAGCACAATTGCAACTCAAACAGCTTTTCTAAAACAAACGTGATTTCACATAGTTTCTACAGCATGTAAAAGTTTACTTTTTCTTCTGCTACTATTCTTCAAAGCTGAAAAACTCAGTGGTGAGGCAGAGCCATGGAATAAAAAGGGATTCCATATTTTACTGTCTAAGCAGTGATTCGAGGAAAAAAGATTTAAGGAGGACTATCCCCAGTAGAATGTTGCAGCTCCCAGCACAGGAGCCAGACACATAACAGTGCTGGCTTGGAATGAGCCTACGTCTTCCAAAAGATGACACTGTTGCAGGACCCAGGCACCCAGGGGAGGAAGTGGCCAACCCTCAAAATTTACACCAGCTCCAGAACTGCTGACAAGAGTTGACAGTATTTTTCAAATTTTATTTTTACAATGTCACCTCAAAAGATAGTTCTCAGTACCAAACTCCACAAAACAAGGCCAGGAGAACTTCGTATTTGCAATGGAAGCAGGAGCTATTTAAATGCAATACAAAAGCCACGTTTTTAGGGTGTCATTCTTTGTGTACCATTAGGCAGGCAGTCATCTGCCAAAATTGCTTTCTGGAATGGGATACATACTCACTGCAGGAGTTCACTGTGACTGATGCCAGTAGGGGCTGAAAATAACTGAAGCCTGGCAGGTGAAGGTCTGTTTCTCCCCATTTATCAGAATTATGTAGTAATTACTTCTGTTCGAACAGAAGAGAGCAGACATTTCCTGCCCACCAGAGTGGCTTCCAGCTATACCTCCAAATGGAGAAATATGATAATTAAAGTTTCATTGATCTTCTTTATTTTTAATGTGACAGTAGATGTGGGAGTATTGCTAGATTTTATATTATAGAAGTGTATGCAGCAGCAACTTTCCTTGCAAATGAGAAATTTAACCAAGTGCCTGAGCACAACCCCAAGTGGAGTTTATTGTACCCAGCTTTGTGTTTGTATTATTTACTGCTGCTTTGGGGCTGCAATAAAAACCTATAGATTTGCTGCTTCGTAAGAAAGGAATAAGGAATTTAGTGATGAATCTCAAGTGAATACCAGTGTGGTTAAAGGGAGCATCGGAAACTTCTCATGAGCATGATTCCCCACCGATGCACCAGTAAAATAAGTAGGAAGACAGACTCGGTCAACACAACCAGAAAAACCCCACCCAAAAAAACCCAGTCAGTCACCAACACTCAGGTTACAATGGAGTCAGCTACGTGAAGAGTGACAGGCAATGACCAGAGGAATTGCGTTGAGTTTCTCAAGAGCACAGCTCTCAGGAGACCATCATTTACTGATCTGACAACTTGCTCTATAGGGAATGAAGTCAGACTGGGGGGAAAAAATAAAAGAAATTTAAAAAAAAAATCAAGCTTCCGAGCAGATACACCTTCATGCTCGTGAGTAGTTCTCACTGAGTGTAGCTATACTGACAGTAAGCAGAAGCAAGCCATAGAAGTATCATTCATTAGAAACCGTGTAGGTACCAGCAATATATTTGAGTATCAAAATCAGCATGCTAAAAGTCACATTATTTTGTGTGTTACCCTTTTAAAAATGCAAACAAAGTAATGACTTCACTGCTGAAGAGACAACAGACCTTCTCCTCAGGGAGAGAGAAGTTAAAAGGCGAGAGCTTTGTCCCTATCCAAATGCCACCTCCCCCCCAACCAAAGTGCGCTTTGGCTAAAACCCACTTAAGCCCCACAGAGACCCTTCACAGACCACCAGCATACACTCCCCCTTCTCCACCAAGCCCGAGAATGGAGGGCTTGCCAGGCTTACTTGTAACTTTTTATGTAGTCAAAAGCCAAACACATAGATTTCCAATCCTAATCCATATTTTAAAATGTTCTAGCTTCTCTCTCATGCCTTCCCTAGAATGCTTTCTCAGCAATATCAGGCAACTTGAAGAGAATGGTAATTCTCACGTCTTGCATCCCTTGAAGCACTATCCTGGTTTTAGGTTACATATTCCTGCTTGTTCCCCTAGATTTACTGCTCCCACCTTCTTATTTCAACTCAGCATAAATTAGGAACTGCTTGAAAAATAGTAGTAACTGCTTCCAGAGAAGCAAAGTCTGCCAGGACTTTCACTACTATCATTTTATCACTCCTCCATTGCAGGAATACCTTTTATTTTAGCACAAGCCAGCTCCTCCTTGCTGCCCAGATGGCCCAATGCACATTCTTAAAGATTCTGCCCCTCCCCGCGCCCCCCCCCCCATCACACACCATAAAATCCAGTAATTCTGCATACATTCTCTTAAAATTATAGTCTCCAACGTATTCTCAGTTTTTGAGAGATCATAGCTTCTTTGTCAACATGAACAACACGTGACCAACACAGGGAAAGGGTTTTTTGTTCAGATGTGCCTTTGGGATCAGCTACCACTTCTCAACTTCCTTCCCTCTTCCCCAGCTCTACGTTTGGGATGTCTCTGTGTAACAGATACCCAGACAGCCCAAAAGGGAAAAATTGGTTGATAAATCCCCAAGCAGTTATGTCATGAGATTACTAGGGATATCATGAACGCTAATTCATGCCCTTCACCTGCTCTACCTCCAAAATTTTTTCTCTTCTGCAGATGCACAAGCAAAAGCTCTCATCTTAGCTTACTAAAACAACATGTACACTTAAGTCTGACAAAAGTCTACGCTGCTATCAGAAGAGCTGGTCCTACCTCTTGTCCAAGAACTCCTGTGTACATCAGGAACGTGATCTGGCTGAACTCTAACCTTAAAGAGCTCATCCTGCAGCTGTGCAAACACCAGTGCCTTGGCAAGGAAAGGGGAAAAGAACACGCTCCTAGAGAGAAATGAAGATCAGACTGCCCTCTTTAATGGCAGTGTGCATTTATGTCAGATTAAAGCACAGCTCAGTTGCGGATTCAAGCAACGGTAAAAGCACAGCCCAGTTATGGGTATAGCAACATGCACTGACAGTTGGAGGGACTTGGACTTTCTAAGGGAAGTGGCTCCTTGAAGGCGAGCACTGCACAAAACTCCCAGTGCAGAAAGCTGCTGGACCCACCACCACAGCATGGCGTGGTGCCACCAAAGCAGACTGCAGCAGGCAAACAAGGATTAATGATGCCACTATGGAAGTCACATCTTGAAAGTTCCTACTTTTCATGCATTTACTTACTCAATCACAACACTAAATAAAAGAAAAACAGGGGAAAGTAAAGCAGCTCAATAGTGTATCCCTATCTTGTCCATGAAGCAGCATGTATTGATAGGCATAAACACATTTCCAAGTAGTACAAAACCACACATCATTTTTAACACTAATGAATGCCAGCTGACACAAAGCACAGGCTGACTGTCATATTGCTTAGCTGCTCCAGACACCTGTCACTCCTTGGCAACAAAAGGGAGAAAAGGTCAAGACACTGTTAGTAAACCCAAAAGGGAGACTCACTTTTCCACCAAAATTGAACTTGACAGGAATCATCATCACAAATAACGCTGAGAGGTTCAGGTGTTACTGGTTACTGATGGTTTATGCTTCTGCTGCTACCAAGCCGTCTACACATTTTAGTCAGTTAACATTAATAAAACCAACCTACACTGTCATCTATTAATAAAGATAGCATTATTTGGTTTTGGATGAGAATATACAGTATTAGATTTCTTTTCTTACACATATAGTATTTATATAGTTTATACAAAAATATATATACTTTCACTGAGCCCCTGCAGAACTTAGATACAGCTAAGGCTAATACATTCCATCTTCTCACTTTCCAAATCCTTAATTGCTTTTGCATGAATGCAAAGGAATCCAGCAAGAATAAAGAAAGCAAAATAACTTTGTCACGTTTAAAAGTTGGCAGACCAAGTTTTGACCTCCTTCACTCTTCTGACAGCATGAAGTCATCAGTGGTTATCCATGTCTTTGTCTTGATGGGGCAGAACTGGATTGTAACACACAAATGCGCATCAAGACCACTTCGCTCTTGCTTTTCCACAGAATGGGCCACTGTGCCTTTTGGGGTTTTAGCGCAAGTCCATAATTACTGACTATACTGATGTTTATATTCAACATGCAAGTATACCCACAAACGTGTTAAGATTATGGTGGTCTCAGCCTTTAAGTATTGGTCCTGATTCTCCTCCTCTCCCTTGTGTGACACAGGCCCAGTTGCAGTGAACTGTCAATCCTGGTTCAGACATACCAAAAAATCAGGTTCAAAGTAGCGAGGAAGATGAGAACTAATGGAAAACATTATGGAATGGCAATAGAATATCCGGGGGCAAAAAAGCTGCAACTGACTCATTTTTGACATCTTTTCAGAAAAATAGACTGTATAACTCAGACGTAATACTATCACTAGATAGCGTGATGTGCTATTTCTAGTGCATTTTAATATGTTCCAAATGATTTTGTTGAAAAGAGTAAGGAGATACAAAAAGCAATTATATGGTCTCTAGAGCATATAGTCATAGCTATCTGCATTGTGCTCAGCATCTCAATATAGAGTGAAAAAATAACCTGTTTTGGACAGCTTATTCAAAGTGTTACACTTGCTGTGTGCTACCACACAGTCTAATGCACCCTAATGCCAGCTCAATTAAGTGACACAGGATTGCCACAGAGGAAGTGAGCCTCTCGGGGGTACTGAGCGATAACAACTCCTTTTCTCCTGTCCCCAGCCACAGAGCTCTAGCTCCTTACAGGGCAGATATCCCTTGGGTCAAATACAGTCAAACAACTGAAGTGGTTTTACAACAGAAGAGGCTGTAAAAGCACATGTGAAAGTAAAACCTATGCTGCTCCAGACTTGCACTGGGATCTGGACTGATCATGGAGGATATGGTGTATTTTTTACCTCTGACCCTGCCATGCTAAAAATATTTGGTTCAAGGCCTTGAACTCAGGCAAACAAAAACTCCAAACCTATATTCTAGATCCTTTCCTTCACAAACCTAAGATACATTTTATTTTAAATCCTGTACATGCACTTAAATTAGGTTACAGATGCCTTTTATGAATCCCAAAATAAAACTATCTCTAGTGGTTAATTAGTGAAACTGGATAGAGATATTTTTATCATTAGTGCTCATCCAAGTGAAATGGCAAAATTATTTTCCAGCAGCATTTAAAAATGGAGTCTGTATTCAGTTAAAATTTGTTCTCTGCCCTAGCTTCTTTGGGTCATGATCCTAAAAAAACCAAGAAACCTCAAAATAATCAGGACCAGCTCAGTTCACGATGCAGATACTGGAAAGAAAGAAATGTTATATTCAAAAAATCTGGTGACACCACATTTCTGAGCTCGTGTTCAGAAGGCTTTTGTAGTTGTCTGTGAAGCAGTATTAAGACAGTAAGAGTTATGAACTCATCAACTGCATGCATCTGTACTACAGGACACACTAGAAAACATGGCCATTAGAAATATATACTCCAGTGGTGCCTCCAAACATGCCAGAGAAATGCCCTTAACAACTAGAAGAGAGAAGTTGACAAGACTGCTGTTGGACAGGAGCTCAGGTAGGGCTATCTTTTTTGCTCAACTTCGCAAGAACAAAGAGACAAAGTACTAGTAAAATGCTTCAAAATGATAAAACTTAACACCGAAACAAAACATTTCAGTGTTATGATCAAGTTACTCATGCTCAAAAAAAAAAATATATCAAGCCATATAGCCTGACCTTACTGCTGGGCAAGCAGCTGGCAGCCAGGCAGACTTCTATTCAGTTTAGACAAGCGAAATGCAGCCCCCACAGACCAGCACACTTTTTGTTCATAAGCACACAACAACAAACAATATCCGAGCACATGGCCTGGAACAAACAAACTCATTTTATTCCAAAGAACTGCCAGGAAAGTAGGAAATGCAATTACTATTCAGTGACTTCAGTGGGACTACTCACAGGCAAGCCACCACACACTTCCAGAAGTGGTGTCCCAGTTAAATTTCAAAGTACTTCGGGCTTATATAAAAAGCTAAAGGATTTTGTGAAATTACACAAAAGCATGACTCATGAATTGATACTACACTTTGTCTGCAACACTTCCAAACTCTCTGGCACTACCTAAAAATGCTTTACAAAGAGCTGTGCAAAAAGAACTGCAAACCCCTCCTCACACCTAGGCTAAGTAGTGTTTTTAAATACCAGGATAACATCTGAGTTTAACTGCAGCAGATACAGCTAACTGACTAAAAGTAATTCTGCTTTCTCTCCCTGGAAGACTAAAGTCTTCCAAGTTGCATTAAGTTACAGAACATGCATGCTTATAGGGCCATTTTAACACGAGTGCCTCAAAGCTTCTAAACCAGAGAATTAAACTCACTGTTCCAATTTGCCAGCAGTCACTGGGGCCAGGGTCTATCACCAAGTCCTCTTTGGCAAAACGTAGCCTCATTTGTAAGCATTTGTATTACCATTCTCAAAACTAAGTAAATTGCTGTAGAAATGCATTTTGAACACCACTATTTAGAGCAATGAGGTACGGGTGAGAAAAAAGAAACCCTCACACCTTCAACATGCCAGCCCCACGGCTTCTGTCTAGTAAAAAGCAGAACAGACAAAAAACCCTTCTCCATATATATGATATGCATAGGACCTTACTCTGCTATCAGTTATTCCTGTGTAAATCAGGAATGTCTCTACTAAAGGAAGTCTATTTATGGGGGTATAGGCCAGATATAAAGAAAATCAGTACAGGCTCAAAGGATATATTTGTGAAGAGCTGTATTACCATATATGCATCTACATATATATGGTGTTGGATTTTAAAAAAGCTGTCTTAAAATTACTCCCTTCAGTGCATTACAACATACATTGCTAAATTCAGCATGAATGTGCTAAGCACAAGTTATTCCCTGATAAGCTTTATTTGCACTCTTTTAACATTGATACAAATTTGAAATTTGGCCTTCTCTGTACCCACAAGTAAAGCCATATGCACTTAATTGGCCTAGATGGATGGGAAAGTAGGATCCGTTCTCCTTTATTTTTATTAAAACAACGGGTTATCCAATATTATTGAGTCAGAGCAGTCAATGTTTTTCAAGTCAATATTCAAAGCCATAAGAAGAGTTACATTTGATATGAAAACTTTTAGCTTTTGGAAATGAACTGGGGTTGAAATCAAGAATGATAAACTCTTGAATTTCAAAGCTGGTTTTGTTTGATGGAAAACACCGTAGGTTTGGGTTTTCCCAACTTCTATAATACAGGTTTAGCTTCCCTCTTAAAAGCTTCCTCACATTAGGTTATCTCCCTTCTAAACATCAACTTGCGTCTTCATTGGCGACATAGTTAAACTGAAAAAACATTTACTGATGACAGAATTCTGGCTTTGATGAACGCCTTGCTCAGGAGATGGCTAACGTTTCATATTTAATGGCCTCAAATTTAGAAAACAGCATTATTATTGCTTTGTTATAAGCCCTCCAAATATGAAATTAAGATTTTTTTCATACCAAATTAAGCATATATTTTACAGAGAAAAAAATCACTGTGCCTGTCATACAGCCCTTATGTATATAAATATACAAAAAAAAATGGATCCAGGCACTCTGAACATATTATCTACCCAATAAAGTATCACAGTAGATTTCTTCTTGAAGTAGCCTATTGCAGCACGTATTAAACCTGGTAGGTGTTTCACCTAGAGATTGATACTACGCTAAGGAACCTAATTTATCATTTATAATATTTGGAATGTTGAAAAATTACAAGCTGTGTTGGTTGTAGGGTGTAGTCAAGGCAGTATTCATAAAAAGTCAGAACAATGCTGGTATGCATTCCATCACTTTTGAAAATGGTTGGAAAAAATTCAAAACCAGTCATTTAATAGTTGAGTCAATCTGGTTTTCAGGGAAGGTGGACTGCTCTCTAATGATTCACTGTGCAGTACATAGCACTAAAAAAGAAAGGAAAATTAGCATGGATTTATCTTTGTGACTGATTCCTTGGAAACTCTTGGGATTAACATACTCAATTACGAATCCAAAAAACAAGAAGTCAATCATGGATTAAAGTTGCTGAGACCAGCCTGTATGCAATTCTGAATTTCTTCAAACAGGGGGGTTGAAATATGGAATAAATTGTCAGTGGTAGCAATATAAACTAGGCACTGTAAATCAGCTGAGAAAGAATTAGGATATATTTTTAAGAACAAAAAGCAAAGCACTATCTGGACAATTTTGGATTAGGTTGGCCAACTGTATTTTATGATATTCCAAGAAGTTTGGCAGACTATTTGCAGGATCTGTTTTCTGTAACCATTGCTACTAAAGAATGTTTTCTTAAATTGGAGCTTACGATTAGCTTTTTTGGTGGGCAGGAAGGGGATACCGTACTATGCTGCCCTAGGTCTTCTACTTCTGCATGTTAAACCTGTGTATGAGGCTGATAAGAAACAGTGCAAGAGAAAAATAAGCACACATGTAAGACCCGTTGTTCCAAAAATTATCAAGAGACAGTGCTGAGTCTCACACGCTTTGCTCCTCACACCGCGTCCATTACTGTGCTTTCCAGGTCTGCAAGTTCTGTACTATAACTTCCACAAATATTCTGCATTTTTTGAACTGATTAACATTATCCAAGCTGAGGGGTTTGGATTCCTTTCTTTTTACATGTTTCAAAAACACATGAACACCAAGAACAACAAAAAAAAAAGATGCCTTCACTTTCTGGATAGGATTCAGTTACCTCAACATAGACCTCTTAGTACTAATAATGCTGCTGCTTCAGACAGGTAAAGGTCTTTGGCAGGTCCTGTGGCAGACCTGCCGGTCCCATACTGCTCTCCATGACCCCAGAGCATCCTTAAAGGCCATCTACATAGACACTACACAGGTTTCTCTCAGGCACCTAAATTTACACCTGATACCAACCTTAAGGACACTGAATCCCACCTTTTGCCTATCTGAAAGCACCTGTCCACAGAGAGTAAGTTACTTATTCAGGATATGCATGCATTTGTAAGAATTCAAAAGCCAGATTTCCAAATTA
Organism: Gymnogyps californianus; assembly: GCF_018139145.2. NCBI lineage: Eukaryota > Metazoa > Chordata > Aves > Accipitriformes > Cathartidae > Gymnogyps > Gymnogyps californianus. The sequence goes on from NC_059471.1 coordinate 21,793,670, forward strand.
CATAAAATGACAATCACACACACACATTCCTACTTTGCTTCATCATGATAGAGCATTCTTATAAGCTTACCACACCAACTGAGTATATGCACACAGAAGTAATGACTATTAAATGCCTACTGGCATTTGAAGTATTTGAACAGGCAACTGAATAATTTGAATACACATAAGCATCACAAGACAGCTAGCTGCCTGTATTATTGTTATCCCTGTTAGAGAATTTTACAACCAGATGTTCTTATACTTAATTTAACACGGGGGGAAAACACTGCTCTTATCTTTTAAGAAAGTTTCTTTTTATGACAACAGTTATTGCACTTCAGTCCTCAACTCATTGCAAAAATCTCCATGCTTCAGGATTTCTATTGCCTGGCTGTACTCTCATAGTTGCAAAGTCAATTAGAAACAGAAAGCACAGGGACGTAGGTAAAAGTCAGATTACATCAATCAGGGATAAGCACACAGAAGGGTTAGAGCTGTATATTTTTTAGTATCATATCAGATACACTCAATTCTGCATGCCATTTGGATAAGAGGGCTAAAATTCCCATGTTTGCTTTCCATATTTTTAAAAATACCTGTTGTGTTTGACAGGAAAGCATGAAAACAGGAATAACAATTGAAAGGTCTCATGCAGCAACATTTCATGTGTGCTTTCACAGCTTGTGCTGTCGACTAGTCTGAAGTGGTGACCACTAAGAGTGTGGAGCACTTCATAGCTCTCATTGCCAGACCTTGCTGGACTCACAAAATCACCACTTGTTTAAAAGCATGTTTATCTAGGCATTGTGTTTACTCAGAGCTTTTAAGACTTGAAAATTCAGCTCTAAAAGAGAAACTATGATCCTGGTGTTTTGTTCTTTAGTACATTTATCTTGTTTGTTTAACACTGCTCACATCTAAGACTTCCCTCTCAGCCTCCACAAAGGAACAGCTTTCCAATCTGGGCTTACAACTTACCTCCGAATTCTTAAGGCAGAAAAGAAAATAACGCAGTGTCAGGGTACATGTACTATACTCTCCCCTTCCTACTTGCCATTCATTTCTCTGTCATGGCCCTATACTGCCAGACCTTGACACAGGGACCACCTATTTCCCTGTGCCCTCCCTCCCCCTTCTACAAAATATATTACAAGAGCACTTCATATTAAGTATGTTTCAGATAAACAACATGCTCCAGTGAAGTATTGAGCACATTTTTCCTGCACACTAGGTTGGCCTGAAAGCTATCTTCCACGCTTCTGTTTCCACAGAACCATTCCCAAATGCCTTGAACTCTTACCTGATATGTCTGATATCGCCTTTGATCTTGCTGTGTTTCTACTTCTCCAAGCATGACATGAAAGCAACATTCCTGTACTCTTTTACATTTGAAATCAGCTATATTTCAAAGCTCTGATGTCATCAGGACAACTTTATATCACCTCCAGTGAAATATATCTGCTCAACAGATGTGAAACAGATCTTTTGTTTCACTACTCAGTTTAAGCGCCAGCTACATAAATAATTGAATAAGATGGTGTTTTGTAATGATGCCCAGGTATTTGTCAAATCTTTAAAAGCCAAAACCCTGTCACTGACCTTCTGCTTCAGGATGATGCTGAATGATTGGCTTTCCTCAGTGACAGCTTTAGTGCACACTGCTACTGCAGCCAGACACACAAAATAGAGGAGTGGACGCCAAAGAGGGGGCTTTATATTTGCATTTCATCCCTGCAGCCATCTTGGTAGCTTTCCATGTAGATTCGCTTGCCACTGTTAGGACAGACCCAGCAGGGCCAGTCAGAGTGGGGAAGCAGCAGCAATTCATCTATCAACCAGCTCTGTGGACAGAAAGGCTTGATTCTGCACCCCTCTGCCGGTAAGTGAGGCCATAAGCGAGGGAACCCCAGCTTCACACCCTGAAGCACCTTGGCAGCAGTGACATGCAAGGGCTCAAGGATCAGGCTAAGAATCATACCAAAAGGACTTGAATTTCCAGGACCCGCTTCTCTTTCTGCTTTTCATTCATATTTCACTGAGATTTGTATTTTCAAAAATCTTGGGGGGGGGGGGGAATTAAGAGAATGGCAGGAGGACGACGATGAAGAAATGCAAAAGGAAAGAGAGATCAGGTCAGAGAAAGGAAAGCAACATCGAGTTTCCAGCTGTTAAGCCAAACCAGAATCTTCTCACACTTCACTGAGCTTTATCACTTTGATGACTTAAAATTCACCTCTTAAAAAAAACATTAGGAAGGCCTAACCAAGGGAAAGGGAAAATACACTCTTATCTCTATCTCCCCTGCAATCACTAGACTATAAGGCCTGCCTTCTGCTATATTAGCTCTCTAGCTGCATGAAATTGCCCCAATATGGGCGCATGTTTTAGTCATTGTCAAAGCCGCTGAAAACACAGTTCCCGGGGCTCCCATCTCTCCACAAAGAATCAGCCATTGCAGGAAGGTAAGCATCAGCCTTAACCCAGCAGCATCTCTTAGGAGTAAAGCCCATGATGCCATTCACCTGAGTACACTTCCCACCAAATCCCAAATTCTGTATTTTAATTACCACTTTTCCCAGAAGCTGAAGGAAAGCTGATGAAATTTAATGTTTCAGAGATGCCACAGTTTGGATCCTCCTGGTATAAGAGTGATTGGTATCAAGATGAACTTCTAAGTGTATTAGGGGTTTTAATATACCAATGTTGGGATGCTAGGAGACAGCAATATGTTATCCTCAAGCATTTATCATTGTTTAATTAAATTTAATCTTAATGTATGACTCTACAAGTTGTGTCCAGATGTTCTGTGTGCTAAGCCTGAGTACCATCTCTTATTTCTTTCTGATATTTGGAAAGTATCAGGGAATAAAAAGTTATGATGAGCCCCAGTGCTTCACTGCTGCAAAACTCATTTACATAAGGCTTACTATAGTTATTCCTCAGGTGTTAAAGCTTCATTGAAATAAAACAGATACAGTAACAAAGGTATAACTGACAGTCATATTCACCGATGTGCTTTTTGATTCAACTCTATAAATATTTACTCAGTGCAATCCTTTAGAAGATTAACTTAGAAAGTAGTTCAAGTTCAAATCCCTGTTTCATTACAATGCTAAAAGAATATTCCCCATACACCACACATCCAAGCAGGAAGTACAGGTAAATATTAAACTTGTCCAGAGCACTGGGAAACAATCAGGAACATACCATATGCACAAGCAGCAGTGCAGGAGTGCTGGGCACTCAACTACCATTCTCTCAAGTTGAAGGATTTATTCCCTCATGGAGCTTCTCTTTCATGAGCATCACTCCGTACCACAAACTGATCAGTGCTCCCGAGCCTCACAGCAGAAATACAAAACAACTCAGCTTTCTTTGTGTAAAGCTAAGAAGGGAATTAGAGACCTCTTCTCTCTCTCCCCTGCATCCCTAGGATACCAAAATTGGTGTCTCTTCGGTTTCCAGGCAATTTGGCTAGTTTTATACAGTTTTGGAGGAGAAGTTCCTTAAGGCCACTAGTAAAGTAAACTCACCAGGGGAACTAAAACCAAATTGAGCTTTTCCCATTGCTGCAGGTCTACAAGATTTCTTCTGTCACTTCACCTCCCTTAAGACTTAAACTTGTTCTCAACTTCTATGCAGCATGAGCACAGAGGGGTAACCAAGACACGGGGCTGAAGCTCGTTGCACATTTTTCAGTGCTCAGGTGTCAGATGGAACTGACTCCCACCCTTAGCCACAGACATCAGGAGACACAAAAGCTCATTTGCCTCAGTACAGTGTGCAGAAAGAACTGAACACAGACTAATACAGTGAAGAGAACATGTGACCTCACATTCTCAGAGCAGACTTGCATTTTATGTATCCTATAGTGATATCTCTGGCTAACAAAATTCCTCCCTATGGTAAGATGATTAAGCTACCTCAGGCCAGAGGTCCCAGAGGCCTTCACCTGTCTTCAACTGCTTCCACAGCTGCTCACATGGGAAGGCATAATTTAGCCATACAACATTTGATGCAGAACTTAATTTACTTGTCAGACTATAGTAAATGCGGCAGACACGCACTGCTACAATGGGTGAGAAGCAGGACTTTCAAAATTAATTTTCAAATGGAAAGAAGAATCCTAGAAGGCAATCATGAAGCTGTTAAGCATTTTCTGAACAATTCAGGGAAAACCCCAGCAATTCCCATGCTCAGTAAGCAACCCGCTAGAAAAGTTTTTTTAAAATTCTTTATATTTCTTTTGCACAATAATGAATATTATTGTCATCTCCAACAACACTTAAAAACCCTTACAAAAACATGAGTTATGACCAGCCCAAGTCAAATTAAGGACTATTGCAGAAAGTAAAACATGAACCAAATCTTAATTACCTAAGTGTGCTAAATTTGTCTCAGAGTTGTGAAGGTGGCTTCTACACTAGGACAAGAACACACCTATGAAATCTCAGGAACATGGATTTAAATTTGGCAGAGAATCTGGCTAAAGAGTTGAAACATGGTCAAGATTTGGATGCTTAAAATTTAGAAAAAAATCAACTCCTCGTATTATTTCACAAATCTAGCATATGGTATATCACTCAACCATCCTGCTGTCACCCACTACAGTAAAACACTGCCATTATCTTGATGGCATAGTGTAACTCTTGCAGTAAACAGACTAATCTTGTTAGTCAACAAGATTAGAGTCAACAACTAATCGTGTTGAAATTATAACAGCCAACAGCTAATTCAGAAATAGTTAGCACAGAAAAAAATGGAGCAAGTTAGTGGAGAATATTTGTTCTCTAAGAGCCTAACAGCATGCATAAAAGATGATCAGACCCTGAGGGAGTCAGGTATACACACACTGACCATGATATGATTCACTGAATAGTAAAATATTACTTACCCACTATCTTCTGTAATCGATACAACTAGCTGCCTAATTATAATGTTCTAATTTTCTTATCTGTTAACCTCATTCACGTCTGCTTAATTGTAGAAAGAAATAGAAAACCTAATATATACACACAGACATATAAAACTGATGAACAATGTGGAAATTGCTGTACCAAGTGACCACTTGATACTCAAGTGACCAATTCATTGAGTTCAAGTTCCTCATGTGTTTCTAACTAGGCAACGGCACACGATAAACGTCCCTTCCTGATCCTTCTTAAATTCAAAACTATATCCTGAAGCATTAGAACTACACTCTTATCTAAGTAGGCTGAAATGCAATGTATTAATGTTCAGCCCTCTTTAAAATCCTGTTTCACTACTTGACATCTTCAGGCAATCAATTTTTCAAAACAGTTACATTTTAAACATTATCAAATAACCTGATTAATTTTATAATTTCACTGGCATTGTAGGGCAAAATTACGTCCTCTCTTTCCAAAAAAGAAGGCAAACTAATTTCAGTTCCAGCTAAGCTATGATCTTTATAATTTGGAAGCAACAGCTATAGTTTTTGCCTAGGTTATTATTTGTCTATAAAGTTCTTCCTGATTCTATTAAATGAACTTTTGATTTAATTTTAGCCCCAAATTCAAGTTTTATAAATATAAGTTCTAATTGAAATGTTTCCATGAATACAAAGAAGGTTTCAATACGAACATTTGCACAGAAGGCATGAACTTTGTCCCTGACATCTCATATCCAAGGCTTCACTGTACTGAAATCTTCAGTTTTCCTTTTGCAAACATTAAAGGACTCAAGCGAACTAACTTAATCTGAGAAAGGAAACAGAATTTTAAGTTGTTAAACATGGAAAAAAATGTCAGTCCTTTTAGCTCAATCGATTTGGATAAGTTTTTCTTTCTGTAAGAGATGATTTGAGGAGTAAGCACCAGTAAGACCCATCCATTTAGTTACTCTTACCTCAATAATATACAAAACCACATTCTTGTAGAAGCAATATAGTATGCACTTGGTAACTCGATTGTAACTCCAAGCTCCGTGGACCAACAACAGCTTCTCCAAGTAGGAAAACTGAAAGAGAGAAAACAAGTTTTTACACAGATGAAGAAGTGTTTAAAAAAATTGGTTAAAGTAAATCCCTGCCCTCAGAAAAAAAAAACCCTCAGATCAGCTATGAAAGCTGTTCTTCAAGCACAATATTTAAATCGCTTAGCAGAACATACATGCAAAAAACAATACTTAAAATATTTACAGGAAAAGCCTTTTTTGTAGCAAAATCTCTGAATGTTTTTAAGTGGTCTTCACTGGCTTTAAACAGCAAAAAGTCTTCAATTAGTATTACTATCCTGATAGTAAAATCAAGCAAGGTTAACATAATGCAGGCTTGTGGATTGAATATAAATGTGAACTCTTCATTTCATGGTCAAAGAAGATTCCTGTGTTTGATAGCTTACAAGCTTCAGAATGTCCTTTGTGTTAAACGAACAGTCTGGTAATTAGAACTGTCTTGAGCTGAAATAAAATGCACAAGGGGGGAACACAAGTGGAAAATAGATGCATAGAGTCTTTTATAGAGAATGAATACTTACATTAACATTTTCAGCCCACAAAATGTATGCAATCGTGTGTTATACAAAGCACCTAAAATCCTGTATAAAGAAAGAAGGAGCATTTGCCAAAAAGGGCAAGTAAATGAATCTTGTAAAAACGGATACCTTTTAATGCTAGTTTGAACCACAGATACAGCTCAAATTCAGGTTCTCAATTCAGCAGTTTTGAAAATGGACTTTTATAGAAGCAGTCTCACAATGCAGCCTAGGAAATGCGTAATTTTCTAGTCTTGGCTTTGGCAGTGAACTTTATGGCCTGCAGCATTTCTCTTTTGTCCAGTTACAGACAGCTCAAACTGGTGACCAGATTTACCCTTCAGCACGTGTGTATCTGAAGGGTTCTTGGACATTAAGGTGGGACCATTATTTGCTTTGCTTCCTTTTCCATGAAGTGACTTGATAGGAAAAGCTTGACTTCCTAAATTTAGATTCTAGATCATTTATTTTAACCAAAACTTATTTGAAATTGAAAGCTACAGTAATGAATTAGGACTGTCATGAGATAGCTCTGCTCCCATGATTTCCAGCACTGAAATCACTGAACCACAAATCCTGTAAGAACAGCCTCTCTCCCATGCATCAGCAACTCAGATTTGTTAGGATATGCCAGCAAGAAAGGAGGAGAGAAAATAAGTGAACCAAGCTTCACGGTTCAGCCTCTGCCCAACTTGAGTCAGGGCTGAAAGTGGGACACTCACAAGGGAGTAGCTGACCTACTAGACACCTAATGCCTCACTTAATATGCAGCACAGCTACAACTTTCCTCATCAAAATTCACTAACAAAACACATCAGCAATGGGAAACTTGCCACTACATCCTGACAAGTCACCCTAAACACCTCTTGTAGAGAATAGTTAAGACACACCTCAAAAACTTCTCTCTCTGCTGAGTCTAACGAGTGACTCTCTCAGACGTAGTCTTCTCTGGAGCTCAAGGCAAGGAAAAATCCTACCATTAATTGCTCTCTTGTCTGTACTCTCATGAAAATGAGTGCACTGCATAGCACAGCAAGAAACATATTAATAACCTAAATAACACAGTTCTGAGCCTGTTCACATTGGTGAAGAGTCCCATTAAGATGTGGCAAGGAATTAAATTTGTTTTGATGCTGGTCACTGAAATTATGCAAATGCACAGCTACTTGCATACTTGAGCGACTGCAGGGATAGGGCTCTACTAAGACACTGCCCTTGTTTGGACACTACTGTATTTATGGAGTATTAAATCAGAAGGGAACATTATGACCGTCTGGCCAACCTACATGCAAAACAGTTTCTATAAGTTTTCAGTCGTCTCTGTATCAACCCTAGCATAAATTTTTTTATACAGAGATTATCTTTTAGCAAGATACCCCCAATCTTGACTAAAGGATGAGGTGATGCCACATTGGGGGGTGGGTTAAGACAGTGAAATGCATCCAAAATGCAAGCCAAGTTTTCCAAAAAAGAAAACTGAAACATGAGCATTTGTTTAAGAAAGAAGTTTCCCTAGTTAAGAAAAGGAAACAGTCCCTAGACACCGGATGCTCTCTGGATTAAGATGATAAAGCCTTTTACTGAGGAAAAAAGTTATTGAATTATACTACTATCTCTCTAAACAGTTAGGTCTTTTGAATTGGGAATTCTCTAAATATGGACCACTGGTGCAATATCATTTCAATGGAAAAGGATGATTCAAACAGATGTTCCTTGCACCTGTGGAAGCTATTTGGAGTAGAGTCAGACACAAGTTGCCTTTTTATTTTTGTTTGGTTTATGCTTTGATTCCCCTGGAATCCTGAACAAGCCTATATAGAGACTTTCTCTTCTATAAGTGCCTACTTCTGGCACCGCTGCATTTGAAATACCATTTGAACATGAGATGCTACATTACAGTGGTCATCTTAAATTACTCAATAAGAACATACTCTGCCTTCAAGGCATGCACATACAGTAATGCTTTAGTGGGAGTTATATATCTTCACTGAAAGAAATATACGCCATGGAGATCAAGTTTTCCTTTTGAATACTTTTTTTTGAAACACACATTACCATACAGTATTAGTCTCCTTTACAAGAGGGATTCTTTTATATGTTTTCTATTTTATATGTTTTCTAATCAGCACAAAGCTCTTCCACACAGTCACAAAAAATACAGTTCCACAGTGTTTTACTAATTTTTGAAAGTTAAAATTCTGTGCTGGTGTGATCAGCTTTTATTTCATATTGAACTAGGAAGATTCATTGCTATTGTCAGTAACTTCCTGATTGGAATTTAAACCAAGAACAACTAACCTCCACATTCTAACACTAAATCCAAAGACAGGGTTTTTTGTTAATGCAGAAGCAACACATGAACATGGAATTACTTCTTCAGATTTAATGTTACTGCAACTAACAAAAGGAATTAAGTGTGTAGGGCCCTCTATGGACAAAATTCTCACTGCTTATGCTTACTTATTAAAATTGAAGTAATAAATGACCTGAGGAAGTCTAAGTAAAGACCATTCAATTAAGTTATACAACAGAAGCAATGTATAGTCTACAGAAGTTAAAAATGAGAAAGTCATTACAAGATACCACAAACTTTATGATTATGGCAGTTCCTATAATGCTATGTATTTGGAATATGCTACTGTTTATGACAGAATAAGCCCTTGATAAAACAGCCTAAAATTTGCAAGATAAATCTGGTGAAAGGTCTCAGTTATTCAAGCCTGAAACCCACGGTGCTTCGTCAGACCACAGAACAGAGCAGCAATACAAGACTGCCATTTTGCTTCACAGCAAGGTTAACACAATAGATAGTTTTCTGTGCAAACAGCAGCATTATCCCTGCCTTTTCAAAACCTCACCTTCTACTGGAACTATCAAATGTTTTGGCAACCTTGCCAAAAGGGAACATCAACTGATGCTCACAGATCACTGCGGAGACAGTGGACCATCTCTGCTTTCTGTCAGCTCCACCTGTTCTTGCCCTGCGATCAGTCTCAAACACATACACAGAGCACCTCAGGTGTAAATAGTACCCAGTGGATGTCCAGCAACTGAAGCATCTCCTTCCTTTCTTATGTTTCTTTTTAAGTCTTTATTCCACATCTTGGTTTCTTCAGTAAAACAAAAAAGGCTTTTTACTTTCCTCTTTAGCTGAAGTAATCAGTGCTGAATTTGATGGGACAGTTTGGGACCACTCACCCAAATCACATTCAAAATAACATACCTAAAATGAAAACATTGGCCAGCTCTCTAGAACTGTGACCAATTCTTAGATATATCATGGGGGTGGGGAGTATAAAAAAAGGAGGAGACACCTCAAAATAAGAATTTCCAAACAGCCAAACTCTTACATACCTGGTTATAAGGCCTACTCATAGTAAGAGAAAAGAGCTTGCACCAAGAGAGATAAGTTACACTTAAAAGCATGTAACATAGTATCATAGCAAGTGCTTCTCCCTAATTACTGAAGAACCAAGACATTGCACAGCTGTCAGAAGGAAACTGAAACTTTGAGGGGAGGTGGAGCTTTGCCCTGAAGAATACAAAATCATAATAATGAATCCCAAAAATACAGCTAAGATTATCTGTTTTACATAGCTGCCTTGAAAAGCAAACAAGCAGAGGTGCTCCTAGCTTGAAGGCTAGGAGAAGTCATCAAGCACTACATGGCCCACAGCGCATTTCTGACAACAGGATACGGCAGTTGCTCTTTTTTGCCTCTGACCTGTGCAATAGCATAATCCGAGCAATTGGTTGCCTGCATGCCCTCATTGCCACTGATCCCCACTCCAACGTGAGCTGTCTGGATCATTCCTACGTCATTGGCACCATCTCCAATGGCAAGTGTTATGGCATTGACGTGTTTCTTGACCATGTCTACTATTTCAGACTTCTGTAGAGGAGATACTCTGAAAAGAAGAGAAAAAGGTGTCAGTTTCTCACATGCTGAGCTACATGCCTTTCCCAAAAGGACAGCTGTAATCTACATTTAGAAGTAATCAAAGGGCAGTTGCTGGGAAGTTGCTTTATTCAACAACTAAGCTTCAGAACCTGTGCCAAACTATGAGAAGAAAGTAGCTTTAAAAAATAGTTTCACATTTATCTACTTGCTCATATTTTAAGCAAAAGAGACCAAATAGATATGGAAGGCTTTAAAGCTTTGTTTTCCTCCCCCAGCCCCACCTGATACACTTCAACATACACCAGTGATGTTATATTGGGAACACTGGAGAAGGGAGTCTCCTCTTCAACTACAACAGTTTGCAGATTAACAGTGCAGGCTTCCCTGTCTGCTGTCAACAATGTATCTCCATCCAGGAGGAGAAAGACCACTAATACGTTCAGAGAGTAAATCAGAGACATTTTCAGTGGTTTGGCAAAAGGTACTGCAGGCTTACCTTATTCGCTCCTCCAGCTTACTTCCCCACTTGCCAGGCCATCCTTCCAATCTCAGACTGTGCAGTTAGGATCAGAAAGAATAAGGCCTCTCCCTGATCTCACATATGCCTTGCATGCTGGTGCAACTCTGACTTCAGTGATGATGTCACTCAATTCCAATTCAAAACCAAAAGGCTGACTCCATGACATGTGAATATTCTTACCAGTTTTATTGGTAGTTACTTTAACCTGCTCCTTCTCTCATTTTACATCAGTTCCAGTTGGATAAAAATTCATGGAATTCAATAGAGTTAAACTAGTCTAAACCAAGGAGAAGTGGAAAAATACTCACGACTAGGTTACTAAATTGGATAAGACACCCAAAATGCCCTTTTTTAATGGAAAAGGTGGATCCGGTTACCAAATCATATGAGGTATTCTGGAAATACCTACATGTAGATTAAATATTTCCATTCTAACCCCATCTGTACAAACAACGCTAATTCCTTTCCCCATCAGTTTTAAAGTTCCAAATTATTTTATGTTCCCTTAAATAAAGCTTTAGACAAAACTTTTCCACCTCTCAAGTCAGCCACATAACACTCAACAAAAAGAATGTAACTGATATCTAAAAGCTTCATTATTAAAAGAGGAGGAGAATGGGGAGCTTGGGGAATGGGGGAGACAAAGTTTTTTACATGGCATTTTTTCCAGAGCCTACATCCCATGGGAGCAACTTACATAGCCTTTTAATACACCCAGCTGGATTACTGCTGATCAAAAAAGCAGAGTTATCTTGTTCAGCATTTTGCTTTATAGCCTTGATTTTGTTTAGTGCTGATAACCTCTTAAAATAACTTGATGAGTAATTGGGGGAGAAAGAGTTCCTAAGAAAAATTTGCTGGGCTCAAAATTCACATGTGAACTAAACCACCTGAAAAGTCTAGCAGCTGTCCTGTTCCTAAAAGCTGAAAACAGGAAAAAGTTGACTGGGCCATAAAATTTACTTAATACCATTGGATAGATTTATTAAGCACTCAACTACCTGGCAACGCAAACACCACTTGGCACTGTCCGGGCCCAGTTAAATTACCAACGCAAAACCCCAACACACTAACCAACCTATGGTGCATGAAAAGTGTCAGTTTGTAATTATAAGGCAGCTCTGAATACAGTCTGCATCAAATTTTAACTTCTCTCTCATACATACATGCACACACTCTCCTCTTCCCCGCCCCCCAATATTCACATAATAAAATACTAAAGCACGGAGCAAGGAGTCAACAAGGACTTCAAGCCATAAAATGGGAACTCCAGAGGGACTTGGAGCCAGTTCTGGAGGAATGGGATTGACAACTGCACAGACCCCTATTACCAGCCCCAGGGGCACCTCCAGTGCACAGGACCGTATACTTTTGGCAGTCCCCTCGTGCAATTATTTCTTTGCAGCTGAGCACTGTGCATATCTGCTAACATCCTCCTCAGACATACACATCTCTCAGAAGTCAAGTTCATGTTCATTTAGTTTTCAGTTACATGGCAATAGAAAGAGCTAAGAAGTTCCCTGGTTTCAAATATGCTTAAAGTAAGAGGGGAATGAAAAAAGACAGACTGTGAACAGCATCTCTGATTCTGTAGTTTGAACTAGCAGCTTGTCTACAGACATTTCAGACATGACCAGAATATGGCAGAGGTGCTCGAGCTTGTTCTAGTGCAGTTTAGCTGCGACATGTCAGGCAACCTAATATATCCTGTATTCACTTCTGTGCCTGCAGTGTATGTGTGGCTTCAGATTTTAAGTCAACTTTGCCATTAATGACCCATTATTTGTCAAATCAATGGAATGCCTCAATATAAACACATTTATCAACTACTATGTAATGTACACAGAGTATGCTTTTACTGTCTTGACCAAATAAAGTTAATTATACCCACAGTTATATAACACCCAGTTAAAGACTAACATCTTTATATGCCTAGTAAGACTAAACAAGCTACAGGAAACACTAGATACATACTTTAAACACTGAAAATATTTCTGCACTTGGTTTAAGAAGATTAAATCTAAGACAAGATTTCAGCACAAATGTTACTTGATTATAGTTGTTTATTCTAAACACAAGCTTCACAGCAAACATCCTCTTTGACACCTCCCCATCAAGTACAGCCCCAAACTCCAGAGAACACGTTTTGCTGCGCACAGTATATTAACTACAAAAGTTGCAAATTGAGACGGCTACTGATTTCCCGAGGGGTTTTACTCCCCTCCTCTCCTAACTCACACTCTCAGCCTCCAAACCTCTTGTGCTCCTTGTAATCTATTTGGTACCAACACACTGCATTAGATGACATTAATCCCCTTAGCCAGATGATCAGAGCTGCGGTCCATTGCTTCACATTTGATAGGCTGTCTACATGAATAACTGAAAGATTATAGCACAGGACACTATTAACCTGCAGCTTCCCCCAGGTGCTATCTTGGAAGGGGAGGAGGAATGGCCAAGTTCACAAAGATTCCTGGACAAATGAATAAGTTCAAAGTAAAAAGCACAAGGAAAGAACTAAGTACTTTGGAGAAAAATTTTGCAGCGACAAGCAACTATTGGTAATTATCATCTGGTGGAACATCCCTGGCTTTCACTGCAGAGCTCACCGCAGCAATATCAGGATGTAAGCCTTCCCTTTATATACACCCAAATAAGAATTAAGACGTGAGCAAAACATCAGTTGCATCAAAAACTTCTGCTTACTCATGTATTCATTCACTGGTCAGACAGCAATGCTTCTTATAAAGGTTCTTAGAGTGCAACTCAAAAGAGTTCCCTGGAAATGTCTGTTTATACATAAGTTATTTTTATTGTCACTGCTCAAAAGCATCTTTGACAACAGATACAATCAACTCAGTCTAGATTTATTCTCTCTTTTATGCATAACCCTGGGAAAAAAAAAAAGGTCAGGTTTCAAATGCCACAATTATAGCTACCGGATCAAGTCCTTAGATTCTTGCTCAAACTGCTTCCCTGAGAATCTGAATTTAACCTACTCAGGCTGCAGAGAGCCTGGGGTCAAGACTGCATCTTTATAAAGTGTTTAGCATTCAACATTTGGCTGTGTAGTATAAAGTGTTCATGGATGATGGAAGGAATGCATAAAGCGAAGTGTGAACCCTGCAGCAGACCTGCTACTTGCCCACCTCTGGGACTTCCTTCCAGTAGCCTCGCTCTTGAAAGGGTAAAAGCTGATATGGAAAAATTGAAGGTTCTCCTCAGTCTCAAACCTGCTTAGTCTTTATCAGCACCTTTAACAGATTAATACAGAAAGCAGTTTCCATCCTGAATGAGATGACTGATGCCTTGATATCACATTGCTTCCTCTGTAATGGGATGGGTGGAAGCAAGAGAGGGCACAAAGCACTACACCTTGGGAAGAAGCTGGGAGAGAAATGCAGCCCAGAGCCAAGGACCTTCAGAAAGATATAGACCTAATTATTCTCAGGTCACTTAAATCTATAAGGAAACTGTGGAAGGAGGCAAGGGTAAGTAGTTTTCAGATAATGCAGTACTATATTGTTACTATCAGTAAATACTTTAAGGTCCCTCTTGTACTTAGAGGAAGCTCGTGAAAAAATAGCACAGGGCACAGCACAGAGCAGTAACACAGCTGGTTTCCACGGAGAATGTTGTAAGTGGCTTCCCACTGACTTCTGCAGATCAGCTCCCAATGGCTTTAAACCTTCAGTCTGCATTTACTTCTTTAGCCTGGGTAAACACATTCATGAGCAAACTTCTTACCTGATAACGCTTTGCCTGTTCAGAAAAGTTCTACTCACATGGTTTAGTCTTAGGTAGTCCTGCAAGGAGCAGGGAGCTGGACTCTATGATCCTTATGGATCCCTTCCAACTTGAGATATTCTATGATTCTACTCAGCATTTTGCTGGAAGGTTTGCTCAGGCTTACTTTATTTCTTTAAGAAGAGAATTCAAGCACAGAGGATCTTCTAGTTCATTTTTTTTCATCAGGAATACTTATGGGACAACCAGAGCAATTCACAAATTCATATCAGCTCTGTCATCTTTCAGTGAAAGATTTCACAAAAAAACAGTGAAGTGGTGATATTTTAAAAAATAAATATCAAACATTTTATTTAGAAATCCATTTTGGTAGCAAAATTTTTGAAACCTCTAAAGTAGAAGCAAAACATTAAAATATCCATTTTAACCAAGCAAAGCAATGCAATACAGCTTTAACTTCAATTTTTAATATACTGCAACTGATTTAAAATCAATCAATTCCTCTACTGCACTTCTTGCAATCTGGCAAGGCAGCTATCCCTCTTATTCCCAGATTCCATCTAATATATCAAGATGGATACAGTCACAAATGAGAGGGGAAGGACACAATCAGCACAACCAGTCGTGTGTCACATAGGTCAGCTAGACTCCACAAGATACTATCAACGGGAAGTGAGAAACAGTTTCTTAATTCTGTCCCTATGGATATCTGTATTTATTGCACAGTTACAGATGCATGCGAGCAACTAATGGCAACTGTAAGTAATACTTCTCACACAGACCTTTAAAATACAGCTGCATCATTGCAGATGCTTCAAAAGTATACAGACATAAACCACAGATGGGAAATAAAAATGCAGTATTTCAGAAAGTGATTGGTTTTATTTATTGCATTCAAGTCTAAAGGACCCAATGAAGACAGACTTCTGCTAGAGAACTAGCAAATGAGTTTACCAACTGTATATAAAAAGAGACATGATTAATGAAGAACAAGATAAGTAAACTTTATTGGAGTCCTTTTATCTGTAAGACATCGGCAGAAAAAGATTAGGTAGTTTATAAGAGATCAGTTTATGTCCAGACCATCTTACAAGGCCATGAAGAGAAGGCAGCCCCACAAGCTCTTCCACACCTGAGCAAGGCACAGCTTGATACTGAGTCTCAGCACTCTCCTCTGTTCCATCTACATGTGTTGGTTTTTGTGGGGATTCTTTTGTTTGTGGGTCCACTCCCTGAAAACAAGGGGACTAGAACATTTCTATTGAAGACTGCATACTTCCCCCGCCCCCAATTCTATACAAAATTCTCTTAAGACATTCTTACCCGCACTTTCAAATTTTTAATGTTCATTTGTGAAAAGAGGAAGGCGAGGAAGGCAAGGAAGGAAGCTGTTTCAAGTATTACCTCCCTCTGCTTCCATGCTGTAACAGGGATTAAACACAAAGACATTAATGTCTTTAACATGAAACATTAATTCGATATTCTACTTCCTTGAAATGCCTTTTTAATGCAACACAAGAAGCCCTTAAGAGCCCACCTTTATTGCAGTGAACATGATTTTACCCTGTTCTATTGTAAAACACACCTGTACTTCAAAATGCTCAGTGATCTCATCTTCAGAAAAGGCAGAGATGGGAGACAGCCCAGAAAGAGCTGAGAGCTGTCAATAATATTGACATTTAAGTGTATGCATTGGTCCCCAGAAAAAGAAGCAAGAGAAACAAACACACCACTAAAAGTAATGCTCAGAAAGCAAGGCATGTTACTGTGATATCATATTTAGCAGTTTTTAACTACACATTGATTTCTCCTCACACACACCAGGGTGCAGATTTCAACCATGTGTCATCCAAACAAGGGCTAATCTTGAATTACAGTCATGATGCTCTGAGATATATTGGATAGACTTATAATGATACAGTAACCCACACAGAAGAATGAACAAAAGCACACACACATCGTATTGACTCAATGTGCATTACATTGAATGCTTTTAATTTACCAAGTGCTCTGAATCTCCTTCACCTGCTGACAACTACAGTTTCACAGGGACTGGCTCTGGTGCAGTACTTACAACTTTGGAGACAGCACTGAGTGAACTGATGGATAATTTAATGTTCATAAAAAGCACCAAAGGAATTCATCCAAATAAATATAAGTGCCTCCAATGGAGACATCTCTATCTGCACTAATCACGCCACGCTCCTTTTATAGTCAATGGAGAGAAACAGGCACTTCTGGAGTGCAATTCATCTGGCTTATTTTAGACATGTACTTAAAGAGTATAGTTCATCTCCTCTTACAAGTGGCCTTTTCTCTCCATCAAGGTAGAGGGGGCTGAAGGTAACTAGTTCACATGAAAAAGCCTACTACTGACATGTAAAATTACACAGGATGAAACCCGTCTTACATTACTGCGGTGCTAAATACCTTCACATTAATCAGGCACACAGGCTTTTCCTCTTTTGCTTTCTGGCAAGGTGGAATGCCTGCTTCCTCCCGACACAGGCACCCATTGCTGAACTGATTGATGCACCACATCCTCCTTCCCTTCTCTTAAAATTCTCCCTCCTTCACTGTGCTTCCAACTCTTGCTAATTCTTTTCTACAGTAATTTCCCAGTCCCATCTCTTCTGAACACAGACAACTAGAAGTCTTACCAAACCTCTACTGGCTTCTGTGAAAACAGCCACAGCTTCACCAGCCTTTGTCATTTCAGCTGCAATCTCACTTCTCCATACTTTCTTTATTTTTTTCCTGAGCAGACCATCCTCCAAACTGCTTCACTTGTCCAAATTTATCAGACTGGTTTCAAGTCTATTTTTCAATTTTAAAAAGTCTTACATCCTATTTCACTTATCAGGAGTTTCACTTCACCTTGTTATAACTACAAAAAAATCTTCCTTCAGTTTATCAGCCTCACTGACATGCCAGTCACACACTGGACTTTCTGAGAAACATATATTACCTCTAAATTTCAGGTTATCCAGAACAGGGTATTTTTGATGCCTAGCATGGCTTTAAGTCAAAACACATGTACACACCCCTACATACATGCTCACAGAACATGTGGCAGTTCTTTTTAATTTAATGGTTACCAAAATAGCTCCTTCTGCATCACTTCAGGTACAATAGAAATGCCTTCTAAATATAAAGCTCTCTTTGTAGTTATAAAGCCACTGAATCATACACAGTCTTCTGAAGAGGAAGAACCCAAATTCATTTAGTACCTTTTTACCACAAAAACAAAGGTGTTTTTTTTTCTAATTACACACTTTTTTTTTAATATATTCACTAGAGAATTTCTCACTTGCATTCCGTATTTCAGCAACTCATTTGCCATTCACAGTTGCCACTGAAGTGATCTCCAGAGGACAAGGACTATGAAATAATCTCTTTATAAGCTGGATTCAATGTATTAAGCAGTGCGATATAATACACAGTGCCCCAGTGAACACAGGGTTAAGTTTCAAGTCAGCATCTTCTTCCTCTTTGATATTCTTCCCTGCATGTTTCTGTCTTGATTGCCCTTCCCCCAACCTGCTTTATGGGGCAAAGATTAAATAGGCAAAATCTAGTTTGGAAAACGAATTATTTGGAAAGTGATGAGTTGGCATAAACACAGTGTTGAATGGATTCTGCATTTTTAACTATAATGGTCACTAGTGGCAACAGCTATAATATGTTTTTAAAGTGAAACTAATGTATCTAATTAATTTTGAGCTTCCTTCACCCCAAGCTGATTAAGGCACATTCATTTCCATGCTAATCAGCCTGAGCAGTTCTCATGCAACACAAATCTGCCTTTTTCTAATGACAGAGCAAAAAAATTTCAGTCTGTAAAACATACACATTAGTGCCTTTATAACCTTGAGGACATGCACAGAGCGCTAGCACCCGTGTGTTTCACACAGCAGAGCTGTTTATAGACCTTCACAACACATGGTGAAATTAAGTGGCAGTTAAGACTATGGCCATTAATAAGCACATCAGCCCATTTAGCAAGGCTCTGCCCTGCAGTGAAGCCAACAGATCAGCTGGGAAAGCCAGGGTGAGCACCTGCCTCTAGAAGCAGATGTGGTAACATCAACCACGCCACGTGGGCAGCATTGTCACCTGACAAGCACTCTGCTCCTCCACACTAACTACAGGTCAGAAATACAAAATACAGCAGCTTAAGGCAGCATTACTACTGTAAACGACTGCTTCTTTCAGGATCATATAGCCAAGAAACAAACCACAAACACTGACATGGGAGGAAGATGAAGGGAGATATAGCTAGTAGATTTGAGATAGTTTGCCATTTCAGCAGCGCTACAAGCACCAACAGTTTTATTTCTTCATTCTGAGTTCTAACAACTCTGCATGATTTATTTTTCTCCCTCTCTGTGAAAAAAAGTCTCCTGGAATTTAAAATGAGAATGCATATAAATGATCAACTTGCAACCACATGTTATTGTTCAAAAGCCCAGGATCTCTGAATTACATACTCCTGGAACAGACAGACACAATCCAAAGCAGGGTATCTTACCCAGTAATTATCATCAGAGGGCTGCAATGTACCAGTATATCATGTTGAGGACTCACTACCCAAAATGAAAGTACCACCTATTTGTAAAAAGCGAGATTTTCAAATTTCAGAATTATCAGTATACCTCAAAAGTCAGGGTCATGTTGTATCGGGGAAGAAAGGTGAGCTCCCCAAAAAATTTTTTTCATGACACCACCACAGAAATACAAGTTATTTCCCACCCTTCTGAAGTCCAGTCTCTATTTAACATGAGCAAAATGCTTGCAGTGAAGTCCCTAAATCTTTAGACATTTAGAAAAAAGAACCTAACTTCTGGCTTCCACAATCTCTCCACAGTTAGGGAAGTTGAGCACCAGGGTGCTCCCACCAAGATTAAAAAAATTCAGACTGCTTTTAGATAGCAAAGACATTGACAACTGGAAGTCTGACTGGGACCAGCTCAGTCTTGGTCAACTATTAAATCTGCGCTCTGTTCAAAGCCAGGTTAAGTATTAACTTACAGAAAAACATTCACAGCATGCTCACTACTCCCAAACACAAGCTGCAAGAAAGGATCTTTACATTAACCTCTAACCTCAGACTCAATACAAGGACCACTGCTAAGAAAAGAGTGGGGAAGGGAAGGAGGAAAAAGAAAGGAGTAATACTCTAGAGCAAAGTCAGTTTTACACTAAGTTCATGATTAAATTGAAGCATTACAATACAGCATCTAGGGCAAGGGGGTGCTTTTGTCATGTTCAGTCACCACCTGTACTATAAGTTAATATGACCAAATTTACATCAAGAAGGTTTAGTAACAGCATCTCTGCCCACGGCCAGCCACTAACATGCCCATATTGCTAGGGCATCTGTAACCCTTGAACACACAGTTCCAGCATATCTGTATCTTGGTGAATGTTTCCATTTTCAGGTTTAAGACACAGAAATGCCCTGTGGTTTGTGAAAACAATGTTGTTTAATAGCAGCTGTGTCTAACAGCAATAGAAAAACAGAGAGAGTGAACACCACATATACTGGTCCCCTGCACCCCTGATTTTCAAGCACCTTTCAAGTGGGAGGACCCTGTTGCAGAGAAGAGCACATGAAACCGAAGCTGCACATCCCAGGCTGTCACACAGGGCATGAGCACACCACCTGCTCTAACAGCATTGGCAACAGTCAGGCAAGAGGAGGCCCACCTGGTCTGGTCTCACCCCTGCCAAACTTGGGGAGCAA
This sequence comes from Gymnogyps californianus, assembly GCF_018139145.2. NCBI lineage: Eukaryota > Metazoa > Chordata > Aves > Accipitriformes > Cathartidae > Gymnogyps > Gymnogyps californianus. Next base: position 21,814,060 of record NC_059471.1, read on the forward strand.
TTGCTTGAGCTGACTGTCCCCAGAAGCTTGTCCAGGCATTTTGGGGCAGTCCAGGCAGAGTCAGGGAGTACTTTAACAGTACAGGACGGACAATCACAGTCCAGTGTCCATGCTTGCTCCTTAGCGCTCTTATTAACAGTGTATGCACAGCCTGAAGTGCTTAACACACAAGGAAAAGCCTCACAAAACTCAACTCCCTCTGTTTTTTCCAAACTTGTATTGACTTCAGAATTATGCCCCTTTTGAAAGCTCCAAGCTGGCCCACTTCTATTATTGAAAAGAATCTTCAGGGGTTTTGAAAAAATGCAAAGAAATTGCAGTTTTCATTTCTTGCATGTGTCTCAACTCTGAGCTGATTTTCTTTTGCACATATGATTTTTTAGTCTCATCCATATTTCTGACCACAAGATCAGTCATACCAGTACTGACAGAGCTTTGCACAGGACAGCACTCCATGGAGTACAGTCAGTCAAAAAAAAGCACAAATATTTTGCTTAATAGCTCAAACTAGGCCAACAATTTTGCTTGCTGAATTAGACTAAGAATACAGAACTAGGAGCCAAGTCTTCACCATGTCAAACCTTTGCATCTTTATAGAAAAGACACAAAATGCTACAGTTCCAGTTTGGTAACATACATGCCCATGTTTCACAGGACATGCTTAGTTAGTGCTAAGTAAAAGATGCCCAGACAGATCATCCCTTCTACCACTCCTTTTACTTAAGGAGAATAAAAAGACATCTGAACAATTATACATAAGGAGTTTTGGAACAGCAAAGAGAAGGTGGCTGCATTTCAGTTAACCTTTTCCTGAAAGCGAGCAGAAGGATATTGCCTGAAGTACCTTCTTTCCTGGAGAGAAAACCAGCTTTGAAACATTTCAATAAGCATTATAATGAGCCCTTTGTGAACTGTTGGGCAACTAAGAGGCAGCATAAAGTACCAGCCCATTACTGGGGCAGAGGAGAGCAGATTTCTTCCACATCCACTTTTACATCAGATTGGTCTCAGAAGAGAGGCTATCCTCTCACTTAAAATCACAGTGATTTTAAGCACTGGGCTGCTTCAGACCATTACTGCCACAGTAACGTTGAATTTGAGCACGTCCGAGTCATTAGTGCCAATGGAATTTGAAGTGTCAGACAGAGCTACCTTATTATTGCTAAGGTAACTTAAATCACCCATAGCCTAGGCTATGGCCGGAAGAGCTAAATGAGCCAGATCACATTAAACATCTCCTTAAAAAGATACCATGGAAATTGAAACAAAAAAAAGGAATTGCTAGAAGTTGAACTGTATTCACTGACACTCTTCTTGACTCAAGCAAGATTAGAAGTAAAAACCTGGGAGGAAAAATGATGATTTGCCCAGTGTGAAAAATTCATGGGCTCTATAGGAAGCAGGAAAACGGCTTTTGTGAGTCAGATAGGATACTCTCCATGTGTACCAGAATATATCAGTATGGCTAAGTTGATGCTTTCTTTTTCAAATCCAGCCATGAAAAGCAAGTTAGCTTACAGTGCTTTCTGTCTAGAGAAAGGCTTAGAGCCTATACATGCTCACCTGACTTAATAAAATGGCTTTTGTAGCAGCATGTAGTCTACTCTCAATTTACAGAGTAAATCTTATTTTATTCTTTAGTTACAAGCTAAGATTTGGAAACATAAGTTCACATAAACCTGTTCACTATATATCAGAAGTTTTTAAGTTTATATACTTAACACACTGGCAAAATTCAAATAACAGCAATTCATTTTCAAAATACAATGCACTGAAAAATCCCATAGCCAAACAGGCTACTGAGGTAAAAAGTGAGCCCTACTTTCAAATATGACCTGGCAACTGGAAAGCTCTTAAGACACATTGCAGAAGCTGAACATAAATGTGATAATGGGAAAAGCCGTAATGTTCGAAGGACTTGACAGACATGTAAGTGCCTTCTACAAGCTCCTACTAGCTCTACAAGCTAGTCTACACTGCAGGATACAAGGCATACTAATGTACTATCTTTAAATAAACTGTGTCCAAGAGAGAGCCCGGGGAGGGGGGGAAGATGGGGACAATACACAAGAGGCTGATCACAAGCCTCCTAAAATCAGATGTGCCAATTGTTTTGGTGATGACAACTGCATATGGGAATCCACTGTCAGAGTTCACGTGGCACAGCTTGTACTCTAACCGCCAAAGAAGCTGGCTGTCTTGCTGGGCTGCCAGCGTGCATCTTCATGGCACTACATTTTCTTAAAGTAAGCTTTGAAAAGCCACTTCACTTTGTATACATCTATACAATTCTCTGTACCCTATTTCTCCAAACAGGATCAGAGTAGCCTTGCTAGACATTTGCTGGCAGTGATGTGCAAGGCATAGTCAAAGGTTACTACCGCAAAATTCCAGGAGGACTCAGCAACTCTAATCTGACATGGAAGTGGTCAAAACATTCAGTTCATGAAGATGGAGAGATATTATATGAGCAGCTCTCCCATGAGTATAATGGCAAAACATCAAGATTACAGACGACTAATAGCCTTACACTCACACTTGATCATGACTTAAAAATCAAAGCTAACACTTTGGATTAAAAAAACTATGTAAAAACAGATTGAATGCCAAAAAAAGTAAATTACTAAATCTTCTGGATGTAAAAGAAAACCCAAACAATTTACATGGAACAGAAAATCTGCTTATTCTCTAAATGCACTTGGCTATAATAGTACTGTAGATACCCTGCTGTTTAATTTTTAGGAATATAGATTTTATTCTCATTCACATTGTTCCTATCCAGTACAAATAACACCCCAAATGCAAGCCAACATGTTGGAGCAGGGCAGAGTGATTAGCTCAAGTGAGGATCCAACTGTTCTAATGTATTTGAGACATAACTAATACATCATTCTTTGTATAAAATAAGTTCACAGGAATAAGGTCAAACATTCAGTGTCCAACTGGCAGTGGTCAGAGTACTGTGAGGGGCCATCCTGCTAAACATTATCAGTAACCCAGATGCTGACAAAAAGGATACCCTCAGCAAGTCTGCAGATGACACTGAACTAGGGAGACTAAATTACAAGGGATCACAGGGCTTTTATTCAAAGGAACCTTGAGAAATTCAGGGACTGAGCCAACAAACCTCATGGAGTTCAGATGAAGAAAGGCAAAGTTCCACACCTGGGACAGAATAACCCCATGTACGAGTGCAGGCTGGGAAACAACTGAGTAGCAGCCCTGCTGAAGAGGACCTAGTTGTTATGGTGGGCATCAGGTTCAATGTGAGCCAAAAGTGCACTGTTAGTGTGATCAAGGCACACTGTGTACTAGGTAATAACCCAGTACACAAGTGTGACCAGGACAAAGACAGAAGTTATTATCAGCTCTCCTCAGCACAGGTGAGGCAACATCTATAACATGTCCAGGTTTAGAGCCCAAGTTGAAAAGAGAAGGAGAGAAACTGGAAAGAGTCCAGCAGAGAATTACTAACAAGGTCGGGGTCTAAAATACATAACCTGTAAGAAGAGGTTGTGTCACCTGGGCTTGTGCACGTAACAGGTAGTTTAACAACAACAGTGTGCTATTGCTTAACATGGAGTTACTTAAACTATCCTGTCACATCAAACAATATAACAAGGGCCAATGGCCACAGATTGCAAACTGGAAGGTTCATGTTGGATATCATGGATGTTTTCATGAAGGTGTTGAGCAATGGAAAAGATTTGCCAGAGAGGTTGTGGAATCTCTGCCCATAAGTGTTTTCCATGGCTCAGCTACAGAAAGTCATGGCTGACATGATCTACTGTGGATGACAACCTTGCCTTGAGCAAGAAGTTGGACTAGGCCTCCACAGTTCCCTTCCATTTAGACTGCTCTACACCTGAAGTCTCAGTTTAGTGACAATGGAAGCACTTTCCTACTAAGGGACTGACATCGTCCATGAAAAGGGTTCCCATGCAGTTCTGTCACACAGTGAGGCCTGGATTTCAAACAAGTATGCTTAGTACACATGCTGCCTTGTGTGCTAAAGGTCTCCGGTGAGACACAGTATAACTGGGCACTGCAGTAGAGAAGTGACCTCATCTCCTTCCCCAGCATGTAGTCATCATCTCATGTTATTGGGACACCTTACCCAGGTAAACAGTTTTCTCCTTCCAGCCTTGCCTTTTCCTCATCCATCAGCACTTCAGACTCTTCTCACCATCACATCATCCCCTTTCTTTTGCCTGAATAACCCACTGGTGTTGAAGTTATTTATATACCTTTGTGCATCATTTCCTTAACTTGAGATTTTTTTATTTTAACAGTGGATACATTAGACTTGGCAACTTTAAGTTAACAACACTTTGGGTAGACACTATAAAATTTCTTGGTTATGTTTATGCCACAGACTCTTCAGAAAAAAAAAAATACATCTGGCATAAAAGCCAATCCATCAAAAGAAATAAACAGATCTCTTGAGAAAGCTAGACAGCCAGTGTAGACTCAACAGAAACTGCTCTGATCCAGCAAAAAAGTTCCACATGGGAAAGATTGCTTCCAAAAGGGTCAGCTCTCAAAGACTTACATTTTTTAGAAGCACTCTCCACATTACTATTTCCAAATCTAGCAAAAATTTATATTTTAATCTCATTAGTCTATAATGTCTGATCACAACCCAGTTTTCAGAGGAACTTGGACCTTGTAGTAACAGGTATTTCTAGTTTCTTTCCCTCACCTTTGCTAGTTAAAAGGAAATTGAGAACTAGATCTAATTCTCCTAATTTAAGAAAAGTGATCAGGAATAAGTAGTAGAACTGAAAACTGACCACTAGCTTAATTTCTGTATAACAGTTGCTATGAAACTTCAGCGCATGTATTAGAGTTGCAATCTTCCTAAATGCTAAGTCACATATATTTGTGTTTTACTGTGAAGAAGAGGTTTGACTGAAGACACAGAAGTTCTAAGAAAAACAAAACCCTTTTCAGTTGCATTGTGCCATAATTATCATGGTCAATGCTAACTTCTACATTAAGATTGCCCAGGCTTTTATATCTGACCCACACTTTTATTCCTCTCTATCCCTTCCTATGTTTGACTCCGTATCTGTGACATCTGTAAAACAGCATAAATAAGACTATTAGGAAAGCCACAGATGCATTTTAAGTGGCTCTTTACTCAATTTAACAGCTGACAGTAATTGCTATAAGCCCAGTCTAAAGTTAATCCTTCCATGGATTTTAATGAAGCTTGAATAATGTCCAGATGATCAGTCAATCCTCTGTAGACCTGGGTTCTCCCAAAAAGTTCACCTTAAAATGTTTCCAAGGGAAGTTACAGCCACATGTCATGCAGAAATTCTGAATATTTAGCAACTGTCTTTGCATTACTACTCCCAGTACATCATGCAGCAGTAAAGAAATCAACTCAATTGTGCATGCTAATCAATGAATGAAGCAAACAATCACAAGAGCCAGAGAGTCCTCTCCCCATCTGTAGCATTTGCCTAGTTGCTAGAGAGACTAAAGGAATTGCAATTAAAAAAAGAGGAGGGGGAGGAGGGAACCTTTCACAACCATGTAATCCGAACTGCAATAATTGCTAGTACAAACAGGGTCATTTTCAAACATACATGGCTCAGAAACAACAGCACAGCTCAAAGCAGCTGCGGTCATACTGTTTACTCTCCTTTTTGACATAAAAGCCTTTTCCTCTGTGAACAGTTCTTAATGCAGAAACATCTAAATGTATGCTAATGCCCAACAGAGCAGTAACTTCCTTTGATTGATTCAACAGTACTGAAAGTACCAGGAAAAAAGATCAAACCAAGTATTATACAAACAACCAATATCTTCAATATGGTACGTGTCAGCATGAAAGCTGAAAGGAGTTGAACAAGCTAGCTACCAATGTCTTAAATGGTTTTGGAAGTGGCAGCGTTCTTAAGTGCTTGCAGATAAAAGTGTTTTTCTTAAGTTGTGACATCAATTTAGAGAGCTCTGTAATATAATGAAAGTGCTTTGATTTAACATGATTTATGAAGCAAAAGCACTTCTGGTGTCTTCAGGAAAAGCATAGGAATTTACAATAAACACAAGATAATTAAGTAATTTTGCAGCCAGTTACTCTCCTGAAATCATAATTAGGAAAAACAAACATGACCTCCATCTTTCCTTTTTATGCTGCTTAGATTTCCTTCTTCTGTCTTCCATTTCACTGACTCACCTTTCTTTCAACATCCTTTCACTGGAGAGCTTCCAGTGACAAACTTCTCTGGCATTACTTTAGTGAAGACATTTTCAACTTTCCACTAGTCCCAATACCCTGTTTTTCTACAAAGCTGCTATAGTGTTTACAGAAGAACACTAAGACACACACACAAAAAAATTCTGAACAAATGGTCTATGACTCTTTCAAGTGTGTCACAAGTAGTACAAACTCTGGCTGCAGTATGTTATGTTTTACCCTCCCAGGCTTCAGTACAATCTCTTTTTTTTTTCTGATGTGTACTCTGTAACTGAAAGTTATTTAACTTCTAGGAAAACAAATCTCTGGTTAGATTTAACTGACCATGTCCCAGATAAACAAAATACATAAGGATAACTGAATTAGTCATCTGTCTGTACCTAAAGGAACAAGTCCACTTCAGGGGATGGGGATAAAGCTAGAGGAGATGGAGGCATTCTGCCCTCTGAGTAACTGGTGGAAGCAACAACAGGATAGGATTTAGAAATCAGGATCCACTGTCCTGTCCTCTTCAAGTAGCCCAACAGGAGACAGGTAGCATACTGTCCTGGTTTCGGCTGCGATAGAGTTAATTTTCTTCCTAGTAGCTGGTACAGTGCTGTGTTTTGGATTTAGTGTGAGAATGCTGTTGATAACACACTGATGTTTTAGTTGTTGCTAAGTAGCGCTTATCCTAAGTCAAGGATTTCTCAGTTTCCCATGCTCTGCCAGCAAGCAGGTGTGCAAGAAGCTGGGAGGGAGCACAGCCAGGACAGCTGACCCAAACTAGCCAAAGGGATATTCCATACCACAGAACATCATGCTCAGGATATAAATGGGGGGGAGTTGGCCGGGAGGGGTGGATTGCTGCTCAGGCATCAGTCAGCGGGTGGTGAGCAACTGCATTGTGCATCACTTGTCTTTTCTTGGGTTTTATTTCTCTTTTTTATTATATTCCTTTTCATTATAATTATTATTATTATATTTTTATTATTATTAGTTAGTATTATATTTTATTTTACTTTAGTTAAACTGCTCTTATCTCAACCCGTGAGTTTTACTTTTTTTTTCCCCGATCCTCCTCCCCATCCCACTAGGAGGGGGGACGGGGGAGCAGCTGCATGGTGTTTAGTTGCTGGCTGGGGTTAAACCACAACACACACCTTACCTAAACCTGATCTCAAAAAAAAAAAAGTAGCTGTGGTTTTAAACTCACACAGTCTAAAGAGGACACGTAGCTTAAGCCGGCTTCATGGCATACCTTCAGTATGCATATCAAAGCCAGCCCTTAAAAGTATTTACACATATGGAGGCCTATTTCATGCATCTCAGACAAATTCAGGCATGATAGCTAATTGTCAGCTCTACCAACAGCCCTTTGTCTCAGTCCTTCTGGCCTTGTCTGGGACATGATTAGCTAGAAGTCATGTGTTTACAGACCTTCAGCATATCAATAGTTAGGCAAGGCTTTGGAGTAAATAGTATTTCTGGACCTAGGAATCTCAGCTCCATGTAAGGAAATTGCTCAGCTATGTCCAAAAAGGAAACAACTTTATAAACCCGCAAAATATAAATGACAAACCCCCGCACTGTGTAAGCGTATAAATCCATGGTGTATCAACTCTCTTAGTAGGCAGCTCTTCTCTCTCAAACAGATAAAAAGAACCAGAAGAGGTCTAAAAAAAGGGAGGCAGGGAAGAGCAAGTATGTGGAAGTGCTTTCAAACAAGGATCCTTTATCGGCAACTAGAAGTCAATATATTGGAGGTGTATTTGACAAGGGGTGGGAAGAATAGCAGCCAGGGTATGATTATTCATCATTTCTTCAAATGCAAGAACTTGACGGCATTCCAATGGAATTACCAGGCAGATGTAAAAGCAAAAGGAAAGACTTCCTCTGCACAGTACATAACACCCTCTGTCCAGGGTGAGATTATAGATTAATCTCTAATTGAGATTAGAGTTTAAACACATTCAGAGGGAAAGATGTAAAATTTATGAAAGAAAAAAATAAATCAATCAAGCATTATGAAAACAAGATGCAGATACAGCTACTGGCAATAGAGGTCTCACATTCACTAATTATATACACATTCCCGAGGCAGCTACTACTGGTCACTGTTTGAAACCAAAAACTGGATTAGATTGGGTCTGGTCCAACACAGACATTCATATATGAAACCAGGCTGAAGATCATTAGCTGACAACTACAGCAAACGTAAGTTCCTATATAGATTTATCACTAGTCAAAGAACAGCTATACTGCAGTATTATCCACTAAGTTAGGAGATATCCTACTAAAAGCCTCTTGGAAGAGAAAAGCTAGAATCCTAAAAAGCTAGCTCACCTTCTAATTCTATAACTGCAATGAACTGGATAGCAATTTGTGCAGTGAAACATAATGCACTGTCATGCCAGGTAATTGATCTCTCATTGCTTTGAACTGAAATCCTGACAGTGGTAAGCCTGCTTTTCTACAAGTTTTTCTTCTAGGCAAAAAGAAATCAGTTACCAACAACAACATAACAACTTGAAAAATTTGTAGAACAGCCTAAATGTACAAGATATTTTGAAAAGTTACAGTATTTATGAACATTGAGAATTCAAGTTTCTTTTTCTACTCTCATTGCCTACTTCTTTCTGGAGAAGGGGAGCATTCACAAAAGAGAAAAGAGAGTCTTTTCATGAACATTATGGATTAATCTGCTTGGTCTGCTATCATCTCCTTGCCTTAGATTTGGCCTTTTCCATATCTGGCAGAGCATAGGTCAGTTGTTATACTCTTGTGTTGCAGGGTCCCTTTTGCTTTTGTTCTAGGCTTAAGTAACTCTTCAATTTTTGTAAATCACATATCTGAAGGTTGCAGTAACCTTTAAGAATCAAATCTTACGACAGGATAATCTAGATCTTCACAGAAATATCCCAAGATAATTTCTAACAGAAAAATCAACTGCAAAGAAAATTAAAGGATCTAATTTCATTTCATTGCATGTGTACCACAGGTCGTTCTCCTTTACTTTAGCAGTAAGAGACAAAAATAAAAAGAACATGCAAACAGCAATGGAGTGTTTTAAGAAGAATGTTCAGCCTTTGACAGACTTTAACCATGAGTACTAAGGAAATCCTCTCAAGAAATGAGAAGCATAGGAATAAATAAGAAAGCACAGCTACCACTACTCCTAAAATGTCAGACAGCTAACAAGGAGAATTAAATTCTTCATCCACATAATTCGGTATTGACTGATATTTTTGGTTCTTTGGTGGCAGTTTTCTTACATGCCTAGTTGAGCTAATGCACTTCCAGAATGCAAAGCAAACAGGAAGGACAAAGGGATAGAGAGCAAAATCCCAAGGAGTTCTCACCAGGAGAGGATAACAAAGTGGAAGATCTTAATACACCAAGATTCCCCCCCCCAGGACTCAGTCAGTCATAGTGTACATGCAAGAACACACCAAATATTCTTCCTTAACCATTCTCGAGTCATTGTTTACCATAAAAAGCAATCTCAAAATCAGCCAAAACATTAAAACAGTATTTTTCCAAAGTACATTTACCTCAGGTAAGGCTTTTATTCTTACTTGAAGTGAACATGAAAAGTGAATGCACTGTGTGACTTGAATACAGGCACTCAGCTGATCAGATGGGGGGAAGAGTCACCACTTACAGGACAAGAGAATGAGAGGGCAGCGGTTTTGTTACATGGCAGAGGATACTCAGAACACATGGCCTGCAAGCATCTCAATATAAACTGTACTATGTGTTCTATGACAAATTGTTGGGCACCACTACATAACTGAAAGACTTCTAGAGATTAATCTAGCTACCTTGGTTTGGATAATCACATCCACTCATTACTCCATTTGAATAGATGTCAAAGGGCTCTTCAATCCACACGTGGTACAACAAAGTTTACATCAGGCAAACTATTCTCCTGCTACAGAAAATTTCCTGCTATTTGTCTCCTTTGCTAGTGTTTTGCTTGACAGAAGCTCCTCAGCTTTACTACCAACATACCTTCTAAACAGAAAATACTTGGTGGAAACAACCAGTTACTCCATTGAAGGACATTTTTCCTTCTGCTGCACAGATTTGCTAAAAGGGAAAAGAACCTGCGTGGAGATTTGCTTTCAACATAGCACTATAGAAAACAGACAAAAAGCTTACTGCTTCCTGAACACAGGAAATAAATACTCCTCTCAGTGCTCCAGAATCCCAAGGAAGCTTCTAGCTGTGAAATAAGGTAACTTGATGACTTCTGCAAGAAATGCACCAACTAACACCATATTTTAGGAAGTACACAGTAAGATGTTGAGGATCAGTTTTGTCCAGATCACTTTTCTCCTGTTCCTTAAAGAGAACTATGAAGTTTCCTCACTCCAACCTGTTTACACAAATGAAGACTTTTTAAAAGGGCAATATAGCTAATGCCACAGTGAGCCTGGAAACTGCTCTGGCACACCTATGTACCAGTGATGTTTGCTGTGTCTGCTGAAATCTCATTCCACTCCCACTAAAAGTCCTGGCTTTTGAAAACAAAAAAATTGATAGAAATCAAAGTTTCTCGGAAAGTTTAAGTAAAGGAAACCACACCAGCCCCAGAGGGATTAACATTTGGAGAGACCAGTTTGATCCAGAGAATTGAATGATCACAAAAGAAAGTGATTATTCCCATTGTAATATGTTTACACCAGATTTTGGCCAGATTCCCACCATATTTCTTTAATTATGCCTGTATAAACACAACTATTACACATCCAATGCAGTATCATCTACAGTTAGGGAGATATGTCGGTAAAAAAATATTTCTCATTAATGAAACAGTATTTTACAAAGGGTCACTGAAAGAATGCGAAGTCATCTCCACCAAGCAGCTGAACCTCACAGAGCTGCAGGGTTCGGTGAGAATGACCTAAGCTGCAAGCACGTTAATACACAGTCAGCTTCCTTCTCAGCATCCTGTCAATACCACCAGGGGCTGGTCTTATTTCATTTACATATGCCATAAAAATCTTTCCTGGAGAAGAATATTGCATTACCGTATGCAGATTTTCAACCAGGAAACTGAACTTCAGGACAGCACTCATGAGACTTGCCTCTAAAAAAAAAACCATATCTTGTAGGCAAGGAAAAAGGCATAAAGCAGCCAGTAAGCTAGCATACATGTCTTCTGCACTTTTTTTAAACTTTTCTGTTCATAAAGACACTAAGTATCCGCACCAAAAGGAAAGAAAATATGTAGAAGTCTAGCAGTGCCATCTGTTTATTCTGGTACATGAATGGATAAGTTAACACCAGCATTCCTCACTGCACCGGCGTCCTGTCAGACAGCTGCCCTGCCAGGAGCCTCCACACTCAATGTCTGCAAAAGTTAAGCATGATATCCTGTCCAGTTTAGTCCTGGGGCCCCTCCTAGAAGATCCTGTTAATTATGCCAAGGTCTGTTAAAATTATATACAGGGTTCTCTCCGTACGTGTCTACTCAGCTAAGACTAATACCCCTCCAATACTTTTGGTTTGTCAGGTCTCCAAATGAAACAAATGAAAACCAATGGAGAGATACTAAGTGTCCCCATACCCCTTCAGGAATGGATTTAACACTATTGAATTACCGAATAGAATGCCACAAAGAAATATAGGCTTTCCATTTCCTAATGCACAGTATCACTGGATGCCTATACTGCCTGTTTGGACAGCAGGATTAGCCTCCCATATGCTCCTACCTACTTGACACCACCATCTACAACAGTGATTTATACAGCTGGTGTCAAGAAGTTCATTATCTCCACAGATGGAGCAGAGGGTTTTCAGACTACTAGAAGCCTACGCCCCAGGGCTGAAGTGGGTGCAAGAAGCTGAAGAGTTGGGAAAAATACAGCATGATATGAAAGGGAAAGGAAAGCCAAGGGAAAGGCCAAAGAAGGTGAGAAATTTGGCACTGTAAGACAGTAAGATGGTAAGAAGCCTTTAAGACGGATGTACCCAAAGCAGGAACTGAAATATCTACAGCTCCAACTGTTCAGGAAAAATCCAAAGACAGGCTGAGGGACCTTTGTGAGAAGGAAAAGAAGGAAAAACAGGGGAAGGGGGAGAAAAGGAACAAACTACTAAAAGGTCATGACATGAGACATTGCAGGGTTTAAACACAGACTGAAGCTATTTCCTGTTTTAAAACAGAGAAAGTATTGATTAATATCAAGGAGACTGATTTAGGATAACGTAAATCAAACTTTTCAGGAGTTGAAATGCCAAGAATGTTCTAGCTTTTAGAAAAGTGTGGGGTTTTGGTCATTGTCGTCGCCCCCCCAGTAACAGCTTTGTGTAAACACATTTAGCCTAACACAGAAGTAGAAAACAGCGAGGTTTTCTTTCCCTGAGGGCAAAGATCTTGGTGGCAAAAACAAAATTAAGAGAGACTTTTGGATCACACTGAGCCCAAAGACAGTTTCCAGTGAAATGAAAAACACCCAAAACACACACCTTTTCTGGGCAAGCAATGCTCTGGTTTTTTATGTTCAGTCTTGTTTAATCTTTTTTCTTTAATTTAGGTCCATTTGTATATAAAAAAATTAAACACAAACAAATAGCTTTGCCCTGAAAGTTTTTTGAACACTTATGTTCAACACTGAGTTCATACGGTTGTTTGCTTTGTGTCCCACCCCGTAAGAGTTTTTAAAAGAATGTGCTACCTGTTGCCCACCTTTCATCTCTGCCAGTCCTCTCCATAAAACAATGCTAGTGCCCATTTATACCAACATAAGTGATTTCCTCTGAGTTAAGTGTACTGTAGGACTTAGAAAGCCTTTCCTCAATCACTACAAGTCACCACCACACATTTAACAACAGCATCCTTTTAGCCCCATGCATTTGCCACATCATGCCCCCAACATACACTGGAAGATACGGATTTTGTCTACTGACTATGATTACTCCTCTTTAGTTTAAGAATGTGATCACATTTGACTCTCAAATTTTGATATATCATAACTCCAAAAGGAGCTCAGAGTCTTGCTACATGACCCGCTAATATCAAGTTAAAGAAACATATAATTGAAATGTCCCAAAGTAATCGCAGGTTTGAGCAATAGCTAGTGCTGCAAAAGAATAAAACAAAACTATGCTTTCATATTCTAGTTTGGTCTCCAGTCTGATACGTAAGAGCAGTTAACTCTCCTCAGACAAGTCCTTCCTCCATTAGTTGCACAGTGTAAAACACTGGCCTTGGGGCAAATTACCTCAATGTATTCACAGGCCTCTTGCAGCTGATTGAAGTGTCTTCTCCTGTTCACTGCAGCTCATGGCCTGACACACAACACTTATCAATGCATCTGTGACAATCTCAGTCTTTTTATCTTTCAGTGCTTTAACATCACACGCCTTAAGCTGTTACCTGCGACCAGCCAACACAGACTATCAGATTGTACTCCGGCTAATGGGGCTTTAACTCAGCCTGTATGAACTCCCCAAGTCTCACAAATAGAGGCAACTTCCTAAAGGAGTTCTGCTTTCCCTTGACACTACTTCATTTTGATCAGCAAAGTGACATTTATGAACATACTTGAACCCTCCTCACACAGCTCCATGGCTCTTTCCTTTAATCCCTGCCACGCATCCAACTCACTCGCGTTGCCTTCTGATCTACTGCACCTATAAACACATTTTGTCTTAGCATCGTAGCAGAAGTGAGGTGCATTGGGGAGATCTAGTTGTAGAAGCATGTTCTTGTGTCGTGCTGCGCACTTACTCCTACGCTATAAACCCTACATCTAGGAAATGTGGATGCCTGACCTGCACATCACCTCTTCAGTCCTGTGGTCTGCTTTGCCTCTCATTTGCCTTTAAGATTACTTGGCATAAAAGCTTGAGCTCAGCAAGCTTTTCAGACCCTAATCAAGCCACAGGCAAATGCTCGTAACTTACAGACACCACAGATCCACACATCTTAAAACTGTGTGGAGTGAAATCTGTTCTTCAGTGAGTTGCAGATTTGGGGGAGTTGGGGGAAGGGCAGGAATTCTGTCCAAGTTAAATCTCCCTTGGCTAATATAAGTTCTCTTCGAACAGAAACATTACAAATACTGGAGACCTAAAAAGGGCAAGTTTCCAATTCCATAAGTACTTTGGTTTCAGAAGCCTTCACACCTTCACTTTCCATCCCAGAAAGCAACAAGTTCTCATAAAGCAATGTTTGTTCCTTGCAAGATTAAATACCTGTTTCTTAAAAAAAATTTCAAACAGAAGCCCTACAAGCATTCATGATCCTTGCTTCCCCTACTGAAATATCCTTCCTACATTTTTATAAATTAATTACAACCCTTAAAACACATGTTCTTTGTTATCAGTTCTCAGGCAGATATTTTTCAAACTCATCTGAATGTATTCAGATCTCTTAATGTTTCAACCAGGCTTTCTGTTCTCTTGACTAATGGAGTTTTGTTTGCAAAAAATTTGAAACCTCTATTAGAAATTTTTAGTTACACACAGATTTCAAGGTCATGGAAATGTCTCGAAGCAAGCTGTCTTCCAGCTTGATGTCCAACTTTCATTTTTACACAAATACAATAGGGGATCCAAAACAACTGCTCCATTGAAACACTGCCTGGTTCAAAGTCTGATGTTTCATCCAGCCCATCACCCAGGCTCAATGTCCTTAGACTGTGGCATACCAAATACACTTTTTCCCCTGCCTTGCTGAGATTCTTCTGGTTTTAATTTATTTCTTTTATTGACCAGGCTGCTTCACAACTTATCATCTCCATCTTTGCGAAGGGCTTTGAAGCACCAGTTACAAGGGACAGTGCCCCAGTGGTCTGAAATTTATCTCCTCATCTGCAGTATTTCTGCACAGTTGCATGAATTCTTATCAGCAGCATTTAACTCTTCAGGACAGCTCGAAAGAGCCATCTGACTGCAGCTACCTGCAGCTCCAGGGCCTTTCATGAAACAGTCTCTCAAGAAGCGTGTTGCACAGCTACCCAGTCCACCTTTACATTATCCCCAAACACCAAAGAGCACAGCAGAATCATCTGGTGAAGCCACATCTATCTTAAGACATACCTGAGTTGGATAGGAGCAAGAAATGGTGACGATTTGGTAGGGGCCCACTTTGTTGCCTGCACACACACCCTCCCCCCCAAACCCCACCTCTCACATGTGATATGAAGAAACTCATAAGTTAGAATACATTTACCACCAGTTTCTAAGAGAGCAGTTTCTGGTTCTGTGCTGTAAAACTTGGACCAAGGCTGGGTTCATGGGCCCCCTGCTACGCTTCCTTCCTTCTCCCAAGAGTTTCTCATACAGTCCCTCCTGGGTGGTAGACCAGGCTTGGCTCTTCAGCCATAAAGAACGTGACACAAAAATTCATAGGACCAACGCTTCCCAGTGCACTAAGATGCACCAGATTTCTCCTCCACACTGCCTCCTGGCTTAACATTTTCCTCCAGCATTTTATGTAATCACATCAATACAATTTAAGCCTTCACTTTTGACAAGGAGAACAAAGTCACTCCATTCTTCTTTGCAACAGCTTTTTACATCACTGAACTCTTTTCCAGACAACAATCTCACAAGTTGTTCTTCATTCATGTTTCTAGAATGAAAGTTGTCCTTACTACTCCTCTTTTTTCTATTGGTCCATACCATCTGCACACACTAATTCCGTGAGCATATCCCTGTTTCTGCAAAAGCAGAATCAGTGACTGTTATCACGCAAAATTTATTGCTTTTTTAAAATGGAAAAGTATTAAGTGTCTTTTTAATATTCCACGCTATTCAAAGCTGTTATTCATGCTCAAGGAAGACAACTGATTAGAATATGACACACAATGTTTGAAATATTTTTTTTCCAACATAAGAGGTAGAGAATTGGTAGAATGTTTCAGCACAAAGCAAGAATGAGCTAAAAACATGACATGACAACAAGATATTTAGACTAATCTCTAATGCCTTCCCAGCTCAAAAGCATATTACCTTTGAACTGGTTACATCCCTGTCTTGATCTTCATTAACTCAATCTAATTATCACAGCATAAAGCAAAATAGGAACTTTTTCTTTTTTTAAACCTAGAGAAAAAACCTGCAAAGTTATTCCAGAAGCTGGTAAACATTTGGGCTGGAAGGGGAAGAAACAGTGGAGGGTGGGACAGATACTTGTAATGAACCGAGAACAAAAACTGCACAAGTGAAACAGTTTGACAGTGTAAATACCAGAAGAATCAATGGAGTAACCAAAGAACTTACTTTTACCTATACAGCTTATTAGAAAAGTATTAGGAAGAGAACAGTAGCTAGCTTAGCAAATGTATATTGAATATACTCGTTCCCTTCCCTGTTTTGACCTAGGCCTGGGCTTTCTTTTGTTTGTGTTTTCAGGCCTGCTATCCATATTTGTAGCCAGCTGTTACTGTACCATAACACATTCTCCCTGCTAAATCCCACAGAGCACTGCTCTGTGTGTCATAGTGTTTGAGAAGAATTGTCTCAGACAGATGTCAGCTCTCACATTTCTCAGTATCTGAAGCTGGCATCAAGCATCCCTCCCCTTGCCTGGCTGCCTTCTCTCCCCTCACTGATGGGGCCTTCTCTGTCTGAGAACAGAAGTGTCACAGCAAGGGCAAAAGACACATTAAATTGCTTTGTGTAAATTGGTCAAATGAGGAAGCAAAACGTTTCTGCTGAGGGTTATTTCCCTCAAGGTAACAGAACGATTTTTACTTTCTAGTAATATTTTAATTCCATCTTGGCCATCTCTCAAGCACAGATGTTGTTTTGTTTTTACTATCTAACTCAGACTGCAATGCTTGGGGCAGGTTCTTTTGGGTTTTCTTGGGGGTTGGATTTTTGGGGGGCTGAGGGCAGTGGAAGAAAGGAAGGGAGACTGGAATTGTAGCTTGTTCTTCAAATTCACTGCTCTATACTGTGAACTAGCTGCAACTTCCAGGTGAAAGAAAACAAAACCCTCGCTATTCCTTCTTACCACTGCAATAAAATTCAGGCAAGTGCTCTGCATTTCATTCTGTAACAAACAGCTGCCCCTACTGCATATAAATGGGATTCAGCGTCTTCCTTCCCAAAAAATCCAGGCAGACTATGACAGTCTTTCTCCTCGTGGGTACAAGAGGAGCCATAAGCTTTTTCATTATACTATAAGCAAAGATATTTTCACCATCCTGAAGGAACAGGCAAAAGCACGATTGCTTACACTGAACTATGAATAACTTCTATTACGCTCCTGTAACTCAATACAATATGACACCCAATTCCAATAACAAGTAATTAATAGTAGGAAGGCAGGAATTTCATGTCACATTCTACCTTATTAGTTTACACAGGTTTTCATAACAATATTATTAATTTGCTATGAATAAAGCTGCAGCAACAAAGTGATTCCTTTATTGGAACCCACAAAGCACAATCATCTTTGACAGCTCTCAAACCACTTTTACACAAACAATTTCAGGAACTCGGCCAATCCTACAACAGAACATGCTTAATTCATCATCATTCATAGGAAGAGAAAAATACAAAAGTCCTGATGGTCCATTTACACTGAAAAAATAACTAGATTAATTTAATTCCCAGACATAATGGAGTAGTAGTATAGCTAAATCCAGAAAACACAAAATGCAAGTAATTTTGCAAATAAATATCATCTAAACAGCAAGTACTCTCAAACAAGACAATTTCTTGGAGTTTATACAATACTGCCTACAACAGGATGCTGAAGAGACCTCATCATAAAAGCAATGCAAATATTTGATACTTGTGTAACAGCGATTTTTTTGCTTTGGAAAACAGATATAAGATACTACTAAAACCTACCTTTACATAACACTTCAGGAATGAAATCTTCCATATTCATTTAAAAACTCCGATGACAAGATATATAGAAGGAATTTACAATAAGAAACTGTGCCTATCAGAATTTCCTGATAATTTCTTTGTTAACAGATGACAGAAGTTTGTTTTTTTCTATTAAAGTTACATCCAGTCTGAAGTACAAAATACTGATGTACAAAATAAAGGATTTGTGTCAAAGACATTTAAACATAAGGAAAAATTGTTAAGCAGTACCTAAAGATAGCTATTGCTGAGCAGCTAGCGCCTCTGCATTAGCCTGGTCCTGTACCTTATAGCGCCCATGCTACTACTGTCAATAAAGCAATATCAAGTGGTTATATTAAAAGCTATTACATGGCCTAATTCAAATGGATGAGCATTGAAGTCTTTAAGACTAATCAAGATGGTTAAAGTAGCCAGTTGCCCATTACAAAGGCTGCAGTTATGCCCAATCTATAACAGAGAAACAGGTTCAAGCCTGCAAACAACAAGCATCCCAAAACCAAGTTCCCTTGCTTTTAGTGGAGTATTCAGTTTTATTCCGAAGGCACTGAGTACCATGCTGAATCTGACCTCAGAGATAAAATTTTATCACCGTCTGAAGGTATTCCTGCTTTGTATGCTTATGTTTCAATTGGTGCCTTAAATTTTCTTCAGTAAAACATGTTTTGGTTGCTCTTAAACATTTATCCAGAGATCCATTATTTCATTGCTTTGGCACTTCAGTCCAGTGTGCCTCATTATCTTAAACTTTAGTGCACAACATGTTTACAAACCATCCCAAAAATCAGAACCAAGCCTTCCACTGCACACGCTTCTGCCTTTAGGGAGAAAGACAAGAACAAACATGCTGGTCATAGTGCTCGATACATTGTGCAAAAAACCACACAGTACGAGAAGTTACACAAATCTCAGCCACTTTAATACTTACCCTCATTCTGACTTTTTTTTAAAACTAAGTAACACTGTAGGTGAATAACTTTTTACAATACCTTCACAGACTTGAAGTCAGAGTCAAATCATTTTGACCATTCTAAATGCCTTTTAAATGACACCCAAGTTTCAGCAGTCTGTCCCTTAAATACCATCTTTTTGCCATTTCAAATATTCTGCAGAGCCTTTATTTGCCATTATTTGTTATTAATGAAAGCATCACAGGACCATCACTGCACAAACTTGATTTAAAATCCTAATCCCACATTGTGTCAAGCACTCAGCATCTAATAGGAGGCATTTAGCACCTCACAGAATCAAGTTGTAAAGAGAATTTTATTAGAGAGTCTTTAAACCACATCTACGGCCAAACTTATACCCCCAGAAGACACAATTTGGCACCTGTTAGAAAAAGGAGAATGAAGTGGAAAATACTGCAAATTACTGGGGAGAACAAGGAAGGGCAAAGGCACCACACATACCCACCAGGCAATTTCTGCTTTTTCCTTCCTTCTTCTGTTGACTTGGTTTAAAACAGGAAGGTGTTTTACTGCTCTATAATAGCCCAGGTCACTTGCTAGACCACCACTCATGCAGCCTTTTCCCCCAACATATTACCACCCAAAAAGAGTGCTACCCCTATGTCATCCAGTGGAAGCAAGTGAGGGGCAGAGCCTCAGATGTTTCTAACAGCTTTATTATTCCAAAGATCAAGGAAATTTGAAACGTTCCCAGAGAGGACACAACTGCCCTTCCCTGTGCAGACATTTCACTCTGCTTTGTAGCACAGGAGGAGAAGAGGAAAAAACAAATGCTCACCTACTCCTCATATTTGTGTATCCGTTACCTTTAGGGAATCACCTTGCTCTATGTCCTCTAGACCCTGGCAGCTGTAGGTAGTATCTGCAAATCCATATCTGAGGTTACTTATCAGTGGCTGCATTCACACTAGGGTGCAGGCTAGTTCTCTTGAGTTCATGAAAAACTGCCCCATCTCCACAGTATCTTAAAGCTACACATGGCAAAGACAAACCTCAATAAAGCAACAATTCCTTTACAGCCTTTCAAATCACTTTGGTAAATCACAGCGTTCTGCTATCAAACCTCTTGGGAAACAGCTTTGTGAAACTTCCAAAACTGAGTAGTTGCTATTGTTCAAATATGTTTGGAAAATACAGCTAGATTGTTAGGGTTAAACAACAAGAATGTGGATAAGCAATTTGATGTTTTAAGTGATTATTCATCAGGGTTGATTTCAAGTATATTTGCATTTGTTTGTTCTACAAAGGTGATATGTAGTACATAAATATTCTGAAAGACAGTACTTGGGAAAAACTGATGGGTTTAGCTCAGAGATCCTAAGAAAACAAAGAAATAAAAGCCAGACATGGCCAGCGGGAGGGGAAAGATTAATTCTCACCTGTAAAACCACTTGCAGATAAACACTATGCCTGGCAATTCAGTATACATGACAAGGCTGCCATCCTCAGGGGACTAGGGAGCTATTGCAGCTGACTTCAGAGAGAATTTATGCCTGGACCTCCACAAAATAACTCATGTAAATTAATTCCTCAAGAACCGGCTAAGAAGCCAAATATTAGGATGCCTTAAATTGTCTTCAATGTTATCTTCCTTAATCATAGTCATTTTCAAATGTTAGACTAAAACTAGACAGCAGGGTCATTCAAGCCTTCCAGTCAGTGCTGTACAGAAAGTTCTCCAGTGCATTTCAGAACAAAAGGTTTCTTTAACATGTTGTCCGACAGCTATGCACACAACTCAACTAGCAGTAAAATCAAGAGGAAGAAGTAGAAGCTTCTTAACTTTTAAAGGTATACTTAATTATTTCTCTTTCAACTGCCACAAATAGTACTAGCATAGTTTTATCGTATCAGGGTTTAAATGTTACATATAAGTTGGGAGACAGGACATAAGAAATAAGACCGTTCCAACCATTTTTTATACTTTGTCATGATTTGGGATCAGCCTTCTGAGAAGAACTACCCCTTCTTCTCTTGACTTTCAACCATTCATCCAGCTTCTGGCACAACAGAGCTCCTTTCCCCAAAGGCACTGTGGTGCCAGCTGCGAACAGTGCTTCTAATCTTCTAGTAGCAGACAATTTCATGCTTGGTTCCTACATTTACTGTCTTACACGCAGGCCATTAGTTTCTTTTCTAAACTGATTACTCCACATCTAGCATATCCTTCGTCCTAAATATTCTCTGGATTAGTTTGTTTTTTTTTTTAAATGAACTTTTATAGGTTTTTTTATTTCAGGATACAGCTTCTATGCCACTTTAACTATTGCTCTTTTTGGTGCAGGTGAGGGAAACCAGAGACCCCATGAACTCGATTTAAAAATTCTGTTATGCTACTTTTCTTCATGCTACTTGTGTAGCATGGAAGTCTGAAAAACACAGAAAGAAAGCAAAAACCCTTAAATAAGGTGCAAGAAAAAAAGATGTGCTCACGCACATAGCAGTATGGCAGCTGTTCAGGAACATTCAACTTCCTGAATTCCAATGATATCATTTGTTAGAGAGAAATGGTTAGTGAAATCAAGTTGAAAAAAGACATTCACCACTGGATTGCTGCCAAATGCCCATCAAAAGCTAATCAGTTTAATCAAAGACAGGCCTGGGTTAAATGAATTTGGAACTTAGTTCAGATTGCAAGTTTAAGAGAAAGGTTACTATAAAAAATTAGCATTTTTCCCACCATCTCCTGTGGTAAGTTCTGCAGCTATTGATACTCACAATTATCTACTGACACCCCAAGACCCCAACCACCACCAAAACAAACAGACCCCAATTTACAACTTGTGATTTACTAGCCAAACCCAGCCAACAGATCTGAATGTAATCACAAAACTGCTAATCCATTTACTGTGGACAAAGTATTTACTCAACATCAAGCCTTCCAAAGGTATCTGGTGTTGAGCTAAAAGGAATTAACAATACAGGAGAAAATGCAAAAGTCACAGCAGAGGTGACAGTCAGTGGAGAACTTTCCTTACAGTCAGATACTTGAAGAGCTCAGTAATTTTAATGCATCAAGGTTCATTCAGTTACAGTCTTTATACAATGGGACAAGTTCTCTTTACTATTGTGTAAGGTGACCGACCACTTTTTTTATCTAGGCATGCAAAGGTCAGAAGAGAGTCACTGTCTAGTTGGTGAAGTTGGATAAGATTTCTTCTTTCTAGGAACAGTAAGCATAAGCAGCCACTAGAAAGACTTGTTTAAGGTTGGACTAGATGCACTATTTGAAACTAAATTTTCTCCAAGAGGCTTTCCAACTCAGTTACCTGACTCAGTAACCACTTGTCACCTGGATATTGTTGCATGAACAGAATGGACAATATTTTGACAATAAATTCATGTTTAAACCTCAATTTTTTTTTTTCCTTCCAACTTAACAGGAACACTTTTATTGGGCCAAAAATCTCATTCTACAAGTCAAGAAAATGGTGTTGTCTGTTCTCCATATGTCTTGTCAGAGAAAAGCTATGTCTACCATACAACCCGCACTTCATGTTCCCCTTGTTGCTTCCTGTGACTCATGGCCAAATACATCTATGACAGGCCCCAGATTGTAGAAACTGGACCTCCCCTGTAGATCCCAGTCACCAGAAATACTCCACACCACTGTATGAGATTCTTCCGATCTTTTTGTTAAACCCCTGCCCACTGTAACAATGTACAAGCTCCATACAGAACTGTGTAAGCTTATTCAAGAAATGTTTGTCTGTTCATCATGAAGAGGTTATTAAGTAGTAGCATGGGATTCTTCAGTTCAACTCTACTCTGGATTCTCAAGTAGGAGCCATACTTAACACCTGCAGGTCTGAAAACAAAACAGGAGCCCCTACTCCAGTCCTCATCATCTTCCACCAGCTACTGCAATCCTTTTTACTTCTACAAACCCTGCCTTCCTACACAACAATATAAAATGATGCTTCTAAGAGACTACTATTCATGATCAAACTCTGATCTCAATTAAGTCTCATTCCATTTTCAATACTCTTCCTGGCTTGTCTATTATATCTTACCTACAAATGAAGTGGCCTACCCTTTTCTTCAGCTGTTCATCACTAATCTCTCAAGTTTCCCAAAAATCACTTTTCCTGAGTTTATTCTCTTTTTGCTCTCTGTACTTCCCAAAAGCATCTCTGTAGGCACTCCATCCTCCCAATTTTTTCTTTCAGTGCAGCAACCGCTCTGTGGCAATATGCACAGGAAATTTTAGTGATTAAGCATCCAGTAACTAGGGTGCACTATGACATTCAGAGTCATCCTGTTAACAACTGCAAGCAGCACAAAACCCATCATATACACTGGCTGTCTCTTTTCAAGGGCTGGCTTCTTGGTAGAAGTTTATGAACTGCCTGATGCAAAGTTTCCTGTTGGATCCCACCCAGGTTCCATCCTTCATTAGCTGAAGGATTTTTCCTTTCCTCAATACTGGCAAAATTCAGAGTATCACAGCACTGTTATGAACATTATTAGACAGTTTTTCAAATGCAAGACATTAAGAAATATTCTGAAGATGTTCTGAACCAATGATAAGGCAAACTGATGATATTAGGACTTAACTTAAACCAGGAATTTGATAAGTTTAATAGGAATAAGTCCTCAAAATACTTGAATTATGTGATAGGAAGAGTGGAAGGCTTTGAAAAAAATTTATATAAAATCATTTTTCAAAAAAGTAATGACAAATGTTAGGTATTTTGTTTGATGTTTGTCCTTCTTGATTATCTACATTAAATCAAGCAGAATATATCAGTGGATGTTTTGGAGAAATCTGTCCAATGTCTTCTATTAGGGAGCTTAAACTTTTCTTTATAATGAGCATGACCAATTTAAAGATTTCTAACATTGGATTTCCTCAGTATAACATGTTTTATTAATGTCATTTATAAAACAATGCATTCCCCAAGTTGTAATAATATCAAGCATCAGTTACAACAGCATCTAGTAAAATGTTTCTGGCAAGACTGACAAGTATAGCACTATTAGATCCAGAATTGCTCTGCTCCCTGAAAGCTAATGAAGTTCTGAATAGGAGATCTGTTGAAAGTATATCAGTGCTCTTGACTCTACACAGCATAGCACAGAAAAGGACATTGATGTCACCTACTTATTGCCCACACAGCTAAAGTGTGTTGTACTGTAAAAATACACTTCACTTGCTTCTCTGAAATACCCCACAGGCATGAGACACACACCCCCCACACACATGGATTCCGGGGGGTGGGGGGGGAACAATTGGCCTCTCCCTCCCTCCTCCAGCGAGTGCCCTACAGACAGAATAGAAGAAAACTTGTTTCATTGAGCCATTTACTACTAAATATTTTGAAAAAGAGAGCAGTTAGCAGGAACACCAAGTAACAATAGGCTGAACTGCAGCTTAGCTCAGGGCATAAACTGTGATAACTACCTCTTTGTGAGAGAAACTTTTGAAAACTAGTTTTATTTATAAAGTATTAAGTGTCCTCATTTGTTGTAAGTCCTAAGGGATATGGCCCCTCAGCATCTTCGCAGAATCAGACTGCTGTTTAGAGAAGCATGGTCTTATGAACAATAGCCTCTGATTTCTTACAGTATTTATGACCCAATTTTATTTCTTACCCATAGTCTTCAGAATGAATAAGAATTCAACACTAA
Source organism: Gymnogyps californianus (assembly GCF_018139145.2). Classification (NCBI taxonomy): domain Eukaryota; kingdom Metazoa; phylum Chordata; class Aves; order Accipitriformes; family Cathartidae; genus Gymnogyps; species Gymnogyps californianus. The sequence continues at coordinate 21,838,693 of NC_059471.1, forward strand.
CTACAGTTGCCAAAGCATGTCTCTGAACTAGTACAGCAGAGGCATACATACAGCCAGGCAAAACATGCTGAACAAACTTCTCCCGTATGAAAATATGCCAGTTCTCTCTCTCCACTAAAACACACACATCTTTTTCAGCTTGTTTTTATACTGTCTCCTAAGATCTAACCAGTCCATACTTTGTACTCCATGTTTTCTTTCCATCTGAGCTTGCAAAAAAATCCCCATTTAGTATCAAGTTGTGGATTTAACTGATGAGCTGTTTAGCCTCCTCCTTTAAATCATTAATAAAAACATTCAATCTAACTGAGCCTGATACTTACCCTACAAGAACCGTTCCCTGCCCTGCAGCTCAAATTACTGCCACATCTACTATTTTTGCTTAAGGTCCTTCAGCAAGTTTCCAGTCCATGCAATATTTAGGCCAATAAAGGGTTTTTTTCCCAAGTTTTATGAGGAATTTCTTCCAAATGGCTTGCTGAAGTATTTGCTGCATAAAGTATTTCTCTATCTGCAAAATACTGTAACTTGATTTTTTAGAAGGAAAGAGTATGCTTTTTGATTTAGACATACCAGGAGTGTATCGGTCACAGCTCTATTATTTTCAAGTCTATTAGAGATGTACCTTCCAGTGTTGGTGTTAATATTTTATGTAAGAATGGATGCGGAATTAACATTGAGGACTCTTAACATACATATACAGAGCCAATTTCTTTGCAGCAGACACTCTGGCGAGCAGATACACACAGCCTGGCTACAGAAACGTAGACTTCACACTATGCAGTTTATCCTGTTGAAGAAGCTGGTGGCCACTGCAGCTAAACTACTTTCAGCAGCTAAGCCAGTTAGAGATTTAATTAATTCCACAGCTAAACAGCAGTTTGTTCTTGTACTTTAAGATATTGGTGCTGCACTTTTTTCCTATCTGTTACTATCACCAGCCTTTCAAAACCCACTTGCTAATTTTGTAAATTTGGTAGCTAATCCCTAATCCCTTTATGTTTAAAAATAAAGCTATCCTTCATTTACAGATGTCCCTTCACTATTTTTGTAAAACATACATTCCCACCCACAAATCTGCAGAACCATTCCATTGTCTGAAGCCGTCCTAGAACAAACAAGATGTTAATACAGCCTCTTACGGTGCAAAGCCTGCAGGAACAGGCATCATCACATACATAATCCTGATTTCACAGACAGAGAGCTCAACTACAGGAAGGTCAGGTGTCTCAAGTCTCCATAGCAAATTGGGAGCACAAATCAGGTATTCAGGCTTCCAAAACAAGCACCACAGATGCAAAGCCATCCAGTTACTTCTACTGCTCCTTGAAAAGTCTTCAGAATGTGAAAGGCAAGAATCTGAAACAGATTCTCAGCCTGTTTCCTTCCAGAGAAGGCATTTCTGCCTTAGTATCTGTGCTCCTCCAGCCTGCCAACTTCAGCATTACAATTTGACTTTCACATCATTGTTGAGATTCATTTTTTTTTAATTAAGGTGTGACTAAGCCACATGCAGACTCCACCTTTGCAAGTTTGCGTTAAATTGGAAGAGACATGCCAACTTGAGTTGAGAGAGATGCATTGATTTGAGTCAAATACATATGATTCACAGGCCTACATAATGCATTACTCTCAGAAATACAGCCTTCATGCTGCTAGCACTTAATGTTTGACATTCCAACAGGATCTTCTCATAATGCCAGGAGATATGGTCCCAGATCTCCGATTTCATTGCTGAAGAGTCCGAGGCAGAATATTCATTCATGTCACTGGCACCACTGCATGAATGGTAAGACAAAAGCTCACAGTACACGAATTCCTAACAAACCATACTACAGGCCATCTTTGAAAGAGTTACTTTGCTCTCATACCTCTTCCCACCCTCCCTCTTATTTTTTAAGCAGGTGAGAGAAAGAATTATCAACAGTTTGTAGGCAAACCCTGGGTTCACACTTGGGTATCAAAATGGATCAAGGCATGTAAGAGCTTAACTAAACAAGTTAAATGACAAAAAAACCTGATCTCTGTATGATGCTATCTAAGCTACAATTCTAAGAGACTGAAGGTCAGAAAGCTCATTTCTTTAAAACCACTAGAATGTACAGGAACAGAAGTCCTCTTTTGTTCAGCAGCTTTCCACTCAATAAAATTTCCCATTTGTCTTTCCTTTCCTAGACTTCTTTCCTCTTGCTAATCAGTGCCAGCCGCCAATTAGGGCTGACAATAGAAGAAAGTCTTTTTATGATCTTCAGTCATCACTACATAAAACACCATACTGTACTCCATTCTGCACTCAGTTCCTTCTTTTTCTAAAAAAGAAAACTTAAAATAAGTTTACTGGTGTTTTAATCCTTTTCTTGTTCTCAGGCCAAAACCAAAATTCTTTCCAATCCTCCCATTCTGGACTTGGACTGTGAATACTGAGCATGCACACTGGGCTTGTTTGCTGCACCTTCAGCTAAATTTCTGCTGCTGCCACTGTTCCTGCTCTCTACCATCTCGTAAAACATTGGACTTCTGCAGTACATACCCAGTAAAGGAAAAAAAAAAAAATCCATTTTCCACTAGACAGCAAATTGGCAACAACCTAACAGATCAGCCTGTCAGCCTGGTACGCAAGACTAGCATCCAAAAATGAACTGAAGAGACAATGTGAAGAAGGTGGGAAGGTGTATGGGGAAAAAGGGAATGCAAACAGTGGTTGTAGCAGAGGAGAGTCAGACAAGAAAAGGAGACTATGATTGTGAAAGATGCAGTTTGTTACATCTTTAAAATTCTTATTACAATGGTGTAATAAGAGAGCAGTATCCTGTATCAGCATTTCTACAGGATAGCCAGTGACGGTCTGTATGATTTCATCACACTCATCTACCCTGAGAAATTTTGGCAGAGGCACTGAAATAGTTTAACAGTTACAAATACAACCAAAGTAATTAGAAATCAACAACAAACAGGATGCAAAAGTAGTCAAGTGTTTGTATAAAATGGCTGCGCACCTTAAAGCATCAGCATAAATTTAGAGAACCCATGCTGGAATCCTACAATAAAAATGCTCTTGTTCCTTAAACACAAAACCACAGGCAAAGTTTGATGACTAGCAGAGAGGAATAAGGTATCATACATTAACCGAATCAATTTGAAACAGTACAAAAACTGAGCAAAACAAGTCTCCCAGGCAGGCTGAAGGCTCCCTTTCCCGCTTGCATTCTCTACTCTCAAAGCTCCCTGCTGTGACCCCAGCAACTTACATTTTTCAAAGCTCTCCAGGCTCTCTGCGACTCCCTCTACGTTAAGAGGGCCCAGGAAAATTCGCACTGCTGTGGAGTAAACGCAGAAATGACAGACCTGCCTCCATCACACCATGGGACACTGGGACCAAGAGGAAATGCTCAACCTCTTCCCTGCCTTCACGTAGTAGCTTCATCTGACCGTGGTGTGCCAAGGTACAGAAAGTGTTGCTATGCTTTACATACTTTAAAATATGCCTTTTGCAAGCTGCCAGCCACTGAAAGAGCAACAAGTCTGACCCCCTGTATCACTTGGGGTGCTTCACATGACCCATCCTTTAAGTGAGGAACTGCAGAGACCAAGCACTGGCTTCACCCCAAGAGACGCCTGCGAAAGAGCCAGAGCTCCTGGAATGCTTCTTCCTCTTTCAGCACAGCCATAAGCAGCACATCAGGAGCCAACCTTTGATAATATTTGATAATAGGCACAAATACACGTTAAAACGGAGCTCCAAATCAGTGGAGCTTTTTATATACTGTAATAGATCCCAACTGTATCAAAACATTGATATTGAGCTCTTGGGACTAAGGATATGGTATTGGGTCCAGGATACATGCTTTTAAAAGGTCCCTAAATGCTTATTCATATAATAAACCACAAAAGCTCTAAAGAAGCTGTTGCCGTCTGTTTTCTGGACTCTGACATTTCTATATGATCCTCTCCCTACCCCCACCAACTGCTATTTTCTAGAATATCATAAAAAGGAGACAAAAGAAGAAACTAAAACCAGAAAAATTAAAACTAGGACTGCATCCTTTAATCACAACTCTTTTCCTGAGTATTGTAAGGATCTCCAAAACTTTGCAACATGTGGTATGTTAAAAAGTTGTGTTGTGTGCAGAGTTTAAACTTTAACTCTACGTTTCCTTACTTTTGTCATGTAAATCAGACTCAATTTCTTTTACATGTGGTTACTTTCCGGTTTAATGTGAATTCATTTACTACTTGCAATCTGAAGTAGACATATTTCTGTTTTAAACCGACAATTCGGAGGTGGTGGTTGAGGAGGAGAGAATGGTCAAGTGCTAGGTTTCCTTTGATCCACAGGTCTTCACTTAGGATAGTTGAGAGGGGCAGGGATCCCACTAACCACACCATAGATTAGGTACCGAACACGTTTTGTCCACATCATATAAAACATTAGCCTTTTGGATGAGCAAAACAAATAATTCAAAGATACCAGCAGTAATTATATAGAACAGGTTTATAAAAACTGAATAATTGTTTAAGCAGCTCTTTGCTTTTCTATTTTAAATTGAAATCAGGTGCACTGCTTGCTTTGGGGAGGGCTACAACTACTGTGTTATGCTTAAGGGGCCCCCAACCACTGGCTATTGTTTACAAAAATGTTCTCCACCTCCCCCACCCACCCTTTACTTTAGATTATCAGCTCTGACAGAGGTAGTTTACACTCTCCAATCCCATCAGGACATCATGTTAAGTGCTTCAAATCCCAGGTAAAGACCTAATAAGTGACAGTAGGCACTGATGCCCAAGGAGCACACACAACACTTGAAGGCCAGTTCTTCCCCCAGCCAAGGACATGAATTAAGCAGTCTCTTCTCTGCAGGGAATATCCTAATGGCTGATGAGAATCTACAACACTAAAGATTCATATGCTTCCTCAAAACAACTGGTCGAACATTAGAAACTGTGCAGAGAAAGGCAGAGATAGGATTCAACTTCTTAATGCATACAGTTTCTCGCAACCCAGGACCTCCACAAGCACAGCATGCTGACAGCCACAGCACTGGAGAGCAGCTGCTGGGCCCACCAGCCTCCACTGCGACATGCCCTGCTTTTCCAAGGTGTGCCAGCCCAAACGGGATGTCTATGTCCTGCCCATATTGATCTCCAGGTTAGCCACAGCAGTTCAAAAAAACATTAAGTGGTCACAGGAAGAAAAAAGATCTGCAGCTTCTTGTCCATACAACCTGCATGAACCCTGCACATACTTGTACTTACACGCCAGGTTCTTATGAACCAGAGAATCACGTGTAGTCATCTGTTTTAAAAACAGCCATGCAATATTTACTCCCTAAATGTGAAGGTACTTGATATTTTAAAACTCTAAAAACTAAAGCTCAAAATATGAAATAGTCATCTTTTCATGGGGAGAAGGAAACTCAAAGTTTCTAAGCATTGCCATACAATGAGCTACTGAACCTTTCACAAAAGCAGCGCGCAGTTTTCAAACTACTGAACAGCTATTCTGAAATTACTTCACCGTATCTTTGACTTACCAAAAAGTCAGTGGCAGCAGCAGACAATTAAAGGACAGCAAGTCACCAGGTATCACCCCAAGCCCATCGTTAGAAGTAGACATGGCCAAAACAGTTGCATAGGGTTCTAGCTGACCACGTACAGCAGGACAGTCTCACAGAACAGCTCTATTGTTGTAAACAAGTATGAAGTGGACTACATAGCCACTTTTTCCTAAATCATCACTATTTACTTCACCCGTTCAACTAGCCAGACAAAACCAACAAATCCCATGAATGTGCTAAGAACTCCTGAGCTCAGCAATTAAAGTAAAAACATTCATTAGATTCTTACACTTGGGCAGGATGAAACTTCATTCTATGTTGCCTTTAAAAGCCTATCCTAACAAAATATCCCTTAACAGCTTAGATTTCCAGCCCACACATGTTGGTTATCAAAAGAAACAGACATGAGAAACAATGAGGGAGAAAGCTTGCACACGTTTCTTCCTTAGACTCCTAACCCAGTTGTATTGAAAAAAACAAAGCAAAGTTAGCCACCCAGCACCAGCGCAGGGACAGTCACAAGCACCAGGGGTTAACAGCAATAGGGTCAGATACCTTGAAGGGAACTGCTTACAAGTGTTGTTCGATTTTTTCCTTCTGAGATGCAATTGGAACTTCTTAACCAACAGTAATGCAGCTACAAACAACATCTTGCAGAGTATCAAAAATAATCAAGCAGCTGGTTGTTGCTTTGGAGGTTGTCCCCATCTCTAAGTTTAACTTAGCCATGTTCTGGCTCCTGCTATACCAACCAGTATTCAACAGTCTATAAAGACCTGATCTGAATAGCAGAAAACCCAATAGTACAGCTGCTTTCTATTTATAAAAATTATAGAGCCAAATCTTGTCTCAAAACATGTCTACACCAACTGATGATTTTATGAACTGGTTGATACTTTTGTCAGTTTTAAGGATACTCATCGGGGGATGGGAGGGAGAAGAACAACACACAAAGGTCCCACAAATATCCCTCAACAGAGCCAAGACGTGCACTCATCTGATCCTTGGGCAGCAATCTCAACGTCATCACAGTTCAGCCTGGGACACACTCATATCACTAAGGCAGTGTAGAGTCATTCCATCTCTGGGACAACATCACTGACCCACAGTTCCAAGAGAACCATCACACAACTCAGACTGGATTTGGATGATCTGTTCGTACAACCCAGTACCAAGGCATACAGAAGTATCTCACTTGTAGGATGAGGAATGTAGAGTTAGAAAGTTTTGGAGAAAGTTGGCACTGACTTTGACACTGAATATACCATATGCAAAAATGACCCTCCACCTTCCGAGTACAGACAGTTCTGAGCTTAACACTTCACCAGATAAAAGACTAAAGTTAAGTGAGAGACCACAGAGAAGTGAACTACAGCAAATTGTTCTACATATATACCAGAGCAGCTTTTAACTGCACAGAAGTTCTTCTGACCTTCCATCCTCCACAGAGGCTGCCAAATCCTGCCTCTCCACTCAGAATGATCAGTTCTTCAGCCAGCAACCTCTGAATGCTCAGCACATGCTTCTGAAGAACAAGATGCTGTTTTGCAGAAAGATGATACGCATTTGAGTTCTCAAACATGTCTTCATCCCACCTGCATCCACTTAGTAGCTTGTCTTCATTTTGAGACCCTAACACACTTATGTCACAGGTTTTTTTGTTTGTTTTTAAAACTTTTTGGTTCTTCCTTACTAGGATCCACAAGCAATAGCTGTTTCAAGATCACATGTAGGCAAATAACCACAGGTAACATCCTACACAGGTTTAGAAGCTCTGATCAAAGAGCTCCCTGTAGGAACTTGAGATTCTGTGTGTTGTACACAAAAGGTATACGTAGGGCATAAATAAAAGAATACTAGAAATGCACAAAGACAGAATATTTTATAAAGTGAGACACTTGACAGAAGACCTGTGAGAAGGAGCAATTCAAAGTCTAAGTGTGTGCTGTGACACAGAAAACAGCAAGAGAAGGGGGATATGAAGGAACAAGATTAAAAAATTATCATTTTCAATGCCTATCACTGTATCATCTATTCTAGACACTATGGGAGAAGCAAGTTTAAAAGAGTAGAAGAAAACTTAAGGCAACACAGATGCCAAAAGGAAGTATCAAAGCAGCTTTCCCAGAATAGGGTGGAGCTATCTAAACCTGATTTTTCAGAGAAAGCACAAGAAAAGCCTAAGGTGAATATAGAATCCAAGTTTTTACCATTTTAACCCTGCTGGTGTTCAGAACACTGACTTCTCTCAAGCTGAATGGTAGTTCAACTGCAGCAGAAAATGATTTTTTCCTCAAGTTTTGGAGTATATCTTTGCAAGTCCAGGTATTCCTCACACATTTGTTAGATTGCCTTTTCTTAGAAGTACTAAGGAGAATTACTGGCATGGAGAGAAAGATTCTTCTTTTTTTGAAGGATGAGTTTAGTATTGCTCTGCATAAGCAGGTGAGCACCACTTACAGAGGACTGTTAGTAAATAGCAGACTGCAATACATAGGAGATCCTGCAAAGAATTATTTCTGCTGTCTGTGGGTAGTTGTGCAAAGGAAAGTCTAAATCCCCCAAAAGCTATCACACCATCAACTAGGGGTGGCTATTTTGCTAAATCGTTTCCAACTGGGAAGCCTTGATTGCCCTGCAGAATATGGTGGGATTTACTCACACAATTAAAGAAAAGGTAAGTCTATAGATCTTGCCACATTTCAGGCACGTGAGCGTGCCAAAAACTGCATAACCCACTGGAGCCAGTGGCTCTTCACCTTTCTGCTCACATGAACCAACCCGAAAAGTTTGCTTCCTATTCTAGCCTGTTGAATCAAAATCAGGTTTACTTCATTTCCCTCAGGCATAGTTTTGTTTTTAGTTACCATGACTTCAGAGATAGGAACACCAGAGAACTAAGTTTAAGCCTAGCCACTCTATTCAGTGCAAGGTCAGATCTTTCCAAGTATCTAGTATGGATTCAGCTACGCTCCTACCAAACTTAGTCAGCTTCCACCGACACTAAGCACTTTTGGAAACTTCAACCAGAGCCATTTTACCAGTTCAGTGTCTTGCATATTACTACAGTGCACTAAAGCCCAGAGTTCTCATCAAGTTAATTCCCTGCAGTACCAAGAGGCTTGCAGAACAGACTGTTCCTGCTTCTGTAATTTTATATCTGGTACTTTCAACAATGGAAAATACAATATTTAAGCTGGTCCTGTGGGATAGAGCACAAGACTTTGCTAGGTCTTATGAAAGGAGTGATATCACAGTTTTGAGTGTCTTGTTTCTGAATGCAGTGCAGCATCACATATTCTTTAGAGGCCCTTGTCTTCTGTACATTCATGCATCTGGGTATTACTGAAACTCAAATATTAAGTTTGGAAGACAAAAATAAGTATTTCAATAAAAGCAATGAGTATCCTCAAATCCTCTCCTCTAGGAAAAGTTTTGAGATTTTATAACTACTCAATATTTAGACAAGGAAATTCAGAATAGTAAGCAATGATCAAGATGAGGAGAGTTACCTATTCCTTCGTAACATTCTGCAAACCATTAGAAGAACACAAAAAAGGAAAAATATTTCCTTGTAGTTGCAACTTGGTGAGCAAGGAATTAAAGATCTCTTCTACGAAGTCAGAAGCCATTACAAACCAGTTGCGAGGTTGCAGAAAGGCACCAGACCCTTGGCCTCCATCCAGCCTGATGGACCAGCAGGGAATTCCATAAGAGGAAACATTCAGTCACTCCCTGGCAGGCGACATACTGTTCCAGGAACTCAGGAAAGGGGTATCTGGTGCAACAAGCAAGCAGCAGTAAGAAACAAGAGGACTATGTCAAGAGTCTAATCACGCCAGTATGCCTGAACAGAAAAAAAACCCTGCATTACTGAGGTCTAATGGAGAATCCAAGTGTCTGACACAAACTTTGGTTTGGGGGAAAACTTCAGTTAAGATGGAACTGTTAGCTGCAGTTGACCTACATGCTTCATCGTATTAAGAAACTGTTCTTACCAGATACAGAAGTATATACACCAAAGAAGGTTTTTGTACACCCTGTCAGAGACCACATATTACATATGCAACATAAGCCATCATGAAAGAGCTCAAACGTTTTGCTGATGGCTAAGTTACAAAGTGAATTTACAACCACACTGGCAAACTGGAGGGACTTGGGTAAGCCCAGGGTCAACATGGACCATCTCCGAGCTGTTTAAAAAAAAAAGCAACCACCAAACAAACCGACACCCCAAAAAACTACACATTTTGTTTAAAGACAGTGGTGATAACATTTATGCTTCCAAAATTGTTTTTACAAGCCAGAAGGATAAAACCAAGGCTCACCAACAGTTAGCTGGGTTTCACAAGCAGGACCTTGCTGCAGCACCTCTGGGTTAAAACCTGGCAACCTTTAGCATTCACACTGACACCCTCACAACAGCTTTGAATAGGAAGTGAAAAATATTATATTCAATAGAGAAGGCAGGGGGAATTTCAGTGAGAAGAAAGTAATTGTTCAAGTTGGAACTTGACCAGCATATAGGGGTTAACACACTAACACTTGTGGAAAGAAAAATACACCAGTACTATGAATTTCTCATGGAACAGAAGGTATTCCAAACCAGAGTTTTATCTTTCTTCTAAAATAGCATACGTTCCAGCAGCATAGTGTTTTCTCATGTGCAGTATCTATGGAATGTTTATTTTCCAATTTGGGAAGCGTAGTGCTAAACACAGCATTGCTGGCTGCTCCTCCTCAGAAACTGAAAAGACTGGTAGCAATTTGGACAAGGTAATGTAGTATGGTGAAGAAACTGATACCTCTTACCATTTGGAACTGTTTGCAAGAGTTATCACACCACTGCTCAAGACAGAAATTTCATTTGCATTTTATGAAATACATCAAGTAAAATACTAAGATTCTGGTCACCTAAATACTAGGCTCACAATGCAAAAAGGCAACAAATGAACTTTAAAAATAACAGCTAGGATAAACAGTACTTGGAGGAGAAACTTGTTAGGTTTTATCGGGAGATAAAGTATTTTTCCTACAAAATTGTTTCCAAAGAAAAATAAAAAAGTCAGTTGCTTTTAGCTGTATTCATGCCTTTCCTCCAACTTTTTCCAAATACATGCTGGTAAGTGAATATGCTAGTAAGAATGGTTACAGAAATAGGAAGTTCACGTGAATGTAGCAGAATATTTCAGGAAAAAGTTTTTCATTCATAATCAGTTACAGGCATGAAAAGTCACTCAATTGGTCATCCAGTATAAAACCAAACCCCACACTGAAACAGGTACCTGATCTGAACTGAAGCATACAAGTTCCAAAAACACAATACAAATTTACTCAATTAACTAAGTATTTTTCATTAACAACTTCAAAAAAGCAAACGTTTTGCCAAATTGTGAATAACAATGGAAACTGGAATAGCGGTTCAACTTAGAGATTACTTTGAATTATTTCCTCATCTAAATACACAACAAGAAAAGGAAAATAGAGTATAGTCATGGTCACAATAATAGGATGAAGTTAAGCAAAAGAAATGTTTGGCCATATAGCAGGAATCATTTAAGTTCAGGCTCTCAGGCAACCGAATAGTTATCCAAGGGAAAAGAGTGAAAAATGCTTCACCTGTGTCATTTAAAAACAAACAATACCTGTCAAAACAGTATCTTTAAGTACTTTTTTAGTGTAAACAAAAATAATCCTAGGAAAGTGAATAAGTGATTCACAGATGTTTCTGACTTGATAAGCATGTATTTCCTTATAAAAGGACTACCCCAAGTCTGGGATGTTTACCTTGGTTTACACATCTAATTGATACAGCAACATTTTGGAGAAACATTAATGCACTTAGGATAGAGTCAAGTCTTTGCTTTTTGGGTTCTCAATTGACCAGACAAGTGACTGGACTTAAGAGTAATTTTTTTCCCCTTTAAACACTAGCTATATGTTTGAATGATTTAACTATGAGAGTGAGGCTCGGGAACTGTCATAGCTCAGGACACTGATTAACAAGAACAAACAGAAGCCAGAACATTCGGCAGAAACTCACTCTGTCACTCAGAGGACAAGATAATTACCAAAATTTATAAGACCGGTCTTCTCCTAAAGTTTACCCATATTGGCTTTCCAACACAGAATTGGTGGCATTTTGCAAGTTTACTTAGCTCTTGCAAAGCAGTCAATAAGCTTTTAAGAAAAGTAATCATAAGAAAAAGTCCCAAGATTGCTTTACACATACCTACATACACACTGGACAGTTTAGGCAATCATTTCTAAACGTCTGTGAGTATGCTTTATTCAAGAGTGCAGAGAGCACCATGTCATGCTGCAACCCCAAACCTTCCTCCCACTTCAATTATCTACAAACATTAAAGCTGCCAGAATGGTTCTTCCCTCATGGTTTTCAAAGTCATGAGATGAATACTGCTGTCATGAGTTGTCAGAAATAGAACAAGAGAATGAGCATTGATAATTTAGTAGGTGACAGATGAGGGAAAACATAAGATGTATATACAGGAAGATGTAACACATCCATAATTTTCTTTGGGACCAATTAATGTTAGAATTGGTTTGCATACTCTTAATCAGAATTGTGTTGCAATTTTCTGTCACGAGAATGGGGAATCTTTTCTAATGAAAGCCAACAAGACACTTTTTTGATTTAATAAATAAATACATTCTGAACTACAGCACAGAATAATCACTTTGACAAATACTAACACCAGTAACAATATGAGACTTCGGGGCATAAATATTTAAGAGGTATTCCAGATGTTCATTTTGTGAGCTGTATTATTAATGTCTCCTCCAAATGATGATGGAAGACCAGAAGCATCCAAGCTATGGCCTTACAACTCAGAGTGCTGAGACAACTTTTCTCTTGTCTCCTCATCTCTCTTCTCATTACCTAGCTGATGAAGTGACACTAACAATTAGCAACAAGTACTCTTCACAGGCTGCTTTTTTCCTTCCCTTCTCCCACCTTCTGCTTTCAGTTTGTTAAATCCCTTCCCTTTCAACACCCAAGCAGACACTCTAGTCAAAGGGTATGTTCATTTCAGAACATTTAGTGTCTGTTCTCAGAGCGATGTTTGTGGGCTCATGTCCTCACTCCACCCATTCTGCATACTATTTTAAAAAGCAATGGAAGTAGGAAAACAGTCAGGGTTTTTTGTTGTTGTTGGGAGGTTAAAGAACATGCATTTTCTGACCTTATTTACTTCCTTCCTCAGTTCCTAACCATTATCACTACAGCTCCACTATTGCTCAAGGTACTGAAAACAACAGTTTGTGCTATCATCACCTAACAAAGTTAGTTGCTGAGGTTGCGCAGAAGTCCTGCAGTCAATGCTCGGATACTGAATGACAAGTGCCCCTGTGGAAATAGCAGAGAGTCCACAGAAATCGCTGTTGCTGGATTTCCTCAATTTCTGTTCATGCTGCACCACTTTTAGATCTCTGCGGAACAGGACATCTGATAAAAGCAGGGCAGAAAAGTTGACAGACTGTACAGCAATTGAGACATTTTTCTTGGTGTTCCTATTGCCTGAACTTTGTCACAAGGCAAAACCCAGCAACAAGAAAAAACCTCAGGAAAAATAAATTGCTCAAAACAGACATTGCGATATATTTTACTAATAGAGCAGGCTGCCGGCTGATGAAGTCATCGTAGCTTCATTCAATTCCCCATGGCTATACTCATTTCCACCAGCACAACATGAACAGCAGAAGCAGATGAATACCACATTGAAAAAACACACATCACGAAAGGGAGGAGGTGTTCTAATAGAGATGGTCTTATACAAGAAGCATAGGAAAAGAGGTTGGTCAAAGCAATTTCATTACCTTTAGGCTGAACATATGTCATCAGATCCAGTGAAGGAGTGTCTTTTTAGAGGGACAGGATAGAGCAACAGAATTTCCCTGTACAAGCAACTTTTCACAACTTGCTATGAAATAGCTAAATAAAACTGACTGGCCTCTGCTCCAAATTATACACAGTGTATGTTTCAGGTGAGTGATTACCATCCAAACACTGTATGCCAGCTGATCTTCTCCATTCAGGAATACAGAAGTTCTGAACAGTAGCTCTGAAAAGTCCAACAGGGTGGGGGGGGTGTTTCTTTTGCTACAAAGTCCTAAACCCTCTCCTATAAAGGCATCAACTCACTGTTCACTCAGTTGAAAAGGGCTGCAGGATCTAAGTACAAAAGCTCAATTTAACATTCTTGCTCTGCAGATACATGTGTGGGAGAAGAGTAATACTCTGCTCAAACAACACCCCAGTACCATCACCTCAAGCAGTATTGCAGAAATGGCCAGTAACATAAGCAAAAGAGCAGAAAAAACACCCTGAGGCAGCCCAGTGAGGGATGTGGTCCCAGCCTCATGCCACACATCTCTCTGGAGATGCTTGCTTGATTGTGCTTACATCTGTGAGATAAATTAAAGGAAGGACTACTACTGCTGTCCAACAATTAGAAGTACTGAAGTACTTAGAAACTGCTTGGAAGGATTTAATCCATGAAATGCCATTGAATTGCTTCTTCCTGATGCAAGTCTTGTTAATATGGCATGAAACCCATACAAAGGCAGAGTCACTGTCACCTGCAGACAAGTTCTATTCGACAAGAAAAAATCATTCCCAAAGCATACAAAGTCATAAAAAAAGTATTTCTGAACACCACATGTGTCAATTACAAACATTTCATTTCAAGGCAGGCTCTTCAGTAGAGAATTAAATATGCTGCCATAACATGCAAGTTACATACTTCTCTGATACTTTTATATTCAAAGCCAAACACAGCAGTCTGCTGTACAAACTGGCTTTGTAAGATGTATAAACACCAGATGAATGATAAAACTCCATTTTGTTATTAAAAAAAATAATCTCACTCCTACCTAAGCCTTAGCATTTTGCTGCTCTCACAAAACATCAATAAAAACAGGTCCTTTAAAGGAACATTTAAAACCAGAGACAGGCAATCAACAGCTTGGATCTCATAAATGAAGTAATGAGTTCAACTGCCTTCCAAACATTTAATTCCACTGAAAAGTAAGTTTTGCTTACTCTTGACATACCAACATCCCAGTCAGTGTGAAGGAAGATGATGAGATCTGTCAGTCTCTGGAAAAGCCTTTAACAAACAAGGCTTTTTCTTAAAGAATTATTTGGTTTGATTTTGCAAGCTTCACCAACTCTCCCGAAGGATATATTTTCCTCCACTGTGCCAGTGGCCTGTTAGAGACACTGTAACAGTGGAAGACTTAACCCCATCAGAAGATACCATCTCTCCCTCTTAATGCAAAATTGGGCCAGGTTTACTACATTTTCATTTTAAGATATTACCCCTGAGAATCAAGTTCAACTACAGTTTATGCCCAAAGCCCTTCAAATGAATATACAGCACATCTTAAGTATATTTAAAAAAATCTTTGAATGGCAAATGCAGATGAAACTCCCTAGAGGAAATGAAAATGTCGTAGTAAATTTATGAAATATTAAGTTCCATGAATTCATGCTATGTTGAGAATAGCAACACAACTCCTCCTAGAGTGGCTAAACATCATACCACTAAGTTTAAAGACCCAGATCCCCCATCCAATTAACGTTTTTGTTTGAAGACTATTTAATTTGAAATTTCCTCTTGCTATACCAATTACATTTTTAAAACTTCTTCCTGTGAAGTTTAAGTGCACTGTCTTATTTGACACACAAAGTACTATTAAAAACAACCCAGAGTAGAAAAAATATTTTTCTTTCTTCAGTATCAAGCACCTGGCAAGTAAATGGAAGGTTCCTGCAAAGCCTTAAAGGCTATTAAAGGCATTCCTCTCTTTCCCTGGGGATTTAGAACTCAGCTATTTTTATTCCTCTTTAAGCCTATAAAATTACATCATCTTTTCCCCTTTGATTTACACATTTTTTCTTTTTTCCCCACATTGTTCCTCAATTTGCTAATTCACTAATAATTAAAATTGCTGTTGGCTCAGTTATGAAATAACAGGAGAGGAAGTGTCTAGTATTACACATATCTTTGCAAAACAGGACCATTCATTATCTTCAGTTAATTACATATATTAATGTAGTATAATTTTAATAATTTGCAATTTATGATTTGTTTCAGCTGCATGGGTCTTTGACCTAGCTTATCAAATCTTTGAGAAAAACTAACAAACTGCCTTGGAAGGATCTCTACCAAAGCATTGTGATAGAGTATGAAACTAAGAGCTTCATATTTGCTCAATGTTTGTTAACTTTCCCACAAATACAACAGCATAAGTCTACAACATAGGGTCAATACCCTTCCTGGGCACTCCGTGCTCTCTATGCCCAAGGTTACTTTGCATGAACAAGAGAACGCTGACCTTACTGGCCCTACATCTGGGCCTGTTGCATTCAAGGATAGATCGCTGCAATTGTGAGCTCCCTCTTGTAAAACACTCTTGTTCACTCCCATGAAACAGCTGCAAAAGTGAGACCCCCTCCTCTAACACCTCATGCCCTCTCCCTCTACTGCCCCTGCAAAAATATATAAAAAAAAAAATCAATCAGCAGTAGCAAAAAAATTGCTATTAAAGAACCAATTTAGGAAAGTCATTGCAGTTGACAACCATTTAGAACAGGACTTGAGAGAAGGACAAAGAGCACAAGACAGTTGTCCCCAGTCACAGAATCCTAGAGTCACCCAGGTTGGAAGAGACTGCTGGAAATCAGCTAGTCCAACGCTCCTGGCTAAAGCAGGGTCAACTAGAGCAGGTTGTCCAGCTGATGTTTTCCATGTATCTAAGAACAGAGACTCCACAACCTCTCTGGGAAACCCATTCCAGTGTTGGACCACACTCACAGTAAAATAGTGGGGGGGTGACATTCATGTGTTTTAATTTGTCTGTTGCATCTTGTCCTGTCACTGAGTACTACAGAGAAGAGCCTGACTCCCTCATCTTCATTCACTCTTATTACATATTTATACAAATTGTTAAGAACCCCTCTGAGCCTTCTCTTCTCGAGGCTGAACACTCGTAGCGCTCTCAGTCTCTCCTCGACCTCTCCTCATATGAAGGATGCTCCAGTCCCTCAGTCATCTTTGTGGCCCTGCACTGGACTCTCTCCATTAAACCTGTTTGTATCTTGTACTGAGGAGCCCCGAACTGGACACAGCACTCCAGATGTGACCTCACCAGTGCTGAGTAGAGAAGAAGGATCACCTCCCTTGACCTGCTGGCAATGCTCTTCATCCTGCAGCTCAGGATACTGTTGGCCTTTTTTTTGCCGCTAGGGTGCATTGCTGGCTGATGGTCAGCTTGCCCACCAGGACCCCAAGATCCTTCTGGACAAAGCTGCTGTCTAGCCTGGCAACCCCCAGCGTTTACTGGTGCACGGGGCTGTAACTCCCCAGGCACAGGACTCTGCATTTCTTCCCCTTCCTGAGCTTCATGAGATTTCTCTCTGCTCAATTCTTGAGCCTCTCAAGGTCCCTCAGAATGGCAGCACAACCATCTGGTGTATCAGCCACTCCTCCCAGTCAGTAAACTTGCTGAGGGCATACTCCATGTGATTGTCAGGTCACTAATGAAGACATTGAACAGCACTAGCCTCAGTATTGCACCCTGCAGTACACCAGTCCAAGAGTCCCAGCACTTGGAAAGAAACTAGTCAGAGATCGAACAAGCCAATGCGTTCATCTGCTTCAGGTGCATGGCCAGCAATTGCTTTTGCCATGCGATATTTGCATGCTAGTGCATACCTATATAAAGATAAGTAAGACTGCAAAACAGTAGTACAAGGTCTCCATATAGTCATTCCCCACAAAGGTGGTCTTGCTTCTAGAATGCAGATAAAACTTCCTGTCCACCTAAATCAACAATCCCTTCTAGGTCACAGTTCTCCCCAAATACCAGCAATGAGCGCACACACACACAGGCATAGACACACACAGAGTCCTCAAAGCTGCATAATCTTTCAAAGTTAAAATGATGCCACCTTCCTGCTATGCAGAAAGTAAAGCAGGCCAGCTTTTATTTTTCATTTTCTTGGGGCTCTTATTTCCTTCCTTCTGAAATAGTCATGACATGGGACCACATCTGTGTATGGCTAAATCCAAATACAGCATCAAATTCTGCTGTGACCTAGTAAAGCAAGTGGTAGTCTAACATTTAAAATAGGGCAAATTGCACTGTTACACACATGCTTGCACAGCATACATAATTGATAAGACAACTTGACTTCACAATTCAGCAGTCACACAAACTTCTTGCTACCCAATTCCTATTGCTTACAAATCACCACATCCACACCACTCCTTCTCATCAGTGTCTACTATAATCAGGCAGTCAGGCATAATGTTTTCTCATGATTTTTCATCATCTTATAAGAGATTGGACTCAGTTGGGACTGACTGTGGCAGAGGGAATTGCATTAGTAGATGGCACTTAATTTTAGTGAAGGACTTGCTTCCTCCTCCATAGGAGCAGGAAAGAAGCTACTAACCAAGTTGCTGTCCAGCATACTTATGAGACTGCTTCCAAGAGCTAGCAGAGTTTTACCACCAGAAGGGAACGTGCAGCTGATTGAATGCCCACTTTGAAGGTGTACAAGCTCTACTGCTGCACTGTAGAGCATCCTGTAGGACAGAAAGAATTGAAAACTTAAACTTCGTTGGCCTGTCAGCCTTATGAACACTTTCACAGACCCGTCTGTGGTACAAAAGGAATACCTCTCTACAGTCCTTTACTCCTCCCAGCACAGCCTCGCTTTGTAATAGTTCCACAGCAGAGAAATCAATTATATTACCAAGTGGCCCACCACCGCAGCTTGCCTCCTCTTGAATATCACACTATTTCCCCTACTTCTTTATTTCCTGTGAGCGCTATAAGCATGAAAGGAAAGTTAACATACTAGGCAAAATTTCACAGGTTTAGTGCCCATTTTGTTATCAGAAACAAGTCCCAGAATTTCTTACCTGCAACAAATGACCGCTTTACAGGAGAGTGCCAAGTCCAGAAAGCTCTGCCTGACTTCAAATGAAAGGGCATACTTCAGTGTATGGCCATCAATAATCAGAGCAATATCGTTTTCCTTGCCCAGCGACTCCCCCAAACTGGTACAATGTTGAGTCAGAGAGGCTCTTGTTGCCTGAAGAATAAACAGAAAGAAATCATGTTTCTTCCTAATGTAAGAAGAGTGCATCCAAACTACAGCAAGGCATCTCTGGACTATGCAACGGTGCACAGTATACACGCACCCGAACTAGCATTGACATGAGTTAGTGTTTTAACAGGACCTCGTGCAGACGTACTAATTTGGGTGACAAATCAGCAAAAGCTGCATCCACTTGCCTAGGAATGCATGCCTTGTTTCAATGCAGACTCTGGCATCTCCACTACACACTCCTGCATGATGCATGTGCCCACAGTAGTTGCGATACATGCCTCTCAGGGCTTTTGACACCATTCAAAGTATTACTATTTACTCAAACAGTATTCCCTACCCTAAAAACATCTTCACCGACAGCTGCTGCTGGGAAGAAAAAAAAATAAATAAATCAAGTGTTCATGTTTCACTGTCACCCCAAATATTTCAACCTTCTTACTGCAGTGAAATTCACACTTAAAGCAGTCTGTTCCATTCCCATGCAAGTTAGCTTAGCCATCAGTTCCAGCTGAGTTAACCACTGCTAAATGGTTCAAGAAGTTGCTCGTGATCTGAAGTGTATGCACACTTCTTGACAGAGAAGGTCTTGACACACAGGACATCGGATGGCAGAACGTGAAAAGCAAAGACTTCAGAACAAGTCAAACACTGCTTTTTAGGTGACAAATGATCACTAACTGCTGGATTATATAGTTTTTCCCTCTGTTAAAAAAACAGTAACAGTGGCATACACAAAAATAACTGGTTTCTGTTTTAGCAAATCCTCACCCAGTTTCCAGTCTAGTGTTCTCTCCACTGTTAAACCAAGCAAAAAAAGAGAAAACGTACTCCTGCTCATCTTAACTGTGCAGCTTTGAGTAATTGTGCTAAACCAAGTGTTACACATGCTTCTCGTTTTGTAATTTGTGCTGGTCTAAGCAAATTTTTTTTTCTTTATGTAACACAAAACAACCCACTAGAACAGAGTTATAACTTAGAAACGAAAATGTGATATTTATGCCTCATTGCAACCCATTCATTGTTTTATAGATCCAGATTTCTCCAGAGGATTGCAAAGCCACAAACTGTTGCCAAGTGCTGCATTTCCTATTTGCATCTCCAGTTTAACAGGCAGATGTTAAAAAACCCTAAGGTAGCTAAGCCAGTCACTCTGGACTACAAACCTGCTGCTTGTGAGGAACAGATTACCTCAATGAAGGCCAGCAGTGATGTGGAGTCTGGATTTTTCTCTCTCTACATTCAACTGAGAGCAGGAGCTGTGATTTTCACACATGGTTGAGCAAACCACCAAAGATGTATAGAAATCTGCATATGTGAACCCCCTTACAAAGATGGCAAAAGAAGTATTTGAAGTTGCATCTCTTTCAAAGACACCCGAGCCAAAAAGCTTGAGTTCCATATCACACTACTAAAATAGTGGGAAACAAGTTTACATTCCTAAAATACTTACTTCAGTGATGTCTCCACCATCTATCCCTGAAGGGAAGAGATGGGAAAAAACAAACAAAGAGCTTCCTAGTACCATGGCTTCTTAATTTCTTGATCTAAGCTTTCACAAGCTGTTTCTGTGCATTCCAAAGAACAGAAATGCCATACCGAGGTAGGTTTTTACCTGTAAATAAAGTGATGGGAAACTCCTCTGACCTGAGTGCTTGCAGGGTTGTTTCTCACTTTTTTCCCCTCACTCCTCACCATCTATGCAGTGTTTTGACCTTTCTTAAATACACTTTCCCAGATGTGCCACCATCTTGGCTGAGGGGTTCAGCTGTGCCCCGTAGAACTGGCTGTGTCTGGCACAGGGCAGCCCCAGCCTCTCCTCGCCAAGGCCCCTGCAGCCCCCAACACCTTGTCACAGACATCCAGAACACCCAACCAGATGGGCACTACTACAGTGCTCAGAGAAGCTGAGATAAATCAATTCAGTACGTCAAACTACTGGAGACAGAGCTACTCCACACCCTCCAGGACAAAGAAACACAGGCAATACTTCTGGCTTACAGTAGACAACCTCTCCCACCCACCCCCCACCCCCTTTTTGTTATTACTACACTTCAGTAAGATCACACTAACCCAAGTTCTCACACTTGCTAAAGGCCAAGCGCCAATAAAGTTACGGCTGCTCAGATGTTATACAGCCTGTCATTGCTTCCCAGCCTCCCAACAGTTGTGGTCCCATGAGCCACCATCACAGCTCTGGCATCTCGTAGTGCAGCCCTCAGGAGGGCCGGATTCTGTGCACCACAACGCTGTCCTCTGTTCCTCTACACTTCCCCCCCCCCGCTCCCATTTTGGTGGCAAAGTTTCAACAAGGTTGTAATAGTAATATTCACCCTGGCTAGAGGTATCCGGACCATAGCCATCAGCAATGGCAACCAGTCCAAACTTCACTGCCATCACAGTAACAGCAGGATCATCCCAAATACTTTGGACTTTGACCATTCCAGTGATGTTTTACTGAAATAAACAAAAGTGTTCCCTTTCTGTTGATTTAAGTTTTTTTTACAAAGATTTCTACTACAGGATTACATCAATGACCTTTAAATGCCCATGTTCACAAGATCATGGTAAAGGATTTTTTCCTTTATCTTTTTATTTCCACCTCAAATAAGAATAGCCTTGTTTCAGAAAAATACACTAGCTTTCCAAATTAAATAATTATTTAATTTTTAAAATGTTTTCCATGCATAATACTGAGTGAACTTGATCTGACTTCTGTCAAGACAGACAGCCACCACAGTACACTCAATCTTGCTGCTCAGTGTACCGTGGTGGCTAGAGGCTACACATTTTTGCTTACCTTGAATCATGTTTCTCATACAAAACTTGATAAATATGTTAAAGTCTGAAATGTATTGCAAAACTGCTAAACATGGCAGCACTTCCAGCCATCTGCTGCATAAAGTTCTGAAGTTTGCCTAGATAACAGTAAAATAAGAGCCAAAAATAGCTACACTCAATCAAACCAGACCGCGTCCATGGCCAAAAGCAACCAGCCAGGAACGGTGCAAGAACACAGTAAGCATATACCAGCAGTCCCAGAAAAGTCTCTGGGCCCCCACAGCTGGCAGCTCAGGGACCTCCTGAGCCAGGTGCACGGTCTGTTACAGGAGAGCCCTTGATCCCCAGTTACCATCAAGAACTGTGGGAAGTGGATCAAAAAGCTAGCAAGGGGAGAGACATCACCTCTCCTCTAGAGTAAAGCAGAATGCAGAACAGCACATAGGCAAGGAGGAAACCCCAAGAAACATTGGAGATTAAATGAATTTTGGGTGGTGAAGAAGTTGAGGACATGACAGCAGTCAAGACAGCATTACTGAGCAGAGGAGGAGGATCAGGTAGCCAGAATGACTGGACTTTCCTGGGCCAAATGGATGGGAGGAAAATCAGGCCACTTTCACACAAAGGAGAGGGGAAAAAAAAAAAAAAGGAAGGGAAGTTGCTTTGCAATTTATTTTCTCTCGCTTCACTCATTGGTACGGTAGTCAAAACAAATTCTCTCTGATTCACTAAGAAACTAGCCCCAAACTGGAGGCAAATTTACAGATTAAGTTAATGAGTATGACAGAGCACACAATTCAGCCATTTCAGACACAGATTACATTTTGCACCTTCTTCATTATAAGAATGACTGCGTCATTCCCTGCTTCCCCATTAAGCTGTGAGGGATTAGATTTATGACTTCATGGCATGCTTTAATTACACTGTACCTGAAAATTTAACACAAAGTGGATGACTGTGCTTAAAACGTTACAGACTGGTTCCGGGAAAACAAGGATATGTCTTGGGGGAAGAAAGCTGTTATATCTAGTTCAACACTACTATGCAGTGACAACATTCACAGAAATCCCAAGGATGGTATAAGGGATACAGTTTGGGTAATGTCATCAATAACAGAATTTTAACCCAAGACCCCAAGATCTCAGGGGCAAGGGTTAAGTGTCATTTCTTTTTCTTTACTGCTTCCTTTCAGTCTTGCTCAAACCTTTTTCTTGCTCTCAAATGCAGAATTACGCCCCCCCCCGTCCTTCTCCCGAATCCACGCACAGGATTAAAAACTTCTCTGACTATTTGAAACCAAGGGAGACAGTCCCTGCCCTTATTCCCTGTCTAGCACTTCTGGCACTTCAGAGGAAACACCCTCATTTTCCTGTTGCTTCTTCACCTCACCCAAAAGAAAGTGAAGGGCCAGGGCCCAACCACCTCCTCCTGCAGAGGAGGACCTGAGGGCAAGTTCAGGAGGGTTATTCAAAATCCATCATCTGTTGCCCAAAAGAAAAAGTCACATGGCAACAAGAAGGCTTACAAAAGGTGGTGTTTCTCATCAGATGAGATTACTAGTCTCTCCATAGCTTATCATCATGGCTATGCATAAGCCTCATCCAATTCATGCCCTGGTCACTAAACTTACACATCTTACATACAAGATGTCACAGAATTAGTAACAGGGTTAATAATATCCCAAAAAGCTATAAATCAAGGACTACAAGTCAGGCACCTCATTTAAACAGCATTTTGTAAAGCTCTCAATATACTCTTCCATATGCATGGCTAACTTACAACCTAATAGCTTATACAGTAAAAAAGCACTAATTATTATTTCTGTTTCTTCCAACTACTTACAAATGCTATGTTTCAAAAAAGAAAAGAAACTACTGCTCCTGTAGGCCACTGCAATTAAGCAAGAGAAACTAGCCCTAAATCTCACTAGGTATATAATAAAGACTTCCTAAGTAAGCAGAGGAACAAACATTTGGAAACCATGAGGAACTATATCCTTCTGTGGGCAACTCATACTAATAACTAGAGCAGAAATCTCTACTTTGATACCTAGCTTTTACTCTGTTTGACATCAAGGGATAAGCTGCTTGATGTGACTCAAAGAAGAAAGAAAAATTAATCCTTTACTAGAACAAGCGTGATGGAGCAGAAATCAATAGTAGTTCTAAGAAAGTATCAGGATAAACTCAGACCTGTGGAATACCCCTGCCGTTTTTACTGAGTACCCATCAAGAGTAAGTGGAAAGTTTGTCAGGAGTTCTGACAAAAATAGAATATTACAGAGGAGAATATTACAAGCATTTCACTTATCCATAATAAACTTTGTTTTCCCTCCCTCAAGATTTCCTTTAGACACACAGAGCATCCAGCTGCTCTGGGGAAAGCTGGAGAGGTGCCTGCCAATCAGACCTTATTGTACTGATATATCAGACAAATTCCCACCAACTATTAAAAGTACAGATACAGTTTTACTTAAAGGTCAGAAGATGCATCATCATTTAGCAGCCCTGATTCAGTGGGCTATTCAAACATGGACACTTCATTAGCCAGTAGAGGACACGTGCACCTGCTTAAGCTTTCTGTTAAATCAGAGCAACATTATCAGTTTAATTAGAGCTTCACAAGGCCTTAAGAATCCATTCATACAACACCACCAAGTAAATCAAAGCTTTAGAGCACAAACATTAAAAAAGATCAGTTAGATGGCAAAAAGTCAACCGCGGAGCTCAAACTGAGGAAGCTAAGGAAAACAGGTTTTCATTTATTTTTATTCTACTTTTGCACATTTGACATGGTTGGGGGAGTTGATTCTAAAAATATCAATAATTCTGACTCACACAAATGCATTTAAGGGTTAATGTTGTTATGGTCTCTATGCTTGAGTTAAATTCAAGACATGGTGGTGTATTCCATAATAAGCCTACCACACCTGCTTTTCCTGTTTGTTTTCCCATTTCAACAAGTCACAACCACAAATACAAACCTTGAGCAGAGCATTTACTTGCATTACTGTCTTAAAACAAACTTTCAGATTTTATTGTTCTGTGTGTGCATAGTTTCCATCCAGGGCACAGAGTAACATTGTTAGTACACTATTATAAATCTCCATAGCAGAGTATAATTTGTTGACAGGCAGAAAACAAAAACATCCTGAAGCAGAATTTGTGTGGTCTTCTCTGGACTGCACCCTCAGGATCTTTAACCAACCTTTTAATAGCATGTTTGTACATTCTCACTTTCTGAAGCCTCAGAAAAACGTCCTGCTATGCCCAACTTTGTATTTGAATAATGAAACGGACAAACACATTTCAGGCTTTCCCAGGCTATTATTTTGTAGTTTAACAGAGCAAATATTAATAATTTTCACATGATGCTTAGAGTGAATTTGGAAGCTAATGCAATCAGAGTTAATCAGAGCTCTGCCGACTTCACTGAAAACAAGAGTTGCCTCCTCATATTGTAATAAAAACATTAGAAACATTACTACATGGGCTATATAACAAGAGCTTGGGGGGGTGGGGTGTGCTTTTAGGTGGTTTTGGGTTTTTTTGGTTTTGTTTTGTTGTTGTTTAACAGCAGTACACCATACAGCCCATTCCCACCCACGAGAGCTTGAAGTTTGCATGCTACAGCAAGAAATGTTAGTGTGTGAGGCAATTTGGTATCCAATGCAGAACAACAGTATCAGGTACTTGCCACAAAAAATAAGTCAGCAGGACTTGCAAAAACTTACTGTGCAAAAGACTTCAGCAGGATAACAGCCATTCCCTAAATTTATCTTATCTTACAAACAAGCTGATACCCAGAGAAGAACTAGACAATTACTATAAGATGATCAGCTCCAAGT
Organism: Gymnogyps californianus; assembly: GCF_018139145.2. NCBI lineage: Eukaryota > Metazoa > Chordata > Aves > Accipitriformes > Cathartidae > Gymnogyps > Gymnogyps californianus. The sequence continues at coordinate 21,864,020 of NC_059471.1, forward strand.
CTCCTCTTCCCCTTCCTTGCTCTTCCCTGGAAAGGCTCACAAAGTCACTGAGATGATAGCAGGAGAAACAAATGAAGCCTCATTTGCGCAGGAACTACACTCATGTTTCATTCTAAGCATGGAGTGATAACATGGCCCACAAGGCAAAAGGTCTTGGGAATAAAACTAAATGGCAAGTAACATCACGTAGACAAGAAGGCCCCTTTAGCTGAAGAGAACTACTCACCCCTGCATCTGTGACACAGATACTCATTAAGCCTAAATCAGCCTTACATTCTGGCCTTCTTGGGCATCTACATTTCATGCACCCTTCTTGCATGGCCTTTCTTCCATCTCAGAAGAGCCAAAGTGATCCTCACAGAACAAGCTCCTGTAGTAAGAGATGTTAAACTAACACTTACATTAATTTAACTGTAAGTTAAGTCAACTGCATATACTACTTGGTGCTATATTTATCAGAGATCTAGAAAGTACTGCTAGCTACAGCAGTTTCAAGATTTTTCCAAGTTAACTTCTTCCATCATCCTATAATTCATTTCCAAACCACTAAGTCTGAGATGATATAAATTACACAATCTGCTAACTTATTAACACGGAAGTGCCAGCTCAACCTATTTTACCAATCCAAGAACTTACTTTTTATGAATTCTGTTGTTTCCTTCCTATGCGTGGATAATATGAATAATCACATGTAACAATTTTTTTATCGTGCTGTAAAAAAAGAGGTTTCAAGTGAAAATACTAGCCATGCCCCCTGCCCCCCCAGTGTTAAATGAAAAAGCTTCCAAGGAGGACTTAAGAAAAGCAAGGACTTCACTGCATAACCCCACTCAAGATAACACTTGTGTCCTGGTTTCAGTGCATGGTGCTTAGTTGCTGGCTGGGGTTAAACAACAACACTTGCCAGCCCTACTTCAGGGAAAATTTTCCACTGTATCTTAATTGCAACTTAAAAGCTTCACCACATGTTTGGTGAAGTCTTTCACTTCAAACTGTCTAGCTGCTGTACCTGAGGGATCTGTAAGGACACCTGGCAGAAGCAAATTTACAGGAGAATAGGGATAATGAACATAAAGGCAAGACAAACTAATGTTTAAACCAAAGCTGGTGAAACAGGATCCAAGTATTTAGAGCAACACCTGTTGGGCAGAAGAGTCACTGGAAGTGCCTTCCGCAATAAAGAGCACATGTGCAAGTGTTAACCTTGCAACCTCTCTTGAAACCAAGGAAGAAATACCATTTTATTTCCAGAACAGCTACTCACTTTTGCCAATCTTCCAAGTTTTGCACGAAACTTGACTAGTCCAGCAAACAACTTCAATTTCTGAAAGCAGACAAGCAACTTCCAAAGACCTAGTTATAAGCAAGGGTGCAAAGTACACTGCCACAGAGCCTAGTAAAAACGACTTCTTGTGCACAGAAAGAGGCTAGATGCAGGATTTGTTGGTCAGGTTCCTCTGCTCCCCCTCTTTTGTGACTTTCTACAACGGATTAATCTTCAAACAACTTATTCTTTAACTCCTTCTGTGTACTTGTGAGTTAGACTGTGGATGCAAATATAAATTCAAACATAGTAGTGTTTGCTAGGTGCACTGTCATCTGCTTACATAAAACTGAACCAAAAGCCATGGTTGATGGCCAATTAAATGGAAACTCAAAACATCAGTAGAATTAGAAATATTTAATTATTAATATGAGGATATGCATGGCCTAATACAATCAACTCTATAGTCACATGGACCTCCATGTTCAACTCAATTTCTCAGACAAGCATTTGCATACTTTCTCAACGATGAGGATGTTCTTAAAAGCATCCACAAAACTACCCTGGCTTTCTTCTACCCTTAAAACTGTGTCACAAAGCCAAAAAAAAAATCAAACTTGACAGTAGTATGGACATTAGTCTGACCACCTAGCTACACAGTGCAACAGATGAGGCAGTATGTGTTGAACAAAGTAGGCTATATTCCTGTGCCATACTTTCTTGCCTTTTGCCTTTTTCACCACAGCATAACACTTAACTCACATTCAGATTGCGACCCACCTACTCCTTTTCTGCTCCCCATCTTGTGTTCACATGGTTGAGCACTCCTGGGCAATAATATGATCTTGCATCTTTCCTTTTTTTCCTATAGCTTCTTTTAGAAGAGGCCAGGATAAAGGACTAGAACAACAGGAATGTGTGATCAGGTGCTCATACAAGTTCCGAGCCTGAGGGACTTGCAAGTGTCTCAAGATGAATATATCTGAAGGAACAGCAGTAATATTGTGACCTATGAGCTATGGGATTATGGCAGAAGAGCCAAGAAGAGAAATTAGACTAAGATGACTCCTACAAAAGAAGCTTATGTACCAAAATATCTCAATAATATTCCAAGAGATAAACTATGAACCTCCATATGAAAACCCATCACCTGTAAGGTTCTTGTAAAGCCAAAAGTAGAAATAGTAGCAGTGAGGTTTTGTTTACTAACTCACTGAAAACAATGCTATACAGAGATGTCTCTGAAAATTATACATTTCTAAAACCCAATTTTAAGAGTCCATCCATTCCTTAGCTTCACAGGAAGAACAGAATATAAGGACACTTCCCAGTTCCAAAGCCAAGAGAACCTTTGAAAGCTGAAGACTCCAACTGTGAATGCTTCGCTACTTCACCTTTCAAAAGAAATACTACAAGTTATCTCCCAGTTTAAGAAGCCTTGAATACTTTAACACACATGATTCACTTCAAATTCAACCTGTACACACAAAACCACGCAGCAAATGGATCATGGGAGAAGATCAGATACCGGCTGACTACCTTCAATTTACTCTTTTCAGTAAGATAAAAATTTAACAAAAAAAAATCAGGCTCATCAATAGCTGTTGCTCAGTATTACTGCACTGCTCAGCCTGTGTCATATGCTGATTTGAAGAGATAACATAAGGGCACATACTAAGTGAGCACTCCAATGACACTTCACACTGATAAACACTCACTTGATCTTGTAAGTCCCAATCAATTACTTGACTTCATCGCTTTGAAGCGATTCTCCAAAGAAAGATTGAAATGTATAATAAAGTGTCCCATATTCCCTCTCTACTATAAAACAAGCATGATTTTGACAAAAATTCAGCATGAACTAGTTATAAGACATTTGATCCCAGATTCCTTTGACAGGAGTGCCAAAATAGTTTAATATTCTCAGAGCCTGGTGAGAACAGGAGCACGTACATACAATAGCTGGGAAACAGTCTATTCTAAAGCATTTCTGCAGGTACCACGTAGAAAACCTGCAGTTTCAAAATGACTTCCAATAAGATTCCTCACAAAGCCCCTGGAAGCTTCAATTTAACTCTGAGTGGTATGAGTGGTTAATTTTTCCAAAAGATGTTATTATAATCATCTGCCTCCCCACAGAAGTCTGTAGAAGTTGATCAAGCAACGTCTGTATTTCTCTTACAAAAGTATTTAATAAGCTCAGATACACCAATTACACACAAACCACCCCAGCAATATGCCATCTGTTCATCCCAACCCATTTATGAGAGTAAGCTCACCATGATGTTTAAAGAACCACAACATACAAAATATTAGGGAAATACTGTTATACAGCAAGTGCAAATATCACTAAAAATGTAAGGCAAGACAGCAAGAACCCATTCCTAAAACATGCCAATCAAATGACTGTCACTGATTCTACACAGCAATCCTTGCTTATTTAATAGCACCGTGATTCTGCTTGATGAATACGATCTCCCACCATGCCAAGAAAAACATCATGTGGAGGACCCAGAGATATTAGATGGCCTCACTCAGATCATTTTCATAGCTTTGAATCTAACTTCAACCTGAAATTCCTTCACACTAAGCCAAGTAATCTAAAACGTCTATATACAAAAAGTCCTTAATCTGCATAGCAAGTCTCAGGTTATCACACACAGAGACCAAATCTTGCCTTCAAAAATTAGATAAACAGATCATATCAGTACTTTTATGTCTCCAGCGGCAGCTGAAAGTCCAGATGAATTGGACCATCAAGAGCTATAACAAGAGCTGTAGATAATTATTCAAGGATGTTTTCAGTTCTGTAACAAACTGATTACGCAGGAGCCAGGGAACTTGGTAAGGAAGAAAACATACTCTGAAGTGTGTGCTGCCAGAAGTGGTGGTCCTAGCATTTTGGCCTTTTGAAATAAAACTTCCAGTTTCCTGCAACATTACTGTTCCCCTCAGATTAAAAAGAGAGACACACCGATTATGGGAGTGGCATCTTCAAAATGCCAATCTTCACTGTAAACCCTCACTAAAATACTGAATTTATTTCTTAAAAATCAAGAAAAGGGACAGAAGTCTCAGCATTCTCAGCCCAAAGAATTGACATCCTAAGCAGTCATCCAGTGCAACATGGCTGCCAAAGGCACCATCTTGAAAGCCATGAGCCTTCTGCAACCCTTCTGAGTTCTCAGAAGACAAAGCTTGCAGCATAAGAAACAACTGTAGAAACAACTGCAGTCAAAGCGATAATTCATCATCAAATGTTCTTCAAAAGCTATGAAAGACAATACCACATTTTTTCAGTTTGACATTATTTTTTAATATTTCTAACTTCAGCAAGAAACACGTGTACCCTGGGAAGACTAGGTATTTCAAATACTACAGCTAAAATCCTGTTCTCTTCACACTAAGAACAGGATTAGGCTTATTACATGATTTTCATTTACTCCAGAAATGCTCTACATAGGACAATCTGTCTATTGCTTTCAATACATATTACATGTTTGACCACAGAACAGTTTATGGTACATGTAAGATACTTCATATACCATACTACAGAAAGGGCAAGAAAGAAATGCTTGTTCTGGACACTAACACATCTGTGTAATTATTAAAAGCAACTGTACTCTGCCACGAGGAAGCAGTCTGTTAGTTTTGCTAACAAGCTAGAATGCCTCAGTGTCTTTATATTTTGATATTTTAGGTTTATTAAATTCCTTCAACAGAATAGGCTTTTTGTTTTATTTCCTTCTACTTTTGTCAAACACGTCCCAATTGCTTTTTCTCTTTCCAGTATAACAGTCTGGCTTTTCTGGAGCAGGAACAAGCTCTTGTTTAGACCTCCAAGGAAATTACGTTTCTGCGAAGTAATTTCCCAAAGAAAAAAGCCAACCTTTCAGCTCACTGGGTAAATCTTCAGATCAAGAAAATATTACAACTTTCTGCTTTAGATCATGAAGATACAGGATTCTGTGTCACAGTGTCTTAACCACATGCTTCTGTGTTTTAAGTTGTTTGTACACTCAGATGCCCACAAACTGCTAAGGAGAATTCAGCCAAGAAAATGACACTGGTGTGCAGACATACAAGTCAGCCTATAATTTACTCCCAGAAAACAATAGGGCTATTTTCTCATTATATGCACGTAGGGTGCTTTAAAGACCGAGATCTCAGCTAGAGATCCTGACTTTCATATGCGTGTGTGTGTGTATTAAAAACATACAAAGCAATGTGTACATATATTATCACTGTTATAATACCCTAGTTGATATATATAAAATATAACCATCCTGATTCAATGCAATTAGAACAACTTTTCCTGAAAGGGAGACAAAGAACAACCAAAAATGTAGCCAAGACTACACTGACGGAGTTTTATCACTGCTAGCAAGTAAGGAATCCATGTTTATTAATGTATAAAAGACTGAACACTAGCCACAATGAAATACAGACTGGATGACAGAACCCATCTTTCCTCCAAAAGAATTCTATACACAGGAAACACATAGTATTGAGTAGATTGATTTGTACAAGACAGGATTTCCTCAACATGATATTCTCATGCTGCAGTATGTTGCCAGTACGGACACAAGCATGTTCCAAAAATAGTGTTCACTATGAAAAAATTGTTTAGTATTTTCAAGTCTATTACATCTGTAATCTGGAAAAGTTTTGGTTTTACCTTTTCCTGTAAGGTAAGGTCAATCTGTAAGACATCAAAATAAAGTTGGAAGGACAGAATTTTCCTCTCTACAGACTAATAAAATCAAAAAAGGGCTAGGGAAAGCCAGAGCTTCAATTATTTTTAGTCTTCCACTCTCAGTTTCCTCTCCAAAATCCCCCTTGAAAAAAAAAATCACTATTAGCATCTGTGTAGTTAACAGCTCAGTTGCATGCTAGTGTAAGTAACAGAGGCCATACCACTGTCAGAGTTCATAGCCAAAGTTATTCCAGCACTTAAGTAAAAGGAAACTGCTTTGAGCATTAAGCCAAACAGCAAACTATAAACTCAAAGCTACTCAAGACAGTCCCACAGATGCAACAAGCCAATCTGTCATGTTAGTCTTCCTTTCAAGTGCTTATGTACTATCAAATCTGTTTCTCCAAGTGAAGCCGAGAAACTTCCACAGCAGCTGATTAGCACAGGCAAGCTCTGTAATAAAACTGGCTTTTAAGAAGCAGATTGCTTTTAACCCAAGTTGTTTTCTTAAAATCCTGGTTTTGATTTAGACACAATACAGGTATTGAACAGAAATATGAGAGAACTTACAGTTCTTGAAATACCCTTTGAGATTTTGCTTCTACCTTTAAAGCATGACAAGCATCAGAAGTTACTCACGCTCCTTGGACTATGTATTTTTCCTTTTTACCCATGGCTGACCAGGCAATAAAGCAACACACAAAAGTGTTTTCAGAAGGATCTGATACAAGCTGTATCCCCATGACCTTACCACTTACCCAACAGCCTCTTGGAAATGGGGAACATGCACACTTGTTGACTGTTCCCATCCAACTGGGATTGCTGTAAGGACTCCTGAGCGCATTTACAGCCCCAGATTATCACTTTGATTCATTAAAGAATTAGTTCAGGCTTCCTGCCCTTCAGTAGCTGCCCAAAAATAGGCAGAGTGCAACAGGCTATCCTGGCCACTTCATTCCTGGCCTCAATCCCTCCCATCTGTGCCCTCTCAGGACTTCTAATGAAACAAAGCCCAGCAAGTAGACAGCAAGGCCGCGTTCTCCTGCCTGAGCTAGCCCCTTCAGCAAGCAACTGGAAAGATGACACTCAAGTCTGACAATGCTTGTGTTTAAGACAAAACAGTGCCCAAATTGCCCCACAAGAGCAGGTGAAGGCTGAGGAACACCCTGAGCAAAGAACACACTAAGCATGCCCTGAAGGACAAGAATCTGGACACTCTTGCACCTGGGAAACACAGACTGTCAGAGGAAGTGGAGATGGGAAAGCTGGAACAGCAAAGATGTTTCCATCATGCCCCAAAACTAAAAGTAAGAGCTCTATAGCTCAACGTTCAACAAGACAACAGTAGCAGGACTAAAAATGTTTACCTTGGATTACAGTTTTTTAAACCCATCAATTACAGTGCTGAAGTAGAGGCGTACACGAGGGAAGGAGAAACACCATTGGGTTAAACAAGCAAGATGCTAGGAAACATTCCTGCTAAATCAACAGAGATCTTCACTATCTGAACACTTGCTAGATCTATAGGATCAAACAACTCTCATTCAGTAATTTAAGGAAAGTGACAGGAGAGCTACCCAAAACACTGACATTGGCAGAGCATGTAAAAAAAATTACGAAAACTGAAGTTAGTGTTACACTCAGATACCAGAAATCCAGATAGCTATATACTTGTTCAGCTGATACAGGACCCATAGCTGAACTATCTGCAAAGCATTAGATCATAAAATGAAAAAAGCATGGCAAAATTATCCAACTGGTTTTATGCAAGCCAGCCTGTTGAATCAACTTAACTAGTTTTGCTCAAATAAAATCTGGTCACAATGTCAACTCTTCTGCTGCAGTTTGATTACAACATTAGTACTACACAAGAATAACATCAGGTAAATACCTTAAGATTGTCCAGCTTTAACACCTTTTGTCAGAGAAATCCTGAAGAGCGGATTTTCTAACAGAGTTCTACCAAGATCAAACTATAGCATTGAGCATGAATTATCTTCAAAGTACCAAAAGAAATGCAAACCTTTTGTCTTGCAATTCAAGTACAGCAGATTAACGAGCAAGAAAGGGACAAAAATAGAAAACTCTGAAAAAGCAAATACAAGCAAGCTTTCTTGGAGCAACTGATTTTACTTAAACTGGCAGCACATGTGTAAGCAACAGCAAACAGGATGCAGCACAGATTCGAATCTCCCCTCCTGCCCCCAGTTCCACTCTTGAAACTGGGCACAAGGCAGCCAGCTCCTCCAGGCCATCCCTTGCCATGTGGCACATGAAGAACCAGCAGCAGGGTACTGCCACTGCCCACCTCCTGAAGTTCACTGTCTCAGGAGAAGTGGGGCCTGGGTGTACGGACTAGCTCACTACAGCTAGTCCAGAAGTTGCAATAAAATTGTCACTGTTTCTACTCATTTTTACTTCAGTTCTAAGTCAAATTCAATTAATTTTTGTGCATATTTTAAAAAAAGGGTTGCTATTACACCACAGCTTTAACTGCTCAGAAGACACTAGGTTTAATGATAAAAGTGCACGGCTGGAGGCTCCTAAAGGGTGTGAAGCCTTGTCTAGAGAGTTTTAAAACAAGAAAAACATAAAAAGTTTAGGGTTTATAAAAGATGATGATACAGGGCACCAAGATTTTCCTGAATGTCAGTCAGTAGCTTGACATTATTTTATGCTAACTTGACTCCTTTAAATAGCATTACCTTCTTGACACAGGCTATGTCCTTCGGGAAGGGTGATGTGCATGAACAAGCACGGGTCTCCTGACAGCAGCTTCAGAGAGGCACTGCCTGGGGAGGATCTGGCCTTGCAACATCCTTACGTAGCTGTGGAAAAGGATACAAGCAGGAACAAGGGCAGCTTGGCCACTGGCCTCCTTGCAGATCGAAGGAAGTGCGTGCCTCCACTCAACTGTTCCCTAGACAGCATTCCTAGTTATTTTATTAACTAAGATTGTTTTAAAAAAATTAAAGTCTTCAACATTCCAAGCACCTCCAAGCTGCACAGGAATAGAAAAATGGCCTTTGCTAAACACAGTCCTATTTAATGCTATGTAAGACGACATTAGGAGGACATTAAAATGACATTTGCCCTCGCCATCACATCCTTCAATTAAGGCAGTTTCTTCACCAACTATAGTACACAGTCAGCACTGATGTTGCAGACAAACTGCAAATTTGAAAGGTTACATGTTTTCAGTTGACAATTTAGTGTCTTCATATTTTCAGAGCTACACAAGAGACAACAATCCCAGGTAGCGTGTTTGAGGGGGACGGAGGTGAGAAACATTTGCTTGTTTCAGTCACTGAAAAATTCATCCAAGGACTATTTTGTAAGAACTGTCCTGATGCCAGATGCTAATGTTGTTTCAAATCACTTCACACAATTACTTTAATAATCTTGAAGTTCCAGTACTGATGAGAATCTATGGACAGCTCCCAAACAGGTAAGAACTCACTGAAACAGTGTTAAAATTATATAATCTTAACATCATGTAACAACCAGTTTCAGCAGTTTAATACTTTACATATAAAACAAAATTCACAAAAAGCCTTCTCCTAGCTGAAGTCAATAAATGCTTTACCTGGGGCAATGAATTCTGACAAGAATCAGAAATACCCAAAATAATGAAGTCTATCACAGCAATTTTTTGGACTGCATGCAAGACCCCTGAAACTCACAGGGGTGCTGAGCCCTCATTTATCCCAGCCTCCCAAGGCTCCAGGTACTGCATTCCTCCCAAAGGTTATTCCATTATCTGACAAGATTATGTTCACCTACTAAAAAAATTCTATACAAATGCACAATTACAAAAGGCAGCACTATAAAGGTTTTCTAAGCTCTACTTCCAGTGTAGAGTAAAACACAGTTAAGGTAACAATATTTGTAACTAAGAGCAAAACGTTCATTCTTATATCATACAGGCTACCTTTCTGACAGATGAACTGAAATCCTATCACATGGGAATTAGGGATTTAGCCACAATGACTTTGGACGCTGAAATTAGTTATGGCAGAACACTGTCTTTTGGAAGACACTTGCAGTGTTGAACAAAAGACAGTCTACCTTTAAACAATATGTAGCAGTAGTAATCCTGAGCCTGGCCAGTGGTCCTCATTGCTACAAATACATCTGTACTTTCCTGCTCTGAGCTTCCTTCAGGCCCTAGTTAACCTTTGCTCATAAAGCATCATGTGTTCCAAAAATGCTTAATGAAAAAAAATATTGTAACCAGCCATTTGCACATGTGAACTCAAACTCAGGACTACTGAAACTGCATTTATGAGGCAGTAGACATGGTCTTAAAACCACACTGGCAATTTTTACGGCACAATGTATTTCTATTCAATGTCTTATTGGAATACAAAAAATGGGTTTTTTCCCTCCTATTTTAGTCCATGTTATTTAGCTTATTTAGTCCTTAAAATATGCAGTCTACTTTAGTCCATATTAACACCAGGCTTCTGTTAAGCACACATATGTAACAAGCTTCTCTCCATTTAAAAAAATTGTTAGAATACTGATGACAGCAATAATGACAGTATGTATATTAATAGCCAAAAATCCCAATAAGGAACCAGGCCATTTTTTGGTAGAAACTGCTATGATTGAAAAGTAGAGGCACTCCAGGACTTCATGTTGACTGAGTAGGTAATACGCAGCAGTTAGTTACCTTGCCTGTCCAGTGATCTAAAGAGATTAAGGCAGTATGAGTAGTAGTACTTCATCTCTTATAAAGGTAAGATGGGCTAGATGCATGCTTGGTCCTACATGACTACCATTCACTTTAAGATGCATTTTGAATAATATTTAGTTTGAGAATTTCCTGTAGGTGACCACCACAAAAAATTATACTGAAGACCTATATTGCTCTTGGGAGATTAGTAATTCTACTACACTTCTGTACAACAGCTACACTAACAACTTTTTACTTCTTTGAGCACAGCACTCTCCTAGTATACTGACAAATAGGAATGACTCATTCTTGGCAAACATACTTTCTAACATTTTTTGCCAGAATAATCCTTCTGATTTGCAGACTTCCTTATTGAAGGTTCATGTGGCTCGTGGGTGCTGGACAAACCACGAGTCAATCTATCACAAGGTCTATTTATTTGCAACCTCAAGTAGCTAAATCATTTCCATTTCTTAGTTTCACATACTTCGATCACACAAAAAAACCCCAAAGCAACTAAACTACCTGCTGCCTTTTCTCCCTCCAAAACCAGCACACTGGATTTCTCCACTGTCCTTGACTTCTTCAAAATACTCTGTCCATCTACAATACTAATTCCAATAAAACTGCTAATGGCAGGTAATGAACCACAGAGCAAAGAGCATCTTCCAGATACTCTATACCCTGCCAGACTCCCACAAATAAGCCATTCTATCCCCTTCCTCTATTGCAGACTTGTTTGTTTATTCCTTGCACATTCAAAAGCAACAAAACATTAAAATTGGCATATGTTTGTTGGCAACTGCCACTGCTAGGAATGACTACATTGCATAATGCATATAGAGATCACAGGGCAGCCTTTACTTAGATGCTGTTCTTGTTTGACTAACTACTCTATAATGCATTACAAACTAGTGATTTACAATGGCATTTCAGATAAGCTCAGAAGCATCTCTGCATCCAAAACCAACAAAGTTTTAACATTGCTGATCCTAGTCCTAACAACTTAAACAAATGCTCTATTCTCATATACAGTTGGTGCAAATTGGCATTTCCCTGACATCCACAGGTAGCTCAGGAAGCAAGAGTAGCTCTGCTGCTGCACTGCTCAACATCTGACTGCTTTTGTCTAATTCTAGAGAGAACTGGAAAAAAGCTTATTGACACTGCATAACTGTTGCCCAGCAGAGACTCTGGTACCCACTCAACTGAGAAGCTGGACACAACACCTGATTTGCTTTCATCCTGGTGGTTTCCTGGGTTTTTTTTTTCCTCTTAAACCAAGAATATAAAGGTGCTATGTAAGAAAGCCCCAGGCAAACTTCTCTTTTTTAGTCAAATAAAGACCATTCCCTAAGGTGACCACTAACTTTCAAAGACCTTTTTTCCCAGAGTTTTAAAAACACACCACTTAGTTCCCTATCAGTTTACCCCATGTGTACATCTGAAGTTTTTATTAAAGTTTATCTAATAAATATGATACCCACTTCAATTACTAAAAATAATTTTAATAAGAAAACTCCACAAAGTCATCAAGATCATGTTTCTTTTTTAAAATTAAACCACCAGAGTCATTTCCCTAAAGATTTAGTTGTACAATAGATTTATTTTATTAATATTTACTAAACCTATTAACTCTGTCTACTGAACTGTAGAGTTTGTCTGTGAAGCTCTGGGTAGAACTACAAATCCCTTGAGAACTTCATATTAAACCTAATATAGACAGAGGAATTAAGTTTTAGTAACTTGAAAAGAAAGTAGAAGTTTTCAAAGAAATCGGCTAGTTAATTCTTGAACTCATCCCCCTTTCCTTATGTTATTTACAGGTAAGTTGGGCAATATTAATTCTATAATGAAAACAAATATTACCATACCAACCTAGATCTTACAAAGCCCCTTAACTATTAATTGGTTTTGTGCATGCACATTGTCCCAGACTTCTACAGACTACTAAACTCCACATCCAAAAGCACATGCTCTGCTGACCTTTTTCCCCCGCCATGAACACAGAATTCTTGAAGTCAGACAACTTTGGTCACCATTAGCCACATAAATGGTCCCCAGTTGTACCGTAGAATTTGATCCCTTGTCTTTCTACAAATAGCTGTATCTTATTATTTCAGTGAATTCTACACTTTAGCTACAAGAACTTGAATTAATAACAGACACCAAATTCCTCCATCTTTCAAAACAGAGGAAAGCTTCCTTGTGATGTGTCGGTTTTGCTGGACCCAGAAAATGGACAAAGATTTTATGTTCAGCTTTCCATTAAGTACTCACCATCATTTCTCAGTCTTTTGGTGCAATTTGGATACGGTCAGTCCATTACTGATACGATCCTGGGCTGAAAAACATTTCAACCTTTAGTTGTCTCAGGGGTCACTTTCTCTTTTCTGGAGTGCCACAGCACAGAGTTAAATACTGAATATAGCCTACACATATCAGCCTAAAGAGGAAGCAAGTGCTTAAATCGAGAAGGTCTGCATGAGCATTCATTTCTACCCTACAGTCACTGTTATATGAGCCAGCAGAGGCCCCGAAGTAGAATACTCCACAGCTGAACAGTTCTTGCCTCAGAGACAAGATTTGTTCGTAATGATTTATCTATGGGATATCAATGCCCTATGGCCATACTTCAAACAAGAGGGACATGCAGGTAGACTGAACTAACATCCACCTTACCCTTCTAGGATGAAGTTACTTACCTGAAACATTAAAAATAAGAAAAAGTAAAACCTCCTTGTATTGAACAATGCTCTTTACCTGACCAGAAAGGAACACCAAAGAATCCAAAGACACATGCATTGAACGAACACATTAGCGAAATGGACCAGATAACCAGGCTTCCCCCTTTGATTTTTGAGGGCTTTGTTATGTGAATTGCCATACTGGATCACTTATTTTTCCATAAAGCCTTTCAAAGAAGTGTCAGTACTCCCTTCATAGCAGATCAGCAACTAGTTCCACATGGAAGAGCATATTAAACATTGAAGTTACAGCATAATTAGCTCTAATTTAAAAAAAAATTTAAAAAATCCATTAATTAGATGAAAGCTATAGCTTGCAAACTTCAATTTAAGGTGAGAAACCAGCAAAGGTGCTTGTTATGAAGCACTGCATCACAAGAAAGGCAGTTACCCTCAAAGACTTGAAGTCCACAGCACCTACAAAATAATTCTGGTTTAGTTATTTCAGAACCTCTGTGGATACAACTAGGCAGACACCCAGCTGGCCATTCCATGCACTTGCCCCCTTCTCAGCTGTAATATCATCACTTGAACATAAAACTCAGCCTCTAAGTGCACAGAGTGATCCCAAATACTAGTCTACTCGCTAGGAAGTATTTATTTAAACCTAGTTTATTATATATGGAACTGCAAACCCCTAATTACAAAACAAAGTTTGAATCTCAGAGACATTGCCATAAATTGGGAGCATATCAGGAGATGAAAAGTAAAGAATAAATCAGGCTTACAGGGCAGGCAAAAGCAGGCTTTACAGGCATTTTGACAGAACTGCTTCGCAAAACAGGTTTTCAAGAAAGGGAAGCAACCTGCATCAAATTAACCCCCAATGGAACAGGAATGCATAGAGTGAAATAACTGCACATGCAGTTATTTACAATGCAGTTGCTCACCACCCGCTGCCCAATGCCACAGCTGCGATCCACCCCTCCCGGGCAACTCCCCCCAGTTTACATACTGGGCATGACATTCCATAGTATGGAATACCCCTTTGGCTAGTTCAGGTCAGCTGCCCCGGCTATGCTGCCTCCCAGCTTCTTGCACACCTGCTTGCTGGCAGACCATGGGAAACTGAAAAGTCCTTGGCTTAAGATAATTAATACTACTTAGCAACAACTAAAACAGTGTTATTGACATTATTCTCACACTAAATCCAAAACACAGCACTGTACCAGCTACTAAGAAGAGTTAACTCTGTCCCATCCAAAACCAGGATACCTAGAAGCACCTTGCATTCTTCATCTCAGCTAGCAAAAAGCTATCAATGGTTAACAATTTCAGTGACCAAAAACGTTAGTCCTTTAAGATGTTGTCACATGTTTGTGGCACACACGTTACTATTTTAACAAAATTTGCATCAGTATCTAATATCAGCACTGTTCCAGGAAGTGAGAGTAAGACTTGAGCAATTTTTAAAAAAATAAATAGAATTTAATAATTCAGGGCTGCGTCTGAAGAATTCCCCATCATTTCAACAGCATTATCCTGAAGTAAACAGCAGGAGGATGTCGTCCAGTTTCTCTCAAGTCCTGAAGTGAAGAGTTGCTGCCCATAATGAGTAAGGGCTATTAGAACTGAGCTTATAATTGACAATTTTGTTCTCAACTATTAGGATGCAGTAACAAACTGGCATGAGAGACTCTTGCACGAGAGACTTGCAAGAGTCCAGTACAGATCAAGAGGATCAGTATCCATAACTCATCTACCTACAGATCAGACACCTGCTTAGCCTTATTCCCCTAAAAAACACACCATCATGCTTTAACATAAGCAAAAACTATATTTCATGGGTAGCTTCTCATTTAACAAAATCCTGCTTTCACTTCATTATGCATCCTTATGTTTCCATGGTCTCTTGTGCTTATTAGAAAGAAGTCTATCAGTATGCTGCAGAGAATCCCATCTTCAAAAGCAAACAGATACTTCCTTCACCATCCAGCTGAAGCCATTATTATATTGTTACTTACACAACAGAAAACAGATCTGGATAACACTGAGGGATCATCTGTTGAGAGATAAGCCTTCACATATGTGAAGATTATTAGCAGTTTTAAGAGAAACAGTGTTTGTTCCCAGTCATCTTCCTCTAACATATGAGAACTCTTACAAACTAGACAGCGAATTTTAGATGGAATTCAGGGAACACACACTCTTCCTTTCCATTTTTATGTAATATGATCTATTCTGTCCTATAGCATGGACAAGGCATTAGCAGGATGAGCCCCCAGCTGCTAAAACACCTGCAGCCTAAAGCTGCAAGATCTTTTCTGGGTCTTGTCAAATGTGACCACTATTAAAACTTAAGAAACAAAGTAACTTAGAAAAGAGAGTGGGGTTTTGGTTTGGTGGTTTTTGTTTTTTTGTTTTTTTTTTTAAATAACCCTCCCCAGTTCCCCCAATTTCCAGCTATGGAAAGAAGACTTGTTTAGAAACCTGGTCTTCAGACTCCTAAAGGTCCTTGCATTCCTTAAGGTCCAAGTGCCCTCACTTCATCCAAACCAACTATCACAGTGCCAGAAAACACGAACATAAAAACAGTGCCACAGATAAGGGAAAACAGTCATTAATGAATGCCGAAAAGGGAAAGCAGAATGAAACAAAAATACCGGCCCAACTCATTCACCACTCACAGCTCAAACCTATTAGTATTACTTCCTGAAAAAATGGTAATCTAATACTTAAGTTACACAGTCCTGTGTGTACTTAAACCTATAGGTCCAGGTAACACCTATATTCTTTCATTTGTAATTCTACACAGTTGGCTCAAATCAAAGCAGCTTTTCACATGAAGAGCTGTATATTTTCCACATCCATGCAACTAACTTCCTATGCAGATTATAAAATACCTGGAATTATGAAAGATTCTATTTGTTCCTCAAAAACAAACAACAAAAAACACTAAATCTCTTCTACCTAATGTTTTTGAAGATTTACTGATTACTAGACACTATTCCTTGTGTAACTAATTAGCTTGATGTCTGTTTCTAGATTAAAAAAACAGAAATCTGAGCAATAAAAAGAATTTAGTACAATAGAGAAATGTATTCTTTCCCTAGTTTTCCTAATTAGCTTCCTTTGCAAATTCCCAGTACTACACAGAAGAGCTGATTACAATTCCAGGCTGACTGGTAACTGAAGTAACTTATTAGCCACAAGACACCAGAGGAGTATCCCAGATGCCTCTCTGAAGGCGAGCTGATGGTTCACTAAAACTGAGCTTGTCTACATTGATCAGTTTTCCAGAATACTAACTCTGTCTGAAAACATTTGGGCAGATGATAGCACAAGAGAAAAAGAATCCCAGTTTCCTTTCTTGTGCAACACACAAAATGTAATCTTTAAAGCATCTACAAGGCATTAGCAGTGCAGGACTTGTTCTCGTCTTCCCAGCAGTTATCCGTACACCTTACTACCTTTTAATAGGACTGAGGTACATGACCAATGCTTTGGAGCTCCCAGTAGTAGGTAACTTTGGTCTTAGTCTGAAAAACTGACAATTACTTAACCCCCATTCCTTGGGAGTAATCAGCATGACATCACTGACAAGGCACAGACGTCCTTTCTTCCAACAGCAGGAGCATCAGGATCCAAAAAGCAACACCTCAAAGTTTCTCAGAGCTTCACAGGCACTATGTCCTGTAGCTGTGCTCAAGAATTTGAAATACAGATTTATATAAAACAACTCACATATTGTGTATGCTAAAGAAATTCCTGTAGTGAAGCTAATACTTTTCCTATGGAAGCCATAACACTACACAAATCTTTCTGTCCTGATAAGTACAGTACAAAAGACACTACTGGAACCATGTTCTTTGCTTGAAGACAGACACGTTGATAGTCAATTTATTTTTAATGGCCTACTCCTCAGGTTTTCCTCCTTTCCACAGTCTTGAGTTTTCCCAATGGTTATTAGAAAAAGTTTTAGGCAGCAATCCAACAAGACCTGCTTATTTCTAGCATATGGGTAAATCCAGTGACCAGATCAGAGCTCTACTTAAGAGATCCAGAGTAGTTTAGATGCATGATTCCCAGTAATCCCAGATCTACAGATCTATCAGTATTTAAATACCATGAATAATGGTGCCTGTTAAAGATCTCCTTAATATTTTTTTTTTTAAACTCTGTTCAGAAGTGTGGGAAGGAAGTGTGCCCATAAGAACAAGAGGTCATGAAAGTCATTGGATAAATCCAATAATATTCTCACACTTAAGAGATTTTCCTGATAGGTTGTAGAACCTTCATAGTAATGCTACCCTACAAAATAGCAAAAATAAGATAACAAAATAACCAAGTTTTCCGGGTCCTCACTCTTCACCACTAGAATACAAAACATAACTTCACGTAAAGCTTCCCTGCAGATATTAAGACTCAGTTTGGGAAGTCAAGACACTGACTGCAGACAACAAATCACACTGTGAAGTTTTGTTTGTTTTTTTAAGAATACTACACAATACCACGGTAGCACAAACAGGTTTATCCATGCTTATGTTCAATAGCTCATCCAAACAGTAAAGCATGAAAAAGATACAGCTGAACAAGTAGAGAAGTGAGGGAGGCCAGCTTCTGCTTCTATGCTGATACTTGTAGTCAGATGATCATCAATAGACACTGGCATTGGGGGTTCTTACACTGGAGTATCAGTTTGTTGTTACTTACACATCTATGCATAACACAGGATGATGACTGTCAGTCCAGGCACATCAGTTCTGCAGGATACCTTCACTGTGTAGCTCCATTTATATCACAATTACTTTACAGCAAAATATTATCCACAGGTTCAGAACTGGGTCCCTCCAATTTTGCCCTTCCACTACTGTTAAATACAACCCGATGTTATAACCAATTGATGCAGTTCCCAGCTCTCCTTTCTACAGCATTGAAGGCAGGGGGGGAACACACCCAACACTCCTTGGCTGCAAGATCCACTACTCTCATCTCAGGCTTCCCAGGGCCTCTCCGAGTCATCAGATTTCCCTTCTTCAGCTTCCCCTCTCACTGCTCTCACAACTCAACTTCTATGATATGCCAATGAAAGAAATTTGTCCAGGTTAAGAGCTGCACAATAAGACTTTATGGTGTTTCCAATTTAATTAAACAGAAACTGAATCCAAGAATTACACTCAAAGTAAACCTCATGCTTAAAGTATTTTCACTTGAAAAAGCTTGTTAGGAAAAAGAAAGAAAAATCAAGTGAGCATATGTATGCACGTAGTTAAGTCTATAAGGGATAAACATTTGCAGATTATTATGCTAAGTCTCTAGAATTCAGCTGAATCAAGCTAGGGATTAGTCTTTTCTATTCCCAGTAGTTCTCTGAAGAGAACAGAAGTGATTGATTTTTCCCTCAAGTGCATGATTTAGAAAGAAATCTACCTCTCAAAAACAAGCCAAGAGAGTTGTTCGATCACATTTCACCTGCTGCTGCATGCCAAGGAGCAGAAGTAGGGGGAAAAAAAGTCACACAAGGACTGCAGAAAGGGGAAAGTGTATCAATATTTAAAGGCTCTAAGCTCAACTTGGATCTTGTAAAAATTCGTTTTTAGCATTAATGGATTTCAGAGGTGGAATATATTAATTATAATGCTACAGAATTTCAGTGTGAGAATCTTCTATTGATAGGCTAAGTTGAACAGAAGTCAATTTCTGTTACAGGTGCAACATACAAAATAAGTATTACTATGGAGATTCAACACTAAAAAATTGGCAATAAGTAGCTAAAGACAATTACCTTAGAATTAAAAGAACCAGTGGCAATTATTAACAAAATCTGTAAGAGTTTTATATTTAGACTTATGCAAAATTCAGTTCCACATTAAAAATGGTGATAAGAGTTAAAAAACAGAATTGCTTTGGTTTGAAAACAAGACTGATGTTATACAAAGCATCTTTGATATACCAGTTTAGAAGCTCCACAAATTCGTGCTCCTGCTTTAGAAAAACATGTTATCTGAGCTACAGCAGCACAGTCACCTTCAATATTAGATATGTCTTCATGATGTACCATGTAATCATCCATTCTCTTCAAAGACCAGCAACTATATATCAATGAGGTTTTTTGCTTGTCTGACATGCCATGGTTCTCCATTTCTGTCTTTTTTTTTTTAATGTTCTGAAAGCTTCCATTGTTTTTTATGCTTACTGAAAAACTTCTAATACTGTTGTCTTAGTTTACAGAAGGCTTCTATAACCAAAGTCTACCACACATGAAATTACTGGAACACCTACTAGATAAGGCAGCAGAGGAAAATTAGGACATGCAATACATTTTCCACATAGCTTTTTTTTAATGTACAAGTGTCTAACTAGAACTTCGATAAACTAAGAATAGATACTATTTTACCTGCTACTTTTGCTAAAACCGAGCACTTAGTGGCTTAAGGACTCGGCATTACTCAACATGAATCAACCGTAGTTATGTTTTATAGGCTATTTCAAATATAAAATCTGCACTTAGTGCTGAAATGCTCCAAGAATACTGATGCATGGTATGTCTGAAGTAAATTCTCAACTTTGCACAGGGGATGTTGTTTAACAACTATCACTTTTCAAACTCAAATCTCTCCAACAGCAGCCATGACCCCTTCCTTAGAACCTCTGCCAGAGACATGTACAGCTGAGATTAAGTTTGTCATCTCCAACTCTGACTTATCTGAAGTTACAGGACCAGAAAAAGAGCTGTTCTCAGCTTTTTATAATTGCAAAATTTAAGTGATGTTATTTCAAAGAAGTAAAGCTACACAAATGAAAAGCATGAAAAATAAACACACCAATCTGTTTTTTAGCACTGTTATGGTATTAGCTAACATTTTTGGCTCATGGAAAGGAAAACAGAAGGAATCAGCTAAAATTAGGTGTGGAAGATATATTGCTATGCACAGGTGGAACCCCTCTACTGTTTCTTCCCACTCCCCATTCTCCCACCACTACCTTACATGCACCAAGCACCACATAACATTAATTCACCAAGCTAAGTGTTTAGCATTGAGTTCTGCAAAGTATCTTCTGGAGTAAATCCTTAAGTGTACTGTGATACTACTGATCAACACAGTTGAAGCCAAAAATCAAGGTGTAAGGCATTCAATTCAACATGAGCCATCAGCAACACTACAATTCCAACTTAAAAAATTAGGAGCAGCTGCTGTGCTATCTGTATTCCACAGAACTCATTCAGCTACATAACTGGAGGTAGCAGGTGGGAAAAGATGATGATAGAGTTTCATTTTATCTAGGAATTTTAAAGTATGCCTGATAGAAAGTTGATTGCATACTTCTTTTCTTTGTTGGCAGAGGTCAAGCAAAAAGAGGGGAGGGAGGGGTTTCATTCTATGTCAACGCATGTTTGATCAGGGCTTCTCATTCTAGTGTGTCCTTAGGCTGAGCCATGTGGCAAGATGCATATGAAATGGCTCATGTTACTGACGGTGTCATCCTTGACCTCTCATGCTTTATAAGTATGACTAACTGTTCTTATTTGAGGAATAGATCCATCTTAATAGCCAGTATGCTGTAGCATCAGAAAGTCTCCCATCCCCAGACACTCTTTAAAGACAAATACAGAGTCCTCAAGGGTCTTAAAATAGGCTCCACAGCCCCATCTACCCAACCAAAGTGCTTTCTGGCATTGAGACAGCAGGAGACTCCAGTAATATTCTCATGTTTTACATGTGACCAATGACCCCCTTTACCATCATGGGGTCTATCTGTCAATATATCTTTGATTGGTGTTCACAGTGTAGACTGTTGATTAGATAAATCTGCCAACACTTCAACATAGTAAGAGGACAGATTGTCAATAAAAAGTTGTAACAGTACTTTTTATAACTTCTCCTTATCTTAATCCATATCATGGAGACTAATACAACCTCAAATCTTCCTAGACTGTCCAATCCATTCAGCTTCAGTTTATTACCCTGTCTTTTTTTTTTAATCTGTACCCATTTTCTCCTTAGTAGTACAGCTGTTTAAGAAGTCTAGTTTCTCTAGAAGTTAAGTTAACCCTCTGGAGTTAAGATCCAGAGATTAACTTTTATTTTTTGGGTATTGCCGCAAAAATATATACTTCTGTATTCAGTTTTCCAGACTTCCAGTTTCCGCTTCTCAAGTAGTTAACAGAATACCTCAAAACAGGAGCATGACATTTACTTCTGAGAAAGATAAAAAGTATGAAAATAATTGCTTGCCCTACTATTCCTCACTTGATTCTAGTCTCCACCTCCTAAACTGCAGAGATAGCTGTTCATTCCTGTGCTCCCCCCACTGCCTCAGAAGACTTCAATCTGAAACTGGGCAATGGATTCAAGATTCAGCAAGTGGGTGGATAGATCTGTCATCTTTTCCCTTTCATAGCCTCCCTTTGATGGGGAAAGGAGTATTTAGCCTCTTCTAACTTACTTAATGAATTTGTTTCCACAGGGGTCCTCTCTATCACTCTACGTGAAGTTTTGGCACTCTGCAGTATTTGCAAAGCTGGCATGTGGGAAAGTGAAAAGAAATGCTTTGGTCAATGACATTTTCTCCCAGTTCAGTTCCCACATTACATTACCTTTCCTTCATACCTCTTAGCTAAAGTTTGGGAAAAAGTTGACTATATAAAAACCTCCAAGTGCATATGCTAAGTACAGAAAGGAATTAAAATAAGCTTTCAGGTATTTTAAAATAGGAGATTCCCTCTATACTTTCTTGGAGTACACTAGCTCCTATCTTTCAGTATTTTCTGTACCCTATATTCTTTAGCTCTTATTTCTTTCTCCAGTTTCATTTTCTCTCTGGTAGCCATTTTTGCTTCTGTAGATCTGTGCTAAGAATAAGAAGGACAGGTTTCACTTTGTTACAATTAGTTTGGCATTTAGTGTATATATTGAGACAGGAGCTGTCAATTGAAGCTGTCAAACAGGCAGCTGACCCTCTGAAAGAGACTCAAAAGGGGGGGGTAAGGAGACTGTCAGCATGCCTGCCCCAGAACCCACACACCCACCCCATCAACTACAAGCAGATCGAGCTGAAGAGATATGGTCTCACAATGAACAGTTTTAACATCGCATAGGATCGCCTGAATCAAAACCAGCTGTCAGAGGCCTCCATTTTCTCATGTTTCAAGAGAAGAATCAAAGACTAGACTAAAAAGTAGAAGGATCTCACAGGACTTCAAGAATGTCAAGTGCATAGATAAAGTTAGCTAAAACCCCTACTTTCCTAAAGCAATGAAAAACATACCAAGTTTTAAAAATAAAACAGAAGCCTTTTGGAGTCTAAAAATCCTACAGTAATGTAAGTGTATTCCTTTGTACAGCTACATGATATACATTTCAGTAAGTCTATGTCAGTTTTGTAAACAAGACAGGACTGCAATCACACCATTTACCCAGAGCTGGTTCTACACACAGGCCAGGGCCACGCTGTTCCTCCTGTTGAAGATGGGAGGGGAAGAAAAAAAAAATAATTGAGATCTAATCACGTTTTTCTCACTTATTGCTTAAGTCCAGCCTTTCATCCCAGAAAAGGCAAGTTCATTTTTGCCTCTTACTGGAAGTCCTTGAATTGTTCTACCTACACTGCTGTTTGACATTTAAAGGAAAACCCCATGGTTGAAGCGCTCTCCATTAAGGCCATACGTAGTAAGCCATTTCATTATTCATCCTGCCCTCTCGTGGTCCTTCCAGCCAATTAACTGAAGTCACAATTTAAAACCAGGTGCTGAAGCTGTTAGGTACTACTCAGCACCTTCTGTATTATATTCACTACAGAGGTAGCCAGAAATCTATCTCTCTCACTATATCACTGTATTCAAAACCAGTAGTAGTAAAAAAGTCAAGTTAACATGGCTTGAGGACTATCTTGTCCAAATTCCAGATGTTTATAAATACCAAGCAATGCTAGTTCCATTTTCTTCCTCTGATCTGGCAAGAACTTCTTCTGTCCCATCTTCAGTTTGCATCCCTTGCTTTAGCCATAGAGAATCTTTATCTAAGTCTTTTATTATTTCTGAACAGGCATCACAAAAGGCACATTGTTTGTTTCTGCAAATTTAGAGGAACTACATTTAATTCAGATTGAAATAAGAGCCTTCTTACACAGGGTCAGAAAACTGCAGAGCTTCAGAATGTGTAAGAATCTTTTTTAAATTAAAACAAAGCACAACCATTTTCCTTCTGGGTTGAGTTTACAATACATTCAGAAAAAAATCCCGAAGTTTTCTTATTCCTATAATTCTAACCAACTAATCTTCCTGCCTCAGGAAAAAAAGAAAACCAGCTGCTCATTTTCTCCTGAGGTTCTGCATCTTTCTTCAGGTTAAGAGGTCCAGTCAGCCAAGTGTGGCAGAAAGCTCAGAAGCACAGTATTTTGATCCCACAAAAGGAAACAGTTCCCTTAAAGAGGGCCCATACAGAAGTAGAGAAATGGGAGAAGATCGTCTGAGCAGATGGGAGTCTTCAGTAAGACATTTAGATACTTGCTTAAAACAATTTACATACTCCAATCTACACACACTTAATGCAGTTAACAGTTTGAAATAAATAGAAAAAGGAAGTCTTCTTATCCCACTAGAATTATCTGAACAAGTCTCTAACTACACAGAAACACAGAAAACTTAACTTCTGCAAGAGAACTAACATAGTCTTCATTGCTAGAACTCAGCAGTGAGACAGCTCCCATCAGGGTGCATTATGCTGCACGGAAACTAGCAATCCAGCCTCTGCAGGCAGATCATCTCCCCTTGGATTCACTGGGATCTCCTGAGTTCTGGTGAGCGAGAACACTAGGCCTTGAGATGCCATAACCACATACAAAGAACTTGAGTCCGAGCAGAAAACACTATCAAGGCTGCTGTTAACTAAATCACATAGACACAACTGGAAAATAACGTTCATGAGCCAATTACTTTGCCACAACAGTATTCCTCTCTTCCACCAGATTTCCAGATATCCAGTAGCTCCTTTGATACTTAAAGATACAGGCTTTGCATTCAGTCAAGCAGGATGAATTGCCAACTCTAAATGCAAGTATCAGATGCTGCCTATTATAGATCTTTTCATCTGTCCTACAAATACCTCTAATAGCGATCAGATATTCAAGTTGTATCATATGCTGATATTAATGTTGAAACAGGCAAACTAGAAAAAAGATCTTCTGGGAAGATTCATGTATAAATGTATGATTTTTCTAGTTATTTTTTGCACATGCCTGAGGAGCATGGCAGCCACTAGCAGGCAATTTTTAATCCAGTTTTTAGGTCTCAAAAGCTGTACATGGGCAAGCTCACAACGCAATTTGCTCAGGCATAGGTTTGGTTACAGCTGTTCCGTGCAATGCTGAAGATGACTCATTTCAACATAGAAGAAAACCAAGCTAAAAGCTTACTTTCTTCAACATGTTACTCCTATATCTATACCTTAAAGCCTAACTATATGTGGCAGATACACTCAACTTCTCTTAACCAAACCAGCAGCAGTTTGGTAGAGGCTCCAAAGAAGGTAAAGGCCTGAGCCGTAGCTGAGCCAAGAACTCCTCTAGGAAACCCACAAAGGAGCACAGCAACACAGTGAAAGTTGTGGGTACAAGGAGTCTTGTGCATACCTCTCCCATTGCATACAATTTGACCAGGAGCCAATCACTTTATCCCATACATACGACAGCCGAAGTGAGCCTTCTTTGAGCTCTCCCTGCTAGGCTGCATGGCTGTCATCTCCAGCAATAAGATCTTTTGTGAACAACAGATTGTTGGATGAGCCCAATTTGAGTTCAGCAACTGGACCACATGCCAGGCAACTATACCCTTGAGCAGGGATACCTCTCAATGTTAAGAGATATTAATCATTTAGCTTAAGTTTTAAATAGAATGAATCACTTAAAGTTATAATGTTGTGTGATTTAGTATGCTGTTTGCTTAGCTTCGCTTACTTAGCATAAGTAGCTAGATTTGCTGAAATCTTAGGCCACAAGCTGTAAACTTTCACTTAGATTTACTGAACATGTACCTACTTAGTCAAAACAGGGGTCTCCAGAGCCAATGTAAATCAGAAGATAAGGAGGCTTCAAGGCTACAACCATCAACACCACCTGCAACTCGACAAGATAACTAACAGCCTGTCTGGAGACAGTGAAGGAATCCAATAAGGAGTCAGAAGGTGTCAGGCCAGAATCACTATTGGACCAAAGGGCACATGGAAGACACACAAAGAGAATGTGAAGAATGCTTGAGGGGCGGGTGGATAGTCTGTAAGGGTGTAATTGCCCAAGGATTTCTTTGTTCAGGTTCTTCCATTGTTCCGTCCTTCCTTTTTCTTTCCTTCTTTCCTCTCCTTCTCCTCCCTACCCCTCCCCTTCAGGGGCTCCCAGCTTGAGCTGACCCTGCTGCTGTACCACTCTTATTTATTTTTATAAGACTCAATGCCTGAGAGTGTTTCGGGAAACCGAGGGCTCGAACTTCAGAGCAAACTAACACCGGACGCCTGGATGGATCAGTAAGTGATTAATAGCATGCTAAACTTTGAAATCCTAACTAAGTGATATAAAGGATTGACTGTGCACATATGATTCCCTTAGCCATAAACTGTTGGCCAAGTCTGGGACTAAGATTGGATCCAGCTGCACCTAGACTCCACTCTGAGAAGGAGTTTAGAAATCAAGGGTGTCCATTCTGAACCTCATGACTCAACAGAAGGTTTTCCTTACCCTTTGAATCTCTTGGATATAAACCACTGACCAGGTCTGACACTAAGTTTGGATCTAGCCGCACCTAAGCTCCATTAGGAGTTTAGAAGCAAGGAGGTCCATTCTGAACCTCGTTACTCAACAGGAGGGTCTCCCTTACCTTTTTGCATCTCCGATCTCTGTGCAAATCATTCTAAATCAACGCTAACTCGATTTTCCTTTGTGTGTTTCTCCCATGTAGTAAGTAATAGAGTGAACTTTGCCAAACTCTGTTAAGTTGCACTTTTACACATTCTTTAAGGATCCTAAATCACTCATCTGCAACACTATATTCCTGATGACATACTGCAGGTTTCACCAGTTTGCAGCAGAATCAAACCCATGGATCTAATTAGTTTCTGGTTCTGAGACTTTAGTTTGATCTGTACAGCTTTGACTGGAGACCTCAGGAGTACATTTTGCACAACTGACCCCTGTTTTAGCATGAATTGTTTATGCTGCTACCCCTAAAGGCAAGTGAGAGAAATAAAATGAGAAAGCTCAGCAATACCTCCTTCCATCAAGGATTACACCAGAATTTGCTTACTTACATCTAGCGAATCCTCATTGACCAGGATGAGAGACATACTCTGTGAAATGAGTCTGCAAGAGTACCCTGCAAGAGAAAAAAAACCACAAGGATTTACTTTTTGGAAGAATATTTAAGGTTTATCTAAACCTTAAGATAAGCATCTATAGGTCAGATTACAACTTACTTTTTGAGCAGTTACTCCTATCAGGTAGGCTACTGGAAATATGGGTGTATACAACACACTCCAACTTGACAATTTTACTAGCAAACACAGGCTGCATTTTATCTGCATTTTAAATACATCACTTGAGATGTTTTAACCAAAGAAAACACTATATGAACTAGATGCAGTAAGTATAGGCTATAGCCCTACAGCAAAATTAAATGTTTCTACACCTAAACATTTTTTTATCTACATGAAGGCAAAATTGCCTTCAACATGTTACAGGAACAGATCTGAATGCACAGTTGCAGCTATGCCACATGACTGGAAGCACACACATTGAATCAGTTGGTGCTACCCAGTCCTCTTAGCCCACACCCGGGTTACGTGAGCATTTTTTACTCCTGAGAGTTTAGTGTGGAAGGTCCTGAGCTTCATAAAAAACTACAGATCAATGACACATACAGAGCCCCCCTACCAACTCCTACAGGCATCAGGTAATTGTATTAGATTATTCTTAGTGTAGGACTGGTGCACGAAAGAACAAGAGCAAGTTGCCATAGTCTGGAGCAGCACTTGGAAGGCAGTTCTGTACATTTGCCAGGACACCAAAATTCAAAGCAAAAATTCTCAAGACAGAAAAAAAGCCTCTTATTTTTGTAATTGTAAAAGCCAGTGACTGCAGTACTGCTCAATGCCACTGAAGTGGCAGTTCCTCTGCCACACTATTGTCACTGGCATGAGACAAAGTCACATCCAAGATATATATACTTGGCATTTACAGAATAAACAGTTTAATTCCAGCTCATATTAATGGCAAAAGACAAATGCAAACTCGCAGACTGACCCCACTGCGTTATCCTAAAAGCTCATGCAAGTTCTCTTGGGATTGGCACAGTCATGTAGCTTCATAAAACAGCAGAGAATTCATTTATTTGAAGCATATGCCTTTTATTGCTGATCTAAGTTACACAGGAAAAGGAAAAACAACAGAATTATTTTGTATTTCTACTGTGCTTTTGTATAGAAATGAAGCACAGCAAGTTTAAGAAATTGCTGTCAAATAAAATGAGGTCTCAGGAAATCTTTTACTTTTCTTAAATGGAGACTAGAGGCTACTGCAGTATAAGAGTAACATCCCAGTGATGAACCACTGCAAGGCTGACAGGTTCAAAAGCAGAACAGCATAGTCAACATAAAAAGATTAAGTGTCTCTCCATATCTCACAACAGTAAGAGAACAACTGAGGCATGAATTTCTTTTCTATGCGATTCTTGGTTCCTTAGGAAGGCCATACTGGCTCATCAATTGCAATGCAAATCATTTCCTCAGGCTACAGAATTTTTATAATTGGTCTAGTTTTGTAGGTATGATCCGGGGTTAACATGCCCGCATGAACGACTTCTGTCAAGAAAGCAAATCCCGCATCTTCCTTTGTGGAAAGTATGCTTATATCATATAGCCAGGCACTTTCAGGCAGCAGGTTTGACTACCTGCAGAAGTTTTGTTTCTCTTCCATTTTCCCAGCTGTGTGGAATATGAATATCAGGTGCAACCTTGAAGACACATTTTCTTCACCTTTGTGTTAACAAGCTAAGGTTTACTTTCTGCTTTAGAGAACAATACAGAATGACATTGAACTCACACACCCCTGTTGGGAAAAGGATGAAATATATTCTAACAAAGTACAGCCTACAACATGAAAGCTTCGCAGATAGCCTCTGATTCTGCCTGTGAACAAGCCTTAGATGGTAGGATAGAACCGAGTAATGAAGCTTCAACAGGTACAGACAAAACACTGACTTGGGAAAAAAGTCAGTTTGCCATTTTTAAAAGTTAGTCCCAGGCTGAAGAACCAGTTCCTTATGTTTACTGAGGAGAACAAGAGAGTATTACAAGCTTAAGTACTTCCCTCCATGTCAGGGTTATTCTTTCCCCAGGGAATGGCAACAGCCTTGTGCAGTAAGCTGTTACAAATTCAGTATAACTAATTCAAAAGGATTTTCTAGTAGCATTTGATTGGAACAGCAGCTGCAATAGCAAGCTGTAATTTCTAAACCACTGCTCACTGTTTCATTTTACCCCTTCCAAAATGAGCAAGATGCCACTCAACAAGTGGAGCGGGAAAAAAACAACTGTGGAAAACACAGAGTTCCTCTGCTGGGCATTTTGGAAGTCATGGAGTCAGAAAGACTAATCCTGTAATTGAGGTCATTTTGCATCTTGCATCATTAAACAGGAAGGAGATCAAGAGTGGAATAGGGGGATATAAGTCAAGCCTAACAATGGTTTATAGAAGATCTATACATTATGTACAATTTCAGGACTATGATGATGTTAAAATCTAGCACTAGTATAAAGCACAGTAACTGGCAACTGTAAG
The DNA here is from genome assembly GCF_018139145.2 of Gymnogyps californianus. Classification (NCBI taxonomy): domain Eukaryota; kingdom Metazoa; phylum Chordata; class Aves; order Accipitriformes; family Cathartidae; genus Gymnogyps; species Gymnogyps californianus. Next base: position 21,893,170 of record NC_059471.1, read on the forward strand.
ATTAAAAGTGACATTTGTAGTCATATTTTAAGTTTTTATAATTTTTATAATAGTTATTACTGGCAGTACTAACATGGCAAGCAAACATACACTCTTTAAGATCAGGGCATATTTTTGTCAATGCTTCCGAGTAGAGTAAGGTCAACTGCTGGTTCAAAGCCAGGCATAAAATGTCAATCCACAACTGTAAATTGATATCTAGCTCTTTTAAATTAAAAGTCTGACAAAAAGTCCATGAAGCAGATGAATCAGGTACTTCTGGGACTTATTTCCCTTCAAGTGTCCCAGGAGAAAGATTGCTTGAACCAGAGTTCAAGATCATAGCCCACAGGCACATTCGTACTGCAGGCATACAGAATCGAGCATCTGATGCAAGAATGATTATCCTCTGTGTTTAGAGAGGGCACATATGCCCTGCTTAAACTTCGCATAGGGATACAGGCAAGCGTGCTGGCATTGCTTCAGTTCCCTCAACCGAAAAAAATCACAGCTTGCCATAACAGAAGTGTTCTTACCTCTTATGGGTTTGATAGATGGACTGCTAGATGGGTAAGGAATTGGCTGCATGGCTGCATCCAAAGAGTTACAGTCAACAGCTCAACTTTCAAGTGGAAACCAGTAATGAGTAGTGTCCCTCAGCTGTCAGTCCTGGGACCAATACCATTTAGAACCTTCATCGATGACAGACAGCAGGATTGAGTGCACCCTCAGCAAGTTTGCAGCCAACACCAAGCTGAATGGTGCAGTTGATATGCTAGAGGGAAGGGATGCCATCGAGAGGGGCCTGGACAGCCTTGAGGAGTAGGCCCATGAGAACCTCATGAAGTTCAACAAGGCCCAGTGCAAGGTCCTGCACCTGTGTTGCAGCAATCCCAAATATCAATCAGTACAGAGTGGGGGATGAATGGATTGAGAGCAGCCCTACTGAGAAGTACCTGTGGATACTGGTGGATGAAAAATTGGACATGAGACCCCACCCGGAGTACTGCATCCAGCTCTGGGGCCCCCAGCGTAAGACAGACATGGACCTGTAAGAGCAGGTTGAGAGGAGGGCCACAAAAGCAATCAGAGGGCTGGAGCACCTCTCCTATGAAGACAGTCTGAGAGCATTGGGGTTGTTCAGCCTGGAGAATAGAAGGCTCTGGGGAGACCTTTCAATATATAAAGGGGGCTTATAAGAAAGACTGAGAAGGACTTTTTACCAAGGCCTGCAGTGGCAGGACAAGTGGCAATGGTTTTAACTGAAAGACTGTAGGTTTAGACTGGACATAGTGAAGAAATTTTTTGTGATTTGTGATTGGGGTGGTGAGACTGGAACAGGTTGGCCAGAGAAGTTGTGGATGCCCCATCCCTGGAAGTGTTCAAGGTCAGGCTGGACGGGGCTTTGAGCAACCTGATCTAGTAAAAGATGTCCCTGCTCATGGCAGGGGGTTGGAACTAGATGATCTTTGAGGTTCTTTCCAACCCAAACCATTCTATGATTCTATGATTTTAAGGCAGTGCTTGCAGCCATGAATGCATACTCTAGGTAATAGCACTTAGCTCAACTGTAGGAATTGATTCCTTGTTCAAGCAAGGGATGCAGTTCAGTAAACACTACATTCCCATTCCCAGAAAACAATCTGTTACTAAAGAAGTTATTGGCTGGAAATACATCAGTTCTGATTTTCTGGGAGTCTGCTGAGCACCAGGACGGTGCTAAATAGAAACCTGCCATGGGTTTTTTGGCCTCACTGAAAGGCAAAGAAGATCCACAGTCTGCAGATTGTTCTAAGAGAAGGATGAAGCTACAACAACACTGTTAAGCCTTCTAGAGTTGTTTGCAGACACTGGCTAAGGACAGTTTCAGCTCATAAAAACTGAAGACTGTATGTCATACTCAAAGATGTTTCTGAACCTGGAACTCCTATTTTCTATAGGTAGAGAGTTCAAATGGTTGATCAGTATTAAAGCTTATCAGGAACACCTTCCTCTCCCGCAGGACTATCAGTTGGCACATGGCTGAGTGGAAGGCATACAACCACCCCATAGCAAGGTCAATCATTACTCTTCAGAGAAGTCAAGAACACAATCAAGAGACAGAGACACACACAAATTCTGAAGGCCAAAGAATCAAGAGGAAGCTGGAAGAACTAACTACTCCAACTCCTTGGGGCAGCTGCCAAGAGCTCAAATATCCCTCAATACATATGTGTACCCATACAGCAAGCAAGAGTCCATAAGCATGACCTCCACACAAAATGAGAAATTGAAGATACTTGTAACTCCCCAGATAGTGTATTTACACCTGAAACAAAAGTGTAAATGTGTACTGGGTTCTAAATTGAATGTTCACTACAGTTTTAATGGGTTACATACAAAAACTGGGTGCCACATGTTTGAACTTTCAAGCCAACCTGAACATGAAGCTAATTAAGTTCCTGTGGTGGGTTGACCCTGGCTAGATGCCAGGTGCCCACCAAAGCCGCTCTATCACTCCCCTCCTCAGCTGGACAGGGGAGAAAAAATAAAATGAAAGGCTCATGGGTCAAGATAAGGACAGGGAGATCACTCACTAATCACCATCACAGGCAAAACAGACTCGACTTGGGGAAAAATTAGTTTAATTTATTACTAGTCAAATCAGAGCAGGATAATGAGAAATAAAACCAAATCTCAAAACACCTCCCCCCCCACCCCTCCCTTCTTCCCAGGCTTAACTTTACTCCCAATTTTCTCTACCTCCTCCCCCCAAGTGGCACAGGGGGACGGGGAATGGGGGTTGCAGTCAGTTCATCACACATTGTTTCTGCCGCTCCTTCCTCCTCAGGGGGAGGACTCCTCACACTCTTCCCCTGCTCCAGCGTGGGGTCCCTCCCACGGGAGACAGTCCTCCACGAACTTCTCCAATGCAAGTCCTTCCCACGGGCTACAGTTCTTCACGAACTGCTCCAGCGTGGGTCCCATCCACGGGGTGCAGTCCTTCAGGAACAGACTGCTCCAGCATGGGTCCCCTACGGGGTCACAAGTCCTGCCAGCAAACCTGCTTCAGAGTGGGCTCCTCTCTCCACGGGGCTACGGGTCCACAGGTCCTGCCAGGAGCCTGCTCCAGCGTGGGCTTCCCATGGGGTCACAGCCTCCTTCAGGCATCCCCCTGCTCCGGCATGGGGTCCTCCATGGGCTGCAGGTGGATATCTGCTCCACCGTGGACCTCCATGGGCTGCAGGGGAACAGCCTGCCTCACCATGGTCTTCACCACAGGCTGCGGGGGAATCTCTCTGCTCTGGTGCCTGGAGCACCTCCTGCCCCTCCTTCTTCACTGATCCTAGTGTCTGCAGAGTTGTTCCTCTCACATCTTCTCACTCCTCTCTCTCTGGCTGCAACTGCTACTCCCCTGTAACTTCTTTTCCCCTTCTTAAATATGCTATCCCAGAGGCACTACCACTGTTGCTGATGGGCTCGGCCTTGGCCAGCAGCAGGTCCGTCCTGGAACCTGCTGGCATTAACTTTATCGGACACAGGGGAAGCTTCTAGCAGCTTCTCACAGAAGCCACCCCTGTAGCGCGCCCCGCCCCCCCCCGCTACCAAAACCTTGCCACACAAACCCAATACAGTTCCAGAGTCTTACTACCAAATTGTAAGCTAAACAAAGTGATAATTTAGAAGCTGTAAGGGAGATGCTTATTCTTTTCAAGTTGCTATCATAAAAAACAGTTTTAGAGACAAGCTGGAAGTTAAGTCTCCTCCACAGCCTTCAGAGTAAGCAAGTGCTGGAATGCTCATTTACTTGTGTTCAGGTTAGCTGCTATCAGTTAATATATCAACTTATTTCAGGTATTTATGCCAAAATCTGTAGCTACATTTTGTTTAATTTGTCAAAAGATTATGCTTCCCTCCTCTCAAGTTGACTACTGCTTTTAAAGAAAGCAAAATCTGCAGATAGTGATTCAAACCAGATAACTAGCACTTAAATCAATTGTCTACTTAAGCCATCCAACTTATTTCTACAACTGTATCAGTTCAGCAAGTTATTTCATCTCTTTGATACCAACTTCAACATACAAAGATCATGAAACTTGATTGTTTTGATAAGTAAACAAAAATTCTAGTCAGTCAAGCAGACCACATTCTGAAATTCCACTAAACCAACCAAAGCAGAAAAAAATTAAAACAGACTAAAAATAGCAAACACCTGAAGTTTTGCTGAAGGTAATGTAAGTTCAGTTACAGAGCACAGTTCTGCCAGGAGGAACCTGAAATACACCTAGACCCATCTACATGCAGTTCTATATATAAAAAGCTTCATTGGTCACATTCTTCATATAGTTAGAGAATCTTGAAGTCATCATGAGCTTGAGAAGGCTCATAGCTCCTTCAACAGACAGCAACCTATGCTGTTACGGATTCTCTTAACCTACACCTTTACATCTAAACAGACTAATCTGCAAATCTGAATGCAATTGTGGATGGCACTTTACATAGGCATACTAGAGAGTGTGGATAAGCAGAGTGTTCTAGACTTAAGAAACAAGGTGAAAGTGTCACTCAGTTCTGCAAGATGTCAGATCACCAGAGTGCCACTCTGCCTCTTTCCATCCCTGGGAAGATTTACAAGTTACAGGGAGAAAAATCATCAAAAAGAATACAAGAGCATCATGGCACTATATTGCCAAGGACGCTCTATTTGGGCAATGTGCGATGTCATGGCGGTGGTGTGCTTATATCAGGATCTGTTCCTTTACTAAGTCTTTATACTCAGTTAAGACCTGGATAGCCCCTCTCCTAGGAGGCTACTAGTGATGTGTGAAGGGCTAGAGCACAATGACACCATAGGCGTAGCTCACAAATCAGCATTTCAAGCACAGCACCATTCTGTGACAGCACAAAGTATTGCTACCCAGGTTGCCCACCTTGCAAGCATCCACACTGAGAAAAAGGCTGAAGGATTTGAGTTTTGAGTACTTACTAGACCTACTCATGTGGTACATCCAATACAAGACTAGCACAATAGCAGAAGTGCTACAAGCGCAACATCTAGTTGCTATAGGATGGAAATTACAATGTGCACCTCCAGTTCAGCCCAGCCTTACAGTAAAACCTCTGTATTTGACAAATTACAAATAGAGTTGGGTATATAGACTGATTTTACCAGACACATTTATGACCAAAAAAGGAAGCCTAATGTTTAAGGGCTGCTTCTAATAACAAACCTAAACTTACAGTGCTAAAAACTCCCCAGTTTTATGCTGCAAAAACAGGTAGTCAGATAAACACCTATGTCTTAAGTAGGGTACCATTCTTTACATGAGTACCCAAGCACACCTGTCTGATAAATACTTCAATTTGTACCTTTTGTTCACATCACTGCAAGATTTTTTTTTGCATTACAAAGAGCATAGTTTGTAAGTTAAGATACATCAACAAGTTTGAGACAAGGATATCCATATTGTGTCTTGATAAAACAACCCATATTAAACTCTATCCATACACTCAATAGCAGCAACACCCTTCCACTAACAATCATGACATACTTGACTAACAGATGTGCCATAAGGTGATAGCAGGAGCAGTTATTCAAGCATCCACCTACTTTCACAGACAAGGTCTGTAAGAAGTTGTAAGCTATACGCTTTTTATTACCATATTTCCCATCACATCCCAAACTCCATTAAAATCTAGAAAAGGCAGTCAGTAAGAAAAAAACCTGTAAAACAGTTGGATATAATGCACAGTATAACTGAAACATTACAGTCTGGTTGAGCTCTCCAGTTTCCATCAGAACACAGAGTTACTTATATTCACTCCACACGAGAATTACACTTAACCAAGAGCAGAAGCGTCCCTTTTGACTTAAAAACCCTTGAATATAGCCCGACACTCAGAGCAAAGACTTCACTCCAAAACCCCCGCTTCTCCAAAGTGAAGGCTACCACATGCCTGCCTGTTACCAAGGAACCATTCTGTAAGAAGCAGGCCTGATTTTGTTTAAAATCCCACACAGCAGATCTAGTATGTAACCTGCTACATATCAGACAAATTCAGAGTAACCAGAAAGATGGATACCTATATTGAGAGCTGTTTCCTGTTTGTCCCCCGTCAGAATCCATATCTTAATTTCTGCCTTCATTAGTGTGGCTATTGTTTCTGGAACACCTGCTTGCAGGCGGTCTTCAATGGCTGTAGCTCCAAGAAGCAGTAAATCCTGGAAAAAAGAATTTGAGGGATTGTTTTCTTAAGATAAACCTCTGTTCAGAACATACTCAAAAAAGAATTAAAGACAGCACGTTGCACCTCATTGCTAATACAGCTTTTTAACAAGCAATATACACTACAGTAAGTTTCTGGTGTGGCTATTCTACTTCCTCTGCATACAATTCACATTTCAAGAGGTACAGAATGGAACAGAGTGTTTCTGATCAGAAAGATGGCAACATTTCAAGAGCAATTGAAGTTATACAACTCCAAAGCTAGCCTATATGGATGAACATATATACTAGAGCATTCACTAATCACCATAGCAACATGATGAGCGGTCACAGTTTATGTATTTCTTAAGCTCACAAAACAAGTCACATGACATCAGATCATTTAAACTAATTTCCCTCCCATAAAATGTACATACAGACTGGATACAATCACTCAAAACAAAAATTATTGCAACTATTTATGGATATAATCACTACATTAATGTTCATACCACTTGTATTACATAAATCAATCCAACTATCTCTAGTCTACATAGAGATCTCTACCAGAAAAACACATCTCATACAACAAATTTAATACTACAGAGTTAGCCATATTCTTACGCATATTCTTACCCTAAAGCAATTACGTGAAAAGATTTGGCCATGTCACAGAAAAAAGTCAAGCAGACAAAAATACCTAAGAAATAAACCTTGCCAAAAGGCACAATCTACTCAGCAGATTTTAACTTTAAAAGCATTTTAATGATTCCTTAGACATGTAAAGATGTTCAATTTAAAACAAATTGATACAAAGTGAGTTTAGTTATATTGTATCATTTCAGCAATTGCACAGAAAAAGTAACAGCTTCTATTCTTTGTAGGGACTATTAATTATTCAAAAGAAGTGAAAACAGATGAAGTGAACAGAAGCAGTTAGGAGAGTCAGTGGTGTTCAGCCTGGAGAAGCCAAGGCTCCAGGGAAACCTTACTATGACCTTTCTATATATAAAGAGGGCTTATAAGAAAAGTGGAGAAAGAATATTTACCAAGGCCTGCCGTGGCAGGACAAGGGGCAATGGTTTTAAACTGAAGGAGGGTAGAATTAGATTGGACATGAAGAATTTTTTTTTTTTTTTTTTTTTTTTTTTTTTTTTTTTTTTTTTTTTTTTTTACGATGAGGGTGGTGAGGCACTGGAACAGGTTGCCCAGAGAGGTTGTGGATGCCCCATCCCTGGAAGTGTTCAAGGCCAGGTTGGACGGGGCTTTGAGCGACCTGGTCTAGTGGAAGGTGTCCCTGCCCATGGCAGGGGAGTTGGAACTAGATGATCTTTAAAGGTCCCTTCCAACCCAAACTATTCTATGATTCTATGAAGCGGGCATTAGAGCAGCTCCTGCTTGTATGCATCTATGCATGACAAAGAACAGAAGGGGAAGTTGTTATTCATACAGGTGTGTAAGCTGGCATTAGTTAAAGGTCTTGACAAAGCTTAAGTTTTGTAATGAGGTATTCAGCTGGTAAAGGTAGTAGAATCAACTCAAGTCATTTGCTTTAGTACCCCATAGCCTCCTGATGAAACATTAGCCCTATCGATGCTAACAACATTTGACAGTTACAAATGCAATCCAAGTGTGCAATTGTAGATTGTCTTTTATTCCCAAAAATCACTTGTTAAGCAGTTAAAGATGACAGCACAGGGATCAGCATGGCTGAGCTACCCAAGCAGAGGAGTTACTATTGCACCTGCTGAAGCCCTCTCAGCTGGTGTACAGGCGGGGAAGGAAGCCAGTTCAAGTTTGTCTCCACATGTGCACCTGTACTATGATCCAGTGATCTCAATACTCAGACTGACAAAGTAGCTCTCCCACTCTCATTTAAGCCCTTAGATGAAAAATAGGCCTGTTATAAAATACATTGTATTTTATATTACAGCCACAAGCCACTTCATTATCTAGAAAGAAGTGCATACAGACCAGAGAATTTAACCTGGGAAATACCAGCTTTAAGCAAAATTAAGTTTCAAGTGCAATTCCCTGCTCCTTGGTATGACCAGCAAACACTAACAGGAAATGAATACAGTGGATATTTCCTACCAATACGGCACTAAGCCCAAACTCCAATTCTACAACCCACTCACAGGACCCCTTTTTTCAAGTTATTAAATTGTGAAGAGGCATAAGGTAGATGGCCAAAAATGATCTAAGGTTTGAGAACACATTTTAAAGTCAGAGAATCAAGCCATGTTTGTTTTTCACCTCAGTGAAAACAGAAGAGTATGAGAGCACAGTGTAGGAAGCAGAAACCTGAAAGGAGCTACGCAAATCTACAGAATCAAGGATTAGATAACCACAGTGCTACTGACAGACCAACACAAAAGAATACTTTAAGCATTAGTCTGAAAAGCAAGACCCAATCTTCAGCTATTACTTAAAGAGTTCTTGGAGTTTCTGTTAAATTGCCTAATGGATAATTGATAATGGAACTCATAATTGAGTTCCACAATTTGCTTGGAGAGCAGTTTTTCACCTTTTTTCAGTCCATACAACTACAGGCCTTGGTGAGCACTTTGTTTTGTCTACAGTGTCTACAACAGCCTTCAGAAAACCTGAACTGAGACTGCTGTATGAAAAGGAACAAATTTCTCTTCATATACTCATACATGGGAACTTGGTGCAACACAACGATTTTATACATTATCTTTATCAAGTTACATCAACCTTACACAAGATCACAAGATAAAAACAAAGTGAGAGAGTTTATAAGTAGCAATGACCTTTTACACATAAGTTTGTCTCAGATTTACAAATTAAAACTTGAGAGGTCTATGGACTGAACAGGTCGCCAACTAAGAATACCTTTTCAGTTTCTCATTCATGAAATCAACAGTTTGTTTTACTGTATAAAGCCCAAATTCCATGGGACAAGACACATGTAAGGGAATCTGTATCTGATCATCAAAAAGTATGCGTCTTACCTTTTCAATGATCTCATAGCACTCCTCCAGCTTCTGAGTTCTGTCTTTCAGAACTGTACTGGTTTCGTTGTAGACATTCAACCACTCTCTGTAAGAGTTTTCCGACAGATCTGCATAAGCAATGCACAAAGTCCTCAGACCTACGAAACAGAAGACTGCCATTACACACAGTAAAATTACACTGAGAATCAGCAAATCATTAATGTCCTAATGAATGCTAAATTCTAACTCTCACTGGAACAACAGGAGTTTTTAATGCACACTTAAACTCCGGATTCCAGAAAATCTCCCTGTACATTTTAAAGCATTTGGGTTTTTACAAACGTAAAACAAAAAAGTCTGGCTCATTTAGGTTACTAATGTTGGTGCAAATCAATAGAGCCTAACAGGTACAAAGTTCTCCTTGATTTTCAGTATTGCAATCTAGCCATACTGAAGCAACAAGTGTCATCTTTAATCTTTTTAGTTTAAGTATGAAAGCAAGCTTGACTTTCATGTGTTTCTAAAGATCAAATTAAAGAACTGGCTACATATTGTGATTGGAGATATTACTTAGTCAAACATACTGCACAGCCCACATCCTTTTAGAAAGACTGTTTCCTCCTTCAGTGTATGCACCTAACTCACATTAATAGTGGGAGATACACATGCACAATAAGTAGAGAATAGGGCCCATGAAGTATGAAAACCATTTTATTAGACCACTGACAAAAATTAACATACAGAAGTATTGATTTTTTCTTTTCTGGCATGAGTCAAGCAGAAAGGAGTGTGTGCCATAAAATACAAAAGTTTCATTACTGGGAATGTGGGAGCCTGCAAAAAAAATTTTTTTTTTCTTTTTTTTTTAAAAGAGGAATGATTTTTTCAGATTTAGGAAGAAAACCACTGGTTCATGGTTTTACTGTAATGCAAGTATCTTATGTTACTGCAGAAAAGGGAACAAAGCCAAGTACTTCCTTGTGAACAGAGGTGTTACATCAGCCATAAAGGCCTTACAGACCGCTTCAGATCATCTTTGATGTCTTGGGCTTCCAGGCTTCTCAGCATGTTCAGATATCACTCTGCTTCATAAAGCCAGGGACCTTGTCATCTGACTTTTACACTGGTAAAAACAGCTCTAACTCCAAAGCAATTGAGGTATTCTGGACAATACAACTCATGCCCGTTCCCTTCATCATGGGCACACAGAACCCCATCTTTTTCTTCCAAATTCCACTTCCCTGCTGAAACCGCACAGAAGCAGGGCACAAACTTCCTTAGGCTTAAAGTTATCCTAGAGTTGTTAATTTGCTGATTACACACCACTTAATTTATCTTCATAACCATCTTACTTGGCACTGCAAAGCTTTAGATAATGCAGAACACACTGCAAGTATTTTGATAAATTGAATTCTCATGACATGCTGTTTTTCTTACCTTCTGTTGCGAAGTATTCAAGATGGCACAGTGTTTGCTCCATATACTGGGAATCTTTTGAAAGCCTCTCAAAAATTACATTATCCTATTAAAACCAAATTCATTACAACAGAGTAAGTCTACATACGAAGTTTCCATTTGTGTATTTACAAGCTCAAGTGAAGTAACCTGAGTGGACTTGCTAATATCAGGACCCAAGACCATATTTACAAGTAATACATTTGGGTTTTAGAGACTCTGGTTTGAGTAAGTAATCTGGATTGTGCCCAGTGGCAAAGATACTGCATCCACTTTAAATAATGAGGACAGAAGTACACTCTGCCCTCCTCCCCTCTTTCCATAAAGGGGTCCCCATCACTGGGCACTATAGAACACTCCTTTCTGAATTACTAAGCAGATATATTGATTTTCAGACAACACAAGTGTCTGGTCTTATTCAGTACACACTGTAGTCCCATGCAGAAGAGCTTCTTGCAACCCTTTTTAGACCAGATTCCCACTGATGTTAAAAACATAGAAGGCAGAAACACTGATCAGGTTGCACCACAAAATACCTCTCAAATAACCTTCTTCCTGCAGCAATTTTCTTCATCACTAAATCAAAGGGCAATTGAAAAGGCCCAGATAACAGCTGCAACCAAAATACAGCACCACCCCTACATATCTAGAGTCTCTGGATTTTATTCTGGAACTACCAGAACAAGTTGCTACACACATGTAAAATACAGAAACCCTACTTTCGCTCAGACATGTATTCTTAAGCTAAGTAAACAGGCCTGTATCTATCATTGATTAGAGACTGGCACACAAACCAGGTAATTTATGATGGAAGTGACAGGACAGGAGATGACTATCAGAACATGGAAGAGTTTGTGTAAAATAGGCACTTAACTTACAGTTAGATGAGTGGTGGATGCAGCAGAACATACAAGACAAAACACCAGATTACATTAGTTACTACAACCCTTTTGCTCTGTTAGACATCTGAGCCTGCTCATATGCAGGACAGCATGAAATTTTTTACTACAAATTCTCCTGTTGTCCAACCCTTCCAGTGCCACACTCCGAGAAACAGTGTGAACTCAGGCATGGTATGAGCAACAAGCAGTTGCAGATCTGTGCGTTCCAACTAGACATACAACTTTGAAATACTGCACAATGACTGGGCTTACTTCACTCACATCACACCAGCATGAAGCCAGCACATCTTTATCAAATCAGGGGAGTTAAACTGAAGCAACAGAGCAGTGCACTCAGACCTATACGTCAGGACAAATTCAAGTAAACTAGATCCTTACAGAAGACAGAAATAGTTTTCCCTGTTGCAAAAAGCCACCTCTACAGTTTTCCACTGAAATTAGAACCACTCTCTGGCTGTGGCCAATGCTAGTTTTGCAGCCTTTGAACTTTGGTAAGTTATTGCCATTGTCAGTGAAGACAGAAACACAACATGGTGCAAGTCACGATGACAAATAACAGCAGGTGCAGAGATGTGACAGAGCCAGATCGAGCCAACCACTTGAACAGATTCAGACAACAGCATTTAGCCTAGCTCCTGAACTCCTACAGCACAGCTTGGTGAAATCTTGACTTTGCTTAAGTAAAGGGTACTGCTCCCACTAGTTTCAGGATTTCAACTGGGTAGTAGAAAGCCTAGCAATCTTCCTGCCTGCAAAAAGAGTCAGAGGAAGAATGACATCTCTTAAATCACTTGGCCCTAAACAGAAAGCCAACAGGTATTATGTGAGACATGAAATGCCAGCATCAGCCACAGCTGTTGAAACAGTAACTGGTAGTATTAGTTCTCCATTAGGTAGCATAATTACTTACAGCCCCTTTGCAGTAGAGACGTAGCTGTCCTGCTGGAGTTCGAACAATCACTGACATCCTCTTCCTGTTGCTATTGAAAGAAAAACACTTGCTTTCATTAGTCATAGTGATGAAGAGTAAGTCCTGTTCTAGCCAGTGAATTTTCTCAGATGTGTTTCGTGCATCTGAGGTCAGGTGAGATGTAACAGTAGTAACGTAAGACCCACGATCCTTGACAGCAAGGAGAAATACTAAATTGCCTGTTTCCAGCTTCAGCCCTATGGCTCCCGTTGGCAAGCACTCAACCAGAACAGAGACTTGCACCCAAATGTGTGCAAGAATTTGGAAAAGAGCAAGATGGCACAAAAATCCTCTTGAAAGAAGGGGAGTCACATTTATTCTCAGCTTTTCCTTATTCCTCAGGCAAAATTGTTTTGGGGATTCACGCTAGAAATGGAATCATTAAGGCTGAATGCGTTTCTATTATAGGCATAACAGACCTTGAAATAACCATCCACTGACAAGGGCTGTTATTTAACCTCCTAACTCAAAAGAATGCAGAAATGTCATAGAAAGGAATCATGGTATACACCAGCTCTTGGCCTCCCTACAGGTTTCTTTCTATTGGTCTAATGAGACGTACATAGTTGGGATTATGTAGAACAAAGTCAGACCCTCTGAGCAGGGCTGCACATCAGTCAAGTTTAGGATATATTTTTAAAATATAGGTCAACAGTAGCATACTGTGCACAGACATTTAACAAAGAAAGGTAGGCAAGGATTATTCTTTTTTTTCCAAGATCAATTTTGGCATTTCACTCCATCTCTCCTTTAAAAGAGCCACTGGAAAAAGAATGCAGCTTGTAAGAGGCAGAGGCAAGCAAATCAGCTCTCATCAAGAGAACCCTAAGCACATGTGGTTTCATTAATTCTTTTCCTTACAAAAAGGAGAACTCTGAAGCATCCTCCTTCCTTATTCCCTGCTTGCCAATATGTACAAAGAGATCAGAGTGTAGAGTAATCTTACTCCTCCTCTGAAGCTGCTCTGGGAGATCTACCCCCTTTTCAGGGCTCAAGAGCCATGTGTAAGAAAATAAGCTCTTGGCATGTATGATCAGACAAAACAATCCTTTTTGAGACTTTCTAAAGAAAATCTGGAAGGACAGCAATTAGTTGTGCCCAGAATTTCTGCAGCAAGCTAGTGACACTGGGAAACTTCCATATGCTTTTTGAAATCTAATTATAGGAACTCCCTCACTGGTCAAGTGGGAAGTTGCTACACACAAGGAAGAGCTAAGACAGCTTTCTTCTGCTGCATGCAGGCTACAGCTACTCCTGTCTACAGACACCAGGGTACTAGTCAACTTGTCAGAAATCCAAAAAGATTCTAGTACCTTTTTAGATATTCCCACAAGTAGCTACATGCTGAATGAAAAGGGGAAAGTAGTCAAGAGTAATCTTCAAAGCAAGCCAGGACACAAGAAAAGCTGCCTACCCAAATCTTCCCTGATTTTAGATTTACATACTCTTTTAGAGCAGAACCAGCCAACTCAAACACAGCAGAGAACAAGACTTCGAGGCTTTAAGCCACAGTAAGAGTAGGAAAAAAAACCAGCAGAAAAGTCTGCTGACTAGCACCATCCACACTGACGAAACTATCAACTGACAAAGAGAAAGCACCTTTTATCATCTACAGTGATTGAGGGGCCCAATTAATCACAAAGTTCCTTGCTACCCAAGCAGTGCCCATCCTAACTAGCCTGACAAGTCAGGAGTGCCTGCAAGGTTTAGTTTTTCATAGCTGCAGTGGTTCTTACAAAGGGGTACCAAAAAGCCCTCCAGTTGTAGATTCTACCTACTCAAAACCAAGTCATTTACAGAAGCACTATAAAAGTGCAATCTCAATCTCAAAGCATGTTCTTGAAGCAGACACGTGACACATCAGGAAATCAATAAGGCATAGAATGACACTTCCAGGGCAGCAACTTCTCAAAAAGCAACCAGAGCTGGAGTGGCAGGGGAGAGCTTCATACTCACATGCCAACAGCCACCAGTTTGTAAGAAGCTCTGTATTAGTCCTATATTAGAAACGAGGAGATGGAGGAGCAGGACAAAATTAAGGAAGTTCAGCTTTTCTACTGCATCAGCTGAATCTTTTTATTCTCAATAATATGTTTACAAAAATGGTTGTCTTGTTACCCTGCATTTAGTATATTAGAGGAAAACTTACCTGGAAAATTCCAGCACGTTAAGAATTTCAAAGGTTTTTTCTTTTCCCAGCTACAAAAGAAAGCATGTACTATCATAAGTATAATTTGCAGTATATTTTTACATGTGTAAACGTGCAAGTTGGTTAAACACCTTTGTGTATGCATCCCAGTGTAAATAAAATGTGGTAATAGCTCCCTCTCCTGGTAAAAGTGGTGTAGAGCCCTATTTAATGAAGGCATTCTAATCTTAGTTGCATGTCTAGTATTGTGGCATCCTCCATTTACTATTTTTACACCATTTCAAGGAACTAATACCTTACTCCAGAAGGATAAGCATGCTTTGAAAGTTAAGGTGCATATTTACTTAACAGCTATCAACTAAGAGACATATTACAGACTGTGAGCATTATTCCAAGTTAAAATAAACATGCCATCCAGATTTGGTACTACAATAACCTTTGTTTGAACTGCCTTAATACTTCTTTTACTTGAATTTACAAGTACATCAGATTATATTTTTTTGTGGCAAAAAATGGTTAACTGAGTAATTCCTGTTATCACCAACAGGTGTTTGCTGTGATTGAGCATGGGCAACCTGAGGAAGGAAAAGAATTTCAAAACACCTTGTCTTTGCCATTCTTGTTGTGTAACAGATGGAAGGAACATTGGGCATTACTGGAGTCTCAGAACTCCAGTGGTATTAGTAGCACTTGGTTAAAGAAAGGGCTGTAGCAAAATCTAATTGCAGTACAGAGTTACGTCCTACAAGGAACATATGAATTCAGCAATACCCCCAAGACCAAAAGCCACTTCCAACTCATGTTACATGTACTGCCACTGATGCAGGCAATGAGGAGAGAGAGGAACCTCTGGAAGTGATAGCTTTTATTGCTGGCTATAGACTGACCATGCTCCCAGCTTGGTATGTGTGGAGTATAAAACTAGGTCAGGTGGGCCTGGGTCTTCCTGCAGAGGAGAGAAGAGGAAGCTAGCTCTAGATGACACTGCTCATCCTAAGCTCTTCCCCTTAAACTAAGCAGCAGTTTTCTGAGAAGTTGTAAAAAGTTTGTGACAAATCCTAGAAAGATATATGTTTTAAGTGCTTAGCTTGGCAGTGTACCAAGAAATTTGAAAGTGAATGCACCTGAGACGAAGGACAAAAATACATCCGTTATTCTTAATAAGCACCCTACTAGTTGCACCTCTGTAAATCTGGAGCCGCTTTAGCCTAGACTGCAACTTAAACTCATGGGGCTACATTCTAACTTGAGACTGCCTGCGTCAGCTCTAATCCATTAACTACGCACCCCTGCATACAGAGCTTGTTAAGCAGATACATCTTCTGTAGATGATCTTACTCAGAAGAAAAATTCCATTTTAATACAAGAAATCAAACATTTAGAAGCACAGTAGCTGTAAAACATAATAGCCAGAAAACCTCCCAGACACATGAATTTCCTTCTAATGTGAGTGTTCTCATCAGTGCTTCCCAGACAAGGGAAATATTCTTCATGCACAACGGCTGTCATTTCCCATATAAGCTTGCAACTTCCTATTGCCCATGCCACACAGAAGGGCAAAGTACTTGGCATCTAAAAATAGAGTAAGGCAACTTTTCCTAGTCTGCAAAAGCCTTTTGCATGTAGCATCCTAAAGGCCCTGTAAAGGGTAACTCACAAGAACCACACAGGACACATTTATGCTCTGCATGAGCTTGGCAGTCTGTGCCATGCACATCTACTACTTACCGCATCAATGATAACTGAATGTGGAGTCCGTCCTGTGAAGACATAACCAAGTTTTTTTGCTCCTTTCACTAATGCCCCTTCATCTGCCAAGAAAAGCTTAAGTTTAATTTGGTATGTAGAAGAGGCCTGCAAAGCCCATACTTAAATATGCCACACCGCTGAAACACAGAAGCCCCGTTTCTCATGTACTCCCCCCATGTGTAGTAGCTCTGCACACACTTCCACAAGAACATTCACATTTTAGTCCTACAAAGGCCATGCAATATCAACTACACAAACTTCATATTCAATCTGTACAAAGCATCCTGTAATTACTGAAGCATTAAACTATGTTGTGGAAGAGCCATACTTTTCTACATGAAAAAGGGGAAAAACCTGTTCTGAAAGCAAGATCAAAGCTATGTTACTCTAAATTCCTACAACATGCATTTAATCCATTTCCTGCTGTAAAGGCACTAAGTTCAGGTCCTATAGGAATACAGCATTGTCTTCTAGAGACTGAACTGGGCAGTGTCATTAAGAGCTCAAATAACCAAGCTGAAACCAGAGCCAACACCTCTACCTCTAGCAGGTAGTTATACAGTCTCATTAAGGAGCAAGTGGCATTAAGCACACCTACTATATAGGTAGATTTAGTGCCCAACTCAAGCAACCCTTATGTCTCTACAGCACCCTCAGTCTCCTCATGGTTCATAAACACTGTGACCAGAGCTGCCTTACATGGGCTCTTCACTCTCCTCTTCAGGTACTCTATTAGGCCATAAAAAAGAAATGATGCTGCTTCATCACACAATATATCACTACAACAACTCTAGAAACATCCTCAGTAACAGAGATAAATTTGATGGGGAGCAGGGCCCTGCTGTTCTGCATTTTGGCCCTGCCTACATCCTTCAATACCTCTGTGCTACCTGAAGGAAGAACTGGGTGAGAGGTAGGCTTAAATATGGCCAAGACTGCTCTTGGTTGTGTTGTGTCATGTATCAGCACCTTGTATCTGCATAGAGCAAGATGGGAAGCTACTAGATCAAGAAAAACAGTTTGCACTCATGCCAAATAAAGCAAGTAACTGTTAGTGCAAAAACAAATCAGTACTTCCATAGATCAGCTCTACGCACTGAAAGTTTTACTTTTGCTTTTCACTCCTTCAGAAAGGCCAGAGTAGAAGGTCTTACGAGAGCAGAAGGGATCATAAACCCAGCCTAGCTCTGCAGAAACATCATGGACTTGGCAATTTTGTAGAAGGCATTCAAAAGCAGTATGCACTGATAACAGAAGATGCCACATCTACTGCTAGCATCATGAGGGACATCTTGCTTTCAAAATCAATGACCTTTACTGAAATTTCTGGACCTTCCTTCCATCTACTTCTACTCCCTCACTCCTTCCCTCCCAAAAAAGAAAGCAACAACCAACCTGGAGAGGAGGCCTGGTAGATTATTGTATTTCCTTGTCTCTCAGGAACAACAGTGTGACACACAGCCAGCAGAGTGAGGAACTCCTGTATGTGCACAGCTGTGGGCTAGACAGGACATCAGAAGAGTCAGGTTTAGTATTACACACAGACTGAGGCAGCTGTTCACTAATCTGAGACGACCTCTTAGGTACCAGAGACAAAAAAAAAATATTCTGTTCTCTGTTTATAGTAGTTGTCTTAGTCCCAGAGCATCAATACAGCAGAGTTAAGGGCCAGCATTAATGAACTAGAGTGCTAATGATAAAGACCCCACTTAAGTTGCAGAGAACTGGGCAGCCAGAATATTCCCCCATCCCCCCAAATATAAAAGCATTATTTCTGTAGCACCCCAAGCTTCATATATGCAAAGATGTCTGCCACAAGATGCTGATGATAATCAAGCAACAGGAAATAGTACTTTGGTAGCTTCCACAACACTTTTCAACAGATTGACAGTAACCACACCAGAATTAAACTCATTGCAAGTGCACCCTTAGTGATGAGCATCCAGAGCTGACAGCAGCTGATTAGCCAGTAGAAGGCAACATCATGTGCTCTTCCACAGGAATATATCATCCAGCCAAGCAGAAATTCGATCAATGGTCCCTACACGTTCAGCATCGTGCAAACACAATATAAAACACTGCTCAGACTGCATCGTCACCAGCCATGCCAAAGTGCTTAAAGAGACATCAGGTCTACAACTCAGTGAAGATGCTATGGCACTTAAATCACAAGCCTCTGATCAGCAAATTCAGCTATGACTACTTGAAATGGAGTCCCCCATGCCATTCTTCCCCTTTTCACCCCTGCCTGTGGCACAGCATTTCCAGTCTCATAGCAGTCAGGAATGGTACTCAGCTGCCCAGCTCACAACCTGCCATACTAACTTCATTCACAGTTCACACAGATCTTTAAGACACTTAGCTGAAACAACTGAAATGAACACATGTTCCCTTTCACCAACTCTGCTATATCCATAACATCCACAGTTGGTAGCATCAATATCTTGCATCACAGCAGCCATCTGCCCAGTGACTGAGTCAAACATGAACTTAGCAGTTCTACCTTTGCAGAAAGCCTTAGCTGACTTTGAGAACTCTCACAGAGTTCTTGCATATGAAAAATTCATCTGGTTTCTAAAGTTTTCATTAGCATAGCGTATTTTATATATACCCTGTCTTAACAGAGCCACTACAAATTCAAGAGCATTACAAGAGCTGTTAGCACAAGGTCAGGCCAAAAACCCACTACTGTAATATTAAAACCAAGATCAGATGGAGAATAATCCTACAAGATTCTAGTAAAACAGGATCCAAGTTTTTTTAAATAGTTCACTAAAAGATGCTTCTACACAATTTATTCTGCTAGTGTACACCAGAATGTTTCACAACAGATAAAAGGCTACAATGTTCAAATGAAATTTTCAAGTGAAAACTACATGCCACCAAAAATCCTCTCATATGAGACTTGTATTACATGTATTTTTCTAAGAGTATATGCAGTACTACTATCTGAAATGCAGCACAGTTATTTTATAAAACCTTTTAATTACATAGAACTACTGAGACATTAAAGACTCCTCCATTTCCCACTTAGAGGGACACTTAGAATGTAACTTCTCACAATCAGGCCAGCAGCATTCACAACTGGCTCTGACATGTTAATGCTTCTCTCCCCAAACCAAGCTATGTCACAAAAATAAAAACAAAGTTTTGTTCTATCTCAGGTCCCATTTCAGGGACAAGACTAAGAATAGGGAAAAAAGTGTTGAGTTTTTGTTTGTTTTTCAATGTGGTGCACATAGCCTACATACTTGTACAACAGAAAGATACACTGGCAATAGCAAGGTTTAATTAGTAGGACATAAATTACTATGAAAGCCACAAAACAATGTCAGCTGTCAAATGTTGTGTTAACATGTAAACAAAAAGTAAGCATATCAGAAAAAAGTAATAAGACAACTAAAGATCCAATACATATATTCTTGCTTTACTTCATGTACTTTGTCATAAATCTTTTCAAAATAACTGTTTCACACAGTTATTCACACAAGACCTTTATCCTTGCATACTGAAACTTCTGAATGGTATAGTCACATGCCACTAAAATAACAGCTGTAGCTTTTGACATGCTGGACTGCAGAGGCTGTGATCAAGAAAATTAACAGATGGAATATAATCTGAGAGTAGTGTACAAAATGTTAAGTCCACAGCAAATTACTGGTCAGGAGGTTACTGCTGCTCCATTATTTCCAGTGAAAGCAATGAAAGTTTTATCTCCACTTCAAAATGCACAGCCTGCCAGTTTCTCATTTCAGCATCCGTTGCTGCACACCTTTGATGTCCTCCTTACACTTACATCATCTAGCCCCTTACATGCTTTCATAGTATCTATCAGCTAGAAACAACCTGTCTCCAGTAATATCATAGATTTTAATCCTTCCTATCTATATATTTCTGCTTTCAAGTCACCAGCGTAATTTGTTGCTGTCTTGGTATTTTCACAGCTCACAATGTATTACATGGCAATCTTCCAATTCTATAGCAAGAGATCACCAGAGGCCCAGCTTATCACATCAGCTCCTCCACACAACTGTCATTTGTTTCCTTTCTATATTGTTCCAGCACTAACACAGTATTTGTTGCACTAGCATGAATCAGGATAGAGCATTCAAATTCCTACTTCAGAGCTGTGAACAGAAAACTCATTAACAGCTTCTGTGGTGATATATCCCTTGCACCATGCCAAGTTTAACCCCAGCATAAGACAGAAGCCCCACAGGTTAACTGATTCTGCTTTATTACTTATTTTCCTCTATTAAAGCAAGTCTCTACCATTTTAGTACTCAAATTCTTACTGATGGTCTCAGAGACATTCCTTGCCTGCTCATTTGTTAAGCTCAGCTCTATTTCTTCCCACCCGTTTTTTCTTGCTCTATTTACCTGTAGCAGGAACAAAGTTTGCATATTTTAGTCTCTTGTTCATCTGTCCACAGGTAGCTCTCATTCCAAGTGCCTTCTCCCCCCATTTTTCCTCCCTGTGTGTCAACAGCTCTGGTGAAAGCTATTGCTTCTCTTTACGTCTTTTCCAAAGAGCCACAGAACACCCGGTGTACAACCACCTACACCAGTGATATACCCCACTGGCCAGACTTACTTTGCACACCGCCCCTACAAGCTGAGAACTACAGACACATTGAGACATACTCTCATATTTCTGGAAGCCGTTTCTGTATTGTTATCTACAAAGCATTATCTACACTGAAAGCAAAGTTTCCCTATCTAGAAGGCACAGCATTATCCATTATCAAGCAGGGCATAGACCACTGGTCAGGAAGCTGTATCACAAGTCTTCATCCCTTTGTGTTCTCCCTTATTTAGAGGGAACAAAACACTGAGTCAAAACCTCAATCTTTTGGGGAGCAAGCTGCACTCTGCAGAGCTACATATCTGCACATTTGTCATGCATGTCCTTATCTGTGCCTCCTCACTCTGAAGACAGAAACTGCATTATTCTAGCCAACTCTTCACAGCCTGATAAAATTGCAAGAAAGTTGCATGTGAAGTTAAAGATATTTATTCATCTCTCCTTTTACTTGTAGCAGTATCAGATCAGTGCCTCCATTCATAATATTTCCAGATAAGCAGGAATGACAGGTTTTTGAGTAAGTGGCCTAAAAATGGCCAATGGGATATTACGGCACAGTCAAACAACTTGAGCTTACTACTTTGTATAAGTGTAGCACATTCTGCCAAGGACAGCTAGTAAAATACTTATCTACTTCGTTACCAGGGAGAATTATGACTTACCATCTTAAAAAAATGTGAACTTCCTACTCTTTTGTTCATTAAAATACCTGGAGAACAGTGTGAGTATCCAGCCGTGTTGGGCATCTCCAGAACAGTGAAGCTGGTAACACTAGAGGGGATGAGGATATTTCAGGCACAGATTCAAAGAAAACATTAACCAGCATTTGAATATCAACAGAGTTAAATGCAAGTTTATCTTGTCCAAAGCCACTGAAATATGACCTATAATTAAAGATACTGCCTTGTACTTGAGCAAAAGTACTGAAGTCCCATGCACAATAAGGGCAAAAGCAGAAGAGTGAAAGATATTTCTAACCAAGCTATAACAATTTAATTGTCAGCTGTAAAACGGTATGTTTTGACAGTTTTCAGGCAACAGTTACTTTCTGAACTAAAGCCTCCCAGATGTTCTCACCACCTGAATGTATTTGCCCCTACTGTATTTTAGATTCCAGTTTTTCGTTCCAGTAGTGATATGCTTTTGTTGTTCTGCTTTCCTAAGCAATTAAGAACCAGCCGACAATAGTGGTCATTTCAACAAAGGCTGATGGGATAAAAGCCTCAGTTCCTATACACTTCATGAAAACAAGCAGACATGTTGGAGATCTAAATGAACACTTTCACCGAGGTAAAGGCTCAGCATGAGCACAACAGTTATCTGTTCTGCCTGGCCAGCTGCTTAACTACTCATCACACATACTCACTGAATCAATTCATGCATCTGCAGCTACACAACATGCTTGCTGCTTCTTGCCCAAGTGGTAATTTGCAGGCCACAGAGTTTATACACAGATTGGAATTAGTGGAGGAAGTTCGGAGAGAACCCAGGGAGACAGAGAAGTCTAGAATGAGATCCAAGTTTATTAGTTCTTTCACTTCTTGACCTCTTTCCTTGCACTCGTATCATCAGGGTAAAAATAACCCCACACCAAACAGGCTTGCATCTCCATGATGAGTTTACTCAGAGCACATGTGTAAATCACAAGCACCAAGATAAAGACCATCTAGCATATTCACCAAACTTTCTCTTAAGTCTGTGAAAGTAACTGATCTTTACTTATTCTAATAAGAGTTTATACCATTTTCCCTACAGAAACAAGCCAGCATCATACTCTTGGCACTGCTGCACAGTCCATTCAACAGAAGCTGTTACAAAGAAAAAGCATAGGCAGACAAACCTAGGTATTTTCTTCTACATTAAAATCCCAGAGAAGCCAAGTGAAACCTCCACATGTTTTCAAGACAAGTTATTTTTCTTCGGAACACTTCCTGCAGGGCAATAATTCTTTGACTGTTACTCAAGAGTGGACTTGGCCATCAGTCAGTCCATACAAACCAGTGGCGCAGAGGAGCTATGAAATTTAGAGGCCATGCAGGATACTAAAAAAATCTTCCTAGCAGATGGAATACTGTCTCATGATGACAAGGACTTTTTTATTTTCCACCTGGAAAGAAAACTACTTGGCACTGAGATAGCTCTAAACTAACACTTGTGACTAGATTGAAAAAAAAATAAAATCTTCAAGACCAGAGCAATGAGCACTTATTGAGTGTTTGTGAGACATAGTACATTGACAACTGCAGCTGCAAAAGGGCAAATGTTTAAAGGGAATTCATTGCCCAGCTAGGTACAGCACCATCTGACCCCACAAGGCAGCTTGTGACAGAACACTTCAGTTTCATGTTGTCAGACATCCGTAAATGGCATTTGCAGTTATCTACCAGCTATGAAAACTAAGACACTAAGGAGTTTTAGGTAGAAGGAAGCAGTGTATGCACCTTAATAGCTCACCTAATGCAAAAAGCTAATGGCCTAGAAACATGTGACTCTTCCCTCTCCCACTATCCTGCAATCCAGCCCTCATCTCACTGATGCAGTTTGACAAATGGATCTGAACACCCTAAGCAAACTGTCACATGTAGTCCTTGCATTCTTGTGTCTTGTGCTAAATTACCACTTGTCAGTGGATAGCATCCATCCCTCCAGTACAGTCAGGCTCCAAAAGATATCTTTGGCCTACACAAGGTACACTTTAATTCTTACCAGCCACAAGTTTCTCCACTGATTATCTGAGGGCTGAGTTCACACAGTGTGCTCAGCCCAATAGTCAACTGTGCAATGACAACAGTATTTATCTGTTCAACTTACCAGCCAAAAGGAAACTTGATACATAAGAGTTCAGCATGTAAAGAACAAATACTTCTATCTGCGCTGTCTAGACTACATGATACTTAAGGAAGCCACCAAAATCCTTTATTTGCCTGCTACAACAGCAAATATTCCTTCTGTCTCCCAGAGTAGAAGCTCTACCCAGAGAGGATCAAAGAATTAGAGATATCCCAAAGTTAAGGAGCCCTCTCAAGGCTAGATGAGAAACTCCATCTCATAGCCCGTTTGATATATGTCCCTTCTGCTGAGTCTATTAAAATGTACCAAAGCACTTTCCTATATAGATGCCTAAAGCATCAGCCAGTGAGGAAGAGCTCAAACACACTTTATCTGTAGCCTGCACCTAAACCAGTAGCCTTCCATTCAGAAGGAGTACCTGCAGTCAGCAACTGCCATAAACCATAACTGTAGCCATTTATAAACAAACAGACCACAACAGAACAGGAGGCAACTCAAATCTTGGCTGCAAGCGATGTGCAGTGGGAAGTCCTTCTAGTGCAGATGATTACTAAAGCCACACAGGAAACAGTACATTGTCCTGGCAGGGCCACCATCCTGAAGGTTAGAGCACAGGAGCCATCTTCAGGCTCTATCACCCTGAGGAATATGTAGTGACATACAAAGTAATTAATATTCCTTCAGGCATTTACACCATGCTGCATTTCAACTTCTTAAGCACTGTAAAGCAAAACAGAAAACAAAGCTTTTGTCATGGTTTAACCCCAGCCAGCAACTAAGCACCACACAGCCGCTCACTCACTCCTCCCGCCACCAGTGGGATGGGGGAGAGAATTAGAAAAAAAAAACTCGTGGGTTGAGATAAAGACAGTTTAATAGGACAGAAAGGAAGGAAAAATAATTATAATAATAATATGACAATAATAATACTAAAGGAATTAGACTATACAAAACAAGGGATGCACAATACAATTGCTCACCACTTGCCAACTGATGCCCAGTTAGTTCCCGAGCCGCGATCCCCCCTCCCAGCCAACTGCCCCCAGTTTATATACTGGGCATGATGTCATATGGTATGGAATATCCCTTTGGCCAGTTTGGGTCAGCTGTCCTGGCTGTGTCCCTTCCCAACTTCTTGTGCCCCTCCAGCCTTCTTGCTGGCTGGGCATGAGAAGCTGAAAAATCCTTGACTTAGTATAAACACTACTTAGCAACAACTAAAACCATCAGTGTGTTATCAACATTATTCTCATACTAAATCCAAAACACTGCACTATACCAGCTACTAGGAAGAAAATTAACTCTGTCCTAGCTGAAACCAGAACAGCTTTGCTGCACACAAACAGTATGTTATATTTTAGATGCTCATACTAAATTTAACCAGCCCAGTTACAGAAGTTACACTAAGGAGAGCAATCAGCTAATTGAGTTTGTCATTTCAGTTTGCACTTGCCAATGCCCAGATCCCCTACTGTGAAACAGCTTCTGCAGAACAGAAGGGTCACCTTTTTTGCAAGTGACTTAAATTGTCTGGTGTCCAGTCAGAGACTTCACAGCTGCATGGTTTCTGAATAAGCAATGAACTGATACTTTCCTAAGAACTAGGTCCTTTAGGACACAACCAGTTAGGCTAAGATCACTAACCACTAAGTCTCAGGCTAAGCTTAAGCTTGCAATTAAGTCCCATCTCTTGCATCCTTTACGCAATTGGAATTCCCAACATCTACAGTACTTAAAGCAGGTCTCACACCAGAACCACCTTGCAATGCTCTGGATTACTGTTAAAAACTGTATTTTAACAGTATGGATACTTGAACACTCCAAGTAGTTTTTCTTTAAGAATTACAATTTCTACCATCATTTGCTACAAGACACTGTCTTCCACGTACACTAGCATATATGAAGCTGTTTTATAGCTAGCACCCATATTGATGTCATTGTTTCTTTAATTCAGTAGTAAGACAAGCGGGCAGAAAGGAGTTGGGGGAGCCATTTTGTTTCCTTTTTCCCCACTCTGTGCTTGCATGACACACTTGTAGAGCAGACTTGATCACACAAGTAGATTTGTTTAGCATTCAATTCCAGAGAGGTTAGCACTCAGTTCTAGAATAGGGTGTTTAAGAGAGATGATATTCAAAGAGTAGACTTACATGGTCATTTTCAATGTTTTGCAGCAGTCTTGGGTCATCAAATTCACACGATTCACTGGTAGAAGGAGGTAGCTGGCTGCAGAGCAAGACAAGTATATTCAGACATAACAGTGGCAACATTTCCAGTCTTACTACTACATCTATTTTGTTGGGAAGCAAAGTAAAAACAAAACAAGATTCCACTGTCCGTAAAAGTATTGTGCATTACTCGTATGATCTTTTCACAAAGTGCTGAAAATTTCTTCAGAACACCAGCAAGAAACCCAAAATGGTTATGCTTGAAAGTGTATTTGACAAGATGCAAGTGTCAACACACTTCCTAGGACAGATGTAGCAGAAGTGGCTTTTAAGTGTACTTGAAATACATTGATTTCAAGGTGACTTGCTTTTAAGATAGGTCAAAGATCAATATCCCTAAGCTCCCTCTCTAGTCAGCGAGTTCTACTTCAAGTTGATCCCTGGAAGATTTTAAGCTTGAGGACTCCAAATTAGTACCTGGAAGAAACTCTTCCACAGAACTGAGTAGAAAAGAAGCATACAAGGAGAGAAGATGGCAACGAAGGAAACAGCAACATACTGGAACAAAAAGAGGCATCCATAGAAATCAAATCTCAGCCAAAGCAGAAACACACCATCATATCATATCACCTTCCGAAAAGGTGATCACAAAAATGAGACAGACCAGTGGAGGAGCCTAACGTAGTTCATCAGAAAGTGGCTAACAGCATTCAGTGCCTACCTGTTTCTTGGGTGGAAACTCGCTTCTTACCTATGTTTGCCAAAGCCACGTGAGCCTTTTCTGGCTCTTCCCCCCTTGCTGTTAATCTGAACATGCTACAGTCACAACTGCGTAATGCTCCTAGGCTTTCACTCCTTTCTGTAGAATGGGGCAGACCCATCACCTCTACTCATTAAATCTCTGAATAAAAAGGAGTGGTTCTCTTGACATGAAACACCTCCATATCAAGCTCTTTCCAAGTTTAATGACTAAAACATAGCATTTTAATAAAGAAGTTCCTTTTCTTCTCCTTGTCAGGTTTGAACTTAGTGATTGCAAAGAGTAACATTCAGTCTCTAGCTAGAGGTAAGGTTACTCTTAGCTTGTAACTTGGTTGTCTGCAATTATAAATAAGCACTGCATTAGCATGCGTCCAAGCCACCCCAGCCACTGCCTATCCCTCACCTCCCTTCACCCAACATCTCTCTATGCAGAAGAGAAGATCCAGCACGACCCACCAGCTCTGCATGAGGCTCCTGCTGGAAAAGCATTTTACTCAAACACATTGCTCCCTTGGGCTTCTTCCAGTCCCAAATTGGAAAGCAGTCTTTATATAAATTGTCCCCACTCTGCTATACAGAACACAAACATCTTAGAATATATATACCTGAAGTCTTCTGATGAACGTTCTCTTTCCAGCTCGGGAAAGTGACTGAGGGGTAGAAAAAGGAAAAAAGAACATTTATTCCACTTTTCGAACCAAAAAAATAGGTAGACAGCGAAGATCAATGAGTCATCACACATACAAACATAGACCGGAACCATGGGTTCAGCTGTTCATACATTTGAACCAAGTTTTCTGCCTTTTGCGGTATCTAATTTAGCTACCATGAAATTCAAAGGTTAACTTGCACAGATATCTTAAGACCACCCATCTAAAACTAAGCAGAGACAAAGATTTAGTATTCCAGACTCAAAAGGCCAAGTGCTATGAAATACTGGCATGACTCAAAGATCCTTTTGACAGAAACAGAAAAAACATTAAGTGGGTATCCCTCCTGTGCAAGGAATACATAACTCTACAACTACCATTAGAGCTACACGGTTGTAATGAAATCCTGGTTCATCTGAAGAAGTCATAGAAACATGACTGACAATTACTACCCTTGGGCTGCATCTTCTTCCCTCTGGAAAGGCCAGAGGTTATTTAGCACTTCTAGTTTAGTTTAAATCATGATCAGAAGCAAGTAAGGAAGCAAGTTTCCTTTACTTCATGTGAAGCACTCCCCAGGTTTGCATTTCATAATTTGTGTTGTAGGACATGAAAGTGAAAGCTATTAACCAAGACCACAAAATATACTAAAATACAAATTGAAGAACAGAATGTTCTAATCCTGTTCTGATATAAAAGTATGTACCATTAATAAGCACATATTAAGCTACAGAGTTGCTAAAAAAGTCATACCTACCCATATGTCACTCCAGCAATACTACATTTCTTAAAGTTCATGATATTGCATGTTAGAGTACCTGTTTTATCAGAAAACAGGTATTTTACCTGGAAGAAAAAAAAAGTCTAATTTTCAACTTGCAAAGTAACAAAACTCAAAGTGGAAAATAGATTAAGTATCAGGAAAATTCTGGGAGACATATGGCTCAAATATCACAGTATTGGCCAATGCAGTCTTATTACAGCTTAGTTTGTCTTACCAAAGCTACAGGAAAGTAATCAGGGAAGTTATTTAATGAGATTCTGCATTTAGAGATAAAGAAATAAAGACCTAAATAGTAGGTATCTGTTGTCAAGGTTCCAGTGTGGTTGGTACAGATATACTTGCTTCTGCTAGTTGAACATTCACCAGATTTTTCAACTGTACTAACACCAAACAGCAAGACTGGAAATTAAAACAAACACTCAAGATCGTTGAAAAATCATTAGAATTTAACATACTGAATAAATTCTGTGTTCCAAAGATCACTAGGAATTTGTTTGGGATTTTTTCCCCCATAAACAGTATTGTGCAAGGAATATCCTAGAGTAAGTCCAAGTGGTATTCTGCAGGCAAACATAAGCTGCTTTTTCTGGTATCCAGTCACGAGCAGTCCTGAAGTGCAAGACGCATAGCCACAGTCAGCACTGCCCAAGCTAATAATCCCTTGATGGAAACCCGTGACTTTCAGCTAGAACTTGGAGATGACTAACACAGAAACACAACTTCTTGGAGTGTTAGCAGACCCAAGATTCCCACCTTCAGTACGCCACAACAGACCAAAATTAATTACAAGCTAAATTCCACAGTTTTACCTCTGCACCAGGTAAGTCTTTAAATCAGCAACAGGTAGGAAAGGATGGTGCTAACATAGGAGTTTGCCAATTTAAAGACCAGAATATTTTGCCTAGAATTGCAAAAAGCTTTTCCTCAATATTTGCAATTCAATTCAAGACAGTGCACTACACTACTAGTTAAGTGATCCTTTTGCTGTGCACTACACTGCTTCTGAATACAACATTGGAACTGGAGCCTGTGCAAGTTAGAAGTCAAAGCAGGTACCCAAACATCTGAGGAACTTCAAGTCATTAATAATTCTAGTATATAACAAAGTTTTAAAATGCACCTGTGAACAAATAATTCAATTAATGAATCCAAAATTTCAGTCTAGTTACATGGAATCACTAGTAAGCCATTTCTGAAAACAACATATGGGCCAACAATATATATCATGCCACATGATATAGTTCACTTTGGACAAAAACACGACAATAATTTGGAAGTTGATAACTTCACATCAAAGCAATCTAAATACAAATCAAATTTTAACAATCCTAAGGAAAAGGCCAATCTGATTAAGCAGGAAGAATATTGACTACCACCCTGCTGAGCAGCACACAATAATTATGTCTTTTACATACATAAACATTGTCCCCAACACTAAATTCACACAAATTATGAATTTCATGTGGTTCAGTTACATACCTATGACTTTGGTGGTCAAGGAAAAAAGCTAGGATTTCTCAATGGTACTACAAAACTCCAATGGCAAAGTTATGTTTTCCAGTAACCTTGCTTTGGAAAGCCCTTCCATTTTGAAAAAAGCTCATTTGCAGAATTTATAACAAATCTCTTAGAGCAACTACAAGTTAATATAGTTATCTTTATCTGAAAGGAAAATGGAAATGCTTGAAGGAACACAACCTAAATTAGGAATAGAACTGCATTTTTTTGACTTGCATTTCCTGTGAGGTGGTCAGAAACATGAAGAACTAAGAACACAGGCTGAGGCTGTTGGCTTGCTCTTCAGCCAAGCTTAGTCTTGTACACTCTGTTCCAGTATAGACAGTCACAACCACAAACCATCTCTCTAACGCCCTTGAGGAAAAAAGTCAGTTTAGAGTGAACATCAGAAAAAGATTCCATTCCCAGGCTTAAAACTGCCTATATGACCTTGAATTTAATCTTGTGATATCTCATTATTTTACTTATAAGACTTGGACTAATGAAAGTAAAGATATCCCATTAACTTGAACCACAGAGCAACAGAATAAAGCAGATTTGTACAGCATGCTCTCATACCATCTACCTTCCCAGAAGATCTCACAAACATGACACCCAAGAAAATGTTGTCTTACCTGCCCAAGTTCCTCATTAAGGTTTGAGGTTCTGGCCATTGCAGGTGTATCTGTTTCAGGATAATACATATCTATGTCCTGAAATGAGAGCAGATTTAGACCTATGCTATGTAAATTAAACACTGAAGTCTCCAGGTCTTTTAGTCAGCTCAAACTTGGCTTGATTGACTTAACTCCATTGGTGGAGGTTCTGAAGGCTTGAGAGACCAACAGCAACCCAGGCTGAATAAGGGTGCCTCCTTTCCAAAGTATACCTCCATACTACATGTACATGAGAAAAGCCAGACTCAGTTATAGGTAATTATCATTTTCTTCATTGCACCTCTAGTTTAAGAATTTAGTACAGCAGGAAAAAGTTCAAACAGGCATTAGCCATGCTAATCATAGGTCTTCAGTTACAACAATGCAATTTACTCTAGCCACATCCATGACTGAAGAGACAATTTAAGTGACACTGAAATCAACTCCTTCTATTACTACATTTAATTGGGAGGGTAAGCAAAACAGCTGCTACATGAACCAAAGCAATTTCTCAGATAAGCTAGTTAAGCATCTCCAATACATTGTAAGCAGCCCAGCGAACAGACATGTTAGACCTTATTTAATCGTATTTTAAGAGGAACCACTACAACTTTACTGGAAGTCCAAGGATTAATGCATACCAAAACAAGATATTCCTCTTGAGTTTGTTCAGCTTAAGAGACATCACTACAGTATTTTTGGTCCACAACTGAAGAGGAACACACTTTGAATTCAAAGCTTGCCTGAACAGAGGGATCACTGTTTTGTTGCATGAGGCACCACTAACTCATGTCCTTACAGAAACACTATGATTCATACCAGAGGTGACCTTAAGGCCAGCCTCAGGATTTAAAAAGAAAAAAAAAGGGGGCAAACAAAAAAAACCCCATCCCCAAACAAGTCTAGTCTTTCCCTCTGCTGTGGCTGAGAGAAGCTATAAGGTACTGAAGAGTTTTCAAAAGCTATTTACTGAACATGAGTCAGCTGAGAGACTTCCTTCAACCAAAAGAGCTGAGCCTTTCTTCTCATCCTGAAAGCCTAAAATATACAAGAGTGATCATTTGCACAAGGGATCTTCATACAACTAAGTCTTTTAATTTCTTGTGGAACACAGAACTAATACAGAATAAATCCTCTGAACTTCTCCCTGCTTTTCCCAGAAGTTGCATCAGAAAAGTCATCAGAAAATCTGGTAAAGATTTCAGGGTGGGTTTGTTGGTTTGTTTTTTGTTTGGTTTTTTTTTTAATGTCACTTTCGAAAACTGACATTAGCACATTTATTCTTGTTACTTACCCAATTTATAAAAAGAGCCTGAGTAAACTTGACAACTTCCAATGTCACCAGAAGACTGATTGGAATAAGGTTGTTGTACAAGATTATAAATGTCAGCAGATTGTATCCAAAGTTGACAGACAGCATTTCTGTGGACCAAAAGACATAAGACATTAGCAGACAGAAGGCACAAGTTTGAGTGGTACAGTATAGGGGCAACCATCTTTCTGCAGTTGGCCTAATCAGATTTAGTAGTGCTAAAATAATCAGCAAGTGTGCTGAGGCCTAGTATAGGGGCCTTTTTAAGACTGATTTCAATAGTACATATATAAAACACCCACAGAACACATGCCTGGATACACAGCGTATTATACCAGGTGAAGAAGGGCAAGATCAGTGAGGCTGTTAGAGGACAGAACACTTTCTGAACAATTTTTGCTAAACAGATGGTGAGAAGTATGATATTCCACATTATAACTCAAATTTAGATTTATCCGATATGTCAACTGCCCCAATTAAGAGCCACCAATATCACTAGTAACACAATTTCACCTTTCAGAAAGTGCCTACTTGTCTCAGCGGAGTTAGAAAATAAAAAATAAAGACTAAAATTTGTTCTAAAATCTGCCAGCATTGGCAGAATTGAGAATTTACTCATACTAAAGAAATCTAAGAGAACAAACTGACTGTTAAACAGACACCTAGTAAATGAACTAAGGCATCCTGCTTAAGCAGAAGAGCTGTTATTAATGGTGATGTTGGGTAAGTTGCCCAAATAAATCTGCCAGTACAACTGGTCCAAAAGGGAAGGGGAAGCCTTTACAGACAGCAAGCAGCAATGGACAAGGCTCAGCAGAGACACAGGATGAAGGCTCCTGTTCATGGTGCTGCCCACAGCCTCTCTTTACATCCAAAGTCTCCGCATTTGTCTGTTCTTTACTTTCCTTGAAGCTTAGGCAGGCACTTCAGTCAGCATGCAGAGCACCCAGCACAATGGGGTCACAGCCCACAACTAAGGGGTTTTCAGCATAACAAATAAGTTAGTAAGAAGGCAGAGGAGCAAACTAGGAGGAGAGAGAAGCCAGAGAAAGTTGCTGAAGCCTAATGAAGATGAGAGCCAGACTTGAAGTTTGGACATAGGCACCCTCAAATGTAAGCACACATGAATTCCCTAACTTTGATCAGTTTACAGGAAGAGTAGAAGCACACTTGATATTGGATTTTTCCAATACAATCTTTATAGAAATTAGACATTTAAAAATTTAACATCTACTTGCCTAGCCTGAAAAAGTGGCTTTCCCATGCATGGCAGTTACAGAAGTGATAAAAATTGTGCATTCAATTTACAAGAAAGCATCTATACATACTATGTCATCCTAGTTTATTACAGGTTGTACCTGTTTTATATTAGCACAAGTTCAAGAGTTTGTTCCATTCATCTTTTCCAATATTACTTCCATCATTGGAAGGTACAAATTTAAACTTCCTCATTAAAAAGCAAGTGGGAGGGGAGGGAAGAAACTTTGAAAGTTGCTGATACTGCTACTAGAAGACATTACAACTACCAAAAATCAGAGTCAAATATGAGGCACTTCCATGCTCTTCCTATATGAATTTTTTTCATTACTATCACAATTGCAGTTCTTAAACTGCAGAAGACACCCTTTGCCATCTGTTTTGCAATCACCAGCAGAAAGACCATTTGCAGTTTGGGAAAATTATTTTCAGATCTGCATCTCAAGATGTTTGCAACAACACGTTTTACTGCTAGCTAATGTAACCTCCTCAAATCAGAAGTCTACTGGAGAGCAATTTATTTCATTCTGAAGTGTTTGCATAAGGCCTGTCTGATATCTGAACTAATAAATTCAAGGAGTATGAATAAAATCAAATAAAACCCTTTAAGAAGCACACGAAGAGATCAGTTTTCTCATTACAAAATAACAGAAGTCAGAAGCGAAGACTGAAACATTATCCAACAAATGCAAAATCGTAACATTTAGCATTTAACAGTTTTCTCTACAGTGAGAGCAGATCAGCATTTTTGACTGAAGAAACAGCTAGAGAAATCCTTTGTTTCTGTACATAAGCGTAAAGTTGAAGTTAATATCATCACACTGATACCTGCTATCCTGCACTCAGGTACAGTCAGACATGATACATAAGGCAGCAGTAAATGACCTGCTGTGCTGGTTTTGGCTAGGATAGAGTTAATTTTCTTCGTAGTAGCTGGTATGGGGCTATGTTTTGGATTTGTGCTGAAAACAGTGTTGATAATACAGGGATGTTTTGGTTACTGCTGAGCAGTGCTTACACAGAGTCAAGGCCTTTTCTGCTTCTCACACCACCCCACCAGCGAGTAGGCTGGGGGTGCACAAGAAGCTGGGAGGGGACACAGCTGGGACAGCTGACCCCAACTGACCAAGGGATATTCCATACCATATGACATCATGCTCAGCCTAGAAAGCTGGGGGAAGAAGGAAGTGGGGGACATTCGCAGCAATGGCATTTTGTCTTCCCAAGTAACAGTTACACATGATGGAGCCCTGCTTTCCTGGAGATGGCTGAACACCTGCCTGCTGATGGGAAGTAGTGAATGAATTCCTTGTTTTGGTTGCATGGCTTTTGCTTTCCCTATTAAACTGTCTTTATCTCAACCCATGAGTTCTCTCACTTTTACTCTTCTGATTCTCTCCCCCATCCCACTGTGAGGGGAGTGAGCAAGCAGCTGTGTGGTGCTTAGTTGCCAGCTGGGGTTAAACCACAACACCTGCTCTGAAAACAAGTTTGTGCATGGCATCTCCACAGAGGTGAAAGAACTTGAACACGAAATATCCAAGAATAACTCTTGCCTCTCTTCTGTTTCTGTCCTGCTCCCTGGGTGGTAGCCCAGTGATATTTACCTAACCTTTAGAAGGTTTTATTAACAGAAGCTTTATTGGCAAGTTCAACTTACACCAGCCCATTCTCAAAAAAACCCCCTAATATTAGGCCATCAAAAAGTCAGCAAAAGGCTTTGTTTCTTGTGTGTGTTTCTTTGTTTCTTATTGTATGCCTTCATTTAGCAAAGCTAAGAGCCTGGGTGGCCCTACAGTCTGATACATCCCTAGCACAGCACACTGCCTGCATACTCACTGTTGGAGCCAAGGTACCAGACGACTTCACCATGTGTTCTGTTCCATAATAAGGCACCTACAGAACTCACAAGGGCCATCACCAGGAGAATACAGAACAAAACCAGGATCTGCATGTTGGTCACTTTCTCCACATTTGATCTCTTCAGAGGTGCTTTCGTTGAATTCTGAACAGCAGCAGAAAAAAAAAAAGTCTGGCAATGGCTTATACAAGAGGAAATTGCAGAGGCAAACTCAGTCTTTATTTTTAGAGTCCATTATAGAACTTGCTACTTCAACTCTATTTAGCTCAATATGGTATGCAAAGCTCAACAAGGCAGTAATAGGAGCCAATACTCCTAATGACTCCAAAACTGACAGGAGATCAAAGGAATAGAACCATTCAGTTCCAAAGACCTAGTATGCTCATCTCCTGGCTGTCCATCCCACTGACTGTCAGTAGAGGTGAGCAACACATGCATATTGCTGGTCTCTCCAGGCACTCCCTGCCATTAAGGCAACACAGAGACCACAGTCTTAACCTAATTATCTCCAAGTGTTAAAATCATAGGTGGTCATTACCATCTCCTCAGCTGTTAAACCTCAGTTCTAAATGTTGTCCAGCTACCAGATAAATTAAGATAAAATACAGTTAGTTTTGCTTACATATCGAAATGTTTTGAGACAAATATCTCAGTAAGTGTTTACGTATATGCACATGCAACCTCAAGTACAACAGTATCTTGTATTCCTCAAACCCTCCAGGTCTTAAACAGCTACAATGAGTCAAACTATTTCACAAACTCAAGTCCAAAAGACAAGTAGAATACAGGAAAGATGACCAGCTTCTATCAGAACATGCTCTAGATCTCCTTAAAAACTTTACCTGCATGAGTTTTGTATCATGTCCTGTATACACAACAATACCCAAGACCCATTGAGTGTTTCTCAGTTGTGCACCTCTTAGCAAGATCTGGTCTGGACCAACAGGAACTGGGCTGCAAAGCAAGAAGTATGTGTATCTTTCAATTCTTGATAACACTTTAGAAAATTTAGAAAACACTTTCAGCCTTACATCCCCCTCAAAAAAAAAAAAAAAAACAAGCCACAAAAGAAAAGTAATAATGAACTTACATTGCCCACACAACTTGAGAGCACTGAAACCTGCGTAACTTGAATCTCTGCTAAAGCCCAGTAGGGTGAAGGTGATACAAGGGAGTTGCTCTGGTTACCCAAAACTTGAGAACTTATGTGGCAGCCATAAGCCTACTCTGCACTTCACCTTGGCTAATACGTTCTCTCTCACATCAAGGACAGAGAAGCATCACACTTGCAAAAAGACCATCTATTCCAAGCACACTATAACCTCACATATGCCATTAAACAAGCATTTTGGGAAAACTGTATTACCCATGTGATTTTCAAGTGGGATGCAAATGATCTTCCACTATTCTTGCATCTGTCACTATTCAACCGAGTTGCCCAAGGAATACAGTTTTTGTGCAGGAAAACAGGTACAGCCAGATGAAACCTGTATGTTAGTACTGACCTTTCAAGTTCTATGAATTCATGTACTAAAACTAAGTTCTTTTCTTCCAAGAGTTGCAACAGATCAAAGTCACACTGATAAAGACTCCAGATTCTGGGATCATTTTTCTCTATAGATCTGAACTTGGTGCAGCCTTTGGCTCTAGTTGGAAGGGAAAGGTTTCCCATTTCCTCTATATCTCCTGTAACAAGCCAGCCCTAAAAACCCCAATCATTTCCCTCACTCTTCCTTCTCTTTAGATGTTACTTTTCATAAAAAACCCACTACGATTCCAAAGAAACCAACTCTCCCATAACAAGCAGAAGACTCCATAGGAAGACAGAACTATGTTATCTTATACTGGCAGATGCTCTGATTAACAACTGTTAATTATTACCCTCCTCTTCCCCAGCAAAAACATGCATGTGCTCAGTGTTGCAGTCTAAAGACACACAGGAAGCATTTTTCCTAACCAAATGAATTTATGGTTTTGTTGTCAAGTCAATACCTTTGACCATCTAAGCGCAAGTTTCCAGTGAAATCGTAAAGATGACGGTTGGGTCCTTCACATTCTATCCTTCCAGATACTTTCATCAATTCTTCTCTTGACTGGAGACTAGCAGTTTGAGACAATCCCTGCAGAGACCAATCCAAAGGAGATTCTTGCCAAAAATTGTTATTAGAAGGCAACCTAGGAAAACGGTGCTTTCTTCCAACATCTAAGATATCAAATGTAATTAAATGTCTGGAGGTTTTCTGTCAGATTTGTTGGTGGGGTTTTTGTTTTGTTTTAGTTTTTTTAATGGGTAGTCAATAACTCTTTCCTGCAAGGAAGATTCATTATGGACACATATGATCCTGCTTATATAGGATTGGTTTAAATCCCTCTAAAGACAGTTATATTACCTACATGATCTCTCTGTAACCAAGAGGAAAGTCCCATCCATAAAGCACAAAGTTGCACATGTGCAAGAGGAAGTAGGAGACAAGCAGTATAAACAGGCCTGGCTTTTCTCTCGAAGTGTAACTCCACTGATTGTTACTGCTGCTAAATATAGTCACTTCTAAGTGTAGTCTCTCTTGGGTCACTGCAGCCATTATGCTCTGATCCTACTCAAGGTTAATTATCAACCATCATGCAACTGTAACCTAACATTGCTACTCCATCTGAGAGTGGACATACAACACCTCATTGCTTTTCATTTGTCTATGAACATCTCCACTTGATTAAGAGTGAGCCATTTGGTGTTTCTTTTGCCAGACTGACTGCAGCACTGCAAGCCAAAGCAAGGCCTTAAAAGGCCCCACAACCTTATTTTTGTATTTTAAGCACATGTCCTGAGGCAAATAAAATCTGACAGGAACTCAAGATCTGATCTATTGGGCTGATCCAGAACTGTAAATCACATTTCTCAAAGGCAGTAAACAAGCAGCAAATGCACAACTTTTAAAACAAATAATCTGTATTTCCAAATCCTAATCCAGATTCTTTTTTTGTAATGAAAGAAGGCAAAAATTCTGAACTAAACACCATAATCAACAGTATTTCTTCAACAAAACTAGAAAGACCCAAGTAAATTCCACTACTTACCACGAAGAGAGAACAAATTAATTTAAATATATAAAAGGTCCTTTTGAGCACTCCACAGGGGCAGAAGCAGACAGAATGGCACTTGTGACAGCAAAAACTGCAGCTCTCATCACCAGCACAGCTGATTTTTTCTTTTTTTTTTTTTTAAATACAGCACTTCAGTTCCACTTACTAGACCTTCAGCAAAACACAGCCAAGGTCTGCTTGATTTGCCTTTGTGGGCTTATAATACTTCCTCCAGATTAGTTCCTTACACTTGCACATGAAGCATTATTGCTTGGGTTTGTATCTGTTGAAAAGGTGGCTTCCAGCCACCTGGAAAGAGAGATATGCTTCTTTTTTTTTTTTAAAAAGTATTTGTATTGTTGTCATGCAAGCTAGACTCTGTTTTGTAGCTAATATTAGCTACTTAAGCAGAAAAAAAGGTGAAATTCAGTTTGTTTTACCTGTCGTATTTTAAGATTCGTCTCCCCATCAAGATTAGCTGTTTCAATATAGCACATTGCTTGTGGTTCACTGTAAGGAGCATAAGATTTTCAATATTAAAACTCAGTACTTTTTGTATACTACTT
The DNA here is from genome assembly GCF_018139145.2 of Gymnogyps californianus. Taxonomy (NCBI): domain Eukaryota; kingdom Metazoa; phylum Chordata; class Aves; order Accipitriformes; family Cathartidae; genus Gymnogyps; species Gymnogyps californianus. The sequence continues at coordinate 21,931,485 of NC_059471.1, forward strand.
TTGCTCTAAAATGGTCCACAATACACTTCAATACACTGCAGAAGATAAAAATCCATATCGGTAGTATATGACCATGAAAGCCAGCTGAAAGTATACATTTTAGAGATGTGTTTGGATATGAACACTCTGATATAACAAACTACAAAGAAAGACAAGTCTAAATCAGAAGGTTAATAAAAATTTAACACATCATGACAAACTTAGATGCCTGAAGTGAGCTATTTTACATTGCAATCCATAAAATTGCTTCAGATTGCAAGAGCTATAGATAAAACACTAAGTATTGAACAGTGTAAAAAGGGGATGTGCTTGGATGAAGGGGGTAGTGCTTTCTACTATTGAGTTCTGTTTATGAACTGCACACACAAAGGTCATGGCCACAAGATCACCTTAAAGTTGAGGGACTTGTGGAGTTACATGTGAAGTCACTGTTAATCAGCTTTTTTTGAAAATCAGAAAAAGGTACAATAAGATTGAAACTGAGGGCTGTGAACTGCATCTTCCAGAGATGTCCCTGCCCTTACCAATAGGGGCAAAAAAAAAAAATCTTCCTTGCAGAACTGAATTTTCCATTAGTCAACCTCTTTTCTACATCCAACATGGAGGAGCTCTGCATAGGTAGCACCTGTGATAAGGAAGAGTACTTCTATCATGGATCTTTTCCTGACATGCCCCTTAAAATTTAAAACCTCTGTATGGCACTACCAAAACTATTTTTCCCAACTGTCTTCTCAGGCTGCTAAGGAATATCAGTTTCCCATCTGGACTCAAACAAGTGCTTCTTCAGTATATCACTTATCATATTCTTGATATGTTGCTATTTCTCTTCCCAAGTAACCAATTGCTTTAACAGCAAATGTACTTAATCAGCAGAAGAGTCAGTAATAAATGCTCCTTAGGACAAAAATTGTTAAGAAACACAGATACATTTATAACACAGTAAGAAGCTAGATTTTTCTCTCCAGAGAATTTTTCTTAAAAAAGGTTCAGAGGCTGTCTTTGTCTCCCCCTATACGGGCAACCTGAATCCAAACCCAAGACAGACACAGATTAAGTCCAGCTTGATTCCAATTTTACTTCCATCAAACACCTTATCTACTACAACCAAAGTGGTTAACTCAGGAGGGAGACCTCTTGCAATACAATTCCTTTCATTTCCACAGAAATGTGGAAGTGTTTCCATACAAAGTTGTGTTTGGATTCAAGTATTTTTTCCTTCATGTAAATTTATTCTCCATGTAAAATTCATTTGATGTCACCTTTGTTCTATGGGAGGAAGAGAGTCAAGATAAAACCAACTGTTTATTTCACCTCTGACAGTCAGCTCAGACACAGAAAATTAACACATACAAGCAAAAGACCCCACCTCTTCAGAACATGCAAAGCCTTCTGGTGAACTGAGGACACTTAGTATTGTCATTTAAAAGAATCATGGGAATAATACCAATTGTAAAGCAGAACTGCCATAGAAATTGCTATTTAATTCAAGCAAAGCTTCTCCCAAATCAACATACTTCAGGTTAAAATTTTCCAGTTATGTGATTATCAATCACAGCAGGTTAATAGAATAATGTAGAACAAAAAGCTGACCCATGCAAGTTAAGAAATCAGTCAGAAGGGTTTTTAGTATAACACATTACAGGAAGAGTTCTCAAGTAGAACAAATATTCCTCAGTGCTGAAACAGCAAGCTATTGATGTCTAAGTGTAGCCTAACTAACTGCATATTAAGGTTGACAACTGCCTATTTAAAATTTGGGGTTTGTTTTAAAAAAATACAATATTGTATACCATGGAATGAAGAGACCTCTATCCTTGATGATGTGACAGTTAAAAGACTGAGCTTCCCCATATAGCTTTCAAAAAAATGAAACTTCCCAGGAACGGCACAGACAAGAAGGATGGAGCAGAAAATGCAGCAGCTTAGAAAACAAGTTCCCTTAGAAGTTGGGTCATCTAAGAGAACTGTAACCTGGAGACCAGAGCAATCTGCAGTCACTGTTGAAAAGCATGCAGACGGAGAAGAGCAAGCTGTCATAGGTTTGGCTATTAGAAAAAAGGCACATTCAAGAACAGGAACTGCACTATTGTCTCTTGTTTAAATCTCATCTAAGTGGGCAGCGGTCTTGATTTGGCCTCAAGTTGTTCCACACAATACAGAATCTAGATTAGCAGCCAAGAACCACCCAAATGCTTTTAGGAACTAATGACCAAGCTTTGTTTGCCAGTATATCGGTATCAAGAAGTTGTCCCATATTTCACACACTAAAAAGAGCAGGACTCAACAGTTTACTGTTGCTACCATGCTAGGGATGGGCCATACATGTGCTGTATCAAAGACAAGGAGTAAACAAATGAAGCCCAAAAGCTATTTTGCAGGCTAGTTATTAGATGCCAGCTGGGCTAGCCTTTTAGAATTACTGTCTGAAAGAGAAATCTTTCCTGAGGGGCAGGAAAATATGCTGGAAACTCAGTGGAATTAATTGGAAGAAAACTTAAGCTTCCTTAATTAAATGGAGGGATTCTCAGAAGGCCATAGAGCAACTGACTGCATGAAGCTTGTGTAACAGACCTTCAGTCTTTCAACAAACTCAATGATACACTTCATGAATTACAGGTACATAATACTATGAAGTCTTAAAGAAGCCTTCTTTCTTAAGAACCTATCTACAATGATATATGAATCATTACCTAGTAAAACACTGTTTTGACATTGTTGAAATTTGGTTTTAGATGTGGACAAGAATTAGTGCCATCTGATGTCTGTTTTTATTAATAGCAAATACAGAGTTTCAAGTCCTCTGCACCTCAGTTCATCAGACACATCATTTCCACACCCATTCAGGATACCTGGAAGATACAATGATCATGTCTGCTGGAAGATGTTGCCCATTGGTGACCTTCACAATATCGCCTACTGCTACCTGTTGAGTCAGGGGCAGGAGTACAGTAGCATGGAAAAGAAAAACAAACAGTTCGCTTGTCTGGAATGTTAGTTTGTTATTTTCTTTCACCCAGTCAGACAGCATCATGCACAGAACAGCTAGAGACAGTGCTTCTGAAAGTCAGAGTACTTTTCACTGCAAGTTTGGAAGTATCAAAGTCTTCCCTTTTCTGAATGCAAATTAAACAATTTTCTATAAAAAACCAGATATACTCAATTGGAAAGTGTGAACCTCTGTGGCTTATATTTAGTAAAAAATACTTTTTTCTATAATCCTACTATTATCCAAATTTGAGGGTTTTTTCCTTTAGTCTTAACCTACAGAAAGATTTTTTTTCCTAGTAAAAGTTACCTTTAAACTTTACCTTCCTCAAGTACCAAAGAGTTTCTCCTATTCCTTCTCTGTATTACTTACCTACCCAGACATCACTATCATTTTCCCTTAGCCCTCTTTAGATGCACTGCTTGTACTAGTCACTAGCAAGGAGTATTGTCTCTACAGATAGATAGTATCAATCAGTTCTTGCCTGACTTATAGTCACTTAAGATGTGCAAAGTCCTGATTTCTGGAATACTGAAGACCTAAGAGTTTCTGGCACCTTTAAAGGTAGTCACACATGCATAGGACTTTCATTCTAAGGACGAAGTAGCACTCAGAACACTAAGCCAGGCTTGCCTGATGAGTATCAGACTGCACAGCACCAATGCACTGTTGAGAGTCTGAAATGGGCTTAAAATATTTAACACATTAATTTATAAAAACTGAAACTGATGGCATGTTTGAACAGGCAGATTCAGTCTTACTCTGATCCCACTGAAAATAAATTCCCTACCAATTTCAGCACAAAAAAGATCAGAAGTCTGCCTTAAAGTAAACAAGGTGGATAGTACAGAACTTACTCCCTAACAACATATGCAAGCCTGGACAACATGCAGATGCAGACACAGGCCAATTCAAGAAGTGCTCAAGGGTATAAGAAAACCAGATTTGAGGCTCAGACTTAAAAATCTTTCAATTCAGTGTCCTCACTACAAATAGGACATGGAACAGCATAAACAGGCATCAAGATTAGCCATCAGAATCCCTGGCAATCTTTAGTTTCTGCTATAGCCTAACACTTCAGCAGGATTGCTTTTAGGTCTCTTGAGGCAGGTCTCATTTCCCAGAGGTTTTAAAAGGGTGTACTTTTTCCTCATTTGTTAGGTAACAGGGCTAATTTTATCCTTAAAAAGGCACTAAGAGCCACGATTAGATCAATACATCCTGAGGGATTTCAGCATGTTCTAGAAATAAAGCTCACCAGGTCCTGGCACAGGGCTTCACAGAACATGGGTCCCAAGTGCCTGAGGTAGCAGCAGGGCTTGTGTTCCTTACTTGAGCAAACAGCTTACTAATGAGTCTCAAAACCTAAGAACTTTTTAGCACAGGTAGCCAAAGAAGTCTCTATTAGACTTTCAGGGGAGGTACAGCATTGCAGTGAAAGTTACTCTTCTAGATGTGGACTAAAAACAAAATACTGTTTACACCCTGGGGCATATTAACTACCCAAGCAAAAACACAACAGTTCATTAGCATTTTACTGAAACATAGTACTAGGATTTAAAGATGGGTATTCAGGTGCCTTGCTCAGGGCAATTTTCACTATTGCAACAGACCCCTCCCACCCCAAGTCACAGGGAATTCTCACATAGCGCACATTAATTCTAGGCCTCCAAATTTATTTTGGCAAGAGTAATTCTTGAACACCTCCTTCCACTCCCTCCCATCCCCAATTTTATTTACCTCTTTCCACATAATGTTCTGCCACATCCCATTTCTTAGAACTGGAAAAAAGTTTAAAGTTAGATTAGAATAAATAGCCAAGATTTAGACAAATTTCAAAACAAGTATATCAGCAGTAGCAAACATTGACCAGAATGGGAACTAACACACAGATCAGAAAAGTACTTTTCAGAAGCTGGAACCACACACTTCTGTCCACAGCTGTAGGCATGTGCATTCAAGAGGAAGAATCTGCCTTTAATATTTGTATCATTTTTATCACCTGCTAGACAACAGTCAGTGGCCTGATTTCTTCTTGGCATGATTTCATGCTAACCTGCAGATGGGCAGTGTTTTTATTTGTTTGGGAAATTACCTTCCCTAAAACAAAGGGCATTATTGCCCACTGTCAATCAATATCAGGAAGCATCTTTATGTATGATTTAACCACAGAATTTTCACTTCTCACCTTCTTCCTTGCATTTTATTCATTATGTTTTGACTCTGACACATCCAACTTCACTACCATATCAATTGCCCTTATGAGGCTGAGGTAAGGCTGAGGCTTAATTGTCAAGCGGGCTCAAAGTCCTACTGAAAAGCAAACATCAGCTTTAGCAGAAGGAGAATCCTAAATGCTGAAGTTCACTTTGACACAAAAAAGAAAACAAGGTACTGAAACAGGCCTTGGCTTCTGTAGTGCCCAAGTCTAACTGCTGTCTTAACACATTCATTGGTCATCTACTCCGGAACTTGCTTTTCCACCCAAGTAGTTCCTGTAGATGCTTCTACACATACTTAATGCCACCATAGCCTAAACAGTAAGGTCAAAAATTTAGGCCCAATCATTGCTGAGTAACCAAATCCAGTCCATGTCTGAGCACACCAAGTACACCTAAACAAACTCAAACACTTCACTGAAAGCAGCTGCAGCCAGTTTTCAAAGATGTTCAAAAAGTGTAGTGTGCAACAGATGAAAGTTGAAGAGGCCAGCCCTCTACTTTGAATACAATTTTCTCCTCAGTGCTATGCAATTCACATACCTAGCTCATTTGAAAACCATACCAAATTCCCAGAAGATACAATTGTGCTGAATACAACCTCAACTGTCCTACTCAGGTTAGGCCACTCCACAAACTGGAATGCAAGATTCATCAGACCAGATCAAGCATAAGAAACCCATCTCTTGATTCCCGTCCTCAGGCCACATACTTTGGAGCACTGAATCCCAAGATTTAATATTACAGTGGATGGATCACAGTGAAGTAAACTATTTAACAAAAAATGGGTGGGCAGCGACAGAAGCACTGCTAGTAATGCGTCTAAACTGCTGAGCTTCCACCCAAACAAGCCCATGCAGTTTAGGGGAAGAACAGTTTTGTTGCACACCCTTCCTCCCCTCTCCTAAGCTGTGCTTGAACTGAGCTCTGCTTAGTTCACAACTCGGAAGAAGGCCTGAGCCCAGAATCTCAAGTGAAAAAGCCACATACCTGCAGCCTTGACTCAAAACTCAAACCCTCAGAGAGGAATTGCAACACTTAACATCTCCTGTGCCTTGCTCTAAACAGCTCCCTGTTCCACCAGAAAATTTTGGAGATGTTTCAGCAAACAGTTCATTGTTGCATGTTCACATGCAATGAAGATATTTTGTAGCTTCAAGTGCCATGAACTTGGCCTTGTAGACAATTTACTTAAAACAATTTAGCTTTCATGCTTACTGAAATAAATTTAACTATTAAAATCAGCCAGCAAATTACTGAAGCAACTATTTTTTTTTTTAAACTCTTAACCCCACAATCTAAAGAGAAAGCTTCCATTAGACATAAAACAGTTCAGAAATTTTGGGGTTGCAATTTTGCACCTTCTACTCTGCTTAACCGAGTTTTATATGAGTACTCCAAAGGACAGAAAGGACTGTCTTCTCTAGAATATTTACAGGAGGATGAAATTGATGAATTATTGATGATCAAAAGGTATTTGGTTGAAGTAACAAAGAACAAGTACCTAAAAAGACTGCTCCTACTCAAAAACAGAGTTTCCATATAAATCTTCTATTTAAGACTTTCTGAGACTAAAAAACAGCACATTGATGTTCTAGATCTAGGACTTAATGCTGTCACTCACACCTTGGTGTGTATGGCCATTTGAAGTGCTGCTCCTGAATGGCAAGCATTTGCCATCAGTCTTGTGCAATAGGTTGCTAGCCCTGTGCTTGTCTACTATTCGAGGACATCCCATACAGTATTAAATGCTCGTGGCTTATTCTATAGTTTGACAATCAGAGGATCAATACCTCAGAACAGTTATTACTGAGCTCTCTACATCTATGCAATATGCTGCTCAGGGGCTTCACTTGGTAGTACATTTAGTCTGGTCCCTAGATTCAATGTCATCTCCATAGACACCACGTGAAGCCATCCAAAACATGAAACATTGGCTCAGAGCCTAACACGCTCCAGCTCCTAATGAAGGTGTACAGCGCTCACTTGGAGCGGAACTTTCAATCTAGTTTCCTCCAAAGGGAATTTAATTCCTACATACCAAAGCCACTCTGCAAAGCAAACCAATGTTTTCAATGGTAAATTTACTACAGGAAATGTGCTTTGAAGATCACTACTGCTCAAAAAACTAAACATGAAGATAAATGCAAACCCTATGTGTATGCCTACTGCAGCAAGCATCTGATCATTGCAGACAGTGGAGTTCAGAACATAGCCAAGCAGCCAGTAGATGTCTACTTTTGAGTGAGCTGAACTGCTCTCTATACTGATTACACTGACTAGACCTCACTTGGCTCTAAGAGGAACCTAAAGGTACATACAGAACCTAAATTTAACTCATCTTAATCCTACCCTGAACATAAATTAGCTTTTCATTCCCATAATACAAGTCTCAAGAATGAGCTTCTTTATCCTTCCTCTTAAGAAATACAAGGATACAGTTTTAAGTATCATTTTGAAAATTGTATTTAGAGTATTCAAATGTAAAAAAAACCCTGACCTAAAATAATTTTAAGTGTTAAGTTCCACGAAGCTCCATAAGAATACTTTGTGTTCTTTAAGGTTGTCTCTCCACAATTACTGTGATAAACTTCCCTTGAAGTGTTTGTTAGCACATGTTCTCTAACTATAAATGAATTAGAACTGCCTATGTGACCTCTGAAAGAGCAGTCTTTCATATTACCTACAACAAGGCCTGTTGTGCTACAGCCAGTTAGTTGCTAATTTCTCATGACTAACAGATACAGTGTTCTTGCACTTGAAACATCTTCCCAGGCTCTTGAACTGGTAAAGCAATGCTTTCTGATGTTCATTAATATACAGTCTCAATGATCAACTTAACTTCTCAAGCACGAAGGAAAAACAACTCACTGAAAATCATTCTGCAAACATTATGGCTGTTAACTGAAGCATGGAGCTAGCAAGTTGTTCAGCTCCCCTTGTTCCTTTAAGTGTTTCTCTAGCTTTTTGACACTTAAGCTAAATGTGTTTGGGAGGAAGGGGCTCTACTCAGAGATCAAGTCCCTGGGTTTTCCGTTTCGCCTGCAGATCTCCACAGAGGAGCAGCAGAGGAGCTGCCCAACACGAACATGGAGATCCCATGACTGCAGCACAGACTGACCACAGGAGAGCCATCAATAAACTCTTCCTATTTTCTGCACAAGTTTTCAGTTAGAGATGAACAAAACCAAAACGATGTCTTCAGGTATTCAGTGCCAAGTAGTGTTACCACATCAGGGATACATGTAGGCAGAGGATGTCAGTGTTAAATTCTTTCAGTGACACTTCAGGAAAGCAAATCCACAAAATCCCCAGAGTTCTTCCCACATTTTAAGGGCAGCAGCATTTACAAAAATGACCTAAAATTCCTTTGACACCAACTTCTAGTGTTTCAAGGGTTTCTTGGGTTTTGGGATCTTGGGATTGGGGGTGGGGGGTGTTTTGTGGGGGTTTTGTTCTAGGTGGTTTGTTGGGGTTTTTTAGAATAATCAGGATAGAGTTTGGCAGGGGAGAAAACTGCTTGGTTTTCTTGGAGGAGCTGACAACTGTATAACTTGACAACCTTGAAATTACATGAACTTATAAATCCTCGTAATCCCCCCCATGCCTCGCCCTCAAGCATCACACTATCAGCATCAGTCTGAAACATTTGGTAAAGTAAAATCCTAACATACCAGTAACTACCTAGTCCAAAAAGACATGCATTCCGCACCATCATGACTGTTTAAGCAATAGAATTGTTCAAAAGTAAGTGTTCTGGTATTCACTATTTGCACTTTAAATATTTGATTTAAAGACTGTTTAGTCTTACCTATTGTTTTCTTTTTATTCACTGCACTGTCTGCCTTATGCCTTTTCTGCAAAGAAACAAAACATTTCATTACACTTCATTACAGATTCCAAAAACCATTAGAGCTAGAAACATGACAACCTGCAAGATGATACATAGGGTAATTTTTGCCTTTAAGTTGTATTTTTTTAAAAAAGTCACACAGATCATTAAATCCAAATGGTTTGTGAAAGAATATAACAACTTTAAAGTGAGAGTCCCCATGCTGGAAGTCAGGTTCAAACCTGGATCAACAGCAAAAAACTAAGTCTCCAAAACTGTTTTTTGGAAGAAAAACAAAAGGAACAATGAGGAACAGTATATTTAGATGACAGCTACACTATACGTTCTATGTGCTGTTGTTTAGACTGATTTCTAAATTATTTTATTCATCAGAACTTTACAAAGCAAAAAGACCTCTATTATAAACAGTATCCAAGCAAGTTAGTGCAGATTTTCCCCAAAACAGTTTGCTCTATGCTAAAGTTGCTTGCCCCATCCCCCTTGTCAAGATCAACTAAAAAGGCCACCTATGTCAGGACTCTACAGTGTCTTTCTAGCCAGGCCTTTCTAATAAAAGCACAAACAAACAAGTTTGAAGAGGTAGAAACAAGTGTCCTGACTTCTACTGTTTCCTTGTTCACCCACCTATATTGAAAATGCTTAATTTATCTGTGTGCTACAGAAATTCTAGTCAAGTTCAGAGCTTTGAAAGTCAAAAGGATATTTTGCTGCTGGTCAGCAATGACTCAATAGACTTCAGAGATGCATAGCTTTATGGAATTTCATGGCTTTTTTGAAACACTTCGTCTTTAGCACAGCCTTCCCCGTAATCACACTCACGTAGTCTTCTATGATTTCTTTGATGCCAGCAACTGTTAAAATAAATAGCAATGGCACCAAGGTGGTATATCTTCCTGTTGGAGAGACATCTGGAATTTGCTGTGAACAGAGGAAGAAGAGATACCAATTTTATATTTGTATTTAAAATTAGTTTCTAGCAAATTTAGAACTTTATGCAAAGCTCTCGGAAGAGAGAACGCAGAGCTTTCTAATTTGTGCCTGACTGACATCCAGTTTCAGTGGGCAAACTAGCCTAAGCTCTCAGTAGGACTGAAGAAACTACTACCATAAAGTTAAAAGATAAAGCTGTTGTACGTGCCTTTTATTCTATTCCTCCTCTCTTCACAAGAAGAGCAGTCAAATGATGTAATTCACCTGGAAGCAGTGATAATCTGGACTATCTAAACAGTCAGCAGTTTCACAAGATCCACACGTGCTTTTCTCAGTATGGTCAATAGCTCCATGTTTTACAATACTACTTGTTTTTACTTATTAAGAATAAAAAGTAGCTTGATTTTACAAACCACATTGAAAAAAGTCTCTAAATTGCCTTCTAATTTCAATTATAAAGTATGTACCTCATTAATATTACTATTAAAATATGTCTAAGAGTTTCTTCGGAGTTAAGCATAACAACTGAAAACTTTTACTGCATTACAATTTCATTTTATAATCAAGGCAAACCAATAAAGCAATACCTGCAGTAAGGCAATGAAGAGGAAGAATGCATTTGCAGCTTTTCTTATCTGCTCATACAGGAATCGAGGTAGAAATGTCACCACGCTGTACTTGGCCGTGCTGCAGGTTAGAAGATTTTTATTTTAGTACTTCATGAGAATATCATACAGGGATTATGACCAAAAAGTTTCAAGCAGACTTCTAAAGGCAGTGTGAGAAAGTGGTTCAAAGATCACACAGTAAAGACATATAGAATATGGAGGAAGTAAATTGCCTGTGTTATGAGGATGAGCTGTACCAAACAAAAGAGATATCACTAGACCCAGAAGGCTGACAGTCCCACTTTAATCACTGGTACCTTTATTATTGGATGAACTATCAGGTAACTTACTATCCATCCAAACTTCAGCACAGGCAATCTTCCACCTCAGTTCCAGGCACCTGATCAAGTGCTTACCCCTCATCAAAACATGGAATTAATTGTTGGGGGAGGAAAGTTGAATATGGGAGAAATCAGAAATTCTGCAGTGCCATTTTTAAAATGCCTCATTTCCCAGTTCAGAACCACTCTACACTCACTTATGAATAATCTGCCAGAACAATACACACTTTTTCAGATTAATCTTTTCTGGCTATTTTTCCTGAGTAGTTATATTACTATTTCTACCACCTTAAAACAAGAGTATACTGCACTAACTAGTCTCAATAATCTATGAAATTTCTTGTCTTCCTCACATCAAACCCATGATGGGCATGAATACAACTTCAGGAAAAATGTGTCCAAGATGACAAGATGATTTAACCATTCAATTTTTAAATGAGTTGAATAAGCCACTCCCATACTGTCAAGCTACCAAAACCTACCTAAAAGAGATTAAAGACTCTTAATCTTGCAAAGTCCTCACTCTCTGAACGCATTAGTTACAACCCAGTCATCTACATGCCTTCTTGAGACAGTGCAAGGAAACTCATCATGCTGCAGAACTTGTCTGAGCCGTATGAGTGACTGAGTCTATCCAGTAGCACAGTGTTCCATTATGTGAGGAAAAAAATATTTTTAGAGCAGAAAGAGCTACTCTGCCTTACTTTCCCCCACTGAATTAGCACAGCACCTTCCCCACTTAACTATCAGGCATCATCATGAGTTGGAGTTTTAAGAACTGAGTGCTTGCAGCTGTAGTTCAGGTGTCTTCCCCCAGACACTTAATATAAGCTCTGCAAGAGCCAGAAAACCTGTGATAGGAGTTTTGTTTGTGTTTTGGGGCATTGTTTTGGTTGGTTGGTTGTTGGGGGGTGGGGGTGTTAAAAGTAGTCCTATATTTCCAAGGAACTTGAGAACTCTAAGATACTCCTTTCAACAAAGAAAAATTGTTTCCTGAAGCACTAATAACACAACTCTGAACACAGGCAAGATGCTGTTTTACTGAAGTTTCCTAGAAGTGTCAAGAGCACCTTTCCATTAAGCCTGGTCCTCTACATGAAATGCTTTTCTGGTACTCTCCCACCAATAAGCCTTCCAGACCAACTGAAATCCATGGCATTACTATTCACAAATCATGAAGGACTAGTATAATCAAATGCTTTATCGACATGATCTGCCTTTCACAACTGACTGCTATGCATAAAACTCTTACTACAACCTTGATCCACAAGCAGTTAAGTTCAGTGGGGTTCTCTTATACTTATCTTTGTATGTACAAGGTTAGAGAACTGCATTCTCCAAGACCACTTACTTAACTTGAACCATTTTCTTCTCCCCCTCATCTTCCCCATCCCCAACTCCAAGCCATCTAATAAGATACTGCTGCATCTTCCAGAATCAAACAGTAACAAGATACAACATGGCACAATTTGTTATACAAAGCTCTATTTTGGACACCAGAGCAGAATCAGTGGGGCAAGTTAAACAAAATGATCAATTAAAAAGACAATTAAGATCCCATCTTATCACCTAGTTTCCTCTTCAAGCAACTACAAACCCCTATTATGTCTGATGTAAATCAGTTACTTTAACTGGATCTCTAAAAAAGGCAACATGACAGCATTTCTAGCACTACCACCTAGAGACTTTCTATTGCTACTATTGCTCAGCAGAATTATGCATTCAAATACTCAATGTGATATTTTACAGACATTTCAGGTGGTTGACTTCAACAAATTATACCAACTAAGCTAACTGAGTGAAAACATGCATCCAGGTTTAAAGCATGTAACATAGTACATTTATCACATAAATGAAGGTAAGTTACTTCCTTGAAATGCTATTAATTTCTTCCAACCATAAGTATTTTTTTTGTTTTAAGCCACATTTGCTTGGTCTTATGTGTAATAACCTTCCTTTAATACAGAACATAATTAAACACATGTCTCAGAAGTACCTTATGACTTAAAAGATATAGGTTAATCCAATTAACAGTTTAGACCTACAAGTGAATTCCCCAAGCAATACTAATTAGAAATCAAGCATTGGCAAATTTTTATATCCAAACACTATTCCTCTGGATACCACACTGCTATATTAAAGCAAGGATTTGTCTGATTGCGATCAAGCCGAAACATTTATTTACAACATTTACCATTTACCAACTTTACAGCTAACTGGTCCAAACAATATTCTTACTCTAATGATTGTGTTAATGCCAACACAATAAGGCTCTTTTGAATGAGTTTTATACATACTAAGTCACTCCGTGTATTTTGTTGCTTAAGTAACATGACAAATGCCTACAGAAAATAGGTACAGCTCTTGTTAGAGATGGGCACATTCAGATGTTACCATGCTGACCAGGAACAGTAATCATGTGTATGTATAAAAGCAGGTGCATGTTATTATTCAAGAAGAAAGCTTCTTATGAAAAGGTAACTAATACTCTAAGCTGGGCAGGAGTATTTGATTAATTTGGCTCTGAAGAACAGCTCTCTAAAGGACAAATACAACACTTACAAATAAAAAAAGCTTTGCGCTCCCTCCCAACAGACAGATGCATTGTAGATGACTTCAGGATAATCAAAGCTCAGAAAGAAGTTAAAATCTACATGTGAACAGGTAGAAAATTCAGGCAGCTCACTCATAGCACAATTTTGGTCACTGAAGATAAATATCTGCAAAGGTTAGCCCTCTGACCAGCCCCAATCAGAGCCATCTTATCTTCAAAGAAGTGCCTGGTACCCAACTCCAAGAACACCATGTCTGCAGCTCACAGAACAGGTTGTGGCAGAGGGAGGAGAGCAGCACAGGCAGGAAACCAAACAAACTGTTTTTTCCTAAAGCAACAGCTGTTAACTATGCAAACTTTGCTTAACTACACAAGTTTGATGTTTAAACAGGTGTGCAAACATTAAAAGAGATGTCTCTTCTATATCTGTAACTTCATTCATGTAAGTCACATTCAAGTTACACCACTGTGCAAGTCAGGAGGAACACTACCAAACCCTGTTAAATAAATGAGTTTGGATACACATCAGTACAGCTGAAAGTCTGGCCCCACTGTTTCTAGGGCAGTGAAGAGATTTTTCTGAAAGTGATCACTGTATAATTTGAAAAAAGTTAGTGTCATTCGCATACCTTAACTCACTACTGTGCTACTACAGTACCAAGGATTAGTTAATTATTTCGATAACACTCAAATGAAAAGTAGCAAACAGCACACTGAGAAACTCAGTAGTTGTTTTCCAGTATAGTTCCTCCATTTAACATGCAATTTTTGCATGACAACTCCCATAGTTGCCGTTTTCCCTGTTTCCCAAAGACTTTTCATAAAGTCAAGTTTTACTCTACTGAATCATCCTTGAAGAGGCAAAGGCTGCCAGTAACAGAGGCAGAGAGGTTACTTCCTTGAGAAGTGTATGTGTGCTGGCAATGTGCAGCTGAATACAGCTCTACCTTTTCCCACTCAGCCATTTAAAGCACTTCCACTCCTTCCTTGAGAATTTAGATTGACAACTCTGAGATGAACTTCACCTTCAGACTGATCATGATAAAGAAAACAGGACCTCCTTGAGACACATGTGGTCTCATTTCCAGGGGTGATGAGAACAACAAACTGTCCTTTCCCTAGGCAGCATTCACCCACAGCTATCCTTTCCACAGTTCACATACTTGAAATACTCCCAAATCCAAGAGCTGAAGAATAAGTATTGCTTGATGTTAGCGCTTTTAACACGCATCAGTTCGCAGGAGCAATTACTAAGAAAGCCAGGCACAGACATCTGAACCACAGCAGAGGGGCTGGGTAATTAAAGTGAATGTTAAGGATTTGAACTCTTCTCTCACCAAACAGGCTTTATTTCCATTAACACATACAAGAGATCAGATGCCCCATAACAGAGAAGGAAGAAAAAATAATAAAAAACCCAAGATGATCTGCTTCAATTAAGGGCCCAAATACTGTCTTCAGTGGAACAGTGTGTGCATGCTAAGGTCCTGCAGGCACATGACACTTCTTCTAATGGCAAGACTGACATCAGCTTCAGAGGTTCTGCTGTAGCTCTCAAGTACAGAAGCAGTATGAACACAAGCTACCTCCAGACAGTCATCATTGCTGCAGGAGGCACAGCAGCAAGCTTTACATATTTCAAGCGATATTTAACTACATTAACACAAAAACCAACATGCAATTATTACACTGCATACAGAGAAAGCTCATGCATAGGAACACCTCACCAACAAACAACGCTGCCATGCAGAATACTGGCTAGGCTGTTACAAATCCAAGTGTCACGAACAATGTTTTTAGCAGTTGCATGCGTATGACAGTGAAAGATCATCTACCTCATTGCCTATATAGAAGATGGTGTATTTTGATCATGAAACTCACTGAAGATACATAAAATCAATTGTTTACAAATTCCCCAAAGAACACATCATTAAAGCTTGTAACGAGCAATTACTTATATGCCTATGCAATGATTATTGGTTGACTGGAAACTAGGTCCTAAACAACCAGTGTTGGTTTATTATAGCAGGCAGCAATTTCTGCCTGAACCAATGCAGCCCCTTATTTAATTGAAGGGCCTCGCTCTGTCAGATAAATACTTGAGACTGCAGCTCCTGCGGAGGACGACTCCAGCCAGCAAGGGTTTCACCGCTCTGTATATGGCCTGTATGCTTCTGTCAGCTAAGAAAAGGGTATGTGGTGCTTAAATACTCTAGACAGTTTGAGACAGACTCTGAGCTCAGGTCAGAATATAGGAGTGTAGAAGGAGCAAGACTTGCTCTTGCACAGTAAAAAGTGCAAGACTTGAATTCTACAAGATATTATTGCTTAAAGCTTGCCAGAGCAAGGCAAAGAACCAAGAGCCATCACATTAGAATATCTGTCACCCAGCTCTGGAGCAACCACTGTCCATAGTCCAAGTGCCTGTTTTGTTTCCATCTTTTCCTGCACTCCTCTACAGTTTCTCTATAACTGCAATGACATCTTACACATACAAGCTCATATATCATCAAAAGATAAAACAGGTCTTAACTCTGTTTAAAGGACATTCTTCTGCCTAGCCACTGACACATCAAACCCTGAAAGATTTCCCAACAAGTTGCAATACTGTAGAAGAGGAATAAATCTGTTGTCCTAAGTTATCCACACAGACAACGAAACTGATTGGGAGTATTCAAATATATTAGAATTAATCCATTTGAACTTTGGGAGAAAACACTTCTAGCAGGTTCAAATTGCAGTGCCCAGTAACTTTGTGAAAACTCTTACCAGTGGGACAGTTTTCATCTCAAGGACCTCACCACTTCCCCACATGTTTCTTAGCACAAGGATTCCTCATTTATAGGATGGGCTCCCACCAGAAGCAACTAAAGGTACCACTGCATGTTTGGAAGACTTATTCTTCCCTTGCTTTGTAACAGGAGGAACTGATCACATCTTAGAATGAGCCCTCTTTTCTCAAATCATATGATTTGGGGAGAAGATTGTTTCATACAGGTTTAAAAGACTCAGGACATATCAAGCCAGCCCACTAACTCCCCCGCAGGTCAAGTTCCACCATAACTTGTTTTTTGTGGGCCAGGATGGTTTGCATCAGCTGTAATATGAATCTAAAGCTCTAATCTAAAGCTCTTCTGAAGAACGGTTTACTTCAAGTTACATTCAAGACCTCATACACAACCAAATTAAAAAAAAAAGTAGACAGCTGTCAGCTAGACAACCAACCACTGAGGTTTAGGAGTGTTTTTACACAAGGGGAAATCTAAATTAGCACAGACATCTTAAATATATTCTTACATCATTATTTTATAGTAATGCACATCATTAATGTGTGCTACACTAAAACCTAATAAAAAGGCAGGGTGGTAAGTGCAATATTCATTGATTACCTTTGCTTCTGCTGGCAAGTAGTATTATCTACCCTAACACACAAGTTCCATTTCAGGTGCAAGATGTTTAGGATGACAAATTCAGCTCAGCTGAGCTATCTGCACTTCCTTAGAAGCTGCATCAGCAACAAGCTTATCTTCAAGTGCTTTATTTTGGTTTTCTTTGTATAGACCATTGTTAAGACAAAAGTACATGACAATGCACTATGAACTGTTGTCCACTGAAGCATGACAGCCTTATTACTCTCTAGTTCAGTAAGATCAACTCCTAACCATGTAAGGATTTTTCAGAATTTCTAACCTACAGTATCTTGTGCCAAATTGCCCCAGTATCAGCAGGACTTCTGCCAAACATAGGCAGTGAAAGACTGCAAAAACTAATGTAATTGATGTTGCCAAAGCAAGTATTACTTCCACTAGAAAGGCCTCCTAGAGTAGTGCTCATGGCAGTCTTAATACAGAGCAGGCATTAGCACAACTGCTTACGCTCAGTTTAACCTAAAAACAAGACCCCGTGGTCACATTTAATAGAAGTGATAGCATTTGTGCTTCCAAATCCTGTACCGTTGAGGCCTTTCCATTTGTTCTCTATTCATGCAGCCCTACAGAAAGGCAAAGAGACTCCTGGCTATTTTTCAGTAACAAATACAGTAGACAAAGACTGTTTAGAAACAGCACTAAAAGCTCTGTAGGCATGATATTGTTTCAGCATGCTCCGACATTGTCAGGTCATCACTATAGAAATATGCCCTTGCTTTTCAATGGCCCAGCTGACAAGTACAACTCAATAAAATAGAGCTGACGAACAGTTAACCTAGAAATACTACTGTCTAACAAAGGAAGTTTAGTACCACATTCAGTTACTGTGCAAACCCCAAACAGGCTTCACAGTCACCACACAGCATTGATATGAAGATGACTTAAAAAAAATCAAAACAAGTTACATAAGTTGCTAGCTGTCTAAAAGCCAGAGTGCTAACTTCAGTTTTAATTCCAAGTGTCACCACAACTTAAGCAGCTATTGTTCTAGTGACAAGCAGTGGGGTGGTAGAAGAAATGAATATTACATTTTTCTCAAAACTTAACAAATATCTTCACAGTCCACAGAAACTATATGGAAAGCAGTTATTACAGTTCTTAAGCTCTATTTAGGTCAACTTAAGAGAATTTCTTACTCTTGTACCCTTTTCTACAGACCACCAGCAGTCATAGACAGTGAGGTCTGTAGCACTCAGCAGAAGACTATACACACAACTCTAAACAGCAGGAGACTTCAGAAAGTGTGATCTATTGTACATGCCACCTCTAAGTCCTGAAAGACATCTGCTTTGACTCTACCCTCACTCAAACTACACAGGAATCACCACAAAAAATTTAGTCTCTTCCTGTTCACATATTTCTCTGGACAGAGATCACCAACAGTAGAGGAGTAAGTAGAAACACAGAGTCACAAGGGAACACATACTGCTGAGTATGGGCCAAAATTTATTCAACAAATATGTGGGAAAGCAGCTTTGTTTCCATGAAGTCAGACTGCATTTAAGCTTTGGCTCCAGTGTCTGAAAGTTGCTTAAATAGCGACTTTATCTAAAAAGAGGAAAAAGACCCAGTTTAATTCCCTGCTGTGTTGTTACTGCTGATGTATGAAATCCATCATGATGCAAAAAAAAAAAACCAAACAAAACTATTTCAGGATGCCAGGGAGCTCAGCATGCAGCAGGTGGAAGGGCACTAGAACACTATCACATCTGGTTTTTTTCATCCAGACATTTCATCCAGGCAAAACTCAACAGTTTAACTGCCCAGGGGCTCTGGCCCGAGGAGTAGCCCCCTAAGACCAAAGATGCAGTAACTTCAAATACATTGGCACAATCTGGAAACACATCAACAGCAGGCATAAAATACCAGTTGTTACTTTTAGTGAGTTTTAATGGCTAAAATAATCCTTCTACAGCTGTACCCAAGCCTTTTTCCATTGTGACAGATTACAGTATCAGCAACAGCTGCATTGCAGGAAAATTAAGTTTTTGCTTATTAACGAGAAGTACGTAACATTGAGTATTTCTTTTCAGTTAAGAACAGTATCTACCTAGAACTGAAAAGAGTTAAGAGGATTAGTTTAATACATGATTAGACTTGTACTCTTCAGCATATAATAATACATCCCTTCTTTGAAGAATTCCAAAATTCTTTTCTGCAGTCAAGCAAGCGATCTGTTCACGTGACAACAGAAGAGATTACCAAATGTAATACAAACACTAGTACAAATGGCCACAGTGTCTGAACTCTACCAAGAATAAATTGAACACAAGTAGGGGCAGTTCTACCTAAAGAGCAAAGGTACATTTTAGTGTAAGAGGAATGCTGTCTACAGTGTTAAGTGCTGATAAATGCACTTGCACATAGCAGACTACCATTCACATTTTCAATCGCAGATCATAGTGAACACTACTTGGGATATTCATGTTACAGGGGTCAATATTAATCGGCTAGTGACACCAGCAACTCCTATTTCAGCAGCAGGGACTCACTGAGCACCAGTGAGAACCTCCCCACACATTCAAAAAGCATTAACACCTCTAAATCACAAGTGGCTTCTACAGTACTTATTTACAAGCCAAGAAAGCAATGCACTTTGCTTCATTTAATGCAACATACAGCTGAAATTAAAGAACAATTCAGACTGCGCCTACAATTTTGTCACCAGAAAGCATCCTGCAGACACTGATGGGACAGTCTGGGACTACAGATAAAAAGCCTGTTTAACAAAGGACTTGTGCTACTAGAAGCCTTGCTAGTCTTCAGTGCTAAATTCCTAGTGGTGGTGCTTCTGCCTTACAAAATGAGAAATTCATTCTCACCAGTTTGCTTGAGTTTTAAGACCCTGTACAGTTTAAAAGTGAACAGTGAAGGCTTTTTCCTCATTATCTTTTCTAGCAGAATTTAACTTTTGCCTGTATAGAAGACAAGCCTCTGAACTGAGGCTTTTCTGGATATCAGAAAGCATCTTTTGGCACCTCCCTAATAGATTAAGCCACCAAATTCTGTTCTGATGAGAAGCTTTTCAACAAGAACATTAAAATCATACAAGTAGAATTTTGCCCTTCCTGACTGCTGCTCTGCCCCTGACCTCCCACTCAAGCCACATACTGAGACTGAACTCAGAGTCCTGATTCAGATCTAAGTCAGACTTGCACCAGGATGCACTACCAGGCCTTGAATATAAGAATATTACATAGAACAACAGTTACAACAGCAACTGCAATGTACTTTGTAATTGTCTCCAAATTTTCTAATGTCCTTAAAGTTATTCAGGAAGCACAAAAGTACTGAAATCAAGAAACCAGAAGTTCGAACTACTTTTGCAACAACATTAACACATGCAACAAGCGAGGGGCTCAAATCACTTAAATGGTGATTTTTACTGTATGCACTGGAAGAAAGTTTCAGTACAGTACTGTTACACATTCAGTATAAGCCACTGATGTCAGAGTAGATTCCTGTATTAATAAGAATCATCAAGGAATTGTATTTACACGAAAGCCAGATCTGTAGAACATTCTCACTTTAAGCAAAATAAACCAGTCTCCACCGAGTATACATTTGGAAAAGTATTCATGCCATTAGTCTGGCGATCTCAGAAGTATTGACACAGCATTCAAACCCCTATCATCACACCCCATCTGTATCCCTGTGTTTTTACAAGGCAATAGGCAAGTTTGTTTTCAAACTATAAAATAAAGACTTCTGAGTCACCTCTTCCACCATTCAGGTAATCACATAAATCAAACTTAGTAATAAAGAGCTATGGTTTAAGCAATCAGGCAAACTCAGGTAGCAAAAAACCATTTCAAGTCAAAACCACCAGACAAGCTGGCACTTCTGCTAAAGTTATTTTCACACTGTGCTGATCCACTATGTAATGAGTGTACAAACTACCATAATCACTCACACTGAATCAAGCCAACAACAGAAGAGTTAGAGGTTGGAAACATTAATGACCCACTACCATTTTGTGTTTCACACCTGAATTAGAAGTAAAAGCCAGTATTTTAAAGTGCAAAGAAAGCCTTTTGCCACAGCACATTGGAAGGCAGGGGAAAAAAAATGCTGGCTGGGGTCTCTGTAGAAGCTTGACTACTATCTCACACTGTCTGTAGCCAGGGATGTCTTTGGTTTATGACAGCTGTTAGTAGACTTCAACCTCCAGATGCAGAATGCCTCAGAGTAGATTATAATTATTGCCTTTAAGTCGCATAGTGTATGGTGTGGCTGGAAGTTTTCAGTACATAAATGTTTCATTTCTTACTGAACTTAAAGTACAGAAGTGCTCCTATTAGACACATTTAAGCTATGTATATTGAACAAGTCAACACAGGTACTAGTTAGCTTTCATAAAAGCAAACATACTTAATACCACAACTACAGCTGTGTTGGACAAAGTAATTATATTTGTTCCATTTTTTACATATTTCAAAGCTTCTACAATGCTTCAGCTGAAAATGGAACGTCACTCACCTTTTATTAAAAGGTCCAAAGAGTTACACATACACAAAGTTTTTCACACTGAACACAGTAGAGATGAAAACAGCTTCTAATGCAGGTAGAAGACATGTTCCTACAGAAGGAATCACTGCTGCTGCAGTGTAACAAAGAATGGTGACAGCCATACACACACATGTAAAGGACCAAGCTAAATGCAGCCTACAACACAAAGCACTAGGTTTTGAACTAGTTTGCAACAAAGTTTGAAGAGCACAAAAAAAGTTTAGCCATTGCTCTACAAGTTGTCATAGTCTCACTTATTTATACCACAAAGCCTGGGGAAAGAGAAAACAGTTCTTCCTTCTACATCCTCACACTTTAAGACTTTTGGAAGCGTTAGTGCCATCTTGCCATCCACTTAGTTTTTGCAATAGCACTACATACTATTTGAAAGTGGTATTAGGGAATTATCTATTTTGCTTAACTTGTACCAGTGTTTTTTAATTTTGGACTTACAACTTTTTCCTTTTGCTCCCACATACAAAAATAAGATTTCACTTTTAACAGTGCCTCTCTCCCCAAAAAAGTTAAAAATCTCAAGATGTTTAGAACATCTTAAACGAAAAGCCATACCACAGACCTACCTTCCCCCACCCTCTGCACCTCCATTTCTTGCTGTATTTTGCTTAGTTTTGAGCAAGCTATTCCACACTACCCCTTAATTTGGAAAACTTCCTATGAACGTTCACAAATTCCCACTGTTGTTCAGAGAATCCTTGATGCCTACCAAAAAGGTGATGGTCAGAAGTCACACAATTTACAATAAACTGTTTTATTATCATCTCCTTCAGTTTAATTTTCCATAAGCCCTCATGTACAGGTGTTTATCCGCTTACACAGCGCCTTGCTCTGTGGTACAGTGATGCTTCCTATGGGAGACAATACATCTTCAAATCCAATGGCACTAAGAAATCCAGAAGCTGAACGCAGTAAGTAAGAAAGTCCAAGGGCAATACAGAACTGCAGCTCCTCAAGAGAAACTCTTACATAAGCAATGAGTAAAACCACCACTCATACTCCACACAAGGCACCCTTACTCAGATATCACAAGCTGAAGTCACCTTTGCCTTCATTCCCACTGGGCTGAGGGAAGAAGGCTAATCCAGAGGATGGAGAGTGCACAGCTGAAGCCCGTCACCCTTTTAAAAGTCAGAGAGATCAAAGCTTTATTACTAAGCAGCAGCAAGTTATTATAAAGTGAACTTAATTTCTTAATTTCCAAGTGACACTAAGGAGCTAAGATCCCTAATCAGGTAACGCAAACATCTCTACTTTCCCACTACACTACCTACATTTTGTCCTATCCCTCACACACCAATACTCCTCATGACTCAAGCTGCCCTTGTCAGGAGGCAAAGCTGCAAAAAGCTATTGAAAAAATTACTGCTACCAGGGGATGGCTTCCAGACAGTGAGTTGGACACAACAGCTCTCAGGTGTTGGTAACAGCACTATCAGCAACCAGTTCTTTGTAGGAGAGTCACACACTACTTTTTCATAAGATTAAGCCAGATCAGAACAGAATCCTTTCAGGAAAGCCTAAACTACAGATTCTGCCAACCCTCTATTCCCTGCTTTTCTTTCTGTAAAGCAGGAAAAGTACAAGTAGGCTATCCACAGAAAACAGTTGAACTCAGCTCATAATTAGTCAAGAAAAAATAAAAATAAAGCGAGAAAACATCCAGTGTTTCTGCCCACGTAGAAAAAGACACTAAGAAAATCTGTCATTTTAACTGCTCCTAAACCATAGGCTTTCCCAGACAAGTATATATAATAAGTCAAAGTTGAGGAGAAAATCCTGTATAAATAAGTTGCTGCACTACCTGGGACACCAGCATCCTTCCAGAGGATATTCTTAGAATTGCCCTTGATAATACACACAATAAATCAGCTAATGGAAATCATTATTTCAGCAGGATATAAAATTCTTCTTTTCATGAAGACACTCATTGTGTAAACCGTTCTTTGAACAATAACCCAAACATCTGCATTAACAAAACAGAAGCCTGCTAAATAACACTCCTCCTCAGCCATGACAGGAGCCATCTGTTCACCTAGCTAACCCAGCTAACCCCAGGCAAGTGTGGCAAGCAGTGCCACAACTTGCTTATGTTATGCATCCTCACGCTCCCATGTTTCAGTGCACATTATTTGTGTTTCCAAACTGCAATAATATGGCATTAATCATACCAACAGAAGTCTTAAACACACATCCCTACAATGAAAGGCTCCAAATGCCAAAGAAAATTGCCTCTGGTCTTCAATTAAAACACACAAGTGGACCATAGCCTTGTATGCATGGGGATGTGAGTTTGTAAACTCCGTAGTTACTCTTGTCCTGTTAGACTTACTTTTTCTTTCCTTCCTTCCTAATTCTATACTTTTATTATACTTGGTCTGTTCTTACAACTGGGTGCTACTTTTTAAGAGAACACTCCATGGAGTTTACATAGTGGATTTATCCACATCTCACACTAAATTTTCATGGATTAGCCCTCGTGTCCAGGAGTGCTACATTAGGTCCTGTTATTCCAAAATTCAGTGGCCCTACTGAAGTGAAGACCTTTTCACGCATCCTACCCATGCAGCTCTACGAGCTCCCTGCTCTCACTGCTGTTGATACAAGCAGCTGACCCCTTGCTGCTGGATCCCTCCCTCCTTCCTGCCTCTCCCCTGTACCACGAGCCAGACCCTGGTGCCCACTGCAGGCAACAGACCCGGCTGCCTCGGCAGAGACACAACTTACTGTGTTGAGACCAGGTCCGGGCAGGGACAGGAGGCATGGAGAGGGACCAGAGCCCTCCCTGCCCACGGCTGCGGCGTGGGCAGGCTGCCGCCTGGAAGGGGAGAAGCACGGATTGCTTCGTACCTGACCCAGTTGTCGCGGAACTTGCTCTGCTGGGGCTGGTTCAAGTAAATGGTGCGGGCTGGTGCCTCGTCCAGGTCCGCCGAGGACGTGGCTCCGGACATCTCATCATCCGCCTTCTTATAGCCCGAGGGGGAACAGACAGGTCCTGCAGGGAGAGCGCAGAGGGGAGGCGGTCAGCGAGGGGCCGCACCCGCCAGAGCCGGGCCGGCAGCTCCCGGCGGGCCCGCGCCGCGGGGAAGGGCCGGGGGCGGGCGGCGAACGCCGTCTGCGAGCGCACCCTCCCCGGTGTTTACCACGGCGGAGGCTCATAAATAATGGCTGGCCGGGGAGGGGGCGGCGGGGCCCGCCCGGAGCCAGCTGGCAGCGGGAAGAGCGCCGGGGCCCGCGCCCCCCGCCCCGCCCCAGGGCCGCGGGGAGGGGCGCAGACCCCGCACCGCCCCCGGGAGCGCCGCGCCCGCCCCCGGCCCCACGGCGGCGGCGGCAGCAGCGATACCGCTGCCGCCTGTGCCGGGCCGGCACCGGCGCGGCCCAGCTCCCGCCAAAAGCCGGCTGGCGGGAGCCGAGGGGCCGGCGGCCGGGGCATCCCCCGCCTCCAAGCTTTGCAGGCTCCGGCGTGGGACAGCCCACGAGGGGAAGGAGGGACGGTGGGCAGCCAGCGGCAGCGACACCCGCCGCACCGCCGCGGGGCTCCAGGTCCGTTCAGTGCCTCGGTGCTACCTACCCGCACGCACCGCATCCCGTGCGTCCGAGCCTAAATCCACACGCACGGAGCAACGCATCCCTGCCTGACCTCGCCCGGGCCCCCGCGGGCGCGGCGAGTTACATACGTGTCTGCTCAGCAAGCTGCCTTCTGCCTGTGGCACTATCCACCGAGCATCCCATACAGCGTGGCCACGGCTGGCGCTGGCTGGAGAGAGTTTGTACTCAAAGATAAGACTCCGTTTTAGACTGAAAAGAGCAAAAAAACTTTTTGCTTTACACCTGCAGATTCAAAGCTGAAATCTTTGACTTGCTTAAAATAATTTTTGTCTCCAACTGGTCTGGAGTGAATTGAGTTCTATGAAGCATTGTTTAGCTTTGCATTAAAAGCAAGCCAAAATATAAGGGAAAGGAGCTAGCTATTTCCTCTGTCAAGCCTCAAAATATTAAAGTTGTTGGAGACAGATTTATTGCTTTCCCGTTCCATTCTGAGCCATGGAGATACTTTACATTACTTGAGCTGTAAATATATTAGATAAGAATATCAGTTTATTAAATAAGCCATGGATTTGCAAGCTAGCACAGGTGGCTCTAGACAAGAATAAGAACTTGTTCCATAAGAATCTAGTAAAGGTGTTATTTTAAGGTTATTTGAAAAGTCCATTCAAAGATAACATTGAGAAACAACTACTGTAAAGCCAAACCCAGCAGCTACTTCTGATTTCTGTGCAAAGCTAAGATCATACTGCAACAAACCATGATCTGATCAGACAGTGGCTAAACAGGACTCTTTCAATGAATGGAGGAGACACCCCTGAAATTACGTCCTTCTTAACTACAGCTTGAGGGAAAACTTCAGTCCTAATACAACCTTAATATATTGAACACTTAAGTTCTCACACATTACCAGTACTTGTCTTTTTATAATAGAATGTAGGTCTAAACTAACATCCTACTCTTTCATCCCAGACTTCCCCAATGATTGATTATTGCTAGTGCAAACAGGCTCTGTATCCTCTAGACATTAGCCACTGGAGGGCAACATTACCCACTCATCTTCCAATATAGTCCAGTTACAAAAAAAAACCCCAAACGCTTTGCAATGCTAGTAGCCAGCCAATAAAGCTAACGTAACTAACAAACTAATACGCTTTCAACAGCACTGTCTCTTGCCCAAGGCAAGTGTTGCACATACTGAACTCATACTTTGGAGACATTAAGCTGAACTTGTAAGTGTGAGGCTAATTAATTGATTTTTCTTTCATTTCAGTTGACACTAATTCAGACAGCAAAAATATGCCAACTTGATAGTATTTACTTTGTGAAAAAGGACATAAGTTTAGGAAGTGAAATATGTAAGACTATACATTATGCAAGACTATGCCATTATAATACTATATTAGGTTACTCAGCCTGAAGAAGCTTGCCACAACAGAGGACCTCTCAACCTTGCTGAGTGGGTCTTTTCCCCTTCAGAAAAAGAGAGCTAAGAGCACTACTGGATACTTGCTGTTCTTTCCCATTGATTTCATGTTGTGTAACTGCAAAGGAGATCAAACAGTACTCTTAAGAGCATTAAGTGCAAGGAAGCAGCTTTCATCTGTTTTCCTAGTCAAGCTGCAGAACAGAAGTGCAATTATTCTAGAACAAACATGCTGTAAAAATTTGATTTTTTCAAAGACCTTATTTGTTTCACTTTTTCATGACTCCCTCTGATGCTTGAAATCCTCCTGCTGACTAGTTCTCTTTACTGCCAAGTATCTTGAAGCTATCCCACAACTTTAAGGATTAACTGAGTCAATACAGCTGATAAAGTTCAGAGGTATTTAGGTTTACCTAATGCACTATGCTCTTGGCTGCTTTCTCCAAGATAGATGCCCCAAGGACAATAGCATTTATTTTATTCTTTAGATGCACTGAAATATTTTCAAAGCAGACTTGTGAGCGTGTAGAAACAGCTGTACTAAGAAGGTTTTCATTTTTGAAAGTGGCTCAAGTCAGCTACTTCAACTCTTAGTGGAATAAGCCTCATTTTGGAAGATTATCCAGTAATCCCGCCTATCAATCAGGAATGTCTTCCACCTCCCTCCCCTGTTACTAAGAAGATCACACCCAGAAGCCTGCAGACACAGTGACCTATGCATGTAGATGCACAGTGACTGGCTGTAGATGCATTTAGAAAGGTTAAGGAGCCCTGGGCTTCTGAGGGGCTCCTGGTAGGCAGCAGTCCCAGAGGCTACACCACCTTCAGAAGGCATCCCCCTCAAGGAGACCTGACCACATACAGACCATCGCTTCAGCCACATGAAAGCAACTTCACCTCTGCTCCTTGTTTCAGAAAGGCTATGGATAAATACAGCACAGGTTTGACCACCTCCAACAGTGGTGGAACTTAAAACTGAAGTCTGAGCAGCTCTTACTCAGTAGTGTTTACTTCCCTGTATCCAAAGGAATCAGACTCATTGACTTCACTTTAGGGCACACCAACTTTTCACTCTGGGAAGGTTTCTCTCCCACAAGACCTGCATCTTCTGTTATTTGCCCAAGGACTTGCAACACTGCTACACAATTTATCTTGGATAAAACTATTCATGCTTCAAGGAGCATATTAATGGTAGACCATTGTACCTCATAGCCTGTTCATTTAGTATGTTTAGCTACATCAGACTTTGGATCTTGTAACTGCATTGATCTTAAATCTGTATCATCTCACATATAATGAATTTACATTCATCTATATACAGGATAAGTGTGATGTTTAGAAGACAAGACAATTTCATAAGAGGAAGCTGATTCTACAAGAATAACCTAGCATGGTTTTGGTGTGCTAGTAGGGCAGCTCTCTTCACTTGCTGAAGATGTCATTTGGCTCAGCTCGTGTCTCCTGAGCTCTGCTGTTGGTCTTCCTAGTCCTCTTCCCAGTATTTCTCCCCCCGAAATCATGAAAATCTGTCACCAGTGTCACCACCTACTCTGCTCTCAGCTTGGTAACTTGTACTTCAGGGAGAAGAGAAAGCAGAATTTTTGTACTGGCCAAAAGTTGTCAGGAACAAAATCAAAATATGTCATTAAGTTATTATTCCCACTCATCTTCAGGAAAGAAACCTTGAAAAATCCCAATCAACTTGAGTAGAGCAGAAACCATAAAAAAGTAAACAAGAGAACCTAACATAAAAAAACTCAGGGGATACTTGCAAGCCAGTCTACCCATAGGTATTCTGTGAAAGTACTAAAGAGCTAGTAGAGCAGCATGATTATTAGAGTAAAACACTGATTACTACCTGTTTTTACGGAACTTAGATCCTTATGAAATTTAAACAGTGTCCAACACATCTGGCTTCAACTCTGAGGCACAAGACACTTACTGCAGGAGTCTAATACTGTTTCCCACTGTGCTTTACAAGTTCCATGAGTCAGACTTGAGTTATAAACTCCCTTTTATAAAGCCCATTCGTTTCTTCAAGGCTCTTACTTCACACTATTTAACAAGTTTATTTTCTAAAAAAAAGATGGGATTAAAGCTTGACAAAAATATCAAGAGATTTTATAGCTTTCTCTCATCATTAAGAGAAACCAGCCTTGATGCCCTGACAAATTCACATTGCATTTGTTACCACTTGAAAAGCAACAAATTATAATTTAATACTCTTACTTCACTGGGCCTGCCAAGATGACATTTTCCATGTGTACATTTCCTTAATGTCTGCTCAGTAATAATCCTAGCTTCTCTATGATTGAGTAAATAAAGTGTTGTGAATTCTGTAGTATTTTTAAAGATGAATCATTTGGGATGCTTGCCAACTGTCAGAAGTCACAAGAGAACTCCTACTGAAATTGTATCACTTTTCTCTTAAGTAGATTAGCGAGCTAGTTACTACTTCTGCCTGTCTTGGAGAGGTGCTTGATGGCTAACATGCATTCCATTTTTAAGAATAAGTGATAACAGAGCAATCAAGCACCTCACCAAGACAACAGAACCACAAACTATGAGAAACAGCAGGTTTGTAATGGAGAAGTTCACCAGACAAGCTTCATCATGTCAAGTTTAGAACCTAAAGCAATACTAAAGGGTCACAGCCAAGAATCATCCTACCTATTTTGCACACTGTTTGCAGGACTAGGATCTAGTGGAAGAAAGGACACTGAGCAAAAGAAGCTGACCCCACTTGAGCAGAGTTGGACTCCAGAGGTCCTTTCTAACCTCAGCTACTCTGTGATTCTAAGCTTAGACAGTCACAAGTCAAAGCTTAAGTGGCCATACAGAGTTCCTTGTGTCCCCCCAACTGTATTAAGTGGCAGTTTTCAATTAAGAGACATTTGAAAGACAGCTTTCCTCAGAGTGAAAGAGAGCGCCTCACCAAAAGCCTCCAAACTTAGTCATTTACGGAACACGTGGTGTTCTTGTTATAGGCTTAGCCTCAAAGAGTGAGCAAAGTGAATATCTGAGAAGTTAGGACCCATATTTAGAGAGGTGGCAGACAAGTTTGGACTTTTGCCTGCACTGAAATACAAAGTCTGCTCTTAACAAGCCACCCCAGATTCAGTGACTCATCACTTTCTTGGGATAACATCCTTTTCATAGGATTACCTTTACAAACCGAGTACCAAAGATGACATCAAATGAGAATTTCTGCAGTTGAGAATTGTCAACAAGTTCATATATAAACAGTGACTTTGAAGCTTGGCTAAGTGAGTTGTTTTTACCTGAAATACATTCTTTCTTGCACTATGTCATTAGCTGCCTTCACTGTTCAACAGAAAAGCACTTGAAAGTGAATCTAAAAGTGCATAAAGGTAAGAGTTCAGACAGAGCACAGGACGCTCTCACAGGAGATGCAGCTACCAGGTCCTCCAGGAAAGCTTTCTTCCCACCAGGACTGGGATACCTTAACCTTGAGTTATAACCAGTTCATGTGAAAAAACTTGATGAACAGCATTAAGGTTTTATTTTTTAGAATTTAGAAGACTTCTACAGTGTTTCACAGTGTAAGATTGTAGGCAAGTGTTCTGACATACTCAAGTCGGAAGAAGGGAAGTTCTGGAATAATTTCATGGAGCTTTTATATTGTAGCTCTTCTATTATCAAGAATAATTTTAATCATGTTTCCTTCTTTGTAGATATATGTCCTGCAAAGTAAGATGTCCTTAGATCATCTGCATGCAAGTACCAGGATTCATAACAGCAACAGCCTTGAAGTTAATACTGCAGTTGCAAAACACATCTCACATCTCTCAAGAATTAGGCAAGACCTGCTCTGCTTGCAGTTATTGGAGATATAATGGCTCTTTCATTTGCTAAAGGAGAAGCAAACATGGCACAGTATTCCTGCCCAGATGGCATTTACCCTATATCTTAGGAGTAAAGCAAGTTGCATCAAGAAAAGAAGGTATTATTTTCTAAAAAAAATATTGCTAAATAAATATATATTTAGTAGTTGGGTTTTTTAGATCTGTTTTAGTTCAAGCTGTTTTCAAGTTCTGTAAACAGCACCATGGATGTTACTAACATGCATCTTTCAGAAACTTAAAGCTTTCAGCAGGTACAGTTAAAAAGTCTGGTATTCAATTAACTTTTGATCATGGAAACACAATCAATCTCGTCAATTTTAATAGGCAGTTATAAAGCAGAGGGGAAGAGGATAGCTTTCCTCAGCTTTCCCAAGGGAGTTCCTTGGGGTTTGAGGCCAACCAGAACTTCTTTAGAGACCATTTACTAAAAACAATCTTTTATATGTGATAGTAACAAGTATAAAGTTTCCACAGGAATGCAAGTGGTGAGTAGGAAGAAGGAGCAGAGATTAGAGTACTGTATATTTTAGTCTAGGACTTCACAAGCACTGAGCTTCTGCTCTAGTAGTGTCTAACAGGTTAGAGGGCAAAGAGTTACCTAAAGAGGGAATGGTGTCAGTTTTGCTAACATGAGGGCTATGCATAAGCCGTTAAAGTCTTTTTAGACTGGAATACTAACATTCAGTGCTTCAGTCTAGGATAACAAGGAGGCCATGACAAATTCTAGTGACAGAACATGGCTGCTACCTACAACATACATAATACATGAGAGAACACATGTACACAACCCTTCAGAGTATCATCAGGAAATGCTTGTGACACTGGAAGCAAGAGCCATCCCTCCATCTCCATCATCCCATGCATTAGGAACCCCTCAATAGGCCTTTTACACTAATAGGATGAAATGCTTGCCACCATGCAACACTAACAAAGTGGACAACAAATTAGTACTGTTAGATGTCTGCATTAGCATTTCAGTAATTGGGTGACTACTCAGTCAGATCAAGCCCCTCCAGTTACAACCTTGTGCAGTAAGACACAAAAGCAGCATTATATGCAGTCCCAGGGAAGATACTGTTTTTCTTACAGGCTAGAAACAATATAAAACAGAAAAGTTGGAAGTGAACTTGGTTCTGACACTATAACTGATCGGTACATTCTCCAAATGCCTGTAATTGTTGGTTTGGGTTTTGGTGGGGTTTTTTTTATTTTTAAGTACTTGCATGTTCCAGCAGAACTACCAGGATACGGAGTGAGCAAAACAACATCAGATTAGAGTTATTTCACAAGATCTTATTCTTAAAAGTTAACCTGAGTTTACGTCTGTCAACAGCTAAAGCTACAGCGGAAAAACCTTGTGTTCAGGTCAAGCAACTTGAGATTGCTATGGAACAGTCCTACTACAAGGCAAGCTTGGGACTTAGAGCTCTCAGATAACCCCTCTGTTCAGGTCAGAAAACAAAAAGTATCCATACTTTTGTAGCAGATGTTTTAGAGATGCACAGCAAGGAAGAAAAGCTATTTTATGCACAGCAGAAAGTCAGATTTGAAGATAGGAATTTTTTTCTATGCTAGATACAGACCAATAAAGAAATTGAGACTCAGATGAAAACAGCAGCCGCTAAAAGGATATTAAGAGTAAATAAAGCTTCAGAAGCATGATGAGAGGACTGAACAAAGGAAGCTTAGAAGCTTATTTTCTGAACTCCAAGATGCAAAGAGAAAGTTGTCATCAATCAAGCTAACCCAGATATCACAAAGGAAATTAAACAGACACAGGTCTGTAACTTCTCTCCTTTTCTCTTCATAGCTATGCAATGTGTATAGATTATCAAAGTTAACAAGACAAACAGAAAAGTTAGCCAATGTGATAATGCTCATGGATTTCAGAAGTTGCTTAAAACTCAAGAGTAGTTGCCTGTAAGAGTAGACAGTGAATTGTTCTGCAAGAGAAGCTGCCCTGCAGGAGCAGCTTCTATCAAGCTTCTCTCTGAGAGAAGCTGTGATGCTGAAAAGAGGTTACTTGTCAACCTACTCTGAGACCAATCTGGGGGATAATTTAATCAGTCAAAACCACAAGACAGGTGAGTGGCCACTAGTTTGGGCTTTCTTGCTTTGAAGACTGGAGAGCTACGTGCAGCTTACAACATGTGTCAGTCTTAAAGAGATACATTAATCCAGTCTTCAGGAATATATAAATGTTAAAAATCCCCCAGTACAAACACCTAACAGTGCACTTCAGGGGTCAGTGCAAGAAGTGCTGCTATAAATTGGGAACTCAGCTAAGCCAAAAGAAAAGCTTGGATATACTGGTCAATCCAAGGAGGAGTGATTTGCCAGTGAGCTGTAGCTACAGAAGAACTGCAGTGTTACAATGATGGAGAGATACTCATAGTGGTGATCATGGTGGATCAGCAGTTAATAGGTGATTGATCTATCATATTAATAGACACACAGCATCAGTAGCTCTCACTTACAGTAGGTGACTAGAACTGCACACATTCATGAAAGACTTCTTGTAGCCTCAGCTGATGCAAAAGCAACTGTTGAGAATACAGAAATTAGGAGAACAAGAACTCCATTTGCTTGGCCCTGTTAATATAAGCCTGAACAGGAATAGTATGTGCCTTGTGAAGTTAAGTTGCTTCTTTCTTGTGTTTATCCCTGATTTAAGCTAAATTTGACAACACTGAAAAAGGTCTTTCTGAATAATCTAGAAAGTTCTTAACTCCAAGAAGCTCAAGGCACAAAACACAGCTTGAAGAACAGCCTCAATCAGATTGTGAATGGAATTGCATGCTGCAAGCAGAGGCAGCTGAAGCCTGGATTTTGATGCATATGCCCAAACTCATTTGGATGAAGCAGCTAAATGTTGTCACTAACGAACAGAACAGATTCCTAGCAGAACACTAGCGACACTTCAGAAAACTAAAAAGCAGCAACCAGGATTATGCTACTGCAGGAGTAGAGCATACGGTTTAGCAGAAACTATATACAGAGAAGATTCAGATACATGATCATGCACAAACACTGTGTATTTCAAGAGACAGAACAGAACTCTTATTGAGGCAAGGGATAAGAAGCAGGTCCACCCAATAAAATTCACTTCCCTCTGTATGAGTAGTAGACAGCCACATTATGCAAAGCAAAAATGAGTTGGCAGAATACTCAGATATGGGAGAGCAAAGGTGCCTAAGGTTGCCTGTGGTCTGAGTTAAGGTCTCCTTTGTGCATTTCTTTTTGCTCCTTTGAATGGCAAAATAAAGGTCTGATGTTTCTATTCCCTCTAACAATTCTCATATGCAGCCTTGGTGAGACCGCGAGAGGACTAGCACTTTGCCTAAAATAGCTCTTCTCCATCTCCCAAGTCATACCGTACCTGCTCACTTAATGTCAAAACCAAGCAGCTTCTGCTGGTAATGCTGAGCTAATAAAGCTGCATGAGACAAACATAATCTGTTCTTATTCTGCCTCACGCTTCATAGCCACAACTGTCAGCTAAATTCCAAGGCTGAACCTGTATCACTAGTAAGTAAAAAGAAGTTAGTCCCTTCTTCCCCTGCCCCAGCTTCCAGACTAAGTTTACAAAAACATTAGGGGCACTAGTAACTGACACCAGTTAAAACAAGTGGTTGGTTGTTGTTTTTAAGTTCCCATACTGCATTGGACAAAAGTGGCATTTCTAGAAGCTTCACTCCTACTCCACTCTTTCCTTAGTTGTTCTCCAAACTCACTTTTGTATTTGCTAGCAGCCTGTCACCATAACCTGGACTTCAAGCAGGTTTTTTTCTGGTATACAATGTTGTGTCTGATTTATGAGATCAATGACACATCTGGGGCCTGAAAAAATAAATTTCAGGCAGCAGATAAATTTCATCTAATAGCCTGACACAAAGTTGAATACTCAGCTTCAGCAGCTACTGTTCAACACCAGAATTTTAAATAGGCAAGAAGTACTGCAGCTCCAGTAAGTCAGGGTAGCCTCCGAGGCTGTCCCTGAAACCCCTCAAGTCCAAATGCTTCATGTGCAATAGGTTTTCTAACAGCTGGTTCAAACAATTGGCATTTCTCAAACTCAGATTCAACTCTGAAAACTAACAGAGTTCCACATGCTCCAGGTTTCCCACAACTCAGCAAATACTATAAAGGCACCAAAGTATCCTACAACAAATTTGTCATCGATTTTTTTTCCAACTAACAGCACATAACTTACACAAGCCCCATAAGAAGCAGCAGTAAGGCAGCTTTGAAGGAGATAATGGAGGCATTAGTTCTGTGAGAAGCTGATATACCAAGCACTAGTGTTCCCTGTTTGGGGTTACACAGTTTTGAGACCTTGGGGAACTATGTTTCTGCTCACCTACTGGTGATGTCACACATCAACATTTCACTGCTCTTTTCACTTTTTTTAAACTCCTGGATTAGCATGGCCTACCAACCGTCAGTCAAGCTCAAAACACATTGGCATACATTAGAAAGCACCGAACAAATCTTCAGCATTTGAGACAGTCTGGAGGACACTGGTTTTAGAGCTCCTCATTTAACAATAGCTTAGAAGCATTTTATATACAAGGCAACAGTGCAAATGCAGATTCTGCTGTGCAAACACATGAAAACACATACTGTGTCCATTCTGCATACCCTTTCAGCCTCTGAGATGAAGACAATTTTATTAAAAAGTTCCTTTTGAATTTTCAGCTCAAGAAATCTTCCTATACAAAGGAAAAAAAAAACACCTTAGTTTAACACTGAAACCATTGCATTTAACGAAGCACAATGGCAATTCTACTCCCTTCTT
The DNA here is from genome assembly GCF_018139145.2 of Gymnogyps californianus. Lineage (NCBI taxonomy): Eukaryota > Metazoa > Chordata > Aves > Accipitriformes > Cathartidae > Gymnogyps > Gymnogyps californianus. The sequence goes on from NC_059471.1 coordinate 21,966,564, forward strand.
CCAGTATCATTATTTGCAGTTCCTGGAATTTATCAGAGATTTAATTGTTAAAGCAATTTTTAAAGGTGAACATGAGGTGGCAGAAGTTACAGCTAAACTGGATTCTTATACTTCAAACATGAATAAATATCTCTTCTCTGAATAATCCCACTGCTCAAGGAAGACCCTGGAATTGTAGCAGTTTTGTCAGATAGACCTTGGATAACCATGACTAGTAATCCTATTAGTGAGCCATGTACATAACTATCAAGAACAGTGGATCTGTTAGGTGATTAGTGGAATATTTCAAAAAACAGCCATCAGAAATCTCCTTACTACAAGTGACAGTCATAGCTAATTCTTAGAAGACAGCAGTTACAGCCTTCTCCCCTCCCACCTTTGAGGCTTGTTTCCCTGTATTAATATTGGTTCAAGCTAAAAATATCTTTGGCACATCATAATTCTATTAGTATTCCGGCACACAAGTGCTTTTTTTCATTTCTGTAATGCATCTGTTCCTATAACAATTTACTAACAGCTTTAAGCATATCAGCTGCAAGCACAGCTGATCTTGATTTCTAAGAGAACAATTTAAACAAGAAAAAGAAATGTTTTCCCATTTATATGCTCATGATGTAAACCTATCTGTATTCTTCTACTAAAAGCCCAGAGGCCTGTAACACTGGCTTCTAGCCAACACTAGATTAGAAATATTTACTGAATACATACTGACCTTTTGCTCTAAAGCATTCCCAAAGCTCTTGTTCTTAATTCTGTCCACCCACAGTTCAGTGTAATGCACAACAAAAAGCAGCTGCCCATGGTACAGTTACCTAGAGAGAAGCATCTCTTCCAGCGACGGCAGAGAGACATGATGTTCATTCCTTCTTGCACTGGCTGCATGAAGATGAAAACAGCAGTAGTCCTTCAAAGATCTCTACAGCATTAGCAGGTCTCAAAGCTGATTAAAGTGATCCCCATGGTAATCTGTGAAATATATGTTTGCACTTTCAAACTGCTCCACACTGGATTCACAGAAGGAAAGTGTGCAGCAGGTGCCTGTGTATACCCATGCACAAAGAGACAGCTGTGGCTTTCGCTGGAACATTCTAATACATTTCAGCAAAAAAGGGGAATTCAGCATCATCCTGTATTTCAGCACTTGAAACAACCACCTGCCCAGTTCCTGGACTCTGACCCCCCCATACCAGGTTTCAAAGCACAATTTCTCAAGTGAAATCCTAATAGATTACATTAAATCCTAATACAGTAGAACTCAAGTTCTGTTCCCACTGGAGATGTGATCTGTGATGTCACAGGTCATAAGATCCATTCATTTTTGCATGTCTAAAGGATTATCTCTTAAACTTACTTTTCCTTGCCTCTGAACAGGTTTAATGGCAACATATTTTGGCTCTCAAATGAAAAGGTTAAAAATGAATTCAGCTATCGCTTCAGCTAATAAAAATCCCTCTCCTTTAAGAAAGGAAAGAGTAATTTTCTTTTCACCTGTAGTAACCCCATCAGTATGAGCCTCTTTTTAGAGTACGATCTACTTATATAGCCCTTATCGCAGCTTTGCAGGGTCCTTCCTTCCTCCCTGGCAGTCTGTCTCCCCTCCTTCCCACTGCCCCCTCCAGACTATTCACTTGCTTTTTGTATGGGGAATAGAAAAGGAAACATCAGCAGCATGGTTAAAGCCTCAGAAGATAGCCATAGGAGGAGGCAAGCATTTGGCTTTTTGGACTGTATCTGAAGTTACCATCCCAATGAAGTACTGGATCAGCAGAACATTTCCCTGTGGCCATGAGGCCCACTTCAGCGATACATCGGCTATTTTTAGCGAGGGAGTACAGTTATGCTAGGACAGCTGTGTGCTCCAAGAAAGCCAGACCTCATTAGCAGGGAAAGAAGGCAAGAACCACCACTGCCTGTTAACCACCAACTGCAGCATGGTCAGGTCAGTGTTTCTGAAGCTACCAGCACGCTAACATTACACCATCAGCTTCAGAGTTTAGTTCTGTTTATGCCTGTGCAAAGCCAGACTGCAGTTGAGAGGGGTGTATCAAGCCCATCTCTTACCACCAACGGGAAGCTGGCTGGAGCAGAAAGTCAGAACATTACCTGGCAATTGGCACAACTAAGGTTGGTAACAGATAAGCACGTACAGGGTATCAATTATTTATGAGCAAGACAATGACAGGAAACCATGGAAGACACTGCTAGCTACAAGTAAGTGCTTTTTCCTCAGGAGAGGAAGGTAACTCAAAATTTTAGTTGCTCTTATCCAGCTTTCATTAGGGAAGCATGTTGCATAATGCATGAGGAAAACATCTGAGAACAATGTTTGAGAACATTATCTATTCCCTACACAGATGAATCCATGAGCAGACAGTATTGTATCCATTTGTCCTCCACATATAGCTGTACTGTTTTTCTTACTAAAAATGGTAAAAGCTCACCATCTGACTAGGCTAGCCTAGATTAGTGGTTCCCTATTATAGGGCATATGAATGACCTATCTTGAACCAAAACTGCTTATCTCACCTTCTCCAGGCCAGTGAGATCAGACAGCAGAGGCACCGTTATCACATCCAGAGGTGAGTAAGCCAATAGCACCAGACTGGCCAGGCCCAGAATCAGTCTGGCAAGGTATTGATTGCTTTCTGTCCTGGGCTCCACTTATTCTCTACCGCCTCATCACAGCCACCCTTGAATCCACCTTATTTCAAAGGCTCAGCTGCTGCTGAAATGTATGGTCTCGGTAACACCTGCCTAACATCATTCTAAATGAAAGCACAACACAAGTTAGCCACAGTACTTTTTATATAAGTATTTGTACTGCATGCTCCCTAACAAAGCCCCCTTCAGATCTTTCCAAACTTGGTCACTTATACTCACACACACCAGACAAGAAGTCCACCTTTGGATCAGTAAGCCTGAGCTATGTATTTGGGACAGAAATCTGCTATGAAGAGTCCTTGATCAAAATAAGGGATTATACTAGGATACAATCAGATCACTCTCAACTTTGTTATGTTATTTCTTTTCAAAGGCAAAAAGCCTCATCTAAACACACTGCACTGGTACTATAACTTCAAATTTTTCAAGATAACTTATTTTCTCCTTGACAGATGTAATAGACATGACAAGTATACTCAGTGGAGGCGGGTAGAGAGACTGACTTAACCATGCTATCACAACATTTTCCATATTGACTAGTTTTATTTTGTTGTCCTCAGGCCAAGTATGAACTTGTTACACTTTATAAAAACATCAATAAAACAAGAGTATCTCACAACAGATACTTAGCATTAACCTCCAGCATTTTTGTGACTATTCCAAAATTGTGCAAGATAAAAAACATGTTCCTCCACCCAAATTGCACAGTACTTCAAAATGATCCAGTTCAAATTCTCTCCAAACTTGTCTGTCCCTACAGCTTCATACATCCTTCAACGGCTTGTGCAGACCCTTCTAAGCATTTCTCAGAGCAAGTAGAACATATGTAAGCCATGTTCACAGTATACTCAAGAACCAGTAGGAGGCATTTTAAGTCAGTACTGTTGGCATATTTACCAGCAACTGTGTACTGCCTTGTATCAGTACTGCTTTTTATTATTGGAAATCCTTCCACGCATAATGCTGAGTATCAGCAACTCTGTACTGGCAGCTCCAGGCAGTGCCAAAAAAAAAAGTCAGACACCAAAACATTACAAAACCTTTTTTTTTAGGCATCATGATGTTTGTAGTCTTGGGGTTTGAGGCCTGTTTTTGTTCTTTAAAAAAAACAAACTCATCTTCTTACCCCTGACTCTTTATAGTAAATACGTGTGATTGCCTGCAATCACAGCTTGATTGTTCTGCAATGCAGGTTCATCTCCCCACATGCTACATTGAAAGTGAGCTGGAGGCTCAACATAAGGCTGATCAGAAGTATCATGAAAGCTGCAAGTACTTGGAATTTGCTTTAATGCTAAAGTTCAGCCCTGATGTAATAGATATTTTTGCATCAAGTTTAGTGAGAACATTCAAAGTACAAGTCACTGAGTCCAACATTTATTCTAGTATAATAGCAGACTTGAAAATAAGTTTCTTTTTTTTGTGTACACTTCCCTAACAGTTTTTTTGCCAGTTTAGTACTCACCAAGTATCCCACTTAGTGTACATATGAAAGGACTAGAAGGACTTGATTAAAAACACAAACTTACAAACAGAACAGAAAGACTGGTAATTCCTTACCCCATTTCTTCCCCAGGAAAACCGCTCACACTTGAACAAACTTATTAACAACTGTAGAGAGTGACTAAATACCAGATCAGTTGTAGTATTACATATACTTACATCTGCTCCTAAAGTCACCTTGTGATTTTCATCATCTTGTTTATCCTGATAATCAGAACTACACACTAGGATAAGCCAGGAATGCACAGCTAAATTATTTATAAGGAAGTACCAGCTAACAGCAAATATTTTAGATAGTCACCAACATAAGCACATTACAAGGAAATCTCTAACCACCTAATACATAAGTGTTCATTCAGCCTCAGCACACCCAGCCACCACCAGAGGTTTCCTTTTTTGCAGCCAGGGCATTAGGCACAGCTGGTTAATGTCACAGTTGGAGCTGTGAAGCACTTTGGCAGCACAGGAGAACTTGATGTAACAGGGACCAGACCCTTCCCACTCACTTCCAGCATTCCTGCCTCTGAGATCAGTACATCAGAGGTGGGTACAAAGACATACCATTCATAAAATTGAGCTATTCTTTGAGTCACAGATACTATTAAGTATTTTATTACTTAATAGGCCTTTAGGTAACAGATTTCACCAACAGCACTTAACCATTCATTTCTGAACTCTTTGGGTTCCCAGGAACCCAGCCCCAAGAAATCATGCAAGTCTTAATCCTTCCCTGGCCTTTGTTCCCTACAAACCCAACCGTATCCCCTAGTAATTATTCCATACCCTTTTGGGACACACCTTTTTTTTTAAATACATCTTTTATAATTAGATTATGGACCATAACAGACAAACTTTTAAAGGGTGCTTCTTAATCAGGCAGAACACAAGCCACTTCCCCTCCCCATTCTCCATCTCCCAGATTTTGCTCATTAAGGTAGCCTACACTCCTCAGAAGAGCCTGCACCAGCGACTTTTTAGCCCTTGTGGGCCAAACCTGCTAGAGCAGACACCACTGCACCTAACAGCAGTACTGCTGCCACTAGCTCTGCATTCAGACTTCCAGTCCTGTTGCACTTATCTAGCTGTGCTGACAGCTGACTCCATCAAAAACATGAAACAGAGTAGGCATTGCTCCCATCCTCTAATGTCACTGCACAGTTACTACATATTTCTAATGTAACCTCACTTGCACAGAAGTGTAAACTACCAGTGATCAGACTTTTCAACAGTACTAAACAGAATGATTTTTCAAAGCTTTGCAGCTGTCCTTATTATAAAATAATCGAAGTTAAACATGGGATTTCTGTCAGTCTTCCATACATTCTGGATTTTCAAGTCTATATCTACTTTGTTCCTACAGTTCCAAGTCTCCAAAAGAGAAAAAATTTGTCAAAGAAACGCAAAGCAAAACTTCAGTCCAACTGCAAAAATGTATCTAGCCAGAGTTAACACCAATTTTTTTTAAAACTTGAAAGTAATTTTTTCTACTTGCTCAATTTAATTTTCTCTTGAAGGGTATTACAGTTCAGTATCTTACTGTGCTGAAATGAATCTTCAAGGGCATTGCATGTTAGGAGGGTATGTAAACATGCTGGCCCAACAGTGAAATAGGGGCCTGAGTTACTACTACTGCTGGTCAAAGAGCATATGAGCAAAAATGAGGCTGTTTGTCAGGAACCCCTGAATAGGAGCTCATCTAGACAGGATACCCCTGCCCTAGTAGTTAGCCCTGGCCCTCCCCCAGCATATATACTGCTCAGGAATAAAAGTGGCTAAATGATTTTGAGTGGAGCACTGTGGAAAGTCTTCAGTTCAAAGATAAGGCTTAGGTCTTAATCTCTCAAGTTCTGACAGGTCCCTACGCATCTAGCAAGAGCACAGGCCACAGCTGAACAGAATTGTTTCAAGTTAGTTTTATGCAAGCCTCTTTCAGAGCACATTGTTCAACCACTAAATATTCTCTCTTTAACAGTCTACTTTCAATATAATACAGTTTTACTGTGATTAAGTTGAAGTTTCTTTCTTAGCAACTAATCAAGCTAACAAAGTCCAGGACTAGAAGTGGTGAGCATATCCTAGGGACCAATGGCTACAGAGAGATCTGAAGACACAGGCTGAGCATCAGGATGTCAGCTTTTTTTAGAAAAGCATTCTACTGCATCTTCATGCTTTCATTTTTATTTGTGAAATGCAAATACTTCTGGAGGCCAGAAATACATTTTTGACACAGTTCAACATCACATTTGCTGTTGGGAGTCCTAGTAAAAAGAGCTTTTCCTTCTGTAAGCAGTAAGAGATTTGTGCTTCTCAAGGAAGAAGACTCTGTAAAGAAGTTCAAACTGCTTAACACTATTCAAGTTCAGATTTTAAGCCACTCCTGTGCCTACACCCTCAAATACAGGATCACTTCACTGTGTGCTGAGCACCTGTAGCACATTCATTCCACACAACGCGACTGCTTAAATGTTGTCATGGTTTAACCCCAGTCAGCAACTAAGCACCACGCCGCTTCCCCCTCCCCCTCCCAGTGGGGTGAGGAGGAGGAAAGGGAAAAAACCTCATTGGCTGAGATAAGAACAGTTTAATAACTAAAGTAAAATATAATACTAACAATAGTAATAATGAAATATAATAATAATAATAGTAATGAAAAGGAATATAACAAAAAAAGGAAGGGGGGAGGAGAAAAAAAAAAAACAGTGATGCACAGTGCAGTTGCTCACCACCCGCTGACCGATGCCAGAGCCGTGATCTGCACCTCCCGGCCAACTCCCCCCTGTTTATATACTGGGCATGATGTTCCATGGTATGGAATACCCCTTTGGCTAGTTCAGGTCAGCTGCCCCGGCTATGCTCCCTCCCAGCTTCTTGCACACCTGCTTGCTGCCAGAGCATGGGAAGCTGAAAAGTCCTTGGCTTAAGATAAGCACTACTTAGCAACAACTAAAACATCAGAGTGTTATCAACATCATTCTCACACTAAATCCAAAACACAGCACTGTACCAGCTACTAAGAAGAGAGCTAACTCTGTCCCAGCCGAAACCAGGCCAATGTGTATCTACCAGATGGTGGCCAGCGAGGCACCTTCCCTTCACACAGTGAGTGGGACAGGCAGAGAAACACGGCATAGCACTGGAAGCCAGCACAGCACCCACAGCTACAAGCATAGCTCAGAACACTACAAGTTGTTAAAAACTTAAGAGTTCCAACAAATGAATAATTAGCAATAAAGCAAATATCTCTTCATTCTTTGTACTTCAATGTGGAAAGCAAGTAAATACATAGGCCAGGTTTCTGGCAAGCCAATGAGAAGGACTACAAGCCAGAAACCAAATACCGCAACTGGCTTAAGTGCATTTGTTCCTGCCCTGGTGACTTTACAAGTACTGGCCACAAACCACATCAATTAGCAATTACTCAAGTCTTGTAGCAGCTAATGATTTCTAAAGTCTTGAATGTAGTCCTTTGTAGCTATATTTAGACATAAATTCTATTTGTTATATAACAATTTGGATTCTTAGTACCTTACAACAGAAATATGACATTTTGTTTAAACACTAAGTTCAAAAGCCTGTGTTTGAGTAATTTCAAGATAGATTTAGTATCACTGAAGCTCACGGGAGTTTTGCTGGGATGAACTGACAAGTTTTCCACCCATTACACCTCACCATCCCACCCAGTATTAGCTTACCTGCTATTTTATTCTAAAAGGGTAAAAAGCTTCAGCATGTTGACTCAAAACGTATCAGATTGGTGGGGGTAGCATCTAATTAAAAGATTCAATCCCTTCTCCCTGAGGCTGCTGTTCAGAGTGGTTGAACATTGAAAACACAGCTCTTGTACCATCAGTTTGTCACACAGTATATTCAAGTGATTTAATATCATTTTACTGGTGTATCAAACCCCACTAGTTCAAGCTCAGTTTTCCCAGTCATGAAATCAACTTTTCAAATGCAGGTAACAAGCAGGGTAGTAACTGCTACAGCCACTTGCATTTGAGAGTATTTACCAGCCAAAAGTTCAGGCATAACCAATTTCTGTTCCTTTGTTCTTAGCTGGATGTTTTTCAAGTTCAGAAACCTGCTCTTGGCCCTCCTCCAGGATTTATCCCTTCAAGATTTATATAAAGCACCTGTCCAAAAGAGTCATGAGATAAAACTGGTGGTTGATGCAAGTGTTATGTTTTCATGATAGCAAACATTGACAGATGTGTATAGAACTGCCTGCAGGGTCAGGAAGACAATTCTTCTAACAGGCATTTGTTAATAATGAAACAGTAGCTGGAGATTCTCTTTTAAATATATTTCCCTAGCTTGTATAATCAAAGATTCATGTTCTCTACTGTAGACTGGGAAGGGAATTAATTCTCAGAGCAGCTCAGCAGCTAGGGAGACCATAATGTAACCTCTAATAATTTAGTAAGTGAATTTTCAGTTTCCAGTTAATTTTTATCAGATCATCTCCAAGCTGCTGATAACATGCCTCAGAGTCAGGAAATAGTAGGCACATGCATGGAAACACATGCAGTACAAACAAGAAAAATCAATTTCCAGCCTCTTATTCTGTGCTATAATGTTATTTGAGTAAGATTAAGGTCTCTAGTGATGAGTTAGTCAATTCATGTTTATGGAATTTTAATGGGAAAAGTATAACTAATAATTTTGATTCCATAATTGTGCACCAAAGCCCATATTGCCATAAGATCTATAGAGGACTCAGCTTTTTATAGATCTATTATTTGTATTTAAATATATATATTAAAATCAGTAAATGTGAGATTCATCACAATCTAGTAACCCTCTAAAGGAGGCCTTCCTATATTCCCCTTCTCTGCAAAAATTACTTCAAATACTGCTTTCTTTTCAAAAGGTGAGGGGAAGAAATGAAATTGCAAGCAGTTTTTCCAGTGCAAAATGGGAGCCTTAGAAGACAGCTAAGTTGAGCTACGTCTTGTTTTGTGAGGCATTCCTCAACTAGCATTAAGGTACTTGGTCCCATCTGCTAGCAATCTTTGTTTCAGATCAGTCTTACAGCAGACCTGACTGGAAGTAATCTTTTCTGCTCCCCTGCAACCTTTGCAGCTGCATGCTACAGGAGAAAGATGCTTGCAAACTAGTTTTGTATTCAAGGTTGTCACAAAACATAGTGTCACAACTTTTGAAAATAAAGGGTTTTAAAACAAATAGGCACCATGGAAGCCAGCTCCTGTATCAGAAGCTTCTCTTTACTGGGCAAGACAAGCTATACTTTCAGAGTCACAGTTAAACCTCCCTCTTTACACACCACTTTTGCCCCACTGAGAGTGAGAATTCTGACTGTACCCAAACCTGCCAAGTTCCAGCTGGAAGGAGACCTGGATTGTCTCATTACTCACAGTTCATATCTCTTGCTGTAGTCTTATATCATCCTCTTCCCTTATTTCAACTCCACTTAACCTTTCTGCATGAAGTTTTCCCTTCAACCACTACTTCAGGCTCTTTGGTATCTAAACAAAGCAGTCCAAACTCATAACCAAAAGCTGTAGATGTGATAAAGAAAAGATGGTTTCCACAGTTTTATGTAATAGCCATGACTTCTCAGAGCAAGATCTCTTTTCCCTAATCTCCTTTTGTTCCAGAGACCAATGCTCAGTTTATTTACCCAGATATCTAGTACACACAGACCGAGACGAGAAACCTGATGCTGTTGCAAGTTCTCCCTGTAAGAAAGCAAAAACCCTGTGGGCCTTCTACAAATAGAAATTGCCACAGTGTAACTGAGAGCAACTATGCAAGAACACTTTTCACACCCCCACTCCCCATGCCAATATTGGTCCCGTATCAAGCCAAATTGGGAATGAGTTTGGACTTGGTTTGGACTGTGCAGTCCTGGCTTTCCCATTACACTCCCCAAGCACAGCAGGTCTGGAGAGCAATACTCAGTCTTCCCACAAGCCAGAGGTGGCCGAAAAGCATAAAATGCAGCCTCACTGACTTAGCATATGGAAAGAATGGCTTTTGCTCCGCAGTACACACTTCAGCCAATAAGCTTCAATTAAAAAAAAAAATCACTGCAGCTTGGAGAACTAAGTTCTTGAAACTAGAAAACTTCTCCAAGTTGTTGACATCTCTGGTCAGAAGTCCAGCAAGGTACTGAAACATTAATTCGTCTCAAAAATTTGACTTCAGGCCTTGATCTCAAGGGTTATAGCAAAGGAGCATACCAAGTCCCACAACAGAGATAGTACTGTGGCCTGAAGCCCCCACAACTTGTCTGGAAGAGCATCTTGCTAAAGTATCATTTTTCACAACTATTCCCAGTTAAATCGAAGTGCACAATAAAATTAAGCAAACTCTGAGGACAAACAAGAATCATCTTGTGCACCTACCACCAAATTTGTGCTGCTTGCTTACCACTCCCTAAGTATGCATCCTTAGAGGCTTCTTATGGTACAGCTCTAAACACTGTCCCATCTACACATACTCAAGTGCAGATATCATCTTAAAATATGCATTTGTCTAAGACACCTGGTATGCAAAGAAAGAGAGAACAAGCTTTCCATAAAGCTACATTTCTTCCTAGATTACGTTGGTACTACCTACAGCAAGTGCCCTTGACATTTACAAAGCGCTTTCCTTTCCAGAAAGAATTACTCATCAAGCAACCACAGTCAAAATTAAAGCACAAACCATCAATTTTATCTTTATGGAAAAAATTAAAGAGGATAACAGTCACTCATATTCCTATACTAGTGGCTGGAAAAACTCAGAGGCAGACATTAACAGTTATTACAGAGTGAACCTGTGTTCTCCAAGTACTCCAGAGCAGTCTTCCATTAGTGAAATGTAGGAGGTGCAGGATCACATCTATTCTCACTGTAAACATGTCCACATCCGCAGTGTTGCCAACATATATGACATGACAAAACACAGGAACTAGCTGCACCTCCAACGCTGCTTTTGTACTTGTATACATAGCAAGACCGCCCCTGCCTATGTATACTAGAAATAGAGCTTTGTCAGTTCAATTCATCTATGACTGACTTCCATAAAGACATCCAGAACTACCAGAAAAGAGTTCTTCAAATACTGATTTACAAACACTCCTGGGTGGGAAGCTTGCAGCAGGAACAAATTAGGTCTTAGATTTCACTAGTAGGACAACCAACTTCTCACCCACCTTCATCTCCCCTCCAGTTAACGTAAAAACCAACGCACAGAAACCCAGCCTTTAAATAAACCGGAACAATGCCTATATAATTCTATTATCTGAAGATAATAGTGAATAATTATAGTGAACTATTTTCAATTTGTGAACTAGTATCCTGACACCTGGCTTGTGCTCTACTAACTTGGGCCACTGAAACATAAGCTAAAGCAGCATGACTATTAATAGATAATCCTTGCAATCCGGTTATCAATGCTTTTGTCTCAATGTTATCAATGCAGTTGCTTCCATATTAAATAGGCTTTCTCCTTTAGAAAGCTAAAATATTGATGTAGATAAAGAAGATGAAGTACTTGCAAACAAGGTAATACTATCAATAAAAAGAACAGGCATTTTTCTTCCATCCTTTTACTCTTAATATCCTCTTGAGTGAACACCAAGAAAAGTCAAGTATTCACCATGTTAAGATAATTCTAGTTTGATTTAAGTAGCCTGAAGCCACTACCACTTCTTGCGTTTATTTGCACTTATATTAACCCAGCATTAACAACGCTATAGAGTTGATTTAGCTCATTTTTTATTTCTAGAGGCAAGAACACTGGATTGCTTTAAAGGGGAAAAAAAACATTTAACAAAATCTTCTTAGAGTCACAGGATAAAGCAAAGAAATGCATTCCTCATACCCTGTGGCAGTAGCATTTGGCCTATGCCTGAGACTGCTGCCTTCTAACAGGCCAGAATAGAACTCATTTATCAGCTGAAACACTGTACAAAAATGCCTTTTAAAACGAAAGGCCACACATGCACTAATCCAAAAGGCAAGTGCATCCCTTACCAATTCTTGCCTAGTAAAGCTAGCCCTATGGCCTAACTTATGGCCTTTGGCCAAAGTCTAACAGAAGTTAAGGATTCAAAGATGATGTGCTATAGTTATAAGCACAGAGACCAAGCACAGTCTTTTCCCTACAGGTTCTCAAGACAGGTTTAATGCAGCTCTGAGACTCTTCTCACAAAAGAAGTTCTAATGATTAGTGGATCCATAGGAACTCCCTTATGAGCAATCCTCATTACATAACAAAAACAATTGTTTTTAAAAATCAAAGGAACCCACAGCAGGCAAACAGGCTGTAAGGTAGGGATAGCTCTGTTCTGGCAACTGCAGATAATCAGTTTGACCAAGTCTTGGGGAAAGCTGGCTTCAGCTCCCACAGAGGACATCTAGAATAGCTCTAACAAAATCCAGATTTGCATTAGATGAAAATCTAGTACTGTCTATCTTCTATCATCATTCAACTTCAGTTTCCCTCATACTCTAACTAGACCTGTTTGAAACATGTAAGCCCTATTAATTATTTACACTGCACACCTGCTCTAGACATGCAGGGCATTAGCAGGTACACTTACAACTTAAGTACTGACCAAGAGGCAGCAGGAGAAGATGAAAGACAGCATGCAAGATACACCACTAGCAATACTAATAGCACAATGTTCACTGTTCAGACTTGGTTAATGAACTAGGCCGCAGATAATTCATTGAATTTGTCACAGCCAGCTTGGATCAGCTATTTGCCCCCTAGGCAATGCTATGGAGCAGCCATGAGATACATGGACAGAATTGCTCCTACCCTTAATGGGGTGAGGTGGGGGTCCTGTAGCTAAAAGCAACAGACATGATCAGTAGAGTTGCTAAACTTCCATCAGCCAACGGCAGTCAGATTACAAAGACAAGCCCACTGCTTCATTAAATTTTAAGAGCACTGAGAAAACAACAATTAGTTCAGGAACTCATGTTTGTTCTCTTCTCATGTCTGCAAACGTGTACAGGTATAGTGGAAGAGCTCAGCAGGAGAACACACATGAGAAAAGCGCTGTTTCTTCAAAGCATCTAAGCTATTATGCAGACACAAGGATTAATATCTTGCCCTCATCAGACATGGGTCATAACTGTGTTGGGGTGAATTTTAACAGTTAAGACCAAAACACAGCAGACTGCAGCCCTAATGCCAACCAAACCAATGCAGGTCCCTCTGCATTTTGTGACAGATCCTACTGCAAACACACAACAAATCCAACACCGTGTCTTCATCTTACCGCTGCCAACTGCTGTCACTGGAAAGGGCTCAACCTGCAGCAAGCCAGCCACATCTTACTGAACCCTGTTTCCTTACTAGTGCTACCAACAGCTGAGACAGAGACACATGTTGAACACCGACCTGAGCTATGGCATGGTAAGGGAATGGCCCTGCACAAAGTGGAACCAGCTTTGAAAGACAGTGGGGCTCCCTCAGCACTCTTGGGGGCAACTCCCAACTCACCCCTATGAAATCTCCCAGATGTCTCATCTTTTACCCCCACATTTGTCCAAAACTGCAACATAACATCCCAAAAAACATCAGTCCATGCTCTAGAGGATGTTAGCAGAACATCAATCTTGAGGAAAACATATTTAAAGAGCATGACCATGTGGGCATACCCTGAACACGCCAATATGCCACACAAGACTGCTGAGACTGCCTTTTCAAGGAGACATCTGACTACAAAGTAGGGAACTAAGGTTTTAACAACCTCCCTTAAATCCCAGGGTTTCAAATCCATATATCCCTTCTTTTGCAAGGGAAGGGAAGAAAGACTACCAAGACTGATCCAGAAGTAATCAGGAAGAACCGTTTGATCATCAAGGACAGACTGATGGGTACTGATGAAGCAGTCAGCCACAATCTTCCCTCCCAGCATTTCTTCAAACCACTTCTCTCTGCTTGGCAACTAAGTCACATGTAATGCAGAAAACAGGGAAGGATCACTTACAGGAAGAAGAAACTAGGACCTTCTAAAGTTCATTTTGGCTCAGCTATTGCAGAAGCAAGGCCTAATTTTACTTCATCCTGCCTCTGTTAGATGAAGGGCCTGCTATTCAGTACAGGCTTAGGCATCCAAGTACTCATCTTGGATACACAGCTATGCCTTTGAATGGGCAAGGAACAGATCCTGTCTGCAATGCTGAGGGGCTTCACTACTTGCACAAGCCACCAAAATGCCTTTGTAAGGCACTGATCCTACGCAAGAGGGTACTCCAGCATCATACTACAAGTTCCAAGGACTGAGTGTTAAACTAAGAACAGCACATTATTAATCCACTATATCCTGACTACTCTGCTACTTTTGACTTTCTTCAAGTGTGCTTAACACAGAACAAGTAGGTATGGAAGAAATAATGGAGAAAAAAATGAAGTTATAGTCTATTCTCCTCACTGAGGCAACATTTTTTAAATAAAAATCATACCAAGTTGTTGATGAAGTACTTAGTAAATCACATGGAAAACCTGACTGCATGGTACCATTACAGAACACATCACGTACCAAGCCACACAGGCTCGTGTGGGTTATGTGGCTTATTGTATTCATTAAAGGTTCACTACAACTGTTAGTGGGACTGTTAATGGAACTATTCAGGAGAGAAAATTGGCAACCAATTCATTCTCACTAATTGCAATATACTTTCAGCTATCTCATGCAGCAGCCAAATGCTTACAGAAAACAGCATCTTTGTAACTGCCTAGTGTAATAAATAAGAACATGATAGCCTGATTTTATTAGTTAACTCTTATACTAATTTTTGTAATGTAATGCCTACTAACTCTGTTGAAGTTTGACATAATGCAGAAAGATTAACACTGTCTTGTTAATCAGAAAGAACATTTTAGCCCTCCACCTTCAGACCAAGGACTGTTCCGCAATCCCAACATGGTGGAGAGGACACTCCACATGCATATAGAGGACTGCACTGAATCCCAGAGCTATGAGCATAACCCATGCAGACCCATCACTCTGCTCCAGTGAGAGAAACAAGAAATGCCATCCTCAGTGCAGACTGGACAACATGGAGTTGACTATTAATAGCAGGAAGAAGAAATAAACCTCAGGCTAACTATTTCAGAGCTCTAGGAGTAACAGATACATTGCAGAGTGACTCTGCTATCCTGCATCACCATCACAACACAGATAGGGCATGCAGAGATGTAGCACATTCCTCAGAGATTCATTTTCTGGCACTAGCAGACATTTTCTTCCTTTTAAGGCACCTTAAAACAGGAGTATCTATGCTAATGTGAGAATTAACAGCCCTCGCCACCACCTGGCAGTTTCCAGAGGACTTGGAGGCTAGATTGAAACCACCACCCCCCCAAGAGAAGAGTTACAGCAAGGGGGTGGAGGAGTGGGTGTCTGCATTTCAGGTTTCTTATATTTGGACCTAGAAGAGTAGTTCCTGTACTCCCAGCCTTGAGCACCAGATGAAGAATCCAATGCAGAACCTCTTGTGTTGCTTATAAGTGATCTGTATCACCAAGGACTACCAAAACCAGAACACAGCTAATAATGTTTAAGGCAGCTTAACAAAGATCTACATCTGCACAAAGCTCAGACTTGTGAACTTTAAAATCTTCATGTAGGAAAAGTTTATTTTTAGTTTAAGGGATGTATAAACAGACTTCCAAAACAGAAAATTCAACAGGAGTTCTATGTTTAACCAAGGACAAGAGAAAAGCTGCCATCACACGCCTCTGCCTGTCCCCTGCAGGAAAAGAGCACTACTGACAGATAAGAGAGGCTTACAGGTTTTGCAGTATCAGCCAGTCTTATCTCTGCTCTACAGCCTCAGTCAGAAGATCAGCTCAGGGATGAGAAGAAAGCTTATTGAGCTAGAACCTCATATGGACCCCTCCTTTTCCCTTTGAAGCACATTATATGAAAAAACCAGTTATTTTAATGCTGCAGTAATAAGTATTATTTAACCACCTGCTACTGTTATGCTGAAGTCCTATACTGTAAGTAAAGCTGGAGAAGTTTTCCCCAATAAAGTATTTTTATTAGAAAAGTCCCAACCTAATAAGCCTTCTTACACTAGCTATTTCAGGAAGAACAACTATCTTGTCTGCAGCATCTGTACTGGATGAGTTTTAAAAGTATTCTTTCCTCTTTTTTTCCCCACTACCTTCCCCTCCCCTCCCAAAGAGAGATAATAGTCTCAGCGGCTTGATCTCTAAAAGATATGTTACAGTGCTTCTACAGATCTTTCTGGGAAGCCTACAGATCAGATCCTGAACTGCTGCAGACTGGTGACAGTGAATTTGATTTAGGCAGAGTTATGCTGACTGGACCAGCTGGGGCTATGACCATACAGGTCTCCTGCTAAGGTTCATGCAAGGCTTGTCATTGCCAAAACATTAAGTGTTTGTTTTCTATCAGATCAGGATTCAGCCTGACCTATTCCATCATTGCTGAGGATTAAGTACATTTGTATTGTATCTGTCTGTCATTTTTGAGACATTCCAGTACCTGTCTGCAATAGGCAGAGTTTTATTGGAACCGCTACCAGAATGAACAAAGGCAAGAATCACAGACCTTTTCAATATTTAATTATCTAGTATTGCATAGGCTGCTGTGGATTTAGAGGAAATTATGCTTATGACTCACATGCTAGTACTGGAGGAGTTTCTCATAACAAAGTAGCCCTAGAGAGAAGAGCAAAAAAAGCCCAAACCAACGAGCCACTGCTGAAAGCTGAACATCACCACCTAGCTGACTCAATTTCCAATGACAGTGCATCCATCCAGGTACAGCGAGCACTGCTGTTTCATTCCTAAGAAAGTCTTATCAGCTAGACTTCAGTCACTCTTTCCTTCTGATCAGTGCAGGGAATGGTTTAAGATGCAGAGTCCAAAAGTGTTTCTAAACTCTTCAGAAAGAGTTTCAGACAGTCTTCAGACAGTGATGAGCTGTATCTATTCCTGGATTAGATACAGGTTGCTCAAGTTTCTCATTCCTTCATGAGGAAGGAGACAACTTTTGAAAGGGAAATAGTCATTCCCATCCGCAGTATAAGCTTAACCTTTTTTTTTTTTAAATATAAAATGAATGCAAGCAGCCAGTTCTCTCAAATAACTATGGGGGACAAATTTCATATAGCAATTTTTTCTGAAAGGCTAGAAGTCTTCTTTCTCTTCCCTCCACAGACTATTACAGAAGATATTTGCTCATATATGAGCAGAAGTCCCCAAACGGTAAGCATTAGTTTGCTATACCATGTTTAGAGGTCTTCAGAAATATTACTACCCCATTATTTCCATATAGCTGTTCTACTTTGCTGTAAATAGTAGAGCTACTCAATGGAGAGAAATCCCTTCTATTGAGTTACTATCTTAATATTGAACTAATTGTTAAAACAACAGTTCCTCACCACTAATTAGCCTTATACCCTAATAAATTTGAAGGAGTCTCTCACATTAAGTATAACTTTCATCTTTAACATAACTCCTACTATGCAGCTGTTGAAAATCACCACTGTAGTGCTTACATCACAGTTTACATGCATGTGATGACAGCAACAGAACACAGAATTACAGGAAGGAATTATTCTGATATCAATTTATAATTGTTTGTTCTCCAGGTTTAAGTTTTAGCTATACTTTTACCAAGCAGTATCTAATCACAGATAAAAGAACAAAACCATTACAGTAAAAGCAGACATAGGCTTTGCTTACTACAATACTCTTTCTGAATAAACCTTCCCATCAGGAGAACAGGCTTTCAGCTTTTCCACATAGGAAAGTGAAGAAAAAATAAGGGTAGTCAGCATCTGCCTCAGTACACTAGAGATGAACACATTAAAAAAACATTTTTTTAGTAAGTGCAACCTTACCTCCCTTCAAACCCTAAAATAAACTTACCTGACTGAAATCCAAAGCTAAAAGAACAGACAAGGCTCCTATATGCTACAGCTTATCCTACCAAAACCCCTACAGACATAACCTTCTGCTTCCTTTCTCCTCTTTTAAAGTCTTATCTGTGTGCATTATCTTCTCTCACTCACAAATTAGGGGGCTGGGGCTCATTAGTGTAAACAGAATTGTAATAATTGGCATCAAGTAACACTTGTATCTAGTTAAGCCTACTTTCCGGTGAGTAGTTAAAGCACAACCTATTCAGCTTAAATGGTCACTATGTTGCCCCACCTGAATCAGGGTTTTTAGACAACTTACTTTTACTGTTCCTTTGATTTTGTTAGTGTTGGTATTATTACAGCTGTCTTTTACAGCTTATTTTTTAATTTATTTGTAATAGTATACATGTTAAAACCTGTATAAACAACCAGACAAGGTTATTGTATTTTTTCTTGCATTTTAAAGCTTAGTTCTTGACCTCTTAATTGACTTATTGAGTCTTCTTTCACAGTTCCTCTTAGTGTGAACTGATTTTCCTTTTTACAGGTGTATATAATAGGAAAACTCCTTGAATATCCTGAAGTCCAAAAGACTTCCTGTCTTTTGGTGTATGAGACAATTGTACAGCATCTATTTCTGCTTTGACCTTAGTTTTAGCTACTTGCTTTTCTTCTGTTAATCCCATTCTATTTTTGGCTATAGCCTCAGTCACAGCAGAGTCTTCTAGTTGAAGCACTGCCAATCTTCTTAATGCAGGACTTCCCTTCCCCCTTCTTCAGGTTGTTAATCACTCTTCTCAAATCTTAGTCTATAAAAACTGATATATCGATTTTCTTATTAGAATTGTTTATGTAGGAGTAGAATCATTGTTAATAAGCTATTTAAACAATAAGAAATAATGCCAAAAAACTACAGAAATATAGCTTATAAAATGCCCTTGTAAAAATAAACCTTTACAAGAAATAGAGGATTAAATAAAAGGTCATGCTCTGTTAGTCTTTTCCAGAATATCCACCTGGACTTGGTTTCCTGAGGTCTGACACCACCAAAGCCACATGGCAACTATGAAAAAAATGAAACCCTAATGGCTGCAAACTTACCTGACTAAAGAAACCTTTTCGTATACCATCTTCTATTTCCCAGCACCATACAAATACTGTGTAGCTGCGTGTAATCGTCATATTGACCCTATCAGGTAGATGATAACTAAAATTATTCCCTTGCTCTAGAGACACTGATGACAAAATACTTGGAACTGAAGTGAAACAGCTTTAGCTCCCCATGAAGCAGAAGCTACCACATCACTGTTGTCCTTCTCCACCTCAATAAATTTTGTGGCTTCTGCTTAGGGTACTAATATTTTATTACTGAATGCTAGTTCATGTACTAATTCTGATGAAAATAAAAAATATGGTTGTTTACAGTTGCTGAGTCCCAAATTAATGACTGTGTACGC
The DNA here is from genome assembly GCF_018139145.2 of Gymnogyps californianus. Classification (NCBI taxonomy): domain Eukaryota; kingdom Metazoa; phylum Chordata; class Aves; order Accipitriformes; family Cathartidae; genus Gymnogyps; species Gymnogyps californianus. Next base: position 21,986,050 of record NC_059471.1, read on the forward strand.
TCCAATAGTACCATCTGCCCTGCCTAGACATGAACTGGGCCATAGAAATATAAATCCTATCATCTCATCAGTGGGCAAAACTGATGTCCTGATTTGCTTTGTAGCCTGTAACAGAATGAGGCAGAAATTCAGCAAGCTGTTTGTGAGTAAAGTGCTGGGTGTCTTACAAGGGACTTTAATTAAAAAAAAAAAAGGGGGGGGGGGGGGGGTCCAGTAGGAAGAAGGTACAAGATTTAACTCTCGCCTCTGGTTGTCAGGGATCTCTCTACATAGCTGTCCTGGTTTCAGCTGGGATAGAGTTAATTTTCTTCCTAGTAGCTGGTATAGTGCAGTGTTTTGGATTTAGTATGAGAATAATGTTGATAACACACTGATGTTTTCAGTTGTAGCTAAGTAGTGTTTATACTAAGTCAAGGATTTTTCAGCTTCTCATGCCCAGCCAGCAAGAAGGCTGGAGGGGCACCAGAAGCTGGGAGGGGACACAGCCAGGACAGCTGACCCAAACTGGCCAAAGGAATATTCCATACCATATGACGTCATGGCCAGTATATAAACTGGGGGCAGTTGGCTGGGAGGGGTGGATCGCTGCTCAGAAACTAACTGGGCATCGGTCAGCGAGTGGTGAGCAATTGCATTGTGCATCACTTGTTTTGTGTATTCTAATTCTTTTAGTATTATTATTGTCATTTTATTATTGTTGTTGTTGTTGTTGTTGTTATTATTATCATTATCGTTATTTTCCTTCCTTTCTATCCTATTAAACTGTCTTTATCTGAACCCACAAGTTTTGGTTTTTTTGGTTTGTTTTTTTTTTTCTAATTCTCTCCTCCATCCCACTGGGTGGGGGGAGTGCACAAGCGGCTGCATGGTGCTTAGTTGCTGGCTGGGGTTAAACCACAACAATAGGAGATGGCACTGATAGCCTGATAAAAGAGTTTAATGTCTCTTTAAACAACAGCAATCATAGCAGGAATGGCCAGTACACAGAGCCTGGGAACCTGGCTGTCTAATGAACCAAAAACTACCAAAAGGAGTACTAAATTATTTAAATCCCGTGCTATTTAGCACTAACACAAAATTGCACTGTCTCAACAAAATCCTATCATCAGACCTATTATTGCAGCTATTTTATTCCCATCTTTCTCTCTTCGGGGTTTTGGCACAAAGCCCTCAAAGAAAATCATTTAGGTAATCAGCAGACAGGCCAAAACTTCAACAAAACCATCCAGCGTTGAGGACTGCAGAATCTTCTTCTTTGGAGCCCTGGAGGAACAGTCTTTCTTGATGCTGAAAGTTTAGGATTGTTGAGGTCTTTCCTGCAGTTCAGGCTTGGAACACTTACTGCTCTCTCCCATGCCATGCCAGACGCAGTCCTTTGCACCTAACTCAAACTCCTATCAGAACCAATGTGGGTGAGCACACTTAAGGGAGATGGCATGGAGTCAGTGATGGAAATGAATAGCGATTTAAATAGCAGGTGCGTCTACTGTGAGACAAAATAGACTTCCTTGTCAGCTGCTTTCAATGGAGATCCTGCAACTAAAGAGACCTTCTCGGATCTACTGTAGGATCTGGGATTTTACAGATCTCCTATGAGATACTCTGTCAGAAGAAAGGGAATGGTAACGGGGAGATGCTGTGTATGGAAGATGCTGCGTACATAGTCCCAGCTACGAGAGACCCGTGATAGAAGGGCTCCCTGGCATGCATTTAGGGAAAGCATCATCTGTGTTATTGGGCAATTTTAGGCTGACAGCATACATTACAACTCACAGTAGGAAGCCCTTGATAAACTGGCATTAGGAAGGTTGGGAGACATGTGCCGTCCTACCTCCTGAGTAGGTAATGTATAAAACTCCCTTGTGGTTTGATCGCCAGCTGTATCCAAAGGCTGTCCATATTCCAGAGTGAAAAAATTCCACTGACTGGAATTCAGGATGTCAGAAAATATAGTCCAGGCAGCAGGACACTCTCAGAGTTTATATCTCTTTCTGCACACAGTCACATTAAAAAAAATTGAAAGGCAGAGGTTCTCTACTTATGTATGGTTTGTAGGGACATACGCATTTTCTTTTACCAGTTCGGACTACTCCCTCGGACTGTCATGGTTGTGCTGCTTGTAGTGACTTCATGTTGTCCTCTTTTGGCTTCCAGAGAAACTGATTTATTTTGTTCCTGTTGGCAGGACATTTAGGGATACTGACTTCCTCCTTCCCCCTCTGCCACTATGCTCTTCCATTATTTTACAGTTCTCATGTTACTGCCTTTATGCACTTTTTGCTATTTTCCAAAACAATTATTGGTCATTTCTGAGTAAGAAATTAATCTGAAATGCAAATGACAGCAGACATCACAGATCATCCCAATCCTAGCATGGTAAAAAGGACGTACTGGAATACACTGCATTTGATGGCTGTTACTGTTCAATCAAAATCAGATATTGAGTGTGGGTGCTATTTTACAATCTGCTCCTGGAAAGATCAGTGTATACAGTCTATTTTCTGCCCATGAAGTTCCTGGTTCTACTTAGTGTTTAAACACACAGACCTAGAAGCAAATTCCTGTTTAAAAGTTCAGATCCTCCTATTCCAGATTATTATTTTATAGTCCTTTACATATACTGATCAAATTCAGTTATGAGATCAAGCTAGATTTCTTTCCCAGCGCTCCTTCTGGAAAGCTATTCTGAACAGTTGTCTGATATTTAGAAATATGCTTATTACTTTCAGACTAAATGTCTGTGAAAGTTTGTTCTTGCACCAGCACTATCCTCTAGTTGAAATAGTTTTTCTCTCTCTTGACTCTACGTACAGAAACTTAACTGTTTAGATGACAGCTAGGCTGACAGAGACTTGCGTTTGGTAGCTGGTAAGTAAAATACCAAAATATTGTGAAGCTCACAATAAATATAGAAGTATTGGCCAAACTGAAATGACATACTCTGTCCTGAAGAGCTTCATCACAATCAAAACATCAACTATAGTGGCCCCTTCAGTAATGTGGATCTATATGGTATGTTACGAGATTACATTGCCCTCACCCTCTCCAGAAAATGTATTTTTTATTCTTCCTATTATAGGGGCTTGACACTATATATAAAAACCTGAAATGATGTCCAACTCCGGTTTCTCAAGATGGAACATATCTAAAATAACTCCAAAATAATGAGTTCCTTTGCACATTTGCATGTTAATAAATTTACCAATAACTGCACTTTCCTGAAGTGTCTTAATTTGGGACCCCAACCCCCAAAATCTTTTTGCTTTTTCTGTAAGAAATCAACTCTTTCTCCTCAAATCTTTCCGATCTTTCTAGCCACTCCTTTCTCTTTCTGAAGACTGATCACCTCCTTTTGTTACTCTAATGAAGATTTGTAGGGTTTAAAATCTTTTGAAAGATCGGATAAGCAAATTTCAGATTTGTAAATAAAATTACTTTCATCAAAAACAGAGGGTAAGAACCTTTTTACTTACTGAAGATTGTGGGAAAACTTCAGCAAGGGTCAGGATTTTAGTTAAGGAGTGAAGAGTGAATAGTCCCTGCTCTTCAGGCAGTGCAGGATTAGGATGAGTTTGACTGGGGGCAAGGAGGGAGAAGGATAGCACTCTCTCCTCTTGTCTGTCTGGTAAGCTCTTATGAAAGCTCTTTTTTCCCCCTACGACCAGGCAGACAAATGGCACAAGGATGGCTTCCAGATGCAGACTTGCATTAGTGAAACTCCGGGAACAAGATTTGACTGTTAATCTGTAAAGCAGGACTGGTCCTCTCCCCAGTCTGGGGAGCACCCACATACCTTAATTCCCCTGTCTTTCTGTCCCTCTTCAAAACAAGGCACCAGGATTGAGGTCAATGTATTTCAGTTCAGTAGCCACGGGACCACTGAAGCAGGAACTATGCTGAGCCTTCCCAGTGAAGCAGAAATGTTGAGTAAATGACAACTGGATTTCAGTTTAAAGCTTCCAGGTTAAGTCCTGATTCCCATCTGTGTAACTGATATGACAAATGCAGATGTAGCCTCCGTATCTGTTTCAGAGTTATGATGGCTGCTGTTGACTTTGCACATATTTTTTCAGCATCTTTTGTCTCCCATTTACAAATAAACTGCATCTATTAAGTTAAGGTGATGTTTGCTTAGAGTATTTAAAGGCACACAAAAGCCTGGGGTATTTGTTTCATATATCCTTTCTACAAGCATCGGGTTGAATGTTCCTAGATCTCACAGGCACAGGATGTTAGATTGCCTTCACTGTGCTTTGTATGAATAGGCAGAACAGTGCTGGGTCAGCAGGAGATAACACCTGAGCCCTCCTTCTATTCAAAGTAGCAAATTAGTCAGGGTGGTGGTATTGTAAGGAGATAAACACTTTTGCTTTCACTCTTTATGACTACCTACTTATTTAATGAAATCAAATAAATGGGTTTGGTCATCTGCATTCGAGAGATTAGGAATTAAAAATCAGGACCTTCCAGTCAGTTTTAAACAAGATGTAAGGCTGCTTTCTCTCCCTTATAGAACCTATACACTAATTTCAGTTGTGTTAATCCTGATTTACGACACTCTGAAAGAAGGTAGGTTCATCAGACCAAACACTTGGCTAAAACAAACTGACATACTTTGTTGGATCTGTTATGAATTACAAGTCTGACCCAATCATGGCTCTTCCATTTTAGTCAAGTGGAAGACAAGTTCTCCTTTATTTGCACTTTGCACTGATGCCCTAGTGCAACAATTTCCAAGTTGTTAATTAGAACTAAAAATAATAAAAATATCCTATGTGAGGGTGGAAAGCAGTGGAAATATATTAAAAAATCCACAGTATGTCTTGTGATTCTTCATCACAACATGAAGGCATTGAGACAAATTTACTGACGCATGTTCTTTCTCATTTAAACTGGTTTTAGTGCTCGCTGCAAGGATACTACATTGTTAAGAAACACCTCTAGCTGTCTGGAAAACCTCCTCTGAATGTCATATACATGTATGTGGCATTCTAACTATATGGATTATGTTGCTTCTCTGAGGAGTGCAAATAGGTAGTTTGATTGGGTCACTCATTAAAATCTCTATCATGTCAGCTTTGCCTTATCATGCCTTGGCTTGAAATACAAAACTTAGCATCTTCTGTTTTCAGGTGTGCTCGCTCCATTTTAGCTTCCAGTATTCACATTAAAAATGTACAGAATCAAGAAATACTGCCATGGTAAGACATGGGTCTCAACCAGTGGTCTGAGAGCCAGGAGCTTCCAAACAGGCAGGCAGCTATCCGCTCCGCAGGCTGGAAAGGAACTGCCCGGGAACTTTTCTAGCAGCCAGAAATCACGATGAAAAGGTGGCAATAATGCTAATCAAAAATCTGAAAGTTTTCCAAACAAATACTGGAATAACTGTTCGAGTAAGAAGTTTTCAATACTGTTACTTCATTTTTTTATTTTGCATTTAAAAAAAAAATCAAACTTTACACAATTTTACTTTTTTTTCCTCAATCTTCCACCATGTCAACAATCTTTTGCAAGTTATCTTTTGAGTCTACCAGCTGAGAATCAGTTATCTAAAGCTCTCAGATGTCATGCCTTATATACCTGCAACTGCTCCAAAAGCAGTTAGCTTGGCTAGAAAGGATAAGAGACTGAAAGGAAAACATTTGTGTTGATAAAAAGGCAAGCCACACTTAATGGCTGTCCCAGAAGCAGAAAGCTGTTGCTGCAGAGATGTTCAACTGACTTTTCAAAGTCTAATATAGGGCTCTGCTCTACCAGCTATACATACAAGAAAGACTCTGTGATTAACCATCCCTTAAAAGAACCTGCTGGCAATCAGGCTCCACAGATACTGTCTGTAACAGATATTCTGATATTTGTACTACTACAAACTAATTAAAATGTGCCACAATGCAACATGGTACAGGAAAACAAATACAGGAAAACAAATATGAAACAGTAATCTATTATAGTAATAAAGCTAACATAGGCACTTAGAATATTACTTCACAAGTAGCAAATCAGTCCTCTCAGATTCAAGGATTATTTAGAGGGTATACTTGACAGCTCAAAGAAGAATGGTCAAAGGGAAATGAACCAGCTAAGAGTACCACCATGTAGCAAGTCTACAGACTATCACTTGACAAGCTTCCAGAAGAGCAGAAGCAGGTGACATGGTTGTTTATAGGACCCTCAGCAAGTCTTCACTACAATAAAAATGCCTTGTGAATTGGTATCTAATTGGAGAGTGATCAGTTTGAGATGCTGCCATCAATTTTCAGATGATCATCCAAAACACCACGTGGAGTCAATGGGAGCTGCCAGCTTGGAACTTCTTGGGGAGGGAAGAAGAGTTAATTATCAAAAAAAAAAAGGCAATGCTTTAAATCAGCATCATTTCTGAAGCTGTAGATTTCCACATAAAAACCCCCTACAGAGTTGGCAGAGATCAAGACCGTACTCAAACCTTGTGGCAGTGAAAATGCAATACTAAACGACTATTCTTTCTGTCCCCAGTAAGTGCAGTTTCACTGTCTTGGAGATATTCTAGGACCCTGAACAGACATGCAGGTTTCCTTGCAATCATTTTACTGTCAGGTGCTTTAATCCTGCATGGAATTACAACAGCATTACTGCCAAATCACACTAGCAGGGCAGTACTTTTAGGTCTACCCAGAAAATGAGGACACTGACTCACCCAGCACAGGGAAGTACACTAAAAGCAGATACTGCTAGGGAACTAAAATCTGAAACAAAAGTCCTGTGGAAAGAGAGTGGAGCAGACAAGGAATAAAATAGTTCCTATAAATAGATGGTACATGTGTCTGGTTTTAATGGAGTTATGAATATAGTCAAATAGCATAACATAAGAGAGTTCATATATTGGCTATACAGTGGAGAGGAAATTTTTATTTTTATTAAATACATTTCATTTAATTTCATCTTAAAAACTGAAGGTTAGTTAAATCTCTTATCTCTTCAACTAACTCCTAAATAACTGTGTTCCCCATCGTCTCAGTGGTTTGATCTTTAATGGATTTATTCATGATCTCACCTCCCCCATCACAGCAAGGCAAAGAAGTGTTTCTTCTGCCACACTACTTAGGACGTTGTTTATTTATGAAGTTATTCCACAGTAACTGTGCATAGAACATCTTTTTCTAATTCAGTGTCGTAAGCAGATGTATTTTAAATTCCTTCCTATCCTAATGCAAACTAACTCTCACAGCCAGACAAGCTTTAAGTGAGTTACCCAAGACAGCAGAAGTTCCGGTTGTCTTCCAGCTAGCCCCGTCACTGTCACCACCTCACTTTACAGCTGAGCAAGATCTCATGCTGCTTGAGAAGACTCTGCTTTGTGCTACTATAGAAATGTAGTAACGTAAAACATGGGGTTTATTGTGATGAGGTCTTGCTGAAAAGGCATAATTGTCACTCGCGTTTATGGAAATAGGATCGGGCCTTTGATGTGATTGAATAAGCTGCACATTATACTACGTTATGTGCCAGTTAAACATGGATGAAAAGAAACAGGAGCTCCATAACACTTACACGAAATTACCACCACACAGTTTGAGTGTTTGCATAAACACACACGTACTTTAGTCTTCACCTGGAAACATTTCTTATGATAGGGTAGAATTTCTATGTGCCAACACTATGGTTGCAATCATCTTGCTAGATGTTTCTGTAACTCTTGGTAATGTTAATGGGCATTAAATGTATTTGCTGAGGAAGTACACCCCTCTGTTTAGTGCCCACTGTCACTACGCCTGCCAGGTACATTTCTCACAGCAGAACAGGGCTTTTGCTCTTAGTTAAACATTTAAATGTTAATATTTTAGGAATCTGTTAGCTCAGCACTGTGCTGACCCCTTTCATAGGGTTTGTTTGCTTAAAAATGCATTCAGGACAACTGCTGATCTGCCTGCAAAATATGATGTAGATATCCCGTGAGTACAGGTGACTTGAGTGAGCTTCACAGTGAAAGCTTTAGCCTTCACCGTGCTTCTTACACTGTCTGAACCTGACCTTCACAATACCAAAATACACTTTCTTTGAAGCAGCAACAGCGATATGTAAATAGTGCAAAGCTAACTATTTCACCTATAGCTACTGTGCGTTTTACATATATCTATAGGAATTGTCTCTAACCTGTAAATGACTACAGATGAAAGCTTTGAGCAAAATACAAGTGTCTGTGTGCAATTATAACGGCTCCATATGACACTTCCCAACATTTGCAATCATGGTAATGTAATATCACAGCACAAAAATAGGATCTAGCCCAACGAGGTTCTTGCATAGACATTCCTCTGACAAAAGAAAGAGACGGATCCTTTAGAATCAGAAGGGAGGAAGACTCTAAGAGACAGTCGCTGTTCTTAAGACCAAATACACGGCATAAAATATAAGCAAGTATTTCAGGGGAAATGTGGATGGAAAAGGTATAAAAGGAGTATGATTTCATACCATGAAATGATGTTTATATTTCAGCTCCTCATGTCCTGGGAGAAGATTCTGTCACAACCTTTAGACTAAAAATATTTCTTCTTGCTGATGTGCCAGTTGAGCAGTTGAAAAAGACCACAGTAAATGACATAAAGATCATTTGTACCTTTAATCCATTCTAAAGTTGGAATTCGAATTTTTTTGCCCTAAAAATAAAAATTCTATTGTATAATCATCCAGTGTGTTATTGACAGTTGCTTATTTTTAGTGACTTTAAGGAGGCAGGAAGGAGAAGAACAAGTTAGTCTTTGATGTCTGTGGTTCCAACAGTAAAGAGCTGGAGACTTCTTTGAGAATAATTTAAATCTAATCAATTTAGCTCAGCTGGTACAACATTACAGCAATAAAAAGATTTAGTTGTACAAAGCAAAAAAAAAAATCGATTAATGAGCAAATGCATAAAAAAGAAGAGGACTGATCATTTGAGTGACAGGAGGTGACTCGTCATCTCTAAATTCTCCTTTTCACATCATCCGCTTTTCTGTGAAGTCCTTTGTCCTGGTGCTAAGCAGGTTTAAAACTCTACCAAATATACCAATTACATTTTATACTGTATTAGCACATGTGGAAGCCACACTACAAAATGCAGGAGGGTAGAAAATCACAATTGGATCCGACATGGGAAGACATCATTAGACCATCACAGAGGTAGTGTTCTTGACTCAAGAAGAGCATCTATAAGCTCCTGAAATACTTTACAGAGTATGAAAATAAATCTCTGTGACCCAAACTAAAAGCTAATACTTTAAGATTACCAAAACTCCCTCAAAAGTAAACAGGATTAGCAAACAAACTACAAGAGTTTAAAGCAGGAAACATCTTCGCTTCTAAAAAGGAAAGAAGGTAGAATATTCTGATACATAGGTGCCAAGAAAACCGCAGTGGATGAAGACAGGGTTACCTGACCCTAACTAAGCATGACAAAATGGTGACGAGTCCCCCCTCCACGCCATTCAGCTCAGAAAGGTCTTCAGATTTTGCAATGCCACCACACAACCACATCTGAACTGCTTTTCAGCTGACAGTGGCTCGGGCTCCAAATGCAGTTGGGTTTTACAGTTGGGTTCACACAGCCCAGAGCGCCTCGTAAGAACCTGTCCGGTCGATGCAGACAGCAGGTCTGCACACCAAGTCACAGCATGCTGTGAAAAACAGAGTGCTCCTGCCTTTCTGTGTCTGTTCCCTGCTGCTGTTCAAGATCGTACAGGCTGGTAGTGAGCCACATCAGCACTGATCCAGGTGACCATGTAACCATCTGATGGCTACTGTTGATGTAAGCAAGGCAACGGGAATACACAGGAAGGGGGAAGGCAGGACTTTCTCTCTGGGTGGCAGAGAGATTGGCTCCGGTTGTCCTAAGCCACCAGAGTTGCCTCTGGTGTCCTAAGCCAACTACAATCATATCCTTTAATAAGTCTATGTAATAAGTTACACAAACCTCTATTATGTATTTTTATAGGCATTATATATATACACCTATACTAGATATTACTCATTATCCTTCAGAAAAAAATACTCTAAATAGGAAATATATTGTTCAACAACTGAGAAGCAGTGATCTTAATGCTAACCAGCAACCCCCATCTTTCTTCAAAGTATCATCTAATTTGGATTTCACTTATGTGAAATGAAAGGAACATGTACAAGTCTAAAGCTGTGTATAGATAAATCCCAGCTAGAAGATCTGGGTGCCTCAGGCACACAGAGCATGACTGAGGTGCAACTTAACCACCTAGATCCACAAGTATGATTTACAAAAGCTGAAGCTTAAACTCCTTATGTATCCCATGTTCAAGCTAAACATTCTCCAAGTGCCAAGCATTCAGCATCTGAAGGGCTGGTTATGGGTAAGGGCACCTAGGCTTGGATTCCAAACGTTAGGTCAGAAACAGATCTGCCAAACTGCAGCTCTGGGAAAGGAGCCTCCCTGTCACAGGACAGGATTTCGGATTGGACTGCTGAAGTGGACACAACCCCAAGCACTCGAGAGTGGAATCTGCTTAACTGCAACTGTTTCATCTGAATGGCTTACGCTGAAGATAAGTAAAGCTGGTAATGTGCTAAATCCTACTCTGAAACCTTACCATTTCCTATGAGCTAGCATTACACACCTCTTTGCTTAGCATCCTGCTTACTTCAGCAGCTATGCAGAGGTCCCTCAGGTTCTCTCCTTATCAGCAAGTAGTGAGGCCAAACAGGGGAATATTAGGAGAGTGACCAGGTTGTGCAGAGCAGCCAAAGGGAAGATGGCTTCTTCAAACTAGCTGTGGTCTGGTTCCATGGGGTGAACAGCCACGAGTGGCTGGAGGACATATTTCAGTTCAGTGTCATCCAAAAGCAATCCAGCAAATGCTCACCAAGGTGCTCTGAGATTTAACCCAAAGTAGAGCTGATCAGGAAATGTGCTTCAAAAGCACATTCCTTATTCAAATAAAAAGTGCTGAAGCAGCATCATACTGCACCCTTACTCACTGCACAGACTGTACTAGGCACCTAAATATTTTGCACAGGAACAGGTGTTAGCCTTTTCCTGGACCTGTCTGTAAGTCACAGACAATATCACTGAGGCTTCAGCTACCCCTAAGTAAAACAGATAGCACAAGTGAATTCTGAATGCAACTTGGTCCTACAGAAGTCAGTGGAGGTCCTTTGGGACCAGAATTACACCTTCAGATTATTCCATTTTTGTCTATTTTCTTACGAACAAGTTGGAAAGCATTTTCCTAAATGAACCTCTTGAGAAACCTTATAATTTACCTCTCTGTGAGCTCACAGCAGTTCCCAGTGCTCTCCCCACTCCTAACCACAGGTCAGAGGCCTCTAACCAGGCTGGTGGGGTGCGGGGCACCCCTGCCTCCCCTCCACCAGCGGTATTACCCTCTGATCAGATGCGCACCAAGGAATTTTCCTGTCAAAAACTATCAGAACCAAGAGAAAGAAGGGGGACAACGCCTTACCCCCTCAGCAGTGCTATCACGAGAAGGCAGCACCTAGGCCGTCTGTTGGAGGTTGTCCACCACCTGCCCTGACTCCGGCGGCTCAGGGAAAGGGTTGGCAATGCCTGTGCAGCAGTGGGCCAGGGTGGCACGACCTGTGGTGTGTGGGGCCCTATTGGCTGGGTGCCCTGTGGGGTGTGGGTGCTCTGGGGGCCCCGTGGGGTGGGTGCCCAGTGGGATGCAAGGGCCCTGTGGGGTGCAGTGACTGGGGGGCTGGGGAGTGGGGAGGCCCAGAGGGTTGCAGTGCAGGGGCCGGGATGCGGAGGCGGGGGCAGGGTGCCCGGTGCCGATGGGGCGCGGGGCCGGGCGGGCAGCGCTGCCCTGCCCCGCCGCGGCCCGGCGATCCCTGGAGGCCGCGGCGCCTCCTCCCCGCACAGAGACCCCGAGGGCGGGGGCAGCACTGCGGGCTTCCCGGCGCCGCCGCCGCTGCAGCCGCAAAACATCCCGGCGAAGGCGGCGGCGGCGGAGGAGGAGGGGCGCGGGCGGTACGGCGGCGGGGCCGGGCGGCCGGGCCATGGAGGCGCCGTCTCCCTTCCCCTCGCGCTCCTTCCTCCGCCGCGGCGCCTCCTCCCCCCGCCGCTCCCTCCCGCCTCGCCTCGCCTCGCCCTTTCCTCACCAGCCGAGGAGTGGATCTTGGAGGATTTCCGCTGCAGGGACATCCTCAGCGCCGTGTCCAGGCCGGCCCTGTTCGGCATGCTGCGGCCGGGGCGGCAGGCGAACCCCGCGGCCGGCTAGGACGGCGGCGGCGGCGGCGGCGGCGGCGGCGGCGGGCTGGCCATGGGCCCCCCCTCACGCAGACGCCGCGCTGCGGCGGCGGCCGCTGGCACCGCCGCGGCCTGGCTGCGGGGGCGGGCGAGGCGCTAAGCCGTCGCCGGGCTCGGCTCCCCGCGGGGGGCCGGGAGGTGCCCTCCTGAGGAGGGGGCTCGGCGCCGCAGCAGGTGCTGCGCCCTCCTCCACCCCCTCCCTCAGGGCCGGGGCCAAAGGCAACCCCTCCGGGAACGGGGGCTGCCTCTCCTCCCCCGCCCGGTACGGGAGAGGGGAGGGCCGGCCGCGGCGCGGGACCGCGGCTCGCCGCTGCAGCCCCCGCCGACCCTACGCCCCGGGGACACCGGCCTGAGGGGCCGGTGCGGCCCGACGGCCCCGGGCGCCTACCGGGCTCCTCCGCTAACGCCACCGGGGACAAGGCGGGGTGCAGAGCCGAGTCCTGACCGTCTCCTCACCGCCGCTTACGGAAACAACGGCTTCGCGGGGAGCAGAGTGAACGGCCCGGCCCGGCCCGGCGTTGTTGTCCCGTTTTGTAGGTTATAAACGGAGTCGGTCTGGTTCCCTACTGCCTCACATCCCTGCAGCCATCTGTACCTCAGCAAAGCGCTACTCTTCTGGTAACACAGCCTCTCGCAACTCCATGTACCCAGTGTGAATCATTACATAAGATACGATAAAGTCAGGGCCTGGGGTTTTTTTTGAGGCGTCTGTCTGAAACTAGTATTTTACTGACATTTTAGATACATAAAGCATCGCAACAAAGCCCCTGCTGCGATCAGGATCCCTAACCGGGCTTCTTTGTTCCAGTTACAAGGGCATCTTTCATCACTGTGGCATGCTGCCAGCCTCTTCACAAAAGATATCGTTCCTTCTCAACTTAAAATATCTGGTAAATCAAGTATAAAAAAAGAAATAGAGGAAATATTAATCAATATACCACTTAACTCTTACAGCGCATAGCCTTTCTGTGCAAAACATTTGCAACCATGAGAATTTACCTACCAAGGACAGGCAAAGAAGGAATGAAATTGAAGGGCAAAAAATTAACTAAAAAGAAGCCTCTCAATCTTTACAGATGCTGGTCTCCGTCAGGCATAGCTAGCAGTGGTTGCCATATCTTAAGGGGTTGCCTTCTCTACTAGGTGAGCTTCGAGGTAGGGTGATTTAAATGAGGCAGAAGCTCCCGTGGGATGAGGATGTATTGAGTTCCTTGGAAAGACCTACTGCATAAGAAATGGTCCCCAGTACCTTGAAGGTCTGTGAAAAATGGCCCTAAATCTGTATCTAAACCACTTTACCATACGGAGTTGGCTAGCATACGCGATGGGGAATTTGGGTGTTATTTCAAAGATAGTAAATAATGCTAAACCGCTGAATCTCGCTGTACTTTGGTGTCCTCACATATAATATGGAAACTGATGCTTTCCAACTACAACGTCACAAAAAGTTGCTAATAGAAATTTTGTTGACAAATCTCTTTGCACTTCGTAAATGCAAAGTAGTATAGAACTGCAGCATTTTATGCTGACTTCACAGAGTGCGTCATAGTCCACCTGGAGACGTTTGCTTTGGGACACGACTGCTGCAGACACATATTTCTTGGCCTGTGAGAAGCTTTTACTCTTGTGGATTTTATCACTCTGGGAGAAGGCTGGCCCAAGAGCTTTTGTGAATGAAATCATCCAGTAAGGGCAATGCCAAATGCTGGCGTTCCTGCATGCCTTTCCCATTTTAAGCCCATGACATGGAGCTGGTTATTTTCATGAACATGATTTTCTGCATCAGCTTACTATTTCGCCTCTCCACAAATTATTTTCTGTTGTGGTCAGTGTTTTTGCACCAGTAGGAATTGCCTGGAGAACAGAAAATCAATTGACATATGTTGTTAGCTGGTAGACAAAATAAAGTGAAGTTTGCTTTGGGTTCAAGCTGTCAGATCAAAGTCAAGGAAAGTGCTCCAAAAAAGGACCAAAAAAGAATGGCAGCTCCTGGTTTCATGTTTACCTTTTCTTCAGAAATTAACCCTCAGGTGAACTGATGTTTACAGTACACTAAAAGTATTGTCGATTCTAAGCCGTCATCCCTGTCAGCTGCAAGCCCAAGTAGCAGCTAAATGCATTTGTTCCTTCTCGTGCGCTGCACTTGCTTTCACCTCTGCGCCCTCAGTGTTCTCGAAGAGTGCTCCAGCTAACACGCCATCTGGCTTGCATCTACGCAGGGCTACTCAGTCACGTAAACTTGACTACTCGAGCTCCTCAAAGAGATTTAATTACCCAACCCACACTTATCTCAACAAGCCTGAGATGTATCCCTGTGGAAGGCAGATCCCTGAGCATTAGCAACCAGGCATTTCAGTGATGCTTAATGGAAGAAAGAAAAAACATCTTTGCCCCTGCATAGACTGTGAGCATCAGAGGACCTGCCTGCAACATCTGCCTCCAGTCACAAGTTGATATAATCATACACTGCAGTCTAACAGGAAGTCAAGGGGAGAAAGTGGACTGCAAAAGTGTCTAAGGAGACCGAGTGTGCAGGATAATCTCAGTAACTGAGAAAGAACCTGAGTCCTGCTCAGCAGGCTTAAGAGTAGAGGTAAGTAGAGGCAGTCCGAAACCAAGACAGGCCCGCAGGAAAGCCAAGTGTGCAGTCCGGAGGTGAACATGAGTTGGTTGTGTTTCTGAAAGCTCACGTGCACTAGTAACCAGCTGACAAGTAGCAGCTTAGCCCTGAGTTTTGAGAAAAGAAACAGACTGTTCAGCTGTGCAGGACTCACCTTTGTCATTTTGTTATGCAACGCCTGTCTTTGTCATAGCACTGATGTGCGCTAAATTGTATATTATCAGATCATGAGTCATGGCAGTGTGATTCCCTGGGGTCTGTCATAATGGCTCCATGGTTTGAATGATGTACCAAAAAACAGGAGTTGGTATTTTTCAAATTACAATGTGCTCACTCTTCTAGTATTTATAGCAATGTACTTTCAAAGAGCTCAATATGCATAATAATTATTTCAATGTAATAAATAAAGCAAAGGCAGGAAGAATGGTCCTGTGGTTAATGTGCCAGGCTGGGAGACAGGATATCTTTATTCTATTTCTGACTGTGCCAGATACCGTCTGCGACCTCGGAGAGATTGTTGAGCCCAAATTTCCAAAAGATGCATCCTTTGCTCCAATTACTAATGTTATGAACAGAGTTTGGTTCTGAAAAAAAAAGAAACACATCTTACTCAGAATTTATTATTAGTATAGCAGAAAACTTAACAGTCTAATCAAAGAACTATTAGGTGAGAGCTAATTATTACAGAAAAAGAAAGAAAAAAAGAAAGAAATTAAAGAGTGCTACTACAAAAAAAAAATCAGAAATAATAATGTAGTTCTTTTTTTTGTAGAAACACTCTTCCTGTCTGTCCTTTTTTTGGTGTTGTGCTTACCCTTCTGCTGCCCCTCTGGGACCTAGGATTGACAGTGCCAGTCTTTCTCACGCAGTGGGTGTCCGGGCTGCAGCTGGTCATCGGTGTCTTCCCAACAAGTTCTTTGCTGAGAAAAGCAAAGAACTATTATGGGGCTATTTTTATATGTTTTTTAACATGCCTTTACACCTTGCTCTTTCTTAATTTGTCTACAGCTCCATGGTACATCCAGTTTTACTATACGTGATGCCATTTATGTATGTTACATACTTGTTCTTTGTTCTTTTTGTTATCCCTAAACCAGCTTTGCCCAGCTCCCAGGTCTGCACTGCTTTAGCTGACTACTGGAGAGCTCTTTATAGCCCTGAGTTCTCCAGTGCCAAGGCTGTGCCCCTTTTTTTATCATACTATGCCTCCTCTACAGTGTCCTGTGTCCCCACTTTCAGGGGACTCTGCTGTCATACCAGGCCTGTATTCCTCTACGCTACATCATTATGTTAGTGATAAATATCTCATTCTACACAGTATAATTTCTTGTCACTCTCCATATAAAAGCTACAGTTGTACCATACAAAGTTAAGCAGAAGTAAAACAGTCAGGCATAGCCACCTGCTCATTAGAGATATTGCTGTTACAGCTTAAGAAAGTAAAAAGAAAGCCACAGCCAGGTCAAGAAAAGCTCAGACAAAACCAGTCTCAGTCCTGAGGCCTTGAAAAGTCAGTACAAAGCCTGTGGCCTCCTACTAGCAATGGAGTTATTGGGTTACAGGACTAGAGTAATCGCATGCAAGTTCTGCTGGTTTAACTCTGCTGTCCTAAAAAAACCCACAACAGACTGTCTTGGTCTTAAACCAAATCTTTGCGCTGTGGTGCTTTGCCCTTGTTTACATGCATAGGATCAAAACCAGCATGATGCAAATTCTATGCTGAGACACATGTGAGGTATCTGTCGCTCATCATGACATTCTAAAAAAGGTCAAAAAGCCAGCGCTTGTTGTTTCTAGATTCATAAAGCAAGCTACTTCCAGATCCAGAAAGTGTGCTTAGCATGACTCAATTTATGAAAATACATGAAATCATTTATGGATCTTCTTCGCAGAGATGCTGTATCTCTATAGACTGATATGGGATGTGACCATTAATACATGAACATGTATTAATGCATGCATGGCCCACCTGTAAACTCTTAAAGGATCTGGTAGTCTCCTATACTTTCTAGTGCAGAAGGGGCTTCACTCAACAGTACACTGCTCTTACAGTTAACCATAGCCCACAGATTTAACCTGAAGGTGGAAAAAAATTATGATGAATTGCACATGCAATGGGTGCATGGGAGAGGGGTGGCAGGGTGGAGGAAGGGTAAACCATTACCTATCAGTGCAATGGTGGAAAAAAAGGTCAAAGATTTGGAAATGTAGGCATCTTCATTTTTCAAGTCCCATTCAAAGCTCATTCAAGGCTATACAGCTCTTTCCTCTTATTTCCAGTGGAAATTTCCCATCCAATGGAAAATAATCAGCGCCAGGCACGTCAAGGTTTTCCAGATGACTTTTGAATAATGACACATGTAAATAAAATTATAGTGAGTAGAATAATCACATTGATACGTTGGAAACTGAAGTTGGTACTCATTTTGTAGCAGGAGGTGATCTGTGATTTGCCTGAAAAAATCTGAGCAACTGCAAAATACTGAGACCTTTCTATATTAACACTAACAAAACCAGTGAAACTAAATAAAGAAAAATAATGTCATTTTTTCTAGTATACCCAAGACTAAGTCGTTATTATAACAACTGTTGGGGCTTCTTCATACCTGCAAGTTAATTCAGGAAACAAACATCAGTGTTATTACTTTACCAGAATAACTCCAAGTTTGTATGCTTTTAAACATATGTTCAAAATACAGTAAGCTAAATCGGAACAAGTCATTTTTATTCCATGATAATAGTGTCCACAGAAGGAATTCATCAGGCTGGCAACTGATGGAAAACTGTGTGTAGAACAACCCTTACAAACGCTTTGCACAGAAAGGACATATGGTATAGGAGACCATAATTTAGACATTCCCTCAATTTATACTGAGCCAAGTTAGTAATTAACTAGTAATGAAGAAAAAATTGTATTCTTAAGCAAAGAAGAATAATACTGAAGAAATTAAAAACTTAATGAAGAAATGTTTAAGATGAGATTCATTTCCAGAATGTAAATAGATCTCAAAATGCAAGAGGTGTATTTTACTAGTTTTCACTCACTTCCTTGTCCCACAGCTAGGCTGCTAGCTAATGTGAGTCCAATATTCTCTGGCTTTGTAATCAATGAGATCGGTGCAAAGGGAATCCAAGGCATGCATATAATACTGCCATACTGATTTGATGGCACTCACTTTGTACTGTTGTAGAAAAATGCGGAAAAGCGAAAGTTGGTCCCAGTCAGATGTGTTCAGAAAGAATGAAAAGAAGCTTGAGAGAACTGACACACTTGTTAAGATGAAACCATACTCTGCAGCAAGTGTGTAAATGTTCCAAAATATGTTTTGAACCAGCTATTATGGCCAGGGCATCATTTGTTTGGAAAGAGAGTTCAGTATATAGTATGTTTGTGACTTAAACATTATTTAAAATATTTAGATACCAGAAAAATTAAAATGTCATGTATAACATAGAATAAGTAAAAAATAATTTTAAAACCACTGAAATATAGTTTAATATAACAAAGAAGCATTTTGCATCCTCTAGGAACCAGAACTCGGGGCACTCCTTGTTTGCAGCGTTTTGGCTGACTAGGACAAAAGGCATGTTGCTCGCTGCCCTTCTGCTATTCAGGAAACATGTCCAACTCATCGTGCCCTGCAAACTGAGGTTTCTTCCATTGCTGAGAGCCGTTTCTGCAGGCTGGAAACCCGCTTCTTAGACACCGGTCTCCAGGCAGCTTACGGAGAGGCAGTATCACCACCCCCATTTCCCCAGGCCAGAGGAGACATAGAGAGAGACGGTGACTTCGGTTGGGCTATCTGGAAAAACAGAGCCCTAACAGGGAACCCAGATGACCTGAGCACAGGGCCACCGTGCCTCTGCCGTGGGGAACGCCTTGTTACCGCCGCTGGCAAACGGCAACAGGCCCCGTGGGCGCTGGCGGGCAGCGGCGGCGGGCAGAGGCGGCGGGCAGAGGCGGCGGGCAGAGGCGGCGGAGCTCCGGCGCCGCTCCAGCACCTCGGAGAGCTCCCGCCGGCCGCGCCGGGGCGGGGGCCGGGGCCTGGTGGCCGGGGCCGGGGCTCCGCGTCTCGGCGCGCTGCCTCCTCCCGCCGAGGGGCCGGGGAGGACGCGCAAGCTGCGGCTGGGGTTTTATCCCTACTCGCGCCTCTGGTTTGCAGGGGAAGGACGGCGAAACGCTCCCGCCGGGGCTCTGCCCGCTGGGCAGCGGGAAGCGCTCGGCAGCTGCCGGCGTTTGGCCGCCTTGTGTCGGTACGACGTCGCTGGCCGTACGGCGTGCGAGGGCTTGAGGACACTGCGTGCTAAAGGGCACAAGGAACCATGTAACAGCCTGAAAGCTGTGCCAGTAAAATGTCAGTCAATTAATTTTGCAGTTGGCTTTGCTTAGTTTTATTTAAAATGTAGTTAATTAATTTTATTTCAAAATTAGCATTCATTTAAGGTGCTGTTCATCATATTAGTATTTCCACGCCCAGCGAAACAAAGCGTGCTGTGTAATGTCAAAGTAGCCTCTGCCTTCCCCTCCTTCACACGGCAGCGCTGGCCCGGCCCTGCCCTGCAGGGCGCGGGGATCAGCAGAGCAGGAAGGGAAACCTTTTTCCCCAAATCTTTATTTTTTGCCCCCCGTTTTAGAAGAAGTTGCGGCTCGGAGGGAGGAGCAGCGCGTCTCCCCTCGCTCCCCGGGGCTCACGGTGCACCCCGCACCCCCCCAGTGCCGTGTTGCCAGGTCACCTTCCCCTTTTGAGGCAGGTCCGTACTTCAGGGAGCACCGCCAAGTCAGCACTTGCTCCTTGTTGTCTGGCGCCCTCTCCTGCTGTGCGACACGTCTTCGTCTTGGAAGCTGAAGGTTGAATCTGAATTAAGCAGGTCCAGGCAGCGCAGAGGGATGAGCCCTGGGCTGCTGCGGGACCCTGCGCGCTGGGGCTCCGGCCAGGCTTTTGGTCTCAGCATGCTTCTGTCCCAAACAGTCCGTCTCATTCAAATTGTTCTGCCTCCCCCGCTTCTGCCACCATCAAAGTTAGAATGAATCGCATCACGGTACTTTCTGGGGTTTTGGGTGTCCCAAATTGCGTTGCTCTCAGGGGCATCTCACAACCTGGTTCATAAGGTGAGGCAGGAAAGGAGCCATAACTTCATTCATGTGATGGGCCAGAGCACAGTATGGATGCAGGGGAATAATGTGAACTGAGTGACTGAAATCAGCTGGGAGGCCAGAATCATTGTCTGAGATTCATGTACAAGGGAAAAAAAAATTTTGAGTTTGTGGACTTGGAGATGCCTTAAAAAAATAAGGGGCTAAATTTTAGAAACCTTTTGCTGAAATAACCCCAAACTTCGGTTTTTACTTCAATCTCACATTGAACAGAAAATTTCAAGAAAAACAAACTAAGCAGATGGAATTTAAAGAGTCTAAATAGGAAAAAGGTTTCAGCTGTCATGATACTGGGGATAGCCCCCAACCATAGTGTCTATACAATGCTAAAGTAGCCCAACAGAAGGACCTGAATCCAGACATGCAATAATTCTAACTTAATCATTACACTATGATGCTTATATTTTTTCCTTATTAATATATGCTTTTTCCTACAGAACTCAATTTATGTATGTATATATATGTGTGTGTGTGTGTGTGTACACAGAGACGTAACCTACAGTGCTAGGCAAGGAATAATATGATTCTTTACTCTCACTGTGTGCACCTTGAAGTTAACTGCTACACATACACACAGTAACTATACAGTAACTGTATGCTCATACACATATTGGCATTTCCTGTTCTTTCAGTGTTTGTATGTACGAATGGAATAAACTGCATGCAAAGTGTGTTTAAGAATCAGTAAAAGGAATAGTACTGGCAACCAAAGTGCTCTATTCATGCATCACTCAGATAAGAGCAAGACCTCTGTATTAAAATAGCAACATGGTATGCTTTCCTGAGCATGCATGCTTGAAGGTAAAGGGATGAGCCATTATTAATGTAGCTCAAAGCTGTGTGAACTGCAAAAATAGCTCACAGGCCGTGTAAGGTATGTCAAATGTTCAGCACAGCTGAACCAATGTTGCGTAAGGAAATACATTATAATGGAACTGGCCTAGATGAAGGCTTAATACTAAAGATGAGACAGAAAGGTTCAAGATAAAAATTAAAGTGCCTTTCTTGGAAGTAGAAGTATATAGAGATATTCAAGATAAAAATTAAAGTGCTTTTCTTGGAAGTAGAAGTATATAGAGATAGTATATACTATAGTATATAGAAGATATACTATCTCTGTCCCACTTTACTCAGGACAAGAACCCCAACTGTGGGTTATAAACGCCTGAAGTTAGGCCTTTATAAAGGACTGCTTAAAATAATGGGACAAAGTGATCCTACATATCCCATTATAGCTGTTCAATCTGTGGAAGAAAATCAAAGCTGTGTTTGTTTTGGTTTATTGTGTATATGTTTCATTTTTGCACTTCAGGCAATTTACATTACACTAAAGATAAATTTAGTGGTGGGATAAACACCTTCTGGAATAAGTGTGAATGCCAAGGAGCAACTTGCACTGAGCTGGTATTTGGTGAACCTGCTCCAGGTCTCGTTTACACTAGTCAAAGTCCAGTGTAAGCCCAGGGAAAGAAAGGAAATGGGAGAAATTTGCTTTGAGGTACCTTGTGCCCCCAAAAGGTGGGCTAACCCCATTCCTGCTCTAAACGAGAGCAGGCTGAGGGAAGGCTGCAGGATGCTGGGCAGTACTTGCCTGTTGTTGATGGTTTCTGTGTACAGGCTGAAATCAGATTAGCCGCACAGCATCTCAGGAGGGCAAATGATACATTTCATTTTAAAGACTCATCTCTGAGTGCTGCACTGTTAGTGTGCCCATTTCTTTTGTTGTGTGTGCTGCTCTGATCAAAGCTGGGTATGCACAGCTCCATAGTTATAACCCCAGTATATGACTGGATAACGATAATGTAACGATAATTTCTGCCTTTTGTCCCCTCTCTCCCTTAAAATCCTGCAGACTGCACCGATGTATGGTCAGTGCACTCAAAAGGAGAGTCAAGTCTCAAAGCCTTTTCAGGAACTGGTAAATCCTACAACCCCTCAATCAACTTAATGTCAGTGTCTCTTTTCAGGAATGTATATTGAAAGAAATACTCCTTAAATTCTGATGGGATGAAGAAACTGGCAAGAATACTTGCTGTCATTTGTGAAATGATAATCCAGAAATCTCCTGGACTGTTTGTGCCCCACTGCGTGGTTCTTCCAGCAGATATCAGGGTGGTTAAAGTCCCCCATGAGGACCAGGGCCTGTGAACGTGAGGCTTCTTCCAGTTGTCTGAGGAGGGTCCCATCTACTTCTTTTTCCTGATCAGGTGGTCTATAGCAGAAACCTACTACAACATCGACCATGTTGGTCTGCCCACTAGTCATGACCCATAGGCTCTCAGCTGGCTCCTCATCCATCCCAAGACAGAGCTCATGCATTTCCACTGCTCCTGCACACGAAGGGCAGCTTCTCCCCATCACTGTCCTGGGCTGTCCTTCCTAAGAAGGAGCCTGTATCCATCCATTGCAGCACTCCAGCTGTGTGAGCTATCCCACCATGTCTCTGTGATCCTGATGAGATCATAGCCTCGTGACTGCACACAGGCCTCTAACTCCTCCTGCTTGTTCCCCATGCTGCGTGCACTGGTCTACAGGCACTTGAGATGCTGATTTCCCAGAGAAGGCAAGACATCTGTCCCCACCATGCTGGCCTGTAGGCCCTTCCTTATTTGTGTGCACACACCTGAAGTGACCCCACTTCAACTCTCTTCTGTTGATTAAGAGGTTTCTCCTGTCCACATCACCCTGCACACTCTGCTTATCAACTTGGTCCACCGCTTCCTCACTTGGTTGTGGGTTGTCATGTCCCTCCCCACATCATTCCTAGTTGGCCTGATGGTCAGGTTGGTTTCCTCACCAGGTTGGCTGGGCTCTGATCAGTCACTTGCTAGTTACTACATGACTGCACAGGCTTACTTCAGCAGGAGCTTGGGCATGGGGAAACAGCATCTGCTTTTAAAAATAGAATAGTTATTTCCCATCAAGGCAAAAGCACGAAGTGGCAGGACATAACCTGCTGTAATCTACCATCTCCTTTCATACTTCCAAACTTGAACATGTTGCTAATTGTCCTGTAAATAACTCCAGAAAACTGTCCTCTCACACATGCCTTGGGTTCCTTTCTTTATGTATTTACATATTTATATTTCATACTAATTAACAGTCTGCCTTATATTAACAGAACTAAGCTGTGCAACTCTGCTTGACTGTACAAATTCAGCCATGTTTATGCCAGATCTAAGCCAAACCTTATTGTCATATTTATATTAACATAATTTAACCATGCCTGCGGCTTAGCAAGATGCTCGATGCCAAAACCAGCCTGATAACCTATCCTATATGTTCCAGTCAAACTATCATATTTCATGTTCCATTTTCCATTTAGCTGTTGGTTTTAGATGAAAAGGCTACATTTATAATTCAGTTGTACATCAGACAACAAACCACCTAATTAACTAATTCCCTCCTTGTATTTCTAAAGATCTAAAAACATGAACAGAATGACCACTTGACACTGAGTCAAGCCAAGAGAGGTTGTGCAACCTATCATGCCGATGCTGCTGCACAAGTCATAACTTCTTGCATTGTTTTGTTTAATTCAGATGAGAGTGTCTGACAAACCTCTTGGGTCACAGCACTGCGAAAATATGCTGTGGATCTTGCTTTTCACAGTTCTCTGCTGTTGCTTTTCTGGTTTATGATGCAGTATAAAGCAAACATTACTGTTATGGTACAAATATGTCACAGACCTATTGAAACACAAAACCAGTATGATGCCTTTGTATTAGTTTTGGAGCTATTCCGGGACACTCTGTGTTCAATAAACCCTGAAAGTGAGACCATGAAAACCAGGAGGAGTGATGCCCCTATTATCCCAAACTTCTCCCCCTTTCTAGACATGTACATGATTCACATGAACTTTTCAGTAGTGCCAGAGGACAGTACTTTGCAGAAACAGTCTGTTCCTAAGATGAAAGAATGGAAAAAAGCTTGGAAATGGTTACAGGTGTACAAAAAGATCTAATGAATATGGAAGGAAAGGAAAAGGAAGTTGGAAAGAATCTGAGGAATGGGATGAAATTAAAACACTTCTGCCTAGTTTGCAGTTATTTGGTAACACGGGAATCCATTTCTACATCATATATTATTAAAGAAGAGACTATTAGAGAGGCATACAGGGCCATAATATCAGCTAGAAAGTCACTGATAGCATCATACATGCAAGAAATGGAAAAACCTATTAACTCAGCCTGATAGTTTCAAGAGCCCTGTCCAATGCAGCTCTCTGGGTCATTTTCCACATTAAGGCTTTCTAGAGAAGCTCTGGGTTAGTGCTGCCAGTTGACCTGAATTTAATATTTCAATTGAAATAAATTGTTATTTTTAAAACTTCTGCCCACATTTTTCTATTTATTTCCATAGAAATAAATTACTTTTCTTAATGCCACCAATAAAAGTAATTTAACATGTCACTCACTCGCTTCTTCCAGAGATAAAGCCAGCCTGATGCCAGTACCAATAGCTGTGCACCCTGGAGCAGGAGATGACCAATAGAAAATGTCTGTTGGAGATCAACCAAAGATGGCTTAGAGGACATTTCCTCTAGTTTGAGGATATAATGCTGTTCATCTTTAACATTTATTTATTTTTAGCTTTCTTTCATGCCATACAATTATGTTTCTGTAAGCTACATCCTATTCAATACTTGAATAGAAGACAGTCAGATGGGGAAATAGATGCTTATTTCAAAAAAAAGAAAATAAGATAGATGAGAAGTAAAATTTCTAAGTACAAAGCAGATCCTTCTCTCACAAAAGTATTGAGAAAATTACCATGAACAGTAAGCATCATGAAGTAACTCATGAAGAAGTAGATACTTCCTTTAAAAATAGGAATTTAGAAGCATGGAGCAAAAAAGACTCCAAGGCACATAATAAAAGACAAGGAAAATTTGCTAGCAGCTCAGTAAGTGAACCTGACCCACTTGGTGCTCTGAGAGAGGCCACATTTGCAGAGAGAGATAATATCAGCATGGAGAGGCACTAGAAAGCCGACCTCAGGTGTCATGGGCAACCTTCATTCCCACATTTCCCAGCTTCGTCGTACTCAACAACTGCAATAACATTTTGTTTCCGCACAGATGTGCAAGTGCTCAGCTGTCTTTTCCCTTACGCTATGCACCAGTGCCACCAGTGGTGGTCTGGCTCTGGTTGAGGAGAGAGGCTCATTACCCCAACCTAAGAGCACTATATTCCCTTGGCTGTAGTTAACTATAAGGCTTCAGGTCTTTTATATCCAGTAAATGTCAAGTCATATTACTTATTTTATGTAGCCTTTTATAAGATCTTCCCTGTATTTTAACCTTCACAGTAAGATGAATCAACAGGCTGCAAAAAACTCTGGCCACCAGAGTTTCAAAGAACTGGATGCAACCTCCCTTCGACTGCTATGACAGACACAAAGGCTCCAGACTTTCTCCACGTAAGCCTGCAACCTGACCAGTGAGCATTCTCGGTCCATGCTGGAAGGGGATTATTGTCACTTTGGCTAAATAGACACCTGTCTGTGTTGCCGATGAAAATCTTCTTCCACCTTCTGCACTGCTGGGAGCTGGCACCCCCGCACTGCCGCAGCTCCCACCGCTCCTGCCGACAAGCGCTGCTTCATTTTGAACCGGTAGTACTCACGCTGTCTGCTCAGCAAATTAAACAGCTACTATCACATGCAGAGATGTACCTTCCTGCCCCTGCTCTAATCAGGCTGACACTGGGTACAGCGAAGACATGGCACCGCGGGCAAGTGGCACAGACATCACCTATTCATCAGTGGGAACTATAAGGACCTGCTGGGGCCTGGCTACACCCCCACGCTGCTGCCATGACCTTGCTGCTGCTGCTGTAACCTTCACTTGCTGGAGGAAAGCCACCATAAAAACATCCATCTATATTATGTTTATGCCTTCTGTTGTGCAAACGCTGGGCAGTAGAGGCTTGAGCTGAAGAGACGATGAATCCCAAAAGCTTCTTGTAGCCAAGGCAGGTTCTGGCTCTTCCAGATCAAAGGGGACTACGAAAAATAAAACTCCGATTGCCCCATCTGGCCGTTTACTCAGCTGCAACTAGAGAGCATACAACCACATTTTCAAGTGTTTAATATCTCCAAGTCTAAACCGAAACCAGGCACTAATGTTGCATTGGGTTTCTAGGCAAGAGATGAGGAAATAGGCCCAGAGAGCTGGACCAACCGGCCAGACAACTGGGCCCAGTACCTGGTGCTTGCTTCTCTGACTCCTCCATCAACCTCACAGATTGAACAACAGTCTCTACCTTCACTCTTAGGACACGTAATACGTGAGCGGACACGCACATCCTGTTGCTATTTACTTCAGCAGAACAGAAGCCTCCAGGACTCTCCCGAGAGCATCCCAACGCACTTCTGCAGGTGTGAGCCTGCCCTGCATCTCACACTCCCACTGGTTCTGCACTTGAACTCAGGCCTCAACGCTGCTGAAGATCATCTCCCTCTCCCTCACTCTCCTGCCCAATACTTCCTTTGAGTTGTTCCCAGCTGCCTCAGGAAGGCCTTTTAAGCTCCACTCTGTCACCGGTTTCTCATTGCCCCTAGTTTCTCATGATCTTCTTGCCTCCCTATCACATGAACAGGGTGGAGGGTTTGATCCAGGCTAGGCCACCTTCTCAGCACAGCTGGGAATAGCCAGAACTCGGCACCATGAAGCTTTCTCTGGGCAGGCAGCTTTCCGCTGCAGGCCAGGTAAACAAATAGGTGGTAACACATACTTTCCAGTATACATTTTTATAGCAATAAGAGCTAACTTCACATAAATTGCACAGATGACCAAATCATCACACACGCTTTAAATCACATGCCTGAGAAGTGCAGAATCAGTCCGACAGGTGAATCCCTCATGCAACAGCTGATGCTAGAAATTGGGCAAGAAAAGTGAGCGTGTGGACCTATCAACACGTATAGGTTACCGCTTCCACATTAGACACATCAAGACAATAAATACAGGTGAGCCCAAATTTATTTTTGAGGTTTCTTGTACAGAGTATGGTGTTAAGATTGCACAGCCTAGCTTGAGAAGTGTTCCTCTGACACAGAAACCCAGCTGGGAAGTACCTAGCTCCCGCTGCCTTCAGCGCAAGCCATAGTTAGCCAGGAGCAGATGAGATACGTTCGTGAAGTCGAGCTCAGCAAGGGCGACAAATACAGTTCCACAGTAGTTGAAGTGTTACTTTGAAAAGGGCGAAAAATGTGCTTCATGGGAGCTGTTAGAACAAGCTGAGAATTTCACTGGGGGAAAACTTCTAACTGGGAGCTGAAAGTCAACTAAATTAAATGAAAATGTCCACAAGAAAATGTAGATTATGCTGAAATTTCAAGAGGAGGAAGGAACGCAGTGGATTATTGGATCGTTTGCATCTTAGTGAGAGAGAATTGTGGAGATTTACAAGGGAGGGAAGAAAAAAAGAACAGAACAAAGCTGTGGCATTCCAGAATTTGAACACTAGGCTTTGGTATTTCTTTTTGTGGAAAAGGACTAAATAAAACTCAGCTACAAATACTGAAATATCCAGACTCCAACAACAGATTAAGAACTTAAATTTTCAAAACCACATTTTGGATAGTACAGGAAATGTTGATCTTCATTCTAAGTAACAAATGGGATTCAAACACTTTTGTATTCAATTAATGTTCTGGACATCTGTACCTTTAATACATTTGTTTACAAAAGCTCTTTAAAAACAAGTCTAGCCTGTGCCACTTTGAAATGTTAAATGTTTAAACTTACTCAAAAATTGACTGGTACTGCAAAAATGAAGCTACTAATAGCTAAGCGAGTGATCTCCATGTTACTCATACGCACTTGCTTTAGCGTTTGACCTCAGGTTATTCCAGCGATAGCAGACTGCAACACAAACTGCATCTTGCTCTTGACAATGAACGTGATGCACAAATATACTTTGATGCGTTTCTAATTTTATAGACAAACTTGAGTAGACAAAATGTCTTATCATTGTGCTAATTTACATATCAGAGATTTTCTTTTTCTTTTAGTGACGTAGTAACACTATAAAGCTGTCCTGTGAAGAAGGATATAGGCAAAGGCTATTGTACCTTTACATGAACTATATGAAGAGTAAGCAAATATTACTCGTCTCCTCAGCCCTTTTACAAGCAAAAGAAAGGATAAAACATGTTATTAGCTCACCTAATCCCATGGAATTCAGGGATAACTAAAGGAATTTAGTAATTAACAAACAAGCTTTGTTCTGTCAGTGCTTTACTTAGATTTCAAGTTCTCCTCAACAAGTATCAGCTTAAGGACAATTACCATATTTATTTTCTGAAATTCTTCATATATTTACCTCTAGTCTCCTTTTATTAAAAAAACTCACAAATTTACTGATTAAATAGCCAGAAATAAATGGTTAAATTTTGATTTAGAAGGTGTTGCTACTGAAATACCTGTGCTATGTGACATACTCATAAGTGATCAGAAAAAAGAAATAAATAGCAAGTGATAAAATCTGCAAATGGTACAGAATTACTGGGGTACTAAAAGCTAAGGCAAATCACAGGAGGCAGGGCGC
Source organism: Gymnogyps californianus (assembly GCF_018139145.2). Taxonomy (NCBI): domain Eukaryota; kingdom Metazoa; phylum Chordata; class Aves; order Accipitriformes; family Cathartidae; genus Gymnogyps; species Gymnogyps californianus. Next base: position 22,014,630 of record NC_059471.1, read on the forward strand.
CCTGAATGATAAAAGGGAAGAGAAAATTTGACTTGCACAACATACAAAATAATCCAAGAGAAAAAAAAATATGTACAATAGTACACAAAAAAAGCATGCAACAATCCATTCCAAATTAGCAATTAACATTCAGGAAAGTGATTGTGAATTCTTTTTGCATAACTTATTAAGGTATCAGCTCAGTGTTGAGCAGCAATCAAAAGTAAATCCAGAATATTAGGAATTATTTGTAAGATCACAGAGGGGAAAAAAAGAAGTTGTTGTTTCACCATATAATGCCTAGTGCATCACATCTTGAATTCTGCATGAGCACCAGTCCTCCCATTTCAAAAGAGCAACAAGAATAGTTACAAAAGAATAGCTTCTATATAAAAAGAGATTAATTAGGACTCCTCAGTTATTTAAAAAAAAAAAAAAGGCGAATGGGCTAAGTGACTAGCAAAGTGAATGGAGAGGTGTTATTTATGGTGACGTTGCTTCCTACAGTACAAGAACCATGGATTGTTCTACTAAAAAGCAAGTATAAAACAAGTACTTCTGACAAAAGATGAACTGTATAACTCTGCAATGGGCAGCTGCAAAGATCAAGAACACAGACGGGTTTGAGAAGTGATAGGAAATGCATGGAGAATAAATTACCAAAGCTCTTAAACACAGATATGACTGTTGGAACATGAAACCCCCCAAGTCATGGACAAGGTAAAATAGTATTTGGGGGGGGGGTGGGGGGTGGGACTGAAGGAATTTCACAGGAACGCAGGTAACAGAAGCCAATACCAAACTGAACCATGGAGATTTAATTGGTCCTATCAACACAATTTGCTGGGAAAGTTGAGGAACAAATGACACGCCCCTCCAATGGAGGGTAAATACTTGACAATTCACATGCAGCAGGACAGGAATATAGTATGGGAGACTTCATGTTTCCTATCCAATAGCCTATGATTTCTACAGAAAGCTCTCACTGTACTTCTCTCTACTTTTGGATATTCCCCCGCAGTAGCTCAGTTACAAGTACCCTGTCATAGAGGATCTTGTCTTGAACCATGTACCAAGTTGTGCTCTTACAGTTACACAACAAAATCCCATCTGAATGAAAGAAGGCACAGGGAATCTCCCTTTACCTTTAGTGCATTACTGTAGCAGTTGAGCAGGATTCCAACTAGTTAGTTAAAAAATGCAGTACAAAGAAAAAAAAAACTCCCCTATAAAGTTAAAATTTAGTTTTTAAGTTAAAATTGACCTTGAAAGAACCAACCAGCAAGGCAATGGTGAGCAAAAGGCAGGTTTCTACCAATGTGGCACTTGAGTCAGGCAGCTTTCAAATGCAAAACCATAAGGAGACAAGGAAGTAGCAGAAGGCACCCATGTATTTAGATACTGTCAAAATCAGGAGCTCACAGAAGCAACAGAAAAAAAGAAAGTAAAAAATGAGCTAGCTCCGATAATCACATTTCAATCTCCTCACTCTTTAATATGGCTAAGGAGGCACTCAAGAAAGGTGTCAACAATGTTTGCAATAATTAGCAGTCCAAATCACATCAGAAGAGATCTTCAACATATCCTTAAACCCATCTAAATCTCATAAGACAATTTCTTAGAACTACTTTTAAGAATAAAAAGAAGCACTTCTGTGGAACTTTTGACACAAGTTTTTCACTTGCAAAACTAAGTAGACATCCAATAGCTTAACACAGGATTTTATAGTTTCCCTTCAAGGATGTCATGAGCAGATGCTTTAACTGAAGCACCTGGCACACAAGTGCATTTGTCAAGGCCATCTGTAGGCAGAGAAAGTCAGTAGGACTTCTTCACTTTAAGTATTCTTTCTACCGCTCAGAATATACGCACGTAAGAGTATTGCACAATTCTGCCCTTCTCTAAGGACTGAGATGCACATTGCTCAGCAGATGAGCTTTGTAACGTTCACCTTACTTCCAGAAGCCCCAAGAGTGCTTTGCCTTGCATTTTTATCTACCTTAACGGCTAACACACATTGTGGAATCACAAGTACACAGCTGGGGAAAACTGGGGAAAGAATAAAGTGAAAACTGAGACTGAACATCAAGAATGATAAATCATCTTACCAATCTACACAATATGGCTCAACAGTAATTCACACAAAGCCTCAATTACTTACTTTGCAACTTTATTTCTTTATAAGTTATTGGTATAAAGTTTAATATCTAATTATACAGTAATCTGGGGACTTTAAGGGAAGCTTATTTTGTCCTTTTTAGTGTCTTTTGCCATTTGGTCCTCAGACATGTTTTAAGAGGACTAATATTATATGTGTACCTTAAAGTTCTGTACAAAAACACTTCAAGCCTTTGTTTTGTTTTTCTGAGTAGGATGCACAAATCATGCATATTGTAGACAATATAATGTTCAAGGAGATACTTCCCTCTTTAAACTAAGGCAGTTAAAAAACCATGAATATCAATTGAGTAACTTGGAAGAGTAAAAAGGCTTCCTCAGTGCTCGTTTATTCTTTGAGCAAATACCATGTTCAGTAAGACACGCCCTCTTGGAATTATCATTGATTTGACTGCTGTCTGCACTGAAAAGATAGAGATTGTCAAGGACAGCATTTAATTATGTACATTTTATAATGTCACTAACCCATCCACTTTTGAATATGAACTCATCAGCGTTAAGCATTGTGTAAAACCACATGCAAAAACTGCCATAAAATTTTTTAAATAGAACCAAATTGGCAAGTTTTTGGAAAGGATATTTCAATGTTAAAAAAAATATAGTCTATTAAAATGAGCACTTCAAGTAACTTAAATATCTTTAGCAAACATGTCCAGCAAGAAACCCTCTGTAAAAGAAATTGTTCTTAGAACAAAAAGCTAATGAATGGCTATTTAGACACTAATTTTTCAACACAGTGGTGGGTCTGTGTGAAACAATTCGTAATCTAAATAAAGTGAGTCCATTACACTGTTAAAAAAACATACATTAAGCAGGACTGATTAACTATTGCATTTCTGTATTTACAAAAGTGCTTAGCATAACAAAATTACCTAAAAAAATATAAACTTTACCGATATCATTTGGTTCTATGTGGACTCCTAGATCTGCACTTGGAGAAAAATAGTATTTACATTGCTAGATTTAGACAAGTTTCCTATTATTTTTAAAGAAATTTAACAAAACTCCCCACACAAATGGACCCCTATGTAAGTCAATTCATTCCATCTGGCTCATCATAAATAGAGCAGAAGCAAATCCTTGAGTACTGAGCAGTATAAATAATTCTAGCCATTGTCTGTGGCATTAGACCCCAATACAGGCTGCCGACAAATTGGGCAAGTGGAGTTTTCAGAAAGCCAGCGATCAATACAATGAATATGAAACTCATGCATACAAGGTAACTGCCTTAGCTTATTCCCTGTTACATATTCATTAATGCAAACACTACACGTTTTACTTATTTCATTTTCAGTGTGAATATCCCCATAGTTCCGGGTAGAAAGATTGTCGATCTGCTCTTTGGTTAAACCTCTTAAACGATCGTCATCATCATCTTCATTCAGCAAGAAGAAGTGGGCAAGTCGAAGTATGGGCAGCGTTCCGTTTTCCACTAGGTTGTTAGCATCTTGAGACTGCCTGTTATCTTGGTTTTCATTATGGCGACCATAGCGTTGAATGTCATCACTCTGTCCATTTGGTTCTCTGCTGCCTTCTACTGCATGCCCATTTCTAGATGAAACCTCGCTTGGATCACTGCTATTGTTTGCTGAACTTAAGTTATTCTGCTCTGACTGTACATCCGGTAAGTGATGACCACCTCTTTGCACTTCTGAGTTAGATTCAGTTTCCATTAAAGAACTCAGTTCTCCAAAGCCTGTCATAATTTGTCTAAGGATTGATCGAAGAGCCACTGATGAAGGTTCACCAAGCCCAGTTTCTGAAATCCGACGAAGAGGTATCCGTATAGTGCTAACGTAGGTTCGAATACCCGCACGTTCTGATCGCGATATCGTACGCCGAAATCCCCCACTGTCACTTTCAAAGGTAACTGTGTTTTCTGCCATTCCTACTCTAGAACGAGTTCTACTGGCAATACTGTCCCGATCTCTGTTTTCTCCAGGACGAATTCTTCTCACCTGAAGATCTAATGTAATTGTTGGATGCCTTCTAACAGCAGCTACTGGCCTACTAGATTCCTCCTCTTCCAAAGTTATTCCCAAGGATGGGGCTACACTGGGAAGTTGAGGAGTCTGAGTGTTACCTCTTGCTTGTTCTTCGGCAGGCTGTGGAGAAGGCTGAGCTGTTTGTCTTCTGCTTCTGTTGACTTGCTGTGCATTTCTATCCTGCCTCTGCCCATGTTCCTCAGAATGAGCAGTATCACCTTGCCTTTGCAGCGGAGAGCGGCTTCGACTACTTAAAGTAGACCTCAGCCGCAGAATTTCTAGTCTTTGGTTTGTACTCATCCGAACATTAGTTCTAGATCTACCTCTTGTGACTCCTGTAGAAGTACCTCTTTCTGGCATTTCTCTTTGTTCACCAGTACCTGCAGAATTATTACGTGTAGTATTTGTTTGGGAAAGGCCTGTCAACTCCCTTGTTCTACTCCTGAGCCTCCCTGAGACCGGACGAGAGGCTGCTTCAGAACTTTGTGCCACGGAACTTCTTACAGACCTGGTCCTTGCAGTGCTTGAAGCCTCACTGCTTGCCTCTCTTGCAGTCCTGCTCCTCGTTCGTGGGGTTACTGGACTGACAGCTCTTTGATGTCTTCTTTCTAAATACATTCTGCTACTATCTATACCTACATACTCCTCACCAGCAGTTTCAAAACTGTTATGCTCATGATTTATGTTGATTTCAAGACTAAATCGAAACTCCCCACTGTTTGGATTTGTTCGACTCACAGCTCTCCAGGTTTGGTTCCCACTCTGTCCGCTGCGAGTGGCATTTCCTGTGCGACGAAATGTGTTCAGCCATTCAAGCAGAGAGTCACCATTTGAGTTTTCTCCAAGAACATCAGAATCTGAGAGAAACAAAGAATTGCAAACATTCATACAACTGCACGCTCAGCATACTATGAGGCACTCCAAATCCTCTATGCTTGCTGGGCCCTGACTTCAGAAACAATACAGTAGCAGGACAGCTACCTTGCTATGCTAATGTAATTTTGCTGAAAATATGCTGTATGTAAAAACAACAGCAAAACTCATCAGTTCAACCTAGAATTTTTGTCTCACCACCAGATACACAGAGAAATTAATATGCCCAGACGGCCTCTTCTGAGAAAGTGTTCAGATTTAGGCGGTCCAAAGTTAGTTGTATTTGTCCAATATCTGTCTCTCGCTTAAGCTATCAATTTGAGGGTATCCTAGTCAACTAACTTTGATAAAGCAAGGAAAAGCATGACAGATTTTGTCTTCTTTTGGAAAACATTTTAAAAAATTGTTTTCTATAAGCAGTGGAATAAATGATCCATGGTTTCGACAGATTTTCTCCTTTTGTGCAAATACACTCTTTTCCTACTACAATATCCTCGGCTCTGTTCCCAAATCTCCTCCAACTACAAGCTCAAGAACAGATACAATTGTTGTAGTTAGTGCTAACTATGTATATAAAGCAAGCCAGTGGTCATGATCACAGCGAAGGTTTTCCCTTGAAGGGATCAGATTAAGCTCTCCCTACTCCATCATCTCCCTACTTCCACGAAACCTGCAAGAACTTTGGTATCTTCATTTCCGAGTTGCCTGTTCCTCTCCTAAATCTGACTAGAATCGGCCAAATGATTAAGCCAATATCGCTGAGGAAGTGAAGACAGACAGTGCACATAATACAAGCCTCACTCCATTAAAACAAATGGAAATCAAACAACAAAAACAACAGAACATTGGAGAGATTAACTGTCTCCCAATTAACTTCTTTTCTGTTCCAACTTCTCTAATACATGATAAAACCTTTTAAGAACTAGAAGAATGAAAATTATTTTTGTGCTATTAAGTTTACTAGCAAAGGGAAACCAGGAGAAGAGGAGAAAGTAATTTGTGGTTGACATAAATCAGTTTTCATGAAGTATTTCAAGTTTGTTTTCATATCATTAGGAAATCTCTCTTACTTTTAAAACAATCCACAGAGGCACAATGAAAAAACAAGACTTGAAATGGCTGGTACTGAAATCTATCAGCATTTCTCTTAAATATCTGTACAGAACAATATTTATGCATCATGTACTATGTGTATCTATATATATGAATGAAGAATGTTTACCTCCAACAGTTCTACCTTCACCTTCTCTGTTATCCAGATCAGTCTGTGATGCCAGACACTCCTTAGCCCCCTCCAAGCGTTGCTGCAACTCTTCTGCTGTTATTTCCCCTGAAATAATTTACATTTTGATAATGCTGTTAGATAAGACATTATTATTGGCTCAACACAGCCATGGAGAAATAACAATATTTTCTATCTTGAATGAAAATCTTCAGAAATAAGGTAAAATTAACGAAACCAAGAAGAAAACAGCACTAGTGTGAGATTGTAATGCAGGTACACAGATAACAGAGGAAGTAGGTACTGGGGTGGAAGAAAAAAAGATGCTGAATGTGTGTCAAGAGCATGCCGACTTCCAGTAACAACTCAGAGGCCCACAAAATTGCCACATACCAACAGATATACTTTAGTGTACCAGATGTTAATTATTTGGGTTTGGATATTACCTATATATGGAGATGTTGCATTTGAAAGAGTTATATTTTTATTCCAGCTTTAGTATCTATTTAAGTTGTGAATTTTTACTGAATATCATTAATTTTGAATGGAAATGGAGGGTCTTTTTCTTTCTACAAAGCCACAGAAGTCAGGCTACTTGAGTCATACAACCACAAGCGGTGCATGACAGCAGTAGTGTTACTTCGCTGTAACATCTTTTCTACTGAAGGTATCCACATCTTACCAGGAGTGCCAAGCAGGTTGCGGTCTCTCATTAACCTGTAGTCTTCTTCGTTGAGTTCATTAATGAACTGGTAATAGGCCTCCTCCCTACTGAGGCGCTCCAGCTGTCGTTGTCTCTCATCTTCACCATGACTATGCTCTCGTGAAGGTGCCTGCTCATTGCCATTTCCTGCACGGTGCCGAGAGCGATCCATAATAACGCCAGGCTGTCCTGAACAAAACCAGAAGGTTAGACCGCACAGTAATTACAGTAAGAATTTACCTAATTTACAGTAAAAAGTTCCCAGCATTTTCAATGAAATTAGTTTATTAATAGCTAAAGATGATTAAGGTGAACCAAGCTCCATGTTATTTGCCAAGTCAACAGTGTAGTTTATTATGGAAGTACTTTGCTTCTAGCTTGCTGAAAAATAGCTAGAAGTCCCCTTTGCTCATTGAAAGGGCACACCAATTGGTACAGCAACTTCAAAAGAAAAAAGCAATGACAGATTTAATTTTTTTAGCTAAATAAGAATATTCTAGAAAGTTAAAAGGAATAACATAAAATCTATTTCCCTTCTCCCAAGTAAAATACAACAGCAGTGTGGAGTATTTTAAAAGCTAAAATGTCACTGAAAACATTGTTCTCGTATTACTGGACTGTAATTACCCTGTGCAGACTTCTGACAACCACAACTACTGCTTTAGAGAAGACTATCTTCCACTTGAAACATTTACTGATAAGCAGGTAAGACGACATTAGTATCTCCATCAGTACTACCCCTCACATAGCACAAAGCCTACAGATTCCTTTTGTGGTGGAACTGACTCTTTTGACATTCTTACATTACTTGTATATTTTCCTTGCACTCTCTCATCCAAGAATTAGCTAGCAAAGGGACACCCATCTCCAGAAAACTGGTGTAAAAGAGAAAGGGCTGTACTTTGCCCACAGTTCTTCATTGCTTTCTAAATATTGAACCAGTGGGACCACACTATTAGAAGGCATGAACAACCTTCCAGTGTCAGAAAGAGGCATCATCTCTGTTGATTTCTGTGCCATTACCACCTCTCTCTGGTTAGGACTCAATCCTGGGCCAATCAGCTCTCAGACCACTCCCCAACTTTTCTGTTTTCTAAAGAAAACCTGTTCTTCAACATGCAATTTGAAAGAAGAGAAAGTGTCATCCTTTCAATGGGGCTTCCTGTGTAACAAAAGCCATCTGTAATACCTGCTGAGGCAGAAAGAGATCACTTCTCTAAAGAGGACATCACCAGGCCAAAACAAACAACCATGTGGCACCATTCTGCTTGCATGTGGAGAGGAAATTATTGGGTAAATACCTCTTTTTTTTTTTCCTTTTTTTGTCAATTCACAAACATATCAAAGTCACTTCAAGTATGAATTGTGGGGAAAACACAGAACACCATTCTCAGCACACTCCTGATCAGTAATTAGTCTTCACAGGAAAGGTGATGAGACAACAAACAGACCAAACCAACTATTAGACATACATTCAATAAAAGAGCAAATCTTTATCAATGCTGCCAACAGATACGAAGAATCAGAAAATGTATTTTCCAACAGCAGAAGCTGGCATACATTTAATATACCTTTCTTATGTTCTTTGTGGGATCCATTCTGATGCATCCTTGGTCTCCTCATTTTCCACCCCATATGCTACTTCTTCCCCTCGCCCCCCACAGATAACTGCACTTCTAAACACCTCTTCCCAATCAATCTTTCCACTCAACTGCCTCCTGTGTCCAATACTGCATTTTGATGTATTTAATACTTCCCTCCTAGCTCTTTAACTCACTTAGCTTAAAAGAAATCAAATCTGACTATCTCCCCTTCAAGACATTTTCTATTCCCATAATACTTGTGGAGGTTTTAAATTTACTGTCGCCCTCTTGGCTCAGCCTCACAAGCTGTAGGTAACTGCTCACTTCCATTTCCCACAGGGGCTATGTTCAAATCAGGTCACTTCTCATATCATGTTTCTAAACACAAATTTCTCAGCCAGCTCTTTGTCTTACTACCCTGGTTTCCTCAAAACAAATGCAATTCCCAGCCACCCCTCCCAACAACACACAGTTAGCACTATTATTACCCTGATGACACCCGTCACTTGACTATTATCATGAAAATGCCCAATCCATACTGCACTGAATATTAAAGTGCTTCTGTCCTACATGACTTACAACTTGACACAGGTAAAGCAGGGAGGGGAAAGAGGACAGATAAAATTCATTTAGTTTCACATAAGGTTGCTATTTAGAGGAAAACCTTAAAACAACTAACATGTTACTGTTTGCCCCACAATGACCATAGTAAGTTAACCAACTTTCTGGGTACATCACTATATTGCTGCACAGAAAAAATGACATATATATTCTTCAGATGGAAAGTCCATCACATGTAGTCCCCCTCATTCTAAATTTTAACTGTTGTTCAAAAGAGAGGTTCCTTACTTTTCATTTCCATCCACAGAAAATCTGGAAATCTCTTCTTCAGATTTTGTGGGTGGTAGAAAAAAAATACTGTTTTGTTGACAACTGTATGGTAGGATGATTAGTCACACTCTTTAAATGACTCACTTAGAAACAGTAAGAAGTGTGAAGTGTTCGGTTGTCCCATCTGTTTAACATAACTGCACGGAGGACAACTACTATCCATATTTATCAAACGCCATCAAAACTAAGTACTTTGGCACTTAAAATGTTTCAGAGTAGTGAAAGTTGAAGGGTATTAACTGCATCAAAATGAAGTACTTTGGCACATAAAATATTTCAGAGTGTTGAAAAGTGGAAGGGTATTAACTGCTAAGATGTAAAAAACTGAAATCGAAATCCAGTTATGACTCAGGATTACTCTTTCTTTGCAAAGAAACGGGGGCCACATGCCAACAGTTTATCTACATTTTCTAGAATTTTCAACCTAAGACTAACTCCTTTAGTTCTTAATTCATAGTTACTCTGGCCCATTCTTGAACATTTACACTCATTTTTATCTAAGCAATATATACCTTATGCTTTTAGCTTTTGGCCTCTTTCCATGAATTACTATCCCCAATTCAATTAGATACTCATTTTCTGAAAGACTACCACCTGATTGCAAGCAAGACTACTACGGAGTTTAGATGAGGAAGCCTCCCCGAGCGACAGGGCTATTTAGCATTTCTGTCACACTGCAGCCTCCAGGCAAGATGATCTCACCGAATTTGGAAGGGAAAAAAAAAAAAGAAGAAAACAACCCCCAAAGCCAGAAAACCCCACAGAGCCTGGGGAAGGAGAGGAGGGGGAAGACAGGCAAAGTAAGAATCGGAAGGTAATTAAGAAACAGGCCGCAGGACACCCAGAGCGATCCAAGCCCAGGGCCTGGGGCCGCCCGCCTCCCCCCAGCCCCCAGGCCGGCAGCAGGGCCTGCAGATCCCAGCCCCGCGCCAAGCTCACGGTCTCCGGCCCACCCCCACGGCAGGCCACGGGCCGGGCTCCGCGCCCACGGGGCAGGGGAGCGGCGGAGCACCCCGGCGGGAGCAGGGAGCCCCCCGGCCCGGCCGCCCCCGCCTGTTGCCAGACGCCTGGGGGAGGGGAGAATGAGCGGAGTGACTGACACGGCTCCCGCCCAATCGCCTGGCCAGCTCGCGGACACCGACCAATCACAACAGGGCAGGGCAGCCCATGTCCTCCCGCTTCTCTCCTCCCGACTCCCCGGTCGGGCCCCGCCACTAACCGCCACCGGCCGGATCGACTCCCTCCAGCGCTGCCCGCAACCCCGTCTCCCCTGCCCGCCGGGGAGCGGCATCATCCGCTGCGACAAACCGGGGGGGCGTCCATGCCGCCGCCTGCCCCGAGGGAGTGTGCCGAGGGCGCAGCCGGGGAGACCCGAGAGTCCGTCCGTCCCTGCCTGCTGTCCGCGGCGCCGACCGGGGCGGGGCGGCCCAGATCAGTCCCGCTCCGCGCTCCCCTTCCCTCCCGGCGGCAGGAGCAACCGCCGCCTACGCCGGAATGAAACCGACCCCTGGGTGTGAGAGCGGCGCGCTCCACCCCCGATTGCGGTCCGGGCGGCTGCCGGCAGCCGCCAGCGCAGGTTCCGAGCGCGCGAGGGCGGCCCCCGCGGCAAGCCCCGCCCCTCCCGCACATGCGCGCAGCTGCGGCGCGGGCGGCAGTTGGGCGGTGCGGGCGCTGCGGGGGTCAACGGCTGCGGCGCGCGCAGGCTCACGGCGGGGGAAGGCGCCTGCTCCTCTCGTCCCTGTCGCCGGCTCCGGGTGCGCGGCGGGCCGCGGGCCTCAGCCCCCTCACGGCACTTGCTGCTCCTCCGCTTAACACCCCCTCGAGCAGGCCGGAGTCGGTGGCGGCCTTGCGCCGAGACCCGCGGGTTGCGGCCCAGGTCTCTGAAGCGGCTGTGGGTTAACGAGCGCAAACACCATGAGGAAAATGGAAAGCGCCAGGGTTCCCCGGGCCCGTCAGGCTGATCCTGCCCGGCGGAGCCCGCCGTCCTCGGCTGGTCCTGCCGCGGTCCCCGGGCAGCCCATGAGGTCCCCGCTCTGTACTGTGGGCGCTCTCCCTTTTTATGTTCTCGCTAAAGTTTTGGATTTTTTTGTTTTGCCTAACTTGCCATTCACCACAGTCCTTTCCCTTTAAACACGTAAAGGAAGTCGTTTCAGGTACGGGATTGCATTAGCAAACCCATTGTCGGTCAAAACTCGTGTGGTTATCCCCGCCCTGGTGGGTATGAGCCTTAACTGTAAAGGCAGATAAACTTACACAAAGAGGATTTCACCATACATCACTTCTCAACTGCAGAACAACCTCAACATCTTTAACCTCATAATATCAATGACCATTATTACATTTTACCAAATCAGCATAAGATTGCAGCTTCAGTTACTCGTTTGCTAATTTATAATTACATAAGTTTATAATAACTTTTTTCCCCTGCTGTCTCCTTCTTCAGCCTGCATTTTTAAATGGGACGCTTCTCCCATTTTCCATGACTGCCTCTCCTTCCTTCCTTTCTATTTACCTTTCCTTCTGCAGGAATCTCCCTTCACCTTCTCCACTTTCTAAAATAAACCATTAATTGCTCACTGCCGTCACAGAAACTGTTGGGTTTAAAGCTGTGATTCTAGTCATGTGGATTTGCAGAGCCTTAGAAGTTTTTCACACAAGATGCGAACCCTTTGACAAATTTCACATATGCTAATTGCTGATATGCTGATAGCATCCACAAACTTTCTTTTCCGAGTTGCTTCTGCAGATTGTTTCAACACATGGCGGAAGCTGGCAGGCTGTGACAGCACGTTTCACATCTTATGTAAACTGTTTGAATCAGCAAAATTAGAGGATTTCGCGAGAAGGATGCTTTAACTGTGTAAAAGCGCCTCATCCCTAGAATATCCAAACTGCTCATACTTCTGTTCAAACTTGCTTGCAGACATAAAGTTTGGGTATTTTTTGTGCAACTGGTCTTGATGCAAAGGCAAACCCTCACTAATGAGTGAGGTGATAGGGAGGGCTCCGGGCCGGTGTCCAGGAAGATACCTCCACTCCTCACTTCAACTACGCACCCCAGGATTTCTTTATTCTGGCTGAGAAGAAGAGTTTACACAAGTGTTACGTCTAGGTTTCCTGTTAGTTTACGCTCCTTTTGTGCCAGTATGTGGTTTCCATGAGAGAAATTGATGGTTGGGACACATTCTTAGCACGGAGGCCAGACCAGGGACTACTCCTTCCTGCTCACTGTATTCAAAAAATGGAACCCTCATTGTTTTTCATGTTCCTCATCACAGTATGAATAATTAGTATTGTATTATGGTTTCGTTTGCTTGGAGCAATTAAAACATGTCCTTCCTGAAGGACAATTTTACTTTCATAATAGAAGTCAGAGTATATAAAGCAGTGCCTGGATCCCTTGAAAAGTCAGTTTCTTCCCACAATTAGTTTTTGTCCTATTTTTGAAATCTTTTCTTCTCATAGTCTGTTTTTAGTAATCATTATTCCACAGTCAAACACAACATCTTCTCTGGTATCAAGCCCACATGTGGGCTGCTCACCCAGAAGAAGGTTATGTTTTCGATAGATAAATAAACTCGTATTTCCATCCTGAAACCTTATACTGAATTAGTTTATTTTCCACTGACCTGTCCTCCAACGCAGAATTTTGTGTTCACGTCCTGTTCGTACTGATGTTTCACAACAGTATGCTATAACTAAGTACAGTATTTGTTTATTTTATGCTATTTTGTTAATATAAAATAAAAATAGCAGGCCTTGCCTGGAATATTATTACTGCACCGTAGCAATGCTTTCCACAGTAAAATACTATCTTTGGAACTATAATAAAAACAGCCTATGGAGGGCAGCAAACCTCAGGCAATTACTAAGTTTTGTAATAACAGAAAATCTGTAATCCTGGTTTTAATTTGATTGTTCAGTCATTTAAGTTCTTTAGAAAGTAACTTTATTCTATTATATTTTATTACTTGATATTATGTAAGTAAGGCAGAACCTCATAATCAGTTTTTTAAACTGGATCTTAGTACGTGCAGATGACACCAAAGTGGTGACATGAGGTGTTTGAGAGGAACCTGGACAGGCTGGAGGAATGGGCCATCAGGAACGTCACAAAGTTCAACGAGCACAAATGCAAAGTCCTCCATCTAGGAGTGACCAGCCCGCTGGGACAACACTGGATGGGGGCTTTACTGACTGTCTCTGCTGGAAAGGATGGGGCGTCCTGGTGGGCAGCGGTGAAACAGGAGTTGGGAGTGCACACTGGCAGCCATGAAGGCTAACAGCACTGTATCAAGAGGAACACAGACAATGGATTATCGGGAAGTGATGGGGAAGTGATTATTTCCCTTTACGTAGCTCTCGTTTGCCTGCATATGGCATACGATGCCCAGTTGGGGCGTCTCCAGTAGAAGGATCCTGATATGGAAAGTTAGTGATAAAGTGGAGCGAGTTCAGCCGAGAGCACCAAGACGGTCGTGGGCTGGAGCACTTGCCGTGTGAGAGAGGCTGTGGGCACCAGGGCTTCTTCAGCTGGGTGAAGGGGCAGCCTGCCAGTACCGACAAGGAGGTTACGGAGAAGACAGAGCCAGGATTTTTACCGATAGAAGGACAAAAAATTTCACCCTGAGGACAGTCAGGTTGAGAGAGGCTGTGGAATCTCCCTCCATAGAGGTTTTCAAGACCTGAGTGGACAAAGCCTCAAGCAACCTGAATTTAACAGTAGCCCTGCTTTGAGCAGGATATTAAACTAGGTAACATCCAGAGGCCCCTTCCAACCTGAATATTTCTATGATTCTGTTTACTGAAATAATATAAAATAATAAAATAATATTCACTATCAGGGTTTACTTCCCCTCAGGTAGGGTTCTTTTCAATAACAAAAGTAACCAGGAGTTCATAGGCTGAATTTGCAAGGTCTGTCGAGACTCTTGAGAACTGATTCTCTGGCTTCTTTGGGAGCATAAAACAGTCAGGCTGGTAGTTACTGTAGGTGGTCCTGAGTCTGGCAAACAGATGTTTCGCTGAATGCAAGCACGACTCTCCTGTACAGCACCTGGATCCAAAGAACTGATTTATGTTTGTTAGTAACTTGCGCTCCTGCCAGCATCTAGGACGCCTTGTTAGATCAAGTGCATCACCAGTGTGATCAACTTTATAGTAGTTGATCAACTTTATAGTAAAGTACAGTTAAGTGCAAAATAAAAAAACCCCACATTGTTTTACATACAAAACTATTTGTGGAACCAGCACTTTACTTACCCGCTTCACGTAAACTGCATTCTTAAATGCTGCCAGTATTCAGCTGAACTAACTCATCTGCACATTAACAACTGCAAGGTTTCCGGAAAATAGTCAAACTGTGGAAGTATGATTGTTTTTCTTTACACAAAGAAAAGAAAAAAACCCACATTATTCTCTTGCCTTCAGCTTTTCCTGGTCTAAGCAAACGTGGAAGATGGATAGCACTTAGCAGGACTGGCCCTTTTTCACTCGATACCAAGCTGGGAACACCTTAGTCACACTGCTAAAGGATGTCCCTTTGGGGATATGGAAAGCATTCAGCAGGTAGCTACTCTTACATGAAAAATTCTCTGAAAAGCAAAAGTATGTTCAAATTTGGCAAATTAGTAAGCGGAGCAAGCGGACATTCTAATGGCATGGGGATGTGATTGAGCATTGTAGGTTATCCACTTATAAAATACAAAGATGAGAAAGCAAAAACATTAAAGACATACTTTTCTGTATTTCTTTTCTCTATTTATGAAGACTGCAAAACACAGAGCGAGTAGCTTGTTGTACATCCCCCAGCTGTAAGCTTTGCTTCACCAACTCTGATTCTAGCACCGACACTGTGGCCGTAAGCGTGCAAAAACCAACTTTGCTTTCGGTACTGCTGCTCCAGCTCGGGTACAGAACCCGCTGTATCTGGTGCCGTACCTCAACAGGCAGCGTCTGCTTGTTACCACAACCCAGCCCGTTCCCAGACAATCCGGGGCTTTTCAGGACACAGCTCGCTTTGGTAACTGTCTCCAACCCTTGGCACATTATCGGTGCTAACACGGTAGCCGTCGCTTTCCTATGGAGAACTCGGATTTTCTTCACAGGTGTGGTGATTTCAAACAAAAAACTGTCAAAAGCGTGTGTGTACAGGAAACGTTAGAAATTACACAAACTTGGAACAGAAGGATATGATAAAGCGAGCCATGAATGTTAGAGGAAAAAAGAGAAAGAGGAAAGCTCCAAAGAGCCAAATTCAGCAGGATGTGTTAAGCATATATTTTAAAATTGATTTCTGAGACAGCATGAAAGGAGGGAATAAAAAACAAGCAGTAAGAGATAAGAAATCCTATCAATTAAAAAGGCCACTGTGGGGACCTGAGAGTCAAGAATAGCACATCATGGCCTGGTCGTGTCTTTCTTTTTAAGAATGGACCCCAAAATTAAACTTTTTCTTGCAATTAGATTATACTGTGACATGTTTTTAAAATAAAGCACAAAAAGTATGCAACTTTCCATGAAACAGAATTAAAAGTTGACCTTGAAATGTCAATATTCATTTCTCATCATTAAAAGAATCAAGGTGTGCTTTCTGTTTCAAATCTCTTATGACTTGGGGACCATCCATCTGAATTGGTCAAGTTGAACGTTGCCCGCAATACAAGTATCTGAAGTGAAAACAGAGTGAAGAAGCAGCAAATTTACAGCTACACTGGATCTGGAAGGCATACAATCCAAATGTTATGAAAAACTAATGAAAGAAACATTTGCAGAAAAGCAGACTTATAAACATAGTTACAAAAGATCAAAGTCTGAAAGAGAAGAAAAGTTATTTCTATTGTGGTTTTGACTTCTCAGAGTTTAGTTGTCAAAGTATGAAATTCTTTCCAAGCAGTTTATGTAAACATATAAAACATAGCACAGGTCCTCAGAAAACGAGTCTGGATTCTGTATTCTTGTTTTTATTCATGCCCTCTTTCCTTTGTAAGCAGACATTGTTCTTCTTCCACACCCTGCAGTGGTTTAGGTCAGGACAGACTAAACTCACCCATTAATTACCATGCTATAATTGGATCTGTGTGAAGGAGTTTGGATATTTATTGCCTCCATGAAAGAGTGATTAATAATAGAAAGAAAAGTACAAAGTTACAGAAGAGTGGTTGTTTCTACTTCCCCCCTCCTTGCTGACAGGACTGAGGGTTCTCAGCAGGCAGGAGGTGCTGAACGTGGTGGGTTTGGCCATGCAAGCTTGGTCCCTGCCTTTCCTGGAAGTCCCCAAAGCCAGGCGTCCCAAAGGCAGAGTCGCGCTGCTCTGGTCTGGGCTGAGGTGGATGAATTTCATGAGGTGGATGGCATCTTCCAGGCTGTTTGATCTTTATGGGCTGCTAGGCTGCCCTGAGCTGTTTCTGGTTGATTGGTGTAGTGAGGCGCCAGGCAATTTAGTTGAGTTGCTGGGCAAATAAAATTTAGTTTTGCTGCTTCTCTCAATTGCATGCATTTTTTGTAACACCTGCCTAATTGCTATATCTAACATAGATAATATCCCGAACAACTACAGAGCAACATACCGAAGGTCCAACTGTGGACATCTGACATCAGTCTCATTGAGTGATGGCAGCTCAGGAGGCTGGCACACCCCTACCCCCAATTTTCAGCAATCAACCTTAATGTGTAAATGAAAATGGAGACTTGTAAATTAAAATGGAGATGATTTCAAGTGGTTCCAGAAAATGTTGTTTCTTCTTTCAGGAGCCCCCACATTCTATGATATTTTGTCTCTAAGCTAGGGATTTGAGTGCCCACTTACTTACCCATATTGCATTCTTGAGATGAAACGTGAAGCATCTGTGCATGATTACTACAAATGCCAAAAGCTGGGCTGTAATTAGAAAGATTGCTGTAGCTTTAGTTTAGTTACAAGCTCTCTATTTTATCAAATGACCAGCTGGCTTTGTGTTGGGTTGGTAACTATGGCTCTGTCAGCCAGGGAGAGGAACTGGAAAGTGCCCGGTCACACGCAAGGGCCTTGCTAAATGTAACAGCTTTTGCATTAAATACCAGGTGCTATGATCCCGATTTGTTGCTGCAGCCACGCAGAGAAGGTTCGTCAGCACTGTAATATCTGTCTGTGTCTATGCCCAAAGCCGTGGGAATCGTCTTAATTACAACGACGTTAACAGGTGGTCTGGCAGGTAGAGCAGGCAAGGACCAACTCTGTCTGCCCTCGCCAGCCTGGAGTAAGCTGGGGACCCTAATATTCACCGTAACCAACCCCTGTAATGATGACAGCCGCTGCTTGTGGTGACTGCTGATCGCAGGCCCCGTGCCCCAGCTCCAGCTGCCCAGCCGCGGGGGCCTGATCCGGGGCAGCCCGCGGGCGGGGGCCCTGTGCTGCACCCGGTGCCGGCAGCCCAGTGAAGGAAGCCCGGTCCAGGGAACAGCCACGCATACGGCCTCTGCCACTCCTGCTACCCCAGGCCGGGCCCTGCAGCCGCAGCTGCCCCGGGGGCCGTGCCGGGCCTGCTGCTCTCCCCAGCCCTGCCCAGGGACTACAGCTCCCGGCAGGCAGCGCGCCACCTCGCCGGCCGAAGACCACACCTCCCAGCGTGCCTCGGGCGGACAAGACTACAACTCCCGGCATGCATCGCGGCGCGCGCTGCCCGCTCCTCCCTCCAGTCTGTACTACATCTCCCAGCGTGCTGCAGCCCCCCCAGGGCATGCCGGGACGGGCGGGGGGCGGGGTTCTGGCGGAGGTCGCGGCCCGCCGCCTTCCACGTGGTGCGCTGCCCGCCGCGCCCGGGGCCGGGGAGGTGTCCGCGGTTTGCGACGTTTCTTTGCGGCAGTGCGGCCAGGCGCGGCCGCCGTATTCCGCCCGGGAGACCGGCTGTTGTGCCGCTAGCTGGCGGGGCGGGGAGGGAGCAGCCGGAGGACGGGGCTCGGGAGGGAAGGGAGCAGCCCCGCCGCCGCCCGCCCGCCCCTGGATGGTCCGCGGGGCGGCTCGGGGGTCTCCTCCTCCTCCTGCTGCTGCTGCCGCCCGGTCGCGGCGGGGCGGGGCGCGGCGAGGTGCGCGGCTGTCGGGGGCGTCTCGGCGCGGCGCGGCTCGGGGCGGCGCGGCGGGCGCTGAAGATGGACTATGACTTCAAGGTGAAGCTGACCGGGGAGCGCGAGCGGGTGGAGGACCTCTTCGAGTACGAGGGCTGCAAGGTGGGCAGGGGCACCTACGGGCACGTCTACAAAGCCAAGCGGAAGGACGGGTGAGTGAGGAGCGGGGCCCCCCCCCCCCGGCCCCCGCCGCGGGCTCTCCGCGCCCCCACGGTCCCCGGCCCCGTCTGCGCCCTCCTCCCCCCGGTCCTTCCTGGCCCGCCGTCCCCGCTGCCTGCCTCGGCCGCCCTGCCCGGTGCCCACCGCCTCCTGCCCCACGGCCCTGTGTGTGTCCCCCGTCCCCCCCCCCCCCCCGCGTTAATGCCGCCCTTTCTCCGGCCCTGCCTTATCTCCGCTCTCGGTGCCGCGGCTTCTGCTGCCGCCCGGCTAAACCTCGCGTTTTGCCGTCCGGAGTGTGCTTGGGTCCCTGTAGGTCACTCGGAGCGGATTTTAATCTGAACGTTCCAGTCCCCTCAGCGTCATGCTGGAGTCTGGTTTCAGTACGGGTAGGTTTTGGAGAAAAATTACGTAGTTGAGGAAAACGCTTAACGGGTTTTCATTTTGAATAAGTGAGTAGCCACTTATGATGTTCAGCCTGACCATCAGCTTCGTGGAACGGGGTTTGATTTTTTTTTTTTTTATACTGCTTTTTTGTCTGATTTATTACTTGTAGTCACCATTTTGGATATTCTTGCTGGCTGCTTCAGGAGCTGAAGTCTGCTGGTCCTTTCGGGGCTTTAGAATGCCGTAAAAGAGCTTTATGTGTGACCAGTTCTTGATACAGACCTGAGTAAATGAGTTTCTTTGCATAAATGTTTTAAAGAAAGATCTAGCAAACTGTCATTTAGGTTTCCTTCGTCCATGACATGGCATCACTTGCTGAACAGCAGAACAATAGGAAGTAGGGAGCAGAAGAAGCAGGAGAGGCGCGGGTTGTTCTCGTAACAGGTCCTAAATTTTAAATTACATCCATTCTTTCTCTTGCAGTCTCCTCACCGTGGTGCTCTGTATGTTGCCGTTCAAATAACACCTATTTTAAAAGTCTGGGCGTTATTTTTACATTTGATAAATAAAAAACTTTTAAAGCAGGCTGTGGTCAGTTATGGCTGAAACATGATCTGGTTCTGTTTACATAAGCTTTAATTCTAGAAATGCTTTAGCCATTACCTACAGAACAGTTGTAATGGGACTGGTCACACCTTATCTTGTCTGTGTTTTAAACATGCTGATGTGAATTGTGGCACAGTTACTTCAGCGTGAATTTTGTTTGCGGGTATGAGTCAGCTAACTACTTTTCTTCTCAAATTTTACATTTGGATCCTACCAACTGTTCATAGGAGGAATTCTTATCTTGCCTGAATTCTTTTTTTTCTGGGAGGGGAAGGGGAATAAACTGTTGTGAGTGTGATAAGCTATTGCCTCAAGTCTCCCCACATGCAGGTACTAACTTTGCTAGTACAGCCAGCCCTGGTTTCAGCGCCAATAGAGACTTGCAATATGAAAAATAGATTGAGGTACTGAAAGATATGACTACATTTCTAATGTTCACATCAGGCTCTGTGCAGCTGTTCAGCATGTTGGACTGCAGCAGCGTGTAGGGAATTCAGCATGTGACACTGGTGAAGCATCTATTCAAACATATTTTTGGTGAAATCATCAGTCTGCTTGATGGTGTTTGGGAGAGTGTGTTTAGAGCTGCTGGTGGTAGTGTCATTTTGAGAAATTTCAGAAAAATGGAATTGTGTGCTTTAAAAATGGATAGTTACTCAAAGGTGGCTTTAAAATAGAATTTCCTCTTGGTTCTTGAGCATATACAATTTTAAATCCTCTCCCCTCTTGGTGAGGGGGGAATCAAGATATCATATTTGATTAGAGTTTGGGGGGGGGGGGGGAAAGGTGAGCAGTGTATATTGTGTCCTTCTTTTTGCCTTATTGTTCGTTTAGTGCCTCCTTTCCCTTCCTTTTCCCTAGTACCTCCCATTTCCCTTCCAGATTTCTGAGAACTTTCTCTTTTAAATATGCTGTGTAATTGCCCTTGGACAATCACTGAAATATGTAAAGTAGAAACATCCGTAGATGCTTTCGTAGCTTATAGTGTACTTGTACATATGTGATCTTAAATTATATGGATGGAATTAGGATTGAAGTTAAAGGTTCCATTTACATCCCTTTATCCAAAGGAATCCAATTAAATTGCAAAAGCAAATGTGTAATAACATTTCATTTTCCTGAAGCTATGGTAATGTATGGATGAATATTATATCTTGCAGTGGGGAGTGTATGAAACAGAGTTCAATGTTTGTATATTGTTTTATGTAAATATTGAAATAAATATTCTTACATTGTTTCAGTATTCCCCAAATGGTACATACTGATGGATGAATAACCTGATTTTTGAGTTGTTTGTAGTATTTATACAGCTCAAACTTTCTTTACATACGAAATTGTTTGCTATCTTTTAGTTAATTTTCTTTTTTTTCCCCTTGAACTTATAAGTTTAAAGCCAACGTTGTTACATGATTCTAATTCTTATTTTAAATAGCACAAATCTTTTAAGTCTATTAATATATGTCATGATTTTTAGAGTACTTTGAAGAATGCGCTGCAGGACTGCAAATATTTTGTTAAAAATATTGGGGCAGCTTTTTCTTAAATGACATCTTGTACATATGGATGTTTAATGAATACAAGGAACACAGAAAAGAACTAAAATTTAATAATTCAGTTTGTGCAAATGTATGTTCAAAAGCCCTCAGTAATAAAAATCCAGTTTAAGAATAGTAGGAGCTAGTGTCTTTAGTATGACTGCAGTCTTCACCTTTTTTTTTTTGATTGCTTTTACAGCTGCCTCTGAGGTGCAGTATGGCAATTCAAAACTGGATAGCAGCTGCGTGTCCTAATTGTAGGAAGTTAATTGTATGCCATTAAGACTACACAGGAACATTTTGGAGGACAGTCTTATAGGAATCTTGATGGAGTGAGAATCCTTCTAGTGAGTGAAAGAGATGTTCTGTAGTATGTGCTTTAGTGCCTCACTGAGGGTGTGATCTGGATTTCATGCCCTGCTCCCACAAAAAAGCCAGTCCAGCCCTGCGGTGCCCTTTGCCATGAGGTGAGGCTTGGGGTCTTGACTGGTCTGTCTTAGAGGATCACTGGGTACGGCTCCATGGAGGTTTCTTATGTATTTGCTGCCAAACTTGACCCAGCTGAACATCAAATCAGCTGAGTAACAATGTCAGGCATGGTAGCTGAGCTCTACCTGGTGCGTTGCCTGCAGCAAAATTGCATTCCGTTCTCAAGTTTTTATTTTAATCCCTCTTATTTTTAAGTTTGTGGTCTCTGTGGTTGAAAAGAATCTTCCTGGCTTTATTGAATGGTGCTTTCTTTTTTTCATCAGTGCAGTACCTGTAGTGGGCTTTAAAACCTGTTTAGAACAAACTCTGTGTGAATTGATGGGGTTTATTTTTATAGCACAAAGGTGTACAAGAAGGCAATTGATTCTAATGGCGGACACTGGGAAGGGAATGCAGGCATGGCATGTTGAACATCAGTCTTCAGATAAAGAAACTGTTCCTTGTCTCTAGTGGTGGTGGGATAGTTTACTTTTTTTTTGGTCCAGAAAATGTCAGTTATTTCCTGCAGAAAAGCTGCTTTGCGTGCCATTTGGGTGCTCCATCAGGAATGTTGCTCAACCCAGATATTAAACCTACCTATTTGACTTTTGCTGGACTTGGAAAATATGCCAGCAGTTTTTAGTTTGTTGGACTAACATACAGATTTGATTTTTAAAAAAATTCTCTTTTTTAATTGACTGGATCAGACTCCTTCAAAGCTCACTAGGAACCGAGTGCCAGGTACCGGCAGCCTGAGGTGGCGGGACACTAGGGGCTGCTTGTGCAAGCCTGGCTGGTGCAGCACACCAGGTACACGCTCTCCTGGAGCTGGCAGCATGCGCTGGTTGTGTGCTAATGCCGAAGTGGTACCTAGTTTTAATGGGATTGATCTTGCACTGCTTTCTTTTGTTCACTCTCCTCTCCCTTCTGTTTTTATGATACAGCTACAGTTGGAAATCTGAGAGAGAAGCCTATTCTGTGGAGCAAGGCTGTCTGTTTCAGTGGCAATTTGGAGTGTTTCCAAATATTCATTTTTCCTGTTTATTGGATGTGGTTTGGATGAGAATAAGAAACTATTGAATGTCACTGTTAGGCAATACCTAACTTTTTAATTACAACAGCAAAAAATGATATAATTGAAGATCTTGAAATATAGTAACAATCCTCAGGTGCTTTACTGGAAGCTTTTCTTAATCTCTCAGAAAGAGAGTTACGTGGTGAGACTGTGTTGGTGGGGAACCAACAGTAAGCAAGCTAGTGCTCTCCTAGTCACTCTCAGGAGCTGCAAGAGGTGATGTAGGTCCCAAACACAAGTGCAGTTGGAGTTTTTTTTTTATTGCAGCTATTATAGTTCTGTGTTGGAAGTATTGCTGTAGGTGGAGGGACAGATTCTTTCATTTGGACATACTTACACATTGTAATTGAAATGATGAAAATACATTTATGTGCTGGACTTTTCCTTGCATGCTTCAAACAATGAAATCTATATCCACTTTTTTTCCTTGAGTGTCTGTATGAGTTGTATAAGAAACAGAATGGTGGAAAACTAGTGGATGTCCAGTAAACTACTGGTTTGCTTAATCTCTAATATGATATGTCATAGTTTCTACTTACTGGTTAAAAGGATATTGCACAAATGATTATGATTCTCTCTCAAAAACTTTTGTATAAAGAGAAACTGAAGAGATCGGGAGTATTTCCTGTGGGGAAAAAAGAGAAGGCAGAATGTGTTTAAGTTAGATAAAATAATGAATGGTTTGGGTAATGTATGAGATGCTGGTGCTATTCTTGTTTCACAGTATTTGAAGAGGGGGACATTGAATTTTTTTCGTAAACAATAAGGAAATATTTTAATGCAACGTGGATAAACTGCATAACCTGTTGTCAAAGGAAAAAGATAAGTCAAGAGCTTAGTGTCTGTTCTGTAATGCTATCAAAAACTGTCACTTTTGACTAGGTGTTGTAACAAGTTGAATGCTCTTCTGCTCTAGGAGTTAGGCTGCTCTGTTAGAGATCAGGCCAAGCTCTGCAGTGCATGCTGAAGAGCTCACCTTTGTTTACTTTAGGATTTTTTTTTTTTTAAATACTTGGCCCTTTATAAGCTTGATACCAGATTAGTTCCGGTTTGTCTGTGTTTATAGGTATGTGTTGATTGAGTTACGTCAGATCATAGATCACTTATTTTGTCAATATTTGTATCAAAATGATTTTTAGTGAGAGGTACATTGAGTTTGAGAGTGCCACAAATAGAGGTAACGAGTCCAGTGAGAAATTTTACTTGGCAAGAAGTGAAACACCAGGTCTGGACTTACAGCTTCTTGATTAGTTCTGTATCGAGCCTTTGCAGGCGTTGTATCATGAAGTTCATGCTGTTAGTTTTCACTATAAACTGCCAAACAACTCTTGTGTTCTCTCAGTTTAATAGACATGAGGGTTTTTGTTTTTGGTTTTTTTTTTTTGGCTGAATGTTCATGTGTGTTGATTTTAACTGTTTTGAACTGAAGCAGTTGGTGCAGATTACAGGCAGGCGGTGAGAGCTGCGGAGTCAGCGTGCAAGCCTTTGGCTTCTGACTCCTGTCAACAATAGCGTGGAATTTCTAAATGCCGCAGACTTTATTTACGCATGTACTATGTGGTGGTATCTTCTTAAAATATATGCCCTGAGTCTCTTTTGGATCCATTACCATAGTAGTTAGAAAGTTCCTAATTAAACTATATCTACATAATGAGGTATGCATGCTGTATTGCATGAAGTCTTGTGCTCTTTAATTTTTCTGGTAAACCACTCATACAACTGTCTTCCGATCTGCTTCCTTCCCTTCTCACCGGGTTAGATGGCTCCAAGCTTTATAGGTTTTTAAGGTCATGCAGTTGAGTGAGGCTTTCTGTGGCCCTTCAACTTTATTTGGTGTGATCTTTTGTTATCTTGTCACAGATGTGTTGATTTGTTTTCATAGCCTGCAGCAAAGGTGAGTTAGTGTTTCATTCCTACCTGAAGCCTTCGACAACTGCAGAGGAGGGTGTGAGAATAGTGTTGCAAAACACCAAAGATCTGTATCTATATTTATTCTGGATTTATAAATTAGAATAATATATGTAAATAATGGGGGCATGTACTGCTGTGCTTGATTTCTCATGAGGGAATAGGGGATAGTTTTTGAGGGTGCTGATTATAGAGAAGGTGCATGTCATCAGAGAATGCTGCTTTTGACCAAATGATGGTGAGGTAGTATGTTCACTCTAGCTCTTGGGTATTCTTTGATTCTGCTGTTTTAAAGTCTTTTTAGAGTTTTTTTAAAAAAAAAACAAAGAAACACAAAACAACGGAGATGTCCGTTATTACTATTGGAATCTGAAGAGCTGTAATTTGCAGACTGCTGTAGTAGAAACTGAAAAATCTCTTGTTTCTTAAGAACAGACTTACAGTTATGCTGAAATTTGGAAACTACAGTGGAAACATAACGAAGGTACAGTGGCTGGGATTTGTGTGTGGCAAGGTTGTACTCCAGCAGTATGCAACAACAGCCAACGTGGTGATAGGCACTTCACAAGACCTCCAAGTTGCAGCCCAGATGTGTCCATTCTGGCATTAAAAGGTGATTGTTGTGCCGTTATAAATATCAAAATGGTTATAAAAATCTGGCTCTTTATTGAGCTTACTGACTTTTAAGTCATTCATTGGTGTGCCTGAAACAGTGATAGAAGCCAGTCATTCTGAATAGCCAGTTAATACCGAGATGCTTCCGTCTTCCACCAAAATAATTTTCCGTAGACGGGTAGCACGATGATAAGCAGGACATCAGTTGCAAATGTCTGGGTAGCAGCATCTTCTAAACAAGCCTTTTTTTTTTTTTTTCTCTAACAGCTTTCTTGGGAACAGGATTCTTTCTTTCTACTGTGGACCCTTATCACTGTGGAGTTGTGATTATGTGGGATGGAGACTGGGCCGTTATAGTTAGATGAACCAAGCATGTGAGGCAGTGCACAGGCTGCTGGCGTGGACTGTGTCTTCCCACCTCTGCTGTGGTTAACACTGTTAGGTGCAGCTCCAGTTCCAGAAGGATATAGCCTCCTTTTGTCTTCTTTTATTTGGATTTAAACATAAAATTAGTTTAGTGAGAATTGGAAAGCAGTATCATGAGTATTGGTCCTAAAAATTGGCAACCAGTATCTTTTTTGTTTAGCAGAAATGCTGGGCTCCAGCCCCAAAAGGAGACACCTTATGTGCTTCATAGGATCTCCTTTGTTCTGTGCTGACAAAATGAGTGCAATCTTCAGTCTTTACCATTTGCCTGGTGTACTGGTTTTTTTGTCTTAGAGTAAAATGTTTGCCATGTCTATATTTTTGCCGTACAGCCTGTCTTTCAAGTTTGGCTCTGGTTCTTAATTCCAGAGGATAATCCTTTCATTCCAAAGTGTGATGTTAATCTGAATTTTCCTCCAAGAGTCTGTAATATGAGTGATAGGTGGACTTCTGTAGCTTCCTTTCATGCTGCCTGGGAAGCAGCACTAGTGTGATAGTTATTTGTTACAGTGGTGCTCATATAGAGTATGCTGATTGGGGGTGGGTGGAGGGAGGGTCACAAATAACTGAATGGTCTGGTAGTGTCTTCTGTTTGCAGAGTGTAAAAATGGTTAAAATTTTTGAAACAAAAGTGGCATTGGTTAGAGACAGACAGTTGAAGTTTCCCAAATAGTCCTTTTCCCTCTAGACTCCTACATACATAAGAACTCCCTATTTGCAGTGGCAAGCCTAATGCCATCCTAGTTTTTGCACACATTAAGCTAATACGTAGCTGAATATGAAAAGAATAAAATGGAAATGGCTGGTAAACATCAATGACTGCAGAATGTCAAGACTGAAAGCAAATTGTAGGGGAGAGTTGGTACTTGGGTTTGTTTTGATTTAGTTGTCCCCTCTTGTATGTGCTAAAAATGGGCTCCTATGCATATACTTTTCAGGAAGCAGGAGCTTTTTTGATAGAGTGCTGCAATATGCTAGGAACTATTGTGTTGCATTTTTCAGTCACCTTGGAGAATGATTCCTGTGGGGTTTTGTATCCTGTTTATGTCCACAAATTTCTGAAAAATTCAGAGGGAACTTCAGGGCAGAAGAGACTGCTCCATTTCCTTGCCCACCCACATGAAGGCTGCATACAGTCATCAGTGGTGCCCAGAAGAGTGGACTTGGGGGTGACATTATGCCCTAGAAGTAAGTGGTGGAGGTGAAAGACAAACATGAGCTATCCATAGATACCAAGATGTCTAGTCGCATGCTAGAAACAATGTACTGCGCTGTCTGCTTCTGGGACAGCAGTGCAGAATATGTGCGGTTGTTGGGCTCACTGAAAAAAGCGGTGGATGCTATGGGCTGTGCGTTGTGAAGGAAGAGGAGATGAACCTGGAGCTAAACTGTTCTTCAGGGGAAGGTGAGAGAAGAGGTGGAGGTGGGCTGGGAGGCTCTGCAGGGTTCAGGAGCTCAAGAGCTTGGGCATAGTATCTGCATGGGAAGGCACCTGTTTGTACAGCTAGACAAGGTGCAGACTATGACAGTGGATTCTTCTTTGTGCTAACAAACAGTCTGGAGACAGGGAGAAAAACGATGGAGTTGGAAACTTTCCTGAGGCTGAAATCAGTGATCAGTGTAGAGTAGCATCGGGTTTCTGTCTCGGCGAATGAGTAGGGAGGGAGAGGTGAGTCAGGAAACTGGATCCTGGAGGTCTCCTGCACCAGGAGGACAGATCTTGTAGCTCTTGTTTCCAGCACTGGGTTTTGAGAATCCTGATAGAAATTATGGAAAAACCCTAGACCTGGCCTGGAAGGAGTCCCTTATGTCTGAGAGCAGGAATAAAATAGTAGCATTAAAGGATGTATCTAATTTGTTAATTTTGTGCATTTGAAAAAAAAGTACTTAGAGAACAAAAGTTTAGGTAGGTAAGTAAGGATGTGGTAAGTACACACAGTGCAGGTAATTTGCTGTGCAGTAGCAGTTCTTTAGTGAACAGGTTGAAAGCAGGTTTTGAGAAAGTGTTTCCTCATATCTGATAAAGTTTGGGGTTTTTTTAAACAACAAAAAAAAGGGGGGTGGTGGTGTCTCCTTTGCTTTTACGGGTGAGTGTGATGAGGCTCTAACGCCTTTCATGCTTCTGCAGGACCTTTGCTGGCCTTTGCAGATTCTAAAAGAATAACCTGTAGTGGGTTGTATCTGGATGTATTCCTTAACCTTTTTGCTGATTTTAAACAATATTGCTCATGGTCTCTGCATGTGATAACTTCTGTGGAAAACACAGCTTTCAAATATTTCTGCAAAAACATCAGAAATGTCTTAACCATAAGGAAAAAAAAAGAGTATTAATTTTTTAGCTACACATACTGATAACCTCTGTATTTCTGAAACTGTTAAAACCCGAAGAATTCTGTGGCTGTACGGAGTCCTTGTATAAAGAGATCTGAGGTACTAGCTGCTTTTGAGGTACTGGAAATTTGAAGATGGACTTGCAGCCTTGCTGTCTTAGTCACACAGGCTGCAGTAGTTCCGGTTGCAACTTTCTGTAGCTTGCACAGTAGTTGTGTGAGTAATGGCATTTATGAAACCTGTTTGTTTTTTTTTTTTCTCCTCCCCAAGGCTCTTTGCTTTATTGTGGAATTATCCACTGTCTAAATGCAAATTCAGATTGGAAGTATACTTGCAGCTAGGGCTGTCTCCTAGGATGAGGTAAATAACATATTGTGCAAAAGTAATAATCTGCATGTCTTCTGCCACTCTGCTGCCGTGAAGAATCTTAGATTTGATCAGCTAACATGATTTGAGGTAAAAATGTTGTACTTTCTGGGCATGTGTTGGGGGAACAGGAACTGCCAGATCTTAAACATTCGAAATATGACAAAAGGGCCAATGCTAAAGGGACGTCAAATCTCATTCAAAATTCTCATTTTGAAACAGAGTAAGCCTATGAAGATTATGTTTAATCAATATATAATTGGCTGTCTCTTTTATGCTTCTTTAAAGTATTAACAAAGTAAGCCATCAGTTTGTTTTGTAATATTATAAAATACTTAGAATTCTGGATTGTGACTTTATGTAGATGATGGTAATCAATTCACCCTCCTCTGTTAATTTAAGTCTTGGAAATGCTCTTCAAGGTTCAATACAGACAAAATTTATCTAAGTTTGTTCAAGTATGGTAATGAAGCTGAGGCAGGACCATCAAGATACTTAACTTTACTGCTAATAACAGGCTTTCTTTCTTTCTGGTATCCTTCCCCTGTAGAGCAGTCTTGAGTTTAGAGTAGAGAAGCCCGTCATACGTGAATGGATGGGAATAAAGTTTCAGGCTTCATCCAGCCAAAGCTCTAACTCTCATGCTCCTCTCCGCTCCCCCCCCCCCCCCCCTTTCTTTGTGAGCTTGGCAAGTAATGCTGCGTGTTACTGCTACGTGCAGGCTGATAACCATTCAGGAGGGTTTTGTGTTCTGGCTGGCTAGCCTGCTGTTCTCTCTTGTCTCCTCTGAGGCTCAACAAATGGTTTCTGAGACCTTGTCAAGCCCCCATAATAGCACATTTGGGATTACAGCATAGCTTTATTCATAGCTACAATTTTTTGTTGGGTACAAGGCCACTTGTGAACTAGTTGCAAACTTCTGTATATTGTAGGCTTCCCATTTGAGAAATAGCTATTTGAATAAATACACTGAATTTTGTACAGAAACATATGAAGTCCTTAGTAGCTTATATAGGAAAGGTACTAGATAGACAGTTTAATTAATATTCTGCTTTTTTATGGAGAATTTTACTGATGTTGCCCTATTGCATGTTTTGCATATCGTAGTGGAAGACTGACCTAAGCAAATGAAGATCGGGATGCCAAAGAGTCCTTGTAAAATTATATGCAATACTTGAGCAAAAAGATACTGCTGTTTAGGCAACAGTTTCTATTCAACTGCGTCTTAACTACCTTGAGTGTTAAATGGTAGTACGGCAAAACATATTGTGAGGTCAGTTTAGAATTTGCAGGAAAAGAACTATAAGCCAGGATTAAAGCTGTAGATATTTTCTTTAAAGGACAAAATGTTCGAGAGAACATAGTGATTTTCTCAACTACAGATGATAGCCTAAACATCCAAAATTAAAATTAGTCTTGAAAAAAATGCACATTTTGCCAACAGGGAAGAACACAACTAAAGGTCACTGAACAATCTGCCTGTTTTTCTGGGAAAGCTCCGTGCTGTGTGCTTGTAACACCTTGCATACAAGATGTTGACATTTGAATAAAGGACACTTGAGAGTTGCACTAAAAAAGAAGACTCAATTCATTACTGTCTGTGTGAATAATACGTGCGGCTGAGAACTTGGAATACAAAAGGGTCTGAATTGCAGCAAACCTCTGATTCCACCTTGTGTTTCTGGCCAAGATGTGTTTTCTGGGAGAGGCATGGCCTTACCCTGTGAGGGGGAGCCCTAGCTCCAGGTGTACTTTCAGTTACAGTTTGCTTTCAGACACTGGATAATCCCACAATGAAGCCTTGGAAAGTCAGGTTTCATCAGCTCTGTTGTTCTCTCAGAACTACTGTGCAAGGTATGGAGCATAACAAAAGCAACTGGAGCAAGCTCTATCTGGGTGGACTTCAAGACAGCAAGGCAGCAAATTTGTCCCCGAGTGTAATTTGAGTCTTATCTAACTTTTTGTACTTGAACTGCTTGGCATTCAAACTCTCGCTTTTCTTTTTGGGTGAATGTCAATCCTGTTTAAGCAGGGTTGAACAAAACAACCCGTCACAAGTAAATGTGCTAACAGTGCCATTCACTGTTATGTTAGTTCAATTTTATAAAAGCTCAACGGGAAGCTTATATGACTCTGCCAGATGAGTGTCAGGTACCGAAAGACTCAAAAAGAGTAGCTATTGCAACACTGAAAGCTCTATGGGTAGAATTCCAGGCACACGTAAGGGGGAAAAATAGCGTTAGGACTGCATTTCCATCGGCCTGCCTAGTTTGCCTATGCTGTGTGAGATCAGAGAGGCTACAAAGCCGAAAATACAGCAATGAATGGCTAGTTAGCCTCATTTCATTTAGGTGGATGCTCTGTCAGGGAGGGATGCCAAGACAAAACTTCAGGACAGTGAGTAGCTACTTACTGAAACAGCTAGTCAGGGCACCCACAACGGGAGAATCGACTTGGGACTTGGCCTACAATAGGATGAAAGAGCAGATTCAAACTGTTACTACTGAGGGCTGTCTGTGACAAACGTGGTTTGTTCTTTGCTCCTGAAGGGATGCTGAATCTATACAAGGTTAAGAAATCTACCTGAAGTACCACTTAACTTTAGTTAAAAAAGAAAAAAAGGGGAGTGGTGACAGGAGGAGATGGCTTCTTAAAGCTAAAAGAGAGCTAAGAAGGTGAAATGTTGCAAGCTGCTTGGGAACCATTTTTGAAGCTTCACTGAGCTCTTAGTGAGTATGTATCACTCATCAAGACACACTGTAAAACCATCAATTAAAAAAACCTGACATGGTGAAATAGTAGAATAAAGGAAGCCCTTGAGAGTGAGGATATGTTCTTTGAAAAATTAAGGCTTCTATGAATCATGAATATAGAAATAGAAGGTAAGTGGTGGTCAGCTAAGTGTAAAACTGTAGTGAGAGAGCCTCCCGGCAACCTCTCCCCTCATATAAGTCCTCAAAAACCCACACACAAGCTCCCCCTACCTTGAGAAACTACTTGAGAAGGACATGAAATTAATCTTCCTTTTTCTCTCTCTTTTCCGATGCATCAGTAGCACAATGCTATCTGTAGAACCAGGGCACCACTGACCTGTAAAAGGAGTGTTTAGAGAAGATGAAATGACAGCAAGAGAAAAGCTTTGGTTTTGTCTGTGCATTGTGAAAGAACTTAATGCATTGGGGGATCTGTCTCAAATTGCAGTGTTTGGGGAAGGGGCTATCTGAACAAACTGAAGTGAAGAGCAGTCAGTTGTCAAGAGGAGGTGTGTTTGCACATCTGAAGGAGTTCAAGAATGAAATAAGCAAATTGCTAACCAGAAAGTATAATCCAATCCTTTAAATTGTCCCCGTCATGGAAGACTGGAAAGGGGCAGTGGTGAGATCAGTTTTTAAAAGGACTTTTTGGAAGAGTGGAAACCACTGACTAGTAAACTGAACCAAGAGCAGAGATAGTGGACATATGGACAGTGCTGAGGTGAAGAGACAACAGCCTTACAAAACACATTCAACACCTCCTAAGTCTATTTAAATCCTTTGATGGAGTTAACATACGGGTTAAGGCAACATAGTTGATGTAATCTATCCAGATTTCCAAAAGGCTTTCTGTGAAGTCCCCTATCAAAGACTTAAGCTGAACTTAAGGATGGTCCTTCTCTGGATAGAGAAGCTAGTTAGAGATGTAAAGTAATGGTGAGAGGTCATTAGTGGTATCTCTCAGGAATCTGTGCTGCTCAAAAGTTTTGTTTGGAAATAACTTATAATAGTTGGGAAGCAGCTTTGCTGATGAGTGAGCATTACTTGGGATAGTGAAGGTAAGGACTGATTGTGAAGGCTTGGCCCTCTATCACAAAGTTCTTCTCCAATAATATATCATACTGATGTGAAGTGATGCGTATGGGAAAATGGGCCTTTCTTTACTCACACAATGGTAGTCTCTGAATTTATTATTTAAGAAAAAGATTTTGGAGTTTATAATGACAGTTTTGTGAAAGTGCCAGCTCAGTGCAAGTAATTGCTAAAAAGCAGAGAGAATCACAGGACTTACTAGCAATGGAGTGGATTATAAAACACAGTGTCATTGTTGCTGTAAATCCTATTTTCAGTATTGTCGGCACTTCTAATCCCTTCATCCCAGGCAGGGTATAATAGACCTAAGGAGGGCCAACAAGGATACTCAGAAATGTGGAGCAGTGCCTGTATGAAAACTTAAGTTGTTCCCATAGACAAGGACTCTTCTGTCAGTGAGAGCGAGGGACAGGGAGAGTCTCTAAAATCCTGAGTGTCATCGAGAAGATAGGAAACAGTTGTTCAGTGACTGGATAAATTCATGAAAGATAAATCCATTAAGGGCTATTAAATAAGAAAACATCATCTGTGAACCTGTAGCTGCTACGGTAGTATGTTTGTGACTGTTAGGCAAATTTGTGACTTAAAAAGCTTCTCATCGTAACAGTTTTTTTTAAAGCAGCAAATATGTTGTTTCCTCCATGTAAACCAAATAATTTCACAGATTTGACTACTGAATAAAAATGTACCAAAAATAGAAGTTACCCAATGAAATTATGGTTTTCTGACATGTAGACCAGTGCTTTAGCCCTGTTTGCTGTTTGTTTTTTCAGAACAGATGCTTCAAAATGCTGTGCTGTCTTTATGCAACTTCCAGTTTCTGAAGTGGTACAAATATTGAGGTGACTTAAGAGCAGTCTGAGAGATGAAGGAAAGTGCAAATGAAATACAGCAATCTTTTCCTTTATAGAGAGTTTGCTTAGGTACCTCTTGTATTGCTTTATGTAAAAGTACTGGTAAGACTGCCATGTCCTTTAATAAAGCAGCATGGAGTGTTGAGTCTGGAGCGGGATGTTGCTGCCCATCAACTAGTCTCCTCATAGGAACGATCTTCATAATTGTGTAGTTTTAAAACTTAGTTTTTAGGCTGGCTGTCAAATTACAATTTTGTGGGAGAAGAGAGGAGAAGATACTTAGTCAAATCCCAGGGATTCTTCCTTCTGTGGAACTTTTGTGCTGGAGTTAATTGCAGGGCTAGGTGGGGGAGTTGGCTTGTTTTTAATTTTTTTTTTTAATTATGGCCAGCTGCACTCCCTGTGATTTTACCACCACCAGAAAGCAGGGAGTGAAGTGAGTGGCATCTTGCTTTTTCTCCTCCATCTCTCTCTCCTCTACCCGTTCCTTCATTCTCTTTTGCTCTTACCACATATTTTAGTGCTGGTTTTGGTACTCATCATACCCCACTGTAGACTAACAGAATTTATTAACCCAGGAAAGAAGTGGATAACTTTTTGCCAAATGGAGGAGGTGAATCATGTCATGGAGGAGTGTGGCACAGATCAGAGCTGGCATAAGGGGAGGGATTTTCTGGCTAGGAGCAGCAAGGCAGAGATGTCAAGGAAAGGCTTTTCTTTTGACAGCAGCAAATTCTTAGTTCAGAAGAACCACATGTATCATTGAATTTACTTTGAACTGCTTGCCAAACTACATGTTGTGGCAAAAGGTGTTAATTTAAAAGAAATCAAAGAACAAAAGGAATAAAGTGAATCAGTAATTGCCATTCACCACGTAGTATCAGCTGTCTCAGAAGCCCTAGTGTTTATTGGGTTGCTGTTGATGGTTTTTCCTCCAGCTGTGGAAATGACCTTTTCTTTACCCACGAAAAGGTCTGATTACTGAAGGATTTGTTTTGAAGTAGAAAATATTCTCAGCATAAGCCTTGCTATCTGATAAGAATAATGATGCTGTTCTGGTACAGCAATCTTGCCATGTCCTGTAAGTGTTTTGGGGATGGAAAAAGTGTGAATGCCTGAGTTAGACCCTTAATAAATTCAGTTCTGTTAGTGTGTCTTCCCCTGTGATAATTTCTTTGTGTTAGCATTTTGGTGAGTAATATGGCTTTTTATTTTCACATGACATCTTGTAAATTTAGATCCGAGTCCATGAAACGTGCTTCAGGCACAAACTGTATTCCTTGTACTCTTCTATGCTTTTGTAAAGGGTTTTTTTGTCTTAAAGCACACCGTATCTAAAAATTGCATACTAAAGTGTTAGCAAGACTTAGTCACACTGAAGCATTACTTTTCTTTCAGGACAAAATGTATGTTTCTGAGGAGGGGGGCTAATAGCAACAAGAAACAGCACAAACTGGCTTTTTTTTCCTGCTTCTGAATATGCGGTCTTTTTCCTGTTTCTTTTTTGTGCATCATGTACATATCTTTAAAAGGAAAAAAAACCCTAACCATGCAAATTGTTGAAATGTTACCTTAGAGATAAGTCTCTGCTAGGTTGTTTAGTATTTACATTTAAATATGATCTTTCTATTAGTCCTTTAAATTAAATTTTAACTCAGCTAGAAATTATTGACAAACTTGAAGATAATTGGTGCCTAGCATTAAGATAGTAATATATTTTTGTTACCTCTCTGGAAGAAAAAGAGGGAAAGGAGAGAACAGCAGGGTAATTAAAATTAAATATGAAGTTTCTGTCAACTTCTCTGAATTTTGCAATTTATTTAAATTTCACGATATGACTATGCAAACACTTCCTAAGGCTCACCAAAACTTAGCGTGATCATACAGTGTATTGATTGAAACTTGGATCAATGTAGCTGTAATCTATGGCGCGTCTTTATAAAATTAAGGCCTGTATTGATTAGTGGGAATGGTTGCACTGGATGACATGAAAGGTCTATCCAGCTGTCTTTGACAGTTAACTCTAGCAGATCTTTAGGAAGTGAAGCAAGACTAGGGCGAGCATGTAGTGGTGCTTTCCTACTGACACGTTTCTGCTTCATCTGGTATCCAGAACTACTATCTTAAGGTGAAATTAAAATTTGGGGTTCTGGATTTCTGCTGTATTGTTCACTTGTAGTTATTCTTGCACTGTTTAAACACAAAGGAAAAGGAACCTAAGGAGATAAAGGATGTGATGCGAGTGGTTTTTTTTGCCTTACACTAATTTTATTCTATTTTAGTATGTCACATTCTCTCTGTGAAACCAGGCAAGATGTAGCTGGTCCTTCTGATAATCGTTACATACCACTATCATTTGAGAGCCCCTGCACATCAGCAACACCTACAAAAATGAGAACATGCCCTTGGAAATGTACATGTTGGAGAAGACAGTGGCTCCTCAGGGGTTGCGCTGCTATCGTGTGGGTCTAGACCAGCACTGACTCCCAAGATAGTTGGTGGTGTTGGCAGGGGAGTGTGCTGGCTGATCCCCCTTCCCAGCCACTGCCTTGAGTCATTCGGAAACCTGTGCGCCAGCGCAGCTCTGCTCCTGGTGGGTGCAGAGGTCTGGTACGGCAGGGGTGCCCTGTTGTTTGCAGGCTCCTGATAGAGCTCTAGCTGATTCTACACAGTTGCTCACTACATTTTTTTTTTTTTAAACATGCTTCCATGCATTTTTTGACTCATGTTTTTCTTGCATATCTCATGTTTGAAGTTAGAGAAGTAGTAGATAACACTTATTACTGTAGAAATATGGGAACAGTCTGAAATTTTCCCCTTTGGGAGTGAGCACTGTCACAAGTGTGTGAAACTGTAAAGCACGTACTGATGCTGGCAGCCGCATTAGAACGGGTGCGAGATGCTGCTTCTAGTGGCAAGCACAAATATGTAAGAAGTCACACTGCTTTATGAACTGTGTTTATGCTCATCTGCAGATTAACTAGTACCAACTGTTCTTTATTCTCTTCATCTCTTCCTGGAAAGTCTTTGCAGGTAACTTTGTAGAGGAGAGAAGAATAGTTGTGAACTATTCTTTTTAGCTGAAATCCTTGACAAAATAGCTCGGACTCCCAGCTTTTCTGACTGGGTTGCATTATTCATGATCCTTTCTCATTTATTAATACATAAGAGGCTTTCATGACAGAGTCTGGGTTTTTATCTGATTTTGGGCAGATTTCTTCTGTGAAAGGAACAAGCTAGCTAGAATCTATGATGGGATAAACTTTAAGCTGGTTGTAAATACATTTAAATACTCTGGGCTTGAATAAATCTGAACTTTTAAAAATAGTCATGCTTTGGTTGTGTAGCAGGCAGTTTATAATAGAGAAGATAATGTTAACCTATTTTCTGTAGGTTTAATGCATGTTATAGGACTACCCCATTTTTCAAAATGTTTTTAAGTTCAGTCAAATGAAGAAGCACTAATTTGAGCTAGTATTTATCTTCTGGTCTTGCTTCATCCAACTTGTTTTAGCCAATATAACTGAAATGTGTTTTTTGTTTGCTCACAAAACCCACAAGTGGCCCTTGGAAAATTAAATATTTTTAGAATAATCTCATTTTGGAAATTATATATCTATAATGCATAGAGCATCAGTAAAAGTAAAATAACTTTTAAAGTGACCCTCAAACAGCTATAAGTGAAGGACATAATTCTAGTTTATATTGTTTCTGTATTTTGAAAAAGTCTCCTTCTTCAGCTATGGTGAGTTTTTCCAGTGAATAGAATTATTTCTGCAGTTGATGTAGCACTTGCCTGCAGCTTTCTGGCAAAGGTGAATGTACTGCATCAAGCTGTTGTAGAAAGAAAGTACTAGCTAGAAGACAAACTAACTTCATCTTGAATGTGGACAGAAACCACTGTGCTTCTGCTATGTCTGCTCTCTGCCTTTACATAACTCCAGTGCTCATCTGAGCATTCAGCAGGCCACTTCAACTCACTAATGTGGCAGAAAGCGTACCAAACAAAAAAATTGGAAATACTTTTCCACTCTCTGAATAAGCTCATCTCCATCTGAAAATGAGTGCCTGGGCTCTAGCGCAAAGGACAGGAACGTGTGTGGGGATGAAGATGCGGTTCAGCAGCAAACCATTGACTCAAAGCAAGCTATTGTGCAAAACTTCACTGTTAGTTTTCAGTTCTTTTTATCAACATAATTGTAAAACATTTAAATGTATGAAACCCAGGAGATTTTCTAAAAATGGAATTACAAAAAGATGAAGTGGTTATCATTGCATCAGTTAGCTCAGATTTTTTTTTTTTAGAGAACGACTTACAAGATTTTGCTCTTTATTTTAGGTTTACCTGAAGGTACAGGGTCAGTGATTGGACTTACTGTGTGGACTAGTTTGACAAAAGTTCTGACCTAAAATGTGCTTTCTGGGAAGTCAGGTGCTTATAATGCAATTTCTCAGCCTTTGTACCAAGCTGTTAGTACCAATTTTTTTCCTACACAATTTATTTTCTGCTGATGCACATCATCTTTGCTATTTGGCTGTTATCCTCTATCCTCACAGAACTGTTATATCTCATTCTGCACAGGTATACCTGCCCAACTTTGTACATTTAAGTGTATGCAATGATAACCACTGGGTTTCATACATTTAAATGTTTTGCAATTTGAAACTTTTTTCAGTCTCAGCCAGTTGGACTGTGAGTATAAACCTGAGTAAACTTAATACTTTGTGCATTCTTCAGTTATAAAGGTTATGTATCTTGGATGTGCTTGTTGAGGTTTAACCCTGGTAGGCAGCTTAGCCCCACACAGCCGCTCACTCCCTGCAGCGGGATGGGAGAGAGAATCAGTAGTGTAAAAGTGAGAAAACTCGTGGGTTGAGATAAAGATAGTTTACTAGGTAAAGCAAAGGCTGCGCACACAAGCAAAGCAGAATAAGGAATTAATTCAGTACTTCCCATCGGCAGGCAGATGTTCAGCCATCTCCCGGAAAGCAGGGCTCCATCACACATAATGGTTATTGGAAAGACAAACACCATAACTCCAAATGCCCACCTTTCCTCCTTCTTCTCCCCACAGCTTTTATTGCTAAGGATGACATTGTATGGTATGGGATATCCCTTGGTCAGTTGGGGTCAGCTGTCCCAGCTGTGTCCCCTCCCAACTTCTTGTGCACCCCCAGCCTACTCGCTGGTGGGGCGGTCTGAGGAGCAGAAAAGACTTTGACACTGTGTAAGCACTGCTCAGCTATAACTAAAACATGGGTGTGTTATCAGTGTGATTTTTGGTCACAAATCGGAAACATGGCCCCATAGGAGCTACTGTGAGGAAAACTAGCTCCATCCCAGCCAAAACCAGTACAGTGCTCTAGCGTCTACTTCTAGAATACACTGATCTTGTCAGGGTGCAATGGTCTTTGGGGGCGTAAGTCAACTTCCTTTAGGGATGAAAGGGTTTGTTAGCTCTCCGTGGTTTTCTGTGTGTAAACGCAAAGCACATTGGAAGCTTGTGGAATCTAGACAATGATAGGATCCCCCCTTAGCCTTCTCTGAAGGCTGAACAAACCTGGCGCGCTCAGCCTCTGCTTATGTGTCATGTACTTCAGACTCCTGCTGTGCTGCTGGCCTTGCTCAGTATGTCAGTGTCTGTCTTGTACTGGAAAGCCTAAAACTGAATATGGAGCTCCCAGATGTAGTTTCATAGTGCTGAATATAGGGGAATAATCACCTCTTTCCAACTGCTGGGTACACTGTTGTTAATATACCCCAGGATTTGGCTGGCTGCCTTTGCCACAGGGGTACATTGCTGTGTCATGTTCAACTTGTCCACCAGGACCCCCAAGTCTTGCTCTGTAAAGCTGCTGTTGACCCACTTGGTAGTGTGTCTAGTTGCGTGGGATTATTCCAAACTAGAGAAAGGTCTTTGCACTTGTCTTTGAACTTTTTGAGGTTCTTGTCTGCCCGTTTTTCCTGTCTGTTGAGGTCTGTCCAAATGGTGGCTCAGTTCCTCGGTGCATCAACCATTGTCCCCAGTTTAGCATCATCTGTGGATTTGCTGAGGATGCCTTCCATCCTCTTGTCCATTTGTTAATGAAGATGTTGTATCAGCCCCAGTATCTGCTCCTGAGGGATGCACTAGTAACTGGCAGCCTGTTGGATTTATACCATTGATTACAACCAATTAAGTCTGGCAGTCCAATCGATTTTTCATCTGTTCTGTAGTTCAGCTGTCCAAGCTCTCTAATTTGTCTGTATGTATACTATGAGATCGTGTCACAAGCTTTGCTAAGGCCAAGGTAACATTCAGTGCTTTTCCATTGTCCATAGAGCTGGTCCTCTCATTTTACAGGACAGTCAGGTTGATAAGGCACAACTCGTCCTTGGAAAATCCTTGCCAGCTGTTCCCAGTCATTTCTTTTCCTTCATGGGCCTGAAAATAGCTTCCCAGGAGGGTTTGCTGCATAACCTTTTCAAGGACTGAGGTTAAGCTGATTGGCCTATAATATCATTGAACCTTTTTGGCCTTCTCGAAGAGGGTCCTGATATTTGCCCTTTTCTAATCGTCAGGAATCTGCCATGATCACCCTGACCTTTTGCAGATGATAGCGTGGCTTTGCAATGACATTTGCCAGCTCCGTTAAGCACCCTTGATTGCAGCCCACCTGGTCATACGGACTTGTGTGTGTGTCCAGTTTGTTGAAGTTGTCCCTAATTTGGTTTTCCTCTACTTTCTTTCACCAGGTCTGTGCCACTAGCCTTGGGAACATGGTAGTTGTGCGAGTGGACTGTGATGTGAAAACCAATGCCAAGAAGGCATTGAGAACCTCAGCCTTTTTTGTGTCCTTTGTCACTTTGTTCTCCACCACACCCATTTTCTGGATTGGTAGTTTAATAGGTACAAAATGCAAAAATAAATAGAATTCCTGGTATAAATATCTTATTCTGGCAAGACTATTTGGTGCCATGAATGTGGTGTTGGAAGAGGAAACAGAGGTAATTCTGTTCTTTCAAGTCATCATTTGAATGAGTACCAGTCTGCCCTCATCTCACTGCGCTTTCTAGAAAGCGATGTGTTGTTTTGGTGTGTATTTAAGTGTTTGCTGTTTACACAGCATTGGCATTTAGTATAAATGTAAAAAATCTTCCAGCTTCAGAAATTGCATTTGTGTATTCATATGCTTCCAAATAACTGAATTACTAATTCTTCCAATAGACTTCTCTGGATGTCATGTGTGACTAGGGTGATTTTCATTTATTTAAAAATCTGATTTAAAAACAGAAGCAAAAAATAACACTGCTGTGACTTGGGGGAGGAGGCAGGGGATGATGCCACAAAGTGAAAATGCCGTCTCCTAAATGTTACAGTTTGCTGTCATAAGTGTTTTATTTTCATATTCTAACCTACAGCTGTGTGTTTTGCGAAGTTCTTCCTTCCATCTCAAATCTACATGTTGAGTGTGTCCATATATTTATCATGTTAAATTTCAGTAAAACACATAGGGGAGGAGGGACAAAGAAAAATAACTGGAATGCCACAGTTTAACTCCATGTTATCTTTCTCTTCATTTGTAGTTTAAATCTTTGCTGTTGAACACTATTCTGATACTTATAAGTAAACTATAATAAAACCTCTGATTCATCTCTTTCCTTGCCTGACATTTTGGTAGGTAATAAAGATTTAGTATTTTTTGCCTTGCCTGGTACCCTAGCATGTATGAAAGCTCCTGTCCATGTTTCACTCTTAATAGTGAAGATGTGCTA
The DNA here is from genome assembly GCF_018139145.2 of Gymnogyps californianus. Classification (NCBI taxonomy): domain Eukaryota; kingdom Metazoa; phylum Chordata; class Aves; order Accipitriformes; family Cathartidae; genus Gymnogyps; species Gymnogyps californianus. Next base: position 22,055,474 of record NC_059471.1, read on the forward strand.
CTGTTTGTACCATTTAGGGCTTAGAGTTACTCAGTGTTCATCTGTGTGAGTTGTTCAAAGCCAAGATGCTCTACAGCACAAATCCATTTTGGCTGGTAAAATCAAAATGCCATATTTAATGCATTCAGAGAATTTTGAGTTAGTACTGCTGAGGCTGAATCGCTCCAGCAATAGTGCGACAGTTGTTCTTACTCAGGATGAGTTACTTTGACTACTACTGATGTTAATGGAATTCTCAAGGGTAGAATTAAAAAACCCCTATGTCTTTTATTGGTAGGCTTATCTTTTAATTATCAGGATTTTCGTATTCTTTAGGGAATAAGAACCATAAACAATTAACAGATTCCTTAGAGTTTTCTGTAGAAGAGATGCTGCATTTACAGTTCCCTGTGGTAGTTGTAAGACTGTAGAGCCTATTTCCCTTAGATGTTTAACTGCAGTAAAGTTTTACATTTCCTTGTTTATAAAGACAAAACTATTCCTAAATTGTGACAAGTTAATTTTGAATTTGAGATCTTTTTTTAACTATAATGTAAATTTAGAATTATTACCACTGATTTTAAGGCTTTGGTACTTTATTCCGCTATTTTTATTACTTAATTGAATTTTAAACTGATCTAGTGATCTGAATAAAAGATATATTACAGTGTTGTGCCAATAAATTTCTACAAAATATATGTGAGATGAAATAACAGTAGAACTGATTTTTTTAAGCTGCCTTTTGTGTAGTAAGCCTCCTTTTTCTCCATGTGTAGGATATTTTCTCCCACTTGCTGAACATATTTATGCTTAAAGTATCCTTCTAAATGAAGGGTAGAAATACTAGGCGTTTTAATACTAAAGCCTTGCAATGTGCTCATGCTCAGCAGGCATCTGTTCCTAGTCCTTTTGATTTTTTTTTTTCCCCCCGATAGACGGAATGTTTCTTATGGTGCCGTTGTACTTCCAGATTCAGTAGAACTTTAAAAAAAAAAAATATTTGGAAGCAGCATTATAATAATAGCCTAATTCTCTTAAAGATGGCATTTTTGGTTTTAGTTTATTCAGGCTGTAAGAACAAAACTAGATAGTTATGCTCTTATGGTGATTTTGCAGGTATATTTATTTTGTTCTTGTCATTAAACTCCATGGGAAGTGTTGCAGCTACCCATTTTTTTCAAGTTTGTGCCTCTGATGTTAATGTTGTCCCTCTGAGGAAATGACATTTTTACACAGGGTTATGCAGTTTGCGTGTGACTACAATAAACACTGCTATTTCTGGCAGCCGTGTACAAAATGAGTTTTATTCTTACGGCTCTCACAACTGCATGTTACTAGTGGGGCGTATTACTGTGTTGAAGATGCCAGCCTACTTAAGTGCAGGAAAGTATGAATATATTGGTATGAAAACAAGTTTGCAGATTGACCAGCTTTTCTAAGCCTGCTGGTAGGCGGAGGAGCTGCTGAAGTTACTTAATGTCTCATTCCCAGGCAGCAGAGAAAGTGAACAGGTTTTCCCAACAGGATCTCTCCGTTAGAAGGAAGAAATTTAGTTGAATTATGCTTTGAGTCTTACTGTGCCCTTAAAATGCAAGCTGTTAAGTGGCCAATTTTGTTACTTACAGTTACTTACTTGGAAGATGTTTATAAACAGGTTTTTTCCCTTTTTTTTTCTTTCTTATTGTTTGCTTTTTTCTGTCTTGTCATTGAACATCTCTTTATCTTCAGAGAAGGAAATTGCCCATATCCAAAACCATGGGGAAGCCATTTGGGCTGTGTTATGATTCTAAACAGACTGTCGGCAAAATATTTTTGGAAGTTGTCTAAAATAAGCTTGGTCACTCTGGCCTTTCTTTTGGCTTCATAACACTTTTGTAAACTCTTATCGCTCCCTTTAAAAACTATTCCCCCAGGTCCCTTGGCTCCCAAGGAATTACACTAAGTTTTATAAAGAAAATCTCGCTTGGCTCAGAGATAGAAGTAGGATATTCCTACTTGTGTTAATGGAGAAGCTGGTACTAATGATGTAATGGGTAACCATGGCATGTTACCAGCCCCAGTGTAGAACAGATGTTAGAGAGGGTTAGGAATTGGTTTATTACTCTGTATCTGAACTCTGTGTGCACAATTCAGAGAATTTAAGTCTTGGATGTCTTTGGTTATTTTTTCAGGTTCTGGAGGAGAGTGTAGTGTGGTGATAAAAATGTGCTTTATCCCTAAATTGCAATTTCTTTTCCTTCTTTTTACCATGCTTATTTCCTCTAAACTGCTTGGGTAGGTTGAGGACAGGGCAGAGGCCACTCATTCTTGGTTCCTGCATGCAGCACCTGGGCAGAGCAAATGAGCAACTGGCTAATTCCCCACAGCCCTGGGTTGCTGTAAGGGCAGAGCAAGGTTGGACATGGGATCGCTGGATCTCAACTCTTTAACTGCCATTTAATGTGAGAAGATTAATTTTCAGAGACCTATTATTTCATCCATTGTTTTGAGGAAACCAAATGGTATGTTCTTAAACCACCCTGTCAAATTTCAGCAATAAAGTGATGATTGTAAGAGCGTTAACATACACAACTGAAAGTGTGTTCTTCCAGTTTTGTTCTAGGAAACAGCTGAAGTATTTTTTCTAAAAATTACCAGAGAAAGTCTGCCATCTGGATGGAAAATTTTAGTCCAGACTTGATTTGGCAAAAATTTGACCAATTAAAAATAGTTGTACAATCTTAAATGTAAGGCAGGCTTCATTGTAGACAGTGCTACCAGAAATGCTTGTAATAATACCAGTTGTATGGTAGTGCTCCTTGTTATACTGAGTTCTCCTTCAAATACCTTGAAATCTAAGCAGATAAGCAACAGGGCAATGAGAATAACCTTTAGTCTGACCCATTTTGCTCCATATTCGTATGACCCATTGCTCCAACTTGTAACAGTAGCAGTTGTGCGGTAGCACTTCTCATGAAATAGGGATCTCTCCAAACACCTCAAACTAAGTAGGTGAGCACATAGGGCAATGAGAATAACCTCTAGTCCAATCCATTTTGCTTCATATTTGTATCCAGTAACAGCCATGAGCCGTTGCTAGCTAAGGCAGGTAGAGGGTAAAATGATTTTTAGCTGAGAAAATTTCACTGTATCTTTTTCTATCAGCAGCATAGGAAATCTCTGTGCTAGAAAGCAGATTGGAGTTATGTTTGGTAGCTGCTCATGGAGTGGTCCATAACTCCCCTATCCACCATAAATCTGTGTCATTTGATCTGAAATCCATTTATACTTTTGATCACTATAATATTCTGTCATCGTGAGTTGCACAGTTTAATTATGTGCTTAATACCATAATGGTTTCTTGTTTTTGGGCTTCATGCAAGTTGTTTTCTTCTAAGGTGAGAAATAGGGAATTGTTCCCTACTCACACCTTGTTTTGGCCATGTACGAGTGTGTGCTCAGCATTGGCTCTTTCTCTTCCAGGCTGGAAAGTTTCAGGGTTTTATTATATGGAAGCTTTTTAATGCCTTCTGTCGTTGTCCTCCCTGCTCTTTTTTTTTTTTTCCTGTTTGTGTCAGATCCTGTATCTTTCTCCTCTTTTATCTTGCTGAATCCATGTAATTGCCCTCTTACTGAAATCTGCTCTCGCCCACTCGCTGTTTCGTTCTTCCTCCTCATTAACTGTGTTCAGATTTTGTCCATTAATTTCCCACTTTTTCTTTCTTCTCGATTTTGAAAGGTTATTGCTAACAGTGGGTTGTCTTTGAACCCCATGAAAAATCTCTTGGACAGGACCTGATAATTTGAGGGATTAAATAGGTAGTGATGAATGGGGGAAAGTGTGTGTTTCAGGTAGGAATACAGCAATTCAAAGCTTTGCAAATATTTAGTGAGAGCTGGAGGAAACAAGTGTGTATGTTATAAATGCTTAACTACAGTTTTGTTTTATTTGCCTTTAGGATGTTTGAGTTGCTTTTTTTTGTTTTTCAGGGTGGCTCTCACAGCTGTGAAAGCTGGATTCATTAAAAATTAATAAGGGTTCTTATGTAACCTCGAGATATGGGGCTATATGAGTGCTCCAAATACTGAAGGCAGTATTGTTGTTAAGTGCCATGCCCCCAGGAGTGCTGTGGATGCCAGCCCACAAGTGGGAAGGACAAGCACTCCATCTCTTAAAAGTTTGAGCTCTGTGAGGCTGAGGATGGGCAAGAGTTCAATGTCGTCTTTTGCTGCAGTGTATCTCTTCTTCATTTTGCTTTTGGTAGCTGGAGTTACTAATAGGCTTGCATTTTAAATGAATGACTGTAAGGTACATTCTGGTCAAAGTACAAGGGAGTGGTGGTGGTGGGTTTTTTTGTGTTATACATGTTTAAAGCTGAACAAACATTTCTCTGGATTCTTCAGATTGCATAGATACTTTGTGGTTTTTTTCTTAATCTTGGTAGTTTTGTTAGTTTGGTAGGAACAAAATTTTAGGCACTTGTGACCTACAGGAAAGAAAAGATAAGATGTTACTGTGATGTTGCTTCTGGGCTACTCAAGAATGCATTAAGGTATGAGGGAGACTTACTATGTCCCAGAGTAATACATTTATGGGAGATGTAGCCCTAGCTAGACTTATTTCTAGTATGCACTAAATATTTGCTGTGTTTTCTTCTTAATAAGAGAAGGAAGGAATGGAAGAAATGGTGATCATTGCATTTAAAAAAAAAAGTTTTTTAAAAATCCCTCAATTTATGTAGTGAGAGCAAATTTCTATTTTAGCTTTATCAAGGTGCTGTGGTTAGCTTACAGTTTAGCTAGGTAACCAGACATTAAACTAGTAAAGAATCAAAAGAAAATAAGATGCGGAATTTGTATTAATTAGAAACTCTCCTCTGAATGGTGGTGAAGAGCTCACTTTGAATTCATAGTGCAATTATTAAAAAAACTTCTTTTCTTCTTTCACAGGAAAGATGATAAAGATTACGCTTTAAAGCAAATAGAAGGTACTGGAATTTCTATGTCTGCATGCAGAGAAATAGCAGTAAGTAACATTAGTTCTTTCTACTAGCAAACAGACGTTAAAAGTATTGATTTGAGTGCATGCTGGGTTTTGTTTGCTGAATCATGTTATTCTACTATGGGTGCTATATTTTTATCATAGAGATATAAAATAAGTACAAATGTCATGGAAGATTTTGCACACCTGTTATATTTGCTGTCTAAAAATGACAGTGTTTTTAAGTTACAGTTTACTGCCTGCCTTGGGGCAGATTAACTTTAAATGCAGCAGTTTAAAAACATTATTAGAGTCAGTGGCTTAAATTACATATTTGATCTGACTTTTGCATTAGTACTTCAGTTATTTTCCTAAAGAGATTAGTTCTTATTGGCTCATAATGATTAAAACATGTTAGCTTCTTTTTAAGTGAAGACTTCAAACTAAAATGGCATTGTTGTTGCCTCGGAGGCTGTAGTACACCCATGAATATTATTCAAACATTTTCTTAAGTTATTCAGGTTTATATTTGTATATTCCGTGTTGTTAGAAACTGATGAATAATGTGGTCTAGTTACGGTTTTTTTGCAAAGAAATACTGGTAAAACTGGAATTCTGAAGTTTAACTGTTGTATGTTCTTATGTTGTACTGCTGTTTGGGTTTGTTTTTCTTGAACTGTTACAACTGAAATTGCTTACTAAAAGGAAATGCATGTAACTTAGGTGCGTGTGGGGGAAGCGAATAGTTTATTTTCAGTCCATATTCCTCAAGAGTGTAAAACTGTACCTACCCTAATTTCATTTTTATTGACTGAAGCGAGTACCAGGCTTTCCTACTTTGTCAACTTCCAGTTGGTTTTGTGATTTCAAACACGTTAGTCCTTGAACTGAGTGAGGTGAAAAAAATGAAGCACAAAGAATATTCTCGAGCAGAGACTCTTCCTGTCCATTGATGAAAGCTGAGCCTCCCTGCTGTTGTAGACATCCACTCTGAACTAAAGGAGCTGAAAACAAGGTCTTAAATTTTGCTTATTTCAACCATTTTGGCAGAAATTTTCCAAATGCTGTGACTCCTTCAGGCTGAATGCTTTTGGGAAGTGTCAGCTACAATTTCAGAGGGATTTGGGAAAACTTTTTGTTAGTCTTTTTGCAGTGATTTACCTAAAGAGTTTTGAAAAGGTGGTTCTGCTTGAATTTGGCAGGAGAAGCTTGGCTGGTGTTAGGGAGGTGTCTCTGCTCTCTCCTAACTCAATTTCTGTCTATTAAAAGAGAATCACTAACTTGGCTGACAGATGGGAAGGATTTGACCTCATTGCATGGCTTAAGGAGTGTTGTGTAGTCATTCCTCTTGGGCAGCAGGGTCACCAGTAGTGATGGAAGAGGAGCAAGAAGGAGGGAGGCTTTCTCCTTGCTCTGAGCTGCTGCAGCATGCGCCCTTTGAAGAGAACAGCAGTACAATGCAGGACCCACGTGGGACAGCGTTAGTGGAGGAAGGAGGGGAACCTTCCCAAAGATGACACCAAAGATGCCAAGAAAGCAAGCGTCAAGAGCAAAGAGGGGAGTGGAGCCCAAGAGCAGGTGTAGGGGTAGAAAGAGTAACCTGAAGCAGCATTTCCTGAGCTGTTGTTGACTTTGCTTCCAGGCTTGCAAATGCTGATACTGTGGTTGAATTTTCCTGCAGCTGAATTAATAATTCACCATGGACTTCCAGGGTTTGAATCTCTTTTCCTTACCGTTCTTTTGATGTTGCTGTTTGGAGTTAACAGGAGAATTTTTTCACCAAAAAGTGTTGTTCATTTCAGTTCTGTTAAATAGAATTTTTTTCCCCCTTTCTATCAATTAATATTGTAAAAGGAAAAAAAGGAACCTCATACGGAGATGGATCAGATTGAGGATAATAGCCATACTGTTTATATTGATTATGTGAGTACGTGTAACATATGTATGAAAATGCTACTGAGTTAATCAGCAGTGTTGTACCCTAAAATGTCATCTGTACATCTAATTAATAAAATTATTTGTTGTCATACTTAAAAAGTCAAAGCTGAATGCCAGACTTTGTTACAATGTGTTCTGGACTACCCCAATTAATGCATTTTACGAGCATGGTGGTGTTAAGAGGAACTAGGATGACTTGGTTTGCATGTGAGGTATATCCGTTTAAGTTTCTCTGGAGAGCTGAAGCTTGTATATTTTACTCTGACTATCTGGGAACAGTGCAGCTTGATATAAATCCCAGTGAAACTCTCCCTTGTTTTTACAACTCTGCAATGGCTTTTGCCTTGTTTATGATGACTAACTTCAGTTTTGGACTACTGAGTAACTTACATGTTTAAAAATGCCAATAGCCTACTCTTCTAAGATGTCCATTTGATACAGATACCTAAGCTGAAGAACAGTGTCAGATCTTCAGAAAAATAAAATAATTATTGAAATACATCAGTTGCAGAGAAAGACTTGAATTAGGTCAGAGACCTGAGTTGAAATGGCTGACTCAGTTATGGCATGAGCTCAACCTGTATATGTATATGAAAGACTTCCTATGTTTCAGTACTTCCTGCAGCATGAGAGCTTAGACCTAATGTTCAAGAACCTAGCTAGTCTCTTACTCTGTTGAAATAAGAGGGTTTTTTTCAATAGTTTTATGTAAACCATTTGTTTAACTGGTAGAATTAACAATTATTGTGCTAATGATGCTAATTGACTCAGTATCTTTAATATCAAGATAGTTGTAGTGTTATATTCTTCCTTCTCTTTCCCCCTTCATCCACCATGGTAAGCATTTGTGAATCCTGCCTCTTCCAGAACCTTACCTGAACGTTTGGCTGCTCATCTCTTGTTCTCTGCAGGCGTGTGTACTGCCTGGGTTTTCCAGGTATCTTTTTTGTGATCTGCACTTTCACTTCTGAGGATTTAAGCAGGCACTAAAAACTGCACGCTCATCATACCAAGAGATGGATTTGTATTAGATGGGAGAGCAGAGGGATAGAGTGGTGAGAAGATTTGTATAAAAATATACAAAACATACAAGCCCAAACACTCGATTCCTTGTCTTCTGATTTAATCACAAAGAAGAAAGTCATTAAAGCCTATCCACCTGGAATAGTGCAGCAAATGCTATTTCACAGTTCACAAAGCAGGAGAATTCTTCAAGGCTGTAGGAAGGTGGAGTAGTTAACCAGGCTTCAAACAGAGCTTCAGGATTTTGGGTTGGGCAGTTTCCTATACCGGAGTCTTAGGTTTTAAAGTAATCAAGTGACTTTCTGACATTTTTCTTGTTTACCATTTTTCATTCAGTTTTAGCAGGTTTGCAAGTACTTCACTTGCCTATGCTTCCTTTGGCTAGTAAGAAGTTGCTTGTGTGGGGTTTTTTTGGTTTGTTTTGTTTTTCTTACTTTTTGCAGGACTTCCATGTAGCTTTGGTTTTTTTGGTGCCTGGTTTGGTTGACAGAAATATCCATGAAAAGCTTGCTTGTTTGTAAAAACACCATATAGTATTTTTGTATGTTGCATTAGTTTTTGACTTAGCTCTGAAGAGGAAGTGCTAGATATGGTGGCAGACACTCTCAGTGATGGAAATGCTGAATGGGACAAAGCAGAGCTGGGGTGGACGATGCTGTACTCTGGCTGTCTCCTGTCTGTGTGGCGTCCTTCAAGCACCATAGCCAGCTTGTACAAGTTAGCACAGCCTTGAGTCTGCTGGCGCTGGGACAGAAAACTACAGAACAATAAGTAGCTGGTTTCTCTGATCATTTCCACTCTTTAGGTCTGCCTTGGAGGCGTTTGGACATTCCTAGGATTTTGTCATTTCCTATTATAACAAATGCAGGCTGTCGTCACAAAAGGTGATGTCCTCTGTGTTGGATCTAGTGATAGTGTGGCTGTAGGATGAGGAAGTTCATCTTCACTGAAGGGAAAATGAACAGTTTTGTTCATTTTCTGTTGTGTGAGCAAGCTGAGTTGAACCATCCTTTGGTCGCACCATTGCTTAATGTAACTCATGGGAGGTGGTAGGAACCTGCAGAAGTGGTTTGGGTATAATGCAGACTTGTACCCTAATGTTCACATGTCTGAATGTTAACAAAAGAAAGGGGTGTATTGATTTTTGTCTCCCAGGCAGTAGGCTCAGGGCCCAGTACAGCTCTCCTTCTGTAGGAACTTGGCTGGGTTTGCAGGGAGCAGGCACATGGTACCTGGGCAGTGTGAGAATAAGCAGAGACACAGCTGGTTGATGACTGCTGCTCTTACCTGAAAGGGAAAGCCTCTGCAGCAGTCCTGCTCACCTCTGCAACTGGTCCGTCACCCTGGCTTTCAGCTTCTGGGCTGGAAGGTGGCAGAGATGTAGAGGCAGAGCTAGAGCAGCAGGCCTGTGCCCCTGGGCAGGTGAGAAGGGAGCTACTGTTGACTAGTGGTCTTGGCCGAGTTGACCTTGGCAGAGGCGGCTGCTGTAGAAGTGAAGTGGTCCTCCTCACACTGGGGCTTCCATGTCCTGGGTGACAAGAACATGTAATGACATGATTATCAGGCCTCTTTCCCCTCTGCCAGTGGAGGGGATGGAAGAAGGGTGTAAGGGCTCTTTCGGAGCCAGTCTGAGGGTGACCAGGGACTCTGAGGCAGCATGCAGCAGCTGGAGGGACCCCATTAGCAGAAGCTGAAACTGGGTGACTCCAGGATTCACCCTCTTCAATATCTTCCCCTGGTAAGGAACAAATGAATGTCCCAGTGAGCTTGCTGGAAGAGATCCCGTACCGGCTATGTGATAAGGAACGATATTTGGGTCTAGGTTCCTCAGGTTATGGGGGCTGTCATGTCCCTTCCACGCTAACAGTGAAAGCAGTTTCCCACAAGACCAAACGGAAATCGTTTAGATGAGTACAATCCTCGTATCAGAAGACAGGTAATGGTTTCTTAGCGATCTTTCCATGTGGTGAAAGGCGACAAGGTATTGAGGAAGACAAATGTTTGATTTGACCCTCTTTGGCAAGTCTAATGACTCTCAAATGCTTTAATTTAATAGTAGTATGGTAAGGAAAATTTAAGTTGTGACTAATAAAGAGTACTTTATTGAGCTATGTTACAGGGCTACGAATGGTATTCTTGAGAGATTTTTTTATAAAGGGAGGGTAGTATTATTTTTAGTTCTGTGAAAATGGGACAAAGATACTGATTAAGTGTTAGAAATTGGAATCCTTAGGAATCATAATGTTTTCTGTGAACAGCAGAATTTGACCAAGCTTGACATCCAGTGTCTGTCTCATCTGGATTCTTCATCCACCTCCTTACTTTCAGAGAACCTTTAATAACATCTCTTCTGATACTTTGAATGTGTTTGGACGTAAGAGGTGCTAATAAATATTGCCTTGTATGTGTGATCACATAAGACTCATGTATTTTGGAAACCACAGAAGTTAAAAACAGAACTGTGCATTTTTTCTCTTGACATTTTGTGTTGTCAGGCTTCTTTTTTGCAACATTTAGGACTTTAAAAATAAAACCAAAAGAATAAAATAAAGCAACAATTTCACACGGCTGTATGTCTGAAGAACTGGAGCTTCAAAAATATATTATCAGCTTCATAATAAATTCTTAGAGTGAGCAGTATTATAACTTTTTCGGTTACATTGCTTTTGTAAGCTTTCATTTGAGCGCTTTTGAAAGGAAAACAGCATGTACTTTTAGGAGGTATTTTGTTCTTTTTTTAGTACCGTGGAATATCTGACTTCTGAGACTATAAAACTGTAAAGTCGTATTTACATTGAAACAAACAGCTCTTGAATCTACATGGATAGCAGCTAAGCCAACTTGGGATTTAAGAACTTGTGTAATAAAATTTGGGGTTTAGTTTAAATAACAAGTTTAAAGTACTTGAGTAGAGCTCCAGTGTTTGATAGGAAACTGAGAATAGTGATTTGAATTTTTTTTTAATTTATTTTATAAATATAGAGTTGCATGACACCTCTAGAGTCGTCATATTCTTCTCCTGCTCTTGCAGACAAGCAAAGCGCACCTTCAAATATTTAGCAAAATACAAGTTAAACTTGTAAGGAAAAGAAACATCTCTGAAGGCAGTTCCTGAGTCTCATTCTAGTAATGACTCTATAAACATTATTCAGCCTTTAAGCCAAAATTAATGATGACTAGTTCATACCCATTTGTGCTTATGATAATATTGTCAGTTAGAAGAGTCTTCTCTCTCACTTTAATTTTAAAGAGAGAGACTGTTTCTTTCTCTGCCTTTGTTTTGGCAGGCTATAAGGATTTTGGCTTGGCTTGCTGGTTTCCCGTTGTGCAGTAGGCTCTCCCTTCCCCTGAGTGTAGGCTTGGGCTTTCCTTGCCCTGTTGCAGTTGAAATTAATCTTCCCTGAATTGGCCAGAATTGCGCATAGCGTTTCAAGTAATGTCTCACTACTGCTTATACTCACTGTTGTAGCAGTAGTTCCACTGTTATTTTTTCTGTTACAGGATGACTAAATCTTTGTCAGTTGTCTTCTGGTCTGAAAACCGCCTTTCTGCATCAGCTGCAATCTGCTTTCTGTTCCAAGACCCCATTTGCCCATTTTCCATCTTAAGGCCATGGTGTGACTATTAATTTATGATTTGTTTGTTGCTGGATCACTTGGTGAAACTGATGTGAGCCTTTTTGAAGCATGAGATGATGATTAGATTTTGAATTTAAGCCATCGAACTAGGAAGATGACACAATAGTGATTTTTGCTTAAGTTAATGTTTTGCTTGATACTGCCAACAGCTTTGTGCCTAGCCAGCTTTCTAACTGTCCTAAGCTTTGGGAGAAATGTGTTGCGTAGCACTCATAGGAAGGCAGTGAGAGCAAGGAGTTGCCTTTTCTGAAATAGTTAATGTCCTGAGACAGGACATCAGAGAAACTCCTCCTGGGCCAGGTCACCTGGCCAGTTGCTCTAGCAAATGAGTCTGTGCTCCATTATAGAAGTAAGCATGGTAGTATTGCAACACTAAGCAGGTTATATTCCCTGTGGACCAAATATAGTAGCAGGTATCAAGAGTGGGGGTGAAGTGACATTTGCATAAAGGTAGAAATCCTCACACAAAGAGTGCAGTGTCTTGGCTCATGAGAAGTGTCTGTAGTGGTGGACAGCTGTATGGGAAATGTGGGAATATCACTGGAGGAAGGAGATCATGTTCATAAAGACTTGGGCTGAGTTCAGCTCGTATTTGATGTGAAAGGTAATTATTGTTAGTGTCCCTGTGCAAGAAAAGATTTGCCTTAGTTGTGCGACAGCTTGCCAGGCTGCCTTAATGCTACTGTTGATTATTTCATAACGTCCTGTCTTACCTCACTTTGTCCTTGTTCGTGAAGCAATTTAACAATTTTATGCATTGTTAGGACACTTTCATTTACTGTCCCTCAGCTGCCCCATGGCTGTGGAATAAGCATTTCTGCATTTGAAGAGGGAGATGGAGGAACCTTAGCGTGAGCCCAGGACTTGCACATAGGGATGCTGTTTCCCTTCCTGTGTCTTGAACAATATGAAAGTAAGGGCAAGACCAGCTGGGGACAACATGAGGTTATAACACTCAGGTCAAACCAGGTATCAGCATCTTCATCATTTGCTGATTTCTGTGTCTTTGAAGGTCAGTTGAGTCTTCCTTCTTTATAAGGGGCACCCAGACCAACTAATTTAAGGGAAACCTTTCTGGTTGTAGAAGGGGATTTGAATCATCATGTGATATGCAAATGAAAAGGAAGGTAATGTACTGAGAGCCAAATGCATAGTTTTTGTCTACTTTCTGTTTGTGTTCTATAGAACTGAACTAGGATAGACAGAAGCAATTAGATATCAGAGCCACTAGGCCAAAAAATGGCCTTTATCATTAGCAGGCATCATACTGATAAGCAAACTGTTTCTTGTAGTCTACTTTGTCTTCAGTGAACTCTGTCAGCTGCTGGACACGAGTCAAGTCATCTGGTAGGAAAGGCATGTGGCATATAGGCTAGAGAGTCCTGGTTCACGGAGAGTGAGGTTGCTGGAAATGCTGTTTACAGCCCATGTGATGTGTTATCATCTGCATGAGCTCTTTCTGCCCTTGAGACAACGTTTGCATTTGTCGTTCTGCATTATCACTGCCCTGGAGTGTTTCAGCCTTTCCAGGACAGTGATTCAGGGATCTTCTGTCACCACTGCAGCAATCATTTCCTTATTCTGATGGTTTTGCTGATGTATATTAGCCATCCTATTCACTGGGGTGCTTGTAGCTGTCTAGCTTTGACCAAACCCATCAGGCTTTTTTAAGCAGACTGAAAGAATATGTAGCTAACTGCTATTCAGCATAAAAGGCAAAGGCAAGAATGATAAACTGAGCACAGAGTTGCACAAACAATAACAGCTGCTATCAGTGACAGTAACAAAGGCCAGAACTCTTAAAACACTGGTGATGTGCCACAAGGAACCTCTCAGCTATGTCCTTGAGGAGAGTCAACCAGGACTTTGTAACTGATGAGAAGGAAAGCAGATTGCTATGGATCTTATAGGAGGATAGAGGTTTTATTGGGTAATTGAGAGGACTGCTGAGACTCTAAAACTTCTGTGGGATGCTTAGAGGAAGGATAAAAGGCAGGAAAGGGAGTGATCAAGGTGGACTGGGGAGGAAGAAGCATGGCAAATGGAGAGGAAATAAGGGGGCAGGTTTCATGTAAGCAGGCTACTGGGCAGTGTGCTTGTCTGGCCAAGCTCTCTATGTGGTGACCATAGTCTGTCCTGTTTGTTCCAAACTATTCTCTGTGTGAGTGTGCTCTCTGTTCTGTGTGTGCATCTGTGACCTGCTAGCAAACTTCAGGCTGGACTGGGTGGTGAGAACAGCATGAGGTCTGCAGGGGCCAGATGCTGGGAATACCACAGGTCTGCAGAAGCTGGATACGGGAGAGACGTAGGTCAGGAGATGAACACTCACACAGTTCTCCCTGGTAGCTTGTGTGTGTGACCTCCTAGTGAACTTCAAGCATGCCGAACCAGCAAGCAGGAGGAGATGGAAATCTGGAGAGACCCGACGTCAGAGCTGGAACGTGGATGAAAGGGCACAGTGTCTGGGTTTGGATTCTGAACAGACATAAGGTCTGCACCGGAGTCAGAGGGATCTGTGAATACATGTCCATGTATGTGAACTTTAAGCCTGATTAGCCAGAGTGGAGAAATGGGATCCAGGCCAGTTGTGGTGGTCAAGCTTTACATAGGTACTGTTGGTGCTTATGTGGGTGCCTGCAAAGAAGATGCTGTTCTTCTGCCTCTGTTGATACCTGTGTGGCTGGTCATGTCTGTATTGTGTGTGCTTGTAGGAAATGCATGCTCAGTTATTTGTACCTTGCTACTGGCTGGTTTTGAAAACAGGGAAGAGCAGCAGCCTGTCATCTAGCAGACCAAGAGGAATGCTGTGAATCTCAAAGTCCACAGGATTGACTACCCCTAGCACAAACAAAGGAGAATTACGTCTATGTTGCCTCACTATACAGACAGGGAATCCTTCTGCTGCATTACTCAAAGTTTCTCATCTTTGTCATGTTCTGGACCAGCTTTGGTGATGGGTTCTGTTGCGATTTGACCCTAGCCAGCAACTAAGCACCATGTAGCCACTTCCCCCTCCCCCCTCCCAGTGGGATGGGGAGGAGGATTGGGAAAAAAAAGTAAAACTTGTGGGTTGAGATAAGAGCAGTTTAACTCAAGTAAAATAAAATATAATACTACTACTAACAAAATATAATAATAATTGTAATGAAAAGGAATATAACAAAAAAAAGAGAAATAAAACCCAAGAAAAGTGATGCACAATGTAATTGCTCACCACCTGCTGACCGATGCCAGAGCAGTGATCTGCCCCTCCTGGCTAGCTCCCCCCCCCCCCGTTTATATGCTGGGCATGATGTTCTGTGGTATGGAATACCCCTTTGGCTAGTTCAGGTCAGCTGTCCTGGCTGTGCTCCCTCCCAGCTTCTTGCACACCTGCTTGCTGGCAGAGCATGGGAAACTGAAAAATCCTTAACTTAGGATAAGCACTACTTAACAACAACTAAAACATCAGAGTGTTATCAACAGTATTCTCACACTAAATCCAAAACACAGCACTGTACCAGCTACTAAGAAGAAAATTAACTCTATCCCAGCCGAAACCAGGACAGGTTCTCTGTGTGTCCTCTGAGGTGAATCACATTTGATGTGAAGAGGTTGGGTTTTTAAAGTGGGTGATAGCTGCTACCTGGGGAATAAGGAGTAGGACAGACTTAAAATGGGACGGGAAGGGGTGAAGGGGAAAATTACATTATTTTCTAGAGCTCTGACTAGTATCTGCCTCTTTCATTGAGGAATAGTCTGTTGTGTCTGGTACAGGTGTGTCATCAGGCCACAGGAAATCTGGTAAAATTATGGTATGGACGCATAGTTGCTGAACTGTCATGCAATCTTCTAGGTACAGTTAGTTCATCAAAATTCAGCATAAATTTAAGCTGTAAATTTATACTGATTCAACAAAAAGTCGTTCACTATAAGGACTGGTACAATGTATCCTTAAACCCTATAACCTCACTCGCTATTAAGAGGCTGATGCCCACTGATAGTCTTTGCTGTACTGGGTCTGGCTGGGATGCAGTTAATCTCCATAGCAGCCTGTATGGTGCAGTGTTTTGGATTTGTGACTAAAGCAGTGTTGATAACCTGCCAGTGTTTTGGCTATGGATGAGTGATGGTTGCACAGCATCCAGGCTTCTCTTTTTCCCACTCTGCCCTTCCTCCCTTTGGGGAGGTAGCCTTTGCTCAGAGACTGGCTAAGCATCGGTCTGCTTGTGGGAAGTGGTGAGTGATTGCCTTTGCGTTGCTTCTGTAGTGGTTGGTTTTTTTTTTTTAATTCCTCTTTCCTTCACTTATTAAACTGTCTTATCCTCACCCACAAATTTTCTTGCTTTTTTTGCTCTTCCTCTCCCATCTGACTGAGGGGGGTGAGCAAGTGGCTGTGTGGGGCTTAGCTGCTGGCTGGTGTCAACCTACCACAGGTGGTCCCCACCTGTAATTGATAAAAAATTGCAAATAAGTGTTTCTTGGTTTTCCCCATGCTGATCTTAAGCTTTGTAGGAACTGTAGGCATTTATGGAACTCCACACTTCTTGCAGATCCTGCCTTAAAATTCCTTTATGTAATGCTTTTACAAATCTTAAGAGGTTTAACATGCTGGAACTACTACCTTCTGCATTGATTTGTAATGTTGCATTGTCTCCTCAAATCTCTGTCTCGCTGTTTGATCTCGTACTTGAGATAAAAGCTCTGTGGGGTATAGGTCCTCTTGCTCAAGAAATGCCACACTGAAGACTCTGGTCAGTGAGTAGGGATGGGAGTCTCTCAAATGAAATAGGAAGGAAACAAACATATGCAGATGTCCACTCCCATTTAACTAGCTCAGTAGCAGCTAAAATGTTACCGCATGTGATAAAGTTATCAGTAGAAAGGAATTAATTTTCTTGTTTCCTCTATTACGTAGCAGGAAAATTATATTTTATTGAAAATAGATTCAATCTCAGAAAAAATGTTAATTTTCTATTCTATATTCAAATAGTAGTTCAAATTGCCCTTGGCTTTTAAAAAAAAAAAAACCTAGACATTCCTTTTATTAAAAATGTCATAATTTCTAGCAGACTGAGCTGGCAAGAATTCGTCTAGTCTTGGGTAGCCATGCTTGACAATAGTTTGCTTAGATAAAGTTTTTGTTTCTTTCTTAGCAATTGTATGAGTACAGTATAATTGTAATATGACCAGTAGAGCTCAAATAGACTGATGCTGTCTACATTCATTTTTTGTGCTATATTTCGGCTATGTTTTCCTTCTGGTGGTGATTAAAGCTATAGTTTCAAAAGCTGCTGAGCTGCTTTAATGGCTTACTGCTGCTGAAAGAAGTTCTTGCTCCTAGCTGTGTCCCTTCGCTAGTGCTGGGTCTGCTGTTAGTGCCGTGAGTCATTTCAGCTCAGGAACTCGGCAGAAAATTATCACCTTTGTGTGTCTGGGTTAGTTTTCTCTTGAACTGGGAGCTCTTTCGTGGATGGCTTCTGTGAGTGCTGTAACTGGTGTAAGGTATGTTGTGGGAGGGAGTTGGACCTTCTTGTGTAGGTGGTGGTGACCTTGTAGATCACCTGACTCCGTCTTACAAACCACATCTTCGTTTAGCTGGCTGCATTGACAGGCTCTAAATGAGTCATCCCATTCAGCCTTAAATGACTGCAACCAAAATGCAGGGTTTTCAGATAATTGGGAGTCAGGAGAAAATTGGATACCCCAAATGGCTCTGTCAAAGATTAAAGCCTACGGGAAAGGGCAGATGCCACAGCTGGCTGTTTGCGGAGTTTTCTTGATCCTGGATAATAGTGAGGTTTACATAGACTTCAACTTTTAGGAAATGAATAGGAAGTGAATGCCCTAAGGGGTTATGACCTGCTTTCAGCTTTGGTTTCAAACTAATGACTGGTTCTTTCATTAAAAAAATATGTGCTGTTTTCTGTGACTTGCAAATTTCAACTTTTATTGTTTGTATTTTAGAGTATGTAGCAAAGATTGTTAAAGTATTCATCTTTCCAGCCCTTTCACAGCTCTGGATGTGTGGATATAACTGTTGTGGACTTTCTTTATTTTGCAGTTGCTGCGGGAGCTCAAACACCCAAATGTCATTTCTCTGCAAAAGGTGTTTCTTTCTCATGCTGACAGGAAAGTGTGGCTTCTGTTTGACTACGCTGAGCATGACCTCTGGGTAAGGTGAATTGTTGGTAGGTACCAGGCTTAGCGTTTTAGTTGCAGAAAAGGGACAAGGTCAGGGAAGACGTATCGGCTTAAAAACAGTATAGCCTCTTACTCTATGTTTGTTGGAAACATTTTCAGTACTAAAGGAAAAGAATGGAAAATGTTGGGTAAGCATACTACACAGTTAATCTGTGACCTCTTAAGAAGATAAAAATCTGCATTCAGCTCTCAGTAGCTAGAAATGTTAAATAAATGCAGCTAAAGTAGGGTGCAGGAAAATGTAATTGGTTATGCAGGTGGATTCCCTTTGAAAAATGACAAACTTATTGGCTGAATAGGACAGTTTAGAGTTTTAATTACATTGCATGGAATCCATGAATACATGAAGTGAGAGTAATGCCACTGTCTATAATTGAAATTTAATTCCTATGTTTCAGTGGGAAGAGCTTTTTACTCAACTCATCTGCTGAAATTTCATATATTTGGGAGGAAGGCTGTTTATTCCTAATTACAAGATACAGCTTTGAAATATAAACATGTTGGAGGCAAAGTAAATTTGTTTTAAGATATATACCCTTTTCCTCTGTTAATTTAATATTTGTAAGCTTAACATCTGTTTGGAATACTTTAAAAAAAGGAAAATTTAAAGTAACATTGTAAAGAATCCAAAATACCATGCAACCCTGACTTCCCTGGAAAAAAGGTATGTGTGTGCCTCGAGTTAAATCTGACATATATTTCGAGCATTGCTCTCAATGGAACAAGTATTGTAATACTAACCTTAAAAGATATTAAGACAACTCGGATCAAAGGGCACAACAGAGGCAATTTGCAATGAGATGGAAATTTTGATGTATGTGTTCATGTAAGAATCGCGCAGTACAAATCGTGAGTTGTTTTTTCCTCTGCATGTAGTTTAGACAGACAGCACAAACCAAAGTAAAACTAGTTTCTTTTGAAAATGGTGTTCCTTGCAGTTGGGAATAATTCAGTAGTATTTGCCTAAGAACTAGTGTGCCAATTTTCCTTCAGCTAAGCTGAATCGAAGATACTTTCTCCCAGTTAAATGTCTTGGAAGTTCTGATACTTGGTATTGAGATTTAGTTACTAAAATAAAATTAGACGAAAAAAAGTTACCGAACAGCTGAAATGTTGAGACATTCTAAAGGCTGATGTACAAAACAACAACAACAAATCTTGAGGAAGTGGAGTAAAGGGGTTTTTTTAATGTGGAGAAAAAACAAGCACATTTTTTTCACTGCTCCCCCATATTTGTGATATGCTAAGCTACAGAAATTTAGGAATGTTTGAGTTTGGTTATTTTGTTTCAAAATGTGCTGCAAGGCTTTATAGTTGTTTGGATGATTGTGACTAGTAGTGACCTGTCCTTGTTTGTATTTATACATTTCTGCATTGCTTCATAATTAACCAAAATCACTGCAGAAGCACTTCTGTTAATGAAACACTGGCTTGTATATAAGTAACTTAGGAATGACCCTCAATTTTGACCTTTATGTTTACATGCACATACCTGTATGAACTCCAGAACTCCCCAGCCGTACCAGCTCCTCATTGTTCACTGTATCTGGATGCAAGAGACTTAGCTGCAGTGACTGGGCTGGCTCCATGCCCCAGAGAGCAGGCTGTGGACCAAGTCCTCCAGCGCTGAGCATATCTAGCCCAGCAGGTCTCAAACAAGGCTGGGAAAAGGGCACAGAATGTATTAGAGCAGGAACAAAAAAGTCCAGGAGAGCCATCTGTCTTTCTGTCTGTCTCTGAAGATTCACTGCTCTCTGGCCACTGCATGAAAAACAACATTTGCTTTGGAGTCAGTGGAAGTGGGAGGCAAGAGGAGGCGAAACTTGTGGCTTAGGCTGAGGGACGCTCGTGCATGTGGTGCTTGGCTGACTGGGCAGGGACTGTCACCTTTTCATCAATGTTTCTCTCCTCCGTGCAGCTCCACTTCTACCTTTGGCAGGGCAGGGATGTGCCTTTTCCTCCCAGGAAAGCCGAGCTTGACGCCTGAAGCAAAGGAGGGCAGGCTGTATGGAGCTGGGCTGCAGCAAGAGAGGAAAGGCAATTTCCCAGAGGGGTTTGAGTAGTTGGGTACCTAATTGGCACCTGGAGTATGAAAGTTCAGGAATGTAGGAAGAACACGTGATAGAAGTTTGGTGCCAGGTTTTGGATGAACAAGATCAGGGCTGTTTTGATCATCATACAAGTGCAAGCCATTACAGAAAAGAAGTGTGAATGCATGAAGAAGTTTGTTGTAGAAATTACCTCTCTCTCAAAAGGAGACAAACATGGAAATGGTTACCATGACTGTGACACACCTTAATGCTATTGAAGTTAGTGTACCTGGGACTCAAGTGCTAAGACAACATATCTTTTGGATTCCTCGTTGTTGCCAGATGTCATCGCCTGTGTGTACACTTATAATTGTTAAAGGTTTTTTCTATGTCTGGCTTGGTGGCTGACTTTCAGATGGATAGATTTATAGCTTTGCTCTGTCAACAGCTTCTGTTTTGAGAGTACTGTGCTTTAAGGGTATAGTAAATAAAGAAGGAATAAATCTGGGCTTCTAATTTAAATGTTTAAAACTCCCAATACAGTTTGCAAGAACTTCTGTCTGGCATTAGCTGTTAAATATTACAGTGTCATTATTACTGTAGGACAAAACCTAAAGTAAAATAATATAGGAGTTAGGTAATGCACTTTTAATTCTGTGCTGTGATATACAAGATACCAGCTTATCTTAACAAAAAGAACCCCCAAACAAAAATACCCCTCAGAACTCCAAGATCAGTGGTTTGCAAGGGTATTTGCTTTGACAGTTGTATGGGTTTTGTATTCCTCATCCCACTGTGGGAGAGTGAGTGAACGGCTGTGTGGGGCTTAGCTGCCTGCCAGGGTTAAACAGCAGCAACAACTGGTTTCATTTTTGAGAGACTTCCTTGGGACAGCGATCACTTTACCTTATATAGTATTAATTTTCTAGTACTTAAGATACACGTTTCTAGTTTTGAAAATGAATGATGAAAGGTTGAAAAAAACCTAAGTAGTCTGTAAGCAATTGCTGGCAATCTTTTTGTGTAATGCTGTAGATCAAAACATTATACTTTTTTTATTTTGATTTCTTTTTCCCCTTTACAGCATATAATCAAGTTTCACAGGGCTTCTAAAGCAAACAAGAAACCAGTTCAGTTACCTCGGGGAATGGTGAAGTCACTGTTATATCAGATCCTAGATGGTATTCACTACCTGCATGCTAACTGGGTGTTACACAGGGATTTGGTAAGTGGATCTGCAATGGGTTTTAGCACTGGGATGATGATTGAGGGCAAGGATTGGTTTTTATGAAAAATCGCTGGGAAACAAAAACATTTGTGCTAAGGGCATGTACTAATAAATATATATTTATACAAGTCAGCGGTGATTAGTAGAGCGAATTTTAAAAGCTGGCTATGATCTGATATGCTTATGACAGCAAAGTGTATCAGATGGCTGTTTTCCTTTTGATTTTTCTAAATAAACTATTTTTAAAAGTGTTCATTTAAATAACAGGCATGTTGAGGTACAGAAAATGCCTCTGGTAGTATCACTGCAGGCAAGATAAATAACTAAATTCGGCATGTGTGTAGGTGGGGGAGAGGATGATTGGCTGTAAGAACTGCTGAAAAAAAAAAAAATCCCTAAAATTATCTGTTTTACTTACGAAGGTAACTTTTGAAGGCCATTGTCTTCTCCTAATATTTATAATCTATCAGAAATATAGCCATGCCAACTTTTGAAGACTTCTGCAAATAAACTAATGTTTATCCAAACTACAGTATAAGCAAAACATTTTGAACCTGAGTTAGTGTTTCTTAACCAGCAAATTCTATTAAATGTTTTAAATTGGTGAATCTCACCAATTGTAATATATTTGCTTTTGAAATACACCCATAGCTGGCTGGGCTGGTTCTGTCTGTTGTCTTAAAACTGGGTAGTTTCCCTGACCCAGTTGTCTGTAGCTCTTGTTCTTAGAAGTAAATTGAAAAAAAATGCTATCAAAGTACGACACTGTCTATATCTGATGCTTCTAATTACTGAAATTTCATGAGTGCACGAGAGTATCATTAGTTTGACCTTTCATTCCCATGAGTCAGTATTACTAGTTCTATTCTATGCTTGGTGCAATAAGTCTGGCTTCCTTACTACTTGTCCAGAGTCACTTTTTGTCTTTGAAATAGCTTTAATAGTGTTCCTAGAAATGTAGTCAATGACTAGTTATTTGTCTTCTGTTTTCATGCCCAATAAATGCTTTTACGGAGTGCCAGTCTCTGTTTAAACTGATGGGAAAAGATTTATCTTTGATAAATAACAGTTTCAGAACTGAAATACAAGGAAGCTTTGCTTTATTAAAATAATTGTATGGATATTGTTTCTAATTTGCTGCTGGTTTTAGAAATGGAACAAAAGCCTCAGCACTGAGGGGAAAAAGTCAAGAAGATTGTGGTGGCTTTGTCATGACTCATGAAACAGTGGAGCAAAACATAATATAGAAATATATAGTGCATGTTACTACTTAGACACACTTTGTTTTAAACCAAAATGTAATGTTCTGCCTGCAATAGTACTCTTCAGTATATTTTCAAGAGGCATACAGAAAACAAATGACCTGTCATCAAGAATCTAAATTTTTCTGATGTTTTACTTTCTACAGTTTCAGAAAATTTATGAACTTAAGCATAATTGAGTTTAAAAAGAAAACCATGCATGTTGTTAACTGGATGGCTCAGGAGATTGGTAATTTATTACAGAGCCTTTCACATCTAGGTCTGTAGCTCAAATACAGTTTAAGTTGGCAACTGCAAAAAACTATTACCATCTCATTTTCTGACCTATGTGAAATGAGTTGGTGGTCTCAGTCCAGCATGAAGTTTTCTTCCAGCAGAAAAACCACCATCACAATTGGCTATCTTTTGATAATCTGAGGAAGAGACCAAAAGCTTGAGGCAGAGACTGAGAGGTCTCCCCGCTGGAACCTTGTCAAGCTGTGTCGGTGAGAATGCTATAAAAGCTGTGCAGGGGCTGCCTGTGCTTCCTCGTCCATGGAAACCTTTGGGTTTGTCATTTTGAAACCGTTCAGTTTGAGCTGAATTTAGAAGGCACGTGTTTCATGCAGGAGAAAAGACAGAATTGTATCATGTGTCATTTCTTCCTTTTATCAGGGTCCCTGGGAATAGCCTGAGTAACAGAAGGGATTCTACCTAGTGTTTTGTCTTAGCAAGACAGGGGCGTATTGGTGCGAAGTTAAGCTTGCAAGCTGGGACTTCAGTAGCACGTATATTCTGATCCAAAGCAAAATAACTGACATTAATGCTTGTTCTTAGATGTGGGTTTCTATTCCAGGATACTTGTAATATTAGCCTTCAGGAATATTGGTATTAAATCATCAATTTCAACTCCTGATTGGATGGCTGGACAGATTTATTATGGTTCTCCTACTGCGCCTTTAAAATGATAGGTGTTGCTGTAGTTTCTAAATGTTTTATGTTTCTCTATATTTAGATGTGTACAGATACACACACAGAGTTGCTCAAGTAACATGCTTGCTTTCATTTCTTATACTAGCTATTATAAGAGTGATGGTGCTTGGGGGTGGTAGGAAGCTAAAGAATATAGTACTTTGGCAGAAAAATCTGTTCTTTGCTACATCTCATAGGATAAGGATTTTTTTAAAGGGTAAGAAAGCTCATCTCTTGGGAAAGTAATTATCTGCCATCTAACTGCAATTTTCTGGTTTGGGGGTTTTGTTTTTTTTTTTTTTAAGATGTCTTAATGAAATTAGCTTTTAGGTAGGTAACATTTTAGAGTTTTTTGAGATCTTGACTTCTGTAATCAGAAACAAAATAGGGTGTAAAGTAAATCCTTTCTTGCTAGCATCCACAAACCAGGCAGTAAAATTTAATGGCTATTAAAATCACATAAATGTAGACTAAAATTAGTCTTCATAATGGTGGAATCAAGGAATCTTAATTCATGTAAGACTTGTCTAAAGCGAGTATATTCCGTATGAAACAGTAAAAACTGTAGGAAGACAATAATTGTCTGTTGTGTTTTTTCTAGTCGTGGTTTGTCTTTTATGAAGGAAATGCATACAAATCTTAGCAATAACTTAACTATTTAAATAGTTAACTCTTTGCTGTTTTTTTTCTTTCACTGGTTACATGAAAGCCAGTTCACCGTTTGCATCAGAGCAAGGGAGATGTTGATTGTATTTGTTATCTTTGAATACTGCTGTGCTTGAGTAGTTAGCTTTTCCGTAAGTCTTTGAAACATAGCAGTAAAATTTTTCAACACATAAATGTCAGTCCTTTTAAAATTTCATATTTGACTTGCATATTCCTCAGCTTTTTTTAATTTCATGACTGAGAGCAATTGAAAGCAGATTGTTTATTCATGCTCTGACTGTAGCAGGAAGGAAATAAGAACACTTCATGTAATTACCACAAAGTGCATCAATTATAGTTTTAATAATATTTTGAATCTAGTTATCAAGCATGCTTGAAACATACTGCATTTTGCTGACTTCTTTTCCTAGTATTTTTTCCACTTTATGATATCCAGCTATTGGACTTCTTCCTTTACTCAAAGTTCTTATTCTGCACTAAAAATAAGCATAAGCAGAAGACTGGCCATAGATCTGTTTTCATCAGTCTGCAACCTCAACAACGAGAAAAAAGAGAGGATGGACTTTGCAGCGTGCTTGGAAGATTTCTTCAAGTAATGGGCTCAAAATAGAGGTCCCTTTGCATGGTACAGCAACTTCTGTGCCATGCCTGTTAGCATTTAAAAGTGCATCTTTATTTAATATTAGTTTGCAGTAGTCCTGTCCGCACAGTCAGGATCCAGTCCCAGCTAAGAGATGAGCACCTCTCCACTGGTTTTGTGTGGTGACAGTAAGATTAGTCTGCAATTTAAATTAATAGTAGATTTTGCACTGAAACTATTTAAAGTGCTCATGTGGTACAGCAATGCTTAAAAACATACCAGCACCCCCCAAAAAACCCCTAAAACCACCCCCAAACAAAAAACTCCAGAGGAAATCTCACAGCTCTTGCAGTACTGCAGCTGAGACACTGCGATGAAGCATTTTTTGTTCCCAAATTTTGAGACTAAATTCCCTGGCCTGTTTGTGCATGGTGTGAGTGGGTGCTGAACAGATGAATTGCCACTTGGCAAGCCAGGTATGGAAGTGGGTAACACAGTGCTGGGCTCCTGCTTCCCATTCCCCTCCTCCTATCTCTTGCCAAAGGAATGACAACCTCTTAGCCTTTGCCAATAACATCCATGTCCTAGTTAGTCTGGGATTGTGTCGCTGTGGATGTGACCATTTGCAAACTATTGCTAGCACAGGATACTGCAGCCTATTTAACGCATTCCTAGTGTGCAGCTCAGCTAAACTGCTGCTGTGGGATGAGCGCTGTTTTTTAATAAGCTTTCAGGCAGACAAGCTTTAATCCAGTTGGAATGTAGCGTCCCGGGACCTGGACTCCTCCCAAGGATACCTGCTGCCAGGTTTGGGATTAGCGGGAACATTAAAGATGTTCTTTTAACAATAAATGAGGGGAAGCCACTGCCAGGGTGTTTTTTTGTAGACCACATCTTAGTCACTTTCCAGGCTCTGGCTGTGAATCACTTAAGTACGTGCTTTAGGCAAAGTTAAATATATGGAACTTTTACCCTGCCGTTTTACCATTTTCCACATTAGAGCTTTTGAATCCAAGGATGTCTCCCTCATCAATATTCAGGGATTACTTCAGAAATACAGGAATGCCCTTCGGTCCTGCTCTTGTGCTTACAAAACTGTGGTCATTTGAAGGAATGAACCTAAATGCTTAAAAACAAATAGTAGGAAAAGCTGTGCACATTACTAGAGAGAAGTTAGCAGCTTTTAAAAGCAGGGTGGTCTTCTACCCTGTTTTAAGTATATAAACAGATAACAGGCATTATTTCCCAAAAGGTATTGTAATGACTTACTGGTGATTTGCTTTGAAAGGAGGAAAAAAAAACCCAAAACCCACCCAAATGCAAACACTGTTTTGGTTGTCAGCTGTTGCATTTCCCAAGATTTTTGTTTCCAAGGTGTTCTTCATTATGTGTGTGCTTTCATGAGATCACAGAAGAACAATGTGTCTGGCAGAACCTTGTTTTCTTGCATAGGCTATAATAACATGCTTTCCTGTGAGCTGTAATTTACTATAATTCTAAATATTCTATAGTTAAAATAACATTATCTAGTGTTTCTTAATACTCCTATTTACAGGGAACATGAGTACTCCCTTGCTTGCCTTTCTGAGCATTTTCTTTGTCTTAGATTAAACTTTCAAACCAGTAATTAATCAAAGTGTAGAAATGATCGGAAGAGACTGCAAAACTGAGTATTCGATCCTCATGCCAGTGACTTTAAAAAAAAAAAAACCAAACCAAAACCAAAAATCCCAAACAAACTTCCCTTTTTTTTTTTTTTTTTTAAGAACTGCTGTGCAAATGTGCATCCATTTGGCTTGCTGCTTTCTTGGACATTGTTGGCAATGGCCTGTTAGGTCAAGCTCTTGATTGAGTAATGTCTGTCAGTTTTGTACAAATGCAGATTTGAAGCTAGAAATACAGAGTATATTGCTGCAGTACTACCAGCCTTCTGATCAAAAAGTAGAAGGCATACTGCTTAGAGATCTTTGAATTCACCATAGAGCAGCCTATAGAGGTACATAAAATCATGTGCTTCATACAAGCAAATCATTGTGAGGCCACTCTCTTGGAAAGGTCATAGCAATCAGGGGAGGTTCCTGAGGGGAAAAAAGCAAATGTCGCTCCAGTCTTCAAGAAGGGCAAGAAGGAGCATCTGGGAAATTACGTGCCAGTCACTCTCACCTTGATCACTGGGAAGGTGATGGATCAAATCCTCCTGGAAGCCATTTCCAAACATTTGAAAGACATGAAGGTGATTGGGAGTAGTCAGCATGGATTTATGAAGGGGAAATCATACTTAGCCAACCTGAAAGCCTTCAATGACTAGCTCGGTGGATGGGAGAGGAGCAATGGATGTTGCTTACTTTACTAAGGCTTTCAGCACTGTATCCCATAACATCCTTGTAAACAAACTGATGAAGTACAGGCTAGGTAAGTGCACAGTGAAGTGAAGTGGATTGAGAACTGACTGAGTTGATGGGCTCAAAGGATTGTGATCAGTGCCACGAAGTTGAGCTGGACATCAGTCACTAGTGGAGTGTCCCAAGGGCTGATACTGGGTTCAGTGCTGTTTAACATCATCATTAATAACCTAGACAATGGGACAGAGCACACCCTCAACAAGCTGGCAGACGATTTCCAGAGATGCCTTCCAAACTCAGCCATTTTGTGAATGTGTTATATCTTCACCAGTTGATCTGTCTTGAAAAGTTCGATTACTGCTTTTTCAAAATCTAAAATCCAGCTCATGACGAGTCAATAGAAGAGAAGCTGGGGGCAGAGAGGGAAGTGGGAGCAGGTGTAAGAAGAATATGAAAGATCAAATAGCTCATGTGGAATATGGAACAATGTGAAGAAAGCAGTGAAATACAAAACCTTTGCAGCAAAGGAGACTTTTTTGCGATGTATCTTGACTGCAGCATGATGAGAGGGAGGACATGGTGCCATTTTCTTTTCCTGAGGAAAAAAGATGATGTATCCCCAAAAGCTTTTTTTTTTTTGGAAGCTGTGTGGTCATAAAATGAAAGATATAGTTCTACTGGATCATCAAATTGTAACCAACTTTGGGTATGAAACACTTCTGTAACTGCAGTATCTCTAGAAAGAGATACCAGAGTCTTGAGAGGTTAAAAAATTTGTCAGTTCTATAGGATTAAAGTGTTATGGAGATTCGTATTTTCAGACCTCTCTTGGATTCGCCCTAAGTCTTTTATTCTTAGCTGGGATACTATTCCTGTTGTGCTAAAGCATGGAAATCAAATGGAAAAGATAAATGAAAATACAATATTCAGTCTACTTCTCCAGTTGTATTTGGGTCTTCATTGCAAGACTTTCCGATGATTTTGTAAATTGGCCATCTTTAAAGACAGCGAACAGATTTTTTTTTAATTTGGAGGCCACCCCCATTCATGCAATTCTTGAATATAAATATAATCTTTCATAGCTTTTTACAGGTTGATCATCTTTAACCTCAGATTTTATAAGCAAGTGCAAGGTCATTTAACAAGTTTTAAGTAAAGGTTGTGAAAGGATAGAGTGAAACTTGAAGATTTATGATAATATGTGAGATCAACAGATATACCTGAAAATAATTTTTATCCAAGCAACTAGTGTTTAGCAAAAATGAGAAACCAATCCTAAAAGTTCTTGATAGTCTTTTACTACACAATACTGTTAGATTCCGATCTATAGTAAGATGAAGTGCTGAATAGGGCAGCTTTTGGTAGATATTTTTCTGATTGCAAGTAAAAAGCTTGTTTATAAACTTGATTCAAATGAAAACGGGGGTGCAAGGAGAGGTCAGAAATCTTACAATTTCAAGAACATTTTCCAAATCCATCTCTCTTAGACTACTGCTTTTATTCAAAGCCCCATTTACTTGATCGTCAAGTCCAACCTCATCTGAGTATCGTAAAGATGAGTAAGTTTTTTTAGCCTTTTGTTATCTTCTGCAGGTGTTTCCAAAAGGTCTGACTGTATTGGTTTGATGTACTGACTTCTGTTTTGTTTGTTGGAACCTAAATTTAGTTTATCAATAACTTTTTTGCTTCTTAGCTCAGTATTTCTTTTCCGTAAATATTTCTGAAAATAATTAAACCTCTGTGGTGATAACAGCCAAGTCCCACAACCTTGTCATTTACCACTGGCAGTGATACCAGCAACACTTTTTTGCTCTATTCATGAACATACTGTGTTTTGAAACTACAGTAAACACAATCTTTGTTTGAAGTTTAAATGGAAGGTTAAGGTGGAGCAATGTATATATTATAAGAGCTTTGCTAATTTACCTAGCCAATAGTGTGACCAAACCTAGGCAGACTTACTCTTAGACTGTTATTGCCTAGTAAAGTTTCTGAATTGGGAGTTCTGTAGTCAGTGAAAACATACATCAAAGAAGTACAAGGTGCAAAAAAGAAGCAGAAAAAGTAAGGCTGTTTATTTAACCACCAGTTGTCTTAAGGACAAATGAGTACAACACAGATGAGTATTTGGAGACACGAAGTTACATTACATGATTATTGATATTTTAGTGAGATATTTTTCACTTACCTGCTGCAGAACTGTCAGACACAAGCAGCAATGGAAGCAGAGTATTTTTTCCTGACATTTCTATGTCATTGTAAATCAAACAATTTTTAATCTCTGATCTCAGACCAGTTAACAGGTAGTGAAGAACTGTTGCAAAATGGGAACTGCAAATTTGAGGCTGAAAGTTACTTGTAGTTTTTCTTCACGTGGCTATAAATGCTGTTGTGAAGAGTACTGCTGTTGTGAAGAGTACTGCTTTTGTTTTCTCTCTCCTGCTTCCCCTAGAGCCCTTCAGTGCTAGATAGAATGTTTCAGGACTGATCTTTATAACCATTTACATCTTTACCTTACAGGGTATCAAATCAAAGCAGGCCTTTTCAGTGCCTTTCATCAAGAATTAATGTCATTGTAGTGGCTTTTGAGAAGTTTGTCCTTGTCTGGTGGAACATACATTTAATAACAGCACCAGAAACACATGTGTCTGCATATTGCATACTGACTTACAAACTGAAAACAAGGTGGCACTTTAGAGTTTTAGATAGGAGAAATGATAGCATTGCTACTACAGTCTCTAGGAAAAATAGCTGAAAAAATGCAAATGGTGTTACATGTTCCACAATAAAAAAAACCTTTATGTTGGCCTACTGATACTGTGTGGCCGTAGCCTGGCTGCTTAAGGAGACAAAGCTTACCTGGGCATGCTGGTTTTTTGCTAGTTCCCCCAAGTACACTTTGTACTTGTTAGCAAATTTCAGATCTATTTGGTAAAAAGATACGGTATCAAAACAGTAAATTTTTTCAAATTTCATGAAA
The DNA here is from genome assembly GCF_018139145.2 of Gymnogyps californianus. Classification (NCBI taxonomy): domain Eukaryota; kingdom Metazoa; phylum Chordata; class Aves; order Accipitriformes; family Cathartidae; genus Gymnogyps; species Gymnogyps californianus. The sequence goes on from NC_059471.1 coordinate 22,085,234, forward strand.
AGCAGATGTCAAATAGAGGAGGACGTGTTCTGGGAGAAATGCATTGAGAGTTGCACCAGGGCCATTTCAATTTGGTTTGTCTGCACTCTAAAGATAGCGGTTCACTGGTCATTCATAGTGCATGCCTCTCTCCACTGGCCCTGTATGCTTGGTCATCAAAACAGATGGCAGGTGGGAAAGGAGCCTGAGGACTTTGGATGTGGGAAAGAAAGGCATAGGAGGGAGCTGGAGTATGTGCAGTGAGAAATGCAGGAGAAAGATCTAGGACTGAGATGCTGAGAATGTGGGCTTCAAGAGCTGCAGCCATCAGAGAACACCTTGTCTTTTTAAGATGCTCCAGACTGAAAGATTTCATGATGAAAAAGAGAACGAGTGAATTAATAATACATGAAGTATGTGAAAGATCTAAAAAAGTTTTTTTTAATGAAGGCTTTTAATAAAGATTTCATATCTTTGTTCTTTATTGGAATTATTGAAACCTCACAAGTGTCCATTACCCCTTCCCCAAGAGAATAAGGGCTGATCAGACTGTAGTATCTTGATGCCTATAAGATTCAATCTGTCAAACTTACTAACAACTACTGTTAACTATGAAGAATGCTCAAAAAGGTACTGCCCATTTAAAATTGTATATAATGTATCTCTTCTGCAGGATCGCTGAATGAAGGTATGGAGAATTCTATAGCAGACTGATGTAATTGGGGGCAGGAGGAATATGTAGCAAAGCAGAAAGTTGAATAATTGAAAATCTTTTTGTAGGAAGATTACACAGATCATATAAACAGTGTTTGGAAAAATGCATAGGTGTTGCTCAAGTAGCATCATGTTTAACCAGAAAATGTCAAGGATTTTTGTAATGAATGTTTTAATAAGAATGTGTAGAATGAAGAAAAGGGGTTTTTTAATATGGATAACTGGTTTGGGGAGATATTTTTGATCCCCATATTGCTTACAAAAGCAATACCACTTACATTTCATGCCAGTGTATGTAGTGCTTTGTTATTTCTGACTGTGAGGAAAATCGGACTATTAGCAGATTGAAAGGTTTACTCAAGTACATTACTTGTGAAGTTGTAGGAGCTCCTTGTGAAAGTTGCCTTCATTGTTTAACTGTCCAAAAGGCTTGAGGTTTCTATTAATGGTTCTTTATTAAGCAACTTTCACAAGAAAGTGCTTAGAAATGTGATGTTCTGAAAATATTGTCAAAATTGACAGTTGAGGGATCCCATCACTTCATATGTGCCGAACTTGGTATTTTCAGTCATAAATTCATTTAGCAGTTGTTACTGCAGCAATTTCAGAGTCCATTTATACTGCCCTTGCAAAGGCTTCAGAAAAGAAAAATAAGTTGTTTGCAAAAGGAATGTGCATTAAAACCTGTGCTAACTTCATTCTGTCACGCAGTACAAAAAAATGGGAGAGGAGGGGAGGAGGAGGAACAGCAGGATGTAGCTGTTTGGATGTACAAAAAGATGGTCAGATGACCACTGTCTTCATAACAAAAATTAAGTCTTTGAAGTGTTCAGTGTTTCACAACTATTTTTTATTGAAATATTAGAAAATATTCTGCCTTCTGGTTTCAGTAGCTGAGGATTTTTGACTGCTGCAAAGGAGATGCCTTCCTAGCAAGTGTAATTACTCTATCACTCTGTCTTGAACTTCTGCACTTTTCAGAAAGCAGGATGCCCATGTGCAGAACTAGCATTCTTTATATAAAGAGGGCTCAATCCTTAAGGTGCTGTTTTGTTAAATGCGGATTTAGTAAAATACTTCTGGTATTGCTTTTTTCAAGCTTAGAAATATTTTTACTTTTTTAAATTCCAGGGCATTTAAGTAGATTGATAACTGAAGTAGAATGATGTAATGAGAATTATATGGGTCTAATATCAGTAATATATTGAGGAATATCATTCATATATGGATACCTGATATATAGATAATTTTTATATCTATCTGTGTGTGTATATATATATGAGGATTTTTTAAAGTAGTTTGAATCTGTTTTTATCTTTTTAATAGCAAAAGTCCTGCCTGAATTAGGTGAAATTTTGGGGATGCAAATACATTAACTGATGGGCAGACTATACTAGCTTTCTTTCTTCTCTGTAGCTTTAAACTTGTTCTTTTGTTACTAGCCTGTTTTTTATGTGCTGACTTTCCAAGATGTCCAGGTATCTGATTGTGGTGCTGGAAAGAGAGTAATGTGAGTAATCCTTCACTGTTTGAAGGCTAGCTCAGTTATCTCAGTGCATTGCTGCGCAGTAGTGATAGGTCAACTGGCTGAGATAACTCTCATATCCAGATATAGAAGTACAAATAGAGGTAAGACTTCTACAGAGGAAAGGCATTCTAGAAACTTCAGATCTAATTCCTGTCATAAAGGTAATGAGCTGTACTAGCCAGACAGAAAAAGTATCAACATAACTTTTGGTTCTGACATGAGAGAGAGGTATGGAGGACCAGAAGCTCTTTGATCACAAATGTACCTTTGAAGTAAGCTTAGTCAATAAAAACCCTGCAGTAGGATTTAGTAGAAACTCTAGAGTACGATTTTAGAAACACTTATATGCAGTTTGAAGTTTAGGGGTTTTTTTATACTAAATAGCTTGTTAAGGTTGTGGCAAAGTTATCACTGCATAAAATGCTGTGGAAGATAGGAATATAAAGTGTTCAAAATAGAGGAAATAGCCGTAATTGTTTTGTCTGCATCCTGCTGTAGAAAGAAAATGCAGTAATCTGTATGAATGATCCATACTCATAATATAGAGGAAAAGTTGAAAAGGTAAGAAAATCCCTTGATTAAATCTGAGCAGTTTCAAAGTAGCCTGTGAAAAATTCACCTTATAAATAGGGCGCACTTCTCCCATATAAAAGCTTACTCTGTATGAACTCCCAACTTTATCCGACTTGCTCTGAACACGAGTGACACAGAACAATCTTTGGGGCGTTGTTTGAAATACGGTGTTTGTTCTGTGCACAAAGGTGCTTTAACAAGTAAGCACAAATAAAGCCCAGGCAACCACTGGAAAGTGCATAGTAATAAATTGCGTAGGCTTTTCATCTTTTTTATTTTTTCTTCATCCAGAACAGGAGGAGTTATGTATTAGTCAATACAAGTAGGGTGATATGGAAGTGATGAGATTACTAGTTAAATGAAAAACAAAAATAAAATAGGGCTTTTAAGGAAAATGGCATGGGCTACCACAACTGCATGCAAACCAAAGAGTAAATAAGGCAGTTTTCTTCCTTTGTGTGAAAGTATTAAAAAGTATGAGATTACAGTACTACTGAATGCCTGTCAACCTGCAGAAGCTGCTCCAGCAAAACAAGTGAGCAAAACCGGTACTTGGTGTTTTTATTACCCATTCAAAATCCTCACTTGGGAGGCAGAACTGTAAATTGAAAAAGGAGATGGAATTATATCTGGAATAATGGTGTACCTAAAAAACAGTTTCACTGCACGCTCTCCTCTTGCATTTGATCCTGCTCTGACATGTCCACAGTATCCAGAGTCATCCTGACCTATGGACAGAGTAATCGCTTGTGTAGCAAAACCCATGGGAAGTATATTTCTGCAAGACTATTTGTTTTAATTTACTAAGTTTGTTATTACACTTTTGAATGACGTGTTAATGATATCTGACATGTTAGATTTCCTGCTATAATAACGTTTTTGCCTATGATATCCACCTTTCCTTCCTTGGAGATTTAGTACAGAAAGTCACACCCTGCAACTTGTCCTGATGTACATTTTTAGGGAGTGGGAGAGTTGGCCTGAAAAGTGTAACTAATTTTTTTCTTTCAACCTTAATTCAGTTCCAGTGAGAGTGATAGAAAAGCCTGTGTATTAGGCTATGTACAGGCTTTAATAAGTTACATTGCCCCAAGTTGGCCATAGTTGAGTGACAGCAACAGAAGGAAATTCTTGGAGTGTGTTATGAGCATAAAAATGTAATAGTGAGGCCAACAGCTTTCATCGGGCTGAAACAGAGATAAAATACGGTGATGGTAACTAGCGGAAGGCCTCCCTGGCATAGATACAGCATCCCTGTATCTTCTATACTATCCAAATACTTTCTGTACTTTTAAAATTTTTGAGCATGTGTGCTTTGATAATTTAGGTTTTTGTTTTTGTTTGACTGTTATTGGTAATTTTAACGGTTCCTGGTTTTAATGGGAATTTTATTTAGATGCTTGATTTACTTTTTTTAAACAGTTCTGAGATGTCCTTTATAAGAAGGTAATTAACAGGAAGTATTAAATTAAAATAGATTTTCTGAATTTTCCAGTGCTTGTCACAATTCATGTGTTTTTGTAATTAAAAAGATGACTTTAATGTTTAGATTTAATACATGTTGAGTTCTGTGGAGCCATTGTTTTCACCAGTGTTTGTAGTGGTCTTTTGATGAGAATTTATTTTAAAGCCCCAAATCAGTTAATAAATGCAACTGAAATTGTCTTAATTGTGAATGCACATCTTTGAATTCAAGAAAATAAATTAGCTTCAGAAAAGTGCTGATACTATCATTTGAATATGGTTGTATTGACACTTTCATTGTGCTAGAGTACTATTTAGCATTGAAGTAGTCAGTTTTGTTCAAAGTAGAAAGAGAATTGAATTATTTTCTTTAACCACAAAATGTTTAAAAAAGTCAGTTCCAATCCCTAAGAATGCAATAGGGGAGCATCCCACCTTGATAATAAGGAAATGTTTTGGTGTATGTTATGGTTACTTGAAGATCAACAAGGTTGTTAAGACAGATGTACCTTAAGAAGTATAAATGTTTGGTGGGTCATAGACCCTGAGATGGGGTGTGAATTTTGCAAGGCTAGCTGAAGGCTAGTAGGTTTTGGCTGCACAGTTTTTTGTGTCAGAGGACCTAACTGGGAAGTGATAAACCCCATCAGTACATTAAGATTTCTACTGCTATGTCACAAAAGTGCTCTTCCAAGCAGGCTACAACTTGGTAAGCCCTTGCAGTTGTCTTTCAAAACCTTTTTGATTTTTTTTTATGCCAATGAATTACAAACTTCACAGCAAAACATTTTTAACTTACTTGTGTTTCATGCTTCTCAGGCACTTGCTCGCATACAGCTGCAGTTGAATTTTTTTGTATGATTGTGGGGTTGTACATTTGAATCTTTTCCTGTATTGTTTAATGTAATATTTTGAAGTGTAAAATACTAAGAAGTCATTCAGTCTAAATCTTAACAGAATCATTGAGGCCATGATTGCAAAAGCAAAATAATTCAGGGATAAAACCACTTTGCTTAGTATTGTTCTTTTAAAGTTAAACTGTTTTTTCAAATGAAAACCAATGTTACACTTTTTTCAATTATCTTGTCTCATCATAGGTGGAAATGGGTGGGATGGCCAGTTCTGAAAATTGGTGGCACAGCCATTAACAATGCTCAAATATTAGTGGTTAACAAAAGTCACTGGTGTGACTCACCCCATCACTGTGAACCCTCTACTGAGTAATGTTTTAGTAGCCAAATTCTTAAGTATGGGATTATCCAAATGAAAATTGGTTAGGATGATACTAAAACCTTATTAAAAGGTGCATTAAAAGGGAGGTATAAACAGGGTGAGTCTGTCCATAAATATACATGGGACTACTGCAAACAGTTAATAAGTGGGGGGGGAAAGGTAGCATCTGCATTATAATACCATAGATAATTCAAAGGAATTTTGGTTGCTCATTGGTAAGCATGTTTAAAATCAACCTTTGAAAACTAACAAGTTCAGAAACAGCCTAGTAGCAAAAAATATGTGGAGTAATAGTTCCTACAGACCTGGTTTGATGCTAAAAGTAATAGGTATCAAAGATGACAATGGCTAAGCTGTCCAAAAATGCCAGTTTTTTTCCTCACTGCTTTGATGAGTAAAACTTACTGGAAGGAGGACCCAACAGCAGAATACCTTTCCTGGAGCATGAGAAAATGTCCTGTGATTTCCAGACATCTAGTATGTGGACATAGAATAAGTAATCATCTCCCGCTCCTATGAATAACTTGCTGTGAGCAACAGGAGTGCTGTCTTTTTTTGATATCACATCTCATCAAGACATAGATTGGTATAATTTTCATGTTGCTTGCATTTTTATCTTCAAAATAGAAAACCAAATAAGTTCTAAAGTCTGAGTTTCCCCTCTGAATGAACACAAACGTTTTCAGTGTATGTTAAAAGCATATGTGACTGCAATGTTTGTTCAAATGGAACAATGATGTAAAAAAAAAAAAAAGAGAGAGAAAATAAGTAGCAGTCCTGCAGAAAAGATGTGAAGAAAATACGTGGCGCGTAACCTTAACGTGAATCAATAGCCTTACACAGCGAGGCAAAACCAGATACCATACTGGGATTGCGTAAAGTGGAAGATGCTGTGCAAGGCATGTAAAACGATCCCTTTGCTGTATTTAGCATTAGTGAAGCCTTAGCAGGAGCAGTGTGTAATTTGGAAAACTGGAGTTCAAGCAAATAGGTGGCCCAAGGCATAACAGCTAGAGGGAAGCAACAAGAACGATCATGCATCAGAAAAAATAACCTACTAGGAAACACTGAGCAGAAGAGTGTTCTTTTAATCTAGGTGATAGGACTGAGAAGAGATGTAGGTCTTCAGAAGTGTAAGAAGTCCTTGCAGTGAAGGAGTGGTTGTCTACTCTTTCTGCTCATGTATAAGAGAAGACGCAATGGGAGTAACCTCATTTGTTGTGTTAGAAGGAAAGGAAAAACACTGCAATAGAGTGAAAGAGAGTAGACTGCCTGGGAATTGTGCAGCCTTCATCATCAGAGACTTCAGGATCAAGGTGAACAGAGACCGGTATCATGTGTCAGGTCAGGCAGATGGATGAGGTGACTGCCTGAAGTTCTTCGCAGACCTGTGAACCTGTCGGTATAGCCTCTGGTTTTTTAGCTCCTTTATTTGAAATTAACCTGCTTCTTAGGAGTTCTGTTTGCACTTTGCAAATAATGATTAAATTAGAAGTACCTAAAAATATTTCAGTGAGGATCTTTGTTCTCTCTTCAGTAGTAATAGTGATTAAATGCACAAGATTAGGTTTTGTCTAGGAATCACACAAGGAGTCCTACAAAGCTAGATCTAGGACAAGATAAGATTTAGTGCTGTGCCATGGTCACAAGGCCATTCTTCCTTGAGAATGAATTATTCCCCTGCTGCTGAGGTGGGGTGTTGGGGGTGGTGAGGTGATTTTTCTTAAATTTCATTTTATAGGGTTGTCAGAAAGTTGTTTTGTTGGTCTCTGAAGTACTCAGCTGTACATCACTGCATGGCTCTTCACATTCGGTTTAGGATCATAACAGCTTTCTCATTTACATTTGTCTGGCATGAGCAAATTATTTTACTTGATGGCAAAAGTAAATATGCCTCTATTAGAACAAAAACGAGTGACTTCAAAAAGTTGATAATTTGTAATTATAAAAAAAATAGCTGTTTTAAAGTAGTGTGTTTTCAGAACACAGTATAAAAATTGCTGAAAGATTTTTGTTCACTTGCTCAGCCCAAGCGATTTGAATAAGCACTTTTAAACTTTCATTTTCTCTGGATAATTAAAATTAAATTTAACAAATTAAACTGAACTTTGTCCAGATTTCTCCCTTCTATTTCTAATGACTGCTTATTTTTCTTTGCAAATAAATTTCTAATGTGTCATGAGTTGCCCAAAGAGACAAATCTGGGGAGTTGTTTTTTTCTCCAGATGGTGGACTTGACTCAAAGATATCTAACTAGAATCCCTGACCCATGTTTTTACTTTTGTTAGTGAACTTGAATGTTTTTCAGGGAGTCCTTAAAGTACTTGTGTTTTAGGAACACCAATACTGTCCCTGTACTGCTTTCTGGTAGATATTCCCCTATTGAAATTAAATACTGATTAATGGTCTTGTTTGGAAAATTCTTTCAACTAACGATGTTGTTCCAGGCTACTAATGCAATAATTTTAGGAATGGGAACCTTCAGAATAAGACCTCTGATTTTATTTTGCGGCTTTAGAAGACTCCTACACAGATTTCTAAATTGTCTGTATTTTTAAACGTTTTCTTTAAATCCTTAGAGGGAAAAAAAAATCTGAGTGTGAATCAAGCTGTTGCTACTTATTTTGCTAACCAGTACTGTCTCATCTCTTTGTGCTTTGTCTTCTCGTCTGTACCTACCTTGAACTTAGGGTAGAAGATCTTTGGGGCAGGGATTGTTACCCAGTGCTCTGCTGATTAATCATCTGGCATAATGGAGTCTTTGTGTGAATATGGCTCCTTGTCCCTATCAAAATCCAAATAGTAAAATATTTTAAGGTAAAAACATCATGAAGATGTTACAAGCATTTTTGTAGAGTATTCTCAACCTGTGAAAATGCGGGGGGCGGGGGGAATTATACTTTAGGTCAATGTATTATTTATCTGAAAAATTTTAGTGCCTGTGTAACGGATCGTTAAGTTTACTCAAAAATATTAATTAGACATGTAGCTTATTAACACCCCAGATATATTGAAGCAGCTTTTGTAAGAGATGCATATTTTCTCTTCAAGGCACAGCGTAGCAATAGAATGGTTTATGTGGTGAAATTATGTGTTTTCCTACCTGGCAGTTTGAATTGCTTTAAACTTCAACACTAACTCTGAATTTAAAGATTTATGCTGCTTGTTTATTTCTAGGACTTTTCTAGAAACAATCAAAATTGAATGCTTTGTGAGCTGTGTGCCCACATACTGCATTTTTATGTTGAAGCAGTACTTACCTGGAGTGTATGCCTTTATCAAAAAAAACCCCAAAAAGCGGTGGTGGTGGCGTGGGACACGAGTTCTTCTGTATATCACTGAGCTAATGCAGCACAAGTTCAATCTGTTGTTATTGCTGTTGGAAAGATAATGGGATATATGTTACCTTTTTGATCACAGTCAAGCTATAACACTTCTTCCGTCTTTAACCTGCTCTCAGAGAAGAGATGCAACACCTCAAATTTCTTTTACGTATTTTGTATGTGGATTGTACAGTTTCAGAAATCCATGTTGGAGCCTTTCATAAGCAGTAGTAATTAAGTTTCTCAAGGAAATTTTTTGCTGGATTATTAATTTTTTGCACCTTGTTTTACGCAGTATAAATCACTTCTAGATTGATATCAAATTGTGGTCTTTTGTCTCTTTGAATGTGTTTACACCAGAGCCTGGTAGTTTCAGGAAGACTTGAGAATTTCCTAGAATACGTGTTTGGTAAATCATACTAAGATATTAAGATTTATTATATTAACTTTTAGGTAGCCTAAACAATCTTGCTGGGATACTTTTTTCTTCAGATCAATTTAAACTGGGAAAGCAAAACAAGAGCTGTAACTCAGCCGTATTATAATTCTTACAGTTCACAACTGAATAGGAGCCCCTGTTTTGTCCAGGATTTACAGTATGAATGGGGATCTAAATCACTCCATTTCAAAAGAAGTCTAGAATACATTTTCAGCTTTAGTTGTGAGTTTCCTGACTTTTTTCCCTCAGAATAAGCACTGCAGGTTTGATTTATATAAACAGTGTTAGCATTTGAGGAATCTTCTGACTGCAGATGCCGAGACTGGATTATGAGAAACAGGACGGCAGAAAATATAGGATTAAGAAGTGAGTGGTTATGTTTCTAACCAGCTGAACTCTAGCTCAATTCTTTAACTCGCCTCTCTAGTAAAAGAAAGAAAGGGAAGATGGAGAGAAAAATAATGTAAAGGCAACGCTTTCCAGTTTTGCAGCTGTCTGAATTGGTATACACTTGTAAGTAGGAATAATTTAGATAATTTTTTTCTCTCCAATATAAAGTGATATGGTAATGTTTAATCTGTATCTCACTGGGGTATTTTTTATGTAAAATATGCCTGCAAATGTGCCTAATGACCCTGGGCAAAGCATGTTGTAGAGCTGGCTTCCCGTCCCTGTGCTGGAGGAGCAGGTGGTAGGCAGCAACGGGACTGCCTCCCGCCAAAAGGATCTAGGACAATTTTGGTAGAAATCTTGGTGGCTCGGCGACTGCCGGCTCATGTGGGTTGAGGACAGACACCAGGGTGTCAGTTAGGGAGCATGGTGCTGGAGCACAGAAACACCAAAAAGAAACGTGAGGAAGATGCAGTCAGGGCGAGCCTGTGTCTGGGTCCTTGCACAGCTTTACTGTGACAGAGAAACTTGTCATTTTTATCAAAACAAAGTTGGTTTAAAACTGGCAAAACAAAGCTTAACTAACTTTTCAGAGACTTATGTTTAGGTTTATCGTGGTATATGTATTGTATATTTATTTTTTTTTCCACAGAAACCTGCTAATATTTTAGTTATGGGTGAAGGTCCTGAGCGAGGAAGAGTAAAAATTGGTATGTTTATATCTTTGATAAGTCCCAGTGTAGCATTTAAGTTAGAATGTTCTGAAGGTGCAGTTGTACCACCTAAAGTAGTCACTGTAATACTAGTATGTGCCTGGGCACATTGCCTAAATGCTGTTTTCTGAGTGACTGGCTTCTTGATATTAGCCCCATGCGCCAGTTCTGACGATGAAATGCTGTAGCCTCATGGATAAAAAGTGGAAAATGTCATTATTTTGTTTAAGTGGGTGTTTGTGTGGGGTGGGGGATTTTGATATGGGGATAAAGATGACAGCTAGCTAGGGGGAAAGGAGGAGAAAGAAATGGGATTTTAAAATTTCCTCCATTTACCCCTGTAATGCCATGACATTATCTTGCTGCTGCTTATAAAATCTAAATAGGGAACTACTCATTACTATAAACCTTAAATTTTATAGTGGAATCAAAGGTGGCATTTAGCCTACAAAATGTTCTTGAAAGGGTAGACAGGTCCCTTGGAGATAAATGCAAGGGATCTTAAAAGTCCAGAAAACACAGTAATCGAGCCAAAATGCTTAGTGAGAACTGCTAAATGCTCAAACTGGGGTGTACCAGGGTAGGAAGGACCCAACACTTTCCCCACTATTGTAACATTTTCTGGTGGGAGTTACTGTTTGCAGTGAGAAGATAATTTGTAGAACTTCAGTTGTTTTAAATTAAAGTAAATAAATAAATAAAAAATAACTGTAGTCTAACAGTAATAAGCTATACCAGGCTGTGCATTAGTGTGGTGGCAGTGCTTTGATAGCAGACTGCTAGTGCACAGCCTACTTACATTTGTTATGTTAATGCAGCCCTGTTTGGAAGGGGTTTTTTTTAAAGCTAGTTCATCTTTTTCACTTCCCTCTGGCTTGCTTTTATGAGATTATTCTTCTGCATTGTTGCTCTGTACTCTTACTGTTTTGTTTATCTGAACTATATTGTTAATCACTAGCGTAATGATTCAGGGTAGGATTTTCTTAGAGTGTTCAGTGCTGCTCTAGTTCTTCCCTCGCCCTTTGAAATCCAAGGAGCAGACGGGCCAGGGCTGAACACGTCTGCAGATCCTACCCTGAAAGTTTTTAATGCCCTTCCGAGGTTTAAAGTTGACAGTAGAGATTGAGGTCTTCTCTGTACAAAACAGGTACAGCACGGACAGCAGAAGGGAAAATTTCTTCCTATTACCTTATTCTTCACGGAGCGGTTGCTTCCAAAATTGAGAATGTAGGTCATCCTCTGGGCACGTTCACTTTCAGCTGTGGTGGTGGTATTTACTGTACACAACTACTTGCTAGTAATTGCACATAGACCACCCACTTATTTCTTAATTTATAGTTTTGAATTAATTTGGGAATAACTTAGAACACAACTAAATTTAGTCAGACTCTGTTAATGGACAGGTGAAAGATTCTGTATCGGACCACCAGTCCTCTGAGCCATCCATTCCCAGTGGGGGAAGAGGGAGGGGGACCCTGGATTTCTAAGTGTGTTATCAAAATGTAGATTTTTTTTCTTATTATTTTCTTAAGATAGTACCACAGCAGGAAAAGAATGCAGAAGTTATACCCATACCAAGGGCTTCCACTTTTCCAGTGTAACTAATTTTTCTAAAAAATACATAACTGGTATTTAAATTAAAATAATTTTTGTAGGCTTTTTGTGTCATTTTGAGTCAAATTCACTTTCTGCCAACAATTTTCCTTATTTTTCATAGGTACTAGTGACTTGATCATATCTTGAGTAATCGATATTTTAATGTAGAAAACTGTAAAATGTTTCTCTTTTTAAATGCATTAAAACAATCATAAATAGGAATGCATATGAAAAAAATTAAGGATTGCGTAGTCAAGTTAGAGACCCATATTTACACTGCAGTTTTCCTTCAACCAGTGAGCTATAGCGTGTAGGTCCTTTTCCCTCAGAATGGCTACTCATCTCATTTCATTCGAGTCTTTCTCAGCATGTGTATATCCCTGCACCACAGAGTCCCTCGGTCTTGGGATTAGAGGAGTGGTGGGTCGGGAAAGCGATTTGGTGGGAGAAGGTGCATATTTTAGTCTCTGCCCATTTTTTTCCTGTATCTACTTATATTTGGTAGTTCAGACAGTTTTTTAGGCAGTTGTGTACTACCAATTCTAAAAAGCAGTTTTTAATGATATAATGCCCCCAAACAGCATTTTAAAATCATAACCTAAATGGTATTTAGTACTGGTGTCTTGATACTGGAAATATGTCTTGACAGAAAATGAGCAGGGAGGCAGATGCTGTAGGCTTAGTTGCTGTTTTTGTGTGAAGGAAATCTTGCTACAGCTAACTTCATGAGAAGGGAGCTTTTGTGATGTGCACGTATGTATTATAAATCATTCTAACCTTTGCAGAACCTGCATTTTGCTCACATTTAAAATGCTGCTTCTTGAAAGACCATCCTGTAATAACGGAATATTTTACTGGAGAATATCAGGTATAATGAGTCAGGATTTACCAGTGTCCTGAGAAGTGAGTTGATGCGCTTTTTCAGAACAATGGTTAATTCTTTGTTCTAAATGGCTCATGTTAGTAATGATTTATAATGATATACTTTATAGGTGATGACATCCAGTAACTTCTACAAAAGCTTTAAGAAAATCTGCTCACAGAATTCATATCTGCTGCAGTCTGCGTTTGCATTTTATTTAGCAGTGATGGTAGCGCTAACAAGTAAACTCAATCAGTTTGTTTTTTAAAAAAGAAAATAATTGGTAGTTTTCCTCAAATTTTAAAGCATCTCTCTTTGAATTTTGCAGCTGACATGGGCTTTGCCCGATTATTTAATTCACCTCTGAAGCCTTTAGCAGACTTGGATCCAGTAGTTGTAACATTCTGGTATCGAGCTCCAGAGTTGCTTCTTGGAGCAAGGCATTATACCAAAGCTATTGGTAAGTAAATTGGACGAAAACTTACTATTTTGTTCTTTATGTAAAGTGTACCCAAATATTGAAGCATTGATAAATAGTACAAAGGACAGTAGCTGAGTTAAAGGTATGTTACTGATTTCTTGAAGAAATATTAAACTTTGACAAATTGTTTAGTTTACTATGGTCTCTGGCTATATATAGGAGTGAAATATTTCTGGGGTTTGGCTCCAAATGCCCTGCGATGCAGTGTAAGTTTATATGGCTTTCACACAAGACTTTCATAAATGCTGTTAGAGGCAATACAAAATACGGATGCATCTTCGAACTATTAGTAGAATCCATATTGTGATGATGATGAGGCACAGTGCATTAATTTTATTGCAGAGGTTTTTACCTAGTGTAATAAATACATGAAATAAGGAATGTACAGAATGGAGAATATATTGGCTGCACGGAAACTAAAGTATAAAAATAAGCTGCATTTTAGCCTCTTTCTGTGTCTTTTTCAAAGCACAAGTGTGAACAGGAATTGCTTGAAGTAGTGAGATGTGGTCAGTGTCATGCAACAGGCTATGCTATGATGCTGCATCAGGCATATGCAGAAAAAACAAACCTCACAGAATGCAGACGCTGTGAGGATGGCATTAGTTACATCAGCTTAATGCTGCATCCTCCTCACCACTTAATTCATATTTATCAGTCTGAATTTTAACAGCTTTGGCATGGCACGGTTGACTTCGCTCTGCCAGTCTCTGCTCTTGCCATTTCAGGGGTAAGGGGTCACTGATAGCAGGAGCCGGTGTGTGCTGTGGCCGTAGGACAGGGGGAATAGCCCAGGAGCAGGCCGGAGGGAGGTTCACTTTTAGTAGATGTGAACAGCCTGGTCGTGGAAGGGAGAGAGACTGTAGGGAAGAGGACTGGGAAGTTTTTCTCTTGCTGGCTGGTTTAAAAGATAGTTAAAGCCTGGCAACCATTTTTGGGGAAATAACTTCCCCTGCAATGCACCACTTACTGTGCACAAACGTGGAGGTTGTATGTCAGCATACATGTTGTTGTTTCTGTAACCTGAAATTCTTTCCTCAGACCTTAGCCATCATTTTTTTGAGATCATGTCAGTGTTTTTGTCAGAAATTCTAATGTTTATGACTTAAATGTATTTTAATTTACTTTTCTGTTAATACTATATTTCTTTTATAGGTTAAATACGTTTCTTTATATGTTCGTTTAAACTGCTTTTTTTGTTGTATTTGCATGTTCCTTCACTTTACTGGCATTTTCTTCTGCTTGCAGCATGTGAAACTGCATTGATGGTCATAGCCTTTAGTACATAATTTTTTTTCAGCAGAGATAAAAACTGACTGTATACAAACACTGAGTAATGGGGTTATGCTCTCTGCATCATTTGCTTTTGTCCTTGTTCATGACCTTTTCTTGTTCATTCAAGGTTCAGTGTAGCATTACTTTATGTAAGTTAAAAATTGCATTTGTATATACTAGAAAAAAAATCAGGAAAACGACTGGGAAAATTCAGGCTATCTGATTTTGCAGATTGGGACACAACAGTTAAAACAAAGGGTTTTGGTTTTGGGTTTTTTTTTGTAAATGAATGTTATCAAAGAAAGAGGTGAGGTATGTGAGCATGGAGCGATTTTCTTGTTACTCTCTTTCCACAAGGTTTTGTAGATAGCATTTGGTTTATTCCCATATCACTGCTTTTCAACTTGTATTTTTTGGGTCATTTAATACTTATTAAACCCAGTGGCTGATCAGAGAGGGCACATTTCTTGGTGGGGACAGTATGGCAGTGAATGAGCAGGATGTTGGTTGGCGTGTCTTCATTTGTATTTTATGCATGGACAGCTACCCAAATAGTTTCCTGTGGTGTTTTTCTTAATCAAATTAATTTTTACAGCAATAAATGGTAACTACACTTTAAAAACCCCACAAAAACTTGTATGATACTCTCTCAGCTCCTGTGTAGTTACTGAATTACGTACCTCTATCTGTAGCTAAAAGGAGAAGTCAAGGAAGTGTTGCGCTCCTACAATAGAAACTTGAAATTTTCAATGCAGGGACCTTATCTCTGATAAGCTAAAACCTAACATTCTACCTCACCAAGATGCTTTTGGAAAGATTGATTTGATTTTTTTTATTTCTGTTCTCCTTTTTTAAAGATATTTGGGCCATAGGGTGTATATTTGCAGAGCTGCTAACATCAGAGCCAATATTCCATTGTCGACAAGAAGATATCAAAACTAGTAATCCTTATCACCATGACCAGCTGGACAGAATATTCAATGTAATGGGATTTCCTGCAGGTACATACTGTACTTTTTTTATCACTGCTGTTCAAAGAAAGATATCTGTATTGCTTTCTTTGCATATGAAGGTGGCAGCTGATCAAAGCAACAAAGCTGTTCAAACACAATCTTTATTTCATGAGTTATAAATCTAGAATCTAATGGTCATATTAGATATTTTTCCTATTAATGGTAGGATTATCTTTGCGTATACACGTACCAATGTTTTATAATTTTAAAAGATCATGTTTAATGGTGGATGATTAAAAATCAAAAGGAATATTTCTGCATTTCTTCAGTACTGATTATAGATTTGGAAAGCAACTGATGATTGTATGAAACCAAGCAAAAATCTATACATTTAGTGAATACTATACAGATGTTTAACTCATGCTAAATTAAACATAGCATTTGGAAGTAGGGCAGAGTATTTAACTTTTTTTTCCTCTGGTAGAAAGCTTGTGATATGGAGAAAATGTCTTTATTCCAAACCGGAACAAAGGACTTGTTGCATGAACCAAAACAATTACAATGTGGATATCACTTATTGCATTTTCCCCTCAGTGTTGGTCATATCTTGTTTTTCTACAGGCTGTCTTGCATCTTTTCAGTTAATGCTTTGTCTTCTTGTGTTCATATAATCTCAGATGTCAGAATAGCAGGGACCTTATTTTTACTTTTTGGTCATCTTTCTCCTCACTGCTTGTGTTCCCTGCTGTTGTCCATTCACTATTAATAATATTTTTCTTTACTGTTCTGGTGGACTTTCTTCTTCCTATCACATGAATTTTGTGGTCTTTATGTTTGTGTGATTATAGAATTTTGTTATTAAATTTGCTCTTATTTTTCCCTTTGACTTTTTTTTTTTGTCCTATATGT
This sequence comes from Gymnogyps californianus, assembly GCF_018139145.2. NCBI lineage: Eukaryota > Metazoa > Chordata > Aves > Accipitriformes > Cathartidae > Gymnogyps > Gymnogyps californianus. Next base: position 22,101,666 of record NC_059471.1, read on the forward strand.
ACTTCATTGCTTGTATAGTGCTGTATGAGATTCCTGGAAGTGTTGCCTTTGCATATTAAGTACTTATATTTTCTTGAAAATCCCCCCTGATTTTGCTTCTTTAAGCAATACTGTCCTTTTCTGCTTTTAGCCTAGAATTTTACCCTTTTCTTATGCTTTTCTTACTTCATTTGGGTTTTACATTGTCTTTGTGTAGCTTACATAAATAGATGATACTCTCATTATTGTTTTCTAATTGGTTTAAATAATCCTTTTCTAATGGTCTCCATTTGATTTTTGAAGGTCTTTGGTTCTTACTAAGTGTCCTGGTTTCAGCTGGGATAGAGTTAATTTTCTTCCTAGTAGCTGGTATAGTGCAGTGTTTTGGATTTAGTAGGAAAATAAGGTTGATAACATGCTGATGTTTTTAGTTGTTGCTAAGTAGTGTTTATACTAAGTCAAGGATTTTTCAGCTTCTCGTGCCCAGCCAGCAAGAAGGCTGGAGGGGACATAGCCAGGACAGCTGACCCAAACTGGCCCCAAAGAGCTATTCCATACCACATGACATCATGCCCAGTATATAAACTGGGGGGAGTTGGCTGGGAGGGGCAGATCGCTGCTCGGGAACTAACTGGGCATCAGTTGGCGAGTAGTGAACAATTGCATTGTGCATCCCTTGTTTTGTATAGTCTAATTCCTTTAGTATTATTATTGTCATATTATTATTATAATTATTTTTCCTTCCTTTCTGTCCTATTAAACTGTCTTTCTCTAAACCCACGAGGTTTTGGGTTTTTTTGATTCTCTCCCCCATCCCACTGGTGGGGGGGAGTGCACGAGCAGCTGCGTGGTGCTTAGTTGCCAGCTGGGGTTAAACCATGACACTAAGAAATATTATTTTTCATTTAATTGCAGCAAGTTTTTTTTCTTTTTAATTGACACTTGCCTTATTTGAAACAGTTTCACATGTCTTTGGGATAGGGGATAGGGAAAGAGGAGAGTCTTTTATTTAAATAATAATTAAATCATTAATCTCTGATTTATTTATTCACTTAGTATTTTTAAGCTCCCAGTGTTCTGCAACTGTAATAAGACTTAGTAAAGATTTGACTTGAATTGAACTACTTGCCCACAGAGGCTTTTCAGGAGTTACAGAGTGTAATACATTTGAGGCTAGGTGCTGGTAGTGATTTTTTTTGTTTTATTTTTAAATCTATTTCAGGTTTTGTCTAAACAGAAAAGTTGAGATGAAATATTCTTTAATTTGAGTGTGCAAATGTTACTTTTTCTTAACCTTTTGTTGGCTAACAGTATTTCTTTTACATTGAGACAGCAGAAATTTACACAGTACCCCTGGGCATTTTCCTGTAACTAAAGACAGTGCTGTGAGAATGGAAAATCCCTTAGAAGGAGACAGCATTTGCGGGAGTCTTGTGTACTCCTATCCCAAGATCACGACTGTGCCTGAATAAATTAAATAACAGTCCTGAAGAGTGCAAGCACAATGGCTGACATGTTTTTCTTCTGTGTTATTGTTTGGGCATGTGGTGATCTTCACTGTAGCCAGCAGGTGTTTTTTTTTAAGTTCTTGAGTTAATCAGCACACAACTGGAACCTCTTAGGTGTTGGTATTGTGAAGATTTATTGTGAAGAGGTGATGAAGGAGTATGAGCCAAGGAGTAGAAAGAAATAAGTATCTGCAAGGTTAGAGAAGCAGACTCAAAAAAAAAAAAAAAAAAAAAATCAGGGTTACGGAGATACTTGGAAAGCCTTTGTTTTACCTGGGGGAGGGGAAGGAAAAAAATTATTAATAAATATTGATTTTGCAGATAAAGATTGGGAAGACATAAAAAAGATGCCTGAACATTCAACGTTAATGAAAGATTTCCGGAGAAACACGTAAGTCTGCTTTGAGTTGAGCTTTGTTAAGAAAACATATTTTACTTCTCCCTCCCACCCTAAATTTCTTGTAGCTTAAGTTGTTTTCTATGTAGATGCCAAACAAGGACTATGACATGGTTATGACTTAGATTGTGAAAACAGAAAAATAAAGTAGTTTCATAATGATGAACTTGGCCTGTTGAGGTGGTGTGAATCAGAAGAGTAGCTAGAGACAGACTGTAAATGGTAAGGTGGCAGGTGTGAAACGGGTGATGCCAGTAAGACCCCACACAGCTCTGAAGATTGCTGAGCACAGTTTGTCACAGCTGTTTCCAAATCTGCGGTACTGGAAATGATTTTTCTGTGATAGCTGCATAAAAGGGATCTGGTAACCTTATACTGTTTCCAGCAAACAGTGGGTGTAAGTGTCAGGTTTGATGTCTAGGGTAGCTTATGAAGGCTAAAGAAAAGAATACCTTTCAGTTTTGCTGTCACATTGCCAGAGTCTAATACATGCACTTAAGACCCTACCCTGTTGCCGTGTTTCCATGCTGAGGGATTTGGGGCTATACTGTTATATACATTTCTTGCATCTGCCATGCTATTGTAGCCATTTAGAAACCTTATTTCTGAGCTCCTCTTCAAAAAAGTGAATTCATGGATGTTCTTGTAGCAACCTGTATGTTGCAGGAGAGTGTTAAGATGGGCTTAGTATTTATCTCCATGTTCACTGGCATTAGAAATACACAGAATGAAACTGTGTAGTAGTAGAATTGCTAAAAGGCAGTTTAAATCCAAGTGATAGTTTGCTGTCTGCATGTGGGTTAAAAGTGTGCTTTTTGTGTGGATGTGATGTGTTTTTTACAAGCATGTGAGGGAAAGAGAAGCATTTCTGTAGTGTCTGTTTTTTAAGCAATCTCTGACGTTGGTAGTTGTGGTTTTTCCCTGCTTAGTGGATTAGCAATGCAGACTAAACTGTTCTTATTAATATGTTTTGTGGCTACTAAGAAGGCTTTGCAGTATTGGTGATTTGCATATTAGAAATGTCACGTTTTTTTCCTTTTCTAGGTATACCAACTGCAGCCTTATCAAATATATGGAAAAACATAAAGTTAAACCAGATAGTAAGGCATTCCACTTGGTAAGTTCCTGCATGCATAAAAAAATCAAACCTCTCATATAAGTTACAGTTGTTCAAAGGGAGAGTTGAGCTGGTGTCAAGTACACTGTGACTAACTTTATTTTATAAATATTATACCTTATTTTATAAATGAAGTTAGGAATAACTGATACTCTGCAATCTGAAAATTGCAGAACCACTTTGTCTTCTCACATTGATAAACTGATTCTGCGAGTCATTCGCTGGATTAGGTACTGTATCGAGTATATCAGAAGTTTTCAGTCTTTAAGTCATGTTTACTTTGTAATTATATTTGCAGTGTTGCTGCAACTCGTAGCCATTTTGCTGCTTTGCATACTTTTAATAGCCTATTTTTTATTTAAAAAAAAATTCCTGAATGCCTTATTTTTTACATATTCATTATTAAGCTTACATCTTACAGACCTAAAACAAAAAAAAATTAACTTGAGACTTGAACATGTAGTTTGGAAAACTTTAGTACGTCTTCCTGGTGCGCTAATCCTTTGTAGCTTTCTTATGACAACTGCCTAGTAGTCTTACAACAATGATTTTCTCTCTAGAACATATAACTTTTTTTTTATGAAGACTCCAGTTAAAATTATACACTTGCTCAGCCCTGGAAATGCCTGCGTTAAGTTGTTTCAGAAATTACTATATTGGACCTTTTCTTCTGTGTGTTAAAGAACATTCAAGTCTCTGAAATAAACTTTGTATATATTTTTTTAATATATATATGGAGAAGAAAGAATTTAAGTATATCTAGTCTCTCTGAATGGACATTCTCCTTGATGTTTCCTCCTCAGATTACATGTTTTCAGGCTAGAATTATAAGGTAAATATATTATTTGGTGGGGGCAGGAGTGAGGGAAGAAAACGGGAAGCCTTTTGATCTTGGAGGTGAGAGGAATAAATCGGAGAAAAGGGAAGATGATTAAGAGGCCTGGGTGTCTTAGGACCACGCAGCTTTTGTTCAAGTCATTGGAAGCTGTACCTTCTCTGATGATCAGACTCAAGGGTTTTTAAGCAGCCGTCTTTTTTCTGTTCGGTACTTTTTCCTCCATATAAATTTTGGAATTTATCCTTAAGTCAGAGCAGCTCTGAGGCAACATTCTTCTTGTGGCATACTGCATGAGCATTTTTGAATGGGGGTTTCCAAGCAGATGAGTTATACTGCGACTGGTCTAAAATAGAATGTATATTCAAGGTTCAGATTAAAACCAAAAGTATAACCAGCTGAATCAAGTAACCGTTGCAAGAAGTTACCTGGCGGTTGTACCATTATGCATCATTTACTGTGAAGTGTCTCTGCTCTCTAAAGTTAAAAGTTGCCGAAATACTAGAGATGTTTACATAAGCAAGGAAACTAGTCCTCTCTGATAGAGATTTTGGATTTTTGATGGATTTTTGTATCCAAACCAATTGGAAGCTGCTGAGCAGTCTGTATTATTTGTATGTAATGCATATAAAGTTTATGTTGATATGTGAAGAACTGAAGTGCTCATAATTAATCCATTTTTACCATGTAGCTATTTATAACAGAGCTTCACAAACGCATTTTTAGTATTTATCAAGATGTTCTTATGTTTTAGTATGACAATACATACTTTAAAGATATTTGACATGAGTAGATAATACCTCATATTCTTATCAAAGCCTAAATAATATTTCTGAAAATTATATTAAGTAATTCAACAAGCAAAAAACAATGAACATGAAGTATCTGTTGAATATGATGTTTTGCGTAGGATGGGGTTTGGATATAAAACCTCATCCTTGGACTCTTAAGTGAAGCAAATTGAGTGAATTTGCAGATCTTTCTCATCAGCCACTCTAGGCAGGTGTTCCATAAAATTATGCAACTGCGTGCATCAGTACTTACCTTTCTAACTTCATCTTCTTTGAGAACAAACATGCTGCTTGTCACCTACAAATTTGACTTGTGACATATTTGGAGTCTAAAGCTCTCAAAATTAAGCTTATTTTGCTGTACCAAAAGCGGCTAATTATCACTAGTGGCAAATAGGTGAGAAAACTCAGTCAGTTCTGCCTATTAAAATCAGTCACGTTAGATTTTCATATCATACCTAAGCAATCTGAGGTAAAAACCTTTTCCATGCAACAACCTGTATAACATGGCCACTGACTTCATCTTCAAGTAACATAAGTGCTTTTCCCCTCCCTCGATTCCTCAACTATTTCTTTCTCACCACTCTCCAGTCTGCTGGCTGAACACCAAGCTCAGGTAAAATTTGCTGTACATCTTGGCGGTCCATAAGACAACTTTCTCTGAAGGAACTAGCTTCTCTTACAAGTTGTGAGTGCTCTGGCTAAACCGACCTGAAATTTCTCATCTGCTCTCCCAGTCTTGCAAGTTTAGAAATTGTTTTCAATAGAACAACAAAACTAGACACAAAATAATCACATGAGAATAGCTTAAAATGCTTACTACAGTGTTTTCTCTTCTCCCTGCGGTGTCACAACAGGGTGATAACTGTTTGAATGTATTCAGCATTTTTGTTCAGCATGTTTGTATTTATACCAAAAAGCAGTGGTTACATTAAAATGCAAAATCAAGGAATGGTCCTTTTCCAGGCCGCTACTACCCCTCCATCCTTGGTCATATCAGTTAGTACCGAACAAGAGGACCAGGAGGTGAGTTTGAGCATGGACTCCTGACTGAACACGCTGCTCAACTGCTACCTCTCCCACTCGCTCCCGTTTGGACCTCTACCCACCTTCCCCTCAACAAAACTGGTAGCGAGAGAGAGCGCTTCATGCAATTTGGGTGGTGTCAGTGTCACACAAGCTAAAAAGCAAGATATTTAGTAGAGTGGACATAGCCATGTTCTTTTGTACCTCCCATAGATACAGACTGTGAGGGAAGTACTGTGAAGTTTATCGCTAATTAGCTCTAATAGGATCCTCTCAGTTTTCTACTCACTGCTGTCTGTCAGGACAATTCACTGAAAATCAGATCCCATTTAAAAACCCTGGTCTTTCCAAAGTAACATCTTAAAAACGCTGTTCAGAGGCTGTCAAAATTGGAAGGTGCCTTAGGTTTGCATTCAGTTTGAGGGTAGGCTGAACCGCAGATGAATGCCTTAGGCCCCGCCACCACAGCCTGAACAAGTTCAGCGAATCTCTTGGTACCAGTTCTTCCAGAGATACTCCAAGATCTTACTCTTCAACAAGCTGTCTCTCAGCCCCTTTTACTCTCTGCATCAGAACAGATAAACTGTTTACATCTACTATTGTAAAATAGGCCAGAATTAATAATTCCAGGACTAGTAAACACAGAGTTTGTTGTCATTGCCAAAAATGAAATGTTTTGATTTCCCAACTTGAATTAACCAGATTTTTTCCCTCTTTACTGACATTCATGCACATGGTCCCTTTTCACATGCAGAACTGATGTGTTACATGAGACAACTTTGGCTCCTTCCTGCTTTTGCAGCTTACATTTTTTTTCCACTTCCACTTTCCTGATTTTTTTTTTTTAACTTATTTGTTTATGCCCTAGAAAATGGGTACGTGGCTGCTGCTCCTGGTTGATTGAGTGATGCTTCATCTTTCATTTGGTTACAGTGGTCCATATCAACTGCAGTGATTGTCCGTTTCCTTGTGGATATATAGTTTACTGCATTTTTATTATGTCATTCAGCCAGGTGATGTTTTAATTGAACAGTTTTTAAAATAGACAATATTTGTAATAATAGGTGGAAGATTCAATTCTGTGCTGGCACCTGAACAAGGGGGCAAAATAGGAGTTTTGATCCCCTGTGTGATAATGGTTGCACAGTCATTACACTTTTCTTGTGGTTTCTGTTTTCTGTTGCTGATTAGGACCAAGTTTGCTCACATCTTGTCAGCATGTGATGGATGGCTTTATAACGTAATTGCCAGAAATGATGCCAGAATTTTGCAATGTTTTTTGATTGTGATGTTTTTCAGCATGTTGGCAATTCTTTCTCATTTTTTGCCTTCCCCTTTTCTGGCTCCTGGGATTGCTTTTTGAGCTGTTTGAGAGAACAAGAATTGTTCTGTTCAAACTGATATTTCAGAAAGACTACATGCAGACTCAGAGAGCTGAAATAACTTACTGTGAGTCCTTGTTGGTGATGTGAAAAACAAAACTGGATTGTTGGTGGTAATGCATATTTACTATGTTCTTAACCATGCCATTAAAACTGCAGGCTGAGGAGACAAAATGTATGTTCCGAACTTTAGCTGTCTGCAGCGTGGAGGTCTGCATTGTGGTTGTGTGTGCTCACTTAATAGCTAGTGAAAGGAGATGACCAGTTCAGACATAAATCGTGACACTGGACCTTTATAAAAAGGTGAATTTAATCCCATGAAAAGTATGAATTGCAAATGTAAAATGAATATTTTTTACATATGTAGTTTCTGCATTTCTTGTTAGTTCCATGATAAAAAAAAAAAGCTACACGTTGAAAGTGTAGCATTTCTTTTAAAGATCATTGTCTTTGACAATACGTCATAGTGCAGTTTTGCCTTGGACACTGTATTCTATGGTGAAACACGAAGACTCACTATTTTCCTTTTTCTGTGTACTACCTGAAGGTTATCTCATTCTGCGCATATATATGTTGCTTGTCCAGCACAGCCGTATTCCACAAAACTGCTGGATGGATGGGGAGTAGTATATGCATGTACACCAGACCTTTTGAATAAGAAACACTTTTAGAATGTATCACTGCAATTCAGTGCTAGAGTTAAATAAAATCACTCCGGTCTGCTATTCCTAAAACAGAGAAAAATCTTCAGACCCATGGAGACAGCATGATGTTTCTAATGTGTTTTTTTATTGAAAATTACTGTTGAGATGCTGCAGTGATCAGTGTATAAAGTACAGCCAGCTTCTGAAATGTTTACATAGGTGCAAAATGAGAGTGGAAGAATAAAAACAGTAGAAACAGTAAAAATGGTTTTTAGAATTACCTTTCAATCTTTAACGCTGTGCTGAATTTAGACTTTGTCTGTTACTGGTATTTGAAGTTACTCAAGAGGAGTTCCTGGCTACTTATCCTAAGCATTTCTCATAGCATGTCCATCTAAGTAGCAATGTTTGTAACTCTTTTTATACAAATTTTTCACTTTGGTTAGGTCAATTTTATTTTCTTAAATTTTCATTTGTGAATTACCTTAGGATTTTTTGCTCTGCTGTTACTGAAATATCTTGTATGCCATTTTTTTAAAGTTGGGCATCAGGCAGCAAATACCTAGTGTGCTTTCTAGCCCTCTGTTAACACTTCCCAATGAGAGTAAGAGGTGCTTTCTCAAAGGGTAGGGTTTTACTGGATTTTTAGTTGAACTGAGTTCAGCTATTTTGTAAAACATTATACTTTGCCTTGTCTTCTGCATATTTATACTTTGTGGTCATCTTCATTGTCTTTAACCAACACTGGCATTTTGCAAAGAATTTTTTTGATGTAGTTGATACCCGATTCATCAGTTGTTACAAAGATGAAGGCTGAGGTCTTACACTGATAGCGCAACAGCACCAGAGCTCAGACCTGATGTGGTCATGGAGGAGGCAGCTTATTAGACATCTCTAGAGTGTTTTGCATCATGTCATGCAAAAAATCAACTAAAATTGAAGATTTTGCACAACTGCTCTTTTGAGCAGCATGTAGCACACAGATGTGTTTGAGAGTCCCTATTTGTCTGAATAAACAAGCACACACTGGAGAGGGTGATCAAAAGTTATCTGGCCAGGTGGGTTTTTTGAATGTGTTGATTACTACTTTCTTTTACAGCATAAAGATTTTCTAAGGAGTGACTTCATATAACGTCTTTAAAATACTATGGATGACAATGGAGATGTACTAATATGACAATACTAAATAACGATCAATAATGGACATGGAATCACTTTTGTTTATTAATTGCTAAGAATTATTTTAATTTAGATGGATATGATGTTGCTTCCTGTTAAGTGCAGCATAGTTGAAGAAACTAGGCTAAATATGTGCATGTTACATCATCTTGTGGGAAGTGAACAGACCATTAAAGAGAGAAGGACTTGGGGGTACTGGTGGAGGATGACAAGCTGGACATGAGCTGGCAATGTGCACTCGCAGCCCAGAAGGCCAACCATATCCTGGGCTGCATCAAAAGAAGCGTGGCCAGCAGGTTGAGGGAGGTGATTCTGCCCCTCTGCTCTGCTCTGGTGAGACCACACCTGGAGTACTGCGTCCAGCTCTGGGGCCCCCAGCCTAAGAAGGACATGGACCTGTTGGAGTGAGTCCAGAGGAGGGCAACAAAGATGATCAGAGGGATGTAACACATCTCCTATGAAGAAAGGCTCATTGCAGGGGGGGTTGGACTAGGTGACCTTTAAATGTCCCTTCCAACCCAAACCATTTTGTGATTCTGTGATTGTATGATTAAAGCTGCTGGTACATCGTGGAAACTCTTCAAATGTTTTTGTTAGAACATTTGTGACTGTAACTGAGTGTGCTGGGCTTTGCAAGTAAAAATAGGTGTTCTTCGATGGGAAACGAAGTTACCATTTTAACAAGAGAGAAGAATGTGGTTATGGCATTTATGGTTAGGGTTTTGAGTTCAGACGCATTTGTATCAGCTCATCTTTCAGGAATAATACAGTGAAGTTTCTGTAAATGGTTTTGGTAATTCAGAGCTTTTTATCTTTTGCAGCTTCAGAAATTGCTCACTATGGATCCAATAAAGAGAATTACCTCAGAACAGGCTATGCAGGATCCCTATTTCTTAGAAGATCCTCTTCCCACATCTGAGTAAGTGGTCAGTTTATTAACCTATCAGTACATCCAGAGATGCTTTAGAAATGTGTGCTTTCTCTCTGCTATAAATATGTTTGTGAATATTGAGCTAAATACTTACAACAACCAAAGAAAGCTATAACCACTAAAATGCCATTTGTGGCTTTTAAAATTAAGTAGCATTCTTATTAATCTCTTGCTTTATGGAACTTTGATCCTATTAGTCGCAGCACTAATCTTATTATTCACTGACAGGTTGATTATGCATGCTACAGATCTTTGTAGACAACTGCTAAGTGCCCGCAGGTCCACTTCTCTGCTCCAGAATGCCAGATGACACTCTCTAATTAGTTTACATTTTTCTGTCTTAGCCTTTGTTGTAAATTCAGTGGGTGGGGGAAGTCAAATCTGTGTCTCTGTGCTGTCATCCTTAACAACTTAAATCCATTTTCTGTAGACACTCCTCTTTTTTGTTTGCGCAGGGAGATTTACAAAAGGAAGACGATGTAGGGACAATGAATTATTTCATTAAAAATTAAGCCCTCCTCCCAAAAGACTGGCCAGAGAGCATGATTGTACACCTTTTTAGGAAAGCTATTAGTACATCCTGTGTATGATTCTCTACCATTATCTAGTGAAGAATTTATAAAATATGGTCTGTATATTTATAAGCAATTAATTTCAATTTTAATTATTTCACTAAAACCTACTGGATTATTTGTAACAGCTCCTGACCTGTCTCTGTGATTTAATGTTGTCATGTGAATTATTTGCTTTTGCAGAAACTGCTTTTAGGACAGTATTTGGCTTTTTTCTCAACTTTAGGTTGGCATTTTAATGCGAATACACAATGAGTAATGCTAACAGGTGTACAGAGACTTTATTATAAATACATTTTACTGATTAAAGGCAGGTAAATATTAGCTTGCACTAGCAGTAGCAAATTCATGGGGACCATGAGATATGAATTGACAGATGAAATTTCTAGTTATTTTTAAACTTTGTTCTAGGTGGTTTTATTAATAGTCAGTGGAGTTTCCAGGAGTATTTTTAGTTAGTCCTGAGATTGTGAATTACACAATAGCTGGATTAAGATAGCTCTTTGTGCCCTTGCAGATATCTAACAGGTGTTGTACCTTTCCAGCCACCAGTTTGGTCACCATTTGCCAGAAACTGTGAAAACTATTAGGAGTTTAAATGAGTGTGTAGGAGGCAACTGAAGATTAAAAATAAATGTGAACAGGTTTACTAAGTTTAGAATATGATGAAAGTAAGACAGGGAAAACTTCTCCATTAATTACAGGTATTAGGCTCTGTCTCAGGCAACTTGAAACTAGCATGGGTGAAGTATGAATCTTACAGGTCTAACCCTTCTGTTCTAATACAGTGATAAATAGACTTTTTTGGGGGGCAGTGTTTTTGCAGGTTGTCAAATCCCTTACCCAAAACGAGAATTTTTAACAGAAGAAGAACCAGATGATAAAGGAGACAAAGTAAGTACTGGAAGAACAGTATCATCATGCTTCACTGGCTTTCACACTATTTCCTGTTTTCATGTTATTTCACGTACTGCTTTTGAGTTGAAATTTTTCTTTGTGTTTAAACAATTGAGAAGAACCAGCAGCAGCAGCAGGGCAATAACCATACTAATGGAACTGGTCATCCAGGGAACCAAGACAACAGTCACACACAGGGACCACCACTGAAAAAAGTGAGAGTTGTTCCTCCTACCACTACCTCAGGTGGACTTATTATGACCTCAGACTATCAGGTATTTGTTTTATTCATATATTGTGTATTTGGTTCTCATGTTTACAGCAGTGTTTCTTTAAGCTAAAAAAGTAATTTTGTAAATGTCACTGTATTAACTGGTATTATTGGCATCTTTCAGATTTTTTTCAGATGCATTTAGTTAATGGCTTGCCTGTAAATTGATATGCTGATGCTCTTTAGGTTAGCAGTAAGGAAACTAGGATCGGAGATTATTGCAGTTACTAATTTATTACCGTCATATTGGGAAATGCTGATTGTGGACCAGGAGTCTGTTGTGCTGCACTCTGTATCGCCTAAAAATACCATTCCTTATTTGAACAAGCCTGAAATGGTAGGAGGCAAAGGATATTGCAGTAAACAAGCTGTGAAATAAGAATCTGAAGGAGAGTTTAGTTGGGCAAATGGATGGGAAAGCAATATTTTGGATGACAAGCAGAAAGACTTGCCGTGATGCTGTCATAATCTCTGTTTTGAAGACCAAGGGAGATTCCAGGTTGAGTAAGCCCAGTATTACAGATCTGAAGAGACAGGTGAGGTGATGGTGATCAATGAGTAAGGAAGACGAGGAGGAGTGTAGGAAAAAGCTTGAGGAAAACTTGAAAACTGTGTTCTAGCCTTCCTGCATTTGAGCTTGTGGTCAGACATTAGGAAATCAGAAGATTCTGGAGCAGAAGAATATCTGAGTCTCAACCCAGGGAATGATACCTGAATTTGTGGGTTTGGATGAGGTTACTCCTGGAGACTGGGGAGAAGAGAGTTAAGGACAGAACCTTTAGTTAATGCAAGCTAAGAAATTACAAAAGGGGATCAAGGAAGACTTCAAATGATATGCATAGGAGCAGTTAGAGAGGTGGCAGATTTTGGAAGCCTAGGGAGTAGAAGATTTCAAGATGAGGCATGCTGGTGGTGGAAATGTTAGCCTGCAGGAACGATTACATACTGGTTCACATGGAATGCATAGTACAGAAGGCCAATTGGAAGAGAGTCTTGGATGAAATCAAAAGATGGGGAAGTCAGAAATTACTGGCAGTGTTAATTTCAAGATTAATATCTAAATCTGAGACACTAATATTGGAAACCCACTTAGCTGTGCTTATATTCTGTAGCAAAACTTTGGGAGAGTTAAAGAATGGTGTCAGTAAAACTGCTGCTGTCAGCTCGCTTTTCATAGTTTGATACTGTTTCTCCATAAACACCAATGGGCTTCGAAATCTTGTATTTCAGAGTTTGTTCCTGAGAGTTTCAGATATTCCTAAAGGCTGCCTGGGGGCGTTACCCTCATCCTTATATAAATCTGTATACTTCCAGCATTGGCCAAAACTTGAAAGTACTAAAAAATGTAAAATAAGGTAATTTTCAGGAGCTTTATTGTGAGACCCTTCATATAGTCACCATGTGCCTTTGCTCAGCTTAGCCCAGGACATCAATAGCATATCAGTTTTCAAGTCATTCTCCTTGTATGATCTAAATTTTTAGAGCTGCTTGAAACGTCTGAAACAGTGGTCAGCCTTAACTACAGTGCTGCAATGTGGGGTGCCTCTAAGCATAAACATCGTCTTTTAGTTGGATTATGTATCACAGAGGTCTCTTACAGGAGCTGCATCACTTTCAATTTGGCAAGCTGCAGTCGATTGCTGTTTTGGCCTTTTAGCTGGCTCTTTCTACCACTTCTGTGTGTGTATTTTTAAGAAGGCAAATGCAGCTGTAACTCTCTTAATCTTCCCCTCGTGTTGAGTCACATACCTAAGGAGATTGATGCAGAGGTTGCATGTGCTGTGTCAGGGAGCCCCGTTTACATGCCCTATTTACATGCCACACATGCCCTTCACCTCATTTTGCTGCTGCAGCTTGGTATTTTGAACAAACGTCAGCTTCCACTTCTGTGAGCAAAAGCTGAGGTTTGCTAGTTGAGAAGTCAGAAGACTCAGATTGCCTCCGCAGGACTTGATGTTGGTTTATTTTCAGCTCGGGCTCATCAAAACTTTTGTACTCTCAGGTATCCATCCTAGGATTATAGCTGGGGGCAGCCCTTGTCAACAAACATAATTTCAGAATACTTTTGCCTTGAGATAGTGATAACTGCTACTTTGCTATCTCAGGAGCTCTTATTGGTAACTTGAATGCTCCTGACTAATCTTTTTGCTGTCTGTCTAGGAGGCAAAACACCTGGTTTTCAAAAAAAAATACATCTTTCCCCCGTCTTGCAAGAAGGCAGTGGGTAGATTTGTTCTGATTAAGGTATCTGGAAAACATGGTAATCAAAGGGAGGAGACCTGAACTTGCTGGCAGTAGAACAAAAGCAGTTAAAAGCTGCCTATTGGTGGTTTCAGGTTTCCCTGAAAAAAATTCCTCACATTCTTTGCTTCTGATCCTGCAACTTGAGGAGACAGCAAGCAAATATTACAATACAGCCCTCTGTTTTAATCAAACACCTCTTCCTTTGTTCTTCATTTAATTTGCTCGAATTCCCCATATAAAGCTTGTGAAGAAGGATTGCCATCTCCTGGGCAAGGCACACTAAGACAGTTTCGCTATCCACTCAGAAGTCAAATTACTCTCTGCAGAGCAAGTTGACCTTGTATCCTTTTCTGCCATGCATAAAAATAGTAGACACATGGCGCACACAATTCCTTGCCTTCTCGTTTAAATCTGCAGTGTGACACTTCCAAAGGCAATGTGATTAAACAGGCTGGAGCAATTCCACGGCTCTGAGCTTTTGCTTGTGATAACCCTCTGGGTGCTTAATGGTATTTAGAAAGGATTGGATATTTACATTTGTTCTTAATCAAAAGCCATTTGTTGCACTGCATGTCATGAAAGAATCTGGTGATTTTTAATTGTCTTTGTCTTAAAATAAGATCTGTGTTAGAAGTCAGGATGCAGAAAGTGTTTACAACTGACATGAATGGTCAGTTTTTAAATGGTTAAACTTGTGATAGTTTCCTACATACAGGAGCCACACTTGGGCAAAAAGAATATTCAGGGATTTTTGCTCTCTGAAGTACATCCTGTAGTTGTTACATGGAGAAGGGTGACCCAGAGCTGTGACACTTCTGTTGACAAGTGACTTAGTCCATCTCTCGAGAGTGAAGGCAAATGCCACAAAAGTTCAGTCACTGTGTGAACGGTGCTGTTCCGCAGTGCTGGTTTGTTCCCGCTGGCATTAAGTGCTGGTCCAGCCATTTCTTCCCCTTTACACTATACACCCCTAGAGAATTAGATGAGTCCTGTGAGCATATATTAACAAGTAGAGTTTGCCTTTTCATTTCTGCCACTATCTCAGCATTCTGATTATAGCTTCCATTCTAAATGCTGAACGGCAGGAAAAAATGGAGTTGTTATTTATTATTTCATGTTGCGACTTATAAAATCTGTAAAGCTATTTTGATATTTTACTACTTCAGGATGTTGGTTTACCATAGTTTTGTGTATTCAGGTCTCAGCAGCAATACCCTAGTCCTGGAATATTCACCTTAGAGAAGTTTCCAGACCTTTACTAGAAGCAGCTTTTTCTAAAAATCCTAATACATCTTGTGATATCAAGAGTTTGGAAGTTACACAGCCGTTTCTAAATGCTGCAAAATTTGTGTGTGTGTAAACCTTAACATAAATCTAAAACAGCACAGTAATGTACTGAAATTGTGTAAATTTAATGAAATGTTAAATGCTACTGGTCATATGCTTAGATTGAAAATCTCACATGCAGTCCTTTTTTCCTGTATAATGCATGATGTGTAAATAACTAACTTTTAGGTTAAAATTGAAGTAGCCAGTTGCTGGTTTGCTCAGAGCTTCCTGCAATGATGAACGCTCCACTCAAAAAATAATTGTAGAAATGCTGGTTGAAAGGGGCCTCCAGAGACCATCTAGCCCAATCTCCCACTTGAATCAGGACTGTTGCTAATGCTAAATCAGGTCAGCCATGGCTTTGTTTAGCTGAGTCTTAAAAACCTCCATAGATGGAGACTTCACAGCCTCTCTGGGCAAGTTCTTGTAGCGCTATACTGGTCTCTTAGTGATTGCCCCCCCACCCCAAATGTCCAGCCTGAACCTCCCAAGTCACAATCTGTGGCCATTTCCCCCTGAAATATCTGGTTCCACTGAGAAGCGTGTGGCTGTTGTCTTTAACTCTCTTTCAAGTATTTGTAAGGCTGCTGCTAGATGACACCTTAGCCTAAATAATCACAGTGCTCTCAGCCTTTACTCCTAGGTCACACAAAAGGGTGGCGAGCATATCCTTTGTATAGGAAAATCTCCAGAATAATGCAGAGTGGCTCATCGGCAGTAAGATGCACCATTTGGACCTCCACCCCAACATACCTTCTCGGTAGGGGAAGGGAGCAAGTGGAGAAGACCACTGCCGTGAGCGGTGGTAGCCTTGTGTTACCATGCAGGTGTACCATAGCCGTCTGGAGGGTTTGACTATGATGGGTGTAGATTCACAGGAGGTAATTAGAATGGATAACTGAAGGGTGGTAACTGTCACTTTCTAATCTGGTATTCCTGGTGTTCCTACCTGCACCTGCTGTAATCAGAGTAAGTGAAAAGAAGGCTGGAAGTGCAGCTGCTTTGAGACTGTGCGCGCTTGGTACCTCTTGAAGAAATAAAGCAGTAGGTGAAACTGTCTTGCGATGTACCTGTTATGAAGGATTGCATTTCCTCTGCTTTTACCCCTCTGCAGCGTTCCAACCCCCATGCTGCCTACCCCAACCCCGGACCAAGCACATCACAGCCACAGAGCAGCATGGGATATTCAACTACCTCCCAACAGCCACCACAGTACTCGCATCAGACACATCGGTACTGAGCTGCATCCCGGTAACGTCAATGCACTGTTGCTAATGCTGCAGGACCGGCCGCACAGCTGCCTGCCTGGAACCCAGCTTGGGCCACGAGAATGTACTGTAAAACCACACCTCCAACCTGTCCGATCGCCACGATCCACCCCCTTCCACAGAGCGGAGTAGTGGCTCCCAAATTGTACCTGTTTTTGGGGTTAGACTTGAAAAGAAAGTGCTAGCACAGTTTGTGTTGTGGATATGCTACTTCCATAGTTTACTTGACATGGTTCAGACTGACCGATGCATTTTTTTTCAGTGACAGTCTGTAGCAGTTGAAGCTGTGAAATGTGCTAGGGGCAAGCATTTTTGTTGTCGTATGTGGTGAATTCTCTTGATGTAACAACTTTATCTGACCAATAGTACACGACATCTTTGAACTGGTACTTGAAGCATACAGTATATGTTACCATGGCAAAAAAGCAAACTAACCGTGACTCCGATTGAGACAATTTTGATAGACGTTTATTTTTAGTGACTTTTGTGTGTTGGTTCATTTTCCACCTAGATCAATGTTTTATGACCGACACGATTGCTATGATGAGATTTTTTTAAGAACATGAAAAAGTTTGCATTTTTTCCCAGCAATTACAAATGTCCCAAAGATTAATTTCCAGCATAAGTTTTTGTTTTTGTTTTTAAATCTATGACTTGACTGGTATTAAAGCTGCTATTTGATAGTAAAATAAGTATGTTGTCATTGATATAAACATGTTTGGTTCAGCAAACAAACTAAAATGATTGTCATAGACAGTGTTTTATTTTTTTCCTGTTGGTGTTAATGATTTGTGAGCATGCTTTGGGATTAAAAAAGCATGAATGATATTTCCTAAAAAGGTGCGGCATCCATTCAGATATTTCGTCATGATTTTTGAGAACCAGCTTGGTGTAGTGGATTTTAAATTTTGTTCAGTTAATTATTTTTTTTTAAATGTTCGCACGTTGTTTAGGGGTGCCATTCCTACAGCAGAGGATCAAGGTGTTAGGAGAGCCTTAGAATTTATGAGGAAAAACTTACATACAATGTACTGTATCAAACTATTTTACATGAATGACACAAGTATTCTGAATAAAAAAAAACAAACATTGTTAAAACAAGGTGTTATGTAATAAATTTATTTTTCATAAATCTGCATATGACCTTTGCCTGTATTCCTTTTTATCAGCGACAACACCCCGCTCCCCCATCGTACATCTGTATCAGGTTGTGTCCTGAGAAACAGTATCTGACAGAAATTTTTCTTGCAAGTGGGCAGGCTTCCATTAACTGCTGAGAAAGAGATTTTTTTTTTTCCTTTTTTTCCCTTCCCAAATAGCAGAAAAAAATACAGTGCCTTCGTAAAATGTCATTACCCCTGTTGCGTACGTGTAGCCGATCAGCTGGAGATACACTGAACGTGGGTTTATTGCTAGCTACATTTCATAGATCAGACAGCTCCTTTTCATCTACAAAATCTAGAGACGTTCCTGTCCGAATAGTTCTTCTAAGGTTTCTGTAACTCATTCTTGTCTTGGTATCTAATACCACTCCATGATTTTATGACATAAATATATGCAGGACTTTTTTTCTGCAAGTGCTTCATGTAGTGTGAGTATCAACTAGTATGATCCGTTCAAATGCACAGAGCTGCTGACGGGGAGCAAAAGAAAAACCAAATCAGTAGCCAGCCCAAAATGCAAACCATGTTTGAGGTGAAGATGAAATTATCTGAGTGGAGTAGAGGTTTATGTATTCAGGAGACTTAAAACTAAAGAAAAAAATCTGAGTGGAGTTTATACTCCTTTAGTAATACTGTGTGATACTCTCTTCATTTTGACATAAGTGTTGTCAAAACCTGGCTTTCCTCAGTTTCTGGAATAAAAATAAATTTATAAATGGGAGTGCCTTAAACTTCTTTTTGATTTGTTTTTCAAATTAAAGCCTCTTTTCATCCTTTCCTTAATTTATGTATGGGCTTTGAACTTGCCTGTTTAGTATCTCTGGACTCTTATGAGGTACTGAAATGGTGACGAGTAACTTTTCTTTGCCTAAAGTACTATTGGCCTAGATTTTTTGCTTTCTTATTGATGCATATTCATATTAATGCAAACCTTATTTGATAGCAGTATATTGTGATGTCTCCAATGCTTTGTTTAAAAGTAGCAGGCTGGCTTTAATTTCATTTTTGCAAAGGGAAATGCATCCAACTGACAAACAGGACTCTTGCCATTAGTTAGCGCTTGAATTTAATTTTCCTGTTAAGAAGGTATTTGAGATGAAGATGCAGCTTATCAACTAATTGTAATAAAACTAAATTATACTCTACATTTTAGTTCTAAATAGTCTGCTACTCACAGTAATTTAATCCATTCTTACTCCGTTTTTAGTAGACATATTGCAGATTACAAACTGAGATCCTACAGGGAAGTCAAATCTTAATATTTGACTTGTTCTGATGTCTCATCTGGTCATTTCGGAGGAGGAATTTGAGGTTTATTTCTCTAGAACCACAGAAAGAAAAGGTTTTTCAGTGCTTGGTATAACCTTTGATACCTTCAAGATGGGGTATATTTCTATTGCAGATAAGGTTAATCTTGTCATATTCATGACAATTATAAATGATCTGCATCAAATAAGTTTTTTTTAATACTGGTTTTAGGAATACTGAGGGCAAGGCTCTAAATTACTTTCCTGAACTGTTTAAAAAAAAAAAAAAAGAATCCTATCCCTGTTTTGCTCTGGGGGTCTTTTTATGTGAGGGTTACAGAAGGGGGAGGAAGAAGAAAGCACCTTTTGAGAACATTTAATGGAAGAGTTGCAAATTCCCGTGAGGGAGATGGCAGCTCAGCATGCAGCAGCCGGCATGAGCCATACCTCTTTCCTCATCTAGCTCAGCTTTTGTTACTAGATTCAAGAACTTAAAAGCTTTTCATTTTTCACCAACAATTATCTGGACCAATCTGAATGCATTTCAAATAGCTGGAGTCTGGGAGCCAGTCTTTGTTGCTCTGATTAAAGAACAAATTGTTTTTCTAGAGTAGGCTTATGTTGAAAATGGGCTACAAGCTTAACTTGATCGTGAGGATAAATACGCCATTGCACTTTCACCTTGGCGCTCCCAGCAAGCCCAGCTCATAGCAGCTCTGAATTTATCGTACCTGATAAGAACCCAGCTTCTTTAAGAAGAAATAACTAACCCTTTTAAAGAGAGTCTCAGCATTGATGGAGGGGAGGAGCAGTCTGAGGGAGAAAATAGGAGTCTGGTTCTGTCCTGTCCTTTCCTGTGTGTATATATAAATTGGAAAATACTTGATGAACTCACTCAACTTGCCTGTGGCAGTGCCCAAGCAATGCCCAGCTGAGGGGTAGGCCAGCGTTAGTTCAGGTTTTCTTTCAGCTTCCTTTTTCCTTCATTCTGAAGCCACTGCTGGGCAGAGTCTCTTCTGGGACTGGGGCGATTCATCTGAGGGGGGCGAACTCCTCAGGCAGCTAGGGTGGTAGGCCTGAGTGGGAGAGGAGCGAGCAAACATGTCTCTCCCCCATTCCTCTTTTCTTTGTGCGCAATGCCTGATTTTTATGGGGTTTATGATTCCATGCTCTGCTTTCTCAGGACAGATACTTAATGCAGGTGGCAGGTATGTGCCATTGCCTGTTCAGACAGTATCGCAGTCCTTGGCGTCTCGTTTGTGCTAGATGGGCTCCTCCAAAAGAAAAGAGCAAGTTCCTCCATGTTTCTTTGCTGAGGGCCATCAGCAGCCCAAGTCCCAAGTGTCTCGTCGGCTACTGTGTCCGTGGTAGCTTTGCACAAAGCTTTCTCCACAGCATAGAGCAGCACATTTCTGTGAGTGATCATTAGGATATTATTTCTGATCATTAGGATGTTATTTTATAGGAAGAGGTGTCAACTCTCCCAACTGAAACAAGAAGACGACAGCAAAGCATGAGCGGAGTGTGAGTGAAGCATGCAGGAGTTAGCCGTGTAATGTCAAATGGCCTTAAGTTCTGTCAAAAAGGATCTTGGAAGCTGTTCCTATCGTTTTCACATTCTTGTATGTCTCTTGCCCGTTCAGACCCCAGCAGAAGTGGCAGTGAGAACAAGGGTTGGAGTCAGTTGCAAGTGAAGGTTTTATGTGAAGATTGACTTGTGCTGTTCCCCAGTCTCAATTGATTTCTTTCTGAAATCGCTCTTTGAACAACAAGGAGCTCCTGTTGCATCTCCCCCAAGCCCATCCTGGGTTCACTAAAAGGCAAGCTGTGATCTCTGCCTTTCATGTATGGTGGCTATTGATGATTTTATGGGCACGGTTAGGCAGTTCGACTGCCACCGAGTGGGATAATGGTGGTGGGATGGAGCCTGCAGGATCTCGTATTGGTTATTGTGCATCAGAAAGGAAAGACATAGATTATTTCTTGGAGCCAGTGGTGAAGTTGCAGACCTGCCATTTGGACTAAACGTTGTTGCAATTGTAACGTGAGCCTGTTTTCTGCCGAAGGGCTGAGTAATGTGGTGCTCCCTACGTGCTATTTTAGTTACACCCCTGAATAGAGCAGCCCTTTTTTGTTGGGTAGCGCAGCCGTCTCAGCATCTTCCTCTCGGCTGAGTGGTGACAGTGCTTCAGGATGCCAGTTCTGAGACGGTTTAATAGCCAGCATCCCTTGATACCAAGGTAGATGAGCTTAATTCAGTGTAATTTGCCTGTCACAGCTATGGATAAAGAACACTTTGTGAAATAATATGTCAGACATTTGAATGATGGGATGTACAAACGGTGCTCTAGCTGTAGGAGAGGTAGAGAAAAAGGTGCTTATCCTTTGAAAGCAAAACAGAAACAAAGCTGCTTCTTCCACCACGACTCTTGCGATAAGTTCCTCTCCTCGAGCATTTTAAGCAGCCTCTGTCTTGGCGGTTGGCTTCAGCGATGGCAGAAGGTACCTATCTCCAGAGGACTGTCTTTAGTTAAAGGGATCCTGTGCTGTAGAGCTTGGCACCGGCACTGATGTTAATGAAGCCGTTGCCCTGCGGTGACACACACCAGCTCCAAGCCAGGATGGGAATCTGGACAAGCTCCATCACTGCTCTGAAAGCTTCCACATGACAAGATATTGAAAAGCACTTTTCAGCCTGCCAGGATTAGGGTGTCTTTCCTTGGCCCTCACTCTGAGTTTAACTAGCCCTTTGCATTTCTGGTCCTACTTCAGTGGGCTGGGTACTCCACCTGAGCCAGGGGAGGTGGAGAAAGGGCTAGTGCAGGAGTGCTTGTTATTTACGCAGCGCAGCACATCTTGGCACATAACCCATCCCCACAGAAACACCAAGGATAGCCTTTACAGCATGTGCTTTCGGGAAATGTTTCCATTTCCTCCACCTGGGATGCGGGAAAGCTGCCGTGTGGTCGGAGCAAGCCTTTGTTTAATATTTGTGGGAGCTTTGGATTTGTACAGTGCTTCACCCACAGTGTTTGAAGAGCAGCAGCCTCCCTCCCACCCCACCGGCTACATAAGAAATGCAACCAGCTGACTGAGGAAGGGAGGGAGATGAAGTAGGGGTTTGTGGAAGGAGAGTGCCTACAGGAGTGCTGAGATTAGAGTTGAAAAGCCCTGAGCAGATGCTTATGGAAGGCCCCATTACGCCTTTCTCAAAGGCACTATGAGAAGGCCAAAGAGGTATTGTCTTACCCTGTGAGGTGTAAATAGCACTCCCATCAAATGGGAGCTCATTCCTTCTCTGAGTCACTGTGCCAAAATCTGACCATGTCCTACATTTGTGTTTCCAGTTTATGCAGGGTCGCCTTTAGTATCCACTGGCTGGTCTTCCCACAAGATGCTGGCAGGGTGTGCATAGAGCTATTCCTATCGATCAACTTTTTAAATTAAAATTCTTTTGCTGTTTATAATGGTTTTCAAATATACGTAGGGACCTGTCAGGCTTCCTACACCAGCCAAGCTCTACCTTAATGAGTTCTTCGTGTTAACTGGGTAGGGAAGACTATAGAATAAGTTGTTTGGCATGCTTCACATCTGCTTCAGCCACATGCTCCTGTAGATCAGAATATGGAGATACCCAGCAAGCTGTGGAGAAGGATTCTTTGGGGATAAATTCTGCGTTTGGGTGCCAGGAACGACCACCGTGGTGGCTGTGTGCTTTGAGGTGTGCTCACCTCAGTGCAGACAGCTCATACACAGCTTGGGCACTCCTGATGTCCTTGGTGCACAGGCTTCAAGCTTTGCCCTGGCTCTCTGCCCCATCCTACCTTCAGAAGATCAGGAAAAGGTGAGAGGAGCATGATGTCCCAGCACAGGAACTTAGAAATCCGTATATAAGCTCCTAATATATGTTCCACTACCACCAGCTGTGCAGGTATGTAAGAGATCCATGCAATTTGTTTGCATGCTGGACAAAACCAGCTGGTTCGAAAATCCCCCCAGTTGCCTTGGAGGCTCTGCTGGGAGAGCCCCGCGGGGACTTCTGATGCAGAGCAGCCTGTGCCTCCTCAGCGACGGGCAGTCGGCGCCTGGGGCCGATGAGCAGCTGCTTGATCAGATCTCATCCAACCCTCGCTCCATGGGTGAAGAGGTGAGGCTGTCGTTTGCAATCACACGCTTCTCCGGCTCCCCGGGAGGCACAGGCGTTGCTGGTTGGGTCTGAGGGGAGGAGGAAAGGTAGCACCCGTAGACAGCAAGGTGCTGGTGAGTCGTGCTGGCTGATCTGCACCTTGGGGCTCAGCGGGATGGCGATGGCTCGAAATGCTGTGGGGACCCACTGTCAGAAGGGCCACTCTGCCGGAAAACCTCCTTTTCCCCGATTGAAAAGTTGAAGAGCGTGTGGACGCTCAAAGGCAGATCAAATTGCCCGAAGGGGGACTAAAGGAGGAGACCACCTCATGGCGTACAGCTGCCTTACAGAGCACCTGGTGGCCCGCACTGCTTGAAGTTAAGTCTTTGCCGGGAGCTGCAATCCCATTTGCAGCCCCCATGGGGATTTATTGCTGTGCCCTTGCCTGGCAAATTCTGATGAGTGCAGCACCTCAAATGTGTGGACAGTGAGATGCAGTCACTGGGGAAACTGGTGACACAGGCGCCAAACCGCTGCTCTGACAGCCTGCGAGCTGGGTCACGTTTACATGAGATGGATGATTTTGGTTAAAATATTACAGAGTGGGAGATGGCTCTAAGAGTGATTTTAGCTTCCACCAGGAGAGAAGACAGTGAAAATGGATCAACATAAAGCACAAGCATGAAAGTTTGTCTGTCATATTTGTCTATTTGGGTTTTTTTAACAGAAATTTAAAAGTATGAAATCCAATTCACTCGGAACGAGAAGAAGTGGTGTCACAGAGGTTTGTGTTTTAATGAAGTAACCCATGCTGCACCATGCAGTGTCTGCAAACTGGCAACATGCTGATACCTCGAAGGAACAGGGAAAATCCAAGCTGGAATCTGGGTGTGGAAGACAAAGTGGGTATAACATGTCATAAACCTGCCGTTTGAAGAAAAAGGCCATGAAAGGGGAGCTCCCACCCCGGTTTGTTTTCATCACGTTGTACGCGCGTGCCCACGGGCAGCAGCTGATCCTGCTGTGTACGGCCCAGGGGTGCTGTAGGCAGAAGTGCCGCTCGTGGGCTTCGGTGCATTCAAAGGGGGGTCCTGAAGGGTGCAGGGGCACAGGCAGGAGAAGGGGTGGTGCAGCATTCGTTTCCACCGCAGTCTTTTGCAGAACATTGCAAAACAGGGCAGGAAAGCCCCTTTCGTGAACAGAGGACACTAAATATAATATACAGATGTCATCACTGTTATCAAATTTACAGTCTATTCCTTAATTAAAGGCATTCCCAGAGAAAAAAGTTAAACATCCACACAGAAAACCATTTCAACCGGCTAGAAACCTAATTAATTGAATGAAAAAATGATTTTCCTTGAGAGAGGCAACTTACTTAAATAGTAGTATTTAAATAGGGTAGTTTATGCTCCTTGAGGTTACAAATACACCTGTGTCAATCCTTAACAATCCTTGTGTAATCCTTAACAATGCCAGGATTTAAAATATTGATTATGCTAATTATTTATAAAATTTTAATTAATATCCAAGAGCTGTTCAGAACAAAATCCGGTGCATAAGGAGCAAGGATCCAGCAATGCTCCAGTGAATGTGCCTGTTCCTGAAAGGTTACTAATCTTCATGGTGATGTATCAGGGCAGATTACTGTATATATGTATATATTTTTTCCCCTTCTTTGTATCTCAGTGAATCTTTTTATCTGAAAATAATTCAAACTTTGGCTCTACTGAAAATAACAGAAAGTAGGAGCATTTAGCAAAAGAGGATTTCTGCAGAATCTTGGCCGTTTTTCAGCAGGCTTGAGCAACAAGCTAAAAACATCGGCCCTCTTCTCTAATTGTGGGAGCGATGCCAGAGGCTGCTGATGGTTCCCCTCAAGTTCTGTACCTGGACAGAAATGCACAAAAGAGGAGGTGGTTTTGCATCACTTTCCCTGCAGAAGACCAACACCTGCAGGAGAGATTCTGCACCCCCCAGCGAAGTGGCAGGAAGAGATTTTGTGCCTTCACCTGACGGACCTCAGGCTGAAGCTCAGCCAGTGACCTTACAGCATCAATGGTCTGGAGTCAGCAGATGCACTATGGGATCAAGATCCCCCAAATAAACCATCGCCAAACTCCCTCAGGCTTCCAACTCAGACAGGGTGATGCAAGAGGGAAAAAAATCCACCAAAACCCCGAGACCTGTCAAACCACAAGGCAGGGAAGGAAATACATGGATATGATGTGGACTGTGAAAATACCAAAGGTGAGGCCATGGTAAGAGAAGTTAAAAGGAGTGCCAGAATGAAAAGTAACTACAGAAAAAGGCAAACCAGTGGTCTGGAGATGCTCTGGAGGTGCATGAGTCCTAGGGTGCCGCAGGGCAGGCGAGGAGGTGGCGTGGTTTGGGGCTGGGCAGCACCAGGACCTGCTGCTCCCCAACATGCCGGGGGCTGAGCACGCAACTAAGCCCCCTTCACATCCCCAAATGGCACCAATGTTTCCCAGTGCTGCCCCCCCCCCAATCAAGCTCGAATATCTGACGAAGACAAAAACCGCCTCTCTCATAGCTGGTGATTTGTGGGGGCAAAGCTGGTGCCTGGCAGGGCCACGTCGGTAAGTGACCCCGAGGAGGGCATTGCATCTCCGGTACCAGGGGCTGGGCAGAGGCAGATGTCAGGGACTGGTGGTGACTCACTGCAGCGCGGTACCTCGCGATGGCTAGGGCACATCGCCGTTTAATAGTGCACTGCATGAAAGAGAATCCGATATAAGCAAATGCAGCTCAAACTCCATCTCAAGCTCCTACCGTTCAAGCCTCACACAGAGGATGTTATCTCTAATAAATATTTTAGGCAGTAAAGCTTCCTTCAGAGAGGGCTGCTGCATTCCTGTCACATGCCTTCTCGTGGGGAGAAGCCCGTGTTAGCTACTTTGAGTATTCAAATGCTTGATATATAGTATCTATTCTATGGAAAAAATGCCTCAGGGTGAAATGTGTTTAATAGAGAGAGGCTAGTATGTGAGTGATTTATCTCATTTTGGTAAGTTCATGCCTGTAATTCAATAACCCCATGAGCTACACTTAACTGTATTCAATAAAGATGATCTAAAGGAGATGTTCATGCAGGTGAAAGATTCAAGAACTGGAGGAAAGGATGTTATAAATAAGTGGGCTTGAAGTAAACAGGGAGCTCAGGCAGAACCCTTCCCCGGGATAAATGTCTTGAGCATCATTAAACCAGTACAAATGGCTCTGTGAGCTGCGGAGATTTCTTCCTCTGAAAGGAAAAAGCTGTGAGAGAGACTTTCATTAGGGAGAAAATGCCACCTTACGCTCCGGCCGTGACCCAAATCCTGGAGCAATCCTTTGCGAGCTGACATCTTGGTGAGCATCCCTGGCAGAGCGTTCCGGATCATCTTGAAATAAGGCGGTGTTACGAAGGGCACAGAAAGGCGGCTTTACAAGCAGCCAGAGGAAAGGGGTATGACAGCCCAGGGCTTTATTCTCCACCTGCTTTGGAAAACCTTTAGACATGTACCTGGGTGCACAAAGCGCTTCTTTACAGACAATGCCGCGTGCAACCTATATGACAGCACGACAAGGAAATATGGTCTCTAAATAGCTATTCAGGGCTGTAATTGCCCAGTTTGAATGTAAAAGTAAAGTAAATAGCACTGTCAGCCGAGTCACCTGATTGCAGACCTGAAGCACTTCAAAGTTAGGTCTAAAAACATCTTATGTGCTTTTAAGTTACTGGCTGTACGGAGAAGAAAAGGGCACTGAAAAAAAGACGGCATCACAGCATTGACAGCGACTCTGCAAAGGGCTTTGGGATAAGGTGTGAGCATTGCCCCTGGCCTGGCGCTAGCGGCCGGCACGGCTGTGCGGCAGTCTGGCACCGGCGGCTCACTGTGGGCAGCTGGAGGTGCCAGCCTGGGCCAGGTACGGGCTCTCAGCCTCCGTGCCAACGGGCAAGTGCGACACCCTGCCCCATAAAGCCAGAAAGCTTTATGGAATTACATTATTTTAAACCCACAGTGCCCTACTTCAGGCTGTGTGTGTGCCAGGCTACTGTGCTGCATTGCTTTACTGACATGAGGGCACCCAGCAGCTCAGAGGCATTACCATGAAATGCATCCATAGTGATCTCCTGCCCAGCACTCTGGGCAAGCGGCAGCAGGTACCCACCGGCTCGCTCAGCGCCGGGGTTTGCAGTGCTATGCCGTACCTGTGCGGAAGCCCCTCAGGGACGATTTTCCTCCCCGATGCTCATCGTAGGGCTACGGAGAGCCACGGCGTGCATGCAGCTGGGCTGCCGCATGATGCTCTGCTCCCCCTCACCCTCAGCAAGGAGGAGGAGGGGCAGGGGTGGGTGCAGGGATAGTCGAAGGTACAGAGCGGTTGCAATATCAGGAAAAAAGATAGGGTTTTTCAGCCCAGCTGAAGGAAGAGGTGATAGAGGAGGCCTGGGGACGGCAAATAGGCCATGACCGTTCACCACCTCTTCCCAGCCAACACCTCGGAGGCATGGAGCACAAGCAGGAGGCAGCAGCTTCAAAATGGAGAGGTGCTTTCACCAGCACAATGGAGCTCTGCCACGGAGGCTGTCAGTGCTGGCCACAGCTTCCAAATGTGGCAGGAAAAAGTCATGAAAGGAAAATCATTTAAAGGCTATTGCCTACAGAGACATTAACTCTGGCCCAGGAGGTCC
This sequence comes from Gymnogyps californianus, assembly GCF_018139145.2. Taxonomy (NCBI): domain Eukaryota; kingdom Metazoa; phylum Chordata; class Aves; order Accipitriformes; family Cathartidae; genus Gymnogyps; species Gymnogyps californianus. Next base: position 22,129,271 of record NC_059471.1, read on the forward strand.
CTTGGGTCCCCAGAGGTGGGGAGGAGAGGTTGGGGAGGTGCTGCAATGGGTTCACCCTGTCCTCACTCTCCTCCCATGGCATCTGCTGCTGGTAGGGACAAGCCGTGGGGTCGGATGGACATTTGGTATGACCAAGGGTGACCACTCCTCTATGACATGCAGTCTCACGTGGTCGGGGGCAGCTGTCCCTGACCCACCACGTGAAGGTCACCCTGCAGCTGCAGCCTGGCAAACCCACATGCAGAGAAACACGCTGCACTCATCCCCCCCAGTCCCACAGCGCAGCAGCTCGCCCAGCACAGCTTGAGCCTTTTGATGTGAGATGCATTTGTCTGTTCATTGCCCTGACGGTCAAAGCCCAAAATCTTCAAAAACTGAAAAATCAGCACTGGAGCAGAGCTGGCAGCATTAGAGGAGGGGACAAGAGAGGCAAAAGGTGCCAGAGCCCCTGGGGCACCTGCTGCTACCATGGCTCCTGCTGCCAGCACCACCAAGAGCGTGGGCATCGCTGGAGGGAGTGGGAAGGGGCTGGGGAGCTGTAGCAAGAGTTGGCAGGGGCAGAAAGGAGAGCAGATGGAGGAGAGGACAAACATGAGCCGTGGGAGCACCCCAACCTGTGCAACCCACCGTGGTACACGTGGTACCAGCTCCTGTTTCTTCCTTCTCTCCCCAGTATTTATTTCACTGGAATAAACAAACGAGCTCTTCTCAGCCCCTGCAGAGGCCCCAGTGTTTCTGGTGCCCACAGTGCTCTCAGAGACCCAGCAGCCAGTGCTGGAAGTTGTACTGAGGAAGCTATAGCTCTTGTTTCTCTTCCGACGCATCACCGCCACAGATGGGGCTGGCATCAAAAGCCTGGGCTGAGGCACAGCCAGATGCTCAGCTTGTCTGGGATGGAGCTCGTGATGACTGGAGCACTGGAAGGGATTTTCCAAAGCACGTGGCACAGAGCTGACAGTTTTTGTTTTTCCTGCCACTTTCAGAAGGGACTTTCCTTGGCAATGAGCTCATCTGTTTGTAAGGTTTGGCGAGGGCAGCCAAATTGCTCACCCCGTGTGGGCTGCACACAGCCTCCCAGCACCTCACTTGGTCCTCTCCAGGGCCAAAGGAGGAGATGCCTGGCCCTGGCATCCCACATCTTCCACTCCAGCCAGTCCAACGGGCCAAGCAGCTCAGCAAGAAGCCCAAATATACTCAAGTCAGTGGGGTGAACGCGTACAGTTTGGAAGGACATGTTAAAGCACTGCAGCTAAATCTGAAGGAACAAGTCTGTCTGAGCCCTGAGCCCAGGACAACCTCCAAGGGTTTCTTTAGGTCATTTTTGTGTCTTTCCAAATGTTTTGGAAAGTACATTTTTTCCAGCTTATTCAAACAAAGACTAGTGTCGATGTTTTTCCAAAAGCTTTCCAAATAGGTTTTTGAGCAAGGCTGTACAGGCCAGGAGGGGGAATAATAAGAGTGCACAAAGGCCCTGGAGGGCAGAAAACTTCTCTTCTGGGTTGCATTTGTTCCTCAGTGTTCAGAAAGTAGCTCATTGAGTGTTTTTTCCCCTTTGGTTGTCATTCTTTTTGGTTGTTGAAATCTTTGTAGCTGCCATTTATGTAAAACACCCTCCTAATGTTTGTCCCAGCTGCCTTTTCACTCAAAATCCACAGAAATATTACATATTGTATCAAGCACTGATCTACTGCCTCGATGAACTCCCTTCTTCAGATACTTTGCAGTTCTCTCTTTAGCATCTCTGTTTGCTATTTTGCTTGCACACTCTGTGACTCTTTTGCACCCCGTTTGCCCTCAGCAGCGGTACCCCGGTCGCCTGCACCAGCACTGGTGCAGTACATGGCGAGGGAAAAACCTGGGGTAATATGAAAGACACAGTAAAAATGGCAAATCTCTCTCTCTCTCTCTCTCTACGGATCTGAATAAACCAACCCTTATAAATATGCAGAGTAATAAAACCCTTAATGCAGCGTGATTAAAAAGTTATGGTTCCCCCAGCAACCCGAACTCGGCTGCATCGCGCGCGCCGAGGGTCTGAGATGACTGGCTTTGCTGTTAAATTTATGCCTTCATCTGTCTCGGTGCAATGCAGCCGGGTGAGGGTTGCCATGGGAATGGGAGGTCAGGTTCTGCACTGGTGTGAACTAGCCGGTCCCCTGCCCTCCTATGCGCTCCGGTGCCTTGGTGGCTGGCAGCTGCCTCCTTCGCCTGCCTGCTCCCAGCACGGTGGCTGAAAGCATCTTCCTGGCTTTCAGTCCAGCCCCGCACCTGGCACAGGCGTCCCTCCGCCTGGCACCTCCCTTCCAACCCCTTTTCTTCATCTTTCCCACAGCACTCGCGCTTCCTAAAATGTGCCCCCCTTTTTTTTTTTTTGGCTTTTTTTAGTCCTCAGTTCCTGGTGAGGCTTGGCACACTGCCTCCAGTTTTCTCCTTTGTCAGCCCTGGGTCAATGCTCTCACTCAGCTCACCCTCTCCTTCTTGCTTTTCCCTGTATGCCCTTACTGGGGGCACAAGTGCCCGCTGACCCCTTTTAGATGAGGGCTCAGCAAATCATTTGTATAAAATATATTTGATGAATGTCCTGAATATTTTGGTATTTCCAAAACCTGCAGGTGATCCCATGCCCCTACTTGTTTGCTCAGGGTGATTTGTGAATCTAGTCCCCAAAGAGCAATGGTCCCTAAGGCAGTCAAACACCAGCGGGTACAACGAAACAGCCAGTTCGGTTTTTGCAGGGGAGCTTTGTGAGTAATGCAGGTAAGGAGCCCTGTGGAGAGGAGCAAACCCGAAGCGAGAATAAGGTATGAATTCTGCGAGAGTAATTAGCCTTTAGGAGATCTCAGCCAGGATATACGAGCTCTCTGTCATATTGGGATTTTAATCAAGACAGAGTGTCTTTCTCACAGATTCACTCCTGCTCGGGCACAAATTGCCGGGCTGGATGCAGGAGTTCCTGGCTGCGGTTTTATGGCTGGTGTTATACAGGAGGTCAGAGCGGCTGATGGTAATGGCCCCCTGGCCTTCCAATTTATGACTCTATGAATTTCAAACTGCTCATTCATTTGTAACATCTGTAATTTATACCGAACGAAATGTCACCCAGTCAGTGACCAGAAGCAATGCCACGTAGCTGCTGCCACGGCCCAAAGCAGCCGGCACTGGGAGAGGCAGCTTGCCACTGATGGCTCCCGGCACGCGGCAAGCAGCTCCCATCACTGCAGCCCATTAAAAGCCCACTTTGCAGGAGTCGGTCACACAAAGAAATCTTAATGGTCCAAATGCTCCTTCCGGGTGGGACAGGGACCTCCCGTGACATCTGTGCACTGGGAGCGTGGACAGGACATAGAGTGTGAACAAAATACTTGGTGATTTTCACAAATCTCTTTACAGGTATTTTTCCTCCCTCTCCATCACCACCTTCCCTAGCAGTAGGTATCCATCTTGCTCTTCTGTTAAGCTTTTTTTCCCTGTGCTTTGCATGTTAAATTGCAACTTCAGTAGGACACGTCTACCTCTGCTTGCTGTACCATGACTATCCATTCAATTCCATAATCTCTGTTTTATTTTCAACCGTTGCATCTGTAAGTAACATTACTCAGAGACTGTTAGGCCAGAACAGCAAATAAATTCTCAGATTCTTTTTTTTTTTTCTCCCATTTTCCCTATAACTTGAATGTGATTGGAGATGTACCCTGTTAAACCAAATAGGCAAGAGGCTAAGTGAGAGCTCCTGTTTAAACTCCACCCGAAGGGCAGGCGGGGAATGGTAGGTGGCAAGGAGCCTTTCTCTTGCAGGACACACATTCTGGTGAATGCTGATGTTTTACTGAGCAGGACTGGGAGCCTGGAGAATTCCTTGCAAATGAGGATCCAGGATTTACAGACAACTATCTCCTGCTTTCTGCCTTTGTTTTGTGGTGATTAACGGGTCTCTGGGTCCAGGGATTTCACCTGGAAGCAGCACGGCTGGTGCACTAGTGGTAACCCCGTGCAGTTTCTCCTGGCAGCACTAGAGGGAAGGTACTTGAGCAGTTTGGAAGTGAGCTGTTCCCGACCCGTTCCCTGTGTCAGTGGGAAGTTGGGAGCTAGGCTGCTTTTCCTAGCCTGTAAATTCATGCCATTACATAAGAACTGCAGCTTTCATTTTTGCAAAAAGGGAAATACTTAGGGGAAACTTGTAAATAGAAGACCTCACATATATTGGGATATCCTTTGAAATTCGTTAGCTTTATTGCTGATTCGTTGAGCAAGGTCAGGAGCCTTCTCACTGTAAGGATGTAACCCAACAAAATGAACAGCTTTGGAGCACTCAGCCACTCTTCAGGTTGAGATTGCAAAGGGATGAGCATGGCCAAAATACAAACCCGGCTTCAAGCGCGTTTGGCATTTCCCCTTCACTGCTGCTGATTGGGAGTCACATCAAGGTGATTTAATCCAGGGGCAAAATTCACAGATGAGGACTGGGCATGAGAGCAGTCTGTGAAGTCCAGCACCAGCCAGCAGCACTGCTCGGAAGCAGAAGCAACCTCTGGATAACTCCCAGGTCCCATCTAAAAGGACAAGCACCTGGCTGTTAGTGTATTTAATTAGGTGTCACGTTAGCTGAGCTGCAGGAGACGTGGTTGCGAGGTGGGAAGCGGAGAGGAGCTCTGTGGAGGGGCAGTATCTCTGCCATGAGCTGCAAAGGGGATGTGCCCTGGTGTGTGTGAGGCCCCGGCACCTGCGTGTGCCCCTGGACTGCTGCTGAGCACCACTCTCACACGGCCTTTTTGGATGCTGCTGGTGCTAACTGGACACAAATAGTCTAGCTTAAAAGTGATCAATCAAGCACTTACTTGTGAGGTTTATGAAAATCACAATGTGTGAAGAGCAAAAAGGGGATAGCTCGGTCGTTTAAATTAATGTGGCCAGTCTCACTGTGAATTCTTGTTAATCCAGGCTGGCTTTTCTCTCTGAATATTTATCATGAAGTGAGGCCTCCCCAGTTGCCCTGAGCTCTGCAAACAACACAGTCACCTGAGCACAGGGAAGCTCCTGCATTCCTCTTTTAAGACTGATGTATGGACATAGCAAACATTGCTCCCTGAAGGTTTCCCGTTTATCAGAGTGATGATAAAAACCAGGATCAGCCTCTGTGCAAGGCTGGTCTGGGATGCCATGCTGGAGGCTCTGGGCATGCACCATCAGAGCACATCGGCAGCCCTATCTTTCGGGCAAGGGGCCCTAGGCAGGACTCGGGCACACGCCAGCTTCCCTCCCCGCCGGGTGCTGCGGGGGCAGAGCTGCTTTCCCAGCCAGCTGGGAGCTGCAGCACTTTCTGGCCGGGCAGTTGGGTCTCCATGGGGTGACACGGGCATGTCCCAGCAGGCCAGTGCTGACCCAGCCTTCTGTACATTTCATGCAGCTGTAAGGATTGTTTTGGCAAGTTTGGTTGACAACTTCTTCCCTGAGCAGATTTCAGGTGGAGATCTACAAGGTCTACTGTGGTGATCACGAAGGGATAGAGCCAGGCTGCAAGCTGGGGCTGCAGGCACGGCAGCCTGCCCGGCTCTTGCCCTCCCTGCTCCCCAGCTGCAGCCCCCCCTTGCCATAAAGGCAACAGAGCGACTCTGCCGAGAAGAGATGTATGGAATTTGTAAGAATTTAGACAAAGTGGTGAAGGCAACGCCTCCAGCCTTAGTGCTGAGTCCTGCCAGGTTAGTGCTCACCTGTCCGATGGGCAAACAGACCTGTGCCGCTCACACCGCCAGCATCCTTCTTCTGGAGGAGGGACCGCATGCCCCAGCACAGCCACAGCCAGCATGCCTTCAGGGCAAAGGAATATTTTTGGATTTGGCGTCTAAAGGACCGGCTGGGAGCTCTGCCTCGCTGGTTCCAGTCCTCAGCAGCCGCGGGCGATCGCCTCCTCTGATTTCACTCATAAACCGAACAACCTTGTCATCACCTTCCTGCCCTCATTTTCCTCTGCTAGTAGTTATATCCTCTTCTAATATCCAGCCCATCCCCGTTTTAGACTCCCTCATTCTTGCGATGGTTTAGTTGATGTGTTTTCTGCCTGCCCCCCTGCCTACTCCCGCAGGCAGGCGAGCTGCCACCTCTTTGCTCGGCATTTCCAAGCACTCGTTGGAGCAGCAAATGCTGGGGAGCTCGGAGAGGAGCACCCAAGTGTAGTACGGGATCGCACCATAAGAGGGAGATGATTCCCTGTGGATTTTCTGGGGGACCCGTAGCCCTGTCCTGAGCACTGGGCGCCAGTGGAAAAGGTGGACCATGGTGGGCGCAGAGGTCTGGCAGAGAAAAGAAGAAGGGGATATCTCAAGATCTCTCACCTCAGGAGCGTGATGTCCTTTCCGTGGGTTTATCCCAGGAGGTAGTCAGTGAGTCTAGGAAAGGCTGCTACACCAGAAGGAGAATTTCAGGTATTCCAGTGTGTTGCAATACAAAAAGGACTGCAATCATTTCCAACCAAACTATTTTAAATATTATTCTCTGTGAAGCCAGTTTCTAACAGCCCCACAGAAGAAAAAAATAATTTTGTCACAAAACCAGCCTTCCTCCTCCAAGGGAAGGAACATTTTTCCCAAGGTCTGAAGTGCATACTTACACATTTTGAACTTCAACAAAAGAAGGCGAAAAACAGATCGACCAAAAAATATATACCAGTGCGAGTATCTTGCATTATCACCCCCAGCTGTCTCAAACAACGGCACTGTGCTCCTCAGTGTTCATTTCTGGAAGAGATTTGAATTCAGGGACAAGGTGTGAGACATTTTGAAAAGTCTTCATTAAAGTGCTGAGCTATTTCCCACCCCTCCTCCTCTTCCCATCACACCTCTTTTTTTCTTCTCTCCAAGCCTTGTCGCAGGAGGTTAAGGAGCAGAATTACATCAACTGCCTTTTTCTTCCAGTCCACATCAATCTCCCGAGCTGCAGACGCTGTTTTTGCCAAGACTGTTTGAAGATGGAAAGGGCCTGAACTTGGCCAAGTTCAGAAGTTTCTGTGACAGCCTGAGAACAGACTGAAGTGTCCAACACGGGGCGGCCACCTCTGCTCCCCCTGCACCCTGGCGCTTGCAGCAAATGCTTACAGCCTGCTTGTAGAAAAGCTTGCTTGAGCTTGCTGTTTCTTGCTTGGCTCAACGTGGTGTGCATGGCCTCCCAAGCCATGAGGGACAGGGCAGAGGGAAGGAGAGCAGCCTGCAACGAGAGGCTACAGTGGAAACCCCTCAGCATCTCTGCTGGGCAAGGGTTTGGGGCTGCCAGGCCTTTAGGAGGAGGGAGAAGGGCAACGGGGACTCAAGAGATGCTAGAGAAAGTCAAAGGGCAGGTACCAAGCAAGAAAGTCTCTTGCCAGTGTAAAGCCTGCGGGCTGGTCTCCAGCGAGAGGGATGGGAGCGGGAAAGCACTCAAGGGTGGGACTGGGAGGAGAGGGTGGAGCAGATCTCTGGTAGGTTTGGTCTCCCCCACGTTCCCGTCCTGAGGGAACCTGTGTCAGTAGGTCGCAGTGTGCAGCAGGTCCTGGACAATGAGAGATGAGGCAGTGATAATGTTGCAACCCTTCAGTTTGACATCGAGCGCTGGCAGGAGAGGGAAGGATCCCTTCTCCCATCTCTCAGAGGGTGTCACATCAAAGCACAAAGTGGAGGTTGCTGCACCATAGCTGGTAGCAAGTTTGCTCAGCGTGATGAAGACAAACTCAGAGATTTCTTCCAGGGGCTTCACACGACCCTGCAGCTCCTACATGACGTAATGGAAGTGGCGGCAGGCCAGAGACACCAGGATGTCACCCACAGCACTTCACAAGTCATCTGTTGCACCTTAAAAAAGAACAATGAAGGAAAACAGCAAACAAAGATGACCAGTGCAGCAGGACAGATGGAAATAACTAGCAGTGACAGTGTGGCCTCAGCTTTCTTTTCCTGAGGTAAAGAGTAAGACAAGTCTAATCTCTCCTGAGAGAGCCATCAGCTACAAGTATTCCCCGAGCTCTTTGGCTGTCAAAAGTGGTGACCCCTCAGGAAAGGTAAGTAGTTCAGTATTCATTGACTTGTCAGTCAAGGGAGACTTTTGCACCAGTTCTCCAGTGCTGCTCCATCTCCCTTGCTGCTGCGAGAGCAGGAACAGAGCAGCTCCAGGATGGGTCCAGGAACAACTGCTCTCCAGGCAGGACATCAGATGGGACATCTGGAGCAGCAGGGGAGTGACTGGCAGTTTCCCCAGGCTCTTTCTCAAGGCAGGACAAGGGAACAGGAACTGTAACTATATTTCGCCAAAAAACGGGATTCTAGGCAGGATCCTTCAAAGACTCTCAAGGAGAAGCAGCTTACCAGGACACTCCCATGTCCTTTGCAGAACATGCTGTTAATCTGTTCAGTACATCAGATTGCTCTCCAAATGGTTGCCATCTCCCCGCAGGAGCCTCACTAGGTCACGAGAAGTTTCTACTTCATCATGCTGGGAAGAAATCAGGAAAGGAAAGGCCTGGACTTGCCTTCCCTTTATGGCCAGGAAGTCAGAGTTGTAAGCACTTGTTCTCTAGAGCTAAAAGCCATCATCTCACTAGAGTAAGTGGCTGAGTGAGCAGCCTACCAGAAAATTTCTCAAAAGGTAAGATCACCCTGTTCCTCTAGGAAGCACCTGCCTAGGTCAGAACTCCTTTATGTTAGACACTTTACAAAAGCACAATTGCTTTTCCAAAGAGCTGGTAGTTCCTCTAGGCAAGACAAAGTGACGGAAGGAAAAAGCCCCACATCGCAAACAGCGTTTCCAGACTTCCTTAGAGGTACTCCAGTACTACTGTAGCCAGTGCACTGGCTTCCCTTGGCTCCTCTGCGGAGTTCCTGGGGCAGATCGCAAGTCCTGCCCCCCCCAGGTTATCTCAGGAACCAGTGATGAAGTGGTCTCAAGCAGTTTGAGTGAATTACCTTCCTTTCTGGAAGGAAAAACTAGCAACTGTCCCCTCACTAGGCAGTAGAGACTTATGCAGAAGAAGGACACAGGACATTAGGATTTATTAGTCCCATGGCTCACACAATTCCTTGATTTAGGTGACTAGAAAAACCTTCTTGGCACTCCGTGACCTGGCTGGATCAGGTTACAAATCTTTAGCTCATACTGACTTCACATTTGTATTCCATTTCCATGGCCAGCTGAGAAAATGCACATTTTTTTTAAATTCAGCAAAACATATTCATTATGATGCCACAGAATAAGAGCTTGTATCAGATGTAACATCATCTCCTGCTTTCTTCTTGTATTTCTTTTCGTATTTCTTTCTAGGGTCCCTTCTGAAAAAAAAGAAGAAACAAACCCAAACCACCCTAAACTTCATCGTGTTAAGTGCTGTATGAATATCAAATAACGAATTGCTCCCTATGCTAAGGTGCTTGCAGTCAGCGTACATGAGAAGCGACAACACATGGATGTGTTCAAGGGGCTCACTGAAGAGACAGGATGATGTGGGCCATGGCCGGGGCTGTCTGGGAGCTAACAGCAGCACCACATTTCTCTCTCAGAAACACATCATTTTCCAAGGCACATGGCCAAGATGGAATTACTGGTCCAAACCCCGGAGAGGATTGGCCCAGAGCAGCAGGCTTCATTGAGAGGCAGCAGAGTCTGCTTTGGTCAGGCAGTGCTTTGTCTTTTTGCAGAAAGCTGAATCATTTTGATGGAGGAAATGAGGGTGACTGACCCTTTGGTGCAGGCAGGCACAGCACTCATGTAGAGACCCAGCACCTTCTCCCTCTGGCAAAGAGGGAGAAGGAGGACCTCCCCAACACTCACACAGATAAAAAAAATCTAAGATTCAACATCCATTGCCTTTTGACATTGAACTTCTTATTAGCTGTAGATTAATTTCCAGTGATGTTTTGAGCCCAAAGAAATTAATTTTCTTTCTAGGAAAATATTTTCATTTTAACTTCCAGAGGAATATCCATTGAAACGATCTCTTTTCCACCAAAAAATAGGGTGGAGTGACAAATTTCTACCCACAAATAAAAGGGAATGAGAAGTCAATACTTCCTCACCAAGCTGTAGCGTTCAAATCGAATTCTCCTTCCCAGCTGTGCCCTTGGCCCAGTTAAGGAATGATGGGAGCTGCTCAATAGTCTGTCAGCTGGACCGGGGCTGTGGTGACCCTGGTTTTCATCTCATCTCCATGAGGAAACGGTCAGCTCTGCACTTGCTCAAGAGCCATGGGGTGCACAGGGGCTTAAATCCATCCTCACCTTATCTGCCACTGCCACCCTGGTCCAGGTTCTGCTTTATTGTCATGGTCAGACTTCATCGATCAGACTTCAGGGCTGTTGCTCAGGAAGAACAAAGTGTACCTCCTTCTGGGAGTGAAACAGCTGCTTTGTCAAGCTTTGAAATTTGACAGTTGTTTGATTGCCTGAAGCTCCTCCTAAAATACGGAGGAGGATGCTGGGAGGAGTATTTAGGCTGTTCTCAGTATCCATGGAAAGCTCCATGGAGCTGATCAGGAGAATCACTTCTAAAGCTCACTTGTGATCCAAACCAAAACAATAGTGTAGACACATCCTTTGCAACTGCCAAGCATCCAACTTCGCTAAGCTAATGTCTGCTTTAAGAGGAGTAAAATTGTTCTCAAGAGCCAGAGACTGCCTTGACTATAAAGGCAGAGCAGGCACCTTGCTCACAGGTGGATCCTTGCAGAGAAACACCCAGATGCCACGCTCCTCCACCACCCTGCACACACCAGCACACCGTGTGTCCCTGCTTACACCTGGGCCCAGCTGTGCTTTCAACTCATCCTTTTGTGCACCCACAGCTTTCACACAGAATACACCGAAGCTGTGTGTCTGCAGGGATTCAAGATCAGAACCAAACACACTCTTCAACCCTCCGAAGACACCACACTGTGCCTATGCAAGGCCGCTGGAGTCCTTCCCGATGAGCTGAGCTCTCCAGGATGGTTTTCCTTGCCTCCATTCTCCTCATTTTCCATGGGAGAGGACATTCTTCTAAATGAAGCTGTCTGAGCCTTTCACAGCCACAAACTGTGGCTGCGATCTGGACAATAGCTAGGTCTGTATCTCCCGTGAACAGTGTCAGCTTCCCTTGATGTTGTCTCTTTGGAGAGTCATAAAGATACAAATTGCTCTATGTCCTCAGAGAAACATCAAGAGATGCTGTTCACTACCTATGATGGCCATGTGGCCTGCTAAGTTGGGTCGCCTCATGTTGAGGAACAGGTCACAGGCTTTTGTAGTACCTGAACAACAGCCATGTCTGGAGGAGCCATAATCTGCCTGGAGCTCGTGTTCGCTTGTTTAGCTATGAGAGCAGCTGTCTAACAACCAAGCGACCACCGCCATCGTTGTCTGAGCTTTAGCTTCGCTTTGTGCAAATGCATGTAACATCTAGTGTTGTCCGACGTGTAATACATTTCCATCGCTAACAGACATGAACACCAAGTTGTTACTCTGTGCCAGGTGAACTCCCTATGACCCTGCTTTGCTGTACAGCTACTTTACGTATGTGCAGGGTGTTTGTCTCCGTAGCAAATGCAATGCAGAACTGGTCCCTGAAAGAGAGTTCAGGTCAGTGATAGAAAAGTTTTTCTTTAAATGTGCTTGTAGACAAAGGCAAACTAAGAAGACTCTCCGGAGTCCATTAATTAACAACATGTCATCTGTAAGACTGCAGTAGATACTGTCCAAGTTTTCTCAGCATTACAGCCTCAGAGCACTGTAGTTTTGCTTTAGTTAAGAAAAAGCTGTCTTTCTAGGGTCGCTGTCTGTTAATAAGGCTTCTGCTACTGCACAAAATTGGGTGATCTAATTATGCATGCCTTTTGTTTGAAAGTTTATGTAACTAGCAAGTCAGAGTTTCTTTTCAGAGTGTTTGAATGGTATCTTTTCAAGAGGTCAAGGGAGGAAACTTGAGATAATAGAGCAAAAAACAAATCAGAATCAGCTGCTTTCAAGTGCATCCAGGGGTTACAGTAGCTTGGGCATGAACCAAGGAATTTCTCAGTAGCCTGAAACTGATGTACTAAAAGAGGCAAAGATACAGGAGAGAGCTTATGAATAGAAACAATAGGTGCTGCAGTGGCTGCTGATAATATCTTTGCAGAATTAGGACTTTATTCTTCTTGCTGCTCAAAGCTGTTTTTTGCTGGAGAAGCTGTTCTGTGTATTTATTCACTTAAGGTTACAGCCTTGATGATGGACCGGGCTTTCTGGTATCCCTCTAGCTGCATCAAGGTGTATAACATACCGTATAGCCCATGTAGCCTCTTTCTTCATCTAACATAGGGGTAAACACATGAGTGCTTTTAAATTGTGGATACAGTGGCCAAACTAAGAGCTGGGAGGGAATTTCACAGCCATTAGCCAGCCTATGGAAACCAAAGCAGTAAAACTTACCCAGGCACTCAGAGCCTGTAATTCTCCAAGCAGCATGTTATCCAAGGGAATTTATACACATTTACCAGGGAGGTGTCAGTCAGGAAATTTATTATGTCTTAAAACCAGCCTTTTCAAAACACGATTATTCCTCTCTATCGATTGTGCAGAGAACAGGGGCACAGTCGGATGGTGCTGCAGGAGCTCACTGTCCCTGCAACAACGCTCTGCTCCCTTTCTGCCTCCTCCCCACCATCCTGTCCTCCCCGAGGATGGTTGTCTCCCTGTCCTTCTCCTCCGCAGGCTCCAGCGCTCCCCTGTGCCCTCCCAGAGCCCATTAACCCCGCTGGGTCAGCAGGAAAACATTCCCTGCTTGCTTCGCCTGTGAAGACTGACTTTAGAGCCTGGAAAACAGGGGGAGTCGAGGCCTGGATGTCTGACCCATTTCATAGCGTCAGTTTCAGCCAAAGTGACCTAGAGATTTCACCCTGAGGTGTTAGCCAAAGCTGACCCATGTTTATTCAACTGGGTTAATTCTCCTCCCTAGTGAAGATTTCTAGCCACAGCCCATTGATATTATTTGGGCTGCTTCATGCTATCAGAGGAAAACAAGACCTTCAGAAGCTCTGCTGTGCTGATTGTGACATTTGCTGGAGGGAGAAGGACAGAAATAAGGCAATACTTAAATGGGCATCTGAGCTGCAAATATGCAGCAAACCATATGATCTTCATAAATTTTTTTGGTGATCAATTATAGGAAAAGTATATAACCGCAACGTATTATGTTATCTCGTCCAGAGACTAGAGGAAAGATAGTCTGTAGATATTTAAGGTGGTCCTCATTCCCAGTCTGACTCCTAAATACTCTCCTCAGCATTTCCCTTTTTACCTCTGACTCCAGTCCTAAGGTCTATAAACCAGCTCCGTGCTGGGGAAGAGGTCTCTGCTTCCGGACAGCAGAGGATGACACCCTGAGGGTGGGATGGTGCCTTCAGCCCTTTCTTCTGAGACTGGAGATCCGTCCTAGGTAACAGAGTCTAAGCAAACAGACACATTGTGTTGCAGGGCTGAGATTAAAACTGTGTTTATGCTTTGCTGGCAATTTAATTTGCAGTCTTCTAACAGAAACCTGACCTTATCTCTTGGTGGGTAAATGGGGCTTTGTCTTACCAGCAGTGTCTGTGTTTACTCTTGAGGTGGGCTCAGATGAGCCTGGCAACGTGAGGGCGAGGTGCTAATCTGCAGGTATCATCACACTTAACAAAGAGAGGAGAGATGTGAGGGAGCATTCACCCTGAGATGCAATTGGGACCCTGAGGACTCATGAAATATCTGGAAAAGGCTATTCTTAGGGCTGGTATATCTTAATGCTGAGTTCTGGTGGAAACCTGTCCTCAGCAAGCAGAAGCAACACCTTTCCCAGCCTCTCTTCTCTAGGGACTAGTAGCTGAAATGTCTCCCACTGTTAACAGCAAACCTGAAGTATCACCCCATCTAACCACATCACACCACGTTCTCAGTCATGCTGCCACAAGTCAGCAGCCCTGTGAAGCAAGGTCTTCCGAAAACTCTCCCATGTGCAGCCCAATCTCAGAAATGTGCACGGTGCCATTCTGGGGGTCAGTCTGTGTTCCACCAAGAGCTCATGTCTCATCCTAGAGCTGCAATCTGCATTCTCACCGGAGATGGAAGTCACAGCTTCCTGGTCACTAGGAGACTGCATGTGGCCAGTCATGCAAAGATGAAAGTAAAGACAGTAATTATTCTGCAACCGGTGTTTAATGCGTTGTTCATACAGGTTCCATGATGTCTTCTGGTGTTCCCTGCTGCTACGGAGCTCTTTGCTAACTGAGGAAAGCTGGGCAATAGCTAGAATATAAGGGCTGCCAAAACAGACCTTGCTGCCCAAAGACGCCTCATACCTACACGGCTGCATGTGCCATAAATCCCTGAAAATTACAGACACCATTCCCTGAAGAAACCAAAGTAGAAGTTCTATTTTAGGATATGGTAGAAGTACAATAAAGCATATTGTATTTATGAAATGACTTTAAGATGTAAATATTAATAATAAAAAGGAAAAAAAAATCACACAGGACACTTCTTACTTCTGTTACATTGCAATGAGATAGTAAATCTGCTAGATTTACTCCTGACCAATCACACAAAAATTAATGACAGAGGCTACAGATTTCTTTAAGAAGAAATCAGAAAGCAAAGCAAGAATTTTCTGCTAGTAGATTTTTTAAGCACTCTCACAAAGCACAGTCTTCTAGCAGTTTCTCTCTTTTGTGCAGTTGAACTTCTCATCTTGGCAGAACAAGACGGCAATGCATTTTGAAAAAAAAATTCAGCCAAAGAATTGCTCTGAAAATATGACTTTTCTCAGCCAATCTTATTTGTATTTTTATTTAAAACTATATACAATGATCTATCCACCAAATATGGAGAATTTTATAGTATTGATTAACTATGAACTACCTTATAATTATATCACTTCTATATTTAACATCATTAGGGTCACATTAGCTTTACAAAACCTTACCAAAATTGTTCCTGAAAAATAAATCCAAATTCACAAATGCCGTATCAACTTGACTGCCTTGTCTAAGTTCATGTCACTTAAAGAAATTATCAGATCACAAGCCTTTATTGACCTGGTGTTCAATTAAATATAGCTAATGATTGGTATGAAAAAGGTAGATCATTTGTACTCCTGTTTCTGTTTTACCAACTGAAGCAGAGTCTACCATGGTGGCCTCCCAGGAGTCCTGTTCCTTTTGATATATATTACCAGAGTTAGAAAAACTTTTATCTGCTGAACAGAGGCCACGTGTAAGAGTACAACCCGTTAGCTACCAGTTTGGGTCAGTTCTCCATGAAGTAGATGAGCAATCTAGCCTGCATGGCTCCCTCTTCCTCATCATACTAAGGTGAGAAGAAAGACATGGGATATAAGGCAGTGGAGTCTGGGCTATAGTATAAAGTGGGTTTATAAACCTAGAGGGTAAAATCATATTTTAGGTTAAAACAGAGACTCTGAGAATCATAGAATCATAGAACGGTTTGGATTGGAAGGGACCTTAAAGATCATCTAGTTCCCACCCCTCTACCATGGGCAGGGACACCTTCCACTAGACCAGGTTGCTCAAAGCCCCATCCAACCTGGTATTGAACCCTTCCAGGGATGGGGCATCCACAACCTCTCTGGGCAACCTGTTCCAGTGCCTCACCACCCTCACAGTAAAAAACTTCTTCCTTACATCTAATCTAAACCTACCCTCTTTCAGTTTAAAGCCATTGCCCCTTGTCCTGTCTTCAAAAAGGAAGCAGTGTATTTCCACAGCACAAGAAAATTTTGAGGCACTGAATATTATTTCTCTAGAGGAAAGGTGTATCCTGGTTGGGGAAAAGAAACAAGCATACTGGAACACAGAAGAGGAAAAGCTTAACCATTTAAATATAACACTCCAGAGGACACATTGGGTAGTGATACAATCCAGAAGTACAGGAATAATCTGGGAGCCAAGTACAGTGTCATGGATCCCGAGCAATTGCATGTGGTCTGTGAATAATAGCCCTGCAGCAGAGCTGAGCACTCCCCCTTCCTCAGGAGGCCCTTGGTGACACTAAATAATGTTTCTGGAAGGAGTCATTGATGGGAAAACTCAACAAGACCAGTATCACAAATCAAAATAAATAAAAAAAAAAAACAAGCAAAGGCCTTGGATTTCACAAATCTGAATGCTATGTGGATTTGACCAGTATCATGATTAGAAGCAGACCTCAGCCTTTAGCCTAAAGAAACGGCAAATCTGTCTGCTTTGAATCCTGCCTGCGTGATTCTGCGCAATGATTCTCTGTGCACACCCCTGTCCGTCCTTAGAGGTAAGAGATGATGCATATCTCGCCTGGGAAAGCAGTAAAGTGCAATTTTTTTAGCGGAGAAATGGCCTATTGTTGGGCGAGGGTACACTTTCCCAGTCCATTCGGGGCTGACACAGATTATACACTCTTAGCTGAGCCTCAGACTGCTTTGGGTAAAGCCCATCCATTTAATCCAAACCATCTTCAGACAGTTTTATCAGGAAAAAGATCAGAGATCTGGAATGGAAAAGTGCATTTTGAAACAATAAATTGCAGGTCTCTGTTTTGCTTGCTAAAGCTATTTATATCGTTACTTGAAAGATGGCATACAACAGGTTTGAGTCATTGCTGAACAGCTGAATTATAGAATTACTAATCTAAGGGCTAATTGGACTGAGGGTTTATTATGTCAAATTGTATTAGACATGTGGGGTTTATTTGTTGCCTGATACAAACAAGAATGATTTTTCCTGGCACTACCCACTCATACCTTGTACTTACTGCCACTAGGGACTTAAAAAAATAGCTGCAGTAATAAAATTTTAAATATTCTTACTGTAATCTCTTGCTTGAGGGGCTAATGCTGCTAAACACAGAAGGCTTTGTAAAGCGTTGTGTGTAATGAAGGATGAGCTACAAGAACAGAATTGAAGGAACAATACCATTATCACAAATTGCAAACTTCTTCAGAGTGATGTTTGGCAGTAAATTACAGGCTGTCTGCGACTTCCTTTCTGCAGCTGTGCGATGTTTACTATCGGAACATGCAACCTTAAATTAGAGGGCAGAGAGAAACTTGGGAAATGCAAGGAAAATGCATGCACATCGTAAGGGCATATACACCGTGCACAGGGGATTGCTCTCCTGTCCCCAACACCTGTCCTTTCCTCACTCAAATTCCTCTTTTATTCACTTCTTCTGCAAAGGATTTAAGTGCTAATCTGCCAGTGAAATCTTTTTTTTTACATATTCATAATTAAACGTTTTTCCAAAAGCAACCTAAAAATCTATACAGCAGCCAGACTGGGCATCCTCTTCTCCAGGCGGTACTGCATCTCTCAGAGAGTTATTCTTCCATTTCATTCACCAATATCCTCTCCAGGTTGTCTGTAGCCTGTTTTTTTCCTTGCCGGACTTTCAGAGGCACTGAATTCCCACTGGAGCTCCTGATATTGAGTGAGACTTGCAGGTAGCAGCTTTGGAAATTCAGTGGAATATCTCGATGATTATAGAAGGAAATGCTGGCATTTCATCTCCTAAATTCATCCATTTTGGCAGAGATCTGGAAATTTCTGAGCAAATATTGGAAGTGCTGAAATAATCAGGAGAAAAGCAACTCCAAGTAGTCAGTAGTAGAGAGAGGAGTATCCCGAGGAGTGTGGAGTAGTTTCAGCAAGGCTGTACTTCCATCTAGATGCTCAAATCCCTTTGAAACTCCAGGTCACTGGCCTCATTTCTTGGTGATGCTGCACCTGCTTTAAATTGCTCTCCTCAGGCAAAATGACCATAAAACCAGCACAGTTAAGCTGACTGCCTCTGTGGGCAAGAAACCAGTATAATGGATCCTACACGTCCAATATCAGCTGGGGCTTTCTTCTGCTCTGAGATGCTTGGCTGAAGACTGTCTCAATAGAGTGTTACAGCCCCTTTGCCACAGTGCAGAAACAAAGATGCTGGGGATGATCTCACATTTTTCGGGACCTCGTTCTGTCACACTCAGAAAAGCAGGGAGAGCACATTAAAACACATAGCATAGAGCTGCTAGGATTTGGTGGGAATTAGCTGCGTGCACTGCAGAGTCATGTGAAAGAATAATGTTTCTTACAGGAATTGGAAATCCTTTATACTAGGGTGGTTATGTAGGGCCTCAGTGAAGCTGCTACTCCAGCTGAGTGGCTGTAATGGATGCTCTGCGACTGCTGGGCGTCTCTCTCCTGCTTTTACTCACATTGCTCTGGGAGAATGGCGAGAATGTTAGTGCCTTCAGGTGTCTGGTGTGCGCAGCTGTTAACAGAGAGAGAAATCACAAATTGCCTCAGTCCCCAAAGCATCGGGGATTTACTGAACGTGTTAAGCTCAAAATCTTGTTATGGACAAAAAGGAAACATACTTCATATGCAGAGCTAAGAATCTGCTGTTAGCATAATGGGAATCTGAATGATCTAATCAAAGAATTCTTATTAATCCAGATCTAATTATTACAGGAGAAGAAAGAAAAAAAAGCAAAGAATACTACTATAGAAAAATTTCAATAATAACAACACAGCTAAAATTGTTATATCCAGTCCTAGTGTCTGGTCCTTTTTCCAGTGTTTTGCAACCCCTTCCACTGCCTTTCTGGGTGCTCAGATTGATGGCTTCACACTGGGGGGATGGGGGGCAGAGAGGGCATCAGCACCCCTGAGTCCCTTGCCAGGTGGATGGTTTCTTCCTCCTCCCTGTAGGAGCCAGTTGGGATAATTTCTTTAAGTTTGTTAATTTGGTTGACACCTTGATTTGCCACTCTGCATTGCAACCAAATTTACATATATGGCACTTTTTACTTAGGTTAGATACTTGTTCTTTGCTCTGTTTGCTACCCCTGAAATATGCTTTGTCCAGCTCCCAGGTCTTCATTTCTTTAATTGAGCATTGGTGAGCTGTTTACAGCCCTGGGCTCTGCCATGTCAGCCTTTGCCCTTTGTCTTATCATCCCATACCTGTACGCCATGTCCTGTGTCCCGACGTTCAAGGCCCCTGCTATCACGCCCAGCCTGCCTTCCTCTACACCACCTCGTTGTGTTAGGCATGAAGGTTTCATTCTGCATGGAAGAGATATTTGTTGCTACCATCAATGTAAACATTATGGTTATAGCATGCAAAAATAAGCAAAAGGAAAACAAATCAAGCATAGCCGTCTGGTCATTAGAAAAAAATGCAGATACAGCTAACCAGGCTTAAAACAAAGCTCTAGGCAGGTTAAGACAAGTTCAGACAAAAAAAGCCTGATGAACCTCAGTCCTGAGACCTTGCAAACTCAGCACTGCACATAACGGCCTGTTACGAGCCATGTCAGTGCTGTAGTTAGAGGGCTACAGGGCTATGGGTGCTCGTACTTGAAATGTTTAAGCCTCTCAGGAAAGCTTAGCGCTTGTGTCTCGTTCTTCATCCTCAGCTTCATCATGCTTTGTGACAAACAGGCAAGCTCTTAACTCCTCAGCACGTGGACACTCGCTGTCTGCCACGATCTGCTGCCTCCAGCCTTACTGGAAAGGCAATTTTCCACTTGGTAATACCAGGCTCACTTCCTTGGCTGTTCCCCTTTTCACCTAGCTGGGCTCCATGCTGCTGGTTCACCAGTGTCTCCTTGCTGATGTCAGCCTCTGCTCTCTGTGGTGGCCCGGGATTCCCAAAATGTGTGCTGTACTGACTGCAGACGTTTCCATGTGAACTGCATCCACAGCCATCCCAAACCCAGGCTCCTTGGAGGGGCAAGCAAAGGAAAGAGCTCCGATCACATGTGGAGTTGAAAGACCCCCCTACTCCTTGCAGATATATGGGATGGGAACTGGGAGCGGGGGCTACAGCTTCAGAGTAGAAAGGCCCTTGCAGATTTTGGCTATGAAAAGCCAGAGAAGAAAATAAAAATCGGTGTTGGGCTACTTTGACATCATTGCTCTCACACTGTGTTGACCTCTCCCCAGCAAAAGCTGTCCATCAGGACCAGTCAGGTGCACAAACAGCTGTATCCCACATAGATATATATAATAACAGCCAGCTAACAATAACATATTCATAAAGAAGAATCTCGTGGTTAGACACTGAAGAACCCTGGAAATCCTTCTAAGATAAAAATGTGTTAGCAATATATAAAAAAATCCAAAGAGGAAGAAATAAGAAGTAGACTAATCATTCATGTGCTGAAGGTGTAGAAAAGACGAGGAAAAAAAGCAGATTTTTTATTAACAGAAAACATAGTTAAGGAACACAAATGCGAAAAGGTTATTATCTTCTCATCCACTGATTTGCATTTTCAAAGCAGCTAGCTCAAAAATTTCTCAGTGCTTGGATGTAGGAGTGAGGACAGCACCACTAGAGATCTCAAAGTGGAAATACAAGTGCCCAGGAGGTCTAGACACCCACAGAACAGTTAATAAAGAAGTAAAGGTCTCTAGGACAGTCTCAGAGAGCTCAGGTCAGACTAGCTCTTCTGCAACGTGTACAGAAATGCCAGCAAAGGAAGTTAGAAAAATTCTGATCCAAATACAGCATTTAAAAATTCATGGGATCTTCAGCACTGGCTGAGAACAGATGTTAGGCAGGTGAAAAAAGGCTTCTGGGAAACTCCAGAAACTTGTGTTAGAGCTTAGAGTATGATCTTTTATTCAAGTTACTTGTGGAAACCTGTCTCAGTAAAATCCAATGCTCAGAGGGGCTGGCTGAAACACAAATATTTCCTCTTCTCAGCTGGTCACGTAATTCTTGGTGACAGAACAGGTTAATATTTGCGAGAGTTGTGTTGGCAAAGCAGAAATTGCCAAACACTGTGGGATTGCTCCAGGTTTCAGGAGTTGGCAGTCAGCTGCACTGCGCCCGAGAGCTGGACTTTCTCCCTAATACTTCATGCTAGGAACGTTGGAAGTATTTTTGGGCATAGCCGGGTACGTGCACCTTGTGCTTCTGCCCATGGCGACCCATGGCACAGCTGGGTCATGTCCATGGGGTGGGAAGGGAAGCTCTATTCAGCCCTTTCTGAAGGATGCTGGCAGTGAGAGAGGACTTGGGTGGCAAGGAGGGAGGCACTCAGCTGAAAACAAAAATAAATATTGAAAGGGAAGGCAATTATGAAGCTAAACTGGTAGGAGTGATCTGGGCCTGTGTTGTGCTGTCTTGGAAAACTTTCAAAGCCTTTTTAAGCAATTGGCATGAAGCTTTCTGCTGCCTATAAAAATGCCTTTTGAGAATCATCTCCCATTTGTACTTTTACAATTCATGCTTTTAATAGGAATATTGTACCCATTGAAAGTGCAGGCTTGCTTGACAGCCTGAGAGAATGGAGTTCAGACCAGGCAACATCAGTAGGTGCCTCAGAATTATTCCTGCCCTGCGTGAGTCAACCGTGCCTCGAAGAGAAGTGTCTTGGGGTGAAAAAGCAGGTCTGTTCGTAAGGCTGTTCCCATCCTTTGCCTTGCTGCTGACCAGATATGAAATTAGTCTGGGTTATCATAGTGGCTCTGATCCTGGTACCTGTTCAGAAGGAGCTGCCCGTGGCCAATAAGCGAATTTCACAGTGACACAGTAAGGTTAGATGACTATTGTTCTTGGCTGGGTTGAAGCCAGCAGCCATGAGCACGAGGTGGGAGGCGTTCTCACTGGGAAAGCACTTGTGTGTATGGTACACTTTACACAAGTTTCTGCTCCACTGAAGCGGATGGGAGTTCAGCGTGTAAATGAGAGCTCCTCTGAATAAAGACGGATTTCAGTGCATAGTTCAGTACTTCTGAAAATGGAATTCTAGCCATGGAAGACTACAGGCTTCACCCTCTATTTCTTTCTTGATGCTCTGCACCACTTTGAATTTGGAAAGTTGTCTTCATGAGTCACCACTAGAACTATCTACATCTTGGAGCTGAGGAACCGGGTTGTGCTCCAGCACTCTCCAGGCTGGCACCGCAGCAGGAGCACAGGGCTTCCCTGCGCTGCAGCAGTCCCAAGGTGTCAATCTGACCCCTGAGACAGCTGAAAATACATCAGAGTAGGCCTGAGGCTGCTCTGCTCAACTTCAGTGATCTTTTTAGGTAGCTGGGCTCCTTCTGTACTCAACGGAGAAAGAGTAGGACAGTAAGTTAGACCCCTGCTCTGGCTCAGTTACAGGAGATGCTGGTGTTTCTCCATTCACAATAGCAGGACTCTAATCAGACATGCTAACTAACTGAGTTGCCTAAAATTGTGGTGTGAGCATCCCTCCTGTGCTCCCAGATGTGCTCTTGTGCCAAGCCCAGCTTGAATAATCCGGGCCTCTATATGCCATTAGCAGTCCTTTAAGCTCTTCAATCTTCTCTTTTGAATGTAATGTATTTTTTATACTGCAAACATGAGTGTGTAATTCAATGCATATGTTTTGGGAGTGGGGAGTCTATAAGAATGCCAAGCAAATCAATAAAGATTTAGTACATCATTATTCATTGTTGCGATGCCATGAGGCATTTATGTATGCCCTTTAGTAGGGAGGGGAAAAAAAAAAAAGAGGAAAACTGTTATGTATGTGTAGTAAAATTTGATTCGAAAGGAAGAGTTTGCATCTGAATTGCATGAAGTCTATTAAAATTTTGGTCTTCTTTAGACTAATAGGATTATGCCATTCCCAAACTGATTGTTTCCAAGCAACGATTCAGATCTTAGTATGTGTTTGCTTATCTCTTTAGTTTGCTGCTAAACCAGAGAAGCTTCCAAAGATAGCTGCAGAACTGATGATATCAGGTGTTATACGTAATTTCAAGACATTGTTTTGAAAAGATGGTCCTTTTATCCTCTCTTTGGAAGCTGATTTAAAGAGTGCATCAGGGCTCACATAAGGCAACTGGCAAGTTACTTTTTTTTTTTTTTTTTAATAAAGGAAATGACC
This sequence comes from Gymnogyps californianus, assembly GCF_018139145.2. Lineage (NCBI taxonomy): Eukaryota > Metazoa > Chordata > Aves > Accipitriformes > Cathartidae > Gymnogyps > Gymnogyps californianus. The sequence goes on from NC_059471.1 coordinate 22,152,116, forward strand.
TGCACTGCCACCAGCATGGCATGCTCCAACATGTCATTTTCATTTGGACACAAATGTTTTACTGTGGTCAGGGGGAACTGCCCTCTCTGAGGAACAAATCCTAAGTGGTAGCTATGAACAGCGGTGCAACTCTTCAGAAGCTGCGGTTCAGCAAGGCTTTTCAAACATCCTCAAGCGCAGCTGTCTAAAGGGCCAAATCTTCCCCGCTTTACTAATTGAAAGCTCCCTTCATGTATTATAAAGGAATGCACAGCTATATAGTCCTGTATACTAAATAATAAATAGCCAGTTGCAAATGACATTGCTATTTTATATTCAGAACTGTCCAAACTGTGTGGAGATTTTGAAAGGTGCATTAAGAGGAGATCAGAATATTTCCTCTCTTTCCTGGCTGCTTTTGGATTTGATGACATCATGGGATAAATATGATTTAGGAGTCAACGTTTACTATTTTGGCATTCAAAAAGGCTTCCTAAAGAGCTCTGTTGCTAAATGTCATTAATGCATTTTCTTTAGAGTGAGAAAATTGTGCATTTATACATAATTTAATATGAAGAAAGGGCTTTATAGAGTTCTCTGGTGGCTACATAAAGAATATGGTTCAGCTCCGTGTACATCTGAATTTCCATAGAAGGCAACTGATCAGCTCAGAAGAGAAATACATCAGCTATTTAGTGGTGTAAAGCAACAAAGCACAAACTTCAGGACTGGAAGTGAAAAATACTATTATTGCTAGAAATTTTAGAAGGAATTTACTGTGGCAGAATGTAATTACCCAACTGGATGGAGTGCTGTGATTTATGTTTGTGCCCATGTAAAATGCTTTGAGATGATTAATAACCAGCTCAATCCTTTATACTCATAACAACACTTCTGGCATAATAGCACTGTAATGATCTGTCACTCCGGCTATTGTGTTATTGGATATATAAGATCCCCTGCATTAGGCAAGCGTGGAGTCTTGGGGCTAGTGAGCAGGCAGATGCGGCTCCCTCACTATTTGCATTGCAGTATTACCAGAGATCTAATAAGGGCTCAGAGCCCTGGTGGGCTAGATGCTGATCAGTACTTGAAATGAAAGATGGCTTTCCCTTTCAGAGTTCACAATTTAATTATGTGATGGGAATCAATAGATAGATAGAGCAGAGAGGGAGGGCTGCATCATAGCAGTTGTTGCACTTCATACAATAAACACCAGCCAGAGTCCATCATCCATCTGCATCTCTTACAAGACCACTATTTGATGAAAAATGAAATTATCTTGTGTACAAATTGAAGACAGATAATTTCTTCTCATTTGTACTTCAGCAGCAGCCAAAGATCTACTGAGATTGTACTGTTCAGAGGTTGACTGCCCAATGACTTGCAGTCAAGGTAAGTAAAATGTAAGAGAGATACCCCTGAAAACATCATGTAGAATGTGATGGTATCCACCTTAGTTTGGCTCCCTGGCTGTTTGAGGGAAGTGGGGCAGTGAGGAAAGGGCAGTGAGGCTTGAACGCTTTCTGTTCCTTGGCTGGTTTAATGGGGGTGCACAATGACTAAACAGAAAAACAAAGTGAGAGAGCTGATGCACACAAGTGAGGATGGGGTGGAGGAGAGGGAGGGACAGGTTGATGTAAGGAGAGTGAGGCTGAGACAAAGACTTTGGAGGGGTTTGTGAGAAGCCTATGAGCAGAGATGGAGAGTGTCCCAAGGGAAATTAACAGTGTAATGACACCCAGTGTCTGATAGTCTTTGGAGACTGTTTCTTGCACTTGTTTAAGCCAACCTGGCTGCCTTGGCCCTGAGGCTGGCACTTCCCATGCTGAACAGTGGGACTTGACATTTACAAGCAAAATTACATGGTTTCTGAAAGAAGCAATATCATGTTCAGGATTTCCACCAGGCCAGTGAAAGAAACTAATATTTGTCAGATAAAGCAACAATACGGTAGAAGAAGCAGGAAATATTTAAATGTTTTTTTAATGAAATCACCAGGGTCAAATTTGACCTCTCTGGCACTGGAAAGAGAAAGCAGTGATATTGGAAGAGGCACCTGGATTTACACCAGTGTCACTGAGAAAAATTTGACTGATGTTCTCCCCCTCAGGAAGACCGTAGTTTTGAGTAACTGAGGGGTTAGAACGGTTTTATTTTGCGTCTGACTTTGGCCGATGCTTCCTCTCTCGGCTGAGCGCACACTACTCTATTTCTCTCCCTTATTTTTGTGCTTCGCTTGTGTCGAGGTCTCCTCCCTCCTCCTCCTCCTTTGCAAAACTGCCAGGCTCCAAGATATGCAGCGTTAAAAAAAAAAAAAAAAGGGAAGAAAAACAACAGAAAGAAAACTCACAACCAGTTTCACATTGCCCTTTTCAAAGGGCATGACAAGTTCTGAAAAAGAAAGCGGAGCCCTGGCTATAAAACGCATGCAGTAAATAACGACGCGCGTCGCCAAGCCTGCTGCCCCTCCCGGCCGGCTGCCAGCCGGGCCTGCGCGCCCAGCCCCGGGAGCGGGCGGCCAGGCCCCGGGGGGAGCCCCGCGGGGACGGGGGAAGCAGCCTCCGAGGGGCCGCCGTGCGGGCCGCCCTCCCTCCCGGCCCGCCTCCGCCCCAGCGGAGGGCGCGGAGCCCGGGGCCGGCCGCGGCGGCGGGGCCGGGTCGCGCCCTCTCCATGGTGCTGAGCGGCGGCGGCGGCGGCGGCGGCCGCCCCTCGCCCCGCGCCCACGCCGGGCTGAGCCGTCCGGCCGCGGGGGAAGCGTTTTCCCTCAGGTTGCGCAGGCTTTCGCCTTGAATTGCTCACGGCTGCGCCCGCGGTGCAACAGATGTTTGCCAGCCTGGATTTTCCTCTTTTAGCCGCCCTAAGAAGGCAGGGAGATTAATTAAAGCCGGAGTCCTCCCCATAGGTGAACGGCGCTCCCCGTGTTCGGGGGGCTCTCTCACGTCTCCTGTTTGTATCTTCACCGGTTGCTTGCATAGGACGGGGGATGAGATCACCCCTGAAAACGGCTTCTGCTTTGATTTGTTTACATGTTTACTTTTAATTTTTAGGATAACCGCAGAAATAATGAGAAACAGCAGGGAACGGGAAACTGATTGAGATTGATCGTTTCGTGTATTTGCCTTGTGATGACCTTTGGGGAAAGTGGGTATTTAATTTTTACTGATGTTGTAAAGGCACAGACAAAGTCCTGACCTTTCTGATCCGGGGTGACCACTATGAGCATCCCGCTGAGAATTAATTACAATTGCCTGGAGCGGCTCCAGGAAGCATTTATTAGAGTACTATAAATGTGGTAAAAGCGATCAGTATGCCTGGGAGAAGCCATTCCATGTGCCTGCTGTGATATCTAAGAGAAGCTCAGACTTGTCGGCTTGTTGTTTTGTTTTGCTGTTCATTAACAAGACTGAAATAGGAGAGAGAGCGTTAGAACTCCAGGGCAAGCATTTCCCATCATTCTGCTCTCCACACGGATACTTTTGTATTAGATTAAGGCACAATAGATAGAACTAGGCAGAACAGAAATCAAACGTCTCCCCAAGAGACAGGGCACGGTGCAATTCTCTGACTGTACAAAGCATAATACAACAGCTTCTTCTAGTAGCCTCCTAGAAACGTAAAGTGGAAGTGAACAGAAAGCTCCACACAAGAACTCCATACAAGGAAGTATTTAAACTTCCAGGTATGCTATGATGCCATTGTACTTCAGCGTCCAGCACAAAGCTGGGGCTATTAGTCACATGGGAGTTTGCAGTCCTTTTCCCCAGAGATCAATCTAAAAATGGAAGATCAGTTATGTGTACAAAGTTTAGGCAGAAATATTTCATATAAGCTATGATGATTTTGTCAGATACTCTGCCAAAAGGACTGGAATTGAATAAGGAGGTTTAAATAAAAATTGTAAAACCATCTAAAATTTGTTTTGGAGAGGAATTTAATTGGGAATGATGATGAAAAAGACAGAAATGTGGATTAACCTAAAATGGAAAGGGCAGCCAAGTTACAGCAGATGGCTTTTTCTTGTTCTTTAAGTGCCTTATAATGAGGAAAATATGCTATATAATGTCAGTTGTTTCTAAACTGACTTGGGGGGGGCGGAGAGGGGGAGGAGGGGAGGTTTCCCGTGAGGCATTGGTTGAAAAAGGACAATCAAAAAGACAGAGCTGCAGACAGTCTGTATTGAACTGTTTTTGTTCCGGAGTTCCGGAGCTCAGTTTGATGTATGGTAGGAAAGACAGCCATCTCCCATTCCAGCTAAAACCGAATGAGCAAATAGCCTCTATTTCTCCCTTCTGCCTTGCCTCCCTGAGCATCGACATTGCATAAGGGCTCCGCCACTCTTTCTCCCATAGAGCCTCCCAACAGCCGTTTCTGTGGGTTGACTAAGATTTCTTTATTCTGACAGGTTTTTGTTATGTCTTGTTGTGGCTGCTTTTATTTCCCTCCTGTATCAGTTAAGAATTCCTCCTGTAATGCTGTTATCCAAACAACAGATTTTCCTACAACTGAAAAGCTGCTGTTAAGATTTACTTAAAATCTCCCCCTCATTCCATTTTTTGATTCCTTTCTACCCAAAATGGGGTGGAGGGAGGGAGGGAGTGAAGGAAAACAGAAGATTTACTTAAAATCTCCCCCTCTTTCCATTTTTTGATTCCTTTCTACCCAAAATGGGGTGGAGGGAGGGAGGGAGTGAAGGAAAACAGAAGATTTACTTAAAATCTCCCCCTCTTTCCATTTTTTGATTCCTTTCTACCCAAAATGGGGTGGAGGGAGGGAGGGAAGGAGTGAAGGAAAACAGAAGAGACAGCCTATTCTATATGACATATGCTCGATTTCCCAGCAAGGCTTAATTACCATTGGGAGTTTGTACTTCCGTACCATTTGACACCCCGAGCACTCAGAGCGCAGTGCAATGCCTCTTGCCTATTCCAGTTTGCATGTACACGGATAAGATTTACTTGTGCATTGAGGCACTTGTATATGAACTGTATATGAGAATGAAGACTGTAGGCATCTTTCCTGAAGACCGTAGGCATCCATGCAGCTTTCAGGCAGACTTAACACCCACAGAAAATGATACTTTTCATGCTCTTTTCATATAAGGTTTCATCCTGCAAAGAAATGAGTGTACTGACCCAGAAAGTACAGGTGGAACTTTTAAACCCCCATGTAGCTCAGCCAAAAGGTCCTACGATAACACAAGGGCAAGGGAGCTTTGCAGTCAGCAGGACTGAACTCATGACTGATATCTGAAGAGACTCATGCTTCATGCTTGGTGGGTACACAAGGGTAATTGGAGACAACAGGAGGCTTAGGATATAACGTGCAAGATGGAAACCTAACACGGTGATTGCTCTTCAACTTTGCATAATGAAATGTGCATTGCGTTTTGAGGAAGAGCATGATTTCCCTTGCTTTCGAATGTAAAACATAGCTAAATTGTATTAGCTTCAGCCAAAAAGAAGAGTAAAAGCTAGAGAATTTACATGCTGAAGCTATGTTGTTAAGGACAATTAAAGAATATGCTTCACAAAATAAATCCAATAAATATAGCACTTCCAAACTTCATTACAAAGAGAGATTGTCATTTTCAAGATTAAAAGCATGTCTATTTATGAAAATAAGCTTTTTTTCCCTCTTTTCAAGCTCTACATTTTAAACTATCAGCTGGATCTCAGCTTTAGCTAATTTCAGTAACATTTCAGACTACTGGGGAAGTCTGTCCTACCAGAAGAAGCAATAATAAGTTGCTGAAATTATCTTGACAATTAAACAGTTTAGCTTTATATTTATTTGCTGAAAAATCCCCCAGTGACATATTAATTATGCATAAAGCTTTGCCTTGTAAAAAAGTTGGTTGGTTTTCAAATACCCATCTCATCTCTATTTATTTTTAGAAAGCTGTTCTTTCAAACTGACAGCATTTCAACTATTTTAATACTTTGATGAAGATCTAACTTTTGCTCTGATTATTTTTCAAAATTAATATCTAGTGGCTTTTTTGATCAAGCCACAATCACTATTACTTCTGAAGCAGGAAATAACTTTGCTTTTAATCTTGGTCTTCATTCAGCTCTGCCCTCTTCAAGACATCTTCTTTCACCAGAGGGCTGCTCAAAAGAGGAGCTCGGTCTGTAGTGGCTGGAGATGCCAAAGAAGGAAACCTTTGGAGGGCTTATGGTGGAAAAATATATTTAGAGCAATACAGCTGTTTGAGAGGGTAGGGTGGGTGTCGAAGCTCCCTGAAGACTACCAAAGTCCCCCTCTCTCATACCAGGTATCACTGGCCAGTCTTTACAGTGATAATATCATACTCCTGACGAAGTCAAGGCAAAATTTTGTAATACCGTCTAACTCATTGTTCAACTTTAGGCTAATATTTTCAATGAATGCAATACTGCCAGATACGTTACTGAGGGATACTGGGGAACCATAGGGAAGTGATAATTTGGAGCATTAGAGATGGAAGGAGGCCTTCCAATCTGTGTAAGAGCGATGTTGACCTTCAGTCATGTGAGCAAACACTCAAATACAAATTACTTACTGATGCTCAAAATCTAAGGACCTTACATGAGTGAAAATCCAACTTTTGCCTGCCTGGTGTCCAAAATGCCTGGCTTTCCCTGACAATTCTGAAACATCATTTTGTGTCTCTTGTGCAAAGATAAGTGTTCTATACTAGATACAAGAGATAAGTAATCAACTTTAATATAAACATGAATTTTAAGGAAATGTTTAACTTCAGCTCCCTTGAAAATGTTGGTATAGACAGAGGTTTTTTACATTGCTATGTGACATGTCTGAATGACATTCTTTTAAGAAGCTGGAGAAGACTGTTTGGAAAGCAGTAATCAGAGAATAGTTATCAAAGGTTCACTGTTACAATGGAAAACTGTTGGCTGAGATTCTTCAGGGACATGTCCTGAGTTTGGTAACGTTTTGTATTTACAATGGATGATGAAGTAGAAAGTATGTTCAGCACATTTGCAGATGTCACAAACCTGGTGGAGTAGCAATCAAAATGATCCTGACAAATGGGACAGCTGGTCCAAAAAACCAGGATGAACTGCAAAAAGGAGAATGCAAGGTCTGCACTTAATCTGGAAAAATCAAGTGCATTAACACAGAATGGGAAACAGCTGACTAGGCAGAAGTTTTGCTGAAAAAGATGTTGAGGTTACAGTGACTCACAAGTGGAATATGTATCAACAATGTCATACTATTACAGTAAAAGCAAACATGCGGCTTTGCTATTGAGTGCTGTGTGTCTAGTTCTGTGCAGTGAACTTCAGCAAATGTGGAGGCAATCCAAAAGAAAGAAAGGAAAATGACCAGAGAATTAGAAAACATGTCCTATGAGGCAAGAATGAAAGAGCTAAGGGTTTAATTTATTGAATGAATGACTGGAGAGACGTGAGAAGCTTTCAAATAATCACAGGTTGTCATCTGTTCTCCATGTCCATTGTGGATAGCACAAGAAAAGAAAGTGCTAAAATTACATCATGGAAGAGTTACATTAGACATTAGTAAAAACCTTCTTACAATAAACACTAGGCAAGAATGTAGGAGGAAATTGTGGAACTCTCTGCTTTAGATTAAATATCTTAAAATAATCAAACATATGTCAGTCCATAACTGTATCTCTCTCATTTATCCAGCCTTGGCACGGGAGGGTGGATTAAGAGATCTCTTGATGTCATTTTGGCCCCATTTTCTGTGTCTCTATCACCACTCTCCCTATTTAATTTTAGTGTGAACTTTTCTATTTGCAGTTAATTTACATATATTTTTGAAAGGTGGTCTCAATAAAAATCTGTCTCACCTCATCCAAACTATATGAGATTCATGCATTTAATTTTCTTCTGGTGCTCTCCTACCTTTACCTCCATACCTCAATAACTTACATCTCAGCTTCTTCCACTCTGGGACACCAGATGCCAAGTCCACTGGGTAAGCCTAACTTGTGATCCAGCTGTTTCTAGCAGCTGGGGTCAGGGAGTTGGAAAGGGGCATCTTAACTGGAAAATATACTCCTTGGCAAGGTGCTGGAAGGAAAGGAGACGGTCTCACTGGCCTTGTGTCACTCCCCTGCCACAAACGAGGATATAACGGTGCACTTGTCATAGGACTCCTAAGAGGAGGCCTCGTACATTGGGCCAGGGAAAGTTCAGAGGCATGTTGTGCTCGTTGTTGTGCAAACTTATACATGCATTTGGTCCCTGCCATGAAAAGACTGCAATCTAAGAGCAGGCCCATAAATGGCTGTGCATATAGACAAGTTGATTCCTGTGAGGCAGACACTGAGGTCAGTAATTAAGGTGTTCCCATGACAGTTTTATTCTGATGAGTTATGCATACTTGTATGGTTGAAAGACTGGGATGTTTTCATATTTTTAATATTTTTATTCATTTTTTACTGTACTCCCCATGTTTGTTTGCTATGTAATATGCCTCCTAGCAATTCCAGGAGCATATTTTTTATTGGCACCCACTATGATTTTTATAGTTCAATAAAAAAATATGGGAAATCATTTAACATAACTAACCCTTTCATCACAGCCATCTCCTTCATTATTCTTCCCTTACCCTACCTTACACCCTAGACTGCAGCTAATGTCCATTCAAAGAGGTGGGATGCTGCTGGGACATTCCAAGATCTTGAACAAGGTTGGGTTTGGCTCTGAAGTTTTGCACATCCGTGTGTCATTCCAAGTATATTCATATCTAAGGCAAATCACAGAGGTTCAAATATAAGCCAAAGCCACATGATGGTCAGATAGCTTATCTTCATGCTCTGGTTGTGTCTAACTGTCCCCCATGACTTTCCCAAAGACAAAGATGTTAGTGGAGTACAACACTGATGCATTCACTCTTTTGTGTGCTTCTATGGACGAGAAGAGAGATTTCTAAAGGCACACAGGGGAGCTAGATGATAACCTCTTGCTGAAAGTCAGTGGGACGTGGATGATTGCAGTCTGTGTTGGTAAACTTTACCCATGATACTACAAGAGAGACAGACAAATCAGATGGAGCAAGGCTATCACTAACTATTGGACATCAGGCTAGGAGCAATCAAACATAGTTATCATGAATCTTTTAATATCCATGTCTGTTTATGGGCTTGGTAGAGTGAGAAAGCAGCTAGGGACTTCCCAGAACTCAGCTGCATAAATCCTCTGACACTGAGCAAGAGTTGCTATTCCTTACCCTTTTATTTTTATCCAGGAGAGCCTATTTTTATATAGTAAGAAATTTTTTCCCCCCCTTGACATTATACCTCCGTTATGGTTGGTGGTCATAATACAAGAAGGCACAGTAGTTTAGGAAAGGACTGCTGGGTCTGTAAAAAGCATACAGCTATAGTGAATCCAGCCAGGAGAAATAAAATTTAGCTCATCCTTAGCTGATGGAAAAGTGTGTGGTATAGCACACTTTCTGAAACATTTCGCACGGTCCTGTTTGCAGAAACCCAACTCTCCTCTCCTCTCCTCTCCTCTCCTCTCCTCTCCTCTCCTCTCCTCTCCTCTCCTCTCCTCTCCTCTCCTCTCCTCTCCTCTCTCCTCTCCTCTCCTCTCCTCTCCTCTCCTCTCCTCTCCTCTCTCTGACTAGATATTCACCCTGTGGTTCTTGTTTCTCAGCTTCATCCCATTAGTCCTAGCTGTGCCCTGCATCGTACAGCTGCTAAATCAACAGTCTATCACTAACTACAGCTTTCTGTATATAATTTTTTTAATCTCTCCAGGAACTTGGAATCATGTCTTTCGTGTGTTTATTTTTATAAAGGGGGCTCGTTCAACTGACAATGCTGTAAAACCATATGTCCACTCCCGCTATAGATCACCAGTCCCTGCTTCATAGGATATACTACTACACTGCCCTACCAAAGTGTCAGAGCCAGCAAAAAAAAGAGTGCTTTGCATAGCAAATAGTTTTTATGACTTACAGTTAATGGACCTTACTATTAATTGGCAGAATTACTACTCTTGTTTCGTTGGTGAAAGTAGCTGTCTTGAAAAGTTATTAGGCTTCCTTTTGTTCTTGTTTCCCTGCATTTTTTTCTCAAGATTGATTACACAGTGCGTCTTTTAACTTATATTGAATGTTTCCTTTGAGGATTTACTTGCATCTTTGTTGCATACTTTGCTAGTCTTTCAGTATTCCAGTGATCCAGGGATATTAAAAGGAAAACAAACAAACAAAAAAGGAAAATAGTTAATAGTCTCAGGAAAATATTCCTGAAAAATATGAATAGTATGGAAATACCAATAATATTGAAAGTATGCCTTATCAAGGTTAAATAGTTTTGCATTAATGGAAAATTAATGTTTAAGGACTCTGTTAAAATCCATTAACAGAGATGTAGTAATTCATAAAGCATCTTATGTTGTGCATTGCCTGTATCTGCTAGCTATCCTAAATCAATTACCTCAGTCAAGACATGGTTCCCCTTTCTCTGGGGTGCGGCTGCGGCTGGAGGGAAAGCAATTTATTTCAAAAGCTGATTCAGCAAGAAACTCTTCAGGGGCCTATCAATGTCCCATTAATAATCAGAGATGGTGTAATGATTATTGGTGGCGTTGTAAATCATTTGCGTAACACTATTTGTTTTAACATTATTCAGCAATTTTATGTTTCCTGAAAGACAAAAAGATTTCCGTATCATGAAATATGCTCTTCAGCAGGAAGCAACCAGAGGCATAACATAGTTTAAAAATATTGTTTCTTCTTATGCCGTACCTTTTTTTTGTGACATTAACTATTCAAGAAAAGGAGGTCCTTATAAATTTGATCTAAGTCAGTGATATTGTAAGCAGATATTAAGAAAATGTCATGCTCACTTCTGCTAACTCATCTTGGCTTAGTCTCCAATAACCCTCCCTTTTCATTACCCTCTGAAGCCTGATTCTGCCTTCAAGTGAAATTAATAGGAGAAGGATCAATCCTGGACATCTCTTGGTGTGTCAGTCCAAACCTGTATCTACTGCCTTCAGAGGACTTTTCTGAAGCATGATTTCACTTAAAAATAATAATGGTTCGGACAAAAGCTGATTCAATTATTCCTTGCAGATAATTTAACCATCTTTTTTTTTTGTCTCTTAATGAAAACTCAGTACAGATTAAACGCAAATTGTTTGGCAGATTTGCCTTATTTGCAAATTCTAAGGCAAGGTCAAAACAGCAGCAATAAAGCTCTGCCTGAGTTCCCTTTTTATGAGATGTAGGTATTCTTAAAAATAGCATTAAAAATGTCATGAATACAGAGGAGAAAAATGAAAGCTGAGAAGGAATCCAAGAGCCTGGAAAGCAGCTGGAATGAAATAAATGTTCATTAATACCTTGCATCACACAGGCTACTTACTTGTATTGATGGAGCAGAAAAAAATTACTGGTAGTGATAGGTCTGTTTGAAATTAATATTTTTCAAACCTCAAGATCCCATTTTCAGCATGAAAAAAGCATCACTGAATGAGCATGAATGCAGCTGTGTTTTAACAATGCCAGGTCATTTTCCCTCCGTTTTATTTTACGGTCTCTGAAGAGTTTCCTCTTTCTTGCTGCCTATGTGTTATAGGGAAAATACTCTCCTTTTGAATAGAGAAAGACTTTCTCTCAAAACCTAGAGTCTGTTTTCCTCTTATGATTTTTGTCTTAGTGAGTCCTTATGCTGAGTAAAATGACCACTGCTTCCTTCTTTCAGGGTTATGTTACTTAATGACTTCTTTTCTGTTTGCTTTGCTAGTGATCATAAAACTGTCACCATCTGTACTTCAAAGCTGGCTTGCTGCTTTTTGCCGTGTAACCTTGAGTGATTACAGCAGTGGTTCTCAGCTGCTGCTTCTTACCATGACCGATACCAGTATCTTAATCACAAAAAATTTTTCTCAAATTAATAGCAATACTGTGTATTATTTTTTGTGAAAAGGACGTTCTTGCGAGCCCGTGTCTTTGCGGTAAGGCAAAGTGTGGATAACCAAAGCCAGTGGTACAATTGGGTTTGAGTTCAGCAAACTTTCAGTTGCCAAAGATGATTGACTCGAGATGGTGTTCAATAACCTCTGCTTTCAGCTGTGATTATTTACTGAAGTGCCCTGGGCCATTAAAGTTCGTTTGGCGATTGTTCTACCCCCCCTGCCCCCCCCCAAATCTCATTCACATGATAAAGTCCGACTTATTTTTTCTAAAGGCTTTGCAGCGAGCAACAAAAGCCCCGGTTACAGGGATAACCACAAAGGACCAAATCTCAAGCAAAGCAGGAAAGGGCACATTGTTCGGCCTGGGTCAGCAGCTGCAGCCCTCACAATGCACCCTGCCCAGCAGGGCAAAGGCCCCCGCCGCCCGCCAGCCCCCCGCCGCTGTCCCAGAAGCAAGCCCCGCTGACCCCGTCAGCGTTAGGGTGTCTGTCTGTAAAAATACGAATCTCTTTGGAGCCCGGATGACCAGAAGTTGGATTCAGTAGGAATTGGGTCGCAAGGGCAGGCAAAGGGCAAGGGTGGTGGTGGTGGATGCCCGTGGCAGTCAGGAATGAGGGCAGAGGCGCTGCGGGGGCCTCCTGCAGGCAGAAAAGGGGCCGTGGAAGTGGGTGGGTGGGTGGGTGAGAGTGCAGGCCCCATGAGCAACGTGGGGGACACAAGACGGCCCTCCTCGCTCTGAGGGACTGGGCACGGGTGTCCTGAAGCCAGGGCGCTGGGTGGGTAAGGGGCGGCCGGAGAGGTGTGAAAGGGCCACAGCAGCCCGCGCTTCGCCCCTGCGTGTGAGAGGAGAGCGCAGCCCTCAGGGAAGGGGGGATCCCTGCTCGGGAGCCGGCACCGGGGTCAGGCTGCTGACCCGCCTGTTGAGGAGCGGGGGTGAGGCCGGCCCCGCGGCGGGGCAGGGAGCAGGGCCGGTGTGGCGCCGGGGGAAGAGGCGGCTGCTCCTGAGGGGCACGTAGATCTTGGAGGGGGGGGAGACAGCCCCGCGGCGGCCAGGCGGCGGGAGCCCCAGGGCAGCCTCCACACCCCGCGGACTTCGGCGGCCGCACCGCGAGGCGGGAGCGAGGCCTGGGTTGGCGGGGGAGGGAGAGGCGGGGGCGGCCGCGCCGGTCAGCGGGAGGAAACTCCCCTCCCCCGCGCCCGGCCTCTTGCGAACCCCAGGTAGGGGCCGCTGATTGATAGCTCTCCCCGCCCTCCTGGCGTTGTCATTGGATGCTTCTGACGCCGATCAGCAATGTGCGCGGCGAAGCCCTGGCTCCCATTGGCGGGATTTGCCCCGCCCCTCTCGGCACGGGCCAAAAGGGAGGCGAGGGGGCGGGGCTTGAGGCTGGCGGGGCGGGGCGGCGGTGGGGGGCGCGGAGGCTTAGCCCGCGAAGGCGGTCGGCGGCGGCGCGGGATGGGACGGAGAGCGGCGCCAGGTGGGTGCGGGGCCGTGCTCCCGCCTCCCTCAGCCGCGGCGGAGGGCGGGCGGGCGGGCGGGCGGCGGCGCTCAGGGGGTCCGTTCCCCCCCACCCCCGGCAGCCCGGCGGGCGCCGGGAGGGGTGCTGAGGGGGAGCAGCCGCTTTTTAACGGTCTCTCGCCGCCCGCCCGCGGGGATAATCTCGCCGTTGCTCTGTGGGAGCCCCTTCAGCGCGACGGCGCCTTTCTCCTCACAGCCGCGGTGAGCGCAGCGACGGGTCTCCTGACTGTCCTCCGGCCCGGGCTGAGCTGCCCGTCCTGGGGCCCTCTCGCCTCAGCCGGGAGGAGAAGCTTTGTTTCTAGCCCTCCTGCCGGCCTCGGCCCCTCGCCAGTCCCTAGAGCCGCGGGGCGCGTTCCCCCTTTCCTCTTTCGGTCTCGGGTGGGGGTTGCGGAGCCCCCCCCCCCGCGTGGGGTCGGGGAGCAGGCCCCCGGACTTGCGGTTCTCGGGGCTGGGCGCCGTCTTCCCCGCAGCCCGGACCGGGGAAGACGGCGCCCAGCCCCGAGAACCGCAAGTCCGGGGGCCTGTTCCTCACTCGTGTTTCCCCCCCGAGTGGCCCCTGTACCAGCACGGCGGCGTGGCACCGGCAAGTCTTTTCTGATGTCCAGCGGTCTTCAAGTACTTAAAAATTGTTTTTAAGTCTTCGGCTTTGAAGGGCGCTGGGAGTCCTTGACAGCTCGGGAACTTTTAACCCCCCCCCCCCCCCCTTTTTTTTTTTGCTACTCGTGTTTTTTGCAGATTAATTGTTTTTTCCACTTAGTTCTTAAGTGAATGTGTTGCTGAGAAGGAGCTGGGAGTCTGAGTGAGTGCAGGCGTGTGAAGGCAGGGATTTATTGTAACTGCTGAATGTCTAATGCTAGCTGAAAAGCGGTTAAGAAATGCTTTATTTATTCTCTTCTCGTTTCTGATACAGTTCAGTAATCGTGGCAGATAACTAACGGGGGAAGGGCTGATAGTTTTAGGCTGAGCAACAATCTGTGAAGTGGGGCCAGTACTTGAGTGATGGGTTATTGGATGCAGTTGTGAGACTCCTTGATAGAAAATACTTCAAAGCACAAATGGTTTAGTTTCTGCGCTGTTTGTGCAGGAATAGGAAAAAGCTGTCTAGCTGTGGTTCTTTGTGCCTCTTTTGTAAACTACAGGGAATGAGGGGAAAGTATTCCTATTAGAAAAAGATGGGGGCAAATTATGAAAGCAGCCAGGAACTTCAAGAGACTTGAAATCTGAGGGTGAGAAGGAGGAGGTTGTTTTGCCTTGCCTATCATGCAAGACCGGCTTTTTTTTTTTCCTTCTTTTTAAAGCTTTACTTAGGGAATCAAAAAGTATTAAGTTTATAGGAGACAGACTGTTGTTTTGACTTTGCCTGATACAGTATTTTCCATAGTAGCTAATAGTGTGTGTGCTTTAAGAAAGGAATGAAGTAATGGAATAAGGTTGCAGTTCTTATTCTCCAGCATGCTCCCCCACACTACAGCGATCTGTAGCTCAGATGCTGGGTTGTGTGGCCTCTGACATATGGAGGTTGATGTGATACGGAATAATTACATAGACTAATACCCAAGTTGGAAACCTGTTAGATTAAAGTTACAAGTTACAATGCTTGCAAACTTAAAGATTCGAGATTAAACCCTGTATATGAGCCGTGGAACTGAGCTTTCTTAGATGTTATGTTCAGTTACAGCTTACTTTTGCCTTTAAGTTCTCATCAGAAGAAAATACACTAAGATGGAGGGACAGTTATCTGCCTACACTAAAATAAAGGCCCTAAGTCATTCTTACTCAGTAAGAATGCAGCTTTCAGTAAGTCCTGTAAGAAGGATGTTTTATCTGCAGCTTTTCAGTTGAGACCAGGACCAGACCATGTTCCCCTTGAGCAATGTGGAAGCTTGATTTATTTCCAGCTGAATTTTGGGGACGAGTTGTCCAAAGCAAACTTTTCTTATTGCTTGCTGGAGGGTTAGTTTTGTGTTTGTATTGCTAGCGGCAGTGTGAATGTAGTTATTAGGTGGTGAACACAGAGGTTGTGTTCTACATGAAATAATATATAATTGAGCCAGTCCTTTCTTCTGTTCCATGGCTATTTTCTTCAAATAAAGAAAAAATAGAAAACACTTTTTGATTAGATAGATACTGAAACAATAGTCTTGATTATACACAATAGTTACTGACATTGTATGGTCTTTGCTAATCTTCCTATTTGTCTATGGAAGTAATAAAAGATGACTTTATATGTCAGAAATAGAATAGCTTGTGCTTTAAAAAGGGGCTTTCATAGCAGGAATAAGTTATTGAGGCTTCACGTTTGATTTATATGGTACAACACATATGACATTTCATAGTTAATAGCAGCATAAACCTGCTTTGTTTTTCAGTATATGCCTTGTCTGTACAACATGCCTCAAAGGATTATGATTTTAGGAGTAGTAATATAAACTTCTTATAGACCAGCTGCTCTTTGGTGTGACTACTTTAGCTCAGGTTTATTTACTTTATTCTTCAGTGAGAAGGTACATGCCATGTATTTCTCTGAAACAATAACAGTGTCTGCAGGCAATGTTCCTGTATGGAGAAAAGAGGAAGAAAAGCCATCGAGTGACAGATGATAGGAATTATTTTGAAGTTTCTTATATACAGTGATTAGCATGACAGGACTTCTAAAAACCAAACCAAACTAGAGCAGATGCTTTGGTGAAGAATCCCAGAAGAGCTGATGGTAGCTGAGTGTTTAAGTCACTATGTTAGTGTCACCTGGACAGTGAATTAGCTTTCATGCCTTTGCAAGTCTTCCCGTTTTGATTAAACTTCCTGCATGGACAGTTACATCTTGGTGTAATTTGTAGTAATTGGAGTGGGAAAGAGCCTTGAGAGGACTGCATGGAGGACTCATGATGTAAAAAGATAAATACATACAGTTAAATCTTTGTTCTTTCAAGCCCTCCCATAGCACTGTCTTCCAGAGCTCTCTTGACTGCTTTTAGCGAGGAATGAGCAAGAAATGTTGCAGTTAATTGCAGTCTGCTCTTGCCGGCCTGTCTTTAGTTGGTGTGTACTTGATATGGTCTTGTAACTGAGCTTGAGTCTGATACAGGTTGTGTAATACAGCACTTTTTGGCCTTTTTACTTCAGTGGTGATGTATTGGTTTCTTCCTGATTCATGTGTGGCTCCAATTAAGATTTTTGGACTTCTTGTGGTCGTTACTGTGACTTCTTTTTATTTTATTTTTGCTTGCATAGGATATTGAGCTACAGGCTGTGTATCAGGTGAATTGCACTACTAGCATAAGTTACTGACCAGGCTATGTGTGTCTAGTGGGTTATAATACTAAGTTTTGCGAATTACCTCAATAGCAGAAAGATATTAATTTACAGTACTGATGGGGAGAAGTTGCTTTTATCAGGCTCATTTCTTAGTTCTCTAATCTTAAAGCCATTCAGTATATGAAGATCATTAATAGGATCAGATTACAAATACATGTCTTCCAGCGTTATATACAACTGTACGTTGCCTTCAGAAGCTTCCTTGTATAAGGAATACTACGGGTCACAGATTGTAACTGCTTATTCTCTTAAAAGAACAGATAGAGAAAGAGGTAGAGGGTGAGTATTAACTTCTCCATACGGAAGACTCACAGAATACCTGTAATGTAAGAAAATCAGTTACTCAACTAAGAATTAAATTGAGGCATCTTAGCCTTAGATCTGTAGCTGAACTGCTATAGCACTTACATTCTCTCCTGAGAACTTAGTCTGCCTTTAGTGGTAATGATGAAAATAACCTGAAGTTCCACCAGATTTATTTTTTCAACTTTAACCTGTGAGTGCTTTCCTTCACACTTACTGTTACTTACATCTGACTGTTCAGATGAGTTGTAAAAGCTGTTGAAATGTTGCACTGGGGTGTTTTTTTAACTCGAAAAGCACTGTTGTTTTTCACCCCTCTTTTGAAAACTCAGATAACTGAAATATTTTTAGCTGCTGATAGATGTCATTTCTTTTTCCTTTGCCAAAAGGGGAAGCAAAACATTTGGGAAGAAGTTAAGAAATTTGTGTGTAGAAACAGCTGGAGATCAAAGTCTTTGTGCTCATTTAGGCTGTAAACTAGGGGCTTATCTTGTTTGATTTCTTTATTTTTGGCAGGTGGGATAGCTGGAGAATTTTTGTTGAAGGCTTGTTCATATGGTAAGCATTTGTTGGATTTGCTTGTTTGTTTTTTTAAAAACAAGTCCAAATTTATTTGTGTTAGGGATTTATAGGTGTTCTGAATTTCAACACACTGCAAATTAGTTTTTCCTTTCACATACTGAAATACTCTGCCATTAAACTAATAGTGTTTTCTGGGTCTAGAATTTATCACTGTATGTGTTTGGGATTTTTTTTTTTTGGTGGACCTCTCCATTTAGCAGAATTTTACTTTTTTTTCAAGATTCTTGGAGCTCCTTCCTACCTGTTGGTTACAAATATCACCTCTTTTTTCTTATAGAGGTTTGGTAGCCAAATACAGTGATAGGGGACAATGTGTGTTTCTATTAAGCGTAGAACATCTTTATGCCAAATTTATTTAGTTTTTGAATATTCATTATACTCATGCCACTCAAAGGTATGCTTCAACACTGAATTAATAATCTTTTGTATTTTAAAATATATATTTTAGAAGCAGAAAAATTGAGCATTGTTCAGGTTGAACTTGATTGATGTTTGTGTTTGTTTTAAACACAGACATCAGTCTAAACCAAAAACAATAGAGGAAAATATTTCCCCATCATTTGTATACTATCAAACAGATTATACTTAATGTGGAGGTTTTCTTCTAAACATTCATAACTGCAAAGCTCCTTGCAAGAGTGTTTTGGTAAGAAGTACTGGAAAGAACTGACACAGACAATTGAGTGCTGAGTTAGAGAATTGGCTAAGCATTAGTGAACATAATAACATAACTAAAATAAGTGTCTTGGACATGGCTGGCATGCAGATATTTTTGCTTTAGTTTTTGAATTAATCTTGCATTCTGTAGATACTTAGGTTTTATAATAGTCTTCAGAATATGATGCAACCTTTAAAATGCTGGTAAGTGACATAGATAAAGTATGTATAGATATCAGTGGTAATTTGAATCTGCTCAGAGTTTGTATTTTACAGTCATCATAATTGATATAAATAGAAGTAGTCTATGCTAAGGCAGTTGTAACTTCCATTAATCTGTCAAAACCAGAATTTTTGGTTGACTTAAATGTATTTTTCTCCAGGACAAGAAAAAATGAGGTTTTCAAATGTTGTGCACAGAATTACAGCCTGGCATCTTTTCTCTCTAGTTCCATAAATCAAAACTCTTATTTCACTGTTTCTTTGGCACGAGGTTTTATTGCACTTCCCTGTTGTTGAAATCTGCCCACTACAGAAACTGCAGAATAATTTCTTGTGGTAAAACTCTATCAAGCATTGTTCATTTACACAGCAGTATGTACGGATAAATTCACATTGATGAAAAACATTTATCATTATTAATTTTGAGTGAGACAGACTTTTTGGAGGCTTATGCAGTGGTTAAGTTTCTTCCTGTGCTGGTGTAAAAGCATAGTTAAGGTTTGTTTGGCTGTTGTAACTATGCATTAAAGTGTTTTTGGGGTGTTTTTTTGGTACCTGAATATGCACTTGCTTTAGAGTTCTGTATATATTATGGTGATTCTCAAGTCCTCTGTCAGCCTTGTGTTTGCTGACAGAACTTCAAAATTGGGAAGGAAAGTTTAAATTATAAACAGTGAAAATACTGTTTAATGCATGATCTAAATGAAATTGATAAAAAAATTCTTCAACTTTCTAGAAATTACAATTTTTTGGACATTTGAAATTTTACATAAGCCTGTTATTTGATACTTTTAATTAGGTGAAGAATGCTGAAATACTTTGCTGTCATTCAGAATTTTCTAACTGTTTTCCATTGAGATTTTCTTGAAATTGGCTCCTTCAGCCTTTCTAAGGTAATGTTGTCATGTTTTCAGGTGCCTGGCTTGTCTATGAGCACATGTAACTTTTATGTATATTTAAGCTGTTTGCTGAACAGTTAAACATTAAAACAGGATGCTGTTCGGGCTGGCGCTGTGCTAGTAAGGTGTAGAGGCTACTGCATCTTGTTGAGTTGAAGTGCTCTGGTTGGATGGCCACGCTCAAAGGCTGCTGCATGTATTTTCCTGTTGGGTTACCTGAGTGAAAGCCCTAATTTTTTAGGGGCATGTCTCTTAATACTGAACACTTACTGTCTTACTGTTAATATGTTAGATTCCTCATTCAAGAAACACTTGTATCTCCTTGTTAGGAATTGGGATGATGTTATATTTTTCTTGTAATTCTTGTGTCTTTCTGTAATTTGCTACTTCTCGTATTTGTCTGTGTTCTTCTTTAGTGTCTTGTCCTCTCAGTTACTGGGTAATTAGTTGTAGTTACTCAGCATACAGTAATATTCTGGACTAAATTAGGGTGCTTTCTTCATGATTTACGAAGCCTGTTTGATGGTCTTAATGTGTTGGTAGATTATGAAGGCAGAGGTTGTTGATGGAATGAAATATACCAGCAGTTTTGGGCTCCACAATATAAGAAGGATACAAAAATACTAGAGTGTTTCCAAAGGAGGGCAACAAAGATGGTGAAAGGACTAGAGGGCATGACTTATGAGGAGCAGCTGAAGATACTAGGTTTGTTCAGCTTGGAGAAGAGGGTACTGAGGGGTGACCTCATCACTGTCTACAGCTTCCTCATGAGGGGGAGTTGAAAGGGAGGTGCTGATCTTGTCTCTCTGGTGTCTAGTGATGGGGCACGAGGGATTGACTTAGAGCTGCATCAGGGGAAGTTCAGATTGGCTATTAGGAAAAAGTTCTTCACTGAGAGTGGTGGTGAAGCACTGGAACAAGCTGCCCAGGGAAGTGGTCATGGCCCCAAGCCAGTCAGGGTTCAAGAAGTGTTTGGACAATGCGCTTAGGTATCTGATTTAACTTTTAGGCTGCCCTGTGTGGAGTCAGGAGTTGGACTTGATGATCCTCATGGGTCCCTTCCAACTCAGGATATTCTATGATAACATGAAAGGTATAATGTAATAGTATTTTAGAGGCCTTAGAGGACTTGAGTTTCACCAACTGTTTAGAAGATAGCATATGCAAAAATATTTCCTTTTATTGTTTATATATTCATAGAAACTAAAAGTGAACAAAGCACCTCATCAGTGAAGACTGAAAAGCGTGTATAATCTCAGGAAAAAAATGTTTTATTCAAGTCTAGTTGCCAGGGCAAAGAGAACATAATGTTAAGGCTGTGTGTAAAGGACAGTGAGTATAAGTTGGGAATTACTGGAGCTCTGCCATGTTTATAGGTGGAGAACGTTATATAAAATGTGACCATCAGGACTTCCTTCCATGTACTGGTTAACCAGTTATCTGCTTGTCACTTGCTGCAGAGTGAGATACCATTGACAGGGCTGTTAGTAGGGGCTGGGTTTCAGTTTGAATCTGGGGGTGAAATTTGTTCCAGTGCTGATGACTGTAATGGCCAGCTGAGTTTGAGTATTCCCTTATTTGAGGCTTTATAGTTAATGTATGCAGTCATAGCTGATGTATGCAGCTGTTGCCCACTCCTTCCTCTCCAGTAGCTTTTTCTTGTGGCCTAGTACTGCTGTTCTTGTTACAGTGCCTTCCTTTGAAGGTTAGAAAGGGCTACCTTGTCTTTTCTGTTTTGTGCTTCTGATGTCCTGTAAGGTAAGGACAGTGGTGTTTGGGTCATTGTTGTACACCTGAACCGAGAGGCCGGTTAGAGCAAGTGAGCAGTATATAACCCTTGGATCCATAATTCGCTTCATGAAAAAAGGTTGGCAAAGGTGTAAACAGATTCTCTTCTGCATTCCTGTGACTTGGAGAATTAAATGGCATTGGGACACATACTTCCGTCATAGCCAGAGACCTTAGTTCTTCAGCTGATGGATCCCAGGTTTCTTGTGCATCTTCATAGTGGCAACCACTTTGCTTGTAACAAGTAATAGTGGGAGAGCTTGTGTATGTAATGAGTGACAGGCGCAATATAACAAGACATGTTAACAGTATTCCAGCAAATGTTGGAATTGAGTTCTTGATGTTTGTTTTGAAACCCCATAGTGGAAAAGGTCAGTATTCCATGATGCCAAGGAAAACCATTCATCTGCTGTGGACTTGGTTTTGTCCTAACAGAGCAACAGGCAGCTGTGGGACTAGTGTGCTACAAGACAAGGCCTGGGAAGCTTGTTTTATTTTGAAACTTCAAACAGCCTTTGGAAACACTTCTTTGAGAAGTTTTTCAGCCTCATTACATGTGAAAGAAGAAATGAAGTTTGAACTTCTGAATTAGAAGAGGGGCTTTATTGAAAATGTGGCTTTTTAGTTCTTTCTTCTACAGCAGTTAGAGTGTGCTGCTGCGTTTTCTATAGAATGTTGAAATTCTCTGGAACTCATATCAGCACAAGTTTATTGTAGAGTTATTTTCTGGGAAAGTACTGTTTTTCTTTTTAAAGCTTGGCTGCTGCTTTGAATGCTTAAACAGCTTGAAAATGCAAACATGGAGGAGATAACACATCACTTCAAATGAAAGCCTACGTTTGATTTTATGCTGAATTTGAAGACACTCTCATACATATATTACTGGTTTTTTGCACACAGTTTGAATGTTGAAGTTTCTTCTAACCTCTGCCTGCCAACTCAGGAGCTGGAGTGGGGCTGCAGTTAACTCTAAGTCGTATTTAAAGAGGATGTCTTGGTACAGTTATGCAAGTGGTTTGGTTACAGTTTCAGGTTATCTAACTGTGTAGTACGAGAAGGGTATTTGCCAGGCTATGCTAGACAAGCAGATGTGCAAGCCACGTGCTTTCTATCCACCCTTCTTTTTGCAGAAAGAACCAGGAACTAGCGTTTCAGCAGCTTCATTTTTTTTTTTCTAGATGGAGGGCATCCTGTCTCCTTCAACTCAGTCAGCTTGCTTCTCTTGACGCTCTCCATTCTTCAAATCCTACAGGTCTTGTACATCTCCACTGTATCAATCACTTTATAGCAAGTAAAGAGTTGTAGAGCTTGTACATGGCAAGCGTGAAATACCTGAATGTTGAAGTGACGAGGTACAAATGCCTTCAAGAGGAGTGTCTGAGAATGCACTGAGGTATAGTCTTCCAGCCTTCAAATGAAATATAGCTATTATAACATTTGCCTCTGTCATCACACACTGCTCATACTCTTGTAGACTATCTTGAAATTTGAAGCATCCTTTGTTTCAGGGTGGGTAATTCTACACAAGTGCGTAGAATAGATTAGGAGCAACACCTAGTTACAGCTCAAGCTAGTAATGCTGTAAAGACAGACCTTCATGTCTAGTTGCTGAATTTCTGTGCTGGATTTGCACTGCTAATGACAGGAAAAGCTTCCGTGTTGGTGGACTAATAAGCAGTTGGGTTTTTAACCTTAAGGATTTTTATTAGCCTGAAATAGCTACATCTGAAATACTACTGTAAGATCATTGGGATTCTGACCTTATTTTTCTAAAATATTTGCTATCCTACTGGAGAAGGTACATGCTTTGCAATAATGTTGTTCTGGTTGCCATACTAACAATTCTGAGGGCCTCTAAGCTTGCATGGATCTGCAGCTTGCTGTTGTGTAGATTATATTCTTCTTTGTCACTGAGCTGGCTGAAGTGTTGTCTGACTAGTTGGCTTGATGTTGGAGCAGGTTTAGCAGCCTTCAGGAATTTCTGTTTCTTGGAGAGTGATGGCAAGGTTCTGTTCAGTGGGATTTATAAGTCTATTTGCAAAAACTGCTGGGAAGTGGCAAGTAAAACTCCACGATTGGGGAAAATTCCAGAACTTCTGTTGTCTTGGATGCTTCAAGTCAACTAAATATTTTATGTTACTTAGTAAATTGGTCCAGTTACTATTTCTGTGAGTTACTAATTAATGAAGGATGAAGTCAAATATTGTAGCAGATAGAACCCTTGTCTTAAAATTGTGGTTTTCTGAAATGTACAGAAATAAGTCTTATGCAGTATATAGTCCAATTTGCATGTTTCTATTACCTGTTCTGTTTCTTAATCTGAAACTATTGAGGCAGCAGTGAAATAACCACCTTTATTGGGCAGGTAGTATTTTTGCTGCCTGTGACAACAGCAGCTGAAACCTCAAATCCATCTCCTTCTCTCCCTGTCCTATGTTTTAAGATGAAGCAGTTCATGTTCTGTGTGTGCTACTTCCTCATTTGAATTTTCTGTTCTACTTCCTCCTGCTGCAGACTTTTCCTATGCGTTTCTTCTGAAGTCGTCTTTTACTTCCCTTTCAAACTCTCTCTTTTATATCCTAATATTCCCCGTAAGAAAGAAATGCATTGTGATGAACTTCTGCTTTGTGTCATTTCTGGTAAAACCCACAGATGCCTTTTTTTTTTTGAGTGAAATGCTTGGAGATGTAAAAAAACCAAACCACAACAAAAACCTTCCCACTGCCACATTCATCCCCAAAGAAACTTAAAATGGAGGGAAGTAGATGCAAGACATGAAATGTAAACCCCTGCCAAATGTAAACCCTTCTTCCCTCAACTGAGTGAACTGCCTACTATCAGATTTCTTTAAGCCACAGAATGTTATTTTTGGCAGGAACATCAGAAAGAGTATTCTTTCTTTTAAACAGTTGTTGTTTGGAAAACAAGCATATGTCTGGCATCATCATGGATTTCTAAAAGAGGAAAAAGTGATTTTATTTTCAAAACATGTAGTAAAACTGTATTTTCAGCAGAATCAAATGTTAAAATGCTTTTGGAAGCTTAAATTTAATGGTGTGTCCTTACAGTTGGTTGTCAAGGTTGAAACAACAAGCATGATTAGCCCTTAAGCTGCTAAATGCTAATCATAGATTGGCAAGAGTTTTCTGCAGCCAAGTTACCGGGCTCCAGAGAAACACAGACAGGCAGCCTGTAGGATTTCTTTGAAGTTTTTCGAAGCTAAACTTAAATGTTGAGGTTCAGATATAAATAAATAAGGCTTCATTTTATGCTTATGGTAACTGTGATGTTAACTGTAAGATTATAAATATGTAGTTTGAGTATCCCCACTCTTGTTCATCTTGGTAGAATTATGGCTGTTAATGCCTTTGAATATGAAGCATTAGAAAATACATTGAAGTGAGTTTTGTGAACCTAAGGGATGACAGTCTAAACAGTGAACAGCTTTGATTTGTTGGTCAAAGATAACTTTCTTTATGCCTCATTACAGAACAATAAATACAGCATGGAACAGTCCCAGTTACCCAAAGAGGTTCGTCTAGGTTTATTCAATTACAGGGATAGGCTAAGAATGGTGAAAAATCATGTGCTTTAGCACTGAGTGGGAAACATTAGGGGGACTTAACTGTGAGGGTAGGAAGTATGGGTGTTGAATCTAGAGGAATAAAACTAGTGAATTTAATTGAGGGTTACTGAAAGTTATTATATTCTCTTTAAGATGTTCAACCTGATATTTTAGAACTAAAATATATGGAGGAAAGCTTGAAACAAAAGCTTGTCTGAAATACAAAGCTTGAAGGACAAGTGTTCTTTTGTCGGAAGTGTATTTCTGAGTCTTCTAAATCCACTTTGGACAAAATACTAAAATAAATGTAACTGTAGGAAAGATAAGACTGTAGATATAATTAAATTCCACTGTGGGTTAGTTAATTTGCATAATATTAGTAGTGTACTATAAAATATGCCTTCTATGCTTTTTTTGCTCATTTCTGCAGGTGTGTAATGAGGTGTTGATCCTCTTTTCTGGTTCAAAGCATGCAGGACTTACTGATTTAAATCAAATTCTTATTGAGTGTTAAGAATAAGCTTGGCCAAAGTGGGAAGCCTGAGTATTACATTTTTCTGTAGACTTGAAACAACTTCTGGTGAGTCTGAATAGAAAAGAACGTGACCTATGGAACAGCTGGCCCATAAGGATGCAGTAGCTGCAGGTACCCTGTCCTCCCCTTCCACCTTAAACAAAGAATGTTAGTTGTGAACTGTTTATGTAAGATTGGGATTTACAGCAGTTTTATCCAGGAACAGATACTGATACGCTAAAGGCTTAGGAGAAGGTAAAGTTCTCTTCCTTATTAATGTGTAGTCTCTGCCAGATAGATTCTTGGTAGCCAAGAAGAGGCTTTCTAAATCTCTCAACTGATCTAGTAATAGTTTTCACCTACTCTTTATTTATTTTTTACCTTTTGTTCCTAATGCACAGATACATTGCTTCAGAGCTGATTGTGCTTGGGGATGAAAATTATTTACTGTTGATAGTATAATATCACTTCCAGCCATTAAATCAGTGTTCCTCTGTTATGCAGAAAGAGATGGCAAAGAATGTAAATTGCAAAGGGGCATGAAATCGGAACACATGCCTCTTGTGTGTTCTCATGTGCTTTTGTTTGAATTCTGGCTAATCCCTTTTATTTTGCTTTTTATTTCTTCAGAAGTGCATCTGGTACAAGATTTAATGTTAAACTTTTTTCTTATAAGTCTATTTACTATTTAATAAAAAACTAGAATGTAGTAGAGAAATATTTATCATCTGTATTGTAACTGTACAAGAACTTGGAAAGTTTAGTCTTAGTTTAGGCCTAGTTAGTTGTATCTTAGTTTACTGGACTTGGCTTAAAAAAAGTGCCATAATCCCTCTAGAGGGAAAGGAGGGTTGTGCTAGGGAGGAGAGGTCTTGTATTTGTGGGACTAGGTATTGTGTGGCTTCCCATTGCTGGTGCAGTATCACTCTGTGTAATAGTCTGTTTGGGTTTAAATTTCCCAAGAACAAGTCCTAATTCTTCTTCAGGCAAGTTAATTTTTCAAAGAGCAAGAAGCTGGTACGGGAAGAGAGTGTTCTGCTGATACCTGAAGTCCCATTAACCTGTTGCCCAAATTTTATGCAATATTGTGGTGGTACTTGTTATTACTCAAATGATGTTGTCCATTACTAGTTGTTAATTACTTGAATAAAAGCAGAAAAAGAGTGACTGACTTGAAGTGATCAGATGCAGAGAGTCTGATGGAGAAGGGTTTTTGAGATTAAAATTCCACTTAATTGTACAATCCAAAGTAATGTGTTTTTTGCACAAAATCAGTGAGTTATTTGCCTGAACAATCCAGCAAAACGTTACCAGTGGAGGATTGGTGCTGGTGTGTGGTTGGACTTTTTATTCTACTTTTTGTTTTGCTTTGTTTAGGGGAGGACATTGCTATTTTCACAGGAGTAAGATTATATCTAGAAACCTGTCTTGATCCAAGTTGTAAAATCTTAAGCCCCAGTCTTTCAGTGGGCCACATGAGGGCAAAGATCATTGTGTGGATACCAGTTATTGTTACTGTGACTTTTTATTGGGAGAATACCCTCTCGCAGTGACTGCCTACTTGGTCCTGATGGTTGATTATTTGTTTATTTTTTTAAGCACTTGAACATGGGCTTGTCCTAATAATAGCTTAAGTTGTCTACTTTAAAGTTGCAAGAGTCCCTTTTAAAGTAGTAGTTCTGGTGCAGAACATTTAGTTATTTACATGTTAACCTGATAATAGGCTACTCCTAAATAAAAGCCTTTCTCAAGGACAGGGCATCTCTACTATTGTCATGCTTGAAAATGAGGTAGGTGGAAGGTTTTGTTCCCTTTGGTTTTCTTCTGTGTATGCCAGCAGCATGGCTAAATCTCACTTTCTGGTAGTCTTGACTTCAAAAAAAAAAAAAAAAAAAAAAAAGACATCAAGGATATAGTTAGTTGACTGGTGAAACTTAGGCATATTTAAATGCCAGTTTTACGTTTCCATTGGTGTGAATGTCCCAAACACATAAGGATAACAAAGTTAAAACTTACTGAGTATCTGCAGTTCTGAGATCTGAGCTTGGATCTTCCATGTGTGTCAAAAGAGGAGAGAAAATCATTAATGAAACCTGGTTTGAAATGTTTTGATTTTTCTAAAGTAGACCTGCATGGAGGGAGTAAAACTGGTGAGACAGGAAGTGTGTTGCCAGTAGTTTATGGAAATGCCACCTTATGCTGCTAGTTAATGGAATATACCATTATTTCTGCAGCCAGTAAGTTCTGAAAACATAGGATCTTAAAAGTGTTAATAGGGGCAATAACCTCTTTAAAAAAAAAAAGTGTGATTCCCATGGTAATCTGCAACAAGAGTTGCTAAAATAAGAAAGCCAGTATGCATCTGTACTGTGCTGAAAGAAAAATTGTATTATGTGGGATCAGGTGATACTTTTAAGTGGTTCCTCATAAAGGAGGCTTTGAACCACCCCCCCCAACAACAACAACAATAAAAACCCCAAAACAAACGAGGTTCCATGCCTTCTTGGATGATCTGTTTTAGTTTGTTGTACTTGATGCAGAATTTGCCAGGAATTTTGTAACCTGTAATAACATGAGTGGTCAGCTCAGATGATTGTGGTGCTTATACCACCTCACTACATATTGGTCATAGAGGTCACCTATGAAGAGCTACATGAGCATTTCAAACCAAGGTCACTTATGGTAGTAGAGAGATAAGGCATCAAATTCTCAATCTGATGTGGCTTTACTTGCTAGCTTCCACACACCTGCAGTGCATGTGCTTGTGTTCTTTGAGCAAAAGCTTAACACACTGAATATCAGTAGTTCTCAAACTTTTAATTGAACCTCCCTTTTTGGTAATAGTTTGTTCCTCTACTGCTTTTTTGCCGGCACCAAGCAGCTGTTAAATGAAGAGGGAAAGAGGAAGCAATGTGTCACGGCTGTGTGGCTCTGGCCTTGTCCTCTGGGAAGTGGAGCTGAAGCCCCAAAGTGGTGTGCGGTTTCTGCTTTCCTGCATGGAGGTGGGAAGAGGTGGATTTGAAGCTGTGCCAGATTCCCTGCTGTCCCTTCTCTCTTTCTTCCCATCCCAGAGCAGAGTGGTCAGTAATAACCAAAATATCTGGTTGCTTCCATTCCCGAGCGTAAGCCACACATTACTTTGGAGCTGTCAGCTGCTGCCTGGGCAGGCATGGTATTGCCTTGGGATGTGGCATGCTTCCTTTCCTGTGATATGTTCTGTGCCTCCACTCCTGTCTACATAGTGTTAAAGAGAATAGCTTTTGCTCTTCAAATGGGAAAAAAAAAAAAACCAAACCAACAAAAAACCCCGACTACCATGGATTTCTTGGCAGCCCATGCCTTTCAGCAACCAGTTGCCACTGTTTCAAAACATTTAAGATCTGGGTTTTTTTTTCCACAGTCAAGATATTTTGCATCTTACATGATGTAAATCTGTATTTAATTCTTTGAAATAATCTACATTATATGTAGTTTTCAAAATCTTCAATAAAGGAAGGCAAAGGGAGCAGGACTTGAAAATGTATTTGAAATGGGTATTTTATGGTTGTTGGAAGACTGAGGAAGGGACACAGGCAAGAAACTGAGAGAGAATAGGATGACATACCTGCAATCACAGTTGGTGAATTATGGTATAATTATCACCAATCAATTATGAAGTATTAAGAGAGATCTGGGATGTATGTATATACATACAGCATTGTATGTATTAAGAAATTTAGGTTTTTTTAGACTTGGTTATCAGATCAAGATTTTTTCATTGTTTCAAAACCTCTTCATGGAAATTACTTTTGTAAGATGCTGCATTTGTGGCAGCTAGCTGCCTCCCCCCCCCCCCCCCCCCCAATAGAAAATACTAAATATGGATGTGAAAATGATACTGAAGTAATCTGAAGAATAGGATTTATTGAATTTGTGAGAATATTTAGTGGGAACAGGCAAATCTGATCTCTTGAGTTAGTATCAACTGCTTGGTGTTGAGTCTGATGGTAAAGCATAACCTGGATGGGTTATGCGATTAGGATAATGAAGTTCGTACTTTTCCTTACCCATATTAGACAGTGTGAAGTAAAAGTAGTTTTAAAATTCCCCTTTATGAAAGCAGGTCTTAATTAGAACTGTAAAAAATCTCATGGTAACAGCAGGCATGATGGCTTTAAGCCACTTCAACCTTCTTTTCGAAACAAAAAGTGGACTTTATTTCACATACTTCTGGATTTCTGTGATTTGTTTGATCTTCCTAAACTGCTAAGCTCCTCTACATTGAACGAGATTTGAGGTCACAAATCCATGCAAAACTGCTTTAGTTTAACTGGCTTATAAATAAAAGTGTTAGTAACACAAAAAAGACCCAAAAGAAACAAACAAAACCGCCTGTCTCATCTGGCCCTTTAAAACCAGGAGGGGGGGAGGGGGGAGGATGACCCTTGAGAAATTGGGATAAACTTGAACCATGTAGTTAATACTAGAGTATGCTAATCTCTTTCAAGAATAGCTCTCCAGCTGGAGTGTAAAATGGAATAATTAAATACATAATTTTCACCTGTTAAGTGCTTTCATTTCTCTCCCTCCCTTCTCACCCTCCTTATTTCTTTACAATGTAATGTCCTCAACTGAACCTCATAGGTCAACTGTAAGGAGTCACTAACTGTTTAATTCCGTTGAGTTTTAATTTTATAAATGGTGGCTCTTTAGTGATTAATCTGTGTGATACCTATGTCTGTCTAAATTTAAATGCTTTTTGAGACTTTCAAATTGGGGAAACCCCACACTTTTCACAAATATTTTCCAGTCTGTGTCCCACTGAACCTTTATAAAAGTTTTGTGTAGAGAGATATGTATCTATAGACATGAAAGGCTTTATAAATAGTGAGAACTAAACCGCAATAGTATATATATCTACATGCATACCTAAGTATGTACATGAGAGAACTGTTTATTAGAATAGAATATTTCAGTTGCAAGGGACCTACAATGATCATTTAGTCCAACTGCATGACTACTTCAGGGCTGACCAGAAGTTAAAGCATGTTATTAAAGGCAAAGTCCAAATGCCTCTTAAATACTGACAGGCTTGGGGCATTGACCACCTCTCTAGGAAGCCTGTTCCAGTGTCTGACCACCCTCTTGGTAAAGAAATGCTTCCTAATGTCCAGTCCGAACCTTCCCTGACACAGCTTTGAACCATTCCCATGTGTCCTAACACTGGGTACCAGGGAGAAGAGATCAGCACCTCCCCCTCCACTTCCCCTCCTCAGGAAGCTGTAGAGAGCAATGAGGTCGCCCCTCAGCCTCCTTTTCTCCAAACTAGACAAGCCCAAAGTCCTTAGCTGCTCCTCATAGGACATGCCTTCCAGCCCTTTCACCAGCTTTGTTGCCCTCCTCTGGACGCATTCGAGTACCTTAATAGTCTTTTTAAATTGAGGGGTCCAGAACTGCACACAGTATTCAAGGTAGCGGCCGCACCAGCACTGAATACAGCGGGATAATCACCTCTTTTAACTGGCTGGTTATACTGTGTTTGATGCACCCCGGGATGCGGTTTGCCCTCTTGGCTGGCAGGGCATGCTGCTGACTCATATTGAGCCTGCTGTCGACCAGCACCCCCAGATCCCTTTCTGCAGGGCTGCTCTCCAGCCACTCCTCTCCCTATTTATACTTGTGCCTGGCATTACTCTGTCCTAGGTGCAGAATCCGGCATTTGGACTTGTTACATTTCATCCCATTAGTTATAGCCCAATGCTCCAATCTATCTAGATCCCTCTGCAAGGCCTCCTGTCCATCAAGAGAGTCAACAGCACCTCCCAGCTTGGTATCATCAGCAAACTTGCTAATGGTGCCTTCAACTCCTGCATCCAGGTTGTTGCAAAATACATTGATTGAACAGAACTAGCCCTAGAATTGCACCCTGAGGAACACTGCTGGTGACTGGTCCCCAGCCAGATGTAGCTCCATTCACTACAACCCTTTGAGCCCTGCTCTTCAGCCAGTTCTTCACCCAGCGCACTGTGAAGCCGCTCATCCCACAGCTGGACAAATTGTCCAGAAGGATGCTGTGAGGGTCAGTATCAAAAGCCTTACTAAAATCCAGAAAAACTACATCCATCACCTTCCCTTCATCCACTAGATGGGTGACCTTATCCTAGAAGGATATCAAATCAGTTAAACAGGACTTTCCTTTTGTGAACCCATGTTGACTGTGCCTGATGAGTGCATTATTCTTTAAATGCCCTTCAATAGTACCCAGTGTAATCTTCTCCTTAATTTTTCCAGGAACTGAGGTTAGACTAACAGGTCTGTAGTTTCCTGGGTCTTTCCTCATACTCTTTTTATAAATTGGAATAACATTGGCTAGCTCCCAGTCATCGGGGACCTCCCCAAACTCCCAAGACCTTTGGTAGTTGATAGAGAGGGGTCCCGCCATAACATCCACTAGCTCCTTCAGAACTCTGGGATGAATCCCATCAGGCCCCATGGACTTGTGAACAGCTTATACAGCTAGTTGCTTACAATTTCGGTGTCCACAAATAGAAAGTCACTGTTCCCACACTCATGGTCCTTTGACTCAGGGGACTGGGCAGCCCAAGGTCTATCAGTATTATTAAAGACTGAGGAAAAAAAAAGCATTGAATGCCTCCACTTTTTCTTCATCCCTATTAGTCAGATCAGCATCTTCAACAAGTATTGGTCCAATGTTTTCTTTAGACCTCTTGCTATTAATGTACTTAAAAAAGCCTTTTAAGGGATCATAGAGCATTTTACAAAGGAAGCAAGCTT
Organism: Gymnogyps californianus; assembly: GCF_018139145.2. Classification (NCBI taxonomy): domain Eukaryota; kingdom Metazoa; phylum Chordata; class Aves; order Accipitriformes; family Cathartidae; genus Gymnogyps; species Gymnogyps californianus. The sequence goes on from NC_059471.1 coordinate 22,184,142, forward strand.
CATATCTCAGATGGATTTTTGAGCAAAGAATGTGGCCTCTGAGGAGAACATAATTACAGGGAAGGTGAGATTTTTTCATGAGCGCAGGTCTATACCACAAAGCATGGTTCTGTCTGCTAGGGTGAAGGATGTGCCTCCTATTCTCCAAGCGTTGAATCTGAATGCTCTTCTGTTCTTCCATTTCTCTTTCACTTCCAAGCTGTAGGGGAATTAGCCATAGTGATGCGAGTGGTTACTTTCAGCTAGATCCAGAAATAAAAATAAGTCTTGCCCCTGGATGGGGGGTGTGCTAGGGAGAGCAGCTGCTTTCCTGATCCAGCCTGTGACCATCTGCATAATTCTGATTCCATGGAATTGAAGCTGGCTGTCAGCTATGGCAGTGCTGAGTAAGATACCATTAAGGTATGACCTTGCTGCTGCCTCCTTCCCTGTTGCACTTCTTTATAGATGTGATATTTTTGCCCTTTTAAAAAATTACATCAGTACTGTTTAATTTGCCTTTTTTTATTAGGCATTCTGAAGCCTACTAAATTTCATTTATCAATCTTAGTTGGGTGTCTCATTTTAGTGGTATATATGTGTACATGGGATGTTTTTGACTAACACTTTTCAGTGGGGTTCTGTGTCCTGTGCTGATTCGTGCTTCTCTTATTCTGCCACTTCTCTCTAATGTTACGAAACAGTAGGGTACAAACTGCATGGCCCTCTACTACTTATGGAGAAGTTTGAGCTAAATAAAAACTTAAATTTTGTTCAGGACAGGGTGAAGTCCGCTATTTGCTTTGAATGTTGACTGTTAGCTATCTGACCATATTTTTATATTGCTCATGTTACCATATCCACTTTTTTAGTGAAGCATTTAACTTGAAAGCCTGTACCTCTGTCTTTCCCATCATCTAGCCTTGGACTAATCCCTTTAACGAGCCCACAGGTTTTCTCTCTGTCTGGGGTACTAATTTATACAAAGCATCTGTCTAGATGTTCGTGCTTTGTAGCAGTATCTGCTAACCACAAGAAATGAGGTTGAATGCTCCAGAAAGTAGAATTTAAGGGACCTTTTTATTTTAAGAAGCATGTTTTTTAAAATCTTATTAGCTGACAAACTATGCTGTATAATACCGCCCCGTCTGGGTGGGCAACAACTGAAATTACAGAGGTTCTGTCTGCTGAGGAAGGTCCGTTTTTAGTATTGTTACTCAAGTGGATCTCCACTTTGATGTAAAGCCAGCAGCATTTGTTTATGTAAAGCATTAGGGAGACATCTCTGGGTACTGGGAGTGGAGCTAGGCAGGAGCTCTTTGCCTTTCTGTGAAGATCTATGCACCAAACTTCTGGAGAAGAGCGTGGGGCTATATTGGGAGAAGGAGCAGGCTGACAGTACAGAAGACTTGTACCGTGAGATTGGGATTGTTACCTGTGAAGATTTATGGATGGTAAATGCTGCCAGCAAACCTTTTCAAGTGTTTGCAAACATTTTAATATTGACATCCCAGCTGAACTTTGTTACTTCTCAGAGATATTAGGCTTATTTCTTTGTCAGTGATGGGACAATCTTTTCTTTTTAGATGGAAGATGAGAGAATGAAAGAGCTACTCCCTGTCTGTTGTGGTTGGTACTAGTCATTTGTGGTATAGCCTTATCTTTACACTTGGCTTCACTTGCAGTAAAGAATCAGTGCTGACGATTAAGGAAGAGAGCGTTGTCCTGGGCAAGCCTCTTACCGTTGAGGTACCAAAGAGGTGAGGTGTGTGGGGGCTGGTCAAGGCTAGCATGCTTCTTATCAGCCAAGAACGTCTGACTAACCAGTGTTGTTACTGGCTGGCTCATAGGCTTGATGGGCTGTCTTTTGTAGATCGCAAAATCTCTGAAGATCACTTGTTTAACCTCAGATAAATTCCACAAGATGTTTAGGATTTTGCCAGCCTCCAGTTTAGATAGGTCTTCTCTGTCCAATACTGAAGGACTGGTATATCAGTCAAGCAGTGAATGTTCGTACCATAATCCAGTGAGTGAAAATGAGTAAAAGAGATACCAGGTACTTCACAACAGGTTGGATATTTTTACTTTGCTATCTGCCTGTGCTTTAAAGGAAAACTCCAAGAGCTTGAACTTGTTTGGAAGGAATTGGTGGCAGAGGACACACTGGGTGCTGTGATCAAGTCTGACCATCAAAGTGGTTCTTCGAAAGATCTGGAGTAGGAAATTGTCCCTTGAGGGCTTGGCAGAGGGCAGATTGCTCTCCACACTCCAAGGACAGTGTGTGTCCTAAGTAAGTCTGCATTTCTGGATGTCTGTGGAGGCTCAGAGTTTGGGCTAGACAACAGCAATTGAATCTTAAATTAAAGACCACTTGGAAAACATGAACTGCTGTGTCTTCCTTTATGCTGCTCCTGTTACGTGCACAAGTTTAAGACTGGGATCTGGATCAAGCCTAGTTTAAAGATAAGAAACTTTCTAGTTGTCTTGATCAGTCTCATGAAAGCTGCTTAGGATGGGCCACCGAGAGGCCCCTGGGTTCTAAGTAATTGATTGTATGACTCTTACAGAAAAGCCCCTCGTCCCACTGTAGAAGTACTTCAGACCAAGTGAGACCTAACCACTAATTGATGTGTGGTTCTGCTTTTTGAAGACTCCAGAAACTGGGTTTTCCACATGTCTGCTGTAGAGTTACAGTAGTTTCCAAGATTTTACTTTCATGCTTTTAAGATTGAATACACACAGGAAGTTTAACAAGGCAAATCAGTATTGAAGGTTTAAACCACTTCCTTTTTTGTGTGTATGCATTGATAAAACACTTGCTTTGTAATTCAAACTATAGTAGTAAGCTTTGGATCTCCACATATGAAACCATGTTTTAAACCCGCCCCCCCCCCCCCCCCCCCGAAAGCAGACTTTAAAATAAAATCCTTTTTTCACCATTTTGATGATGACCTACCATTTGGATACTTTTAATCCTCAATCTGTATAAAAGTTATGTCTTGCATTAAATCCTTTGTGGTTTTTTTTCCCCTTGTGGATTTCTGAAGTAATCCTCTGTGTGCTATATAGCTTGTTCTTCAAATTGCTTGCATACAATCGCCTCATTTGTAGGAGTCCTGTTTAGAAAGTTTTAAAACATTGATTTTAAACAAAATTCAGCTGGATATACATTTCTAACCGGAAGTCAGCATTATACATTCTGCATTTCAAACCCTATCCTGTTGAAACTGTTCGGTACTTTCTGTAATTTAGTCAGTGAATATGAGTCAGATGGGGCACTTGGCAGGGGAGTCAGTGATGTACTTGGTAATGAGTAAGAATCTTTTTATAATGGCTTTCATTGGGATTTCTTTCCTCTTGAAGATTTTATGGGAAAGAAGGAATCCATGCAAAAGGGAGTGTGTATATTCACAGTTATGCCAGTAGATAGATATTGCTGGACTGTTAATGGTGTACTGAAATGTATTTTCTTTTCTGTATCTGATGTTGCATGCATCTGTAGTATTTTTTTCATCTTAACTATGTTTCTTAAATTTAGAACATGTAGTGAGAGAGTCCAGCATTTCTTCTCTGACTTATCATGGGTCTTTTTTTAATATTTTACTTTAAAAAAAAAAAGTCAGGAATATCTGATTAAAAAAGATATAAAACTGCTTGGCATTGGCCATGACTTGATGTCTTTAACCATGTAAGGATTTATATTAACCCCTGGAATATATGTCAGGATAGTTGATCTCATTTCACTGAAAACTCTGCAAGAGTCTCATCCTCACTGTTCATGCAGTAACTATCGGCTTCCTTCCCATCCCTGTATAGGTCACACATATTGCTGACCTGAGTGGAGAGTTCTTTCATCACAGGATGGATTCAGTGATCCTGTTTATGTAGTGCAGCACTACAGACGTCTTGACGTAACTGATGGAAGCGATGAACTGCAGTGCATGGACAGGAACAAGTAGCTAATGTGGGGAACTGAGAACCTCATAAGGTGCCTTTGCTGCCGAGGCTAATGTAATGTGTAAATGTATCCTCAGCCACCCTGATAGTACTAGAGGGTTTGAGTTCTATATAAAGTTCCAGTCACCTTGTGCTAGGCTAGTGCTCTACGACACCTATTCTGTAGTGTTTTTAAATCTAGTGCTAATTGCTCTAAAGCAGATTTACTGTTTCTTGAACCACAGGTATACTTGAATAAATCACTGTTGGTTCAGATCACTTAGGTTAATAGGATCCTGTCTGACATAATTTTAGTCAGGATTGTGAAGCTGTATTTGGAAGGCACCTTCTTCCCGATATAGTACACATCCTGGTTGTAAGATAGGGAGACCTCTGAATGTGAATGAACTGTATGTACCTGAGCCTTTTACAATGTGTGACTTCGGAATGGTTCCTTCTGTAAGCACATAAACACTTAAGTGAGGACCAAGGCCTTGGCCAAACTGGTAGATCTTGGTATCAAGCTAACTAGAGGGCAATATTATGTTTGGAATAGGTGGCCACTGCACGAACGCTTACTGGAATTGAGGTGAGGGCACCATGATGTTAAAGCTCTAATATTTTGAGGGAGGATGAAAGAAACTTAGAGTGGTGACAGAGAACAAAAGGTGTTGTCTAGGACACTGATGTCTTGCCTTTGAGAAATCTGTGTGTGGTGACTTGCTCTTCTAGATGCTTTGACTTTGTTATAAATCCTGTTTTATAAATGTGTCCTTGAAATAGAGGGTTTTTTCTCTCTCTTGTAAATTTTTATTGTCTAAAATGTCTAATCAAGTTCCATCAAGGAATGTATAGCAGCAGCCTTTAAAAATATGGCTGTAATATTAGTCTCTTATGATCAAATGATCTAGTTTAGAGATCATCTTTGTACAGTTCTTGCAGAAAGGGCAGCTGTGTCTTAACCACAAAAACTTATTTTATAAAAATTAAGTGTATGACTAAATGTTCATCTGTAAGTCAGCATATTCTCTTGATGCTATGATCTGTAACATTTTCATGGAAACATCTCAATACTTAATTTTTGTAAGAGATTCTCAGTGCTTTTTTTTAGTGTGTTTGTTTTGTTTTAGTGAGTTTGTGTTTAGTAATATTTAACTTACTGTGAAGTATCTCAGAGGGACTCAAACCTTGTGTTTTATTATGCTTTACTATAGGCCATTATCTTACATTTTTCCATCCCCACAATCTTTAAGTGCGTAAGTGTTACCTTCTCTGCAGATATTTCCAATTAAAAAAAAATGGACATTGATTATAAAATAACACAAGCTATTTTTACCTTGAAAAAATTTGAGCTGTGACATGAAATAATGTTTAGCTCCAAACAGTTAAAAGTGTGTCTAGATTCTACCCATGCATGTTTCAGTAAGTTTTTTTTAACCTATCCGTGAACCTGATTTTTTAATGCATATCTTTAATTATTATATTACTGAAAAGCTAAGTTGAAATTTGTCTTTGTTTGCAGATAAAGCCACTTGAGTGTGCTCGCAAGTTACAGAACAGCTGTCTTCTCAAACGTCTAAACAGAAAGGATATTCTCTACTCCCTTTCTTAAATGGTAAGTTGTTCAAGGGAGCTCTTACTGAAAGTACCTTGTCACTTTACATTTGTGTGAATCTGTTACAAATAGCTTTGAAAACTGTGGTAAGTCCTTAAAGTGAAGACCAATGATGAAGTTTGGAAACTGTCCAGAAGGTTTTGAGTTAGCATTGGGAAGGAGGTTTATCTTTTTGTGATGTTGAAGATATGCTGTATTAGGCCCTGAAACAAATTTCAAAAGCACTGCTAGCCCAGGAGACTAGTATCATTTAAACACTAATCTTGTTGTGTAGAAAACAGAAATAAATTTACTTTATTCATGGATGTTCATGAGATACTGGATTTATAAATTTGCACGTGTTAATTACTTTTACCCTGTATAGTCTGTACTTTGCTGATGTGTCGTCTTAGAGATTTGAACTAAATCTGCTGAGGTTAAATGTTTGACTGTTTGCCTCAAAGTGCAACGGATAATAAAAGATCTATATTTATTGATATTAAACTAGCTTTGGGGGGAAAATCCTCCCACCCCCCAGTCTGTCTCAGCTGCAACACGCACACCACAGACTTTTAGATGAGGAATATCTGTTGTGTTGGTGGAAGAGTATGAAAACAGCTGTGTTGCTCTTCCTTCACTGTGTGACCTAAGATGTGGGCCACACTGGGTGGTGCTAATGAAGGACTACTGCTAAAGTGCAGACAATTTTGTTAGAATCTAAGTAAAGCTGAAAATTTTTTTTTTTTTTTTTTTTAGGGGATTGCAGCTTGTCTGCTTCTGCAGTGGGAAAGAGAAACCTTTTAAGCAGGGGAAGAAGCTGGAGAGCAGGTTTGTTGTTCCTCCTTCTGAGAGGATGAGGAGATTAAAAGTAGTATTAGCTGCTCATAGGAGAGACGGTGTTCTTCCTGCATTGCATACCACAGTGCTGCCTTCGGCAGAAACTGCAGCTAGCCTTGCTTCAAGGCCTCTGAAATAAGCAAAATATGCAGCAGTGCTTTAGGATACTGTTGACTTTGCCTATGTCCTAAAGCTGACCCTGGCTATAACCCTGGCTATGATCCTTTGGCACACTTTGTTGCCTCAGCTGAAATTCACGTATGCTTATTTTAATTTTGAGTTCTGATTATATGCTTGATGATATTCAAGACCCTTATCAGTATATATGTTGTGAAAGAGATTGCACCTTAAATGAGGAAAAACTCAAAGAACGGAGTTCTGGAAAACTCTGCTGTGTATGCATGCATTCGCAATGTCAAGTAAGAAACTATTGTGAGGGATGAAGGGATGAGGAAGCAATATGGTGCACACAGAAATGTGAAAGATACAGCAACAGCCTTGGAAGGGGAAGGATGAAAGAAAACTCATTCTTTTCCCCTTCTGCCCCTCCTGCCATTCCTATTAAATGGTAAGGTAACTTGATACTTTCAGATATATACTGAAATTCTTTGGTAAGATCACTTGCTGTAAATTTCAAAGGCAGAGGACGTGTGTCAGGGAAAGTAAATAGTCTGCAAAAAATTTGGTAAGCCAAATGGACATATCAAAGGCTGAAAGCATGCTTCACTACTCGATTATTGGATTAGCATACTGCTTATTATTTAATGAAACAGTGAGATTTATTCCTATTAATATAGGTATTTACAGTGTCCTCAGGTGTCCTGTTGTCACACAGGTGTGTGCACACGTGAACGTGTATGCAAAGGTGTCTCCAGTAGCTAATCCATACCTATGGTCACTCCAGTAGCTGACTTTAAGACCTCTGATCTCTCCAGTATCTGGCCTCCGGACTTACGGTCTCTCTAGTAGCTGACTTTACAGACCTCTTCTCCTGCTCTTGGGATTAAAAAAGTCACTGCTGTCATACTTTAACTTCCAGTGGTTTGTTGTTTTTTTTTTTTTTTTAAATATTACAAGCTTAACAATTGTTACAGCCCTGTTATGTTTCACTTGCATTTCATGGAAACATCATTGCTTGCTTTTATTCATGGGAGGTTGTAGAGATTAGTTGTTACAGGAATAAGAACCTAGGTTTAGGAATATTTTACCTAGGTTGTATTTATTCATAAAACTTCAAAAATTATTTTGAGATATTTGCTGTTCATACTCAGTGTAGTATTATCAAATGTTTTCTACTTCCTTGTGCAGGTTAAGCACAACTTTCATGTAGAGTTTAATTGAACAGTATCTAGCGTTTAATAGTCTGGAGTTTAATGTAGTTGAAGGGTAAAGACAGAATGCTGAACATACTTGAAAATAATCAACCTTTGATTTTTAAAAAAATGCTAAAACCTAATTTTAGTAAACATAATAAATTCTAATTTTTGGTTAAACACTGATCATTCATCTATCACAAACGTTCTAATAGGACATGCAATTTGGAAACTCTACCTGGTCAATAAAATGACAAGGTTGTATTTAAAATAATGATTGATTTCTACAGATATGTAATATTTTTCTTTTTAAATTTCTGCTTCAAAGAATTTCACTTACAATTCATAATTAAAAATTTAAATGGCTTAATTCGCCTGTTTTGCATGCATAGTAAGGCATTTTCATTTTAAATCAAGTCACTCATTTTGTCACTTCGATTATAATTGTGCCTTGTCTTTTCTTGCTTCTCTGGATTTCCTAGTGTGTTTTGCTAATATAAATGCCTCCAAAACTTGTCAAGTTGCTCAAAGTAAAATACAACTATTAGATGTTTGTGAAAGCTGCCGATTCCTTAACATGCCATCCTGTGTTAAGTAGCATGCGCTGGCTTTTCTGAACTTCCATTGTAATCTTACAACACTACACTACAAAAGTGTTTCCCACAAAGAAAGTTAGTGAGTGTGTAGTCAGGAAGGAAATACCAAATGCAGGGCTTGAAAAAGGACCCTGATGCTTACCAACCCCAAATGTCAATTCACTAGACCAGCTGAAGAACTCCTTTAGAATTGCTTGTATGTGATGACAAGAAATACGTGTTTATAGTTAGTTTGGCCTATAAAAATGTTGCATATTCAGTTATATGTTTTGAAGAAAGATGTTAAAATTATGTTTGTGATTGCTGTGTGGATAAGACTGTTCCAGTCTTCAGAAATACTTTTATTGTGAAAGCAACTTAGATATTTTTAATCAGGGTTAAACCAGATTTATTCACAAAGACTTTTGCCTGTACTATCTGGCTCTTCAGTCACATAACCTGTATCCCTTGTGGCTGGCAAATTATAGAATTATTTAGTAACTTAAATTCTTGATTTAAAACAAATTATTTAGAAAAGCTTCCTCTGAATTTTCTTCAGAAGACTACAGTTTGCATTTTCCCTGAAGGAAAGAAGCTTTTCAGAATAGGAGAGAGTGAGTGCGAAAGGTAGGTTGGGCAGGAGAGAGAAGTAGTCTTCTGGAGAATGACAGAAGGTTTTTGGACTACTCGGCCAGCCAAAAGCTGAAGGTCACTAATTACCTAGCGGTGGATGGGGGGAGAAGGAGGACAATGTTTCCCAAATGGTCTCGTAGGGCAAAAAAAAAGCCTAGGAGAGAGAAAGTATCCCAGAATCCTTGCATTACAAATGGTAAAGCCAAAATGAGGTGGAACTGGTTTGGGGAGAGACTGACTTAAAACATGATAGAGAAGTCTGATCACAGATTCTGATCTTAATTAAGCGGTGCATGCATTTTCCATGAGCTTTTCTTGGTTTCTGTCTGATTTTGATATTAGAAGAGGCTGCATATTTGGGCCCAACTCCTGCCTGTCTTGGGTTAAACTCTATTCAGTGTGCATTTATTTATGTTTTGGACTTCACTGCATGGAGTTGAGGGACTTTGTATTTTTAAATTGCAGCCTGGCAAAATGGGTTTGATGTTAATACACAAGGAGGAGTAATTTGGTAAAACTGGCATCTGTGCATTGAGAGCCGTAGCATGCCCATCATGTTTTCCAAGATAGTGATATGAACGCATACAGAAATATTCTTCATTACCACTGTCTGAGACTGGGAAATTCAGTGCTACTTCAATACTGCAAATAAATGCAGTCGTTGGCCTCTTCTCTGAACTTTTTCTGTGATTGGCATCACAGTAACTTCCCTTCTGAATTATGCAGCTAGTGCGTAGGGATCTGCTTGAAGATGAGGTTTAAATCTTGGTTGCCTGTGCAATGATTAACTAAATCAGTTTCTAAATTTAACTGCTGTAGTTAAATTGCTTCTTGAACTGTGTGTAGATTAGTCTCTAATGGCTTGATTTTTTTTCCATACATGCAGCTTGTAGTCTCTGTAGATTACACTGACTATTTTAAAGTGTAGTTAAGAGCAATGTAAGTATTGATGGGTTTGTTACATAATTTGGTGGGGTGTGTGGAAGATCCGTGTAATCACAGATAACTTTAAATGACAGTCTTTGAGAATCGGAGTCAACGCGTTTGTACCTAGCATTACCCTAGCAGTCCACAAAACCTCTGGTTTCCAATGCAGTTGCACAAGTTTTGCTCAGTTTGATGTGAATCTTGAATTGCCACAGGTAGGGTGCCAAGAACCATAGTATTGCCTCCTGGAGTCTCATCACAGAGATGGCAATAGCAGTTGTCTTTTTGCTCAGCAGCCAGCTGGTTACAGCCGTAGTCAAGAAATCTATTCCTCTTCGATTGTGGAATCTCATCAGCTCAATGGGTTTTAAACTAATAATTGCATTTCACAGGAGAACGTTTTATCACCAGGATAACAGCAACAGCAGTGCTGGGGTGGAGGCAAGTTTATAGTAAGTTCACTTCAGAATTCTGTATCTTTCTTTGTTTCTGTTGTTTAAAGAAAAACAAGAACATCCTGGACATCAACTTTCTAGGATTTAATTTTTTTTCCATTGTTTTCATTTCAACATGTTTAGCTTCAAAATCTACTTACTGGTGTTAAGAATGAACATCTACTTCTAGGAAACTTTTTTGTTCAAAACAATTTAATGATAGATCAGTATTGAAAGTATTTTGGTCCAATATGCAAAACATTTTGAAGCAAACTCATGGCAAACATTGTGGAACTGGAGTGGGGAAAATAATGAATTTTTTTTCGAAACAGGCGTTGAAATTAATTTCAAACTGCTTTCTTTAAGTTCACAAGAGACTGCAGTGATCATCAGGATCTAGATGTTTGCCCTTTCCTCTTTAACTTCAGGAATAAAATTAAAGCGTGTTTTGTCAATGCTTATTGTAGTCATATACCTTTTCTTGTAAATAAAACATTAACTTGTAAAGCTTCCTCATGTTTTATGTGCAGTTTGTATATTTACAGGATTAAACAGACTGCCCTTAAACTCTGTTCATCTGGTTGCAGCTACATAGCTTCTTTATGTAGCTGGCTCAGCTATGCATTAAAGCAGTTTAAAAATAGGTATTAATGGCTCCTTGTACTTTAAAGAAAAAAAAAAAAATGGCACTGAGAATGTTTGCAGACAGCTGCCTGATCTGTAGCCTGCCAGCATTTAGTTAGCTAGGTACATTTTCCCCATGATTTGGGGAGAAGCTGCATTTAGTCTTGAGGGGTTGTGGAAAGAGTTGATATGTTATGGGGCCTGTCTGAGGAGTTTTCATATTCAAATAAGAACATAGTATTTGAATAAGATATTTTTCCCTGACAGTGGGAGAGGAGTTTGGGACGTGTGGGGAGTGGATAGGAAAGAGGGAGGAGCAACTACCCTGTTCCATTCTTTTAGTTACTGGACTCTTTTTTGAGGGTAAGAAAGAGTCTTTAGAATCTTTACTAGGACTAGTAAACAGTCCTAATTAAAAAAAAAAAAAAAAAAAAAGAGTTAAGAATGAGGTTTTGTAACAAATAGGCCTTGTAGGCAAACATTGGAATGTAAAACTGCGGAGGGGAAAGGGTAGTTGGAAGCATTAGTTTATACCTCCTTAGTTACCAATGCCTCCAACCAGTTGGACCAGCTGGCAACTTCTGACGTAGTAGTGAGACGTGACATTGCCAGAAGTGAGGTGTGCAAAGCAGAGTCCAAGCTAGTAAACTCTCTCTGGTAGAGGAAAGCAGCTGTAGGATGCATGAAGGACACAACAGCCTTCCTTGCTGTATTGGCAACTGGAGTAGAGAGTATGCAAAAAGCAGTGGTGCTAGAAGTGAAGGAGAAGAGAAAGCACTGTCAGTAGGGCTCCTATAAAGGAGGAAAGGGTTGGACTATGGCTCTAAAATGTGGGCAGGGCATCTTATCATCAGTATAAAACTCAATATAAAAAACTGAGTATAAAACTGAGTGGCTTCTCTTCAGGTGTTTGGCTACTGAATTTTGATAGATGGGTGTTTCTCTCTAAAATTATGAAATATGAATGTGATCTGTTCAACATGCAATCTGTTCGTATACTATTTTATGACATTTATGGTTAAAGTAATGGGAAACAAGTAAATAAATACTCTGTTCTCTATGAATTGTAAGAATTAAGACTTTTTAGATCCAAAACATATGGAGAATAGGTTCCTTTGATTTTTATTTTTTTTTTAAATAGTTTGTCCTTGATTCCATCTTACTCTCTTGGAAAAGAAAAAAGGGACCTTCACAATTTACCAGGAGCTAAGAGTAACTGCTTTTCTTGAGATGTGATGGTACCTTTCATCAGATTGATGACTTGTTGTTCCTGAGAAGAGGATACCAATTTTTTGCTGAGTTTCTATCCACCCTTTCAGAGTACTGTATATTATTAAAAAATTATCCTTTAATACTTCATGCTTTTAAAATTAATTTGGTCTTAAATATTTATGGGTATATGCTGTTTTTTCTTTTTGTAAACAATCCACAGAAATCAATGTATACCAAGTTAGCATTCACCAAAAGCATCTTTTTATGAAAAAGACGGAAATGATGCAGAGTTAAACTACTTATGTGGCTAACAAGGTAAACAGAATTTGTAATGCATACATGAGATGTTATGTAATACAGTCCTTGGGATATGACATAGCTCTGTGAGCCTGAGGAATAAATATATAAGAAATGTTTATTTTCTTCTATTCAATACGATTTTTGACCTTCTCAGAGTTTGCTGGGACTCCTACATGATTTGGGGAAATGTGGCAGCAGAGGGTGACAGAAAATTGCAACAGCTCTGAGCTCTTTAGTGTCATACATCTGTATTCTTACCAATAAAATGGACTAGGACTAGAGGGCATGACTTATGAGGAGCAGCTGAAGATACTAGGTTTGTTCAGCTTGGAGAAGAGGGTACTGAGGGGTGACCTCATCACTGTCTACAGCTTCCTCATGAGGGGGAGCGGAAAGGGAGGTGCTGATCTTGTCTCTCTGGTGTCTAGTGATGGGGCACGAGGGATTGACTTAGAGCTGCATCAGGGGAAGTTCAGATTGGCTATTAGGAAAAAGTTCTTCACTGAGAGTGGTGGTGAAGCACTGGAACAAGCTGCCCAGGGAAGTGGTCATGGCCCCAAGCCAGTCAGGGTTCAAGAAGTGTTTGGACAATGCGCTTAGGTATCTGATTTAACTTTTAGGCTGCCCTGTGTGGAGTCAGGAGTTGGACTTGATGATCCTCATGGGTCCCTTCCAACTCAGGATATTCTATGATTCTATGACTAGACTTAAATCCTCTTTCTATGACAATATTGATGCCATTTCTTGTAGAAAGCAGTTACTAATATTTCAGGTCTAGTTACCACATTTTAGGTAGTCACTTCTGCTTAGCTTGCTATTCACCTACACAACTAAACGCTCTAATTGGTCTTTTGAATGCCTCTGTCCTGTTTCAGTGTGAAATCGGAAGTTAGCTTGAATTGCTGGTTTGGGTTTTTTTTGCTTTGTGCTGAAGCAGATTGTGCTCTCACTATCACTTGTGTTGTCTCAGCTATAAGGGCAGTAATTCCATAAACTGCTTTGACTTCTTTCCTCTAGATTAAGTTTCTGCTCACTTCCAATCTGATTCCAGCCCTGGAAGCAGCTCAGCCAGGAGCAACAGCTGTGTAGCAGAAAAGTTGAAACAGGGAATGGGGAAAGGAATCCATTTAATTAAATCAAGGAGTGGTTGGCTTACAGCTGTCTTAAAAAGCACAACTTTAAGTGGAGTGGATCCTAAAGCAATAACTGGGTTTTGCTTCTGAGAAGGAAACATAACTCATCTTGTGGTTGAAGCATTTGTTGCTAAGTATTGGTGTGATCTAGGTCCAATTTCCGATCCTTCTACAGGCCTTGTGTACTGGCCAGCATCATCAAGTAGCATTGTGCCTCTCAACTTTATAGCTGAGATGCTGCTTCTTGCCTTGCTCAAGTTTGGAGAGTAAATTTAATGTCTAGGTGTACAGATATTGTAGTAACACAGATACTGTAGTAACACAGGTATTATGTAACCTTACTGTAATAGGCTTTCTGATGCTACTTTGCAGTTGGAACCTTCCTAGGTTTAGGCAGTCCGTTCCTCCTTCAGTGGGTTTTAGTTGGCTGTATTGCCAGGAATTTGGTATGTGGTTGACTGCCAGCTAGTGAGGAAGATGAGATCCTTCCCCAAGTGTTGGGTGGCTGAGGGCATTATAGGGAAGGAGAGGATAGATGAAGCTCTGACTCTTGTGCATAGAGTGTCTTTATTCCCTCCTTTCCCATGGAGCCTTCATTCGTAAATATTGGAGGGAGCCATAATTAAAAAATACTGTGTGACAGGTTTTCAGCCTTAGGATGACTGGTTTTTTTTCAACCAGTATTTGCCTCTTTTTTTCCACCTTGTCCTCATAAAATTAAAATAAAACCGTTCTTTTTCAACCTTTATGTAGTGAATTAAAACATGCCAAGACAACAGGCATTTTAGGGTGCATTATGCTATCAGTTTGGTTTGGATCCAGGAGTATATTTATGATGCAGATTCCCCAGTTGTGGAGTATATGAACTCTCCTCCTTTCCGATGAGTCTAAAAACAAAAGGTGCTCTCTAGGAGCATACCTGATGGTGTTCAGCATCTAATGGGCCATGAGACCAGGCGAGAGCTAGTTTGGAACAAATATCCCTGCTTCCCTACCAAAAAAATGTATATAAGATGGACACACGATCATCAGCACCAATTATTCTGCTCTGCAGGTCTCTCTGCTCCTATTGTACCACACAACGTGCTAATGCAGTCTTTAACCTTAGTTACCTTTTTCATAATTCCTTCTGAAGTCTTTGAACATCCCCAGACGTCCACAAGTGGAAAACCTCTGATGGATGGTACTGTTCTCTTTCTTGTGGACTCCATGTATTCTGTTCAGTTCCGATTTTGTTATACTATGTGATACTATTACACTATTTTCCCTCCCAACTCACCTACACTTGGCATTCATCCACACTTGGCATTGACTAAAAGAGGAGAATTATAGAGATAGCTGTAAATCAAGATGATACTTCCAAATGTTCAATGTTAGGTTCTGAAACTTCGTAGACTCTTAAAAAGCTACATTTATATTTTCAAGACATATATACATATATGTCTTCAGGAAAGACAGAAAGACTTGTGTTTACAAAAGGTTCCACAAAGGATATTTAAATGCACTGATTTGAAATGCCGGAAGAAAGCAGACTTTAAAAATTATTTAGGATTATCATTGGTAACCTCTGTATCCCCAGTAATCTTAGCTAAGATTTGATGATTTTAGCTGGGAAAAAAGTTACTTAAGCCTCTTTTTAGTGATTGATTATGCATGGTAAGAATGCTTTTTTTTTTTTTTTTTCTTGAAGCTGGTTTCTGAAGCACTTCTAGCCTGCCAGCTCCATGGAGATCTGTTGATACAATGCCAGATTTCATGGAACACAACTTTTCAGCCTTCAAGTCTTGAAAGGGGATTTTTAGAGAAGACTAACTGCTGTATTTGGTCTGAGACTCACTATGGTTTTATAGTAGCTTATTTGTCTCATAATGGGAGTTACTGTATGTGTAACGAGGAAATCTAATGCTGCAAATAAGGTTTTGTAAGCCAACATTACTGTATCAAAACATGTTACTTTTATTAATGCCTCACATTGATTTTAGGCTTTATTTAACACCCCCCCCCCCAACCCCCACCCCCGCCAAAAGAAAACCTGAGACAAGGATTATACATTGAATTATTAGGAAGTTAATGGTGGGCAGAACTTTGACATCTGAATTTGGGATGCTAGTAAAAGGGAGGATCTGTCACAAAAGAGCCAGAAACACCAAGGGAAAGTAATATTTTATATTTGGGCAGATGTAGCTGCTTTCAGTCTTGATGTGCTTCATATATTAATAACATATTAGACGTATCAAGTGTATTCAGTTTTATTTTTTTTTACTGCAGTTCTATTTCTCCTGGTATTCTGTTCCTGGTGAAAGGTATAAAGGGATATCTGTCCATCTAACTTAGTTTTTAAAAATATCCTCAGCATCAATAAGGCTAGGAAAAGGAGTATGATCCATTTTGATTTCTGCTGGACCTTGTGTTACTTGCTTGTGATTCAGTTGTCGGGGTATATGGAGCTCCTGTACTTCTGATAACTGGATGTTCTGCTGTGCCATCTGTAACTATTACTATTTTATTTTATGAACTGGAAAACTACAAATTGCTAATTTCTTGTGCATCAAACATGAATGGTTTCTGTGATTAACTTGGAGACGTTAACCATGTGGAAGTGAGAGGGGAAGATTACCTGGTAGAGAGAAATCGCATCATTAGTGCTCAAGTTACCGTACACAGGCGGATAACATGTAGGAAAGATATGAAAATCATCCCCACCCTGGGAAAACCTCGTATCAGAGCTCAGCCCTCCTTAGGCACCAGAGCGAAATAACCACACACACAAAGCTGCAGGATACCTGGCTGCATTAGTGCTGGGCCTTAAAAAGGCTGCTAGTGCTTTGTGGTGGTTTTTTGGGTGGTGGGTTGTTGGGGGGGGGGGTTGTGGTTTTTTTTGTGTTTTTTTGCTACTGTCTTGAGTATTGCACTCTATCACTTATAGTATCTTCCTTGATTTATTTTTATGATCCAGTCCTCGATTGCATGGCACTTTGTGATAATGCTGTAGTACGGTAGCCGCCAGAAGATGGACTTCATGGGAACAGATGGCATGCTTGGCTCATGATGAAAATAGATGGGAATTTTTATGTCGATTCACTTAGACTCAGCTGTTGGATCCAAACACAAAATATTTTGTTCAGTTTTTCCTTAAAATGCACCCAAAATAAATCTGTTTTTTTTTCCCCCACATAGACTAGCTGCCATTTCCAGGTTTCTGATATGTAGGGAAAGTGAAATGTTGGTAGTAGTGTCATAATCAGGAGAATTAGGGAAATCCTGAGTTTCCTGCTGAAATTCCATGGCGTGGGTGGGTGGGAAGCTCCACCTTGAGGAACTGTAGGGATGTTGATTTGTTTTATATTAATTTAAATCTTCATGGGCTGTCTGTGTGTTTCCTGACACATGCCAGGAAATTTCTGCTGCTGTCTCCAAGAACCTGGTTGTTCAGGTGGACATTGAAGTTGCTTGACTACAAGGTATTTTAAGGATCATGATACACTGTGGTAGCCTGATAAAGCATCATTGCAGTTGTTTCCCAGTGGGAAGGTCTCTCCTGCCTGGTGAGAACTGGGAGTGGAGAAGGCACATTAGGAGTTGGCGCAGGCAAAGATTAATGCTGAATTGTCATGGTACAAAGTGTTTTTTCTTTTGCCATTTGACCCATGTTACTGCTGTCTTTCATCATTGCAGAGTGTCATATTTATAATAAATGTGTATATATCTGTGTGTGTATGTGTATATATCAAATATATATGTACATAAGCTGTGTACTTGTGTATATATGCATATATGATTTTTTGGAGGTTTTTTTGGTATGGAAAAGAACTATAAGAAAACTTAACACTTCCCTATGACATTTTAGTTTTTGGATTAACTGAACTATGAGAAAACTTAACACTTTCCTGTGACATTTTAGATCAACTGCTGTGGGGAAAAGAGTTTAAGAACAGATTTTTTTTTTTTCCTGAAAAATGCTGTTCTGAAAGGATTTTAATGGTAAATGTTAGATAAGGGAAATAGGGAACACTGTGTATTGCCATAAAATGGGTATTATTGGACATGAAGTGGATCCTTCATCCCTTTTGTACTTTTCCCTCCAATTTAGGGTTAATTGGAGTTCGGAGAAACAAATTATTGAATTTGCTTCTGGTTTAGCTTGAGGTCATTTGAGGATCTGAATGGCATGTTCTCAGTACAGATGGGCTCCTGAGGCCTTACCAGGCGGCCTTTGTCAAATGGGCTGTGACCCAGACGGTTATTTCGAGCACTTTAAATCCAGTAAGGCTCCGTTAAATGGGATCAATGTCAGTCAGCAAGGCCTAGCTGCAACTTAAGTTTTCTTTAAATAATCAAGGCATTTGCTTCTGGTAACACTTACTGTTTGTGAAGGAGGAAGGCTGAGACAAATGCGTTCTAAATGGTCTCCAAGAGCTATTTGTGCATTATTGTAGTCTAAATGTTAAGAAAAGGCTTGTTTATAGTTGCAGACTTTTATTATTCTGTTACAAGTTGTTCCAGCATCAAATTGTCTAAAGTAGCATAAAATATCATACAGTAATGATTCTTGTGTTACAGAATTATTCCATTTCTGTAATATAGATAAAATGTGACTTTCCATAACTCAAACTAAACTATTAGAAGAATGTGTATTAGATATCCAAAACAGATTTAAAGTAAGCACTCTAAGATGTATAAGGCCATCATTCAAGAGACCATATTGAAAGAATCACACTTAAAATATTGTCTCAGTAGTTTATAGTAAACTGGGAAATTAAAAGCCACTCTGTGCCCTCTTAATTGTCACATGGCTGAAAAAGGAATTTGTGTTTGTAATGATGCTTTTTGGACTGTAGTCCAAAAAGATCCTGGAATAGGCAGGTGGTGAACAAGAAAGAAACTTCCTTCAGGTGGGAAATGTCCTGGTATGGTTGATTGTTAGTTAAGTAATAGTATTTATTAAATAGCAGTTCTCTTGGTTTTGTCATTTTTTAATTTTATTGCCCTGTAGTATTACTATGCTAGAAAAATTAAGAGGTACTAAAAAGGTGGGAATCACTCGTGTTGGAAGTGCACAGCAAGATGTTTAAACCATTATTTACTTCAAGGCTAGATTCATCTTAGCTATTTCATGGGTATACCTCTGGTTGTTGAAAGAGTGGCCTGTAGACATTTTCTCAGATATATGGGCGGCTCAGTTTGACTATGGAGAGTGAGAACTGTGTGGCTCTGTCTACACAACCAATTCTGCGCTCAAATCTGGTAAGATCCAGGCCTGATGACATCTGGAAACATTTTGACCTGCTAGTGGAGGGCTGTTCCTGACCCAGTTAGCTTGGTGTTATAACTAGCGCTCTGCTGCTTTGTGATTTTGCTCATTTTGACCTCATCCAGTTTATGCTCCTCACTGAATGTTTGCATTTAGGTCCTAAAGGTTAAAACAAAATGAGATTTTACAGGATGCCACTTTTCCAATCAGTGTTTCAGTACTTCTAAATTTTCATACCTGTAATCATTGGTTATTCAAAGTAGAAAGAGCTGAATAATTCAGCAGCTGTATGGTTCGCACATGTCAAGACGATACAAAAGGGAGGATGATCAATCTAAGTCTTTTTTCTTGTGCTGTAGGACAAAGCACTGCTTCCTCCTCTTTAACTCTGTGCTGAGTTCCTTCTCCTTGTTCTGGCTGAGTGCTTCTTTTCAAGATATGGTATTTTTAAAGGGTAAATGTTATTTGAGGTAGACTGTATACTGTAGTAAGATATTTATCTTTTTATTTCTTTCTTTCAACTCTGCTTAAAAAACAAAAAGCTACCACTATTTCTGTATATGCACAAGGAAAATATTTTTGAGTTGCTGTGCAAAACTGTTCAAATAGAATTTAAACAAGCTCCAGCAAATGCATAGTGTGTTTCTTTTCAGTAAAGATAAACAAATAAAACTAAAGGGAAACAAATGGTGACTCAGTTCAGTTCGGTTTGCTTGAATAGGAGAAGGGACGATAATAAATTCTTGGAGTATAATACAGATTTCAAGAAAGGTCATATGAAAGAAAAATGTGTTTTCATTGCAGCATAAGTACTTCCTTATTGAAACAAGTCCATTCTTAAGATAGCAAAAACTAAACAAATGCTCTTATGTGACTTGAAAAGACATTTTTCCTTTCTTGTGTACATGCATAACATTTGCACTATATTTGGTGTTAGCTTAGTAGTATTAGGTTGAAATAGTAAAATTGATAGTGGCAGTAAGGTTTTTGTTGGTTTTTTTACTGTATAAATGCAGTGGAACAGATGTTCAGAACAGTATGGAATATTCCTTCTTCCCCATCCCACCATCCTTTTCACACCGAGCCATCTGGAAGGATGAGCAGCCATCACGCTAAGAACAAGATTAACATGTCTGCATCTTTTGTTGATACTTTAAACTGGTCACTGTTCATTCAGCGGAAAGCAACAATGCGAGTTGTCATTGTGTGTGTGGTTACATTATCCATGTGGATATGGAAAGAAGACAGAAGAGAAAATGTGATTTATATAGAACGATTAATAAATTTAATGGTGGTCAGTCTGGACTTGGACCCACACAGGCACGAATCAAATTTTTTTCCCATTAAGCATGCTATATTGATGTCACTAGCCACCTTTTACCCTTAAGCACAGTGTCAGGTAATATCGTTCTGTTAAACCAGATTTAAATTTACTTATTTGGGTAAAAGCTTCTGTATGCATTTTTCTAGAGTTTTTCAGTCCATGCTATTCATGTACTTTTTTACCCTGACTTTTTTTACAGCAACAAGTATACCACATGTGGATGTCTTCCAGTTTAATCAGTTGAATTTCTTTAGTACCCTTTAGCCTTATTTGAGAGAAAGCATGATTGGTGTTTTGGCTTAATGAACAAAATTTTCGTTAGAGAAAGGACAGCTTATGATCTAGAAACAAGAGACTCTAGTCACGTGTGAAGGTGTCCTGGATCATCTGTATTCTAATACAGGATGAGTAGGAAAGGGTGGGTGGATCCGATGCTGGCAGAGTGATTGGCTTTAGTACAGCAAGCTATTGTATTGTGCAATCTGTGAACCTATATTAGATTTCAGTTAAGCAAGTCTGTTCTTAAATAGATATCTTAGTAACATTAAGTGTACCAAGGAAGATTAAAATGTGTTAGTGGAGGAGAAGTCTTATTTAAAAGCTTAACAAATAGCTTCAGTGGGACGACAGTGTTTTCCTTCCATTGTTCTGTATTTCTTTCAATGAAAAGAATTTTAAGGAATGGGCATCTGACATCAATGGGAATCTGACATTAGATTCAAGAAGGCTACTTGACAATGAGATGCTTAAAGCCTGAAACTACTACTACTGTGGTGTGGTAAGCTATTCTAAGCGAGAAGGTGAATTAGAAGAAACTGACACAACCAGACAAAGATCTCAGCTTTCAGAGGAAAGATAAGCATGAGAAAAAGAAGAGAGGTTAAAACTAGCTGAGGGATATTCACAGATGTTCTGGGGAAAGTTTATCCTGTGAAGAAATGGAGGCATGAAATTAAGTAAATATTAGTGTTTTAAAAAAAAAAAAAAAGTACTTCAACATAAAAAATATAGTGTGTATATGTCATCCTTTATTTTTATAAAAATCATAAGGCATCTTTAGAAAGTATAAAGATTTAAGTGACAGAGGGGTAGAAAAAAATCCAAACTTATTTACTGGCAAAGTCTTTTGCATATTGGGGAGTGTGACAAAATGCTGTGAATATAAATTGCAAAATCCATTAATTCGGATGATGAGAACTTAATACAGGAAAAAATTATATTCAATAGATATGTTTTAGTTGGGCCTGAAAAGAACTATAGTTGTATACCCAGAAATGGAGATAAAACAATGCAGTAACCTCAGTTAGGCTACTGATTGTACACTTGTTTCATTAGCAGAGAGCAAGAAATATCTTTATTTCTTCCTTTAACAATGGTGAAGCCATTTAATTGGATGGCATGTATATGATCCTTTATTTTGGAGCAGAAGATGAAACTTTATCATAATCTGTCTGTATTTCATAATGATAAGATCTTTATTTCCTTAGAAACTGCTGGGGAAAAATATTGTGATGGAGAAAAGTTAGCGTTGGGATTGTAGTTTTGGAATTTTTAATTTCTATTGGGAAGAAAAAAATTAAAGCAAGAACTTTAAAGCGGTCCCTCAGTCTTGTTCATTGAGGCACGCTTATTAGGCAGTGAACTGTAAACACAAGTACTTAAGCGGAAGTTGATGAGACCTTTGACACTATTACAGCATGGCAGATGCACAAGTATCTTCTTGAACCACAGTCAACAGGTAATGCAAAGATGGGGTTGTAGAACAAAGGCAAAAAAAAAAAAAATCATCCAGCAAGCTTTAGAAAAAATAAGGCAGATTTCTGACTTGTCTTCACAGTTGTTGATAGTATTTTAAAACCTCTTTTAGATTACAGTCTACACTTTCCTGGAAAGAATGGCTACTTAATTTCAGGTTAAATCATTCTCAGGACTATTTTTTCCTGCATTAGTGAATGCCATCTTGTGTATGCTTGTTTAGAGTTAATGTTAGTGTGAAATTCTGATGAGAACTCAATTTAAGGTAATTGTAAATGTAAATGTTCAGTGCTGTGGAGATCCATTTACTTTTTTTTCTCCCAACTTTTTAATTAGAGGAAATTGCTGAATTAATAGTTCACCTTTTAATGGTTCTGCAAACTTTTTGTGTTGCAAGCCCACAGTGTTAGCAGAGGTAACTACCGACTCAAAATTTTTGTTCTGCTTCTTATGGAGTTTTTGGAGATGTGGAGAGTTGGCTAGGGAGACATAGGTCCATAAAATATATTTAGGTTGTAAATAAACAAAACCAAACACCATCCCCTCCCCATTGTCCTTTCTCTTGTCATTGCTTAATGTCTTGATTTCCTTCATAATATCACTGGACCATAAAATCTGCCCTGAAGAGCTCAGCACAGAACAAAACCCAGCCAAATAAAAAAAAAGAAAATGACCCTCCAAGTTGGTGAACCTTCAGAAATAGCTCATTGCAACAGACATTAAAATAAGAGCTCTATTAAAGAAACAAAATTGCTTTAGGGATTTCTGTGCCCATTTCATCATCACTAATACTTAGGTTGGTATGACGTGAGAGGAAGATCAGAAGTGGTGGTCTGATGCTAAGAAGAAAAAACCTGTTTTCATTCCAGCTTTGACTGTCATGCCTTTCATGTAGCTCTGACAATCAGGAGGAAGATCTGTGGAAATGACGTTGATAGAATTGGCTATATATTAAATTTTAGCTATTCTTTTGAGGTGGATGTTTTCTAGGCATTTCACTTTACATGTATGGTCTGGGTGAAAGATGTGGTTTGCTGTGGATAAGAAAAAAATTGTTCTTGTTTTTTAGTTATCCTTAAAGAACAGAATTCTATTAGACTTTGTGCATATTTCTAACAAATGTCTGCCCTTGCTTCAGCAAACTCAGTATCAAAATCAAAAGAGTTGCATTAAAAATTAGGGGAAACGTGAAAAAACTGTATATTAATAAATACACTGTCCCTTAGATTGGGATAGCTCTAACAGAACTAAAGTACTTCGTGCTTAAAGCATAATTGTGATGTTTAGTAAAACTTTATTTTGTTTTGATATTTGTTCCATAGTAACGTGGCTGAGAGGAATTGCGTACTTGATAGAACTAGAATAACTAGAAGGTGCTATTAAAAATCAGTCTTGTTTAGATGCTTTTTGATAAATATCAAATAATTCTGGGGCATTGGAGCAGTGTTACACAGTAACCGATGGCTAAATATTTTATATTCTTTTGCAGTATACAATATGTTGATTCAAACTGGTTAGAATGAAGCCAGTTTGAAAAAAAAAAAACCCAACTTTAAAAAGTACAGATGAATGACATTAGACGAATCATGAACTTAAAATAATGATTTCCAGATTATATGCTAGTTCCAGTTTATTTGTTTTTAACTTGTCATTACTGATGAAGAAGTAAATGACATTCACAGATGACAAGTAGGAAAGGTTCACAAACATCGGGTTCCCAGTCATTTAGGACAAGGAAAAAACAGAACGGGACGTTCATTAAAGGCATGTGTATTCCTTTCCTTCCCTTGAGATAAGAGGATAGCAGTGTCTGCTATCCATGTAGCCCTTTCTTTGTGTCTTGTAGTGAAGGATGAGGGGCCTTTGGAGGACAGGAAGATCTGTGATGATAGTGACTCCGTGGAAAAAAATGGGGGATGGAGAGCATCTCCAAACCTAGTGTTTGGGGTCTTTCATCTTCCTATTTAGCACATACATAAATTTTGAAGGTGAGGCATTGCAGACTATCTAGAATTACCAAATTGGGTGCCATTCAGAGGTGGAAATTTAGCTTGTTGAATTGAGTGCTAGGACATTAGGTATGGGAAAATTTAACTGTCTGCAAACATTTGAAATGTTGAAATGCCCTAGGCATAGAGACAGTGTGATTAGGAGGTAGTGTAACTTGATTGCGGGGCTAGAGGTGAGGAAACCGGCAGTATTTCTCTGGATTTGATGAAGTGAAATTCGGTTCTAGATTCAGACACCTAAATGTAGGTAGGTGCATAGCAGAGCTTACACATGAGGTATTTGAGCTCACCATATCATTCTTGTATCTATCTATCAATAGATGTGGTGATTTAATTGCTCTCTAGGCTTCTGCTGAGCTCTCAAGAGGGACACAGACACTGAGCTCATACATATGTAGTCATACAAATTTAGGTGCTTAATTTTGAATGGAATCCCATCTGGTGCATCACTTATGACAAGCTGTGTATTCAATCCAGCTCTTGTTTTTCTTCTCCATAGAAGGAGAATTATGGTAGTTTCTCTCTTTTTATAGAGGTCTGTGAGATTCATCAATGAAAAGTTGTAAATCTCCCTGAAAATAATAGAATGTATTCAGGGAGAATTTAGGATGGATGTATGGAAAGCTCTTTTTCATGGTAAAAGTGTTCAGCTTTGTTATTTTACTAGAGGATATAAGAAGAAACCTCTTAAGAGTTTAAAAAAAGGATTGAACAATGTCTTTGAGAAAATGTAATAGGGAACATTCACAAGTAGAGGGGCTGTATAATGAATTGGTATTCGTTTCTTGGTATTAGTGAATATATAAAGAACTTATAATATTAAAGAACCGTGAAATTCAGCTACATATTTTTAGCTCTAGTGTAAATTACAGTGCCTTTATGGGGATGTGAAAGGGCAAAAAGCAGATTTGGGGAACAGCTGGTGCTTTGAGTTTTTGCCAGTTGCTCAAATACTTGAAAACTCAGCCTGTCTCTTATAATAGCCATGCTCCACTGTTGTTTGGAAAGATTGTACATTGTGTTTGTCGTCTTTCATGTTTGTTACTGTACATCTGCTTTCTACTTGATTTTTTAAAAATCTGACTTGCCAAGGCAACGTCAAACTTCTTACATGCAGTGTAACAGCTGTTGTCCAGAGGAAGGTGGTCCGAGCTGACTCCTGCAACTGCAGGTGAAGTGTGGAAAGAAATGCAAAAATTCTGCGATTATCTCTTTCTGTACCCTGCTTGCCTCTACAGCAATAACTACTGGGATAAGTGCCTTCTAATTTTAAAACAAAAGGCAGTTATGCAAGTTGTTAGGAGGGGGACAAAAAAGAAAAAGGGAGGTGAGAATACTGAGGGAGCACGCCTAATGTGAATTTTTAATGGGCTGATCTAAGTTAATGCAAGCTTCTGATGTCCTGTCCTTTCAGAATGTGCATGGAAATCGAGTTAGGTTAGCTGTGCAGTTGCTGATGCCTGAAGGGTTTGGAGGGCAGTCTCTTTGTGCTCCAGTCAGAGTTCAGTCCAGCCAGATGTTGCGTCCGATCCACGTCCAATGAGGCATGCATGGATTTAGTGAGATGTTAAGCGACATCGCACCCTCTTAGTTTTCTTCTTCTCCTTTTGACTCCTGCTCCCATTTTTCTGGTCTGATGCTAATGTCTCATACATTTCTAGTGCAGCCAGTTATATATATGCAATATAGCATCTTTCTAGGTCCTTCATCTCTTGTGCCAGATGCAGCTGGTGGTTTAAAGCCAGCTGTGTCGGGCATAGGTGGCTCCACACAGGGAGCAGAGTTGGACCTATTTATCCTAGCTGTAAGTCTATGGCTGTATTGCGTACTTAGTTGGGGTAAAATAGGTAAGAAAATGATTAACTATAATTGGTCCCAATCTTCTGAACTGATACAATTTTTGAAAATAATAACAACTTATTTGCCTTGTATTTTCCATTTATTTGGGGATGAAAGGGAAGAGAAGTTATTTAACTCTGTGTTGTAAAATTGAGTATGACTTACCAAATGCCAGTGTGTTTAATACAGTGACAGAATATCACAATCAATATCTCATCTAGTAATAAACTGGGGTTGAAGTGTGACTTGAAACAGGTGGAAGACGAATGTGGTAGGCAGTGGAACTGCCATTGCCAACTCTTTTTTTTCTGCACCTGGCAACATACTACCCCCCAGCCTGGTTGAGCCTGATGGAACCCCTGTAATTCAGAGGCTTATTTTGTCTTGGTTTCTTGTTTAACCTCCTGTTAAATATATTTTGAAAAAATTTTAGCCTTCTCATGAATTTTCTTTAAGACCGATTACGTTCGTCTAACCGTTGAGTTGTGTCTGGTGAAGAAAAGGGTGGTAGTGCTTTAGTGGCAAGGACACATAGTAATAAGAGCTTTTTTACTTACTAACAGGTTAGTAGCTGAGTAAGTCTGTAAGTGTTTGATTGGGGTAGTTGAAGGTTTTAAATTAGAAGAAACTTATAATTGCAATTGCAGGCTTTTTTTTTTTTTCTTCCCTGTGATCAGGAGCAGTTAATGCATTGCTTAATCTGTTGCATATATTTACTCATCAGTGTTCAGTTTACCTTTTGGAATTGAACTTCACACTGAAATGAGATGGGTACATAATTTAAATCACGCATTCAAAAATGAAAGTTGTATTTTCCCCCACCCTCAGCACTGCTGTGTGTTTTAGCCTGCTCTTTAGAGAAATGGGATGTCTTAGGTTGGTCTGTCTCTCCCCTGCTAGCTCTTGAATGCATTGGACCATTTCATAAAGAATTGATGAGAAAATGAAAAACTCAAACTGCAGTTGTATGTTTTCTTCAAATTAGCTTTTATAGGTGAGGAAGAGCATGATGTGGACAAGGGACTTAAATTAGTGCTTCTGGTGAAAGACATTTTGTGATTATACTCAGTGTAGTAGGTGTTCCGAGAGGTAGCAGGCGATTAACGGGGCAGCATGCAGCCAGCTTCCGACTAGACCCAGCGCGTTACGTGGGGTGGTGGGGAAAAGTTGGGTAAACTGCAGAAGGTAAGAGGGAGGCCAGCTCTGAGAATGCTAGACAGAAAGCCATGGGAAACCATGGCTTTATTCTGCTGGTCTTCTGGTCTGTTCATGTAAGAATTCAAGTAAGATGGGTTAAAAAAATGAAATTGAGAGTATGAACACGTGTAGCAAAACATTCCCAGTAATTCTCTTAAAGCAAACAAACCCCAAACCCAGTAGAATGGTTGCCTTGTTCACCAGAGTGTTTTACTGGTGAATTGCACATAAAAATTAGTTCCGAGGAAAGACAATTTTATGAGATGTCTAATCACCCACCAATATTTCAGGAATTCTGTTGTCATAGTTGTAGGGAGTCTTTATGCCTTCAGTTTGTACGACAGTGTTGTTAATGTTAGAGAAAAACAAAAATTGTAGCTTGTGTGTTGGAGTAATACTAAGATTTGGAATTGGCTGCTTTAGCACTGATGTATGCTCCTATTAATTTACTTCTTCCTAATTATGTTTATGAACATTTTACTGCACAGTGAAACAATTCCTCGTAACGACTTTTATTTCATAGTTGCAATGCACTAGCCTTTTGCAGTGTGATGTTGCTAGATGTTGCTCTTCAATAATTGTGAATTTCCAGTTTTTACCTATTTTTGATCAACTGCAGAAAACTGACTGCATTGGATATTAAGTAATATTTTAAAATGCATCTGTTTGTAGAGGAATATGAAAACAGAACAGAAACAAGCAGCTTTTTGGTCTAATATAAAATAAAAATTGTTCCTCTCTTACCTCTGATGTATTGCTTAAAATTTAGCAAACTCAGCTGGCCTTAAATTCTGACATATTCTAATAAACTGTCTCATATTAAGAAAGATGTAAAATATAATTCAAGACTACTGCTTAGAAGTCATGAGCCTGTTTCTTCCTGGCCTGTTCTGAAATAAGCTTACAGTTAAATAATTTGCTTTTTGCTAATTGCTTAAGTTGTTAATTTTTTAGAAATGTTCCTGAGAAGAAAATATTTTAAACCTTTGGGGGGGAAGTCATTATAAAAATTACTATGCAACATTTGAAAAGCAAAAAGATCTTTTTAATTTACTAATGTGATTTTAATTAGAGAAATTGAAAGGTTACTTTAATTGCTTTAGTGCAATAAAAAAGAAATTTTCAGTTAAGTCTTTTCCAAATGAACTTATGTCCTTGGTAACACTGTAACTTCTCATTCCAGAAAATTTCGGTGCCACATGGTCTTTAAACAGAATATTATTCATAAGTAATGCATGGACATTGAATTGTCAGTGTTAAAAAAAGCTAATCAAATTGACTTACAATTGTGTTAATGCCATTTTAAAGAAAACTGCTTAAGAACTTTTTATATTATATGCTTTTGTTTCCTTTTTGGGGGAATTCTGTCCCACTTGGGCATCCTTGCTCCCAAAGTTGCCCTCTGCAGGACAGTGTTTTCTATGCCGTTGTACCCCTTTTGTGACGCTTTGAGATCTCTTTTTTGTATTTGTTTTCCCCATCCTAGTTTCTTTTATTTTTCCAAGAAAACCAGTTCTGACAACCTTTGTTTTCTCAGATAAATGTCTTCCCACATGTGGCACATTCCCAAAATCTGTTCGATATGTGCTCTTACCTCATTCAGATTGTCATTTGGCACCACCCGTGGAAAACCATCTTCTTCCTCACATTGCAGCTTCTTCCTTATTCTCACCCAGCCTATTTCTGTGAGGCCCTTGCCCTTATCTGTCAGATGAGTCTATCATTTTGACTGAAAACGGTCAGAGCGAGGGTAGGTCAGTGTCTGATGTAGTCAGGGGGCTGTAATGCAGGGACAGTCTGTCGGCCCGCTTGCCAAGGCAGCAAGCCAGCTTGCTCCAGACAGCGATCTTTCCTGCCACTCCTGTGGGGACTGCCAGTTTTTTATAAATGCAAATGTGCACTGAAGTCCAGTGATTCTGGTACTGTAGCACAAGTCTGTGTATTCAGTAAATCTTACACCAAATCCAAGGCAAAAAGTGTACATTATCTACATGGACTGTATCCTCTGTGCTTATCTGCAGTGCTCTTGTCATGGTCTGGCTTGAGTGCATGACTCCAGTGCCTTGGTAGGAATTGTATCTTATGGCAGGAAGGCTGAAGCAAGTGCTTTAAAAGAAGAAAGGTGAAGTATATTTTGTAGAAAAAACTGAATTTGTGCTACACAGATTCATAGCTCTTAATTTCATTTTTGTAAATATAATACATGTTTTTCTGTAAATTCCAGGTTGTGAGCCATGCCTTTGGTGAAAAGGAACATTGAACCGCGGCATCTCTGCCGAGGCGCTCTGCCAGAGGGAATTACTAGTGAACTGGAATGTGTAACGAATAGTACCCTGGCTGCCATCATACGCCAACTAAGCAGCTTAAGTAAGTATCTGTAACTTCCTGCAAGTATTTGATGAAAAAATGAATAAATGAAAAGCTTTAAGATGGCTTGTTTTAAATAGCAAAATTATGATACAGGACAGTGCCACTTATGTAATAATATAATGCTACTGCATTGCTTTTATGCTCTTCTGTATTTTGAAGTTTATACAAGAAGAGCCTTTCTAAGATTTACAAGCGTAAAAAAAACAAAACAAAAAAACCCACACAAAAACAAAACTAAAACAAAAAACCAACCAACCAAAAAACTATGGCATAGAAAAACAGGAATTTTTCTGAAGTGAGAGACATTTGTGCAAGAAACAAGACTAGCACTTGAGTTATTCTTGGCTTTCAGTTGTACAAGATGAAGCCAGCACACTCTTCTGCCTCTTGGCATCAAATAACTGAAATTTAAGTTTGTCTTAATATGCTAATATTTCTTAAGCCTTTTCTTTATATGTGTATGTGATCAATTCATATGAATGAAATTAAGCATACATCAAAAGAATGGCATTCGCTGCATGACACTGGCAAGCTAGTGTCAGTTCCATACCGAGTAGCCCACACAGTACACTTGTCAGTTGACACCACAACTAGCAATTCTAGAAGCATGTCTGGAGTGCTTGCAAGAAGAATATTTCTTAATGAATGAGAAAAGAGATTTCTTCAGAGAGTGTTTAACAATCAGCAGCTGTTGTTTGCGCTGGTAACTCCAGTCCTAGAAAAGAAATTATCGCTTCATCAGTTTCTTCACTTTGTAAATGGAAATGGTTTAAGAATTTAAGAAAGTCTGTATGAAGTTTAGACTACAGGTCCCCCTAAGTCCGGTGTTCAATTCGTGACTGGGTCCCCCTAAGTCCGGTGTTCAATTCGTGACTGGGTCCCCCTAAGTCCGGTGTTCAATTCGTGACTGGGTCCCCCTAAGTCCGGTGTTCAATTCGTGATGATAAGAAATAGCCTATGCTTAGGGAAAGAGTACAAGAAACACAGCATGTTCCCCTTTCCAGTAGTTAGTGATTTAGGGATTTTCTGAGCTGGAGATCCATCTGAATCCTCCTATGTAATGAGCATTTGTAAACCTATCATTTGTGGAATTGCTTAGATGTGTTCAAATAGGGATTGCACTTTTTTCTTGCCCAGTGACCTGTGGCAGAATGTCCCACAATAGAAGTTGATCTATTTCTTTCTTTTGATACCTTCTGGTTCTTGAGTTATGAAAAATAATGAAAGGTGATTTAATCTTGTGTATTTCTGTAATCATCTGTGATTTTATTAAGTCTTTATCGTGTTCTCCTAGTGATATCTTTTCCAGGCTGGAATGTCCTGATCTGTTAGTACTCTTTTTGGATAGAAACCATTTTGTATTTCTGATCATTGTTATTTCCGCTTAGGGTATGTAAGTTAGAGTATGTTGGGGTTTTTTTTTAAGGTGGAGTGTTGAGGACTTCAGATCATAATCAAAACAGACTACTTCTGTTTTATCATTAGTTCCCTAAGAATTTATAAAACTTTGATTGCTGCTTAACATTGAGTTGATGTTTTCAGAGAAGTTTCCAAGTGATTCTCTGTTCTTTCTTGAGCAGTAGCTGCTGATTTAGTGTCTAATGTTATTTATAGTTGTGTTTGTATTGTCATTGAGTTTCATTTACTGTTTTATCAGGCAGTTGCTCAGTATTGACATCCTTAAGTTTCAGAAAATTGAGAAGAATGGCTAATGTCCTAATTACATTCAAGGATATGTGATAAGACCTCACTTTGGTATTGTACAACAATTGTCGAAGTGTGGATAATACACTTCTCACCTGTCTGACTTGCTAGGAATGTCTAGCTTTCATTTCTCCAGATTTGGTCTTGGGGCTAATCTGCCTGTTAAATTGCGTATTCAGATCCTCTTATGATTGTTGCTGAGGAACTGGCTACTTACGCAATCCTTATCCTGCAGTTTTCCCTTAGCGGACTTCTCGGGTCATCAGAAGTCTCTGTAGACAGCCCTAAAGTACTTTATTAGTGTCACGTTAAAGATCTATGCAAATAAATGATGTGTCCTTTGTTTTAACAGATGAATACATGGTATTTAATGAGTGAAGTCTACCACCAGGCTCGTCCACAGTCTAAAATCTGTCATGTTTGCAGAGGGTTTTTTCTGCAGACAGCGTTTGTTTTGCCTGTGTTTCAAGCCAACTGGGAGCAAGGAAATGATCATAGAACAATGCTATGCTGAAGCTAATGTAGTATGTCCTGCTGACAGCATCAGACCTTGTTGGTGTTCCCACAGCTTGAAGCGTAGAGAGAGCAAGTACAGGTCTATCTTGCAGTCACACTTTTTTAATGTTGCACTGCAAGTTCAGTGTGGATTTCAAAAATTGGCAGATCTGTGCTGTTGCGTACAAATTTGGCTTGCTTCTGCCTCTGCTCTTTTCAGGAGACATGAACATGTTCCTATCCAAAGGGAATGTGCTTTCAGTGGAGCTTTTTTCTATTATGTCTTCAGATTTGCGTTTGTTTGCAGCCAGCTGGCTTGGAGCACAGGCAGAGTGAGCAGCGTTCTGTATGAAACTGCGCACTTTTATATAAGGCAAAAGCTTGACTAGGAGATTCACCTCCACTTGGGAGGAGAGAATCTGCTGGGGGGAGAACTGGGAGCATTTGCAGCCCATATCTTTAAGTACCACGATGCTTTACCTAGTAAACACAGTCATGGAACAAAGGTTTTGAAGAAAGCTTCCACAAAATACTCCCTTACTTTTGGCAGTGGAGTTTGGTCTGATGGCTGCAGGATTCTAGCCGGTGAAAAGAGCTGCTCTCTGCAACAGGATCTGTTGCACCATGGTTTTGTTCCTGACTTTTGCATATGTGTATATATGGGGAAGAAATAATAAATTACATCTGATTGTTGTTGAAGACTAAATATTAAAAAGTGTATATGTACTCCTTTATTGAGCTTTTCTTAATTAGATTTCAGTCTGTTCATTAACATACTCATGGTGTTTCAGGTTGCATTACCACTTCTTAACTTCTTTCCTTTCTGTGAGGCTTTAAATATTTTGTATTTTTGTATCTTTAGCTTCTCCATTCATTCAGATATTACCTGTCGGGCTGAAATCTTATTTCTACATGGGTATAAACCATCTGTACATGGGTACAGAGCTACTTTCTTTGACCCATATGCAAGTGATACCAAATGGTTTTTGCTGTACAACATAAAAAGGAGGAAGTGTGATCTGTGGGGACTTGGAAGACTTTGTCTTTCACACAGAGAGCAACATCCACCAACTTGCCTCCTAGTATTTTCTTGGGTAGGTTGGCCATTGGCTCAGGGTTTCACTAGTTTGCATGCAGGCCTGAGCACACTGCATCCAGCTTTGTGTGACTCTGCTCTTTACCACTGCTAAATCGGGTTGAGTTGGGAAGTTACCTTTTTTTGGCATTAAGTATCGTGCTGGAGGTACTATGAGGAGGCAGATAAGAATCAAGACCTGGTCAGTAACAGCCTACCACTTTTGCTTACTTAAAAAAAAGGTGGGGGGAAGCATGATTCTAATGCTAATTAATCCTGTTACAAATGGGTGGGTGGAATCACTGTCTTCTGCTCCATGTTGTGATAAAGTGGTCATGTCCTGAGGGAATTCCAATTTACAAAATGCCAGCTAGTTCTGCGGGACTTTTCAGTCCTTACTTAGGACCCTGAGGAGAGCCTTAGTGCAGCGCTGGCTCCCTTTCGGGCAGCCCTAGTGTCATCTTTCTTCCAGTGTCTTGTAGAACTGACACCTGAATGCTGGGTGATGACATTGCTCTGCCTTTTCTCTTCGATAATGCATGTTCATGGTGTGAAAAATTGTAACCCTTTTAATGCACTGTAAATCTTTCTATTAGCTTGAATATGTTCTTCCATGTACTTGTGCTGTACTTTTTAGACTCAAATATGCGAAAGGAAACTAGCCGAAGTAATAAGCACTGAGTTTCCGGTCTTAAGACAAGCCAGCACCATTGTTGAATTCTTCTTCTGTTACAGCACTGAGCATTTTGACAGCAGACAAAAGATACCATTGGGGCAACATACTCAATGTGTTAATGCATGCCTTTTTATCCAGTATGTGAAAATCAATTGTAATTAATTCAGGTGATGTCTAGTCTCTGCTAGAGATGTTATAAACTGATGTGGTAAGATGATGTTTCATGTAATTACTGTAGAACTGAGGTAGAGGTATTATTTCAATTATTTGTGAAATACTGATCTCCAGAAATGTCTCACAATGCTTGGGAACTTATTTTGTGAGTAATCAAATATACAGCTCTGTGAAGATGACCTGTGGAAGTGCTAGAAAGACGCACTTCTGTTAATTGACATTAAAACCTATTGAGAGCGGGGATTTGGTGAGGCAGCATCATGACTAAATTTCCCCTCATATACTTCTGTGGTTGGAGGGAGCCTTAGAAGGAAAGATTGTGTAGTTCCTTTTGTGTTTTTTTTAATTAGTATTTAGATTGCCTGTATGTTGGGAAGCACCTCATGTTTTTAAATTACTGTCTTATAGTACCCAAATCAGCTCTGAAGTTGAAAGATACATGCTTGTAACTTCAGCTAGTTTTTTCTGCTTCTTTCTGTATTGTTAAAAATCTAATTAAAAAGATGGTAATGTAGAAAACACTAGAGAAGTATTACTTTATTTCTAAAGCTTACTGCATCATGTTAATCAGAATAGCATGTTCCAATATTGCTTTACCATGTCACTGTTTTTACTGACAGGAGATTGACAACCTGTCTTTCACTTGTTTTAGAGTAGCAAGTGTTTAAAAAAAAGAAAAAAATAGAATTCAATATTAAAAGAAGTATGTTCCCACAAATCAACTTTATGACTTATTTTGCCTCCTGAAAGATAACTGACAAGCACCTGTCTGCTTGACTTCTCTAGGGGTGATGTGTTTAATCCTAGAATGCAGCAGTCCTCCCTCAGCAGGCTGATTTCAATATATTAACATAAACTAACATCCATTAAAATTTATTGATGTTTTCAGCTCTGAATACTGGTGGCTGAAGAATGTAATACCTGCTTTATTTAGCTGAAGAGCTGAAAAGCTTATTTGTTCCATAGCTTGGAATAACCTGTTCATTTGCAGCAACTAAATCAAATGGGGATTATAATTGAAGCTCAGCTAGCTGCTGGGAAGCACTTTTAGTGTGAAGGTAGTTGAACATTGGCACAGGTTGCCCGGAGAAGTTGTAGAGCCTCCATCCTTGGAAGTATTCAAAACCCAACTGGACACAGTCCTGGGCAACCTGCTGTGTCTGACCGTGCTTTGAGCAGGGAGTTGGACTAGATGATTTTCAACCTCAACTATTCTGTGGTTGCGTGACTTCTGTTTTGGAGGGGGAGGAGATTAGGAGTAGGTAGGCAGCACACCTTGCCTATCCACCTTCCACATATGTACAAAGCAGAGCTTGGATACACCAAAATATCTAACGTTTTGGGTTAGTTATTGACCGATCTTATGTTTAGTGAAGTAATCCATGACTGGTAAGGTCTTCCGCTCAAAGTAAAGCAATCAAATTAATTTTTTATTTTTCATTTGTAATTCATGAACACTGCTTTCAGATATTGTTTTAGCGGTGGTGTTATTCTCTCCCCTCCAAGTAAATGATCCAAGAAAGGGGTAGATCCTGTTGACTTCCTAAGTGTGGCTATTTTTTACTTCAAATTATGGTCTCCAGATGTTCACAGGATGGGATCTTGACTGAAGTCTTCATTACATCTGTACTTTTCTTTGTAAAATATTAAGGTTGGTTATAGGACCCAACTTAAAATGTCAACAATTGCTGTTCTTTTGGAAGTCACTGTCATTTAGGTGGCTAATACATATTCTATATTGTTCCAACTATAAGACAAAGTTTCACTTTCCCCCTCCCCTCCATTTCTGCTCTTCAGACTCATCTTGATAGAGGTCATAACGAGGTGAGTTTAATCCAGAAGTAGGGTTTTAAAATTTATTTTTGTTTAAAAAGCGTGGTTAAATGCATGGGGCAGGATTTTGCTTTTTGCACGGAGAACTGATGGAGTGTGGATGTCTTGAGAGGGGTGTTGGCTGCAGAAATTGTGGAGGGGGAGATCTTTTAAATGAAGCAGCAGTTTCTGCATAGGAGGGACTGAGACACAAGTAGGTGGGGTACTGTCGGTTGAGTGAGCGGGAGCAATGAATTTGGGTGGAATCTGAAATTTGTAGGGGAAGTTCTGGGGCAGGAGAAGTGTTAAATTGGGGATTCTGATCTGGAGTGGTTGAGAGGTTCGGACTGGGGCAGAAGGAGAGTCAAACTGTGGATGAGGATGCCTAGTACTTTGGGAGGTCTAGGAAAGGGAATGGGCATGCACAAGGATCTGTAGACCAAGAGGGGATTGGGTTCATCATGTGGCGCTCCCGTCCACTCTAGACCTTTTAGGGTAGAGCCTGAGGCTGCAGATCTGAACTGGACGACCCACTCTCATAGTGACTGAGGAAAATACGGCAGCTGAAAGGGAGGCTGGAAAGGTTGTAGACTCCTCTTTAGTGCTATATCAAGTCCAGACTGGCCATGGGTAAATGTGGTCGGTGCTGTCTTAGTGTCTCAAATGACTCCAGTGACAGCAACACGTATACAGTGAGCATTTGTAGAGGTAAGTGGGCTGCCTTGCATGAGGATTCTGGTTTTTATTTGTTTCACTTCACCTTCATTTTGGTGTTGGCTTGTGCTCATGCTTATAATTAAATCTTAATGACTATGGATTGCAAGATTTTAGATTTCAAAATTTACTTCAGAAGCTTTTGTGGACAGCAGTAACTTTGGTGGGCCTTTATTTTCATCAGAGGCAGGTTTTAATGATCAGTTATGTGTCAGTTGGTAGTAGTTCGGCTACATAAGGATTAAAATTTGAAAGTCTCCCTGTTTTTTAAGTAGAAGGCTAACCAGGATGTCTAGGAGAACAGACTTCAGGCAGTATTTATGGTATATTTTGAGATTTTTGTACAAATCTGTTACCCAGACTTTTACTGAATGACAAACTGTACTCTTATAATCCTACAGCTACTGTGTTTTATTATAACTTCACGATATTGAAGCCATTTGTCTTGTGTTTTGTAAGCCTTTAGCAAAGGGATTTCCCTGTCTGTTTTCTTACACAGGCAAACATGCTGAAGACATATTTGGTGAATTGTTTAATGAGGCCAACAGCTTCTACATCAGAGCAAATTCCCTTCAAGACAGAATTGATCGCCTTGCTATCAAAGTTACCCAGCTGGATTCAACAGTAGAAGAGGGTAGGTAATTGCATGAAAGCATTGAGCCAGAGGTGATGTTAAGACTACAGTATTTAATTACACAACAATCTCTGTCTTTTCAAAGTAATCCTGAACCGACATTTCGTCTTTTTTCAGTAAGGCAAGCTGGGAAAAATCATGTTAGCAGAGCGAGAAAAAATATTCTCGAGTCATGTAACTGTCTTCATTTTTGACTTGGTGTTACTTCAAGAAGCCCCTGTAGTAATGGAGCCATTAAGCTGCCTTTTTCACAGGGAAAACTTTTAGTTTGTGAGTGTAATAAATCAGAAGTGAATAAATCTAGACCGTACTGGAAATAAGTCAGAATACTGGAAAAAGTTTGAGACAGTAGATCTATTTAGGGTAGGGTGGTCACAAACTATATTAGTAGTGTCTGTTCTGCAGTCATTTAAGATCTTATAATACTCTTTACCTAAAAGAGGCACTGTGTGTTTGCATCAACTAGGTGAAATTCTCTAGGGGGTTCTAGTCACTAGAAACATTATTTCCTTTAAAATGCTGTTACATCTTCACTTGCTTACGTGTTTGGTCATTCACTTCATAAATACACAGTAAAACTGAAGGATTTAAGTAACATCATTACATTGTTCGAAAGCACTTATTTGGGTAAGTAAAACATGTTTCTCTGTCTAGCTCTAAAAGCTGTAATGTGCATGTTTGCTTCCATGTTCAGTTACAGGTCTGAGCCAGCCACTGCATGTATTCCCTGTTTAGATGATTCCTGACATTTAGTAAAATGTAAAAGCTTGTTACATCAGGACAATAGTGTAATATTTACTCAGTAGTAGTTAATGCTACTTGTGATATATTTAATAGTACTATTTATATGGTTTACATATGATATTTAATATTTATATTTGTATAGTTTATATATTATATTTAATACTACTGTTCATGCCAATATTAAATGTTACTGTCGATACTTAATAGTGTAATATTTAGCCTTCTATTTTTAGCTTGTTACTGTCTGAAAATTATTACATGGCTGATTTTTTTTCTGGTTTTGGAACATGTTAACTGGTAGAGTATCACAGTTGATACTAACACCTTTCTTTTGCTGTCTTAGAGGTCAAGAGCTATATGGTAACATAAACTAAGCTATTACGGGGTCACTCTTCAGCTTAGGTTTTGAGGCATGTTGTGGTGGTAATATGAGCAAACTAGATGATATTTATACGCTCTACTTACTCTGTGCTGAGGTGGATGATGTCAGTCTTCATGGGTTTCAAGTCCAACATTTTTGGAAATGCAGTCCTCATCAGAGGTTGTTTTTGCTTTTGTTTCTTTTTTTAATGTCTCATTTGTATTATGCAATACTTCCTGGCTAGTTTCCAGAGTTTGGAGAGTAATTAAAAGCAGCCTATTGGAAGGGGAAACTAGTGTATGGACTGAGAATGTAATCAGTTTTTATTTTAAATTTACAGCATTTATTACTCTTGCATTGCTAATCGTCTTTCATATTAATAAGCTATATATACAAACTGCTGTCACTTTAGTGTCAGTAGGAAATTTTATTAGCTATCTCGCTGTAGAAGTTCAAGTCTTTATAATAATTCATTGTACTGTCACTAATACTAAATATATTTCTGGGTAGCTTAGGCATTTAAGTAAAATGTCAATTGCTAGGTTGATTTAAAAAACCCCTTTAGATTTAATTGCATCAGTGATTTCTTGCATTCTTAGGTATAACTAATATATAGAGTATATATAAAAATACTTTATATAACTAATACTGAAGTTGAAAAAACATTTTAAAATAATTGAGGTTAAGTTTTCAAAAGTATATAAATAACTTACACTAAAAAGCCCCAGAAAAATGGGATTTGTGCTCTTTTGAATGTCATCCTTCAAACAAGATTGTAACAATTCAGATTTATACATCTGAAAAAACTGCCTGAAATACCTTACTGGTTTACTTATAGGCAGGTTTAAATAGAAAGTAGTTTCTCAAAAATGATGTTTTGATACTCCAGATGACGTGGATGGGGGAACGACAATTTGGAATGAAATATTCTGTTTCTAATTTTTTGCTATTTAAAAACTTACGGAAGAATCTAAGTGGTCTTGGAGTGAGAGGCAAGACCTCAGCACAGATAACAAAAATAGTTGGGTAGAGAAGTGTGAGTGGGATTTGGTTTCCATCATGACAAAGGATAACAGTGTACCTTACAGGGTCTGTATCAAACTTCACGCCTTTCTGGTTTTGCAGGTCATCAGTATATTACATTTTTGCCCAGTACTGTTCAGTTACCATGTGAAATTCTCACAGTTTGTTCTTGAGACTTGATAAATTAGATGGGCAAAAAATATTAGACAAAATGTCTATGGGAATAAAAACAAGCCAGTGCATTTTGTTTGCACTGCTCCTACAGCTTACGCTGTTATAAAACAGTTGGATCAATTCAAGAAATGGTTAGTGTCATTGTAGACAAGCCAGTGAAGACTTCAACGCTCTGTTCAACTGCAGTCAAAAACCTGTATTTCAGGTTGCCTAAGAATGGAAGATAATGTGGAGGGGTTACTGCCACTTTTAAACGGTGATTGGCATTATCTGGATCTTTTTAGCAATGGTCACTCCATCTCAGGAAAATTTATATTAAGAATGAAAGAAAGTCGTGCTAAAAGTGACAGGAACAATTAAAAGCAACTTAAATCTTTCGTTTGAAAAGAAAGAATGAAAAGGCTAGTATTGTTTCCCCCAGAATTATGTATGTGAAAAGATAAAATGGAAGTATGTTACTGGACTGTATAAAGAAGGTATGTATTTCTCCCTATAGAGAGATGAGGAAAACTTAAGATCAAGGAACGTTATGGAATTATATGGAAAGATTTTGGAGTTGAAAGATGGCTAAAGATGCAGAACTCTCTCTCACAGGAGGTTGTGGAGGCCATAATTTAATTAAACTTAGAATGGGGTTGAATGTGTATGGATACCACATGTAATTATAAAACATGCTGTGTCAGAGGAACACCAGACCTTGTGTTTCAGGCTTGAAGCCAGTCTTTCCGCTATTAGAAGTCCAGGTTAAACCTCATAAAAAGGGGGGATCATTGGCCATCTGCATGTGACAGGATTCTTGTATCATCTTCCAAGATGCAGTCCATGGTCCCATTATTTTAAGTGAGGTTCTGGACCAAGTGGGACTTAAATATGATTTATTGTGGTAATTCTTATGTGCCTTTGTGCTTAAATATAATGATTATCCACTAAAGAAAAATCTTTCAGTTTTCCTTCTGTATTTTGCTGGAAGTATTTTAAATAGGTAGTGTAAAATGGACTTTGTTTATCCACTTATGTTAATTGCAGACCTGTGATAAAGGTATTTTTGTTTCTAACAGTATCGTTACAGGATATCAACATGAAAAAAGCCTTCAAGAGCTCAACAATTCAAGATCAGCAGGTAGTTTCAAAGAACAGCATTCCTAACCCGGTGGCTGATATTTATAATCAGAGTGACAAACCACCACCTCTGAATATTCTTTCACCTTATAGGTACGGCAATATTAATTGTTTATGTTCTTGTACTTTGCTCTTTATCTTCTAGTTGTGTGCAGAGAGTAATTACAGCAGAAGGGAAAAGCTGTATTCGTTATTGAGATTTGTTTTTTCAGGGACTTTCCTGTTCATGGAAACAAAAATTGCTATTACCACATTTAAAATCATAAGTTGTACCGGACAAAAATCATCATATTTCAGCATAAGTGTTACATGGCAGCACAGGATCAGAGAACAAGGGCCACTGATTATGTAAAAAGTGAAAAGAAAATTAATAATATACTAAACTGCTTTCTTTGGTTCATTTATCCAGAAAGCTGGATTTGTTGCTTTTGCGTTCCCTCTGTTCTCCCTCTTCCCTCCAACATATACATATGTGTGCACACACCCAATCTTTACCTTTTCCTGGTTGCTTACTGGTGAATAAAAGAGCAGCAAGCAGGACTTTGTTTCCTGTTTCCTTTTCCTGTTTCCTTTAAGTTTATTGTTGTTCATGAAATGAGTATAATTTGTCTGTCTGAAGGGTTGTGGACAACATGTTTTTACTGTGTCCTTCAACTTTTGAGAGATACTAGATTGTGAGGTATTTGTGTAAAGCAGGCACTTAATCTGCAGTAAATTATTTGAAATTTCTTTAGGAATGACATAGCAGAGCATTTGCAGTGTATTTCATTTTTAAGAGCTTTTACTTGGAAGGTAAAATTGTTAGATTTATAGCTGAAGGACGTGTTTTTTGCTGCTGCTACAGACAACGATGGTGTTTGTTTATAGGCATCCAGTTAGTAAGAGTTGTTATCGATCAGCTCTTCTGCACAGCTGTGTTCTAATATGTATCTGGGTGACAGTGTCAGTCACCTTCATTGTTATTCCTGTTTTATTAGGGATACTTTAGTGAAACTTACTTAAATTATATTTCTTGCTGTCTTTTACATCTGCTGAATTTAAATTATTTGTATTTGCCTTGGACAAAGCTTAAATGAACTTCAGATTGTAGTCTGACCAAAGCTGGAGGGGTGGAAGAGTGGCCCCAGTACCCCCTTCAGTAAGTTAGACGTTTGTAGCGAGGAGATCTAGCACACAAAAAGTAAGGGGTTTATGGCCGTATGACCAGACAGTATACAAGATCTGCTTTCTGTACCCTGCTCCAGTGGTTGTAAGGTTTCCGTGTGCTGGATCTGCATCGCTCTTGATCTTGCTGGTAGAAATTAGTACTGAGCTGCCATCAAAATTTGCCGAGGAAGAAAAGAGGACCCACAGCCAAAAGGGACTCTGAAAGGACACCAGTTTAGCAAGCTAGACTGGGAGCACCATCATATTCTGTTTGGACCATGCCAGCTGCCCTGCCATGTTGACTCCCCCTACACCCATTGCTTTCCAGGAGTTTAGGATATTAGAAGATTCCCTATTTCCAGGCCATGGGGTCAAACTAGGATTTGATAGCATACCTTTTTTGTGGCTTCTTAGTCTGGGTGTCCCTGGCTCCTGCTGCCAGTTGG
This sequence comes from Gymnogyps californianus, assembly GCF_018139145.2. Classification (NCBI taxonomy): domain Eukaryota; kingdom Metazoa; phylum Chordata; class Aves; order Accipitriformes; family Cathartidae; genus Gymnogyps; species Gymnogyps californianus. The sequence continues at coordinate 22,225,681 of NC_059471.1, forward strand.
AGCTGGCAAGCCCAGATCAGCTGTCTCAAATCCTCCTAGAATAGTCTGGTAGGATTCAACCTTCCAGTTGCCACCCCTTTCCTAGCCCTTCCCCTAGTTAGAAGAGTCCCACTGAGAATAGCGACTGTCTTGTGCTTCCTGTCATAAGGGCAAAGGTACTCAGACCTACCTTGTTCCTAAATTCAGGTCTTAAGACCCATCTGGATTGAGCAAATACTCCTTTTCCAGTTCTTTTGAGACAGCTGAATTCCTTTCTTACGCTCCTCTGTCCCCTACACATCCTGTCCTGGCGCTGATCTTCTTGCAGCACCAGTGAATTTCACTCTGGTGCGCTGGCTGATGCAGGCGCCTAGTCAGCTCCTGCTGAGCTCTGATGAGGCATAGCCTGGGAGCATGCCTCCCAAAAGGCTGTGGATTCTACCCCTTTCCCCTGAAATTCTTGGTATGAGTCAAGCCAATTGTAAGCTGTAACTACGAAGAGTGGCATTTAATGCACTTGGCATGCTGTCATCCTATAATGCAAAAAAGATGAAGCTTGGATGGTTGTCAAAGATCAGTTTTGTTGGTTTGAAAAATACTAGTTCATATTTTCTTAGCTTTTCTTCTACTGTATTTCCAGGGATGATAAGAAAGATGGATTGAAGTTCTATACTGACCCTTCCTATTTTTTTGATCTTTGGAAAGAAAAAATGTTACAAGATACTGAAGATAAGCGAAAAGAAAAGAGGAGACAAAAGGTAAAAGCAGAAACATAATAGCAAATGTATGTATTACGATTTTGTGTATGGTTGTCCAGGCATAAAAATTGCTAGGTCATACTTAGTTTGTGTGCATGGAAAGACTATTCCTCTTTATACGTGGCTGTAGATTCAGTTGGTTCAGTTTTTATAGCTCATACTGTCTATTTTAAGAATTTGGCAAGTTGAATTTTAGGAGCACTGTAGTTATCTTCCAAGATAGTTTCTTTAATCCCTTGCCAGTATCTGCTTATTAGTACTCAGCAAAATGGCCCTGTTGTGCTTTGGAAAAAGACACTGTGATTTTGGGGGAAAAGAGAAAAAAAAAAAAAAGGAATTTGAATTATGGTTTCCTTTATTTTCATAGTTCTTTATCCAGCAGTATCAACTCCTGTAGCAAAACATGAGCTTATCCAGAAATAAATACTTTGTTGGGTTTTTAATTCCTTAGTAGTAAGGAATTAAACTTTTCTACACCTGTTACAAGTTAGTAAGATGATAATACACAGCAAAATTATTCTGTGGTTCAGCAACAGGAGAAGATCAATTTTAGGTGTAATATTCTTTGTTTCCTCTAAGTTTGAAACCAACAAAAAAAGGCTTTTTCATAGAAAAGTGTTTTCAGTCCTTCTGGAATATCTTCAGCAGGTTGATCCAAGATGTGTATTCTGATGCAATCAAGATTTTCTTAATGGATTTTAGTTTTGAATGAAGAAATTAGTTGCTACTCCTGCAGCTTCTTTGTGGTCAATTTTTTTACCAAATCTGAGGGCTTTAAGATTTTTGAAGATAATTCTGAAAAAAAAGTGAGGAAGGAAAGTTTGAAGCAATGACTGCCTATCTTATCTGGCAGAAGGTGCCCTTTTAGATAGGTTCAGTGAGAGATAAGGGATTTAAAATAAAGGGAATCCAAGCAAGATGCACAGACTGCTCAGAGGAAATAGAAGGAAGCTACTTATTTTTCAGTACACATACACACATACATACGCATAGACGTGTGTACGTACACATACGCATAGACGTGTGTACGTACACATACGCATATATGTCATATATAGTAGCTTACCTATACATGTGTATATATAAGCACATATATCAGCATATATATAAATGTATTATACACATGTGTATACACATAATGTCTAATATGTTAATATACATGCTAATGTATATTTGTGTATATAAATCATGTGTATAATACGTGTGTATATATATGCTAATATATATGGTATCTGCTTAGAAATCAAATTGTAGGGCATGACTGGGAAGATTTACTATTCTATTTTTATAAAATTCTATTATTTCTTTGTTCCTGTTGCTAGAGAAAACTTTCTGAATACAACATTTTTAAACAGAACATGAAGACTTGGTTTAACTAAAACATTTTGTGAATTCATGATTTTAAAAGTTCTGGAAGAAGCAAATCAGGTCTTCCTGTTAGGAGTGTGAGTCAAAAATGTTTTCTGTTTTGTCAAGTATCTCAGTATTGAAATATTAAATAGAGTTGAAAAAGCTGAGTAAACATTTTCAGTAGAAGTTACTGTCTAAAGCAAAGTATTGGAAAATATTCACTTGGTTATTTGTATAATTGTATACAAATGTATATGCAAGGTTATAATCCCACTATATTCTCAGTATGGTAAGTCACAGAGCTGATTAAAAGACTGGAAATAATTTTTTTTTTTTTTAAATTTCATTCAGTATTCTTTATGAAGAATATATAGGGATAATTGCACCCTTTGGGGTTTTTTTTTCCTCCTGCCTTTTTGCCTTCAAATTTAGATCTTTTCACTAGAGAGAGGGATAAAAAGAAACTATCAACTGCTATTTTTTTCATTCTGATTTAATATTAAAAAGGAAAAAATACAAAAGCTTTTTAAAAAAATTTATAACAATATTGCATGAAAACTTTTTGATAGCTTTAGAGAGATTTTTACAAAACCACTTTATTTATGAACTTGCTTTTAGACTATATTTTAGGCAACACATCTCACTTATTTCCATCCATGGTATATTTTTTGTAGAGTTTAATTGTCTTATTACAATCTACAAACCAAATGTAATATGCTTAATTCCAATCATGTAGGATTATAGCCATACATTACAGAAATATCCCTTGATAAATTCTACCTAAAGTGCTGTTTGATTTGATTAAATATATAACAAGACCAACTAAGAAGAAACCATCATAGATTTGAGTTTGCATGGATAGGCATCACTTTGTGACAGGAAGAAATCTGGTTTTTAGCTTTCCAGAAGCTGGTGTGCAAATGAGCTTTTTATCATCTGGAACCTTTAGAGAGCTGGGGGGGTTGAGTGAGATGTCTCACAGGCACTCTTCATTCCACAGGTTGCTTAACAAACTGTCATTTTCTTTTGTTCTTGTCCTTACGAAAGCGGTGACCAGGAGTGAATCCAGAGCGTCTATTTTGTGGTTGAAGTTGTATTTTGAATCTAAGTGAGAATTTCTTGCGCAATTTGTACTCTACAGAAGCACAAAATACGCAAGTTGTTGAGAAACTGTGCAGGTGAAATAGATGTGTATTGTTTAGCAAATTATAAACTACACATCCAAATGCAGTCCTACTCAGCTGACCAAATATAGCTGGTTTTTAGCCCAATTTTTCAGCTGGTCAGTGAAGCCTGAGAGTACTCCTTGCACCAGAGAATCAGTTTTCCAATATTATTTTGGTAATTTACCTTAAATGCTTGAGCTGGTGCAGCAGAAGGTTTGTGAGGAGTTTTGTTTTCCTGTCTTCAAATATCATACTTATTTATTGTTTCTATATTCAGTTTAACTGAAGAAATCTAACACGGGCTTTCTCTGATTTGGCTCTTTCAGGTGAACTTTTTCTCTAAAGAAAACTGTAATTTTAATTCTTTAAGTTTAAAATCTGTGGTGTAGTCTCTGGTTTTTTTACTGTCAAACTCTCAGTAGATCAGTGCCTAAGAGTTCAATGAAGTTAGTTTTGGCTTGTGCATATATCAGTAATATTCTGAATTGAATGACCATAGTAGACCAGTTGTTAACTGTTGGTTAACCAAAGGAAAGTTGTTCTACTTTGCATTTTATTGTTCCTCATTTTTTCTGAGGAATGATTAGTTATTTAAATAAGTAGAAATCTTTAAATTTGGAGGGCTTGTATTTCAAAAATCATTCTTGATGGCTTGTGATTGATAGAATCTTGTAAATTTGTGAAGTCAGGAAAATAGGCTCACGCTTCCAGTTTTTTTGAAAGTATTGCAAATACTTGCTGAAGCTAGTTTCTGTTATTAGCTCTAATTCTTTATTAAGATGCTTGAAATCTCATTTGCTAACTCTTGATGCAAATATCAAACTTAACCCTGTTTGAGGGCTCTAATATGTTTGTTGTGTTTGCTGAAATCACTTCCTGCCAACAGCTGAATGACGTACCTGTTTTCTGGCTTAACCTGCGGCATCCACTTGTCTGCCACAGCTTCTGTTACACTTGGTTAAAGGAAGTAACTCTTCTTAATGTTGCTTAACTTTCCTAAGAAATAGTTCTAATTGTAGTTATTTTGAAAGGCTTCAGCTCCCCTAGAACTCTGTTGTCATTGCCCTAGGTACTAAAACTAGAGTTGTCACCATTGTTTGTCAAGATAATGAAAGTATTACTGGAACAACTTAAAACTACTCTAATAGAGGTATATGTAGTTAGAGGTATATATAGTTTTGTCAGCTGCTAGTATTTGGCCTGCCCCACTGTTTTGGAAGAAATTAAATGTTTTAGAGATGTATTTATGTAATATTTAATCCAAAAATCAATACCAGTAGAGTTTAGTACTGTTTGAGTAAAAAGGGTTCCAGCATATTTATTCATTAGCACGCTTACAGATGCTGGTCTGGAACAACCTATCCAACTGAAATCTGATGCAATAAAAACAAACTAAGCTTTGTGTTTAATTTATGTTGTTTATTTATACATGCATATGTATTTACCTTTTTCATAAAAACCATAGTGATCTCTTTTAAACCAAACTTTTAAATAGGTGATTATATGTAAGCAGTCATGTAAGCACTCCTGATTGTACAGGAATTGCATCAAAATGATCGTCTTCCGAGCAGCATCATACATCGGTCAAAAGATGGATATTTACTTTATCTAGAGACTTGCAAGAAATACGTAGTTGTCACCCTTAGAGGATGGAGCTACTATTCTGTGAGAAAACTAAAGCGTATTTTCAGTTAACCAAAAGGCTTACTTGTACTTTCCTCTCAAATCGAGCATGGTTTATTAACAAAATCTTAATAAATGAACCAGGATAAAAGAAATTAAAAAAAAATAAATTTTGCAGCAATCAAATGAAAAAGACAGATGTAAAGGCTTTAACAAGCATATATTCAACCATGGCGATTAGCAAAACTTTATATATTTAAAATAAAGCATGACTGAATCTGTCTCCCTTCTCCTTTAATTCGCATATTGGGGAAATTTTGATGTGAAGAAGTGGTATTAAAGGAGAAAGTAAAGCCTTGCATAACAGGGATAAAAAAGGGTGTGAGTCTAAAAAGTTTGGGGAGGAAAAAGATTTTATAAGAAGTAATTAAGAACCAAGGTGATTATCTTTACTTAACATGAATCAGATCAAAAGTCTACTCACTGCAGGGGCCAGGAATGAGCAGGTGGTGTTGGAACATTTGGATGTTGAACTTCAAAAATACTTTTCTGTGTCATTCTTAATGTTAGCAGATGCGGATCAGCAGGTCTCATATGGATATGCATGAACAAGCAAGAGATCCAAAACAAGGGCAAGCAAGCCATTTGATAGATTTTTGTTAGTTGTATAATGCCAAATACATTATTTCAGCATTATTTACTCAGTGCTGTTTGACAGTTGGAGTAAAATACCTATGTTCATCTGTGATGTACTTTTTTTCTTTTTCTTTTTGGTGAGACTGGCTTTCCAATTATTATGCCTTCCTTTGAAGGTAGACATTCCACAACAAAACGCTTGCATGTCAGCATTTTACCAAACTCTTCCCTAAATACAATTGAATATGACTACATTCTCAGAATATCAATATAATTCTTTCCTGAGAAACTATTTTTCTAGCAGCCAAAAGCCTAATACTGACTTATTAATAGATAAAACATGTTTAACCTATTTATGAATTAGTATTCCAAGATGTGGGCTCTAGAGCTGATTTAAAAAAAAAAAATCCAATGCCCTCATAAATGTTGAGAAAAGGAGTAGCACATAAATACCCTTCTCAGTCTGGATTGAGCAAACTTGTTTGTTTTTCTACTGAAGCACCAATATGTTTTTTATATTCATACTGAATAGTGAGAAGTAGGTGAGGACAACATTTCAGAGGTGTGAAAGCATTGAGTCCCACTATTAGGAGATCTCACTGATAGATAAACACTGACATTGAGCCTGAAATTATATAGAAAGATATAAAAAACTAAACAGACTGATTTGTCATGAAGTTATCAAGCTGTAATATATTACTGGCCTGAATATTACTGACACATTGCAGAGAGGATTACTGTCATTCATTTTTGTATAAGATAATGGGAAACAATGATGAGGGAAAATCTAGGAGGAATTTTGGTAGTTAATCAGATCTAAGAAGGGAGAGGAAGTTAAACAAAATCATTTCACATAGACTATGAAATTGGAAAGTGTTTCTAATTTTTCCATACTTCCCCAAGGCCTCAGGTGATTGTGACCCTAACAAATAACCAAAATAACCCTGAGCATATTTAATGTATTATCATAAGATTGATTTGCAGAAGGAAATTACAAGTACTTCAGGACAGTCTAAATAAATGACACACGATGTCAGAAGACGTTAAACTGTCTGACTTTTAAAATCAGTCACATTTCTGTATTGGGAAAAACAGTAGGTCGGTATCACACTAGCATGTGCATCCTACAGAAGAAGGGCAAAGCAGCAGTCTTACTACTAATGAGGTTCATAGCATAAGGAGATACTCTCATTTTCAGTGCAGTGAAATTTTATGAAGACTTGGCTTCATCTGTAAATCTGGTCTTATTTTCATGCATTCTAACTGCATTTTAACCAGCTTTTTTCCTTTCCTTTTTTTCTCTCTTTGCATGCTTTCTTTCTTTTGTTTGAACATTAGGAGCAAAAGCGTATAGATGGCACCACCCGTGAGGTGAAAAAGGTTAGAAAAGCCAGGAACAGACGCCAGGAGTGGAATATGATGGCGTATGACAAAGAGCTTAGACCTGACAACAGGTTGTCTCAAAGTGTGTACCATGGAGCATCTTCCGAGGGATCACTGTCCCCAGATACTAGGTCTGTTTACAGCAAAGCTGTTTGTTATACCACCATTGTATGTTCAGAAATACTGAGTAGAATTAGATGTTTTTACAGGTTGGGAATAATTAGAATAGACAAAACATACAATGCATGTTTTAAAGTTGTTCTCAAATTATTTTAAAGCATAAATAACATAACAAATTCTGTAACAATTTTTTTCTTCCTCAGCTTCAGATGAGCATTTTGTTGTCATAATGTTATGCACTGTAGTGAAATAAGTGTTTGCTGCATGCTTCATGTTTGATCTTGAGTAGTTGTAGTTACAAAAGCATTTCAGTCTGTCTCTACTAGATAATGGCAGTGCCTCTTCCTTCGTGTCTAGTTTGTCGTATATTATGCTGCTGATAGCTTAATAAATATTTTTCTGTGATCTACTCAGTTGAGCATACTTTTGCTTCTAACAGAATGCTTTAATGGGTGAATAGTTCAGCTTTATTGATGTTATATTTGTCTAAAAAGCAAGCTACAAAACCAGATGCAACATTATTGCTTGAAATAGCAGAAATCTCTGCTTGGAGACACACAGCAGAATTCATCTTCGTTGACTGAGATTCCCTTTGAGCTCAGTGGGAGTTACCTTCTCCTGGTGTGCACAGAAGTCTGAGTTTTTTCACTAAGCTGGTCTCACTAGAGGACTTTCCCACTTATTTTCTCTCCTCTGTCTGTTGTAGTTAATTGCTAGCAGTAATGTTAGGAATAAATAGAATCTACTGGAAAAAGTGCGTGACAATTGAGTGTTTAAATTGTTGCATGGCTAGGTTGAGGAAGCAGCCACCACTGCAAAAGTGTGGACTGATAACTTTGGTCCGCTGTCCAGTGGAGATTAACTTAAAAAAAAAAAAGAAAATCTGCTCAGAACTTGGTATATGTAATGTTTTGGTCTTTGTGAAGAGTAATCATCTTGTAATTGAAACAAAAAATTTAAAGAAAATTGCTACTGCTGTTTCAATAATATATTCAGACCCCCTCTCTCTGTCTGAAATCCTTTAATCACCAATATTTTTTTTTTTTTTTTACAGTTTCTAATGCAAAACATTGTCTCCTGTTTGTCAGTCTGTAATGTTTCATTAAGACTATGCTTTCCATAGGTTGATCTGGTAAAATGACATTGATGTGCAGCTATCAAGTGCAAGATGTGCATTTTTTTCATCATGAGTTCTGTGTTTCACACATTTTGAGTCTTTTTCCAGCCATAACACCTTGCTTCCAGGATTCCCAAGTTTAAATAATTGTATTGCAGTGATTTGTTTTTATCTCCCAGCAATGTCAACATGTATTTGACTGTTTGCAGATATCCATAATATTTGCAGTCTGTGTGATTTTTTTAAGCAGAAACTGTAGGATGCATCATTATGTTGGATATAGATGTTGTGGTATGACAGATATCTTGTACTTACATAAGCCTTTCAAATTTTATGATGTATGGAGAACTTTAAATTTCAGTGAATCAAATATCAGTGACTGAATCCTGAACTCTGTTTTACATGCATGAAGGGTTAATTTTGTGAGTGGTAGTGAGGTGGAGAGAAGGTTTTCTATTTTTTTTATCTTGAGGTAGTCTTAGCTGTAGGAACTAAGCTATAAAAAATCCCATACATATAGAAATAAGTACTGGTTTCAGAGACATTTTTATACTGACAGCTACTGCACGAGCAGTGTTTTATAAATAAGGTCCCAAAGAAGTGTATTTGGCTATATTGTGATTCTTTTTTAGTGCTAAAGTAAAAAAAAAAGCTCATGTTTCTTCTCGTTTGCTAATTGTAAGACACATTAAACGTTGACATCCAAGTGTCCAGACTGTGGCAATTTACAATGTATTTGTTATACTTATTGTACTTTAGAGAGAGAAACACAAGCTGAATCCAAACAGAAACCAGCAAATTAATGTGAGAAAAGTAAGAACAAGAAAAGAAGAGTGGGAGAGAAGGAAAATGGGCATTGAGTTCATGAGTGACGCAAAGAAAATGGAACAGGCAGGAAGCATGAAAGAGGACAAAATGCCCAAAGGGTTTGTCATTTTGTTTTACTCAAAGCCCTGGCTTTTTGTTGCTTACCTTGCTTCCAGTCTTACAGATAAGTGCATCAGTTTACTGTGTTCACTAAAAGCCAGCTTGCACGATTGTTTGTTACTAAAACAACTATTTGCAGTAATGGGATGAAGAGATCCTTTTGCTCCCTCTCTTGGGCTGATTTGACAGAGCATCCTAGACTTTGTATCTTTATGAACTCTCTGCTCAACTAATATTTACGTTTCCCAGTTTCTCTAAGCCTGTCCAGCAAAATTAATTGTGCAAACAAAATAAAAAGGATTTTCTAACTTTTGAAACTGGTTTTCTCTGCTTTGGTAAAATGTATTCTTCTGCATAATTATGAGTGCTTGCAATATTGCTTTCCTTTTTCTGCTGCCATTGTTAACTTAAGGCAGGCCTGATAAGTTTTATCATTTCAAACAATGGACTGTCAAAATCATTGACAAAAACAATATGCCTCCTTATGGCTACTAAAGAACTCTAAAATCTGGAGAAAGCTCTAAATTTTTTTTGCCTTTCTAAAAGTCTGCATTATAGGAGGACATTCTACATGCAGCTAGTATGCTGAAATATTGAAAACATTCAGTTTTAGTCCTTTTATGCTGACTTGTCAGACTAATTTATTTTCAAGTCGTGTTAAGCTGAACCGTGATTTTTTTGTTGCATTTGTTCTTGTGCTTTCTGTGGACTTACAAGGGAATGGTGCTTGATAATCGGGGAGTCCTGTTGCAAGAAAAATAATTCTGATTGCATTCTTTTTAGCTTTTCTTGTGAGGTATTTAGATAATACCCTGTTACGCTCACATAATCTGTTCTTCTGCATCCATTTACTTTAATTTTAGGTCCCATGCATCTGATGTTACAGATTATTCTTATCCTGCTACTCCGAATCATTCCCTCCATCAGCAGATAGCAATGCCTTCATATGGAACAGGAGATGGTCCACAGTACATGGCAGCATCCCAAAGCCATGAGCATGAATACAGACCACCTTCCACCACTGTACGACATGCTACTTTAAACAGACCTCAGCAACCACCTCCACCTCCACCCCAGCCTTCAGATGGCCAACATAGCTCAGTACCTGTGGTACCAGCAGAATATGGGTAAAACTCCTGATTTATTCCAGTGGATTCTTGACAAAACTAGAGGGATGCATGTTTTTCATAACCATCATAACATGTAATGCATACACACAAAAAGACCCCAAATACATTAGTTATCTCCCTGGGGAGGATAGAGAAAAATGGGTATAATTTCTGTGTATGAACTGAATTTAAGTGAAGAAATAGTGAAAGCAGAAATAATGAACTGTGTGTTGAATGTGGTGAAATCAATATGCTTGTAAAATATTAAGGGTTCCTAATATAATATGAAAAAGGGGATAATTTTCCTTTGAAGTGGAAAATAGTTACAGTGTAATTTGAATAATATTTTAAACTTCAGGAAATGTGCAGAAAAAGTATTGGTGAATGTGATCAACGTGGCAGTCTGTGTTGCATCCCTGAAATGACTTTTTAAAGGAGCTTATGACAGAATTGGAAGGGATCTCCTTAGACACAGAATCAAGTTCCCTGCTGCCAGACACCTCCATAATTCAAGATACGAATTTATCAAACTCCTATGTAGATATTTTGCCTGAATGCATTCTGAAGGAAGGCTTGCTCCAGAATACTGGCTCTCCAATAGCAAGAAAACATCTGTTTTCTAACCAGTCTGTGCCTGTTTGTTCTCTTGCTTAAATAGCTTAAACTTTCAAGTTGTAACCCCAGGAAAGTTGTAATCATTCTTGCCTGTGTTGTTTTAAACTAAGCAAGCCAAGGTTTTTCAGCCTCGCTTGATGCCTCCTGGGATAGCATTTGCCCAATTCATGACTGTATCATGCTGTAGATGACTCAGTTATGCTATGATTGACTGCTTCAACTTGCATTTTCTCTGTTATTTCCAGTTTATAACAGAAATACTTGTGCTTAGTCCCCAGGTACATGACCATTGTCAGCGTATCACAGTTGTGATACATTGACATGTATCACTGAATGTCATCAGTAACTTTCCTTCAACTCCTGTCTCCTATATCTAGTTCTTTACCTACTTCATAACTCTTATATTAATTCCCATTTTTTCCGCTTAAGAATTCTTTTAATGACATTTTAACAAAGAAATTAGCTCTTCCCTGTTCCTCCTCTTTAAAGTATCAATCAGATGTATCAATTTAATTAAATAATATTTAAATTGATAAACTTGACTAAAGAAGCACATGAGATGCATGATATACCTTTGGGTAAATCTTTCCATTCATACTTTCCGTTGTCCTCCATGCCTATGTCTTTTCTTATCTCTCAATATTTGTTCTAACACTTGGTCTTCTATGAAGTGATACGCATAGTCTACAGTTTTCTTGGTCCCTTCTTCATCATAGGCATTGCACTTAATATTCTCACAGAGGAGTTGTTTAGTAACAAATACAGCTTTATACTTAACTAGGCAGGAGTATTAAGATAAAAATCTCTCTTTGTGGAGTGCTGAAAGGACACTGCCTCTAACTTCGTCATCTGCCTTAAATCTCAATGTATTATCAGTATTTGACAATTCATATGTTTATAATCACTTGCATATTTAACGCACCAGTTTAAATTCCTTTTGATTTTTGTTTTAGCTGAGGTTGGATGAGAGCAGTTTTAAGGGGTGATGATTCTCTAAATCCTGACTTTCAATGCATTAAATGTTTTTGTTCTGTTTTATATAGGATGCTTCCAGCTCAGATGGTGGATTATTACAATCCTACAGGTCCTCCCCCTCCTCCTCCTCCCCCTATGATTCCTTCAGCACAAACTGCATTTGTTAGTCCCCTTCAGCTTCCTGTACCACCTTCCCATTCTGGACTGGTGACTGGCTCTACATATGCAGCTACTCATCCTCCTCCTTCTAGTGGGCTTGTTGTCACTGCTCCTCCTCCTCCCGGCCCACCTCCTCCCCCTCCAGGCCCTCCTGCTACAGGGTCATCCCTCTCTTCCTCCCCAATGCATGCTCCTCCAGCTACAGAGGCAAAACGTCATGAACCTGCGCAGCCGCCAATAAGTGATGCACGGAGCGATCTTCTTGCTGCCATTCGAATGGGTAAGTGGACACTGAGTGTTAGATATTTCTTTTTTTCAATGAAAGCACTGTGTTTTCCAGTGATCTGAGTTCATGCTTCTGTTCCCAGCTGGGCAGAATGTCATTGAGAGACTAGTTAACCATAGGTACCACGCACCTGTTCTAACATTTGTCAACCCTGACTTTGGGTCTTATTCTAATGCCTAAAGATGTACAGCTTTGTCAGACATGTTCTAGTGGTTGTGTGGACATAATCAAATGAAAACAGTACTTATGTTCATTACATAAAGTAGCCAGTAGATATACATGGATTTTTGCTTCTGTTCAAAAGAACTAAGTTATCCAACACCAGGCTTCAGCCCACTGATTTTTAACCAGTGACTAATGGCTGTTCCTGACTTTGCTTACAATATGGAGCTGTAGGTGTAATGCTATTTCCAAATACAATTACGAAAACTTTCATCTTCAGATCAAAAGGACCCCTACAGTCTTGAATGTTTAGTTTTAACATATTGTTGGCAGTTTTAGAAGTCTAGAAGTACTCAGTCTCTGAGAATGGATTCCAATCTGCCTTTTTTGCCTTTCTCTCTTCCTTGCTCAGGGAGGCTATCTAACTCAGTGGGGTTTTTTGTTTTCCTTCTTCCTGAATATGTTGTTGTGTCGTGGTTTAACCCCAGCCAGCAACTCACCCTTGCCCTTCCCAGTGGGATGGGGAGGAGGATTGGGGAAAAAAAAGTAAGACTCGTGGGTTGAGATAAGAGCAGTTTAATAACTAAACTAAAATAAAATGTAATACTAACTAATAATAATAATATAATAGTAATAATAATTGTAATGAAAAGGAATATAACAAAAAAAAGAGAAATAAACCCAAGAAAAGACAAGGGATGCACAATACAATTGCTCACCACCCGCTGACCGATGCCTGAGCAGCAATCTGCCCCTCCCAGCCAACTCCCCCCTGTTTATATACTGAGTATGACGTTCTGTGGTGTGGAATACCCCTTTGGCTAGTTTGGGTCAGCTGTCCTGACCATGCTCCCTCCCAGCTTCTTGCACACCTGCTTGCTGGCAGAGCATGGGAAACTGAAAAGTCCTTAACTTAGGGTAAGTGCTACTGAGCAACAACTAGAACATCAGAGTGTTATCAACATCATTCTCACACTAAATCCAAAACACAGCACTGTACCAGCTACTAAGAAGAAAATTAACTCTATCCCAGCCAAACTCAGGATGTGTTAGAATACAAAAAACTCGCCAATAACAATATGAATTTTAAAATCTCTTGTGCAGAAAACTTTGTCTGAGAGTAATTGTCTCTACAGGAATTCAGCTGAAAAAGGTGCAGGAGCAACGTGAGCAAGAAGCAAAGCGAGAGCCTGTTGGAAATGATGTGGCAACCATCCTTTCAAGACGCATTGCCGTGGAATACAGTGATTCTGATGATGATTCAGAGTTTGATGAGAACGATTGGTCAGATTGAACCTGGTCCAAGCCCAGTGGCAAGTTCATTAAATACTTGGCTGCAGTGATTGCTTTCTTAGCAAGATGTAAGGCAGGATGTTGACATGTATTAAGGCTAGTGATCGAAGTACTAAAATTGAATTGGTATTATTCAGAATGCTGTAGCTTAGCAACTCTGGTAATAATGATGTGATTATGCTTATGCAGATCAGAAACTTGTCTTACTTTCAGTATTTACAGCATAATACTTAAGTGCCACTAAATGTAGCAAATCATGTGCTGCGTGCAAAATACGCTGCAGTTGTTGCACTGTTACAGAACCAGCATTTTATTTTACTTTCCTGATCTTGAAGGGATAAAATACATTTTTTTGACTTTACATCTTAATCTTTTAATTATGTAAGCAACTTAGGTACTTGTGAATTGGTCTGGTTGTTAGTCTTTGAGGGCAGTTAACTATATGACTGGGTGAAGTGCTGTGTTCCATAAATATGACTTTTAGCTTTTTTATTAGCTACTAATTATGCCCACCTTAGTCTATTTTTAATCACTTCTTGGCTTAGGTTTTTTTGCATACAGAATTGATTTGATATAATCTTTTTATCTTAAAAATGTAGCAGATGATGAAATGTATGCTTTGAAGTATGAATCCACATGATCCAAAATTAACATTTTGTGAGCAGACTGGATAAGTTTGTAACAGCACCAGCTCTAGGTTGCTGGCTGCTTGTTGGGTAGAGTGCTGGGGGGTCTCAGGTAGGTAGCGGATGCAAGTCAACGTTACGAATGAAAGTTAAAATACGTGTAGAGCTTTTCAGTTTTACGATACAGATCAACTAGATGCAAAGACTTCAGGATAGACCTGATTGAAGCCATAGGATTATTGCAGTATAGAAGTGTTACTCTTATTACTAAAGATTGGAACAGTCCAGATCTAGCAATCAGATACATTTCACAAGTATTAAACTTGGTCTTTATGCCTGTAGGTATAAATGTTTGTAAATAAGTTTTGTTGTTGTTTATTTGTACATGTGTAGTCATGACAGATCGTTTTCCGTTTCCTGTAGCACGTTTACTCAAAACTACTATTACTTTGAATGTATTTCTTTCCACATACACCCATTGATAAAACATTGGCAATTAAAGCAGTTTTAATGGCTATTTAGGTACTATGCCATATATATACACTTATTTGCTCCTTCCCTAGGAACAATTGCTGCCATGCAGTCTGCTTTGGCTGTCTCTGTTTTCTTTAAAAATAATTCCTTTTTTTTCACGGTACAGTATTAAAATGTTTTTTTTGTTTTTGTTTTTTCTTTCTTCTGGACCAAGAGTCAGGCTGCTGCTTTGCCTAATGAGGCTTTTAAAAATGTATTCATAGCAGAGGAAGAGTTCTTTCCTTACCAGATTACAGTTTTAATCTTTGTAACTGAAGTCTGTGTAATTCCAGGTCTAACATTTGGTAAACCTCCTTTGTTCTGTGAGGCCCTGTCTGTTCTTAAAAAAAAAAAAAAGGATGTAAAATAAAAAGAGAAATGGAAGATAATAATCTAACCTGTGTTTACACAATTAAGAGTTTTAGTCCTGAGAATGTAACGGTCTAACACGATGTTTGCATGCAAACTGCTGGCTACTGCATTGCTGTTTAATCTGCGTATGATTTTTTCAGTCTGTGGTGGCTGTCTTTATGGTGGGGTGGTAACATGCTGCCTCAATGTTGGTGTTAAAATTTATGACATAAAGTACGACCAATCTCTGCATAGTGGTGAGCAACTACAGCTCTTGGTAATTGGTGGCAGCTGAAAGTACTCGTCTCGGTTTCAGTTGGAGGTGGTTTTGTCTTTGCCTTAAAATGCAGAGCTGAAGTCTGCTTTATTTTGTGTCCTGGAGTCTGAGGTCTGTGTGTCCACCACAGAGGACAGAATTTAGGCCATAGCCTGATGGTGGTTTTTATCACTGTATGAGAGATGGTTTGTTCTGATCATCATGGTGTGCTTGCACAGTGGCTTGCAAAATGATTCTTTGGACGTGTAGGCTAAAAGTGCAACTGGGACTGCAGGGTTACATCGCTGTATAGGTGGGGAGAGTAGTCTCAGTATGCTTTTAATACATGCTGAAATGAAATATCTCAGCAGAAAATTCTTTCCAATCTACTGAAATTTGATATGACAGAAGATATATTTTATGAGCACAGAAGTTGGGTGTGTCTGAAATTTTGTAATTTGTGTTAATTTTAAATAATAAGCATTAAACAAGCAATCAGTTGTGACCAGTTAAGATAGCGTAGATTTTTCAGTCATAGCAGCCAGCCTGTTTTTCTGAACCTGCAATGTTGTCATTTTCCTTTCGGTATTTTATTAATAAAATGTGAATTGAATTTAGTAATGTAAACTAACATTATTCTAGGCTGTTTTTATCAGTTTTATCATACTTTGGGTTGTGAATAAGTAAGAAATATGAATAAAATCTCACTTTTGAGCCTGTCTTTCTTTCCTTAGATTAGTAAGATTTTGCTATTAATCTTCATCCCTTATTGATAAATAACGGAAATGAAAATGTAAGGCTTCCAAATGCTATCTGTGATCCCAGGAACCATGATTTTACTGGGATGGAGGCTGGAGTCTACAAAACCAGACTCTTTAAGGTACTGCTGCTCCTCCTAACATGCATACTTCTTTGTTCTTTTGCAACCTTGATTCAAGCTCCAAGTTGAAGTTCTTGGCTGGTGTAAACAGGTATTAATTTCCCTACAGGTAGCTTTAATTTTTTTTCAGTGAAATGCATTAAACAGCAGCTTTGCTTCCAGAAAGAACAGGGCAGAATGTATGAGTTGTATTAGCAAGTCCCCTTCCCCACTTTTTTGAGTAAGAAAGAGTCTTTGTAGGTTAATGACACCAAGCACAATATTTTAAGATGCCAACCCATGTCTGCCTACTAGAAAAATATTTTTAATTTAATCTTTTAATTGTAATCAGGTTAAAACCTGGTACGGTAACAGGAGAGGCTTTTCATCATACTGGGAAGAACTTGCATAAAACAATTGTGTGATGTAGTAGCCTAGTTGTAAATTAAACAGATTTGTTTATGCATCTTAGACGTGGTTGTTTCCTGGGAAAATAAATTAATCTTTACTCTGTTCAACTGAAAATTCCAGTCCCTCTGGCGCTCGGTTCTTATTTCACTGAAAATTTGCCTCTTTGATTTGAACTTAATTCAGGTAATTTAGAGCAAAGGCACCAATTCTACATAGAAACTGAATATACAAGCTTGCAATTTTGGTTCAAAGGCTGTCTTAGTAAAGCATGTATAACTGCTCGTTTATCAGTTGGGGTTGGAGTTAGGACTGACGAGCACTCAGCATACTGCCTCTACAGCTTTCATGGTTGTCTTTTGAATGTTAAAAAATATTTCCATGTGACTAAACTGACATCAGTTGGATTTTTGGGTATTTCAGATTTCTCTGTACTAAGATGAACTGCATGAAGAAGAAAAAAAATCTTTATTGTAAGAGAGGTGCATGCGGTTCAGAACAAGCTCAAAATTGAGCTCGTTTGTGGTATGCAGATGGAGTTGGGAGGAGGGGAAATGACTCCTTGGGAAATTGGTTCTTGTGATGTATTTTGCAGGTATGTTATCTCTCATGTGCCAGGCATTGTTTTAATAATGAAGAGGTGTTCCCTTCCACTTGAAACAACACACCTAAGGATATGGCAAATGTGTAATTTCTAAAAATGTTTAAAATCTCACTGTAAACTGAACTGAGTATAAACCTGATGATAACGAAAATTTCATTAGAATCTTGTGGCTGGAAGCTGAAGTTGCACAAATTCAGTCTTGAGCTGAGGTACTATTTCCTAGCAGTGGAGTAAAATAGATATTAGAACAGCTTATCCAAAGATGGCTTTGACAGTGATTTTTTTTTTTTTTTTTTTTTTTAAGGTGACGTTACACTTTTTTCGTCCTGAAAAACCAAATAAACAGCAATCCAACCTGCTGCTGCAGTCTGCTTTGCGGAAAGGTTCTTGCCCTGTGGGGGCAGCCAGCCTGAATTGTTAATTCTGAGTCTTGAGTTTGAGGCGTTCCTGATATGAGTACATACATACAGACACACACACAAGTCCAAGGATTTTCAGCATCTTGAGGCAGCTCTGTATTCAGGTACTTAAGCATTGTCAGTGTGCTCAGTGATATACGGGGAATGAAAGTAAATTATGATCCCTGCTAGAATCCCTCAGGCCCCGGTGTCTGCCACAGAATAGTCAGGAGTGACTTGAGCTTGTCACTGAACACCCTTCCCAATTCCCTTGGACTTTAAAGGAAGTGGAACTCTGGAAGGACTGTGGGTTTCCACTTGACCATCATGCACGAAAGAGGCGAAGAAAAAGAATGAGAACGCTGAAAAAAATGTCCTTTAAAACAGGGAGAAGGAATTTCATATTTTGCTTTCTCTACTAATAGGTAGAGACAAAGAGTGGTTTTTCGTGTGCTATCAAGTATCTGTAGGTTTGTCTGGAGAAATGTGTTCTCATCTGTGGGTGACACAGGTGTGTGCTCCTGCGTGTGGAAAGCAGTCTCATACGTTTGTGCTGGACTGGGCTTTTTTTTAGCTACATAAGAAAACAAGTAGCCCCTAAGAGATTCTTAGCTAAATATAGTAGTCTCTTTGGAGATTAGTTCTTACTGCTGCAGATAAATAGAGAAGTTCTTATCTGATTAGCCAGAGCAGGGAGGAGTACTGCACTTTTCTCTTGGTGAGGGGTCACATGCAGAGTGCTTTGGAGATTAGAGCTGAGGGCAACTGTTCCCGAGATGTCTCAACAGCTTGTCTTAGATGCGTTCCCTTTCCGAGTCACTCAGCATTTTCAATTGCTCACATGCTGTAATACCACATGAAAACTCTCTGCCCCGTTCAGCAATCACTGACATTGCCAATGCAGTGTAGGGTAAAGGAAGGAAGGTTAACGGATAGTCCCTTATCAGTTGCCTTTCTCAGACTTGCTGAATGGCCTGCGCCCATTGCTTGTCACCCTTCACAAACTGGATGCAGTCACCAGCCGTTGTAGAAATGCCTTTGCTCTCCTGAAGTCAACAGCCCAGTGCTGATTGTCACCTGCAGCCTGTCCCTCTGCATCCTTCTCTCTTGAGTCTCTTCCTTCTGGTTTTTAATGGTTTGCATGTTACCAGCCAAGGACCTTCCCATTCCCGGCTTCAGCAGGACCTACAGTTTGGTTGGTTGGACGTGGTTTCTTTCCCTTGAATAGATTCTTGTTCTGTGACTGTGCTGGTAGCAGTGGATGTTACAAGGGGTGCAGCTTCCGAGTACAGGGCCTTTCTCTCCCACCGAGGAGGATGATGGTAGTAGCAGGATCGTTTATCATAGGCTTAGCTTGGTGACGAAATGTGAATCTTTCTGAAGTTACTGCTCATTCCAACCGTGTGAGGCCTCACCTTAACTTCGCTTGGGACACTCTTTCAGATTTGTTTGTATTTATTTTCTCTGGTCTGTGTTTTTGGTGTTTTCAGCTACACCTGGATTGGTTTGTTTTTCTGTTCTGTTTGGGTTTTCTTCCAAATTTAGCATACTTCCTAAAACACTTGTTTTCTTAGGGTGCCTTCATGCAGCTGGCTAAACTGCTTCTGATTGCCATTATATTGTAAATATTATTTCTGTATTTGAGGAAGAAGGATTTGTGTGTGTGTGTGTGTTTCATATTCTCAGAATGACAACCAAAATAACACTTTCTAGACTGTCTGTAAAAGTTTCCCCAGAAATTTATTTCTGTGTGATTTCTGTTTATGGCACGTTTTGCTCTAACAAAGATTTAGAAGTTTTGCTTACAGCAGTTAGTGAGCTTTTTGGATTGCTGTGAAGAACTCTTGTATGGGTTCATCAAAATATTTAATCTGACTGTGACAGGAGAACATTAAGGTATGTAATGTGTGCAGCGCTATGTGGAATGTGTATATTGTAATACTGACATACACGTGGATCTTGATTATTTATATGTCAATGGTTTCTAGGGGCATTTGGAGTTTACTTTAAAATATATGAATCCTGCTGGCTGGTTGCTTCTCCCAGTAACCACTCACTGATTTGCCATAACTGTTGAAAACCACCATTGTGACATTTCACAAATCTTTTAAGAAAGATAAGCAAGATAGCTGCCTTGTATCCAACTGACTTCCATCAGACACATTCTTACATGAAAAAAACTGATTATCTCATTTTTGTTCATCCTCTGTATTCTCTTCAAAACCCTCACTGACTGTCAAGTCACCCTTTACTTTTTAAATTAAGAGCCATCTTCATTCTTTAAGTTGACATGGTCTATCTAGGAAACTGAATTTTGGCCTACCACATGCTTTAAGTAAAGGACACTCCATCCCTTTCTTGTGGTGCCCCTCCTGACCTATATTCCTTGCTATGTTTCTAGAATTTATATGAATTATTTATATGGCATGATAGACTTACTTCATGCTTTGCCAAAAGAGATAATAAATCCTCACTTTAGGGATTTTCAAACCTAGTTAAAATATACCAAATTGTGAGGCAGCTGCTAACAACTAGAATTATTTGAGATAAGAGACATGGGAGTTGTCTAGCTGTAACATTGCTTCTTACTTACTGTGTTACCAGAGAAAAAGCATTTAAGTACAGGATGCCTCACTTAAATGGGGAGAATAACATCACAGATCTGTGGCATTCTTCTCTCTCTTAAATGGGAGGTAGGACAATAGAGATTTTTAGGACAGAGATGGAGAAGAAGAGAAAGGCCAGGATTTTTCATGGGGTAAACGATAGGAGAAGCTGTTTCAGTGAATAATTGATGATACTTCTCTTTGTATTTGTTTTATTTTATCTCCATACAGAAACACCCTCTGAATGGTGAGGCTAAGTTTTAACCTTCTCCCTGAAGATCACCTTCCCTATTTTATTCTCTTCACCTTATCAGCTGCAGTATGTAATGACCTTTCTCTTTGATTCAGCCATCTGCCTGCTTCAGCTTTTATTTCCTTCACTGATCAGATGAGACATGAGAGTACAAAAGGCACTGGCAGTGCTGCTGGCCTCGATACCTGATTAGGATAAATAGACTTAAGTTGACATTTAAATAGTAAATAGGTCTTTTTTAAAATTCATGAGTACAAGAATTATTAAAGGAGTCTAGTGAACTGGGAATGTTTTCTGCTCAGAAAGCTAAACACGAATATTCAGGGTGGTAGGATATTTAAGGAATATGTGGGTAAAGCATACTTCTGAAGTGCAGCTCTATTTTAAGGCTTGCAGGTGTGAGCTTTGCACAATGGCTGTAATTACCAGCCCGCTGCAGGTATTGCTTCTCTCTGGGTTTTGGGCAGCAACCATTTATTCTCACCCATCTGTTCGAATGCTAACAGGGATCCCAGTGCTGTAGAAAGGATGTAGAAAAATTTGTTGGCTCAGGAAGCGTATGTGGAATGAAATGGAGGGGTAGTGGGATGGAAAGAGCAAGGTTTCCCTCTGAGAACATCAGTGGTCTTGGCAGGACACAACTGAAGATATCGGAGGCACCATTAATTTGTTAGCACAGAAGTTAAAGAAAATAACATAGAACTTTAAAGTTCTAGGTCTTGAGATACATGGCATGGGGACCGTCTCACCTCATCAGACTTAATGCCTCAGTTTTTCCATTTGGTGCCCAAACTAGAGAGACGAAGGAAGGAGAGTCCCTGGTAGTGTTACTTTCCTTCCACTGGAATTGCCTTGAGATTTATGGATGACAAATCCTCTACTGGACATAGGCGACACTGCAGCCTAAACAGCCATGATGTCAACTAGTTGGTCAGACCGTGTCCATGTTACTCAGAAGTGGACCTCAAAGGGAGCGAGTCTGTAGACCAGGGAGCAGTGGGTGCTGGTCAGCACTAGCCAGGTCTCCGAAGTTCTGCTTCATGCGAACTAAATGCCTGCTGCTGCAGTGAGAGCAGGTCTCACGCTTAGCTGCGTCTGGGAGGAATCGAATTCATGCGCTGCTCCATGATGGGAATTAAAGCATGGCAAGTGGGAACGAGCAGTTTTGCTTCAAAAGTGCTTCTCATCCAAACTAAAATACTGGTATGGACAGTGCCTGAACAGTGGCTGTGATCTACGCGTGACTGCCAAACAGCTCCGTTTTCACGACTGTTCAGCCTTCCCCGCCACACTGAGTCACTCCAGTCCACTACTGTTGTCATCCTTCAACGTCAAGTATTGCTCAACTTGGAGAGGGGAACACCCGTATCTTTGTGCTGAACGTCTGGCAAAGTGTTGGCAGTTGCTGAAGCAGCATTGCTAATGAGGGAGTGTTTCTGAAAGCAGCGCGGTGTGGCACATCTCCTACGCAGCGTGTGTAGCAGCCTAAACAGGCGCCTTCTCTGGAGCTCATCCTAGCAAATGAGCCGAGTAGGATTAACTAGATAGTAAAAATCTATCGGCTGGCAATTACACCTTAGTATTTGATTAAAATACAAGGCCAGATAATGCAGGAAGCATGAAAATGTTTGAACGCATTTATTTATCAGTTAGGAATTCCCTGCCCAACTAGATGGTGTTTTACCCGAGAGGGGAGCTAGGCATTTGGCTCCTACAATGCTGCAGTGGTGGCAGGAGAGCTGCCGGAGGGCCCTGGCAGCTTTTTCCCTGCTCGAGCCTGCTTAATATCTGGGAAAACAATAAATTTGAGGTTCCTTCAATTCTTTGTGTGACCTTATTAAAACCTCAGCTTGATTGAGAAGGGACGTGCGAGGAGAGGGCTTCCTTTGGCAACGATGGACCCGTACTAGGCTTCTGTCTTCATCTCGTACCTGAAGCCTTAAAATCCTGTGACAGGAAAATGAGGTGCTGCTGCAAGATTCCTGTCCCCGGCAAACACAGCAGGTAAGGGGGACTGTCTTTCTGTAGAAAGATACTGACCTCCAGTGGACAAATGGGGCAATCATAACCGTTTATTCTAATTAAAATTTAGCTGTATGAGAACCCAGACAGGAGATGAGGAAGTTCAAGATACGGGGATGCATGCACTTCACTATTCCCCAAACTCTCAATGCTTTTATTTTTCTATACAACCACAGAGCAAATATTCCTTATGTACCTTGGTGAAATTTCAGTGTCTTTAAAATTGGTGATCGTCTTAATAAAACAATGTCTCTTCAACTTTATCCCTGAGGAATGCATTTTCTGTGGAGGCACTGCCCAGCAGAGACAAGCATTCTGAAATGAGAGACCCAGCTATTAAGACGTGATGTAATGTCTGATTTGATAGCTCCAGGAGGACAAAGACCCTGGGAACTGTCCTCTGGAGATCTTTCAACTGTTTGTTCCTCTCTCAGTAGCTGCGTGGTACTGCGGTAAAAGCGGGCGTACAGCAAAATGTCAGTGCACGTGCAGCTGTGCTGACTTCTGGAGGCTCAGATTCCCCCAGTCCTTGATGAAGTTGGAACAAGGCAGAGACGCTCTGAAATGTAAAACTGCCATGAAGCTAAAAGCACTGAAGCGATGAGGTATGGCAGCTGAGGAACTTACTGCACCTCTGCTGAGCTCCCGCCTGTAAATGTCCTCACAAGTCCTCTGAGCCTGCCCTAGTTGTGAGGTGATGTGACTTTGCACAAATGAAGAGGAGGCCTCCAGGGAAGCTGGGAGAGGGGGATGAATTGCAGCAGCTTAATGCTGGATGTTTTAAGTTCTTCATTCACAGAATCACAGAGGGGTTGAGGTGGGAAGGGAGCTCTGGAGGTCATCTGGTCCAACCCCCCTGCTCAAGCAGGGCCACCTAGGGCTGGTTGTCCAGGACCATGTCCAGACAGCTTTTGACTGTCTCCAAGGATGGAGACTCCACAACCTCTCTGGGCAACCTGGTCACTCTCACTGTGAAAACGTGTTTCCTGACGTTCAGAGGGAACCTCCCGTGTGTCAGTTTGTGCCCATTGCCTTCAGTTGTGTGCTTGAGCCCTAGGGATGCTGAGCATCTCTGCTCACTGACTGTGTTGCTGTAAACGCAATGCTTGAGTTAAAAACGGTGTAAGTCCCTCTTTCTACAGGTGAGACTCTGTATGACTGGCAATGGAAGTGCTGTTCTGCTTCTCAGTTACGCAGGAATAAAAATCACTAAATAAAAAAAAAGTTAGTTGTACAGACTGCGTTTGCACAGCAGGTTTCCTCATCGGACTTCTGATGGCTGTAGCTGAGCCTAAGATGAAACTAGAAAACCTTGGTTGTTCCTCTGCAGCTGGCTTGGGAGATGTGCTTTGAGTTTCTCCATGCTGAGAGGTTTTCTAATGCCCATCAGCAGCCTAATGAGAAATAATCAGAGGGTCTTGTTGGGTTTGATGAGGCTATTTTTCAAGGAGGAGGAGAGAGTTTTGTGGCTGCCTTTTAGAAAAGGACTGGAGGGACAGAGTGAGGTTTTGGCAGACCTAAGTTTTTTTCCCCTTCCTTTTGTGAGCAAGCACAGGTTTGGATGGGGAGGTAATTGGGAACCCGTCTCCTGGCCAAGAAGGGAAGTCTGTTCAGCAGCAAGAGCTAATGCTGTTTCCTTAGACTCCAGTACCCCTTTGTGTGGTGGAAATGAGTCTTAGCAGAAAGCCTTTCCTCTGCTCTTTCATAGTATCACCGGGTAATTCAGGCAGGAGGGGGCTTCAGGAGGTCTCTGGTCCAACGTCCTGCTCGTAGCAGGGTCAGCTCTGAGGTCAGATCAAGCTGCTCGGGGATTGATGCGGTCCCTGGTGCCTCTGGTAAGATTCCACACACACCCCCCCCCCCCCCAGAGTGTAAGATGGGTTGACTCTGGCTGGACGCCAGGTGCCCACCAAAGCCGCTCTATCACTCCTCAGCTGGACAGGGGAGAGAAAATATAACGAAAGGCTCACGGGTCGAGATAAGGACAGGGAGAGATCATTCACCAATTACTGTCACGGGCAAAGGAGACTTGACTTGGGGAAATCAGTTTATTACCAATCAAATCAGAGTAGGAAAATGAGAAATAAAAACTAAATCTTAAAACACCTTCCCCCCACCCCTCCCTTCTTACCGGGCTTAACTTTACTCCTGATTTTCTCTACCTCCTTCCCCTGCAGCGGTGCAGAGGGACGGGGAATGGAGGTTGCAGTCAGTTCATCACACGTTGTTTCTGCCGCTCCTTCCTCCTCAGGGGGAGGACTCCTCACACTCTTCCCCTGCTCCAGCGTGGGGTCCCTCCCATGGGAGACAGTCCTCCACAAACTTCTCCAACGTGAGTCCTTCCCACGGGCTACAGTTCTTCACGAACTGCTCCAGCGTGGGTCCCATCCACAGGGTGCAGTCGTTCAGGAACAGACTGCTCCAGCGTGGGTCCCACGTGGGGTCACAAGTCCTGCCAGCAAACCTGGTCCAGCGTGGGCTCCTCCTCTCTCCATGGGTCCACAGGTCCTGCCAGGAGCCTGCTCCAGCACGGGCTTCCCATGGCATCCACCTGCTCCGGCGTGGGGTCCTCCACGGGCTGCAGGTGGATATCTGCTCCACCGTGGACCTCCATGGGCTGCAGGGGGACAGCCTGCCTCACCATGGTCTTCACCACGGGCTGCAGGGGAATCTCTGCTCTGGTGTCTGGAGCACCTCCTCCCCCTCCTTCTTCACTGACCTTGGTGTCTGCAGAGTTGTTCCTCTCACATATTCTTACTCCTCTCTTCTGGCTGCAGGTTGTTGCACAGTTTTTTTCCCTCCTTCTTAAATATGTTATCCCAGAGGCGCTACCACCGTCACTGATGGGCTCAGCCTTGGCCAGCAGCAGGTCCGTCTTGGAACTGGCTGGCATTGGCTCTGTCAGACACAGGGGAAGCTTCTAGCAGCTTCTCGCAGAAGCCACCCCTGTAGCCTCACCGCTACCAAAACCTTGCCACACAAACCCAATAGAGCGTGACAAGGATCTTCAAGATGGGGCTAAGCTTTCCCCTCCCAAAGTGCAATGACTGATGATGCAGGTCCCAGCACTGCCTCCACCATCGCTCTGAAGAGGAGAAAGCAAATGTTTCCCGGTCATTAAGGGAAGAGCACGTAGGAAACATCCTCGCTGCGGTACAGTGAGAGCTGTTGGCAACGCCGACCTTCCCTGCTATCCAGGCGTGCTGTCAGGGGAGAAGCCAGCTGGGGTGTTGTGTGGAAGACCTTAGCGCATTTATGCTGCTGCTTCTCTTTCTCTCTTCCGGAACTTCTCCAGATATTTGAAGGATTTGAATAGCTGGTAGATGGGAGACATCAGAGTCTTCCCCTGTCCTCCCCTGGTGAAAAGAAAGGGGATAATTCTTCCCCTGGGACAATGATGGTGAGTGATGCTTTTTGCAGCATTGCTGTGTATGCTACTCCTCCTCTCATAAGAAATCCATCCCAAATTTTCCT
This sequence comes from Gymnogyps californianus, assembly GCF_018139145.2. Taxonomy (NCBI): domain Eukaryota; kingdom Metazoa; phylum Chordata; class Aves; order Accipitriformes; family Cathartidae; genus Gymnogyps; species Gymnogyps californianus. The sequence goes on from NC_059471.1 coordinate 22,251,709, forward strand.
TAGGATGTTTGATGATGTGTTTGTAGATGCAGGTGTTAATGCACGAAGGCCTAACCAGATTTCATTAGGTGCGTTATTGTCTGGAACTTGCCAATAAATCAGCCTGCTGGTATGAGAGTAGATCAACGCTTGAACGACAACTAATCTATATTGTGAAATATATTATAGAATCTTTAATTTACATAGAGATGAAGCCTGCTTACAGGGAGTGGAAATCAATAGTGGCTTTTATATCATCCTCTGGGCAGAATATTAAATCTGAAACTCCATAATATCTAAACTGCATCAAGAGATTACAAGCCAATAGTACTAAGAGCATAAAAAGGATCATTTTTTCCTTTCTTAATAAACTTCATATATCTGCAGTTTCCAGATGGGGTTTTTGTTCTTTCAGAACAAGAGATGTGTTGCAGGCGTTGTCATTTTATTAGGGTTTGAGGTTATGGCCAGAAGCTTGCGGTGCCAGGTGGTGTATAAACACAGAAAGAAAAGCTGATCCCTGCAGTCTAACCTGAATTTGAGGGGTAGTTGGTGGGCAGCTACATTACTTGAACAGGAGCCTTGGCTCTTTCTTAATTCAAAGCCCACCCATGAGCAGAGAGATTTGCCATAGACCAGACTGTACTCAATTTAATGCTGTAATGATATCAAGCAGGGAGTGGATTCAGATTAAACCCAGCCATCTCCGCACCGACCATGTTGCCAGTGCGTTCCTACAGCGTACGGTGTGATTCCCAGTCCAGCTCGCTTCTGGTCTGGGTCTGCCCACAGGGTAACCACAGCATCCATCTGCACCGTGTCTTAGAAAGGCATTGCTGCCGCTTGATTTTGTTGTTCTTTCCTTTGAGCTGACAGGAGCCGTGTAACAATCTGCTTCAGCCATTCAGAGCTTCAGGCTCTGTTTTTCTACAATTTGCTTTGATCTTGAATAGATGGGAAAGGTGACAATGGAAGAAAACATTTCCATCAGAACAATGTCTCTTTCCAAAGGCTCGTCACAACATGAAATACAATTAAAATTGACTGAATGCCCACCGTTGGTACATAAAATCTTACGCTGTGCAGTTTATGGTGATTCACAGTAGCAGAGCACGGTGAACACGATGCACTGGAGTATTGATGCTCCCTGGCTGGGTCTCTGCAGCTTCTGTAAGTCCAAGTTGCGGTGCTATTTCTCCTCCCTACCCCGGTGCTTTCTCTTCTTCTCTATGATGAATACAGTCATTAGTCCAAGATTAACTTTATTCAGACTCTTTACATCATTTTTTCCTCCTCTGGTTTCAGTCAGCTTTGCACAACCGAGTTAGGTCTGTCTTAAATCTGCTGTACTTTAACTTACGAAGATGCAAGAAGAACCAGCAGGTGCGAGAGGACTGAAGTAGGGGGAGGAGGGTGACAAAACTGTGGGAGTAGGAGGAGAATAGGTGCATGATATGATGGGAGTAGGATTGGTTGCCCAAGAAGGGATGGGGAACAGCTAGGCAAGGGGGCTACAGCTGGGAATGGAGGGGCCTGGGGAGTTCGAAAGGATGGAGCTGGGATTGCTGGTACCAAAAGCAGAGAAACCTGGTACCAACAGTCAACTAAAGGACAAGCCGCAAGCGGGGCAAGCATGGTTTGGAGAAGGTAGGCAAAGGAAAAGTGTGTGAGGGAAATGGGCAGGGGTGTCCGTGCCTCCTAGGCAAATTATTGCCGTGCCTTGGAGTGGAACCCCAGAGCCCTTCTACTGCTAGGAAAGGTCTTGGGAACCAGAGGCAAAGCCCGTTTCTCCATGTCTTACTTGAATTGAAGATGGCTACGGGTTGCCGCATGTTCTCCACTAGCTTACGTTGTAAAGAACATCAAGAGTCCAGCTGGGCTTGCCCTTGGGATGGTAGTGCTGGGCGCGTGATGAAATTTTGGAAGGCTTTTCAGGCGGGCTGTTTTAATAGCTTGAAAAATTACCTTTTTCAGAGTACATCTAATGGTTTCCAAGTGAATTACTCAAAACTGTGACTTTTCTAGACTAAGGTTTTCTCAGAATTTCTTGGAGAATAGAAATCAAAGTGTTGAGCCAACTCGGTTAATAACCTTCTGTAATGCAGCCTTTGTGTGTACAGCAGATACATGTATAGACAGGCTATTTCTGCTGTAAAACTGTGTCTCTACTGCAGCATTTAAAGCCTATATCTACTTTGCATTCCTTATTTCTCATGCTGTCATGGGGAAGTCATTTGATTTCTTTCGTTGTGCCCTATCTAGGCAAGTAAAATATGGAAGAAAGCTTTAGATACTGCAAATTCCATTAAACAGATTGATGTTTTCTAGAAAAGCAAGCAGATTCCGATACTACTTTTTTTTTTAAAGATGCAGCCCATTTAATTAGTTATTTCAATGAATTATTTCTTTCAAGGCAACTTACTTCATTTTATCCACAGATAATTCTATTGAAGTGCCTAGAGTCTGCAAATTGTACAATTATCGTATCGTCCTATCTCTGTAGATCTCTAGCCAAAACAAATTCCAGGGCTGACATTTTAATTTGTATTTGCATTTCAGCTCTGCCAGATGACTGCAGTTTCTTGAAGTGAACTAGACCAAAAAAACCCTCATGTGAACGGGTGGCAAAAAATACAGCAGACAGGCTTCTCTTCATCATTCTGTTCCTAAATTACCTTCGCAACAATGAATCTCTTTTAGGATTTGATGTGTACATGCTTTGCTGTGTTTTCATTCACTTCTGGTGAAGATCCGCCGCTTGCTCCGATGAGAGGCTGCCCTGTGCTGGGCACCGGGTGCACACGCGTACACGCCTACCACAAAGGGTGTATTTGTCACATCCATAGCGATGTACTGATTCTTCCTGGCCCACTAGGAATTTTAATAATTCAGGATCAGTTTAAGAGTGGACCTGAAGAAAACTTGTGTGCATCAAAAGTTGGAAATTTCACTTGTAACGACCGAAGGTTGGAAGTTTCAGCCATGGACGCATGGCTTAAGAATAGGCATGGACGAAAGTGAAGTCAAGAGCAATCTGAAATGGTACAACATAATCTGTACTATTACAGCAAAGATCTGAAAAGCTCTCAGCATTCAGCATCCACTGAGAAGGTAGCTGTTCCTGAAAAACCTGATTTACTTCATACATTATGGAAGTGCTTGTGGTCATCTTCATCTGAGCACCTAACAGTTGCTGTATTATTAACTCACTGGTAAGGGGCGTAGCATTGCAAAGCTATCTGGTCTCTGAAAGCAGATGATTTGTTATGATATTGGTGACGCAAATAGGCAACAAAGCCAAAAAAGTGACTCGGCACTGGATCCGGTACGAGTTATTGCTCTGGGTAGCAGCGCTGGCAAAGCCTGACGACGAAGGAGCGTGGAAACTGGACCGCTGCCTCACTGCTGCGCCATTCAAAGAGGAGGTGGGGATTCAAGAACTATGTTCTCTGTCAAGTGGTATTTCAGGCACACACGTAACTACGAACAAAGGGTGTAGATGGCACAACTGCTGTAAATCTCTTATCACTCTATCTTGGAGAGGGGTTCAGGGCTTTGGTTTGTTCTCTGTGTGCCACCTAGTGATGCTTTCTGTGTCTGCACTGACCTTTGACAGCCCAGGCCTACCGCATGTTCGGCATTTTTCCTTTTTTGTTAATCTTTAACCGTCCTGCAGACTTTCCAGGTGTTCCTTCGGCTGTTGGCTCTGGCTGTGCCACAGCTGCCGCTGCCAAGCCCTTCAGCGTGACTCTTCCTGCTGCTCGCTTCAGGTAGAAGATGTTCAACAACACCCGAGAATTGCCTGTGAAATGCAAATTACTCTGCCAGGCAGGAGAGCGAAAACAAAGCAAATGAGGGTGTCTTCTAATTAAATGTAATGACAAGGAGGCCAAAAAGCATCCCCTGCTAATTCCTGAACTACTTTGCCAGGAGGCAGAGAGGAAGTAGAAACAAGGGAGAAGAGAATACCTGCCAGAATGGGGAAAAGAAAAGAAAACCAGGACAAAAAGGGAGGTGGCACCGCAGCCTGTCCTGCCCAGCCCCCCTGGGCTTTGGTAAGGGCACCTCTGCCCCACCGCTCACTGCCTCGCAGCATCTTCAGGGTCCTTCAGCCCCTGGTGCTCGGCTTCGCGAGAGAGAGGGTTACACAAACAGGATCTGCCTCTTATCGGTAGGCAAATCTTTTAGATGAGATGATAGCGCTGTTACTAGCTGCTCTGGTTTTAATCTTTTCCTAATACTTGCAGGAATATGCATGCGCCTAAGATAATATTAGTAATGTAGTTTCTGTAATTCCTTTTTATTGGTGCTATAGAGCTGAGGAAAAGCCCTACTGTCCTGGGAGCTGTGCTCATAAAGACAAATCTTCTTCCTTCAGTTTATTTCAGTTTCTTTGTCTTTCAACTGAGACTATGCTCTGGTGCATCCTAAGATCGGCTGCTTGGCAGGGTGAATTAGCTCATGCAAGATTTCATGCTGTACCAGAGGTAGGTGGCAGGTACACTGCACCCGGCTAGTGTGTATGCGGCTCTGCTGGGCATATGTAAGCTATGCTTAATTTTGTTGCATAGACACCGCTTGTGGAAACACCAATACTAAGCAGGCTCCCCCAGGAACTCCGCCTTAGCTGCTCCACCTCCTGTCGGGGAGTAGAGTGGTGATGAATGGGCTTCACCTTATGGATGGATGTAAATGTGTGTGCGCGCTACTATTTCTGGTACATCTGGATCTTCACATTTTCTCTGTTGTTAGTCTCCATTGTGGAATACGCTCCACACGGACGGGACTCTCCACACACCTTCATTTCCACAAGTATTCAGGGAGTGATGTGAGCACCGCCCCCCCCCCCCCCCCCAAGCCTCACTTTCTGTATCTTCCCAGGAACTTCCCTCCTACCCAAAGCAAAAGAGGTTTGGTGGTCAGTGAAGTAACCAGGGTCAGAGCGCCCAGGTTTCAATGGCAGGGAGGGGTATTTTTTACCGTTTTGTGTGTAGGGTTTTTCCTTTTCTACATGAAAAGTTAGGAGAGAATGTTTTTCTTTTAAGGTGAAACTTGGCACAGTTTATAACCCACATTCTCCTTAGGACAAGCCTCCCCCTCATCCCCAGGCTGAGCGATGAACCTCGCCGGCAGCCTCACCCCCCTCCAAGGGCAAGCTGCCGAGAGTGTGGTGTAGGGCAACTTCTGTTGTGTTTCAGGGTGGGCTAACGTGTCGCTCAGGAGTTAGTACTCAGGGTTTCCAGTGACCGACTGCAAATGAACAGGGGAAATGCTTTTCTCCCAGTCTGATGGAGACGGAAGCTGCCAGGTGAGCAGGTTTTGGCTGGGCAGGATGGTGGTGGGCCTGTTGTAATCAGTCCTGGCGGCTTACATGGAGATTTCTATCAGATATTTTTGAGTGTGAAAGTTTTTTAAAAATGCATGTAATATAAGTCAGGAACAATTTCTTGGTGCAGATTCAAGGCTTTCAATGAAACTTTTCAACAGGACAAAAGCCTAAAATCAGATACAAAAGCAGTTTGAACGGGACTCCTAGCAAGTGGTTTATACAACTGTCTGGGACAGTGACAAATGAGCTCTTACGTCACTTAGGCGGTTTGATCCATTGTCAAGCTAGAGCAGGGAACAGGAATTTCTATAAACCGTGGATGTGTAGTATTTTATTATTGCAGCAAAATTATATTATATTTAGAGTGATAATGCCAGAGATAATGTGGAAAATAGTATTAAGGAATATATATTAGTTAAGCAAAACACCAGCTGCCATAGAAAATTTTCATTTCATAAACATTAGTACTTGATCGGTAATGCTGGCAGTGGCAGGATTTTTTTCCTCCTTTTTTTCCCCCCTGTGACTTCAGTGTTTGTGAGTATGTCATGTTGGTAGTCCTGGAGACTAGAAGACTCACTCCATCCAGGAACTGTGCAAGCTTCTCCTTGTGCCTCAGTCCTAGGGAGGACAGGACGTCTTTAAGTTACTTATGTGCTCTCAGTTCTTTTCCAGTCTGTGAATAAAAGAGCCAAACGTCAGAGCAATTACGGGTCAGTCACCACCAACCAGACTGATACCCCCAAATTATTTCAAGTAGAAAATAAATCATGGTGAACTGATAATTGTGATGATTGAACTTTGTATTTTTTTTATCTGTATTAAGCACAGGTTATCTACGATTCTAAGGTGAGGACCTGGGTACGTTGTGCCAGGTACCCTGCAGGCACAAAGTCCTGCCTTAACTCTTTCAGATGATCTGGCCCTGAGGACTTGCAATATGCCAACAACTTGGGCGGGAGCTGGGTGACTGTGAGCCATTTGGTTTCACAAACGACACGCTTTTAATGGTATTGGGAGAGTCTTCCCACTCAGAATCCAAATGCTAATGGTGCCTCATGCCATAACTCTGATCTTTCTGCTGTTCTGGTCTATCTGTTGAGGAGACCGACACACAAGTTTTAACTTTTAAATACTATTTCTGCCTCTGATATGACATAAACCCATTGTGGGCCAATGAAGACCTTGGTCTAACTTTAATTAATTTTATTTCCAAAGCTCATGCCCCAAGGCAGATCTTTCTGTAATGTTTAAAATTTTAAAATGTTTGTGTTACCTTTTGCGTGCACCAAATGTTATGAATAATGGGGGAAATAATACTTAAAATTATGAAGAGCATCATGTAAAAAGTGAGAAAAATGGCTAAGGGTCCATCCTTTCTCTGCCCTCCCCCAAGATGTAGGCACCGAAGTTGTTTGTTACTAAGGCAGCTGATACCAAGAGGTAGAGGATGAGGATCCAGTACATAACCTGTGGAGGCTGTGCCCACAGCTCTGCTGTTACCATGGTCATTAATTCCTATCATTTAATACCAGAAATGGCCACTAGATCATCAAGCCAGACCACCAATATTTTATAGGCTCTTCTAATTTTACAGCCATTTATTCCTCTACTAAGTCCAGTAGTTTGTGCTTGGCTCAAAGCACCATACCCTTGTAGGGGTGGCGTAGAAACTCGCTGGGTATTGGCACGCCATAAAATCTGGCATGCTGTGTCAAGCTGCATCATTTAAATTTGTCTGCCTTGTCCTCATATCGACTCCGAGCTACAGGCTCCTTCAGGAAATTAGTGCTAAGGATGTCCAGACGGCAGGCGCCCACGGGTGCCGAGGAAGCTCGAGGCCGTTGTCAGTACGTGAAGATGTTCTCTAACATCTTTGTGAAGTCACGGCAATCAAGGGAGTTTCCCAGTGACTAGAAAAAAGCAATTTTTATGCCCATCATCTTCAAAAAGGGCAACAACATGGGGAGCTACAGGCTCGCTCCCTGGGAAAGTTTTGAACCAAGTCCTGTGTAAGCCGTTTCCAGGCACACAAAGGACCAGGAGGTGATCGGGAACCACCAGCACAGCTTTGGCAAGGTCACAGCGACCTCCGTGGTGGAAAAACTGGCTGTGTGGGCAAGGGAGAGCAGCGAAGCTGTTTACCTTGACTTTAGCAAGGCTTTCAACGCTCTTTCCCCATGGGATACTGGTGGCCAGACTGGGAAGCGGGAATGGATGGGTGGACTTGTAGTGTGGGTGGAAAAAGTGGAAGGACTATGAGGCTCAAAGGGTCATTGATTTGAAGTCCAGCTGGTAGCTAAGGACAAGAGCTATTCTTCAGAGGCTGACACTGCGGCCAATACTGCCTAACAAACATTGTCATCAGTAACCTGAATGACAGGACAGGATCCATGTAAGCTCACAAATGACACCAAATTGGGAGGAGGAATGAGCAAGCTGGAGGGCAGGGCTGCTGTTCACAGGGGTGTTGGTAAACTGGAGGAATGGACTGACAGAAACCTCATCAAGTTCACCAAAGATAAATGCAAATTCTTACACCTGGGATGGAATAAATCCACACATCAGTCCAGGCTGGAAAGGTCCTGGTGGGCAGCAAGTTGAATGTGAGGCTCCAGTGGCATTAGCAAGAGCTCAGCCAGCAGCAACTATTCTCCTTGACTTAGCAGGTCTGAAAATGCACCTGGAGTACTGCATTAAGTACTGCCTCCAATCCAAATTATTTTGTGATGCTGTAAGCAGTGTTTTTTGAGGTTGACGCTTGGACATAGTTTGATCTCTGCCTACTTGTTATGAACTACCGCTCTGCCAAGGTCTAAGCCTTCCAGACCACGGAATGGGTCTCTGACTCAAGATTACTAGGGCACTGTGGGACAGCTTGGATCAAACTTTGCAAGAAAAACCCCCAAACAAAACAAAAAACCCCTCTTGTTTTATACCTCAGTCTGGCTTTCATGGACTGATGGGTAAGATGGTTGGACACCCACACGTGTGTCTCATTCTCCATGAGGACCACAGGATAATTCAGGTTGGAAGGGACCTCAGGAGGTCTCTAGTCCAACCTCTGTCTCAAAGCAGGGTCAGACCAGGTTGCTCAGGGCTTTAGCCAGTGGAGTCTTGAAAACCTCGAAGAGAGACTGCACAACCTCTCTGGCCAACCTGTGCCACTGCTTGACTGTCCTGATGGGGAAACAGTTTCTCCTTATACCCAGTCTCAAACTCACTTGTTTTGCTTATGCCTGTTGTCTCTCATCCTCTCATCATGCACCACCGTGAAGACCCTGGATCCGTCGTCTTGATAACCTCCCCATAGGCACTGTTAGGTCCCCGTGAAGCCGTCTGTTCTCCAGGCTGAACGAGCCAAGCTCCCCCAGTGTCAACAGGCTGTTGTGGAACCACCTATGACTTACCTGTACCGTTGCCTTCCCACAGGGGTGTGTGTTTACAAAACAAACCCCTTAGCATCAAAATGCAGCACGAGGTGATGTTGATTTGTTGAGCAGTCTGATCGGAGTTATCTTGATGACAATTTGGGTATTATAAAGCCTTTGTAGGATAAAGCATAGGTGTCTATACATTTTACATAAATGTCAAAGCTTCCCATCAGTTCCTCTCTATTCATCTCATCTGCTAAATTTGATTTTATACGCTGGTAAGATGTTGTCTTGGGCTACTGGTACCTCCAGGACTGTGCCCTCCTCTCACCACCTGTCTGCCCTCCCTCCAGCTCAAAGCTCAGGCATCAAGATTAAAACCCTTTCCTCCAGGCTGGTCCAAGCTGGGTCCCCCTCAGCTGCCCTGCTGGCTTCCCAGCTTCTTGTCTCACAGTCACCTCAAATGTCATCTCCATACCTCACCAGCTACCCAGACCCCTGTTTCTCCTGATGGTGAACCAGATGATGGAAAGCAGAGGTTTCTGCATTGCTTCCTGAATTCTTTTACAATGTTCACCCTAGAGAGGACGAGCTCTCACATGATACACACACCAGCTCATTGCCCCATTTATTTCTGAAACACCATATCCTACCCGTGACGCTGTGCACACGAAATACAGTCCTGCTCTTCTACTTACACATGTGCTCTGGTTTTACCATCAGCAACAAACCCATAATCTCTCCTGGGCAGGATTTTGTTTCTAGCTCTGGTTCTCGTAGTCAGCTGCTGCAACCCAGGGGCAATCACAGTGCTTTACACAGCTGCTAGGTGGTTTTTAGCTGGAATTTTAAGGATTGTTTTTGACTCAGAAAGCTGCAAATGGCCTGTGACCTTTCTGCAGGAAATAGTACCTCTGCTGCAGTTGAACCAATGGATGGTCGTTGCAAAATACCTCTTGGGCTCTGTCTTCACCAGGAAAAAATGAAGCCATTCTTCATCTGCATGAGCCAGCATCTGGTAAAACCATATTGGAGATGAGGCTTTTTGTAACTTTTAATGGGTCATGTAAACCTGAGACCTTTAACTTCATCCACTACCAGAAACTCCCAGTTGCTGCATCTCCCCTTGGATTTTCACTGGTTCAGACCGGAGATGTGTCTACAGTGCACAAGGGGAGGTGGCGCACAGTGCCCAAAGCTTCACAGAAGCTGTGAAGTATCCATACCTTTCCCCTACCCCATTACTGGAAGCTTTTCAAGATACTGGCTCTTTTTTATACTGCTCTTAGCTTCTGCATCCCCAGAAGGCTGATGCCAGCCTGTTTTACACTGTAAGCCTCACAATACAGTAATTTTATGTTAAGCTTTACAACTGCTATGTGGTGCTGTGCTCTTCCAGATGATATAAGCTACTGACATGGAGACATACAGGTAATGTGATGGAACCTAGCTTTTTGCAGGAGTGGAAATTGTTCAAAACTTTTAAGTAGATGTTAAATTCACTGTAATAATTTCTTTTAGGCATTAATCCCACAAATGCACAGTGACAGAGAGCATTAGTCTTGTCATCTGCCACATTCTCACAGCAAACAGTTAGAGAAGCAAGAGGGAAGAGCAGCAGATACTTGTATTTGCTGTGTGCTTGATATGACCTCTTTCTGCTCACATTGCCATCTGCTGTGAAGCACTTCCCATGTGTTTGCCAAGGCTTCTGTATCTTTGAAAACAATACTGCTACTTTATCACAAATGGCCTGAATTATTCTACATATGGCCCTACCTTTCCATGTATACTGCTATCTTTACAGGTACCTAGCTGCTGTTCAGGATTTTTGCTGCTGATTTCCACTGTGGGGGTCAGAGCCCTGCTGACTTTTTTGTCTCAGAACAGCTTTCCAAAAGGAAGCGCTCTCTACAGTGATATAATATCATGCAAGCTATTCACAGGGGAAACTTCACCTATGGCTGCAACGCAGCTGTGTCTGATGTTAAATATGGAATCCACTGATATTTTGACACATGGGAAAGACCTGTGCTTGGGGAAGTCCTTTATCACATGATTAAGCTGTCATTTAAATGGTGTAAAAAATAACTTCTAAGCAGAGGAAAAAGCAACAGTCTTTTTGCAAATGACTGCTGAAGGTGAGATGATTGAAAGGGACGCAGAGCAGCATTTTGTTCTGTTTGAACTTGACTAAAACAAAGCGCTGCATCATTTTGGGAAGCAGCGGAAATGATGGAGATTCCGCTGCTTAGATCTCTGGAGAGAGACGTGTGCATTTAATGAGTGCTCATTAAAACAGCCTCTAATAGAACCAAGTAGAAGCAGAAAAACGCTAAAGAGAATAGGGGAAACTACTGGGCTCTGATGAATGCTTTATTTCATCTCTGAAGAAGAATACAACATTCCTTGGTAAGACAAATTAAGTGTAAATGCGAAGAAAACATTGAATTGATACGAGCTGGAAACCAAAAAGCTGCTGTGGGTCTGCTGTGTACATACACCTACCAGCAGAGCCTAGCTGCACATTCATGGGACAAGCCTGGCTTATGACACATACCCATCTAGCCTGGTGACTCTTCTTCCCTCTAGGAGATGTACCATGGATGTCAGCAGCAAACATACTTTGGACCGGTAAATGTCTATTCCTGCACCTGCTCACAACTCGGTATCACAAGGGAAGGAAAATCAGCCTCCCTGACCAGTGCCTGTTGCTGTCTGCCCCTCACACCCCAGTCTTCCCAAGCCCCAGGGATGCGGTGACCACGGCAGCAGCAACCAGCTCCTCGGGAACGCTCTCTTGGCCTCCCCTTCTGCTAGCAGAAACAGCCAATTTTAGCAAATGCTTTGCGGGCTGCAGAGGTAGGTTGCTGTCGCCATCTGAGGAGGGCTGGTGCTGCTCCTGGGAAGTGGGCAGCTTGTGAGAGCGGTCCCAGAGCTGCCATGCAGCTGCTGAAATTGAGCCAGCCTGAACTACCCTGTGATGGCAGACAGGGGTTTGCAGATCTAAGACCAGACACCTCTATTGGCAAGGCTGACTGTGTTTCTGTAAAGGCTGTGCACAAGTTGTGGCTGGACAGAAGGCAAACAAACACTGTCCAGAAAGAGCATGATGAATGAAATGGACCAAGCATTAAGGAGTCATGACGTTTTTCTGTGACTTCTTCCTAGAAGCGGGGAAAAAACCAAACCAAAACCAACCTCAGCACAGAGAACTCCAGGGACCCTAAACCAGTCTGTTTAATTAAAAAACACCACCACCACCAAAACCCAGATCTGCTTTATTAGTTCTCGCAGAAAGCTGTCTGAAGGGATTGGGAATCCAGCATTGACAATAAATCCTGCAGTCCATTTCAACAAGAAGCTAGGCTGCAGAAGGAGCCAAAGCATCAAGGGAGAGATGAGCTGCTGCTGCGTGGCCCTGCCTCAGCGTAGCATATGCTACCTTGCCAGGCCGTGAACTCAACTGTACCTGCAGAGTCCTAGCACGAAGGGAGAGCCTGCAGGCTGTGCAGGGACCAGCCCCTCCTCTCCAGCAGTCCCCCGCCTCTTGGTGAGTCGCAGTGGAGTGGAAGCTTGCCCTTGCTTCTCTCTCAAGAGCAGTGGGTCTATCTAATCTGCTTGGATGACAGGAAGGAAATATTTTTCTGTTGGGTTAAACTGGCAAATGGCAAATGCTTCCTTCTCCTGCCTGATGCCCTCGGAGGTGCACGGTTTGGCTCATCGTAATTTCCATGGATGTCCTTGCACTGCACTGCCAGTGACACCGAGAAAGGCCAGCTCTTGGAAAAAGCTAAATGGGAACTGGAGGCTGCAGCAATGGATGGCATGTAAGAGAGAAGGGGGGAACATGAAGGCTTGCTCAACACCAGCCCCCTCTTTGTCACCCTCTTGTGAAGGTGAGAGTAAGAATATCCAGGGGAGCGAGGGGAATCCTTAGGTTAGTTTGAGATTTTGGAATCCTGTTGCTCCCAATTAGACCCGCCTAATGTCTGAAACTGGAGTTGTAAGGGCTCCCTCCCACCTTAGCTTGCCACACCCTCTGCATTCCCTTTGTAAGCTGAATGATTTGGAGTGTGATGATCCTTGTTCTGGAAATCATAAAAGGATGGTTTTGAGCTTGACAGCTCAAAATGAGGATGATGGCAAACTCGATGCATCTTAAAAATGTATTTATATAGGCTCTCTGTCAAGCATGATTTAAACCCCACACATCATGATAAAAAATGAAAATGAAACCAGCTCTGCTAGGGCACTGCTGGGAAGACAGTCTCCTGGTACATTAAAATACCTTTTGTTGTCAGATAAAGAATGCCCTGTATTGAAAGGCCACCATCTTTACAATTAGCACAAAATAAGGGGATGAAACACTTTGGCAGATATGAAAGAACAAAATCCCAATAAAATCCGTAAGGAGAAGATGCTCAAGAGCTGATTTGCATACAGTAACCAAGTGTTAGTTGTAACATGCTGTACAGCACTGGGTTTGCTCAGCTCGCATCCAAGTCAGAGGAATGCAAAGAGTAACAACCCCAGGGAGCATTTCTGTTATGAGGATGACATTTTAATAAAAAAAAAACTTAAGAAAAAAAAATTAGGTTTGAGCTGCTAGCTTTAAATGCAACTCTAGAGAAAAAAAAAATTTAGATCCATATTATCTTAGATCATTTCAAACTTGAAAAGGTACATATGAATTGGAGTTTTTTTTAAAAGCCTGAGTACCTGCAAATGGAATTGTCTTTGTCATACATGCCAGATTGATGATCTTTCCTATACAGTTTTCAGTGATGAACGTAAAATATACATTAACTGCATGGGCCTCACACTTTGCATAGACATCAGAGATTCATGCTATAGGACGGTGGTGAGGTTGCAGACACTCTTTGATATCCTGCTATACGTAAGACGATTCATAAGAATTTAGTAAGACGGTAAGATACGCTGCACTGTGTCCAAACACCCACCTAATACAGCAGCTCATCTCTGACATGACCTACAGACACTTAAAGAGAAGAATGTAAGAACAGGCATGTGCACCTGGAACACACAGCGAAGCCTCCTTGAACCAAAGAATAACACTGGACTACACTCTTAATTTCCACCTGTGGGCCTCATATAAAGAAACTTCCTTTTGCTTACTATAGCATGGAAATTATTTGATGTCCTGACAGCTTTCAATTATTTCATCCTTGTAAATACACTGACCATTTATTATTGGCCACAGAAGTTTTCTGTTGCATATCCATTATTAAAAATTCTGCTGTTACCCTCTGCTTAGTTCCAGACTTAGCTGACATATCTGGTATCCAACCATAGTGCACAAAGCGCTATACATTTGGCAGGGATCACAAAGTAGTTTTTACTGGGTGGTCTAAGCACTGCCAACGGCTGAAGTTCCCAGTTAATCCAAAACACTGTTTTAGTAACAGTGCTGTTTCCTGAGCTTGTGATACTGCTGGACTGCTTTGTAAGCAGGACGTTATCTGCACTAAACAAAAACGCAGCCAGGATACCTACCACTTCTGTAACGCCATTAATACTTCCACCATTTTCATAGGAATTCCTTTACAATTCTGGATGAGTACCACTAAATTTTGGCAGGTTTTTACTATTCTATTTATTGATTTGGTCAGCCATTTTGCCCTCTTAATGATATTTCCATCTGAGACTGCTAGGAAGCTGTTAGGCTGATGCTGACGCTGTCAGGTGTGGAAGGGGCACCAACACAGCAATGCTAAGATGCTTGAACCATCCGTCCGTGCTGTTCCCGGCTCGTTCCTGGTCCTCCTGACTGCAGAAGCAGGTTAAACACGCATCGTGTGGTCACAACAGGTTCAGTTTATTGTCCTACTTCAGATCTCCAAAAAGCCCTGGCCACATGATTTCAATATTGGCTTCTCTGTTAGGTGAAACATTTATTTCCCCTCCCTCTCTATTTTTTTTTCCCATTAATTTTTATTCATTTTCCAGTTGAGTAGATTGGATGGCTGATAGTTCCTAAGGGTCTATACTGTGTAATTGCAGTTCATGTTTAGTTAAGCAAAAACTATTTATCAAATACATCACCATTGTGCTGTAGTCTTTTTGGCTGTAGTTTAACTGCAGAGAGACAAACTGGGACTCTACCCCTGCACCACGATACCAATTTCTTCTTCTCTAGATAAAGTAGCTGGCGCCTGAATGTCTGATGTGAGAGGTGGAGAGGACAGTTGTGTCTGGTAGAAATAAACATCACTAAGATTTCCTCCAGTACACACCTGAGCTGCAGGACTATAGTCCTGCATAGTATAAAGGAAGCAGCCTCACTCTCCATTACTTACCTGGACATCTGTTCGTCACTGGGCAATTTCTTTCACAAGTCATATTTTCACTGGCTACGGTACACAATAGTCAGTTTTACAGTTAGAGATGTAGCTCATTCCATCAATTTATATGCCTGGAAAATAAGTTGGGTATTCAAGAAAACCATTCAGAAGAATTAAAATATACATTTTTAAAAAAATTTAATTTGGAAAGTGAGACAGTCCACCATTTTCTTTTAGCCTGTCTGTAACAGTCAAATTGGAAAACCAGACCTCTAATCATGCATCTGATTTTGCAGTTACTTAATTGGAGGATCAGGACCAAACTTCTAAAAATAAAAAAACCCTAGGTTAACATAATTTCTTTCAACTCTTACCTCTCCCAGTTAATGATCACTAACTCAAATATTAAGTATTTACATCCATTTAGCAAGACCCAGTGCAGACCCTCTTGTACATCTGTATTGAATTTTGTTCCCCAAAACTGAGCATATACAGTGATAATAAATGGCAGTGTGTCAGAAGAGAAGTGCAGTAGAGATAAATTAACTTGGATAAGCAAGGTAGACTTGGAAGGGCACCCTGGCTTTCATTTACAACTCTACATTCAAAAATTCCTGTCAGCTCTTCTTTCAGACTTTTTGTACAAAACTGTAGTGCCTGGTATTTCCTTCTGCAGTGTTAGTGGATGCAGGGGATCTACAGAAGTTCAACTGAAGTTTGCACAATTGAATTTAATCCCCCAAGTTTAGTTAGTGTCATCTGCCATCTCTTTGCACTGGAACATATTTAGTTTTATATTTTTAGAAAGAATATTGTTTTGTTATTTGAAATAGAATACGAAATTCAATGAAACGAAACAGACAACTATTCTTTTTTTAGAAAGGAAAATTTATTTATGGTTACATATACCACATATAAAATTAACATTTAGCTGAAACATGTAATTGTTTCAATCATTTATGACTAAACACTTACAATGTTGACTACAAAACTGTACAGTTTATATTTAGTAACCGATTCTTACAGCATAGTGCAATTGTAACATTTTATAAACAAAATAATTTGTGCCTTTTTTTTTTTAAATAAAGTGCATTAAATGACTATCTTGTATACAACAAGAAGCTCTGTAGTTGCAGTCCAAAGCTTTAATCTTAAGGGAAACTGAGGCAAAGATGTTTCACTTCCTTTTAAAATTACTTCATATATTGGCAAGCCATGGTTCAAACTTCAACCACAGTTAAATGAAAAAAACCCTAAATTAGTATAAGAAATAACCACAGGCCTTTATGTACTAAACCAGTAATTCGTTCTGATATGAAAAGCACAACATGCAGAATTTAAATTACTGGTTTAAAGCCATTTGGCTCCTAATGAGATGTGTAGCGTGAGAACTACCCCCATGCAGCTGCTTTTGCAAAAGCTTCCAGAATTCAGCATGGAACCACACTGCAGTCAGTAGTATCGGGAGTTTACACGAATCATACAATGTTTCCTAGGAAAAGTTCTCTCTCAGAATTTAATGAGATGAGCATGGTAAACAACAGGTTATTTTTAATTGCATTTGCCAATAAAAAAAAGAGGGGTCTAGTTAATAAGTCTAGAAAATTACAGGTGGTTCTACTAGCCCAGGGTATTCCAAATTTCATGGCCTGAAGTTAAATACAGAGTTTTACAGCTTTATTTCAGAGGCACAGTTATAACATTTTATCCTATGAAATTTCTTTTTATTTGTAAACACATTTACAATCAACTTTTGTAGGTTTTGGCTGTGACAGCAAAGCTGAGACCAAACAAAGGATGACACAACTGTAGATTTTAGCCCCAAAGAGTAAAAAGATGTCGACATACAAAATGGATAGAGGTCTAATGTGGTTCTTTCTAGAAATAATGATAAAAATAAGAATGCCCATTTCCTTTGGTGGGCTCTGGCTGAGGCCCAACAGAAAAGTCCATATTCTTCTTCTCCTCCATACACACATGGGACTGCTATCAGCTTCAACAGAAATATATTTGAGCACAGGCAAGTAACCCTAGAGATTGCCTGGGTATTTTGCTGTATATGTAATCTAGGCAATTTACCTGCCTCTTCAGCTGCAATACCCATTCCACACTTTTGGCATAAATCACACATACTGTTTCCACATTTTGGAAAATGACATTTTCCTCCTATACATTTTAACCTGTGGGACCAGCCTGAGTTCAGAAGCAGACTACTGTACATTCAGCTGCTCTGCTCTGGGACAGCTGCTGTGTAAAAAGCTGCATGCTGGAGCATGCTAACTCCCAGCAATGAGTTACTCTCCTCTGCCTAGACTAAGGGAAGTCTCTGCTTACACTGAAAGGGAAATACAAAAGAAAGGAGCTGAAAGTTGGCTAGAATGTGATTAAAGGAGGCTCACTATTTTCTATCATGTCTTCAGAAAGCTCTCTGCTGACAGCAGAGCTCCCTTCCAAACCCAGCATGCTTTGACCCTGCTATCAACACTGCAGAAAAGCCTCACCTCCGTGCTATTTTCTCATGAGCCCTCTGGGGCAGAGGCACCACAAGGTGGACTGAGTGTTGCTCATATATTGAGGGAGTACATTATCAGAGGGCAACCAAAGAGCAGCAAAACAAAAATCCATGGATGCGGCACAACTCCCTGAGCTCCATGGGGACACAACAGTACATCCTTTTCAGGATGTCGGTATCTCAGTTTTCAAAGGGCCAGGTCATGCTGCTTTCATTTGCATACTATAAAATATCTCTTCCCTGAAAGCAGTGGAAGCTGAATTCCTGATTATTTTGATGGGTTTCATCTTAGCAAATACTGAAGTAAGAGGCAGATTCTATGGGGACCAAAAGTAATCAATGCATCACCAGCTCCATACCTTGGCCCTACATCTTATAGGTCCTAGTCCCTTTTCCTAGAATGACCCTGAAGCCTATGTGTATTTTGTGTGCCCTTTAAAAAGAAATGTATAAGATTTTTTAGATACTGTAATATTCCCTAGGTTAGCATCAGCCAGTGCAAAATGTGCACCTGTGTCATATCACTATGCAGACTGCTGTTTAGACTCATGATCTGTACAGTCCTGTTACCAAAGCACCTACAAAAGACAGAGAGAAAGAACAGGGAACAGTGTGCGCAGGAACATATAACTGCTATATAGGCTCATGTTAGTGATAAATATCCTTCTTGTATTCTGTCCCATATGTTGCCATATAACACATTCCTGTAACCCCAAAGCTGGCAGTGGGATTTGTCCAAATTAAAGACATGAGAATTCACCTCCCTTCCAAAACCTCTGGATTGTCTTTGTTTGTTGAAATATCGATTACTTACCACTGAACCTTTCAGTGTTTGCAGCATTCATACAAGTTTGGCAATGTTTTTTCTTTAGTCATATAGAACTGCCTCAGCAAAGAGGTTACACTTTGACCATTACAACACTGAAGGTATAAAGCATGATATCTAGCATATCATACATATAAAAAGCAAATTAAATAATCATAATTATTATATATATATTAAAGTATGTAATTATGCTATTTAAGTATGATAGCTCATAATACTTAATTTAATGGCATATCAAAATACTCTAAGAAACTGTTTCTCCACTCAGCATGTAATATAACTAGTACTTAAGTTCTTTAAGTTAAAGCTGGACATAGGTATTTCCTTTTAAGAATTAGTTTATACTTTTTAAAAAAATAAATCTATTTTGTTGGCATCTATTCCTTAAAAGTGGAAGGCCCCTCCATTTTCTAAGGTAAATCCTTGCAGGATGCAGCCTTCAGCATGTGCAGTTAGTATTGGCTTGCTTTTTCCTTGAGAAACTGGGACTAGGCCTGTGCTCAGACATCATGGTAGATCATATGGTTGGGATCAAACGGTTTGAGGAAAAAAAGAGTATCACCAGTGAAAAGAAAATGGTAGCAGCTCACTTGCTTCCCCCCTCCCCGTGCAGGTGAATCAGATAAGTTTCCAGTGTAAGGCAAATGCTCACTAGTTGTTCAATGAAAAAGTGCTGCTGATATATTTGAAAGGGTTATAACAAACTATTAAAATCTTTGTAAATAAGCTTTTACCAAAGAATGCAGCACTGTACTTATGAGAGGCAGGTTCTTAGAATCACAGAATCATAGAATCATTTAGGTTGGAAAAGACCTTTAAGATCATCGAGTCCAACTGTAAACCAACATTTGTCTTGAAACAAAAAGGACTGTGCCAGACATCTTACTACGGGTTGGGGGGAGGAAAAAAAAAACCACCCCGTAATCCTATGACCAGCAGCTGAATTACTCTACACTAGTAATTTAATGAAGCCCCTAAATGTGCAGTGAACGTCCATAAGTACTCTATGCTTTTTAGAAAGGTCTGTTTTACTTAGAGATATCAGATAAATAAATCAGTTCTCTAGTTCTGGGACATAAAAGTCTTCCCCCCACCTGGGAGCGGGCAACCCAAAATCCAGTTAAATATCTAGCATGTCAGCAAGTTTGTAAAAATTGCCTTGCCATATGTAGCATGCAAAACAAAAGGTTTGGGAAGGTGAGGACAATTTCCCTAAAAGTCAATTCAAGGAGTTTGGGATGGCAAGTTTAACTGACCTTTGTTTTAAAATGAGTTTTACTCTCTCAACCCATTTGCAAAGAACCTCCACTGGAAAAATCTCTCCTTATCCTTTCAATGGCACTGAATTACTTTGCCTCACAGCAGTGATGCACTAGTTAACTGCAATATGGTTTCATCTAACCTACATTCAGGTTTGGTTTCTTCCTTCTCTTCTAGAAGAAGTTTGTATAACACAGTGAAATATGCAACTGTTTCTTCTTCTTGTCTGACTTACAAGATCACAATAATTTTGTGAATAAACTGCAGCATGGACTTTTTTATTTTTTTAGTGCAAAGACATGTTGTTTTCGAAGAAACAGTTACTGCAAAGTTACAGACTCAGCTGCTCCTCAGAAGAAACAGATACATAATGACTTACGGTAAAATAATCTGCTGTTGGTTCTACTTCCATATTTTCAATATTTTTCCACAAAAAACCTCTTCTGATTTCAAGTGGAGCCACATAAGACTGTGCTAACAAGACAAGTAATAATCTGAATAAAACATATGAGATCACATTTCAAGGAAGGAGGACCTCACTTCTGATCATATTTCCTCCTCTCTGTTCTCTGGACACCATTCAACAGGAACAGCAGTACTGCCAGCCTCAAGGACACGGGACTGCTGCACTACACCCCAGGACAACGGCAGCCCCATGGCTCCCCTCAGGTGCTCCGTGTACATCGGGTAATGTTCAAAATGGACAGTCCAAAATAACCTTCTCACAGGGGATGCATTTATTCAAGCATCCTTCCTATCCAAGCTCAAGCACCGAGTACCTGGCTGATTCACCAAGCCATAAAGACTTCCATCCTCTCATCTTTCATCATTCACCTAATATGAAAGCAGATATCCTTGCAGTTCATCCAGATTTCTGATCCATTAAAAGGAATTGCAAATTCTTGGTCTGAAGAAGCCAGCAGCACCCAGTTTTATGGGGTAATTTCCTTTTGTACCAAAAAAGTATTTCCAGATATGAGACCTTTCAAGTTTACTGGGAGTCCCATCATTCTTGTACTGACAGATGGGGGAGATACTCATGCCTAATTTATCTTTCCTGTACTATTGCTTATTCATGACATACAAATCACATCCCTTCCTTTTAGTCCCCTCTCTACAAGTAGAGATTGAGAGATCTTGGTTTTTCTCCACTGCACATCTCTGGACTACCACTAAGCCAAACTAAATGTGGCACTGAAAGAGAGGGTAAACCACCACTTTATATAATGGCATTCAAAAACCAGAAAAAAATAATCAGGAAATTGAAATATTATTTAAAATTGTGTTTTCCCATTATAGTAATGCACTGCTATCTGCACTGGCCTTTTTTTTGGTTAAGCACCAAATTTCACATGCTTTTGAGTAGCCCTGCTGCCTAATACCAATCAAGTTACAGGGCTTCTTTCTAACATGCAATACACTAAGTGTGCAATATGCTAAGCATGTGAAAATTTTGTTTTTCTAGGTTTACCACTGAAGTTATCAAACTGTTTTCATAAAGTGGCTTCCTGTCATATTATTAAAAAGAAGTTGTCTAGTTGCAAACAACAATTCTGACTGCAAATAGCTATTTGTTCCTTTTGATAAATATGTAAAGAAGGACAGATTATTTACTGCATTTAATGTATGTACTGCAGCAACCTCTTGTTCTAGAATCGGCTGCTCCAAAAGGCAGCCAAGTAAAACCTTAAAATGATTCTCAGACCTTCTCCCAAAGAGATGTGATGAGTCTACGTGCAGATATTTAACATGATCCTTAATTACTTCTTTCATAGATCTAGCCGCATTCTTGATCCCCCTCAAAAAGTACACCACCACGTTACCTTTTCCTCAATAGTTGGCCAGTAGCACTTCAAAATATTCTTGAGTTCTTACAACACAGGATCCGTATCCAGTGAGAGTCTATCTGATATTGTCTTCTTGCAGCAGTACGATTTAAAGAAATGCTGCTCACCTTTTTCTGGCGCTATTCCTATACACCTAGGACTTGACCTGTCTGCAGCTGGTGTGCAGGTATACTGTTCTTATTCCCACTCACAACAGAGCTGTTACATCAAATTGTTTTGCACTGGCAACCATGCTAGTTCTCCTATTTTTGCTATGAAGCTTTTACACTGGCTTGGGGGTATTCAGGATTTTCTAGAAAGTTGCCAGTTGGCTTCTGTTACAAGGACTAAGAACCATTCGGTATCTAGATAAAGTGACAGAATAGCTGGTGGTTTTTTAAATAGTGACCACTCTGTCCAATTCTTATTTTTCTTTCTTTATTGTACATACAAAAACCAGACCATGCATACTTTCTCTCCGTAAAAGTCAGGGCCAACGTTTTGAAAATATGGTTCTGAATGTTACAGAACCACAAATTTTTTTTTTTTTTTTAAGTAATGAGTGTGTAGTTATGTGTCAGGGGCTTGATTTGTAGCGATGTTATTTTATCCCAACTTCCAGTCACACTGCAGGTCGCTCATCACTTTTGAGAAATGAATCCACAAGTATCTTATTTTTAAAAGCTAAACAATCCCTAAGAAAATGAGGCAACAGAAAAATAACTCTTTGGGGACAGGACGGCTGCTGGTCTAAGCCAAAGTTCACTGCTGTCCACGGAGGGGTTTCAGTGACTGAAACCCCTTGATGCCTCAAGGCTGGCCCCTGAACATGAAGAATGGACACAGCAGCTTATGCCGCTGAGTGTCCATGGTAGGAAGATACAGCAACAATAGCAGGCCTTTCAGCTTGCTTCCAAATACCCTGGGTATTGGTAGGGGTCTTCTTCAATGACAACCATAATCTTGTTCATTTAAAAGCCAAGCTGTCTTCAGAATGGGCTAGCACCATTTATCATATCCATCTTGATGGGCATGACAAATTTGGGTATTCTCAGTTTTTGTTTGGTGAAGAGTATTCTCAGTATTAAGTTACAATCAGAAATCCTGAACGCAATGAATTTATCCACAGAATGCTGTACAACTAAATGCCAAACAATGAAAAGAATAAAAATCCCCACTGCAGTACATAATTCTCTCTTGCAAACAGCACAAATTCAGGATCCAAGAACTAAGGTAAAAGGTTATTGCTGAGTAATTCTATTCAGAAACTCAATAATTGTAATACCAACCAACCAGAAAGAATGTCCCACATCAGTCCAATAGCAACTGCCTAACAAAGGAAGACTTCTGCTTACTTAAAGTCCTTATGCAAGTTACTATTTTTTGTCTAAAGAATATATTGCTTCCTCTCTATTGCTCTGAGTTTACTCAGCAGTTTAGAGTACCCGCAACATGGAGGATTTTATTGCTCTTGTGCTAAAAACATATTTCCCCTTATTGCTGAAATCTTACTGTTAGGAAAAATGGTTAAAAAAACCCAACAATTAAAAAAACCCTCTCCCAAGCTTTGAGGATAAAAAAAAAAAAACCCAAAAAACTGAGTACAGTAAATTTTGCCCATCAAGATACAACCTGTTACTAACTTTGGGTCAAGCATGTTAATAAACAAAAACGAACTTCAATTCTTTAAATTACGCACTAAGAAAAAAGTCTTTTGTCATTATGATAGAGATATGAAAGATACTTCACTGTACATAGAATGGTGAATCTAACACCCTTGGTCTTATGCATGGGTGTTGTTTGATGGGACAACAAAATGACAGAATTCTGAAAGCTGGCTATATTTCTGCTAGTTTCAGAGGGATCTTGGATGGATACTGGCACCTCACCATACAGAGCCGGGGCCTACACTGTAACTCTGAGGTGATAGCACAGAATTGCTTAATTCTGCAGGGTCTGAAAAGTGGCTGTCTGTCAAGCATTTCTTTTGTGCAAGTGAGGTAGGCAGCTTTGTACCCACAGCTCTGCCCCTACTCCCAAGAGTTCGTTCACAGGCGTGTTATGTAGCATCTATCCACTACCGCAAACCATGTTAAAGTTTGGTCTGACAGCTGCGGGCAAACCTATGTCACTAACTTCCAGAAGGGTTTTTCTGGCCTATGCGGCATAGTCTCAATTTAAGAACATATTTCTGGAAGAGACAACATCCTCACTGGAGGTCACAGCAGTAGCTTGGGAGGCATAATCATGTTTCTCATCTGTTTATGGTGAAAGGTAACCATGCGCTGCTACTCAAACGAGGGCAAATCACATCCCTATGAGCTAGCTTTATGAGACTTCTATAATTAATCCTTCTTTCCTCCGTTTGACTCACACTGCTCCTCAGGAGAGGAGCTTCCAATTACAAATCTCTCTGTTCTGGCACAAGGAAAAGGTCGGCTCCCCTGGTACTCTGGAGAGCCTCTGCAGATTTGAGCAGCCTGTGGAGCGAGGAAGATGACAAGGACACTAGGTGAACCAGCGTGAGAAGAGGGGATGACATTATCTCCCTCTGTGCTGTTTTTTTCTGGCTTCCCTACCACCCAGGTGTTGTGGAGAGAAAAATGCTAGTGCCTGTGAGGTTATCCAAGAGGATGAGAACAGGTCTGCATAAGCATAACAACAGTTGCCCTCAGGAGTGAATTTCGGTTACCGTTGTAGCCGCTCATCTTCATCACACTTTTTAGCAATTTGATACAGAAGAACAAATGGGGGGAAAAAAGGGGGGGGGGGGGTAAACTTTGCATGACCTTAACTTATTTTTTGCTTTAAAAAGTGCCATTCTACATTATTCAGCTCATGACTTTTACTGCCACTTATTCCCAATACTTTGCATACTTGCAAAACTGCACGCATACATGGCATGGATATTTATGAAGTGATTATTTCTTATACAAAAATTCATAACAAAATGCAATGACTAGAGTTTCATTAGCATTCAGGAGCAGATAAAGAACACCAATATCCTACACTGAGCAGGGGCCATAGTCTAACTGTGCTGAGCATCTGTAAATCGCAGTGA
This sequence comes from Gymnogyps californianus, assembly GCF_018139145.2. Lineage (NCBI taxonomy): Eukaryota > Metazoa > Chordata > Aves > Accipitriformes > Cathartidae > Gymnogyps > Gymnogyps californianus. The sequence continues at coordinate 22,276,181 of NC_059471.1, forward strand.
AGCCAAGGGAGCTGCAAGTTCACAGCTCTACCAGACCATGCCATGCAATTATTAAACTAATCACATTACAAAGTAAGAGCCAAATATCATCAAGGTTGAACCAAGTAAATAATGGAATTTGAACCCAGCATTGCAACTAAAATTAATTATTGCTCATAAAAATCTCTACAGAGCCTTGTTTACAGACAACTCATTCACATTTGAGATTCAGCTTTGTGTATAGCATACGATTCTTTATGTCACAGCAACTTTGCCACAAAAAGCTACAATCATCCAAACGTCCATGTGAAAAGGACAGATTCCATTTGGAAAAATCCAGACCAGCAACACAGTTGTCTCTACTATCTATACTATACAGGTATATTTTTTCATTGAACTGTTAATATTGCTATTTTTACACTTGAGTTTGTTGGGTTTTTTAAAACTGTAATGGAAGATACTGAAGCAACAATACAGTATGCTGACTTTGACATTCAAGGGAATATAACCTCCTACTGATGCCAGGGCATTAACACATTGAGCTCCCATCAACACTAATGGAAGTGGTACTATAAACTCCCATGCACTGACATTAGGGTACACCTTAAGTTTCACGAAGACATCTGCCAGGAAGATTTTCTCTCTGACAATCAAGTCCAAATTAGAAAACAATGTTTTATTTCTAGTGCATTCTAATGTGGCTTCAGTAAAAGGTTAGAAGCGGTCTGAAATTTAACCATTCATGAGAGGAAGCTCTGCTTTTTAGACCAGAACTATCATCCTATAATGAAGTGAACTGACATACGTACAGTGCAAAGAATCACAATCTGTAATGGATGAAACTGCCAGAAAAGGAGAAAATATTGTTTCATGTTGCAGTTCTGGTTGCATACAATTATGAACTAGATATGCTCTGAGAATTCATAAACTTCAGTATTTGAAATTATATAGCAGAACAATGAAAGCAAGTGGTAATAGTTTTGACTTGATAACAAACTTAAGGGGAACCATTTCACGTAGATGCTAAATACTTGTTGCAAGCAATTTGTAGGTTATTTTATTAGATATTTTCTTATACACCTCTGAAGAGAAACTTGTCTGAGAAACTTAGTGTTGCATCTATTACAAACGCATAGCCAAAAGAGGCCATGTTGTTTCATCAATTTTGAAGATCTCCCCTGAATTCCTTTTAAAATTAATAGCATAATGAGCTCTGATGTCCCATATTTAAGTGAAAACATATGGCTGACTTTTGAAAAGGAAGGCAAAGCATATCCTCTGTTTTAACATCCAGCCAGAACCCAGGAGAAAACAGGTAACCCTTTAAAACAATTATCAAGCTAATTCATGCTGAGATGTAAAATAAAAAGCTATACAAGTACTTCCTTACTTAGAGCAAATTTGTTGCACTGAGATTATTATAATCAATACCATATAAATCAGTACAATTGGCCATTATTTTGAAGAGTATTCTGATGATATACAAATAGGGGTAACAGGACTTGGGTTTTTTTTCCTTTTTTTTTTTTTCCTGTTTTAAAAAGAATTAAAGAGGGAAAAAAATATCCTGACAACAGACTGTAACATGCAGTATGACTAAACTGAATCACATCAAAAATTTCAAAGGAGGTATGCTGTTTCAATCTAATTTTAATTAGCAAACTTAATGTAAAATCATGGCAAACATGGCAAAGTCTGGGTGACATAACAAAAAGACCCTGAGCAACATCATACATCTGTAAGAACACTGATTATTTTGATTTCGGAAATCTCCCTTAAACCACTCGATTCATTTTGGTCACTGGGGTTTTCTGCATACAAGAAGGTCAATGCATCCTGTGGTTTTTATATGAACCCATCACACACCATTTAATGAACGCATCTAAACCAAAGACAGCATCGCAAGAATGTCTGGGAAGTAACATGTTAAGGAGCGTCCTCCTAGCTGCCAATCAGACATCACTGGGTGATCTTGCTCTCTGAGACAGGTTAGAAGGAATACAGCCACAACAGATGAGCCAAAGTGCTTTCTGTATCTCCTGGTTTCTAAAAGCATATATTACAGGATTGATGATGGAATTGTAGGTAGCTGGCAGGAGGGTGGCATAGGTGTATATAGAAGGATAGGTGTAATCTGCTATTAAAGAATAGAGCGTAAAAGGCATCCAGCAAGCAGCAAAAGTCCCCAAAATAATGGCCAAAGTAGACACTCCTTTTCGGGTGGTCACATAGTGGGAAGTGGCCAGGAAATGGTGTTGCAAGGCAATCTGATGGGCATGGCGCATCACGATTTTACAGATTTGAATGTAGAGCTGCAGCATGAGGGCAAACATAAGCAAGAAAGAGACCGAAAGGACAGCTGCATTATTTTTAGTGAGTGGTCTGATAACACTGCAGGTGGATTCATCTCTCAGGCAGTTCCAGCCCATTACAGGCAGCAGTCCAATACAGATAGATGCTCCCCAGAGCAATATAAGCATGACATAGGTAAAAGTGACAGTCCTCTCTGAATTGTAAGTCAAAGCGTAATACAGGGAGAGGTAACGATCAACAGTAATAGCCAGCAAGCTGCCGACAGATGCTGAGAAAGAGGCAACAATCAGTCCAATCGTAACCAGTTTCGTAGCTTCTGATTGCAGAAGGTATGCAAAAACGAAATTGATGATCAATCCAATGCCCGCTAAGAGATCTGCCAGCGCCAGGCTGCCTATCAGGAGGAACATGGGGGCACGAAGACTGGGATTATGGAAAATGATAAGAACCACAATGGCATTTTCGCAGGAGATAAGGGTCCCTGAAGTACACAAGACAATGTCCCAGGGGTTTACCAAAAGCTCGGGCTCTGGGTCTACGACAGGAACCAGGGAGGAGCCTGCAGCTGAGGCATTCTCGGTAGAGCTGGCTTCTACATGATCCTGAGGCAGCCAGCTCAAATTAACCTTCAGATCTTCATTCATTTTAACCCCTGTCTTCTTCAACGGAAAGACATTTTTTTTAATGTTCACACACAGCACTGAATACAGCACCCCCAGAGCATGCAACACCCTAGACGGCAACACCAATCTAATGTGCAGGCAGGCACTTGTTACATAAATATGACAATAAAAAAAAAAAAAAAAGCAGAGGGGGAAAAAAATATTTAAAACTGCCCGAGGTTATCTGCCAGGGGACCGACACACAGAGGCTGAGTGATCCTAGCGGTAATTCCCTTCACCTGCATAAGGAAGAAGGCACAGGCACGGGAGGGAGCCCATAAAACAGTTAAACCCCCCCACCCCCACCCCCCCGACCAAGCGCTGCAATTTGGGGTGGGGGCCGGCTGCGGGGCGATGTAAACCCCGTTATTCAGCAGCCAAGATTTCAAAGTGGGATTATTTTTGGTCACGGAGGGAGCGGCCAGGATGGGGAGGAGAGGGGGATATCCTTCACCGACCCCCTGTGAGGAAACCCCGCCCGGGCTCGGGGGGGGGGGGGGGGGGGGGGGGGGGGGGGGGGGGGGGCGGGGGGCGATATCCCCTGAGAACTTACAAACTTGACGCGGACACCACCACACACCCCACGCAACCCCGGCGGCGGTCACCTGGGCTTTCCCCCGGCGGGTCGGAGGAAGGAAGGAAGGAGGAGGAGGAGGAGGAGGAGGAGGAGAAGAAGGAACAGAGGGTCGCCGTGGTCCCTTCTAAGGCGGCAGCGGGACCGGCCGCCCTCACGGCGCGGCGCGCGGCCGAGGGCGCAGCGCAGGTGCGCGCGCGCGCGCGCGCAGGGTGTGTGTGTGGCGGGGGGGGGGCGGCCTCGCCTCGTGCGCGCGCGCCTGCGCAGGTGCCTGCCGCCGCGCGCGCGCGCGCGCGGGAGGGCGGGGAGGGGGGGGGAAGAGGGGCGGGGAGGAGCGGGGGGGGGGGGCGCGCGCCCCCCCCGCTCCTCCCCGCCCCTCTTCCCCCCCCCTCCCCGCCCTCCCGCGCGCGCGCGCCCCTGAGGTACCGCCGCGACCGCCCTGAGGCGATCCTGCCCCTCGCCCCACTGAGGTGGCTTTCCGCGGGGTGGGCGAAGGAGGGGATGGACCGTCGGCGGGTTTGAGGTGCTGAAGGGGGTGATAGAGGGGTTTGGGGAGGGTTCCGGGCAGAGTGGGTGCTGGTGATAAAAGAGTGAATTACAGCGCTCAGTTCAGCCGTGCGTTCCTGGCTCTAATTTGTGGCAGCTGTTGCTGGGTGTTAACAGCAGCTGTGCACCTCGGTGAGGAGGAGGTCTCTGGGGGGGTCGTCGCAGAGTAAAAGCCTTGGAATAAAGTGATGCTGTGCCCAGCAAGCCCCCTGGTCTTACAGTGGTCAGCTGGCCTTTCATTCGCAGCAGAGCCTCCTAAAAATCAGTTAAGTCAAAATTATCCGTACTATGAGGGTGGTTGAGTGCTGGCGTGGGTTGCCCAGAGGGGTTGGGGGGTCTCCATCCCTGGAGATACTCAAAACCTGATGACATAGTCTTCAGTGACCTACTCTAACTGACCCTACTTTGATCAGCAGGGTTGGACCAGACCGTCTCCAGAGGCATCTTAATACCTGAACCATTGTGTGGTGTATAACCATATGAAAATGAAAATATAGTATAAAAGATTTAAAGGAGCGATGCACAGTATCAGGTCTAGAGCAGGTAGCACCTGACAGCGTGCAGAGAGCCTGCTGGGGAAGCCTGGGTATGGGGTTGCCTGCCATCTTCAGAGGGTGACATCAGGGACGCATGGCCAGATTTGCAAAGCTGTTACATATTGGATAGTGCAGGCAGGCCAGTGGGACTTCTAGTGAGTTAGAAACTGAACTTGCATAGAAACCACTGGGTCAGAGGAACCACACCAAACAGCTTTAGACACCAGAAGTAGATGTTTGTGAGCAGAAGATAGTTTCCCAAGGTCCACTATATTGTCAGTGGAGAGAAGCGTGTCCTCCAGGACATGCCAGAGTAGTGGGATGAGTTGGTCTTTAGAAGAGCCTGGGCGATTTTAGGGAAACGTGCTTTGTCCTCATTTACACGACTATATACCTAAAGCACTTTGGAAAATCTGGCCCTGGGGGATGACTGGAATCTGGAGGGAAGTTTTCCTTCTCCCTTGTTGAGTAATGCGCTCAGCAAGCACCCGTGGTGCCATCTTTCATTCAGTTCTGCCTCAGCCATTGTGCTAAGCCTTGTGAAACTGTGCTGGATGATTCAAGATGATTCATTCATATTTCTGGTGACTGTCCTGCTTTATAATAATGATTAAAAATGGATATCACCTTGCTGCTGATCGCTGTATTCCTGATTTATCCACTGATTTCTTATGTGACGGTGTAACAAATACTTTCGTATGATCTAGACTGAGTATGTTTGGTGTGTTTCAGCATATCACTCTTACATTTAGAACAGTTGCATTAAAAAATGCAAAAGCTTTTCTTCATCCTGTTTAAACATTTGTATCACAAATGGGGAAGACCAGCACTTCAATTAAATATTTTAATTTAGGACTTTGGAGAGCTGTGTTTATTCACTTAGTTAATTTGTGAATGATTTCCGTTCCAATTACAACACATTATAAACAAGCTAATGTTTGTATCCTGTATTGCCAGTTTGTCACTATTAGTGAGATGGCGGACTGTCTTGGTCATTAGGGCAGATGGCATTGGCATGGATTTCACCCTGTAGCACTACAGAACAGTTGTAATTTAGAGGAAAATCTCTTTTTAGGCGTTGTGAAGATTAACAGATGCAAAAATTAGTGATGGGTCATGGTTAAAGAGCTCTTGTATCACTGTCTCACTGCTGATTTCTGTCTCTCTCTCGTTAGCATGCTGATACAGATGATGTTTGCTGACCCTCAAGCTAGCACAGAACAGCCTAGTGCTGCTGGAACAGGAAGCAGAGGTCGGGCTGTGCTGGCTTTGGACCCGAGCTAGGGTCACTGTCTGACGCTGTGACTGCCATGGTGATGCACAAAGATACTCTGGCCTGTCTCAGGTAACACAATATGACTTGGCATAATATTGGCATATCCTGAGGCATCAGCTGTGAAGGCTAGTGCTGTTATCTATCTCAGGGCATAGTTTGGAAGTTACTCACTCTTCAGGCAGTCTGTGGCCTGCCGTGTCCAGGACACCTGGATGAGTTCAGGCACGTGCACTTCTTCCCTTCAGGTAGCTGTGACTGGCAATACGTGGGAACTGCTCGTCCGGGGCCATGCCCCAGCCATGTCCTGAGTGGCAAGTCTGCTTCCAGGACCCTGTGTGCCACGGATGGGAAGCATGTTCATACAGCCTAGAGATGAAAAACATCACTTGGTCCAGTGACTTCCTGGTCTGAACAGTAGGAGCATCAGGCTTTGGGATGCATCATGATTTACCCAGTGAGTAAGTATAGAGCTGTCCATAGAAACCAAAGAGCCCAATTCAAAGAGGAAAAAATGATCCTTAAGAAACACATTGACATATTCTTCACCTGGGACCTTACCAGCTAGCCAGCCTTCCTTCAGAAAATCCAACAGGGCCCCATGCCTCTCTCATTCCTTCCTAAGCACCCTCTCTTTTTAATCCCTTTTTATAGGCTTCTAGGCTTTAATCCATATAACCAAAACCACCCTGAAGAAGCACCTAGTCAAGTGACAGTTCTCAGTACACTCTTGGAGTGTAATAACCTGGAGTTATTTTTCCTTTGGATTTTTCCCCATACGTAGTCTCATAATAACTTAAAATATTAAGAAAGTTCATATTCTAGTAACAGCTCTTGCAGATATTAATGGTTAGCTGTGTAAAGGAAGTGTGAAGAACCCGAATATATGACAGCAGGCTGTGTGCGTTTTAGAAATGGCTTTTGTTAGAATTTTCCTTCAGGAGATTTAAAATCTTCTTTAAATATCCACAGTGGTATTAAATATGAATTTTAAATTTCAGAAAAATATTAAAAACTTTGAAAGATGAACTTATTAAGCGTAAGATTTGTTGAAAAACAAATATCCAGTAAAGCAGCAAAGTAACATATAGATAGAATTCTATATGCAAATGTATATAGAGTTATTATAATATTTTTTTCTGTCACACTGAGACAGTTATACGCAGTGCTAAAGTAGTTACAGCCCAGTTACCTTGTTCCTGAACTTTTCTCTGTAGTTTCTCTATTGCTGAGCATTAAATATTTTAGATAGCAATAAAAATATGGGTAAGTTTTACTTTCAAATGTGCATCCATCGTCTCTATGAATGCTCTCTGCCTAGCTTGGGCCTGCCTTTAATTACTTCAAGGATTCTCTCCTGCAAAGTGAGAAGTGACTTGAGGTTCTGTAAATGTGTTTGTCACTTCTTTTTATTTCCTTCGTCTTTGCCAATATTTTTTTTATTTTGACAGGGAGCTAGCTTCACATGGATTTAATCTTCAGTGTTACGTGGGTGTCATTTAGACGCTCAGACCATGTAATGAGGCAAACTCTGCCCATGCACAAAATTGTGCAGTTATTACTGACCTTTCAGAATCTTTGAACTGGAATACCCTGGGCACTGCACAGCCCATTTTACCTTTTTTTTTTTTTTCTTTCTTCTTTTCCTCCCATTGGTGAACCAAGTGTTGAAGTCTTCACTCAATTTTTCTGAATTGCTAGGCAAGCTGAAAGCAATTAGGAGCGTAACTAAAGTAAGGGTTATGTAGAGAGTGCTTTGGGTTTATTCCCTTATCCCAAATCAGTCCTTTGTCCATTTCTGAAGGAAAGAAAGAAAATGGAGAGTAAAAGAATACTTGCCAATCTATATCAGTTTAATAGAAAATAAGTCTTGTCACAAAGACATGATGTTATTACAATGGGAAGATATATTCTGTTCCTCCACAAATGCAACAGATTTTTGAAAGGCACTTGTCTTATCATATGTCATTATAACACAAGTGCCAATTTTCATTAAAATACTTGTGAAGGGGATTAATACCTGTTTTGCTACAACCTCTTAAAACACTAGCTTCCAACAGAGCCTGTGCCAGATTTGCAGTTATTCAATAACCCACAGGACTGCTGGCAAAGAATGGGGATGTTACAAAGATGGATGTAATGGTAAATTAAGAGCAAGGCAGGGCACTGAGAAGGGAGGCTTTTGGTCACACAGCTTGTTCAGACAACTTGTTTTTTAATACATGCAGCTAAATGCATAATTGTATTTCTAAGAAGAAATGGTGTAGTCATACCTACATCATGGGGGACTGCGTACTGGAAAGCATTGACTGTGCACAGGAAGTAGTTGGTTGTATATGAGTTCCCTGTGCAGAGCTGTAAGAAAGAGGGCTGCTGTGATGTAAGGAGAATCATGAACAGAAACAGGGAGGTAATATTACTTCTGGACAGGGGACTGATGAGATCAATATTTGAAAGCTGGATACAGTTCCGGCCGGCATGTTTTAAAAAGGTACTGAGAAACGAGAGAGAATGCAGGAAAGAGTCACAGAAATTATATTGAAGACCTGAGAAAATGTCTCATAGTGAAGGATTTATAGAAGTTACCCTGTTCAGTTAGTCTAAAAGAAAATCAAGAGATGACTGGATTACAGTGTACTTTCACCAGGGTTTCGCATGGCTCTTGAATCTAACGGAAAAGGATGTAATATCTGGAAGCTGAAGTTAGAGAAGTTCAGATTCAAAATTAAGATCAAACATTTAATAGCAAGATAATTAAGCACTGGAACAACAAATCCAGGGCAAGTAATGGTTCCATTTCCTCTTAATACCTTTTTGGAAGATGCCTTTATCAAATAAGAGTTCCACACGGGCACAAGCCAGAATAAAAACCTTACCCAAAAGTAGTAGCAATTGAATTTTTTCCTTGTTACAGGTTATTATAGCAAGGAAAATTTTCTTATAACTTACAGTTTGTTCTCTTCAGGTAACAGAACATGATACTCTAATGGTCTTAGATGTTTGAAAACAACCCCTTTTCCCTTGGGTGCCAAATGCTCTCAGTAGCCAAGGCTGCTCTGAGGAGTTGTCCTCTGCCAGTGGGCTCCTTTCTTTCCTGTCTGATAAATGGCTCAGTATTCAGGGTCTTCAAAATTGTCTGTCTTGGGGACATGTTTCCCTGCATATATATCTCATGCTTTTTTTGGTAGCTGCTGTCTCTCTTTCCTGCCTCCTTTAACAAAACATACTGATGTTCTTTTACTTCTGCATATGTACTTTAAATAACTTTTTTCTCTTCTTTTTTTTGGATGATTTATCATGGCTGGACTATTCTGGAACTGAGGACAGTGCACTTTGTTTCTACTTTTGTGCAGCTTTTGGCTATTTTAGATTACATCTACAAAAAGTGCTTTCATGCCAGTCTTCATTTACTAATTGGGGATAAAGCATGAGATGAATGTGAGAGGCACTGAGATTCTTTAGGCCACCACAAAGTACTTGAAGTTCTTCAAAAGACCACAGAGGATATAGGCGGTGCGCTCACTTCTCATGGTTCTTAGAACAGAAAACAAGACAAGCGTAATAAAAATACTAAAAGGTGTATGTTATCCTGGGAAAAGTTTGTACTACAGACCATTATATTGACTATGCCTAAGTGGAAAGGCTGGCTTGCAGCTACATTTGGTTGTTCTGTTTGCTGGCAAAGTAATATCCCACAGTTGAAAATGATTCAAGGCACATTGATAATTCTAGTTATTTTAAATGAGATAATGGGCATCATGGCTCTTATAAGCATGGGGAATATTTCTGAGAACACTTCTGGAAAGTGTGTTCGGTTATAATGGATGAGACGACCAACTTCTCTGACTATATTGCTGCGACATATAGATGATGATTTAAATGTTCATGCTTGCACCTTGGTGGAAATTGTGGTAACAATGCTTAAAGATATGTTATCACATTTGAATGTAGGAACTGGCAACTGTTGTAGGCAATGCTGTCATGGTGTCTTAACAAACTGTACAATCCCTATGATGATCAGGCTGCAAAAGAAAGAAATGGGAGCTACACACATTTATGATCTGAGCATGATACCCCTGAAACTGTTTGTAAACTCACAAATGTAATTAAAAAAATTATCCAAGTGAAATGTATTGCAGTGCATGACATGGGAAACGTTAGCTGTGTGAGGAGGTTGGATGGAGAGGTTGTCCAACAAGATGCACTCCTCATGCAGAAACATTAGCTTTATTGTCTGATGACTGCTTTGTATTACATGTGATGTTCAGTGAAAGGGCTTTCACTGTGAGCTTGGTTGGTGGCAGAATCCATTGAATGGAAGAGTTTGACTTCCTCTTTTGTATCAAAGAGGAAAGTATCTTAGAAATTCTTCATGAATCCAACATGTCTTTCACAGAATTATCACTTGTATGAAAGTGATGCTCCACTTTAATCCATGTAATCAAATGAAAGTTAGAATTTATTCTGGGACAAATCCACTGGAAAGAAAAAGTTTGCAGTTGCACTCTGAGATACACTCTGAATGACAGCACCTTTCTGAATTGCTTGTTTGCTAATACCAGTGTCGGAGATCTGGGGACTCCAAGTGAGTAATAACGCAAGTACAATTTAGGACAGGTCAGACAGAAGCTTTATTAACTATGATCATAGTTAATATGTGGGGAAGTGGGGAGTTGGAAACAGTCACTGTTAGCTTTTACTTGAAAGGAATGTTCTTTTAGTTAGGATAAACTTCTTAGCCAGACCTCTCAAATCTTAAATATTAATAATTTTACAACCATACCAGCAAGGCATGCCATATATGACCATGTTTGTAGAGCAGCAGCAGCAGAACTGCTTTTAAGTTTTCTGTCAAGACATCACAATGAAGACAAGTTAAAATTTGTGCTTTATTTCACTCAGTTATCTTGAAAAGAAGGAAATATATATATATGTGTATGTATTTGTTAGGGACTGCATGAGTGAAGGAAAGAATTCTGGACGGGAGCAGAAGCTTTTCAGTCCACTTCATTAAAAGGGAGCACATTTAGTAATGATATAAAACTGCTGTAGATTGCTAGTCTCCCCTCCTTACTTAGAATCATAGAATGGTTTGGGTTGGAAGGGACCTTAAAGATCATCTAGTTCCAACCCAGTCAAGTTCCAGCTTGACTTTCCCAGTTACTTCCTGTCTTGGTCACTGGTCACCGTCCTACCTATTTTTCAGAGATTATTCTCCAACTCAGACCTGTTTTTCTCCTTGCACTCAGACTCAATCTGTGCCCTTTGATTATGATACTGCCTTTCTTGACCACCTGCATGGTGATAACTCTTGCCTAGTCTCTCATCACTGAAGCATGATTCTATCCAAGCTCAACAAATGGAGCCTTCTCCAGCTGGTATCCATCCAGAATGCTGCTTGCAGAGGTCACTTGCCTAGAGCAGTGCTTTGACCAATTTAATACTCTTAACAACCCTCCACTGACTCTTGCCTCTCAAACTTCAAATATGAGAGGCTCATTTTCTCTTCCAAAACCCTTCAGGAAACGTTACATTTAGTGTTGAGAAGTGTTCATCACCTCTGATGACCTTCTGGAGCCAGTCTCCGCTACCTATTGATTACATATAGTCTCTCCTGTGCTCTTTTTGGCACTTGGCAGACACCTCCCATAAAACGTCTATGCCACCACCTCATTATCCCCTTTCAAATGACTTGTTAATGCTGTTGACTGATTTATTCAAATGTAAGAATTACTAGATGCAGTCTTACAGAGGTCAGGCTTGTTGATCCAAAGATACCTCTTGGTCCTAAATGCTATGAATCTCAAAGATTTCTGAGTTTTATTTGATGTTTGTGCTGTGAGTGCTGTTTTTTTCCATACCTGCCATGTAAGTAGCTGGATATACTTGTTATGTTTTACTTGGGTGTATCACGCTTCCAAAAGTGTTCTTATTTTCTATAAAACAGAGATATTTAATGAGCCTTTTCTGTATTTTTCATATAATTAATGTGACATCTAATGAAATAGCCTCTTCAGAATCCTCCTGCTCCTCTGACTGCTTTTACTACCTAACTGTCTAGGCAGCACCTTCACATTTGGCTAGTACAGAGCAAATTAATACACAGACAAAACTATTATTGATGGTGCTGCACATTAGACAGCAGAGTGTAATCCCAGTGACAAATAATCAAACATCATCCCATGGGCTTTTAACTTTTCGATTACTTCCAGAATTCCCTTTCAAAGGCAAAGGTGTGGTAACAAGGAGAAGCTGTGTTTCCTATTGACTGATCTTATGTTCATTTCCACTCTTCTGTTAAACAAAAAGTAATAGAATAAAGTTACTAATGTACTTTTCATTGATGCTCTGACCATAACTGCATCCTGTTTGAATCCCTAACTTAATTTCCCTTTTAAAATACTACATATGAAATTTTCTTTTGTCTTGTTTGCCTGTTCATAACTGGTGTTTCTTCTGTGCTGTTGTCTTTGTTCTCAACAGTCTATGAAAGGAGAGAACCATGATCAAACGACAGTAGTTTATCAAGTTACCGTTTGTTAGCTGAGATGCAGTAACTGCTCATATCCCTGTTCTTAGACCCAGTTGACAAGTTATGTGACTTAATTTAGCTTACAATAAAAAAAAATTAAATGGCATCATCTTGCATTTTCCATGGTCCAAGACTGATTGCATGGGCAACTCCACAGACATTTGGTGAATTGTTCATGGTAATAATTTGTCAGAGAATCTAAAAGGTTAGAAACCCAGAAATCAGTCGCAGAATCAGATTGGCTAGAAGGGCCCTTTGGAGGTCTCTAGACCAAACCCCGGCTCAAAGCAGGTCCAGTTATACAGCCTGGTCACCCAGGCTCATGTCCAGTTTGAATATCTGCAGAGAGGAGATTCCACTGGCTCTCTGGGCAACAAATGTATGAACTGGAATTTCACTGAAGTTAAATATTGAAAAAACGTAATAAAAATCAATTAAGAATTTGTAATGGGTAATATTACTGCCTCCCTGGGGCCCGGGTTAAAGATGTGAAGAGAAAGCTTGCTACCCTCTACAGCCCTCAGATTATTATCCGTTATTGTTTTTTCTGGTAGGTAGTGATGAAGTTGCAACAAGAAGTCCGAGGGCAATCAAGAGAGACTTCAGGCCCTTGGGTTAGGGGATCAGGAGCACAAGTAGTGTTCTTCTCTATCCTTCCAGTTGCAGGGAATGATGAGGGAAGAAACAGGAAGAGCCAGCAGATCAATACCTGGCTTTGAGCCTGGTGTAACCAGCAGAACTTTGGGTATTTTGATAATGGGTCGGTTTACATGACACCAGGCCTGCTGGCAACAGACGGGCTACACCTGTCCCAAAGAGGGAAAAGGATCTTTGCACAGCAGTTAGCAGGGCTCATTGAAAGAGCTTTAAACCAGATTTGAAGGGGGAAAGGGATAAAACCAGGCTCACTAGAGCTAAGCCTGCCAGCAGCACACCAATGTTTGAGGGACGGTGTGCTAGCGAGGTCCTTTGGTCTGCCGTCTCAGTGGAGGCAGGCGATGGAGATCCATGTGGCAGCAAAGACACAAGGCTTATTGATGTGTTAGAAACTACGGAAGCACCTGAGAATGGTCACATAGGAATTAGGGCTTCTCCCTCCAAAAAGGTGGCAGGATCAGTAGCCCAACTGAAGTGCATCTGCACCAATGCACGCAGCATGGGCAACAAACAGGAGGAGCTGGAAGCCACTGTGCAGCAGGAAAACTATGACATAGTTGCCATCATGGAAACATGGTGGGATGACTCGCACAACTGGAGTGCTGCAATGGATGGCTCTAAACTCTTCAGAAGGGATAGGCAAGGAAGGAGAGGCGGTGGGGTAGCCCTGTATGTTAGGAAGTGTTTTTGATTGTCTGGAGCTTAATGATGGTGACGATGGGGTTGCGTGTTTATGGGTAAGAATCAGAAGAAAGGCCAACAAGGCAGATATCATGGTGGGAATCTGTTATAGACCGCCCAACCAGGATGAAGAGGCAGATGAAATATTCTATAAGCAGCTGGGAGAAGTCTCACAATCGCTAGCCCTTGTTCTCATGGGGAACTTCAGCTTACCAGATGTCTGCTGGAAATACAGTACAGCAGAGAGGAAACAGTCTGGGAGGTTCCTGGAGCATGTGGAAGATAACTTCCTGACACAGCTGGTGAGCGAGCCAACTGGGGAAGGCGCCCTGCTGGACCTGTTGTTCGCGAACAGAGAAGAACTTGTGGGTGATGTGATGGTTGGAGGCTGTCTTGGGCACAACAATCATGAAATGATGAGAGTTTTTGATTCTTGGAGAAGTAAAGAGGGGGGTCAGCAGAACTGCTACCTTGGACTTCTGGAGGGCAGACTTTGGCCTGTTTAGGAGACTGGTTGACAGAGTCCCTCGGGAGGCAGTCCTGAAGGGCAAAGGAGTCCAGGAAGGCTGGACATTCTTCAAGAAGGAAATCCTAAAGGCGCAGGAGCAGGCCGTCCCCATGTGCCAAAAGACAAGCCGGTGGGGAAGACGACCAGCCTGGCTGAACAGAGAGCTTTGGCTGGAACTCAGGGGAAAAAAAAAGGACAGTTTATGACCTTTGGAAGAAGGGGCAGGCAACTCAGGAGGACTACAAAGATGTTGTGAGGTTATGCAGGGAGGAAACTAGAAGGGCCAAAGCCCAACTAGAACTTAATCTGGCAACTGCCATAAAAGACAATAAAAAATGTTTCTATAAATACATTAGCAACAAAAGGAGGGCTAAGGAGAATCTCCATCCTTTATTGGATGCAGGCGGAAACATAGTGACAAAGGATGAAGAAAAGGCTGAGGTACTCAATGCCTTCTTTGCCTCAGTCTTTAATAGCAAGACCAGTTATTCTCTGAGTACCCAGCCCCCTGAGCTGGAAGACAGGGACAGGGAGCAGAATGAAGCCCCCATAATCCAAGGGGAAAAGGTTAGCGACCTGCTACCCCACTTAGACACACACAAGTCTATGGGGCCGGATGGGATCCACCCCACGGTACTGAGGGAGCTGGCAGAAGTGCTCACCAAGCCACTTTCCATCATTTATCAGCAGTCACGGCTAACTGGGGAGGTCCCAGTTGACTGGAGGTTAGCAAATGTGACGCCCATCCACAAGTAGGGCCGGAAGGAGGATCTGGGGAACTACAGGCCTGTCAGTCTGACCTTGGTGCCAGGGAAGGTTATGGAGCAGATCATCCTGAGGGCCATCACGTGGGCACATACAGGACAACCAGGTGATCAGGCCCAGTCAGCATGGGTTTATGAAAGGCAAGTCCTGCTTGACTAACCTGATCTCCTTCTATGACAAGGTGACCCGCTTAGTGGATGAGGGAAAGGCTGTGGATGTTGTCTACCTAGACTTTAGTAAAGGCTTTGACACCGTTTCCCACAGCATTCTTGAGATGGGTGTACTCTTTCCTGGGTAAAAAAACTGGCTGAATGGCTGAGCCCAAAGAGTTGTGGTGGAGTTAAATCCAGTTGGTGGCCGGTCACAAGGGGTGTTCCCCAGGGCTCAGTATTGGGCCCAGTTCTGTTTAGTATCTTTATCAATGATCTGGATGAGGGGATCGAGTGCACCCTCAGTAAGTTTGCAGACAACACCAAGCTGGGCAGGAATGTTGATCTGCTTGAGGGTAGGAAGGCTCTGCAGAGGGATCTGGACAGGCTGGACCGGTGGGCCGAGGCGAATTGTATGAGGTTCAACAAGGCTAAGTGCCAGGTCCTGCACTTGGGTCACAACAACCCCATGCAATGCTACAGGCTTGGGGAAGAGTGGCTGGAAAGCTGCCTGGTGGAAAAGGACCTGGGGCTGTTGGCTGACAGCTGGCTGAATATGAGCCAGCAGTGTGCCCAGGTGGCCAAGAAGGCCAATAGCATCCTGGCTTGTATCAGAAACAGTGTGGCCAGCAGGACTAGGGAAGTGATCGCCCCCCTGTACTCGGCACTGGTGAGGCCGCACCTCGAATGCTGTGTTCAGTTTTGGGCCCCTCACTACAAGAAAGACATTGAGGTGCTGGAGCGTGTCCAAAGAAGGGCAACAAAGCTGGTGAAGGGTCTGGAGAACAAGTCCTATGAGGAGTGGCTGAGGGAACTGGGGTTGTTTAGCCTGGAGAAAAGGAGGCTGAGGGGAGACCTTATCACTCTCTGGAACTACCTGAAAGGAGGTTGTAGCGAGTTGGTTGTCGGTCTCTTCTCCCAAGTAAAAAGCGATAGGACAAGACGAAATGGCCTCAAGTTGCACCAGGGGAGGTTTAGATTGGATATTAGGAAAAATTTCTTCACCAAAAGGGTTATCAAGCATTGGAACATGCTGCCCAGGGAAGTGGTTGAGTCACCCTCCCTGGAGGTATTTAAAAGAGGTGTAGATGTGGCACCTAGGGACATGGTTTAGTGGTGGACTTGGCAGTGTTAGGTTAATGGTTGGAGTCAATGATCTTAAAGGTCTTTTCCAACCTAAATGATTCTATGATTCTACATTGCTTTTTAGCATGGTAAAGAAGTAAATGTTGCTAGGGTTTTTTTGTGCTTGAAAATATTCTTTGTTATTGTTCCAAGTGGTAAAAAAATGTAAGACACTGCTGTCATGGTTTAACCCCAGCCAGCAACTAAGCACCACACAGCCACTCGCTCACTCCCCCCACCCAGTGGGATGAGAGAATCGAAAAAGAAAATAAAACTCGTGGGTTGAGATAAAGACAGTTTAATTACTTTTTGGGGTTGAGAAGGAAATAATTTGGGTTTTTTTAGAATCATGGAAAAGTCTTCACAGTAGTACCTTTAGCACAGGCCTAAGAATGCAATGATTAGGGATGTAAAATTTTATCTGCCTAGTTACATATTTTTATGTGTTAAATATGATTGAAATTTTAATTTACACAAGGAAATGATTGGATATATTACTTGACATTAATTTTTTTTTCATGTCTCTGGGAGCAAAACAGTTACAGGCACATTTGTTAACAGTCATATGATTTGATTTTGGTTTACATGCTAATTTCTGCCCTCCTCTTTTAGACCTTAACTTTGGCCTTCCTGCAGTATCAAAACATCCACTGATGTTTGCTGAAGAACGGCATACCCATGGAATACACTGCTGGGCTCAAGTATTTCAGAATAGTTATAATGTTAGTCATATTGATAATGATTAACTTATGCTGAATTTCCATGTGATTGCGGCAATACTGAAATTTTAAAGAGCTAGGTTTGTTGATGCATTTCCTTTTGGGATGCCCATCTCAAATACTAATAAACAATTTATTCAAAAATTTTCTAATTTACAGACAAATATTCATCAAATTAGTGGACTTGGCATTTAAACTCTATGAGCTGCAGAGGTCTCTAGAGCAATTTCTGTTTCAGGAGGAGCAAGAAAATGATTTTTAATATCTGTAGGGCTAACTATAGCCTATGATGAATTATAAACTAGATCACAGGCTTCTAATATTTTACTATCTGGACAGTGACCCAGAACAACCTCTTCCTGTGGCCATAAAAGTGATTAATTTTCATGGCTCATTCATCCATAGAAATATTTTCCGCTAAGATGACCAGTCTCTGTAATGAGAGTGATTTTGAATTACAGATTTCTGAAGTTCACAGAGAACATATCTATTCACAAATCAATTATTTATAACCAGTGTCAGTTCTTACCATGGCATTTATGTGCACACATGCTAATTATATACTCACTCATATTTTTGGTTCAGTGATCATGCTTATAATCTGATTTTTTTTATACTAGCAACAGTTCTCATTTAAATTTTAAAATGCTTTAAATTGGTGATTTTAAATTATGTATATTAGGGTCAAAATTAAAGCTTGAAAATTACATGCTTATTAGCATGTGTTATCTAAAAATTAGTGCATGGTCATAACTTGGGGGAGTTGTTATAATGCTGGCGTTTCCCTAAATGTCAAATGCTTTATACATCTGACATTTAGAAACTGTGAAGGAAAGAGGTATGGTAAAATATGCGACCATAGAGCTGATAATTGAAAGCTGGCCTTAAAAAGTCAGGTCTACAGGGCCTGTAGTAGCACTCTGTTCATAGATGCAGGAGGTGTGTGATTAAGTATCTGAACCTGTGAACATTTATAAGAGCAATCATTATTCACAGCAGTCAGATGAATAAAAAATAGCACTAGAAAGAAGGATTCAGGATCAGGAGGAAAAGGGTGATGAGCAGAGCTGGTGGTTCATCATGATTTCATTTACACGACTATAAATCTATAACCGCTCAATGTCACTTCTACATATTTGGGTTCAATGTCTGCCTGGTATTTAATTATCCCACAGTTCCGGTAGGGAACTTGGGGCTGATACAGCGACAGTGTAAACAGCGGAACTGTACAGCTGCTGTACACACGTACAACTGTACATGCTGTAACTGAGAACACTGGGCTGCCTTGGCTTACCCTAATGGAACAGTAAATACATGCCCAGTAAATATAGCCAGTGTTTCTATTACAATAAAGCATAGACAGAGCTCTTGGATAGTGTGTATTTAGAGTCCTTCAGAGATCTCTGTCCCTTGCCTTTAAGAGGAATGAATATTCAAGGAATTCCTGAGATGAAACAGTTGTGAGAATGATGCTTGATTATGATGATGGTTCTATCCTTCAGTCTGATGGTTTGCGGTGTAATTTTATCCGCTTATTCTGTTAAAAATTGCTCACTGGGGAAATCACAACCACTAAAAGCATTTGGGGATTTCAAGCCTGGTAGAATGATTTTTCTCTCATTTTTCTCTCTCTGGCAGGGGTGGAAATATAGCACTCCTTCCCAGGGTTGAGAGGGAAGGGGGGTGGAACAAAAGCCATCAGAAGTGGTTCTCCTGGGAGCATTCCCTGGGGAAAACACCACTTCTGAATCTAGAGTAATGCTGTTCCACTGCCTTTGTGTAAAATTAGTCCATACTGATAGCTTAACACACTGTAACAAACTCATTCACAGCACTGAAGAATCTAGCCTTGCTTTTTGTATCTTTGTCACTTCGTTTAGCTCTGTTTTTAACAATCTTGCTACAAAGGCTCCTATAACCTGTTAGGTTTCAGCTGATCCCAGGAGAACTGCTATACGTGCCAATAACCACCCCTGAAATGGCCTGAACAGAAGCTATAATAATCCTCTGTCCTCATTGATGGATGCAATGACCGATACATTTCTTCTTTCCATCTTTTCCTTTCTAAACCTCTGTGGCAGAGCGACAGTTTATAGCACATGAAACAGGACAGAAGATAGCTAAGTGGACAGATGAAGAAGTACAATGCTGACCAACTGCAACATGAGAAGTTTCTGAATTCCTGTATGGTGGCTATTGTACGAAAAAGGTAAATGTACCTTTGCTGATGTCCTTGCAACTGTAATGTTCCTGTAGCAGAAATGCTCCAAGCCATGAACTGTAGGCATTCTAGCTTAGTATTTCTTCTGCTCAGATGTTTTTGGGTAATTCTATGGATATTCATTGTCAGCTTGAGACCAGCCTGTTTTTCCATTATTACCTTGTGTGCTAAGCAGAACAAGTGGTGACTATAGAAGCTGGGAAAGCTCTGAGCTGCAGACACGGGTTAGATCTGTATCCATCCTGAGCGGTGAATCCAGTGGCAGGACCTTGAAGTTGTTATTGCTGCTGCTTGTTTTGTCTGAAGTCTTTTGGTATCAGAGAAGCTTTGGGGGAAATTTGGGATAAAATAGGTTGAGCAGAATTAGCTTCTCTTGATGTAGGCCAAGCCAGTTCTTAGTGACATACTGATGCAACGTTGATCTACAACGGGTTTCAAAAATGGTTAGGCTGTTTTTTTGTTTAAAACAGGTTGTTATCTGTTTACTGAGTACACACAAGACAGAGAGTTCTGGATCCACCATCTGGCAAACATGAGGCATGTATGCTGGTCTGAAAGGCACCCCAATTATGACTGTAATTAGCTGCTTGAAATGCGTGCTTCGAAATGTGACAAGTGTAGTAAGTGAGACGAGAAGATATAGTAAGTGCATTATTAAGCAAAGCAGTGAGTTAGAGACCACATAGTCATCCCTGATAGTAGGTGGCTGATAATGAATAGGAAAATGTATGGTATGATGTAAAGAAGCAATAAATACATACACAATAGGAGCGGGAATGTGCAGTTGTTGGACTCAGGCTGCTGGACGGTTCCACCTCTCTGTCTGCATTTTGATTCCTAACTTGCCATGCTTTCTGAGTATTCCTTAAGTGATGAATCTGGTCTTAAGTTTAGTCTTTGTTTCAGGATTAATTTGGATCTGTGGCTAGTGAAAGAGGAAAATTCTGCACCACTTAGTAGCTAGGCAAGAGTTGGTAAGAGCCCTATTTATGAGAAAAAGAGATCTAACAACCAGTAACTGACCCAGTATATTTTCATCTATGTCTGGAATGTGTTTCCTTGATTTTTATTTTTCCGGTGTTTTTGTTTGGCTAGTTTTTTGCTAAGTACATCCTCCTGGATATGTATATGAAAGAACAGGAACAAAATATAAATCATTGGTACTCTTGATATAAACGGTTAAAACATATTTGCATCCATTTTCAGGAAACAAATGTTGCCCACTAAAGAGAAACCTCCAAGGACGCACCCACTGACTTGTACTATTTATGAGATATATATTATTTATTTCACCTAAATATTTTTGTATGGCTTCCCATCTTGTAAAAACAAGTGTAAGAGATTGTATGGCCAGTGTATTGACAAGCTGCCTGGAACTACTCATCTAAACCATAGGAACTCTCTGCTATTCCTTTTTTTTTGCTCTGTAGCTGCTGTGGTGTAGTTGTGTGTCGATTCCACAGGCTGGCTTCTTTGGGCTTTTTTTTCAGTGCTTTGACATTTCATTGCCTGTGCAGTATGTAAACTATGGTTACCAGAGTTAAGCAATGTTTGGAATATATTTATTTTAAAGCATTTCTGTTCCTTTTTAAATTAGTAGATATATGAGCGGGCTAATTAGAAGTGAATCAATCTGAATTGATTTCAGAATGAGTACAAATATTGAAAAACAGCCAGGTTTATAAAAGAGAAGAAAAGAAAAGAATTTACCTCATAGATTTCTCAGCTGTACTACAGCATACAGAAACAAGCCCAGCAGAAATCAGAACTTTATCTGAAATTCATGATTGATTGCCTTGGATATTGTCAAACTGTTGCAAAAGTGAAA
Organism: Gymnogyps californianus; assembly: GCF_018139145.2. NCBI lineage: Eukaryota > Metazoa > Chordata > Aves > Accipitriformes > Cathartidae > Gymnogyps > Gymnogyps californianus. The sequence continues at coordinate 22,297,249 of NC_059471.1, forward strand.
TAAATAAAGTCACTCACCATGTTAAACCCAAAACACTTTGGCTGCGACTTGGTTTCCAAAACGTGGAATACATTTAATACTAGTTTGAATAGACTTATGGTTTGGCCACCCCATTTCTGTCTGTTCTAAAAACCTGTTTTCATTTAGCTGTACAAGACAGACCAAAATTCTGCACTAGCTTTACACTCCAAACGACTCCACTGAAATCAGCGATAGCAGTTGATTTTGAATACAATCCACAGTATCACACTTCATTTCTTCTGGAAAAAAAATACTATGTAAAAACTACAGTGTAACTAGCCAAACTGATGGGAATTTTATAAGATGACTGTAAGACACTTAAAACCCAACTGTGCTCTTGTGGCTTCATTCTCTCCTTTCTCTTTGGATGCTAGCTCACTTTCTCCTGCCCTTGTGTTACCTGAAAGCTGCCACATATCATGCAGAAGCTCCAGGAAAGATTTGTGATCGGGGAATATTTTAAGGAAATAGAAGCCAAGTAAAGGAAAACAAGTAAAATTATGTTTAACAAATGAACCAGATGGCTCCTTAAATATGCGATATTAGTTGATTCGTACATTTTAGTCCAAAAATCCAGGCTGGTTTTTGACCTTACTTTTTCATTTTCTGTTCTAGTGGATTCAAAAGAAAATCCAGCTGCATGATCCATCAATATGTTTGATGACTTGCTGCATGCATTTTTGAAAACTTGTTTGTAGTATTCAACCTTGTCATTAGTTTTATCATTTTTGTATGTAATAATTTTCTCGTACATCATTGTACCTATCAAGCACTTTCAAACAAGCTACTTTGGTCTGCATCTGTAATAGCTGTGTTATAGAATTAGTGACAGATTAAACTCAATTCATAATTTCCTTATTGCATCAAATCCATTGAAGGACATTTTTATCTCCTAAAATGCTTATTTTAGTGTCTTGCCCACTATTTTATGTTACTCAGTAGTTAAGATGTGGCCTTGGCTTTTGAGAAATATAAGCTCAAAATCATGTTTTGCTGCCTACTTTCTTTGTAATCTAAGCGAGTCCCCCTGCGTGGGAGCAAAGTTAGTGTCTTGCATAAAGTTAGTGTCTTGCATTCTCCAGCCATCCAGTTTCTCTCTGTATCTAGTTTAGGGTTAGATAATCCCTGAGAGTAATTTCAGTTTACTTATTTTAGGAAGGACCGGTCACCCTTTGAAAGTACTTGCTTCTCTTTCTCTTCATGATGGAGGGAGCCCAAGTTACTGTTTTAGATAAAGTGACTTAAAGTCCAATGAGGTGAACCTCAGTCTTCAGTGTTTCAGCTTCTACTCTCTAAAGTGGACACAGCAGCATTACCATGCCTCAGGAAGCTGCCACAAGGATGTTAATGATTATGAGATATTAATGAATCATAGCAAAAGTTATATGAATATAAAGATTTATCTCATGGAAAAAGGAGAGCTTCTATCTCTGTCCAATTGAGATTTCCTTCTACTTTTGCATTTTACCAAAGATATGTTTGCTACAATCTGATATTAGAAAGATTTTACATATAGAATATGGGAAATATCCATTTTTACATATTGATATAGGAAAGATTTTTACAGGCTTATTTAAGAACCAAAATGTAATGGTATATATTTTACTGAGACTTCTAAAGAAAGGACAGGCCCTTAAACTGTGTTACTTCACCTTAAAAAAATATTCAGCAATCCATCTTACAGCCATCCCTGTGAACAGTCCCAGTAGGAGGGGCACAGCAAAGAGGATTTTGAGACTTGCTAAATACGGTATGTACGTTTTGTTCTTGACTGAGGACTTTCAAGGGCATCTGCGTTCTGGAGTGCCATTTCCAGCAGTAGGTGAATGTAGTAAAACACGGGCAGCTTGAATGGATCATGATGACCTCATGTCACCTTGCAGCAAAGACAGGAAGCTGCATAATCAAAAACTGTGTTAAGCTGGGGGGACGTACTTCAGAAAATGTTCCTAAGTTTATCTGATCTCTTTTTTGTTTTTTTTCTGGTAAGAGACTGCATGGAAGATGACTCAATCAAATGTCTCAGTATGAATCATCATAGCCAAGGAAAATAATGCATGAAGTGGCAAAACTGATGGTAACCTCACAAGTCTCTCTAATGGGCTGTGTTGCTGTTCCATATAACTTTCCCTTTGTGTATGTGGGAGTGGATCTGTGGTAAAAGCTGGGCTGTCTGAAGCTGGTTCTTCCTCAAAGTGAACAGTACAGGCTGTGTGTAGGGGGTGAATATTGGTGTAGTGTGCTTCACGGGTGATTGCACTCCTGCACATGGTATGGCATTCCCGGTGCTATGTCACTTAACGTTATGTCACTCTTTGCTCTTTTTGTCTTCTTACAGCTCAACAACCGATAAGTTTAGGATTAATGTGCAGCAGTAGCTCATGGAGCAGATATTTAAGGCCAGTGTTTCAATATCAGAATCCCATAGGCACAAATAAAACCCAATCTCTCCTTTAAGATTTACAGCTCTTTTTCTGATTAGCAAGAGCCAGACATTGTTTCCTGGAATGTCAGTATTGCTGCAGCTCAGTAATGGATGTGACAGTAATTAAAGAAAGCGGAGGAGACAAAAGCATTCCTGTTGTAACTTTAGCAAAGCTGCAGGCAAATATGGATTTGACCCCAGTGTTGCATTTTGGATACCTGCACAGAGTAATACTTTTATCTGTGCCAGTAGTTTGTAGAGCGGGTTACTTCTCTTTTGTGTACTCTCTTTTGTATCAGGCACCCATTGGCAATGTCAGAAGCATTTAGCTACTTTTTCCATGGAACAAGCTGTGTGACTCAGGGAAAACACATTTTATTTCATGTGCATTTTGTTAAGGAGCAATCTACTCTTTTGTCTTTACAATGAGAATGAAAGAAGTTCTGAAAAACTGAAGTTTAAGTTAGAGCCATTGTTCATAAGAAAAGTAATGGAAATCTGTGATACAAACAGGATGGAATGAATGAGAAAGAAAGTATTAAAAGGCTGTATGCCCTCACTAATCAGAAGGAAATGGTCTGTACTGCAATATTTCATGAAGAGAGCGTCCCGTTTATTTATAACTAGCTACAAAAAACTTTTTCCAAAAACCAGGACTTTGAGAGAGGGCCCTGACCCACCTAGCTTCTATTGTTCTGTGGCACTGACCTGGAGCTGTGAAGATGTAAACATAATTCAAAAAGTGCCAATAGCTCTGTGTGAAAAATGTAAACATGTATCACAACATTGCTGTAAGGGAAAATTCACCCAGTCCTTGGTGTCTGCAGGCACTTTGTTTCATCCCCTCTCTTTATTCTGTTTTGAGTAGCTCCCCTGTGAAGTGCTGCCCTAGAAATCAAACCCAGCAACCAATGAGTATTTTCTGTTTTTAAGGTTGTTGGGATTCAGTGCCTTGGATGGGCATGTACAAGATGGGGAGATCAAGCATAGCAGTCATGGTTATTTTCCTGATTATGCAGCTTTTGTAGGATACATTCTTGAGCTGGTAAGGGAGTAAGTAATTGGGATTTACTTGGCTGTGCCAACAGCCAATGCTGAGTGAAACATTTGGATGGACACAGGTTCTAGGAAGCTTCGATATTTTCCTCAATAGCCTTTTCCAGCCCCTGTCCAAACAGTCAGATTGCTTTAGAAATGAGGTCAAAGTTAAGAGAAATGGTTACTTCCTCCATAAATCAAAGACTTCCAGACACAGGGAAGGCAAAATTCCTTCCTGCAAATGTAACATGGAAGTACAAAAGAAAGAAAATACTAATGGCTTAAGCTTCTTTAGGTAAAAGGAGAAGGTTACAAATATTCTGCTTGCTTACTTGGCACCTTGGGCGTATGATGCACACTTGACTGGGAGCGATGGAGCAAAGGCAGGTGGTTCCCCAGTTACTTTATGTTGAGGTAATTACCTGTGTGGACATATTTAAATACATGTCTGTGTAGACATATCATTGTGTGTGGCACGTAAGGGACATTCTTCTACTCTCTAGAGAAGGAACCAAACCCTCCAGTCTTCCCACACAGTTTCCTTCCTGCCATATTCTGCGCACCCAAAGTGGGCACTGTCCCAGTCCAGCCCTGTGCAGCTGCGTGGGGTCCTGCTTGCAGCGAGCAGCTGGATGTGGGTTCAATGCTCTTTTCTCTGTAGAGAGATTACAGGGTTAAATATTTTGTTCACTTCAACATTACTGTAGTGTTTTTCAGATTGTCTTCTGGCTGGTGTCATTACTGGTTGTCACAGCATGCTTATTACAGCATTGCAGGGAGCTGTCACCACTACAGAGCAAAAGCAAGCCCGTCTGTTGTTACCTACCAAGAGGTCAGTGCTTTACTGATTAGTGCAGGAAAGATGTACTGCTGCGCAAATAAAACTGTTCAGCACTGTCTGTAATGGTAGAAATGGTTAATTGTGCCGTGAATAAAAATCCTGAATACATAAAAGGCTGGAGTAGCAGCCTTTGTTTCCTTTAGGTAAGTGAGTTCAGCTGATTCAGGTGAAAATTGTGCTGGGCCAGGGTCCTGTTATTATCACTCTACTGCTAACTTCGTTAATACCTCAGTGCTGGCAGATGTCATTTTGTGCTAGTTACTATACAAAGATGTAGCACAGAGCTTACCAGTGAAGACAGTGGAAGGCATAACAGATGGGGGGGGAACCCCAAAACAGATGAGCCAGCATCAGGTGGTGTGTGTGAGGAGGGATGAGATGACAGTGCAGCAGGCTTTCAGAAACCTGCTCATTAGTTGGGCACATGTAGCTGTATACTAGATATGCTCAGCTAGACTACATAACAGAGCTCAGTCTCAAGGAATTTAAGGCCATAGTGGCTTGGTGAGGGAGGACTTAAGAAATTAAGCTTTCAGGCAGATTTTACCCTGTGAATTCTTGAGATGTGTTAGGTTAGCAGGAGGCAGTGAAGGTAACCTCTGGTTTAGGTGATCAGGGAGGTTACCCTCATTCACTATTGGCCTCTTGAATCTTTTGTTATTTGATGACCCAGCTGGCAGCTTTCAGTCTTCTGTTTTAATGTTTAATTAATTCCATAGATATTTCATATGGAGATTCATTACATGGCTTGAATCTAAGTTGGAGTTCCTTTTTTTCAGTCCTTTTTTCCCCACAGTTAGTGCGTATGTGGCTTTTCCTACTAGTGGTGTGCTCTGGAGCAAAGTGTACCTATCTCTCCTTAACTAAAGAGCAGCCCACAAGACACAGTGTTATGTAGCAAAGGTAAAATGGGAAAAGTGAGGAGAACAAGGGAATTATGAAGAAAATACATTAGGATCCTCTTCCTATATCCAAGTCCTAAAATGAAGAAATGTTCCTCTTTTGTTCAGCCAACCAAGTGAAAATTCCTGAGAGGTAAGAAGCAAACAATTCCCACCATAAATGAACTGTTAATTATATTTGCAAATAACATTTTTAATTATGCTTGGCATATCTGAACCTCCTGCTGGTGGGAGCCCAGTGCAAGAGCCTGTAAACCAGAAACCAACCAGTTCAATGTTCATCGAGTGTTTATCGTCTATTGTTTCAGGTTACATTGGTAGTTTGTTTAGCCATCCTCTAACAATAAAAGAAAGAGGTGAGAATTTTGCTGATTCATACTTTTAAATGTACAGACTCAGGATGCAGTTCTTTACACGTTGCAGAATTACATAAAGAAGGCTGTTGGTGATGAGACTGCTGCCCCACTCAGAGGCAGCAGTAACAAAATGCAGGGGCAAAGTCTGCAGCCCCAAATGTTTGAAACCATGACTCACACATCTAAAACTCATGAGAACAGCCTGCATGATACAAGGTGGTTTTTTGTTTGTTTTATTTAATAATAAATTGGGGTTGTCTTATATGCCCTTTGTGTCTTTAAGCCATCAGGATTCACAGGAACACACAACCCACGTTTGTAACATTTGCTGGGGCTTCCACATATAGCACTGAAGCTGAAAGTCCTGAAATTATGTCTCTGGAGAAGTGTCTAAAAATCTCTAGTTATTTAAGTGTGTAACTATCACTATTTTCCATGGTAGATACATGTCCAAGAATTTTGAGCCCAAATAACCACTATTTTAACGGTGATGAACTGAGGCAGAGAAAGCAAGATCATCCTCCCCTTCCTTTTTCTTGTTGGCTATAGTTATGACGGTAAGCTGTATGATACAGAGAGGACTGTCTTCATCTGTATTGCACTGTGTATAATACAATGCCACCGGGATATAGATAATAAACAATGATAATGTACAAATTCAGATAACTAAGTAGCTGCCTCTGTTGCTTTGAGAATTTGAGATCTTCTTTTTAGCAGGGGAATAAGGCAGACATGTAAAAACTGAAGCTTTCTTTTTGAAAGGAAGCTTTGTACCTTATGTGTGAAAGATATTGTGGTTATTAAGACCCCAAGAGAAATTAAATTGTGCATGGCTCAATTTGAAGAATTGCTTCTTTAGACATCCAGCGCATCACTGCCAATTCCAGAGATTTTGTTGGTGTTAGGGGAAGGAAGGCAAACAAACAGAAAACTCCAACTTGTATTGTGAGAAACCCAGGAGCCAAAAAAAAAAAAAAAAAGAAAACAACCTAAATCTTAGAAATACAGAAGATCCGTGAGCTGCTATAGAAACAGCCTATTTAAAGTGATCACATTTTATAAATAATCCAGCAAATTCTGGAGTGTGCGTCTTTCCCCATCTATTGTCCCCATGGGGCTTCGCTTGGTTTAATCTCTGCTGTTATATGTAGCCAACTTGAGTAAGACAGCGCAGTGTTTCTGTTGAAACCCGTGTGACCTGCCAGCCAGCAAGGCCCAGGGATAGCATTTTTAAGAAAGCAGGACAGTTTAATTTGTGAAAGGCATGTCCAAATCACTTAAAACATTACAGTGAAAAAAATCCAACGCTTTCATGCAAACAGCTAAATAATAAATGCAAAATGCTGGTCCTTGAGCTGGATGTCATTCAGTGCAGATTTCTTGAACTCTCTCGTGCTGGTTACCAGGATAAATACAGATGTAACGCATGTTTCTGATTGTGTTTCTGTTTTTATTTGGATCTGTCTATTTTTTCCTCCCTGGGGGAGTTCTCCTCTGACTCAAACATTTTCATAATGCAAGCAAATGTCTGCAGTAGTTATTTTCTTGCTGAAACAATATATTTCCTTATTACTGAAAGCACTAAATAGATATATATGGTGCACAGGCTCTGAATATATGGGAACTGTAGCTAGGTAATACTGTAAGCTTTGAAATAAGCTGATTTGAAATACTGAGTAGCTGCAGAAAGCCTTTGGTGTAGAAAGAGTAGTAGCAGTAAAATAATTTTGAACTTTAGTCTTGAAGTTAATTCACAGTTTGTTCTCAGAGAAGATACTTCACTGAAATTTCTTTTCAGTGTGCTTCTAAATTTCCTATTTTACTGTACCAGTATTCAAGGAAAAAAGAAAAAAAAAAGAGGTTTGTTTCCCTCTCCGTCCCCAATATCTTTATGCTTTTATTGGGAATGAGCTGAGGGTCCTGTTTGACATGACAGCTTTTTCACTTGTGTTGAGTCAAAGCCCTCAGAACCACAATCACACCGCTATTATCTTCCAGTTTCTGTGAACCCTCGTTGTCCCCGCCGCACTGAGAAGCATCTGCGTAATTTTTGTCTCTACACCCGCCATCCTTCCCACCCCTCCCCAACCACTAAATCACAGCCAACATTACCTTCCCACTCCATGGGTGCTTCCCTAGGCCCTCTGCCAACCAGCGTCTGCCAGACCCACGTCTGCATACACACTGCCAGGCTGTCCTTCAGACAGGAGGGAAGTGGGAAATTATAGAAACAAGCTTCCAGCCATCCACAGGCTGTGTCTACACAGGGCCTGTCAAATCAACCAGCAGAATACTACAAGCCTAGGCAGGATGAAAGTGGAAAAGAAATGACCTCCTATCAGCTGATGTGCAGTAACTGTGTACGTACTCTTAGTCTGTGGCAAAAGCAAATCACAGAGTCACAAGTCTTTCCTTGCAGACATTTAACATCAGTGCAGACAGCCATTGCAGGGTAGCTGATACACAGCGACTTGTCACCCCACGGTTAACTTGTCTGCGTGCCTGAGGCTTCTCATTTTTGGCCGTGTTGCTAAGGTACATTCAAGGTTGCCAACGGCCAGGGTAGGAGAGTGATGTTTGTATCCGAAAACGTCCTGAAAACACAGTCTCTCAGAGAACTGCAGCTAGAAATCTGCCATATAAATTTACTGTTTTGATCCCCCATTAATGAGCTGCATGGGAACCATCTGTGGGGTATCTGTCCTGGTACAGGAAACTAGGGACAAGGTAGACAAGTGGGACGTAAGCCATTTCAGGGCAGGCTGTGCAAGGTATGCCCGACCTCTAGGAGGGAGCGGGAAAGAGGGAGCGATGAAGTACCACAGGCTCTGGGGCCATCCCTGCTCTTCAGCTCCCTTCATAGCTCAGTGCAAGAGGACTGCGGGAACAGCACCCTCGCTGAGAGGCATAGAGAATTTCTGGCAGTAAGTTTTGAGTGAGATGAGTGATATGTGGCTGCTGTGACACTGGTCTGTCTAGAGTCACCGGTCTGCGCTGAGCACAGCACACATGTGACTGTGTAACTTGCTGTGTCTTTTTTACTCTATGCACCACCAGTTTGGCCATGGATTAGTCTTTCCAATGGCAGGCAAAAACTTCCTTAGAAGCAACCAAATGACAAAATGCAAAAAAGTTTATAGCCCTTTTTGTGTCTAGACCATGGATGCACAAAACAATTGCTTGGGCAGTTGGCATGCCTCAGTGCCAAAATAGAAACTTAGAGCAGAAGAAGGGGAAACAGGTGTGGGCAGGGGGGAGTGGAGCCTCCTGTAAGTAGGACCTACTGTTACTAGAGAAGTTTCTATTCTGTATTGCTGATCTCTTTTTTGGGATTCAAATATTGAAGGAGGTCACTCATGGTTGTTCCCACCTTCAGCCCTCACTGTATTTCTATCCTTCAGCCAAAGATTTCAGTCCTCCAGGTTCTGCTGAAGGCTAAGAATGAAATGTATGGTGAGCAAGTGAGCCCTTGCAATGATTTTCTCAGTTTTCCTGATTTTTTGAATGCCCATGTCCTTCAATCTCAAACTCTGGTCTCCATCCCAGTTTTTGGAAATCTTTCACCTCAGATAAGTTATGAAACTTTCAGTCTCTGTACGAAGCTTGAAGGGGATTGATTTCTCTTTCCAGTTCCATTATATGGTGCTGAAGTCTTCTGTGACTACCTTGGCACTCAGAACAAAACAGTAGCTCGCTATAGTCAAGCATCTGAAGGCCTGATCTTTCCCTCTGGTAACAGAATATTGAAATTACATTAGAGATCCCAAAGAGCCCTAGTAAACCTGTTTTCAAGTCCTGCCAGAAGCATTAACTTGCTGCTCCATTTCTGAATCCAGCAGAGCAGACTGGTGCCTGCAGGCAACGTACCAGTGATATACTCTAGTTCAGAGTAGGAGTGTGCTTCAGGAGCAATTGTCCCCTTAACATGCTTTGATTCACATCAAAAAGTGGTCTTGGAGTACACAGATTGGATTCCCTTTGAACGTAACTAAACCAAAAGACACCCTCCAGGAGCACCCTGTGCACTGCTACTGCTAATGGGTTGCTTGTGGTGTGGTACCTAGGTGGTATGTAGGTGTTTCACTCGTCGAATCCATTCCTTTTGCTCCTCATTATGCCACATGTAGGCATCACTTTATCATCTGCACAGCCAGTAACAAACCTTCCTAGAGGTTTAGAATAGAATTTCTTTTCAAGTTACAACTGCGAAACCAGAGGTTTAGGGAAATACCTCAACTGACAAAGTCTTAACTGAGAGGTCTTATCCACGATTTTTAGTGCAAGTATCCCGTTCACTACCACCTCGGAGAGGAGGAAAGAAAAATAGCACTACTTTCTTGGTAGGAGCTTTGTCATTAGTACTTCTAAAGTACTAGTTTTTTCAGGCTTAAGTCTGCACTGAGAGGAAGATTAATCAGAATCTTATTGGTGCCTCTTCAGAGGCTTAATTAATAGATTCAGACCTCGTGATAAATGAATCTTTAGCATCAGGGATGGGGACAAACCCATGGAACAAATCAAGGAAATAAAGGATGTTCTTTAAACTATAGACTGGATAATCATCTACCTGAAGATATCCTGAAATCAGCTTACTGTTTTATAGACTCTATAAAGTTTACAGATTCACCTTGAAGCCGTATTATTCAGTCTTGCTAATTTTAGTTACGTTCCTAGCTCATACCTAACTTGCCAGTGAGCTAATTTGTTCTTTTCCCAGTGTCCCAATTAATTTTGCAGTCACCTGGACACTCTGCGGTTATTTCCAAAAGCTGGCAATAATGTTTGTTGCATTTCATCTTTCATCTTCTTATTTGTCTATATTGATACTATTTTGTCATTTTCTTGTCATGTAACTTACTTTTCTTTGATGTGCTTTGACATAATTTTGTGTTTTCCTGAAAGTATCAGGTGCTCCCCATGGATTCCAATTAATGTTGTTTTGAGGTTGAGTTTATGACATGACACAGCTGTTGTGACAATGCTGTCATCTTCAAGGGAAGGTAAATGAAGGTGGCTTCAGCTAAGCAAACATCTACAGCTGCTGTAGTCATGACTTAAAAGTCAGTCTTTGCTCAGTATGTACCACTAACACCAACTATTTCTTGTCCTGTGCTTAAGAAATGAGCATTATTTTGTGGTTACTGATAGCAAAATTGAAGAAGGGAGTGTTATGTACCAAGGCTGTTTTTTTAAGCGGGTGATCACCATACTCAAAGACAAGCTGAAATCAGCTTGGTGTTACATATAGACACAGTAATGTTTCCAGATCTGCCTTGAAGCCATTTTGCTGCAGTGCAGCTATTACTGGTCTAGAGTCTTAGTTCACACTGAAGCTCATCTGATGGTGTTTTATAAATGTATTCAGTTAGCTTTTGCAATGGTTAAGCTAGCAAAGCTCTTACAAACAGGCTCTGTTGGAAGCCCAGGAGTGGTCCCATGGAAACCTATCAGACAATTCACGAGTTTAAAGCTATTCACTCCTAAGTGCCTTTATGGAGCGAAGCCTGAAATCACTTTGGTAACTTCTATCGTTTATTATAAATGTAATCTGTCTTTAACTACTAGTGACTTACATACTTAGAAAATCTCCCTTTAAAAGTAATTTTAAGGGCAAAGGACTGTTTATTTCATTCATAGTGATCCCCTCAAAGATATCCCACTGCAATAAGTTTGGGAGAATAATTTCTTCTTCACCAGGAATCACTGGATAAAATTGTCCAGCTTATACATGCAGTGGTTACACAAGAGGTAATACAGGCTAGATGATGCCAGAAGTCCCTTCAGGCTCTAAAATCTATTAACCTACCGGATAATTTACAAACAGAACAATTTATGGAGTGAGAATCTGTCTATTGTGCGTGAGGAAGGAAACGTTAAACTCCGCATCATTCATTCTGATAGAGCCCCTGTTTACACAGTGTCTGCATGCTTATTTGCAAGGGAGCAAGAATAAATTAGTGAAGACTGTTGAATGCTAATGTATTATTATTCAGGCTATCTGTGAGCAAAAGTCTTCTTTAAGTTTCATGTTGCTTTTTAATAAATTCCTTCTGCAACAAATGCAGCAACGTGGAATATTCAAAAACAAAGGCAATGATAATGAAATATCATGGGTTGGGCAGGGTGGGGACATTGACAAATGGGAGTAATTTGCAACAGTGGTAAAGATTTAGGTAATTGCAGTGGCCTACAGCACCGCAGGTTGGATTCTTCATAGCAAGCCATTCTTGCAGCTGTTTTCAAGGATCTGCTTACAGCAACAGACTTTTAAATTTTTAGAAAAGGAGGGCAAGAGACGTCATGAATAAGTATGAATGCATCCCGTTAGTTTTAATGAAATCTGATAAAGCTGGAGTCCTTGAATATTTACAGCTAAGCCACTGCCAGGGCTCTGAGGGCACTAATAGGCCCCATTGGCCCTGCCTGACCTCCCCTGGGGCCTCCCCCCACCCTGCCCATGGCCCAGGACCCCATTCCAGCCCCCTGGGGCTGTCAGTCCCTGCCGCGGCGATGCAGCAGCAGTGCGGGTCTCCAGCTGCCCGCAGCCCTGCCTGGCCATCCCAGGGCAGTGTCTGACCCTGGGTACCCCCACTGGGCCTGACCCTGACCTGCGGGTTGACCTCCCAGCTCGACCCTGGACCTGGCCCATCATGACAAACTTGCCCGATGACCGCTTGGTTGACCCCAGCTGCCGTCCCCAGGCCTGCCCTGCTTGCCTGCATGAGCAAGTGCCCAAACGAACTATTTCCACCACCGCAGAACTAGATGATTAAAAGAAAAATGATCCCAGTGATTTCATCTGCTCGGTCTCGTGTTACCTGAGCGGCCAGTCCATTTACCAAGCTCTGCTTCCAGGTCTACTCTGAACGCAGGTCTGTGTTAGGCAAAATTCGGCTTCCACAGTGAGTGGGGGGAGGCAGGTACCTTTGGAGAGGGCTTAGCCCAGCCTAAGACCTGAATCTGTCTTTGGAGGCCCCTTTCCTTCTCCATGGACTGTAGGTTCCCAGCCTCCTCCTTGAAGTGGGTCTGGTGAATACAGCTCCAGTATTAGTTTCCAGGTAGTTCTAGCAGTAGTTTCCATGCACTGATTTGCTGCAATTAGCAACAGCCTCACTGACATTTTCTGCCTAGAGATTTGGTCACCTTCCTGAAAAAGGGCAGTTTCTAAATTATGTCCAAATAAACAGCATTAAATACTTCCCTAAGCATCAGTTTTTGTGGTAAAAAATTGCTGCTGTGACTACAGAGATAGCTTTTGTTAGCCCAAGGAGGGAGAAGGATCCAGACAAATGTGAAATGGGAGGGAACCTGAGAAACAGCCTCTTTATTTGTATTGTCGATGCTATGAAACGTGCTTGCTGCATGAATCAGAAGTGTATTATGCCAAATTTGGAGGTAAAGTAGGTACCAGTGTAAACTATGTGTGAATAAAAGAAATTTGCAAGGATGGGATAGCAGAAAGGGAACTATAAAAAGCTATCCATACATCATCCTGTAGGAATTTAATTTATTCTACTTTACCACTGTTGACTGGTTGCTCCTCCTGCCACAATCTTTCCCTTCTGCTCATCAGCACGGCAATCACTGGCAGTCATTTACTCGGAGTCTTGCACTTCGATTGCCTCCAAAATTGTCTCACCAGAGCGCTGATCCAAACCCCATTCAGGTCAATGGGAGTTTTGCCACTAACTTTGTGGAGGTTCGGATCAGGCCCAGGTAGGTCCCTGCCAGCACTCACCACGGGCTCACCGCTGTGCTGCCCTTGGAGCTGGTGCAATGCTCCAGGTGTAGGCCAGGACCGTGGCTTTATTCCCACCCAGAGCCTTACACATAAGGAAATATGGTGAGAAATGAGGTTCCTAGGAGGTGTTGCAAACCTTGCCTAGCTTTGGACAGCCCATAGGCAGATGGTCAGCTGCTGATCTGAAGGAGTCGGTCAAAAAAGAAATGAGAAGGAAGGGTTCTGGTGCAAGGGCAAGGACAGGCAAAGCCTCAGTTGTTCCATGGTGGAAAAGGATGAGAATGGGATAAAGGAGGATGGAAGGAGGAGGAAGACGAGCAATATGAAAAAGATAGTTTGATCCTTTCAAAATCATCTCACAGCATCGTTTTAGTTACGTAGAGAAAAGTTTGGTGACTTTAGCTCTTTAAATGCTAGGCTCTTTTTGTTTCTCTCCTTGCATTCTTGCTCTTGCCCCTGGACTGTCACTGTATCTTCATCAGAGTAGATGGCAAGCAGCTTTGGGTGGCACCTGAGACATTGTGGGAAGTGGCTGATTGTGGGACTCGCCAAATGCTGGAGGCTCTCTGTTAATGTGAATACCAAACCACAGCTCGGGGCTCTCTGTACGTAGGTCTTTATTGCACTCTAGAGAGCTTTCCAGAGTATTTTTTCTTTAGTGAAATGAATATCTTCCACTTGGACTTCCTTGGGTTGTGCTCAAAAGATTTTGGCATCATCCAAACTGAGCCTGGAAAGTAGACGGTTCCTGCTTAGCACTCAGCCTAGAAATAAAAACATGTGGGGAAGTCTGACATAAGGATTCAAACGGCTTTCATTTGCTAATGCATTCACCCAGTAGCTACGATGCTAAGCTGCTTCCCCTCCTTCTCTAACGCTATTGTAAATTAAATCATGAAGCCCCGATTTTGCTGTCAGATATTGCTGCCACAAGCTTTTGGAGACTGGTGGGTCTCTGGTGACTTCGGAAGTCTACCAGTACTGGATCCACCTGGTCACTGGAGCAATGAGCAGGTCTAAAAGCTTGTCCTGTAAAGTGAATGTGCATCAGTGATCCTCACCAAAGGAGCCTTTCTCCCTGGTGACGTGAGTCCTTGGGCAATGTTTGGGAGGTTGGCAGAGGGGTGGAAGGTAACCACAAGGAGCCTAAATGAAGCAAATGTAACTAGGTATCAGGTACATGGAAGAGCTTGATGTAGCCATGGTACAGAGGAAGGCAGCTCCACAGTAGTGCGGCCATTCCCCTGGCACATGGACCCAGCTGCCACTTACCCGATGTCCTTGCAGCGATGTTAGTGTTTCTTTGCCTGTAACAGGGGACAGTGATATAAATTATTAGAGATACTGAGCATTGAAATTCGCTCTCAATTTCTTTATTAAGAACAGGCACTTCTCAAAAGCCGCCTACCTCTGAAATGACTGCTGAGGGAAGAAACGTGATTGACATGAGAGCTGGAAGATTTGTGTGTGCCGCTCTTGCTTGTACCAACAGGTACTGGGAGAGACAGAGAGGCACGTCAGTCCCTTGGGGACTGTTTGGATAACATGAAAAGGGAGCTCCAAGAACAGCTCTTTTTTTCCCCTCTCTGTGACTATCCTGGGGGAGGTGGTCTTGCCTTATACAAGTTTGTACAGTATTTGTGTGGTTTTTTGGTACTGTGATTCTTTTACTGGGAAGGTAATTGTCTTCTGACCCAGAGAAGGCTATTGAGGACGTACCTGCCATGAGAACAAGCTATCGCTACAGGAACCCAGCCATCCCTGTGGGCTGGTGCCAGCATAGTAACAAAGCTGTGTGTTTAAATTATACAGAGGTGGTTAATGAGTTTTCACCTTGTCAGGAGAGCAGTCCAAGGTTAAAGAATGATGTGTCCCAGAAACGAGAGTGAGAAAAGCTGAGTTTTGAAAATATACAACCTGCAGGGTGAGCCAGTATTTTAAAACAAACTATGATAGGATTTTCCTTTTTATGGAAGCAAAGCTCAGCATTACAAAAGGCAGGAGAGGGGCACTCTGATTCTGAGTGCGATGTGGCAGCTAGAATATATTTAACATATTATTATGTTATCAGTGGAAGGGTTTAATGAGATTTAGTAGATGTTCCCAAAGCTGTCCTGTCATGTTTATATATTGAGATAGGGGCTGTATGAAGTGGCCTGTGATTTATTTGGCTGGCAAGCCAGGGCAAAGGGGGATTTCAGTGTTTCATGCTGCATCTCATCAAGCAAATCTGTTTTCATTTTTGCTGAGATTGTAAATGTTGCAAATGAAAGGAACAGAGCAGATGCAGTTTCTTTAGATTTTGGGAGGCATTTGTATTATCTGCCACTTGACATTTTGATTGCAAGGGTAGCCCTACACATTATCAAGAATGTACATCTTCAATAGATTACTATCCAGTTAATTGGTGGAGGCTGAAAAGAATCACATTTACCGAAAAACAAGGGAGGGGAAAGACTTGTAACTATTTATTAGAAAAAGCTTTTGGCTTTGAATATAAGGAGGTCCCACCCCTGCTGTGCCACGTCCTCAAAGCCGTGCTTCCCCCATCACCCATCCTTTGCACACTTGGATCTGAAGTTCCATCCTCTTCTCTCACCCTACGTCTGCAGACCAGAACCCCAAATCAATGTCCCCACCATCCTCATTGCCCTCTTTCCCTATTCCTGATAGTCTCAGGTTGGTAATCCCTGTCTCCACAGTCCCGACTGCTTTTGACTCACTTTTCTAGTCCCTGGAGTGCAGAGCCTGGGGTGGGCGGTGGGCTGGGAGCGTCTGCCTCTCACTGGCACAAACTTCTGTTGTCTGTTAATTGGCACTTGCTGCCTGTGTAAAAGCTTTTACTCCCACCCTGTTCACACTCCTGCTCACTTCATTTCCATACATATCACAGTCTGGTCCATTTTGGTTTTGTGACAGCCATATTTAAGGCCAGACTCTCCAGCACACATCTCTGGATTGCTCATTGAAAGCAAGACATGAGTAGTGTATAAGATGTATTTTTAGAGCAATATTCCTAGAAACACCTTAAATTGTCTTGAATTTGCATAAGTCTAGAAGCTTGTCATAGGAAATCATCACCAAATTAAAGTGTGTCTCATGAGAGTCTTCAAGGCTCTGTACAAGAGCCAGTCCTACTCAATATTTTTAGCACCAAACTCGAAGCCAGAATAAAACTTGCAACTTACACAAAGACTGTAAAAGGCCCTTAGAGATAAGGGGACAGACCTATGGAGCAGTCTGGAGTGCTGGATAAGTTGGCCTTGTTGCACAAAGTTGTATTTAAGTGTAATCAAACAGATGCTATACATCAGGAAAACAGTGATGCTGATAAAAGCTTAAGAATCCCAGTGAGCATGTGGTTGAATATGAAATTCTAGTTTGGTGCTACAGCAAAAATGGCCATGAGATGTATAAATAAAAGACTGCTGAGCTGAAGGAGCTGAACTCTGTACTTAGCATTAGTAGGGTTGGTACTTGAGGGCTGCACCCAGTTTATACATTCATGTTTTTTAAAAGAAAAAAAAAAGAATGATAAAAATTTGCAGAGGTTGCAAAAAAGTCACATACTTCTTCTGAAGAAAATGCTTTCCAGTGAGAAATATAAAGGGCATCTTTAATCCTGGATGATTACCTGATGTTGATCTGTATCACTTGACTTGTGTGAGTTTATGCTTTGCCTGGTCCAGGAGGTCCCAGAGCCACAACTTGCAGGGGGCTGGGAGCATAATCAGGGCGGGTGCTGATGGATGCTTGCCCTGTTACGCTCTTCCCTGGGCACCTGCTATTGGCCCAGAAGGAGAGCGGAGACAGCAGGCGGGACTGGATGGACCATTGCTCTGTCCATGTATGGCTGTTCTTATGTCCCTGACAGTTTGTCCAGGTCCTAATATTTCCTCTAAACAAAACTAAACTTTTGGGCTGATTGCAGGGGTAATCATGTGAAAAACAGAACTTGTGATAAACAAGGGAATGCATACTGAAGCATCTAACGGTTCCTTTTGCCCTAAAATCTGTTTCTGCTTGCAGTGATGAAGTCTTGAGGTTAATTTTTAAAAAGTAATATCAAATACATGTATAAAGGCCTGAGTTTAGCTGCATGGTCAAGGGACAGCTTGTTTTAATTCCTTAAAGATCTCTTCTCCTCCTAAGGTATGACAATGTCACCTTCAAATGACACACAAGATTACATGCCTACACCACCTCCTGCTTTGTAACCAGGTCAGTGGATCTGGCAAAGCACTGCTCTCTACAGCTCCCTGAAAGGCTACTCATCTACCCAGCTTACTATTACGGAGATGTCTTGCTGTATCTCTTCAGCATGTATCCATCATCACCTTCAGGGAATCCTGGAGATGCCTCTCTGCTGCCGTAGAAAGAGGGCAGGATTTGAAATAGGTTGCTATTCACTGCCTCTGTGCAGCTCCCTGCTGCCTAGGGTGCATCCCAGTATGAGGCATCCAAGCGATCAGACCTACAGAGGTCCAGATTCCACCAGGATGCTGAAAGTCAGGCATTGCAATGGCACATAATGGCAATTTATTGTTAGCGTTCTTTTTCTAGGATCTAGGTATTAGCCTCTTTGTGCTGTAATTCCTCCTCTGTATAATACTCTGTAAAATAATGGGGGTAGCATGAGGTTAAATATGTTAAAATTGTTAAAATATGTTAATTTGTGAACCATTTGGGTAATCCCATGTGGTTATGGGGACCTTGCCAGTGCCTTGGGCAAACAACTCCCCAGATTTGCATGGTGCCTACAGCTGTGAGTCAGTCTGGAAAGATCAATCAATTAAAGAATCACAGCCTTTGTGCCAAACGGCGATGTAAAAAATCCTCCTAGGATCACGCTGACAGATTTGCCTTTCCCTTCAGAAAATATTCTTACAGATTTCATGAGTCCAGTAGAGTCACAAAGACAGAAAGGTTCATAGAAGTGCTCGGTAGTGATAAAGCATAGATGTAAAGCTTCTGATGGAAGGGTGGATAGTCCTGGTGTCTCCTCCCTGCAATCGTAATTAGTGTACCTTAGTCACTGTCACCAAAGATTCATGGTCAGACACACAGGGGAAATTGTGTGTCACTACTACTTCCTTTAATTGTATCAGATGCACATTAACTGGCAGCGTCTAGACACCTGTGTCCTACAAGACAGCATTTAAATCCGAATCAGAGAGAAAGAATATAGCTGCTAAAACACAGCCCTTCCTCTCTTGATTCATCTCTGCATTGAGTTTCTGCATTTTAGAGTACATTGAGTTTTCTAACTGTTGTTATTTTACATCTTCTTTAATGCATAGTGTTTTATGATGATGCCTTATGAATTAGTTATCGGTGACTGCAGAGCTGTTGCAACCATTAGTTTTGTCAGTACTGTAATTGTTTAGTAAAGGCAATCACGTATTGCTTTTATAATCAATTTTTACTGTTCAGATCACATTTGGACTAGTTTATTTCATTACTGTGCACCTTTTCCAACTGGGCTTGTGCAATTTGCCAAGTTATGCTCATAGATATAATAATGAATGTTTACTTCAGTGTCTGAAAGGCAAGTGAGAGGCATGGTTTCTCCTTAGTTTCTGTTAATATCATAAGCGCTTGCACTATACGATACCATGGGATATATTTGAGAGATATGTTGGATTTGCCATGTAGTATTTTTTTCTAATGGGGAGGTTCAGAAAGCTTTTTCCTACGTCTTCAGAGAATAAATTAGAGAAAAGCATGTGACAGAACTGCATGATTTGCCAAGTGTCCATAGGTGGAGAATCGCAACTGAAACATCAGAGAGATTTCTGGAGCCCACTGGCACCTTGCTACAGTTTTGGCTGGAGGCATGAGAACGCAGGTTAGATTACCACACATCAGAAAGCTGCTGGTTCTTGAAAGTATATTCTGCAATCAATAAAACTTTTCCCATTTTTTAAACATCCCATTGAAATGCAGAAACCATCAGGAAATAAATCTCTTCTTACATTTTGTGTATCTTTGTCATGTTCCTTCTAACTTGCAGATGTTAGGAAGTAAT
This sequence comes from Gymnogyps californianus, assembly GCF_018139145.2. Taxonomy (NCBI): domain Eukaryota; kingdom Metazoa; phylum Chordata; class Aves; order Accipitriformes; family Cathartidae; genus Gymnogyps; species Gymnogyps californianus. The sequence goes on from NC_059471.1 coordinate 22,316,601, forward strand.
TGCCACAAAGAAAATGGCTTGCTGTGTTGTTTATTTAGGAGATGAGAAGCAACCAAAGGTGTACTAAACCTCTAAACACAACGAGGCTAAGAATAAGACATAAATATTCACAGCTGAACATTTTTAATTGAGCCTTATGTTGTGTGCACATTAGTAGGAGTGAAACTGGGGGTTGAGTTTGTATTTTGCGGTGTGTCATGTTGGGTTGGAATAATAATCTTAGAGTTTTGTGTTTGGCTTGCAGATGGCTCCCCAGCAAAAGGCTTGCATGTATGGGCAGCAGTTTGGTTTCCATATCACTGGATTTAAAAGCAATTCATCATTTGGCATTTATTTTAAAATAAAAAAGCTGGAGTCTCTCTGGTAAATAAATAGTCACAGGAGTTGAGCTTGACTAGTAGGTGCAAATCAAATAACATATCTAACACACCAAATTCCATGCTTATTTACAGGTGAAGCAGGCTATTTAATCATCTGTTATTTCTAAAGGGTATGTTTTCTATGGCATTCAGCATAATTTAAACAGGTGAGGGGAGATTTGAAAGTGGTTTGCTTTCAAACTTGTAGGAAGATTTCTACTTTACTTACTGTGAAGTTTGGATTTATGGAAAAGAAGTGAGTTAGCAACATGTTTTATGCTTATTGATTAGTAATATTCATGCTCAGAATCCATCCAGGCCTTTCAGTGTTCCTATTTCAAATTATTCGCATTAGGCTTTGAAAACTAAGGCTTAAGGCTCAGTTGGGCTGGAAAACAAGAACTCCATCTCAGGAAGAAATGTTGCAGTTCCAAAATCTGGTTTCATTTTGTGTCAAAATGAAACTGCAAAGTTTTCAAAATACGTTCATTAAGAACGATGAGATGCGTAATGACAAGAGCGCTCTGTTGGGATGCGACATGTACAGGTGTCACTGCTTCCCTGATTCAGGCACCAGCAGGCCTGGAACCCGGGCTTCACATCAGCCACGTCGATTACTGGTTCTTCTGGGCCGCTGTTGAGTTCTCTCTGACATGGCATCTACAGGCCATTTCAGTTTTAACACTCATGATGAACAAGCAGCATTCAGGTTTTGCAGGTCAGATGAAGTCTTTCTCTCTCTGGCTTTTGTTAAAACATCCACCCTTACTTGGACTTCTTGCAGGTTTCTTGAAATAAATACATTTCTGCAAAATCCCTTGGTCTTGCCAAACTGGAGTTTTCTCCATCAGCTCTTGATTTTGTTCCACGAATATCTGACAGCTTGGATAAACTACTTGTAAAATCTTCCAGCAAGTAACTTCACATTTTCTCCCCTGGCTTAAGAGAGGGTGTAAGAGAAGTTGTGAAGTTACCTATGGAAGATTACTTGCTGGATGTCTTCCTATGTGTGTGGAGGAGCTCCAGATAAATAGTGGCAAAGTTCCCTCACTGCATGCATTCAGATTCCCCAATAAAATCTTCCCTGCTGTCACATTTTAACAAAAGTCAGTGCTGGTTATACGGGGGGGGGGGGGGGGGGGGGGGGGGGGGGGGGGGGGGCGGGGGCTGTGGATGGTCCTGGCACTGGTTTGTTTCCCTGTGCTGTTTCCTTCTCTGCCAGCTATACCTGCCTCTTGTGCCTCATATGCACATCACAGGGCAGGGGCTGTACCATTTTTAACAGGCTAGCCCTAGGACTTCTGCATGCTAATAATGACTTTCACACTAAAATGAAATGTATTTGGGAGTCTCAGCTTAGTCACACTGCCAAGTTTGCCTAGTTTAAGTGAACAGAGAGAAGCTTTCCTAGGGTAAGATAGCACCACGTGCCTGACTTACATTACAAACAAAATCCTCATCCCAAAATATCCTGTTGTGTGGCAGGGCTGAAATCTAGATAGACACAGCCTCCTAGATCCACTCAGTAGGTTTAGGATCAGGAAGGAGTTTATCTCTAGGTCAAACTAGCAAGCACTATCAATTTTTTTTTTTTGTTTATGGTCTTTTGTAGGGTCATCTCAGCTCTGTTGCATAATAGACTCTCTGTTCCTGCAGAAACCTAAGAAAAATTATACTCTTAATTTCTTCTGGTTTTGGGGTGTTTTTTATTTTTGCTTTTTTTGTGCATGCACATTGTCATTTTTGAGGCTTTTAGTCTTTTATATGAAAGTTCTTAAGTTTGTTGGAGCATGTTATAGCCTTTTTTTTTTTTTATGGCTTGTATTTGTCAGGTGCACCAGAGTGGATGTTATTTATACTTTGTTGTTATGCTCCTGGGACTCTCCTTCCCAGGTTCAAGCAAAAAAATCAATCATTTCATCTGGTCTTTGGCGTCTTGCAATAGCAACAGGCAAATTGTATTTTAGTACATTGGGAAGAGATATTACAACAGCTCTAAATATTTTGGGGCAACAGCAAGGACAAGTGATGGAGACTGAAGAGGGGGTAATAAATAGGACCCTCCATCATTCTGGAGAGGGTTTGGTGTGATTCATCTAATATCCTGAAAAAAGAAATCATGAAGATATCATTATCTCCTTATGGATTTCAAATTAAGACAGTGAAAACCTTGCCAAAATGTACAGATTTGAAACCTGACTTATTGCGTCACTGGATACCTTGCTGAAAATCTGTGAAAAAGGATGATGGATTTTGTGGGATCTCCTCCCTCCCACGTGCCATAAGAAATGTGGGATAATCCTGTGGTGATATTTATAACCAGCTGTGTATAAATGCAACAGAGAGACAAAGAAGAACTGGAGCCATGTGAGTAAGACGGGGGGAAAGACGCGTCCAGAGCTTCTGCTCCTGCCCCTGTTCTTGGTACACCAACGTGCTCCGGGGAATGGGAACCAGGACCCCCGACTCCTCCCTATTTGGGCGCCTCGACTCCTGGGCACAGGCTCATGCTCAGTCTTGATTAGTGTCTGCTCTCCTTTCAGGCCCCATTGAATGTTTTGCTGCCTTGTGGAGCAGAAAAAATGACGGGAACAGCAATAAGAATAGCCCTTTTTGGAGGAGGTGAGAAAATCGGAAGGTCAGAAATCAGAAAAGAAGTGACCTGAGGAGACCCATGGGCAGCAGTAGGTCATATTTGTGCATAGCGGGTCCCTGATCCTCTGCTGTGACACAGTGACACATCGATGGCAGTACCGGGTCACGTCACTGGTGTGGGACTTAGCCAGCCTCAGGAGAGAGGAGCAGAGCTCAAGGTGGGGCTGTGCCCTGTTTGCTGTCAGCCTTGTGGTGTGGGGCTGGTTTCAGACTCGCTTGCTGCAGCTGGAGCTGAGCCACAGATAAAAATGCTGCTGTCTGTAGCTTGTAAATAAGAATTCACACAAGGTGCTAGGCCAATTTGTTGGTGTTATTTCCTTGTTCCTGTGGTTGCTAAAACTGCACTTATAGAAAAAACCTAAAGGGATAGAAAGAGTCAGAAGTGTAAGAAAGAACTGCAGACTCTGAAGTGGGCATTTGAAGGGTTTTCTTCTTCTGCATCGGTCATAAAACAGCTTTCATTTCTATACAAGCACTGATGGACGCAGAGTTTATTTTATGGCTGATGAAATAAGTTGGAATTTGCCCGCTCAGTGGCTGGTTCTGCATCCCACATATGCAGAGCAGTCCTATTGTCTTTGACAAGGATATTACCTGAGAAAGGTAATGGTCATGGCCACAATGTCACGCTGTCTGCCCAGCTACTTGCAGTGTCTTTTTTTTAACAGATTTTTGTATGCTTGAAATACAGCTTTTCTGGGTAAATTCATCATGTCAAGAAACTAAACATCAGCACTGCAAAGGCATTTTCATGCTTCTATGTTTTGGGTCTTTTGTTTCTCGTTGAAGGAACCAGCTGGGATTGGAAGTAAGTCAAGATTTGACAAGACAACGTTAACTCTACTGGCCTGCTGCTGCTTTCACTGAGTGCCCAGTCATCAGAGAGGCAGGGAGGAGGCAAGCAGACGGGGGTGACGCATAGAAAGCACTGGGGGATGAACAGGACAGTAAAGCTATATGTGAAACATTAGCAGAGGGGGTGATGTGTAAGGGAACGGTTTTCTCTAGGCAGGGACCTGTGCTGGAGTGATGGTCTTGTGCACATCTGAGAGGTAGCTGAGAGGAACAGTGGGAGAGCAGGGAAGAAGGGACGATGGATTGGAAATGGTGGGAGGCATGAACCAGACCCTGGTGAGCAGCGCTGCTTTGGTAACTGCTGTGATTGTAAAGACACGCCTGTCCACCTGCCGAGGGCCTGATAGCTCCTGTAGAGCGGGCTGCAGGTAGATAGGGTGGGCCATGAAGAAGGAGAGCTGTTGCCACAGGAGGCACGAGAGGATCAGTAACACATGATTTTGCAGCCAATTTATCTTTGGAAAGATCCGTTCCATCACAGTCCTGTCTGCTGGCCCAGCTCCTGCCCACGATGTCACCTTTCCACAGCACTGTATGAAGAATTTTGAACTTTAAAAATGCAACAATTTCTATTTCTTTCCTCAGCAGCAATCAAGATTCCCAGTTCAATGCTCAATATTACGCTAAAACTGAAGTAAACGAGTTTCTAGCCTCCAGCTGTGGTGGCGCAGGGACTCTCACTCTCTCAATGGCTCTGTAGATCCATCCCTCTCCCTTTTCTAATTTGGCAGCAGCTTCAGGAGACCTGGGACATCTAAAGATGTGTTGAAGCTGTGGTAATTGGTGAAACAAAATAATTGACAAACTGGCAGCAACATTTTAACCTTCTTAAAATACTCATACACTTTCAAGGTATGCAAGGTTAGCATGCCACAGAAAGTGTGCTCAGTGTTAGTTTTGGATATATAGCCAGGCTATTTCTCTGCCAAGATTTGTGCTCTGAAATGCTGCCAAAATAGAGTTATTCAGGTGGATGAAGGACATTCTAATGAGATAACAGCTTATTCACACATTTGTGCTTGTCAAATGGCTGAAAGTTATTTTCATAAAACTTTCAAAACCAGATATAGGTTTAAAACATCATGTTTTAGCAAAAGACATTACATAGAATATGCTTCAAAATCTGTAAAAAAATAGATTTTACACAGTAGTAGACTTGAACAAACAATAGGTCCTTTTCTCTTCAAATCATCCGCAAAATGCGTTTACTTCAATTTCATATAACTTACTCTGAAAAGTGATATAAATTTATGGGTTATGGCTGCAAACCTTTTGGGTTTAGTATGGCTATTTGTATGGGCAGGCACAGCGCAACTAGTTGCTTGGAGATGGATTTGCCTGTTCAAACTTGTAATTTTTTACACCTGAGCTGGTTCTCTAGACTCTACTTACAGTTAAAGCAAAGAAGGCAGCACTTTCAAGCTCTAGTTCACCTCATCTTGAGGTAGATGAAATCCATTAGATAAACTGTTCTCTGGAAGTGATGCTGCTGCTCTTATTTTTGAAGTTTTGAAAGAGCATCCCATTGGCTTGGACTGGCTCCAAAGAGTCTCCTCCTGCACAGCTTCATCCTTGGAGAGTCTCAGCCACCAGTCAGGTCTTCATCCTTGGACCCCAGGTGATTTCAGATACTCTGGGAGTAGGTCACAGAGTGCTTTGATGATAAAAGCCTGCTTCGTAAGCCCTTGTAGAGAGCAAAGTGCAGTTTGGAAGCTCCTACCTTAGCCCACAGTGGTAGTGTGAGATGCTGTTGTGTTTTCCATGAGGCTGGGGTGGTGAGCCCAGGCATAATGTAATGCTGCCACCCATGCAGGAGGTGATGAAGTTAAATATAGCGCAGGCCATATTGCTGCCTGCCAGGGTGGGACACAGCCTCTTAACGACTCAGGCAGTGAAGGGGAGCAGTCTGATCAAACTTTGCTAAGTACTGAAATAGCTGTTCTGGAAATCAATGCTATTCATGCTCTGCTCTGCCCTTTGAATGGTATCATTTACTCAGAATATAGCATTGCACCTAGTGCTGCATCTTGCTGTCATTGAAGCATTCCTCATTGTATTTCTCAGCGCAAAGCTAATAGCTTCTATAGAAAAGGAATCCGAGACCTAAAAGTAAAAGAAGAAGAAAAAGAAAAAGGTGACAGTCTTAGTAAACCTGCCAGTTCAAAGGTATATTTAGAATATATTGTAATAAAAGAACTGTCAAACTGAAAACAAGAGGCTTTGCTTCTCAAGGTTTTACATGGCCCTGGTTCATGGAAGTGAGAATACAGCAGGACATTTTGGCTTCACTTACACTTGAAAATTAAACAGGTTGAAGACCGTCCTCTGGAACTTAGGTCAGTTTGGAAATCATCCTGATAAATTCTTTCAGTTTCCAAAACAGGATGGCTACATGAAAACTGCCTACGGGGGATTGTTCCTGGCAGGAAGAAAGTCAGTCCTTTAAAGCCTGCCCTTTACCTCTCTCTGTAGGTCAAGTCCCTGAGTTTACCATTGAACAATGGTGAGCTCAAAACCTTTCTGTGCCTGAATTCCAGTTGCAGGCCAGTCATCAAACAGGTTTGCTTCCTGTGCACAAATCCCAGCTCTGGGACTGAGCTCCACACGTCTGTCAGGGATGCGTGGGTCTGGCACGGCCGAGCTGGGATTGCAAAGTGGGGTGGGGTGAATATCACCCAGTCTTGGCTAGACCGCATCTTTCCCATCTTCTCCAGCCTATGCTGAACAGGCAATAAGCAAACCCTCTTTATTAAGTACTGATACTATTTGTGCACTCAGCAACTACAACACTGATCTTCGGCAAGCCCATGAAATTTGGCCCATCCAAAGCCCATCCAAACTTATGAAAATTTGGAAGAAAACTGCTCTTGCGGGGAGCAAGCACAAAGAAGAGAGATTGTTTAAAAATTGATAAGCAAATCTGTTCTGCAGCCCTTTCCATTTTAAGAAGTGAGAAAACCTTGGGCATTACACAAGAGGTTTATGTTAGCCAAAAGTGCTGCTGCTTTTGCATCTGAACCTTTAGATACTTGATCAGTTAGGTGATGTGCTGTATATAGAAGAGCTACTGGAGTAAGCAATGATTTTAGTCAAATCTTTTATGCTTTGAGATAGCAGAAATTGCTGGCGTAGGCATAGGGAGAGGCAAAGGAAGTGTAAGGTTTGAGATCTGCTGTGACAACTTCAGAGTACCTCAGTTCTCTGGACTTCCAGTAAGTCCTGCTGCCAGTCCTGTGGCTCAGTGAGATGTGAAGGAGGTGTTGTCAGGGGTGCCACTCATCACAGCTCATCAGGGAATGATGATGAATGAGTCAAGAAGATTGAGAGCGCTGTCACTCATATGTGTGGAGGCACACATCACCCCACCCAAATTCTGTTCAGATGAAATCCCAAGGATGACTGTGCAGGACAAACAATCAGGTTCACCCTACTGTAGTGGAGATAGTGCCAAATAAGGTGAATGGACTTATACCCACTGTTTTGGAAGGGATGGTGAAACAATTTTCTAGGGGCAACCTCATCTCTGAGAGACTGTTGTGGTGGATGAACTGGTTTTTGCTACACTGCTTTTCAAGCTTTCAGTGCCATCCCTTCATTCTGCCAATAATAATAATTACTATTATTTCTATTGACATAACATTTCTTCAGAAACCCATAAATGGAGCTAGGACCCTGTGATAGGTACTGTGCAAAACAACCTAAGTAACAATTCACAGTATGCAAAAACCTTCCTGAGATTGAGTGTGATTGATTTACAGACATATTTAAATAAATGAATATAAACCCAGACATTTCAGGTGACCAGAAAGATTTACCCGTGTTGCACACCTGCTCTTCCTTGCAGTGTTCTCAACTGTGAAAAAATACTTGTACAATGCACCTCTTCTCATCTATTTTTCAGGTCCTTCTCTGTCTAACGAGACTTGAGAGCACACAGTAGTTTCTTTTTACAATAAGCACTGTGTCACCAAAAGCAGATTAATTGCCAAATGATAAAATTAGAAATATTGAAATGGACTAGCTTGATGGATTCTAATTAATTATGGACACCAGTGCTATAATCAGAGATTGTTCGTCGGGTAATGGAGATATTTGGTTTCAGCTGGATAGTCTTTCCCCTTCTGGTTTCACCCATGCAATTTCAAAAGGCAAAATTCAGAATCAGAAACAACTTTGTCCCTCTGTTATAATCAAACTGACCTTTATGAAATCACTTTATGAAAAGTGATAATTTTGTGCAAGCAGCTTGTGTGACGTTGAGCACGTTCATCTGTCTCCATGACTCAATTAGGTGTTATCATGATCTTCAGTGGACTTAATTCTTACAAGAGCTGTGCCAGGCTGTATACGTGCCTCATCCCAGTGGTGAGAGGAGGTGGACACCTGCATGGATGTGCCATGTCCCGTTAGATGGGATGCATATATCTGGGGCTTACTCACTAGCTAGTTGAAGAAACAAGGTTTACATTCCACAAAGGAGGCACTGAAACAAAGTGCAGGCAAAACACTTCCCCAGGAATGGAAAGCAGGGTTCAAGTCCCAGAATATTTCCTCGCCTTTGGCTGCTCTATTTTGTGTCTGCTCATTTAAGGGCAGAATTTAGTAAGTAGTGCCAAGCAGACTGTCACAGCTTGAGCATCCAACTGACGTAGAGAAGCCAAGTTCCACCAAAAACACTGGGGCAAGCCCAGGTCACCTCCCTGTTGGCTGCCGTATATGCTGTGCCACTGTCATAAAAGTTTTAGGATGCAGTCTTATACTGCCTGAGCACGTATAGCTTCCCAAAGCAAGTTTGTGTTATAATACAATTATATCTTTTCTCAAAAGTGACAATGGTTTGAGTTAAATGCATTTTGATCCAAATCAAAATCCTCTGCTCTCTTAACTCAACTCAGCCTCCGTCTGAATGTTCTGGCTTCGGTTGAGCCCACGATTGCAGAGATATCAGGCGATCTCCTTTTCTAAGAATATTTTCAGTTCAGCTAAACCCAAGGGGTAGTACAAATCTTGTCAGAAGCCAAAACTCATGAGACTTCCAAGCCAAAAAACATTTTGACAAGTTCAGCTCTTGAGTGTTTGGCTGTTCTCCTGCAACGACCCAAAATCAGAGGTAACAGTTTTCTGTGATTGAAAGTGAAAGTGACAGGATATCCACTACTACGTCCCCCAAAAGGTTTGTAAAACACTTAAATTTGGCCTGATCTTCCAGTTCGAACTCAACTGAGTGGTTTTTTTTCCTTATTCCTGCAAAAAGTCTCAGTGCTGTGAGGAATGGTAAAGGATTAAAAAACAGTATGTATTTTTTCTGCGCACTGGATTATAAATGTTCTAATATTAATTATTACTTACTAAAGAAATATGTAACACATATGATGTTTATTTTCCATATTACCTTATTTTTTATAAACCCAAGAAGTAAGTTGTCCCTTTGCCATGGGATAGTGATGTATATCCTTTTGATTCTATTGAACTTGGCCTTCCCACGCCTTCAGTGGGCATTTGTGAGTGACCTGATTTCCTAGCAGTGTGTTGTCAAGGAATTCCTAGAATACTGAATAAAGTACTGAAATGCAATTTTACTCTGAGATACATAGAAGCACATTACATTTATATCGATTGGAGACCTGTGGCCATCTTCCAAAGTACATATTTCTTTTTCATTTGTTATGGACAGGCAATTAACTTTACTTGCTTTAATATAAATTAGAGTTTAAAATAGCTGCTTAGGTTCCCTGCCTTGGAAGGTGCAATTAATTACATCTTTGCAAAATACATTGCATAACCAGATATTTGAGATATATCTGATATCAGACACAATTCTCATGGCAGACCATTACAAATGCAGTGTATATAGTAAACCAAAGCCTTTCAGAGAAGTCCCAAACACTTAATGTTATGCCAGGAACCGAATGCTTAGGGGGAAATCCAGCCTTCCCAGATAAGGCATCGGCTCGGCTCAGCAGAGGACTTTTACAGAACTTGCTAGAGTGAGGCAAGATGGTCTGTGCTCATCTGTGCTGGACCTAGCTCCTACAGTTGTGGTGGTGCAGAAAAAGGATTTTAGCTGGTGAGTAGACCAGCCTGGTTTGGGAGGTATTTTCTTTCCCTTTGAAGGTTTTGTGAATTCCACAAGTTCTGACTCCTGCAAATAAATCAGAATAAGATGGTAGCAGGTACCACAGGTAAGATGCAGCAGGAGTTAGGAGATGTTCAGGAGAGATGTGCCTCTCTGCCCCTGCCTACAGGTAACGGTGCATCAGGTCTCTGACTTTTAAGCAGGGGAGCAATCCGGAGAAGCCCGGACTGGGGCGAAGAGGGTGGATTTACCCTGGGTAGATGTCTGCCAAGTAGAAGCTGACATATGAACTGCTCATTCCAGGTTCCCAACAGAGAAGCAGAGCTTCGAAGGTGTAGCTCAGCTCATCCTGTAGCAGATGTCAGGTACCTGAAGTAAGATGAGGTGTCTGTCCACTCTGTGTTAAGAAGTTGCTGAAGGAAAGGCCTGAGCAAGAGGGCTGGAGCTGTGCAGTTATGAGGACTGGAACCCTGCCTTTCCTGACTTGCTGGATCCTCTGATGAGGTCTGATGGCCATTCGTGATTCTGCAAGGATCCTTTTACTGCATTTTCTGGCTACCTATACAAAGAGCAGTTGCAGCTTGGCCTGTGGACGGAGTTCAGGGGGACCCCTAAGCCCGTCTGTTCCTGGGGAGTTTCCATGCTCAGGTGCATACTGCTTATTGCCTTCAGTGAGGCTTACAGAGACCTTGAACATGCCTGAATATCCTCACGATGGGGCAAAACTGCAGCCACCACTTGCAGGCCGATGGCTGATGGTGCTTTGAAGGCAATGTGGAAGTAGCTTGGAGAAGCTGGGCTTTTCCCTGAGGTGCCATGAGCTTGCACAGCCTGATATGTCCATAGTGGGAAGGTGATGAACGGGTCTTGGCAATCCTGAGCTAATTGTCAGGGGTGTAGTAATTGAAAGGTAGCATGCCAAATAGAGAGGCATGACCCATCTTCTTATTCTCATTGCACAGCAGTGATGAAGCTGTAATTCAGGGCTAAGTGCCCAGGGATTAAAGATGTTAAACCACAGCTCGTAGAGCTCTACCTGGCGCTGTTTTGGTGATGCTCACTAGTCTGTCCGCTGGTACAGCGAGGAGTACAGAAGGGAAGCAGACCGTGAGCCTCGCTCTCTGTGCACAGCCTTTCTTTTGGTGGGCAGTAAATGAAGGGAAATTCTTGTGATACCTGTAATATGCAGCCTGACACAGGGATGTTCACAGCTGTGGACCTGTCTTCACATGGAGACATTTTTAATTGCATTTCATCCTTTAGAAATGAAATTGAAATCGAGGACTGGAAAGCAAATGGCACACCCTTCCCTCCCAGCCTCAGGCGACTGAAATACCCAGACCTCCAGAGGGGAGATCTTTAAAGCCATGGGCCATTTCAAAGCAAATTTCTTCTTTTAAAAATCAGATGTTAGACATTATGAACGATATTTAGTTCCATTTTCTCTTTCAGGCATCTGAAATAGACAGCTCCATGCAGAGAAATTACCCAGTTCCCCCATGAGTGATCTTTATTTGAAATCTAATAGTGCCACCACAGCCTTCTGTGCTCAGAGCTGGAGTGATTGACGTGGTGTTACGGCAGCTACGCCACGAACTGTGTGGGCTGTCTCGAAGGTTTCCTTCGTATTCATGGCACCGGCGCTCTCAAACCCATAAATTACATCATTAAAAAACCCAAACCATAGAGATGTAAATTAAAACTGTGTCAAACTGAGTTTTTCTGGTATTCTGCAGGCTGCAGGGAGCCGGCAGTCAGGGCGAGTCTGTAGCACGTGTGGGTAGGAAGGTGGAGGACCTGCAAACATCAGGCTGTGGGCATTGCGAAAGCTGTACAAATGTGCTATGCACACTCAAATACACTTCCAGTCTGTCACCAATAGCACACATTTCATGGGTGACAATTGGGCCAATAACTCATCTCGGGGCGTTACATTTCTCAATCAAAGCCATAGCAGGCAGTTCAATAAAAGAGTTTTTCTTTCTCTCTGACTCAGGCTTTGAGTAAACAAACAGGCAGACATGTTCTTGGGCATGGAGGATCTAGTAAGCAGTGTGGAAAATAAATCAGTGCAGACCAAAAAAGAGTAAAGAGTTGTAGTACCAGGGACCGTTTCCCATCACACGTCCCTTGGCAGCAGGGCAGTTAAAGAGATTTGTGCATGTGGAGGAATTTCATCCTTCCCCAGAGGCTTCCTCCCTCCAGATTGAGGTGGTTGGCTTATTTTGTGTGTCTGTGCCTTGGAAAGACACATGAAATGATCCATTTTAAGGAAACTGATTGTATCTTTTGACAGAAAGAAATTCTGCCTTTACAAATGTTTTGTTCAGCCAGGTCGCTTCACAGAGCTGGTTTAACCAGCGCAGCTGAGGTTGTGGTTCAAGGATACAGTAAATCTTGCTTGAGTGCTCCTAGCACAGACTGAAAAAAGCCAGAGCAACATGGTGTCAGGTGCTCCTCTGGGCACTCTGCTTCTTCAGAAGTCTTTGGAGAACCTGGAATGGGTTAATTTACACTCATCAGCTTTGTGCCAGCCTGAAGCTTTGGCTTATCTGTCAGGGGGCTGATAGTGTGGAACCAGATGCAAGCCATCATTTCCGGACATCTCTTCCTTCTTTTGGAACATACAGCTCTGAGACATGACCATGAGCATGTAACTACAGCATTTGCAGGCCAAACCAAAGGTCTTTTGAGTGCCGAAGTGGATAAAAGAAAGAGGACAGACCTGCATTGACTTCTTGAGCCAGGGGTGGTGCCTTTGTGCTTATTACTCCTTGAAAAAATGTCTCTTTGGCTTTGCCTGGTCTTCCTTGGAGCTATGCAAAATTTCACCACCTGCAGTGACCTGCAGCAAGGAGCTCCACAGCTTATCATGCACTGCATGAAGAAACTCCTCCCCACTGTTTTGAATCTGCCGCCTGGTAAATTTACTAGATGTTTTGTAGTTCCTATATCAGTGAGGCAGTGAACATCATTTCCTGTTGAAGTCTCCACATCTTTCATGATTTTGAGAAGCTCACTCATCTGCTTTCTCAGCAGTGTCTTCTCCAGACTGAAGGGTCCTACTTTGGCCATCCTTGTCCCCTCTTTTTGTATCTTTGTCAGTTCCCCTTCATTTCTGAAATGAAGAGGGCTGTACCATGCATGGTACGCTGACAGCTAGCACGATATCCCTTGCCGTGCCTTTCCCAATTCCATTTCTAACCTCCCATTTGACCTCTCCTGAGCACTGAGCTGACATTTTCACAAAACTATCTCACTCCAAGATCTCTTTCCTGAACAGCTAGTTCAGAGTTTATCACTCTGTCTGCAACAGAAGCATTATTTTTTCCCATGTGCATTACTTTCTGCTTATCTACATCAATTTGCATCTTCCATTTTATTATCCTTCACCAACTGCTTTTGTATGTACTACATCAAAGATCATTGGGAAATTTCTGTCCGTTTTCTGGATAGCTTAGGAAATGATCCATGTGATGAACCACCCCTTGTCTCCCTGTACAGTTTCTGGGAATGCCTGAGCCCTAGAAACCATTGGCTTTGCCTAAGTCAGACAGCAGGGAAAATGCTGAGGACTGATACGTGTCTTAAATCTCACCCCTGTAGGGTTTGGGGGTGTGAGTACGAGAGATCTCTCCCTCCTCTCAGGACGAAAAGTCAGAAAACTGTTGAAGTGTTTGAGTCCAGGCTTGAGCAGGAGGTGGACCAGATGACCTCCACAAGCCCCATCCAGCCTAAATTGCTCCACAGTTTGGAAAAAAGTCAGGTGTGTGTTTGGAGGGGGTGGCACTTTTTAATTTATGCATTATCTGTCAAGTTAAACAGATTTATTACATTTATTTACTATACTATTCAGCAATAGCCCTAATAAAGCCTAGCTGGGGGAAAAGGAGCAGAATGAATTGACAGTACCTGTGCTTTTCAATATTATCTGTCACATTACTGGAGAAAATATACTTTACAGCAAGTACCAAGAGGTACCTGAACAGATCATGCAATTAAAATCACTGATAAACACAGGCTTTTGCATTAAGGCAGTTTCTAGTGCTGCCTTTTCACCTGCATGTGGTTTTCTTTGCATGTCGTGAGACGTGACCCTAGAAAGCCTTTCTTTTTTGCATTACTTCTACCAGTCGCTGGAGAAGCCAGTGGCCGTGTTCAGTCAGGAGCTACCCTGCAACATTTGGCAGCAAGCTGAAGCACGAAACCTCCCAGCGTTGGTTGCTGTCACCTAAGCTGGGGGCTGTTCACCTGCACTATCTGAGAAGCGCCTGCCCTTCAACATCACACCAAGGGTCTAATTTGGGAATATTTATGGGGATTTCTTTGTAATGGCAGTTGGGTTTCCTTTTAATGTCGTGGTGATTTCACATGTACTATGGATTTTTACCTCCTCAGGGAATACTGCAGAGGCTGAGCTTTTCAGCTTCTCCTGCTAATATTAATCTAGCATCTGCCCTAATAATAAGCCTTTTGGGGGTCACTGTTGTCGTGGTTTAACCTCAGCCAGCAGCTAAGCACCACGCAGCCGCTCCTGCACTCCCCCTCCTGCTCCCAGTAGGATGGGGAGGAGAATCGGGAAAGAAGGTAAAACTCATGGGTTGAGATAAGAACCGTTTAATAACTAAAGTAAAATATAATACTAACAATAATAATAATGAAATATAGTAATAATAATAATAGTGATGAAAAGGAATATAACAAAAAAAAAGAGGAGGAAAAAAAAAGAAAAAAACCCCAGTGATGCACAATGCAGTTGCTCACCACCTGCTGATGGATGCCCGAGCAGCGATCCGCCCCTCCCGGCCAATTCCCCCCTGTTTATGTACTGGGCATGATGTCACATGGTATGGAATACCCCTTTGGCTAGTTCGGGTCAGCTGCCCCGGCTCTGCTCCCTCCCAGCTTCTTGCACACCTGCTTGCTGGCAGAGCATGGGAAACTGAAAAATCCTTGACTTAAGATAAGCGCTACTTAGCAACAACTAAAACATCAGCGTGTTATCAACATTATTTTCATACTAAATCTGAAACACAGCACTGTACCAGCTACTAAGAAGAAAATTAATTCTATCCCAGCTGAAACCAGGACAACTGTACACAGACTTCCATGTGATAAAGGGTTTAGCATATCCTGGCGTGGCATGTGACTGCAGCCACCTCCTCCCAGGGCTGCAGAGCCCTCTGCCATTTGCATCCCTCTGCTCCCTACCACCTCCGTCCCAGACTGGGGCCGCTCTGCAAAGGACTCCTTGGCACATCCTCAGTCCTGGGGCCCTTCCCTGTCTTTCCTGGTTGTTTCTGATGCATTCCCTCGGTGCACATTAGTTTTCAATGCCAAGCTGCCTCTGCTATTGGATCACATCTCCCAGATCCCCACTGGTGATTTCCTTGGCTCCTGCCCACCATGCTGCCTGTCCCTGCCTACAGGCAAGAGACTTCTCACTTCTGCTCCACCTTCGGGTTTTGTCTCTGCAAACCCTCATGATTACTGATACAGACTCATGTTTTTTTCTGGTGGGGGAGCCTGGAATAAGGGAAAATCAGATTATTTTTGCACCTTGGGGGCTGGCCATGCACTTAACAGACCTGAAGTGAATTTTTTTCATGTGATTTTCTGCACAGCAGGTTGATGTGGTGGGTGGAAACAGCATTTTTGTGTCCCTGGTTTGGAAACTTGCAGCTTAAATTATGTGTGAGTGGCAGGTCTGAAGCAAAGGAGACTGGCTTGCTCAGCTCTCCCTTCTGAAGTGGGCTGTCATTTTCTTGCTTCCAGTACTGAGAAAAAGAAGGAAAAAGAAATTATTTCCACAGCAGAGGGGGTAGAATTTGAAAACACTTTATTTTCTTGCCACAAAAAATTACATACATATACAACACTACATATACCTACATATTTAAAAGAACCTTGGCTGGAGAGAGGGGTGGGTTGCTGATGTGTGTGCTTTTCAGGATTACCAGTTTTTCACGCTATGCGAGACTGTCTAGATCCTGTCCCCATGGTTCATGCTGTGCTGTCCCCTTCGCTGACGTGCCACGTTGCTGCACGATGGACGGGCGCAACCCGGAGGGTTCGTGTGCATGGGGTGAGCCCCGCAGGCAGTGGCACAGAGGCTCTGCAGCTGGTGACAGCTGCCTGCAGACACTCTTCTCATGCTCAGAAAGTTGAGCATCTTTTTGGGGGTGTTGCAGATTCTGGTGGGTCTCCTCGGGAAGACAGCAACGCTCCCTCATGCAGTACAGAGGTGAGACCGAGACCAGGTGAGCACAGGCTTTGCTTCAGGGTGAGGCACTGAACAGGCTGGATTAAAACCATCCCCACTCTCAAACCTGCTTACGAAATTATAGCTACAAAGAGAGGGTTTTCTAAAATGCTTAAAGCAACCCTGTTCTCGTTGGGGGAGGCTTAAGGGATTTTGCAAGTGGATTCAATGGGAGTAAGACCCAGCGCTGACACTTGCAAGGGGATGATCTCTTCCTGCGTGAGGGGTCTGGTCAGAGAGAGCTGCAACGGGCATCGCAAAAAGCAGCTCCTGGAAAGGGAGGGGAGCGGCTGGGGCATCTCCTGCCTGAGCTGCCGTGGGCAAGGAGAGGGAGCCTGTGGGGAAGCCCAGTCACTGAGGGATAAGGCAAGTGGCAGGAACAGGAGATGGGTCTTAAAACACTTCCTAGGACAAGAATGGGGGGGTCCTGCTATTTGGCATAAACCCTCTTTAAAATACATGATAATAATTGGCGTTTCATATTTCATAATGCTAATTCCAGTGGCTAATTGAGTGGAATAGAAAACATGTACTGTAACAGGATCACCCAAAGGCATAGAAAAAAGTATATTTAACTCCTTTGGGAGACCCAGATTTCACATTAGTGCCATCTCTCCATCACCTCTCCCATGACCTGCTTCCCCATGGACCGCACGGGGGGGGTCCTCGTCAGCAGCATGTGTACTCCCCGTGTGACCGGGAAAGGAAAAGTGCCAGGAGCCCCTCGCTCCCCATCCCGTCTCACTGGGCTGATGCTGCCGTATGGCCCACAGCCCACCCGTGGACCAAGGGGAAGCAGGGATGCCTGTGCACATCGAGGGGAGTAGCTTCATCTGGTGTCTCCTTGGTAGCTGCTTGATGATAGCACCTTCCCTATGAGGTTGCACTGCTTTTTGGTGGTTTTTTAAATTTTTCTGACAGTGGGAACAGCTGTAGCACAGGGACATTGTGGCATTGGCACTTAATGGCGTTCAGGCTCCGATTCCTCCTGCAGCAGTGTCAGGATCCCCATCCTTTTGCAGGGCTAACAGATGGCTTTGTAGAAGACCCAGGCACTGGGGTAAGGAATGATCTACAGAGGTTGCTGCTGGAGTGAAAACAATGTTTTATACATGTCAGGCTGGGGCTCTGGACAATGCAGACATGATTTTTATCCTGGCGTTTTAGCAGGCAGAACGGATGCCAAATTACAGTGTCTGAGAAAAACAGCAAAAAAACCTGAGGGGAGGTTTACCTGATGTTTGCTGCTTTTTATTTAAAAATAATATGTATAGGTTCTAGGAATGGTTTCAGAAAGGCAGAAGTTTGGAGCAAGAGGTAATATCTTTTATTAGAGAAACAGATATGGCTGGAAAAAATGGCCAAGCTTTACTTACAGCTACATTACTGCTGTACCATGATTCAGTTATTAATAAATATATTCTTACAATTTGAAAGGGGTCTATTCAAGGCCCTCTGGAAATTGATTTGAATTGTACCATTACTTGTGATGATGGTTGCTGCCTTATAAATAGACTCAGCGATGACATTAGCCTTGCTCTTTAATTGAGGACTGACTTCTTTCAGCAGGAACGTGTTTCATGGCTGATTATATATGTTCCTTTGCACCAAATGACACCTGCTGTCATAATAGCTTCCATTTTTATTGCAATATAATACAAATGATCTCAAAAGGCTTCATAAATTACTGAGAGATTTACAGAAGGGAACAAGATATTTTTAAAACCTTATGTATGAAGTCTGTTTTTCTGTCTTGTTTTAGAAAGTACTTTTTTATTATTTAATTTGTCTCCTTGAAATTATTGGGAATATCAAAGCTTTTTTTTGTTTGTTTATTGCTGGGAACAACTGAATAATGACCATTGTTGGCTGGACATTGGGTGGCTTCTTTGCTTCCCAGCAATGGAAAGGATGCAATCCTAAATACCTGGAGAAAAGAGAGAGCCCCCCTCCTTCACCTGGCAAGTACAAATTCCAAAGAAGTTAAAAAAGAAATTAGTTCGGTAAAAAATACCTCCTCACTTAATCTGACCACATTTCACTTTCCTGGTCCCTTCATTTTCTTACTTGTTCATGGAGCTTTCCAGATTGTACAAGGCTTTGATTTCCCTAGAAAAAGTGAGCAAAACCTTTTTGCCTCACATACGACTTTAATAATAAATCTGTCATACTCTGCCCAACGCATCATAAAGAAATGACAAAAAAAAAATTACAACCCGTTCAGCAGATATTGGCAGTGCTGGCATGAATTCAATTTGCCCATGGGTGAACAACTGAGTAACATAAAAGCAGAGTTTATATATGCTCCTGACAATAGCTGAAGGCTCTCCTGGCACAGCCTGAAGGTTCATGACCCATAAATATTTCTCTCCTGGCAATTGCAATCTCAGCCTCCTGCTACAGCAGAACTTGTAAAAGCTGTAGACAGTCTATTGCTCTCCTGGGACTTACAGGCTCCCCTTGCAGATTTTATGAGTATCAATCACAGGCATTATCTCGTAAGACTTACAGATTACCAGCTGGCCTGGTGTGTAAAAGTGCTGCTTGCAGTGCTGCAGACTGTGAATGCCACGAATTTTAACTATTTCTGTTTATGGGATATGCAAGAAAATTACATTTTCATCCTTTAGAACTCAAAGTTTCTGTTAACAGGGCAAGGATTTGATCTGAGCGTGACCAGGCACATGTAAAAATCAGGTTTTACCTACACAACAGTTGTTTTCACAATGCTTCAGATCTCTTAGAGAGGTTTCTGGTAGAGCTGACAGTGTTCTCAGGACTCTGGGAGGTGATCAGATGCGTGCTCCTGGCAAGACATGGCTTCCCTTAGTAGTACAGGCGCCAACACCCTCGTTTAATGGAAAAAGACAATGTAAAGAAAACCTGGCTTTTTTATAGATCAAGCCGTTTATTTCAGATTGGTTGGTAGAGCTTTTTAAACACCCATCTGTCGGAAAGGGAACAAACCCTTCAATATGGAGAGCTTGCTAGTCCACATTTTTTGGTGTCTTTCCTTTTGGGTCTGTTCCTTGCATTTGGTCTTGGCAGATTGAGGCTGCAGAGACATCTGTGACTTCAGTGTATTTATACATAGGAAATAAAAGTCTTTGAGCTCAATTTCTCCATATGCCTCTTTCAGCTTTCTATTATTAGAAGGCAAACATCTTGGATGGGTTGCCAGCTAGCTATATGCAGGGCTGCCAATAGTCCCTATTTCATATTCTAGGTTGCAGATATTTTCAGGCTTGTCTTTTAGTAGAATCTGCCTGGTGAAAAAAAAAAAAAAGTCATTATTTCACTATTGGCTTATAAGAATGAGTCATTAAATTTGATAAAACACATGGAGAGCGTTTCTCAGTAGGTCTCTGATTCACCTCTTGTCCTAGCTCCTTTCAAGGGAAGACTAAGAACATTTTCATGCTCCTGACTTTAGAAAATGTGGCTCCTTCCTATGTTTCCCAGGAAAATAAATGAGATGCTGGTGTCCCCCCTACCCTGCACCCCCAGAAGTAATGTTCTGCCCCATATGTGCAAAGAGGAAAATGAGAGTTTGTGGCAGGGGAATCTGGCACCTGGAGAGACTTTCACAATTCATACCTCCTGTTCGTATCCAAACCCAGCCTGCTCCTCTTGCTCCCTTTCAGAAGAGAAGGCACCATGTAGCCACAGGACCAACACTCCCCAAAAGGAAAAGCAACCAAATACCAATAACTTAAAATATACATGAAAATTGTATGGAAAATAATAAACTCAAGTGTGTCCACTGCCTCATCAGCAAGACCATAGGGCTTTACTGGGAGAATGAGGACACTATCCCAGCTCTTGCCTTGGCCTTTACTTTCTCCAGAGACTGAACCCACACAGGAAAGCATGATGAGGAATATATCACTTGATTTTCCTTAGATCAAGTGCCATCAAACCCGTGACAAAAACAGTGGTCCCTCAGCAGCAGGACGAATGTGCCCTGTGCTGAAGATATACCAAGAGCGTCACCCAACACTTGCCATGCGCAAGTGCGGTGAGACCCTTCTATTAAAATGATCCTTTTAAAACCAGGCAGCATTTCAAAGCTCCTCTGTAGCTGGCTTAGATTCAGCTCATGTGCTGAGAGGCTGAGCTCTCAGGATGCCCTGGGCTTGCTCTCCCTGTGCTGCGGGAGAGCACGGCCAGGCACCATACGAAACCCAGGTGTCGGGATGCTGCAGACCACCGCTCTCCTCCTCATCCCCACCAGAGGCTGGCAGGGCTTGGATGAGGGTTAAACGAGCTTCCCCCCAGAGAAAGCATCTCCTCATGGAGGTAATAAATCACTGTCTTGCAGTGACACTAATGCACAGAAAATGCACTACTTGTGCTTTTAGATGGTAAATACTGATTCTGTGATAACTGTGCTACAAGAATGCTTAAAGGAGCAATTTGAGACGAGGATTGTCCCCGTGGCAGGTGCTGTGGCATCTCACCATACCCATGGGGCTCATGGGGTAAAACGGGCAGCAAAGGGGGAACAGTATCATTTCCATTTTAACAGTAATGCTAATGCACCATCTTGCCCAAGATCACCTGGGAAATTAAAGAGCATTGATGGATTAAAAAAAGGCAACAAGCTGATTTTGTGATGAAAATGTTTGCTCTCTGGAGCTAGATGCCACTGAGACCTTCCAACTTTCGGTGCCGATGCACGCTCCAGGTTTGCCTCCATATCTCCGGACCAGAGTCTCCATCTCATCTCTCAGTTTAAAATGTTGGCTGAGCCACTCCTTTTACTTCCAGCATAAATCTGATCGGAA
This sequence comes from Gymnogyps californianus, assembly GCF_018139145.2. NCBI lineage: Eukaryota > Metazoa > Chordata > Aves > Accipitriformes > Cathartidae > Gymnogyps > Gymnogyps californianus. The sequence goes on from NC_059471.1 coordinate 22,337,595, forward strand.
ATTATGCATCAAGCTCATTTGAACCGTTCTGGTTTCCCCCAGGACGCCCAAGGGATGTCCCAGCAGGAGCAGAGAGTTTTCTGCAGAGATGCGTGGAAAGGGGGAGTGATTGCCAGGAAAGAGCATCCATAAAATAAACACAAGGCTAAACCAGGTGCGGTGCTGGATGTGGCTCATCAGAGAAGGTGGTTGCAAAATGGGTGGATGTGGCTGAGACACTCCGGAGCCCCTTGCTGGGGTACCAAAAGCAGCTCCGACCCAGCACTATGACATACTCACATGTCCCCAGGGCCACCAGCGGTGTGAAATGCAGAGCTATGGGGCACTGGCCCCAGGCTGCTTCTGAAACATGAGAAACTGTGTACTGCCTAAGGCAGGTTACTGACTTCTCCTGAAAATCTCTAAAGAAATGACTGGTTTAAAAAAAAAAAAAGCATCAAACCCCTGAAATCTTTGGGTTTTCAATCTGACCCCCTGCAAATATTGCCAATGGCTCCTGACTTTTGCAGAGAGTTTATACACTGCTTTGGGCCCAGGACCACTGGTCAGATGTGGTGGATCCACAGTGCTGTTCCCTTTCCTTTGCAGTGCTATGTCCATAGCCTTTTACGTATCAATGCAAATATAGATGTAGCACTGAGCTTCACAAAGCCTCGTTTCAGCTGTTTGCCTTTAGCCTTGAAATATAAGCAGACAGTTATTCTGTTAGTTAAGACTGAGCTGATATAGCAGGAGCAGATTTGATGCTTTTACAGTGTTGTTACATCTGCTGAGCCCTGGACAATGAAGCGGGTGGTGGACTTTGTGGTCTGCAGAAGACCAGACGTCCCTGGGTTCCCGTGTGAGGGCTCCTGCACTGATCCATGAAGTGGTGTTAGACTTTCCCTGAATGTGTGTGTCCTTCAGGCCTAGGGTAGTGTCAGGCATAGCCTGTGCCTCTCAGTCCTTCTGCATGTGCTTTGGGCTATTAACCTTTGCATGGAAGTCCAGCATTTCAAGACTTGCCACATTTGATGCTTGAGTGGGCCGCCTGTGCAGGCCAGGCAACATGTGTGCCACACAGCTTATCTGCAAGGCATCCAGATGTTCTCCACAATGTCTGTCGCCTTCAAATTTCACCTCCCCGGGATCTTCAGTTGTCACGTCTGAGGAAACCTGGGTGACTTGACCTGCAATCAAACTGAGCTGTTATTAACCAACAGATTCAAAAGTTATCATGGTGTGCACACCGATACTCTCACCCCTGCTGGGCAGCGGCCAGCCAGAGCCAACCCAGCACGTCTGAGCAGCCCAGGAGAACGGAGGCAAAGGGAGGGAGGTATGGGGAAAGGTGCCAACAGTAATGTGATTTGGTGCTTGGGGCAAGAGGAGAAGCTTGCCACACCATGGGGATGCACGGTGGGGAGGACCGAGGATGTTGTGATAGTATGAGCGATAGATGCCCTGAGGGAGAGCCAGGTTTATCAGACTGGGAAGCTGTAGGTGACAGAGCACTCTGTCCCCTAGTTTAGGAAATAGGTCTCAGTGAAAGATGCTGCTGAGGCGGTTTTGAGATGATGCAGCTCCATCTGGAGCTGAGATGAAAGCCTGTTCTGAATCCCTTCAGAGACCAACTTGAGCCTTCTGGGGGACTTCCCCTGGTGCAGATGTGCTCTCTGCTGCTGCTGGCCACCATCAGGGAAACTTCCCGAGATGACCAGGGCTATGGTAATACTACCTGCCAGACATGATGACAGGTCCGTTGCTCTCAGGATAGACGTTGAAATAATCCAACCCTGCCCACTTTTTCTCAGCCATCTTCAGTACAGGTCCGAAGATCTGGTGTGTTGCAGGATGACCCCAAAGCTAACTCTCCTGCACTGGTATAACCTGGAGAAGTCAGGCAGACACAGCCATCAGCAGCCCAGCCTCTACCTCAAGCTGAAGCCACAGGTTCACTTTGCTTCTTAAGCATTTCTGTATCTGCAGCCACTGCTTTAGGTGAATTACCAGCTGGGACAAGATGCACAGTAAAATATTTCCCAGCTATGGCATGCCACTATTATACTGTCTGTACTGTTGAGTAATTGTGACTAATGCCTTGCTCATAGAAGGTAGATTCAAGATTTGCTGCAAGAAGCAAAAGGTAACAGTCCAATAAGAGCTCTGTGGCCAAATCTGCAATGCATATAAGGATGTGTTATTGTATCGTATATGATTTTCCACTTTCCTTAGGCAGACGAGAGAACTTTCTTAAGCCAGTTTTAACTTGTAATTGGCTGAAAATCAGATAGCTTGCTTTGCAGTATGTGGGATCAGTAGAGGAATAAATGTTATAATGACCTTGAAAGAAAACAGTGGCTTCTGTCTGCTAGGTCAGGCAGTACAGTAGCATATCAGAAATAATCAAGGGGCTCATTCTCCAGCTAATTAAAGACTTGAAAATATATTTTCATGTTGTGTTTGTTTGCAATTAGTCACAGATGCTACTGATCACTTGCTGTGCCATTATATTTCCATGAATATACTAAGAAATGCATTTTAAAGTAAAATCAGCCAAAGGCCTAGAATTTAAGGTTAGATTTGACAAAACTCCAGCTTTCGTTTATCAAGAATTATTAACTAAAGAAAATTGTTGTGAATTTCTTCAGTATAACACGCGTTACATATGCATATGTTTTATGGTTTATACACTGCTAAACGCAAATATCCTCAGCGTAGCTTTAGGCTTCCTTCGTAGTCAACAGGGAGAAATAGACAACTTGCCCGATCACCTTCAGATGTCTGTCTTAGAAGAAAATTAACCACACTACCAAAAAAAAAAATCACAATTTCTCTTAATTTCTCTGCACGTAGGGAGCCTGGTGAGACTCTCTCAAAGGTAAGTGAGACGAATCTGGCGAATGGTGTGATCACCATGGCTCAAATTTGGTGGAATTCCCAATCCTGTTTTACACCACTGGAGAAATCTCCAGCAGTCACATTTTATGGAGAGCCTAGCACCTACGGGAGCAAGCACAGTGGGGTACAGCTTCTTACTGGGCTTGGGCATGTGACGGGCATTAAGTTGCTCAGCCTGACCTGCTCCTGAGGGCACCAAGGCAGGACAGCAAGACCGTAATGAAGTGTGCTGCTAGGAACAAAAAATCACCTGGGAGGAACATACTTTTACATGGGGAGTCACCTCACCCAACTCAGAGTCTAAAAGTCCATTGCCTAAGTCTAAGCTAGTCACGCCAACGAATTTCTAAAGCCTGTGAAGAAGAACTTACACTTCCAGGAGGGAGTGGTTTTATCCCAAAAGAAGTGGGAAGAGACTCCGTTGGTGATGCCTGCTGGTCTCCCTGGGACACACCGAGGCAGCACAGGGCCAGCGTCCAGGCATGTGCAGTAAGGGGAAGCAATTCAGATGTTTGCAGGTGAGTCGGGAACTTCACAGGAATTTTGAGGGTACAGTTTTGAGAGTAAGATCCTAAAATAATCCCTTGTCCTAAGTCCAACCCCTTCTCCTTTTATTAAGCTAAAGATGTAGCTTAATAGGAGTAAGATGGAGGAGACAAATCCCCTGGTTGAACAGAACAGCCCAGATGACTGAACGTGTAACAGCATGGTCCGATTGCCATTTCCCTTGTCTTTCCCATCCTCTTTCGTTGGCAGGCTATGGCCAGCCCTCACACTCTGTGTGCTGCTTCACATCGGCGGCAGGAAAAGGCACTGCTGATAGACATGCTTTCTGCGAGGCAGTGAGAATTTCTTTTTATTCTTAAGACAAATAAAGATGTAACGGATAAAGTGTTTCACTGCATAGTTTCCTGACTGATAGAATTTCATCCTTAAGCTTAAGAGCACATGTCCCTGCAGAATTGACTTGGCACAGAAAGTCAATAGTGACAAATGAAATATTAGATTGTTGTTGCAGGGGACGAAACCCTCCATCTGGAGGGGAAAGACTGGATGGTCTCAATGGGTTTTTCATAACAAACTTTTCAGATTGATTGTACAACATGTCTCTAGACACTGGTTTGCCATCATTACTTAATGTTATAGAATGAACTGCCTGTATTTGCATTTAGATCTTTCGATTTAAAGGAGTAAATAGGTATACAAAAGAATGAACTAGGATTCATAGCAGCTGTATGAATCAAGGGTGCTTTTCTATCCTTTCACCTTCAAAAAAAAATCCCCATGAATCTGGAGAGTTTGGTAGAGAATATCTGTCTTTAAATTAAAAAAAAAAAAAGACCATTTTCTTTACTTTCTGTATTTTTACATCAAGGATTACTCATCTCTACTTTATTTAAAAGAAGTTATATATGTTCTGTGGGTTTCCATCAAGTTGTTAATGTGACATTCACCTGAACAAAATGTAGCTCTTCTAACATTATTGTCATGGCAGTCCTTGGGGAGAAACTTCATTATCCTCTGTGCACCAGCTGAGTGGACATTTTTCTCTTGGGTTGATTGTGCTGATATTTTCCAGTCGTAGTTTTCTAGATTAATGGCAGTGTCTTGGATGCAGAGGGACTGCTGGAGCAGGGTTATATTAATGAATGATATCATAGGTAGTGCTTAAAAGCCTTCAGGATACAAATTGTTGGTAGCAACCAGAACAAATTGGGTGTCCTGAAGAATAACGTTCCTGTGGGCTCTGACTGTGGGTCTGAGGAAATAGCTTGGGAGAACTGGGACACAAGCAAATATCTTGCTTCTGGTCATGTTTGCCTCCAGGCAGGAAATATCAGAGCATGGTGCTAATGCAACGCTTTTGCTTCTGGCACATCAACTAGTTTGGGCAGGGTCAATGCCAGTGTCTTCCCACCTCACCCCATGACACAGTATCGCGTAGCCACAGACCTGTACTCACTCCCCAGCAGCGACAGAGGTTTTAGATGTTTCTGGTCCTTCCACAACCACTGTTGCTGCTGCATTGGTGGGATGGGGCCTGGGGGTTATTCCTCGGGATGCTGGCCTCCATCCTGGTGGTTTTGTCTAGGCTGCTGTATGGAGCAGTGCAAAGCCTCGGCAGTGAGGAGGGAACCTCTGCCTGGAGGTTGCAGCGCCTGACAAGGAAGCTGTGCAGGCCCTGGCTGCCATGGCCTCCTGCCAGATGCGCCTGTGGCCACCCCTCATCTCGAGGAGGTCACACATGACACCAGTCCTCGTAAGCTCAGAGTGGAAAGGGGAAGTAGTAAAGGGGAAATACTCCATCAGGATGTGATGTTCTTCTGAACCTCCAGCACAAGCCCACCACCCTCTGCTAGTCCAAGAATATGCAAATATTTGCATAAACACTAAGAATTATGACTTGTATGTTTGCAAAAATATTTGTTACCAAACTTGCATGATTGCCAACATTTTGAAAATCTGCTTTTCAGACTGGCTTCACTCCATCCATGCCAACCTTGCACGGCCTGTTGGTTGCAGCCTATGGGCAAAATGTGGGTCACTGGCCAGGACGAGCAAGGCTCCGTTCCTGATTTGTCTGAGCTGTGAGCTGTCGGGACAGCCACCGTCCTGCTCTGAGCATGGTCCGTGGTGCAGCAGAGAAAGGCTATGGTAGATCTGGGACATGTGCAAGGCAATTAACCAAGCATAACATTGTTAAATCTGAGTCTTCAGTGCCTTCACCGCTTTTGTGTGTTGTGCATCACTGCTGGACTCCAGGGATGGTATCAGTGTTGTTTTACTGTCCCAGAGGCCATTTTAATTTTTGACTTCCTCTCTTCTCCCTCCTGATTTTTAATAGGCCAAGTATCACTGTTGATTAATGGGGAGAATGGAAGGTGGAGAACCTTTATGGGCTATTAACCTTAACGAGGGCAATAACTAAGTGATAAGTCCATGCATGTTCTTTTGCAGAAGTGAGTGCCTGAAAGCCGCTCGATAGTTCACGTGTGGCGGAGATGAACTCGTGAGCAGCATTAACATGAAATAGCTCCAACACAGCTGGGTCAGGAATAAATCTGCACACAGAAACATCCAGTATGGCCTCACTAACCTGGACACACACTGACTGGTTGTAGGAGGAAAGATGAACCAGAGACCCTGGCAGTTGCTTAAGTAAAAATTGCCCCTGAGTGGTTAAAACCCTTTGTTAAAAATGCCAGCCATTTGTAATTCTTATAAACAAGGCATATTATTAGCAACATCCATATACTATTCCACATTACTGCAAGGACTCCTTGCTTAATAATTGTCAAATGGCCATAGATGTTGGCATCCTTTTAGTATTGCACAAAGCCATTTTATTTCTATTTCCTTGCATGGGTTAACAGATTTTGAAGATCTCCTGTAGCATTTGTGGCAAGAATTGTGATGTGTCATTAGGATGGAAATAAAACCCTGAAAAAATCAGACTTTGCAATCCATGTGTGCTTCTACGAGCTCTGCTGGGTTTTTTAGACATATATAAAGGCAGATTTTGCTTTTGTGTTTACACAGTTCTTGATTTCCATCAAAGTCATGAGTTTTATATCCTATTAAAGACATGACCTAATTTACCCTGTAGGAAGGAGGAAAATATGAATATTCCCAAATTCTAGTTAGTTAGGAATTTGGCATGGGAAGAATAAGCAACAGCATGGCTGGACGTTAGCACTGTTTCTCTATGAGCCATGTTCAGTATTATTTCAGTTGGCTTGTAAACCCCAGCCCATCCTCCCTGCTTTTACCCAGCTGCACAAGGGGTGCCTGGTCCCAGGCACCCCATAAGCAATGGGGTGACCCATCTGCCTCCAGGGAAGGGTCATGGTGCTGCATCACAAGGCTACATTTCTCCCCCAAGAACTGGGGTGCATCCTGTGCCTGCACCCCTGACACCACAGTCCAGGTGCCTTTCTCAAGCTGCTGAACCCCCATTCCCTCACCCAGACTTGAAAGGTCAGTGGCTGAATGCTTGCCCTCTCCCACGTAGGTACCAGTGTCTAGTCGTCTGTCTTCTCTGAAAGGCTATCTTTCTGCAAGGAAATTTTGGATTAATTTCCAGGGTTATGTGAGATGAGCAGTATAATCCATGGTAGATCCTGCTGTTTGATGAACTTTCTACTATATGTAGTTAAATAAGTTTACGTAATTAAATAAGCTAAATAGTTTATAACACGCTGTTAACTTTCTTTCCAGTTCATGCTGTGGCACTTGGAAGGCACGACATGCTGCGCATGCGGAGGTCAGCTTAAAACGGATGAGAAATCAGAGTAATGGTGAAAATGACACAAAGAAAATCATCCCCGTTATACATTTGTTTGTCTGATCCCCTTGAGAGACTGTGTAATGGTGCTGACACATCCCTAGGATTTTCTAAGCACAAGTTGTCCTGACCTCCCTCCTAAATCTTGAAGCCTCTGTTCCCTTCAAGGTGCTCGCACGAGCCGGATACGCCTCGCTCCATCAGTACACGAGCTGCTTTCCTGCACCATGGCCATCTGTTTCTTAATGATTATGTCTAGCCTGGGTTAATCTGCTCTTTTAGGGTATGTCATGACATGAAAACCACAGTATGAACACAGGCTTCTCAAAGATGGTTTCTTGGCTACTGTAGCTGATGGCCAGGCCCACGGAGTCCAGGCGAGCTGCCTGCTGGGAGACCTTGAGAGCTGGGTTTGAAGCTCATTTTACACCCTATGCCACAGGGACCTGCACTACTTCAGTTGTGCTAGGAGAGAAGAAATTGTTTTTCCCCCCCTCTTCCCTAGTCTGCAGATCCAGACCTGTTGGTGCTCTGAAAAAAGACACTCCCCTATTTCTGAGCTTAGGGAAAAAATCATTCCTCGGTACCCAATTTGCTTTTTCTTAGAAGTCCTTTTTTACCATCCTTTTTACCAGCTGTTGATAAATCATGATGGGATAGAGATATATGTTGTCACTCCCCTGCTCAGGTGATTCCCTCTCCCCATGAGGTAAATAGCATGGCTAGCAGTGGTCCTTTATCCTCACGCTGTCTTCTGAGATATTGTCTTTAAAACCAGCTACTTTGCAAGCAGCTGAGAAGCAGCTCATCCCCTCGCCGTAACCTGCGTAGCACCGGCCGAGCAGGGCGAGCAGGGACTGCAGAGTCATGCCTGAAATTAAGATGATTTGCTTTCAAATAAAATCTCACCACACTGGAGTGCATAAACCAGAGCAAGTTCTTTTAAGGTCCAAACAGAGTTTGGTTTTGGGAAAACCTAGCATAAGAAGAAGAGGGTGAATTGGCCAAGCCCTGGGCAAAGCCAGGTCAGCACGTGCAGGCAATGATGTGGGTCCCTATGCAGCCAGCAAAGACCATCTTCTCCTGTCTTTGTGTCCCGGCTCCAGGGCTCCGGTGTGAATCACACACTTCATAGCCATGGCTCCAGGTATTCGTGGATAATGCAGCCCTGTTAGCTAAAGTCTCAGCTTTTATTTATTTTCTTTAGTTTGAATCAGTTTTCCTTTAAGTAGACAGAAAAGATAGAATTCGTCCCCTTGATCCCTCCAGATCTGTGTGACCGAGCGATTCACGGCTGAATTGCTCAGCCCAGGCTCCTTCCACGGCTCACTGGGGAGAAATGGCCACTTTTGGCGTGTGGTTTGTCAGGTCAGTGTGGATATCTGCTCTGGGACAGGATGACACACCATGGGCTTTACTGGCTGTGAAAGCAGCTTCGGGTGACCAGCTCAGAAGTGCACCCGTGGGACTGGAGGAACCCTACCCACCGTGTACCATATCTGTCTTGTAAAGACAACTTCTGGTTTGAATTCCCACCAGCTGAATTCCCAGATCCGTTTATCATTTCCCAGTAAGCTCTGTTCAATTCACACCTTTCTTTCGTAACACTGCGAAGGTGTTGGTTTTTTTTTTTTTAATTCTCTCCACTCTATCATAAACTGCTTGGTGAAATATTGGATTCAGATGTTGCAAAGCCTCACATAGCTGCGTCCTTAATTGTACTGTTAACTTACGATGCTTTATTTTTCCAGGTATCTTATTTCTGACACTGAGACTGCCTAAACAACCCTTTTTTTACAGAAAAAAAATCTTAAAGATTCTTTTTGACATTTGGGTTTTTTTCATGCAGATAATTTCTGTGGAGATTCTTAGAGTTTAGTCCTATAAGTAAATGAAACAAACCACATTATCTTATTTGTGGTTTGTTATATTTGATTCTTGCATTTTTGGGGTCTAAAAATACCTGCTTCTGGAAGATAGCACAGTTCACGGAAGAACTGAAATATGTCAGTAATACACCCTGCACTTCCCAATCGCCCTGGCATTTCAGCTGCCAACTCCAGTGGGTGTTGAACTCCCCTTTGCTAACTCCCATGTGCAGGTTTAATAAAACACTGGGGATTACTTCAGAGAAGGCTGAGCAGAATTTGCTGTGCAGAGAGTTTTCCAAGCAAGGAGCATTCAAGCATGATGATGCAACCCCATCTGCATCTCTGTTTTTTAATGGAGAGACCTTTTGTGCCCTACACGATGCTGCTTGCCATCAGTGCTATTTCTTCTGGACACTTTTGCTCTCTATTTAAGGTCATCGTTATCATCTTGAGTTTTAGTCCGTTTCCCCCTTTGAAAGAGGAATACAGCAAAGTATATGAGACAACTTTTAAGAGAGCTTTTGCTACATCTAGTGGCAGAGCCTTTGAAGTGCCAGAAAAAAAGGCAGTTTAGCAAAAAGCCGATCTCAGTTTAAAACTCTTGTTATAGTGAAACCTGATGTGCTTTCATATTGCTGTCTGTTTACCTTTGTCTTTCATCGCAAAGCTCTAATATTATTGCCTGGTATGGCTTTTCTCGATTCTGGCTGCCATCTGAGACAGTACTGGTCTGGACTAGCTGAGAATTTGATTCAGACTGAATTATTACTGAATGTAATAAAATAGATTATGTAAAAAGATAGATTATGAGGGGGAAAAAAACAATCCCAGACCCCACAGCTGTCATCCTTCCCGGTGCAGCGCCTGTATCATCCAGGAGTAGTGAGAATTCACCCAAATTGCAGGAGGTTTTGCACCAACCCTGCCCAGCACTTGGGCAACTGCCTGCAGACCACCACGGGTGGTGGTGTGTCCCTCAAGGGGGAAATAGGGAAGAACAGAAGCATGGCTGCATGCTTACAGCGAGAATGTTTGTTCAGGAGGTAGATGCCTGGATTCCCATTGTTTCCATCCTTTTTGTAAGGTGAAGTGAGGAGCACACACGTTGGGGACTGAGAACCACCTGGGACTTGCTGGGGGAGTGAAGACGTAGGGTTAAATCCCACGAGGCTGGGATGTGGATCGCTCCTAGCCAAATGCTTGCAGGAGAGAAGCTGTAGTAACAGCAGCCACTCTTTACTAGCATCAGAGTAGTCTATTTTCTGAGGGACCATCTAACTTGCTCACAGCCAGTAGAAAAGCTTTGCTTAATTTCAGTGGGAACTGGATGCAGCCTTGGCAGAACAACACATCCTCCTGATCCTGATCCAGACGGGAGCAGGCTTGGTTGCTACTGCCCACGTAACAATAAGACCTGTGAACAAGGAGGCTGGGATCATGATGGTAATATTGACAAAATAATGCAAACCAGAGCTGATTGCAAACCTACTAAAAAAAATCAGCACTAATGTTCGAAGAGTTGTTGATCCAGATTTTAAAATCTGGATAAAAATCACATGGGTTTTGAAGTGGAGTGGTTGTGTAAAAAAGTGATATCAAACCTTATTAACCTGCCTTTTCCAGAGAAGAAATAGTGCCTTACACGGGGCACCGGGTCTTTATGGTGGGAAAGCGAGGAGGACCTGCTTACCCAACTTTACTCCAGAGCCGTGGCAAGCAGCTCCTTTTTTCTGCTTGCTTAGAGCTGGCTGGGGAGAGGACAGGAGAAATGCCACATCTTTCACCTGCTCCCGGAGCACAAGGCAGCTGACCAGCCCCAGCAGGAGAGGGTGGGCTGGCAGCCTGGCTGCGTTTGCTCCGGTACGTGGTTTGCTTCTCCTGTCTGGGACTTAATTTGGGTGGCCTGGTTGAGATTCCCTTGCAGCAGCATCCTTGGGCTTTGCAGGCTGGAGGACCTCACCCTCGTCAGGGCAAAAGCCAGGGGAGACAGAAAAGCCTGGAGGAAGATAAGGAGGGAGGGATACTTGTGAAAATGGAGGATAAGGCAGCACCGAATGTGGAGCTGGGGGTGCAGACAGGTTTCCCCTTGGGCACCGTGGTCCGGGTGTCTTGGTGGTGGGTGCTCCCCATGTGTGGCAGAGCAGTGATTGCTCTTTGCTGGAAAGAGGCTCCCTTCATAGTTATGGAAAGAAACAGGTACTTTTAGAGCACAGCATTCTGCAGAAGGGCAAAAAGTAGCTCACTGCCCCTGAAGGGAGCCTGGAGTGACAACTCAGCCACTGTCAGTGGTTGAAGACCAGCAAGAGGACTTCCACCACTTCTGTGGTTCAGTAACGGGAAGCTCCTGTTCTGTGAGCAGTATCCAGCCGCACAAGCAAAATTACCACGGTTTTAGAGACATGATGGTGAACCTGGTAGCGGATATTGCAATATCAGTTTGAAAGGTGTACACAGAATGAGGGAGGAAAAACCTAAGACCCTGGAGGACAGTTTAGCCTGAAGTATCAGAAATAAGCTAAGACACAAAAACATACTGGATGTATACCATTCACGCCTTTGGACTTTTACAGTGGCAAGAACATTAGAAAATGTTCAAGAGGACGAGTTGTGCATTAGCTGGGAGATGGTACAGGTGAGGAGGCATTTCCATCTCAAGGTGTTACTTGCTCTTGTGAAATACCAGGAAAATAAGGAACAATTTCAACTTCAACAGTTCATGCTTGAACTATTGTTTCAGCTCAAAAAAATCCTTGATGGAAGGAATAGCCGTCCCTGTTATTTACCACTGGTGTGAAACCACAGGAGCAGAAAAAGATCTGTAACTTTCTTGAGCTACAGATTGTGATTTGAGAAGATAAGGTTTCTAGTATCAGGAATTCTTTGTACGTGACAAGCTTGATCTGTTCCCATAACATAAGGTGGGAATCATTCCATCGCTCTCAGAGCTGTTCGGTCAGCCCCATGCTGGGCCGCCTCTCTGATGCCTGGAGTTCACTCCAGTGCAGAGAGATTGTCCAGAGATAACATGCTGTCAAAGTACTCTGAGGAGCATTACAATTTTTTTTTACAAGCAAACATAAAAGAGCTCAATAGCTCTCGCAAGAAAAAAATGTTTTGAAAGGAAAACAAACAAAACGGGGAGTTAAAAGCATGATTTTTTTTCCCATTTATTTTGGGCCTGCTTCTTTCAGGTACATGAAAATTGGCACAGGCTGCATTTTTTTAATGATGGTTTGTACTTCATTTCTATGCATGAAATACGAGGAGCAGACACGTCTCCTTTGGAAATGGGACCTACTTTTGCCTCCCAAATGCCACCATTTAAAAAATGTCACTCTATTTCATGTCTCTCTGCCCTGTGCTGTGGCTGATGGCCACTTGGAAGAAGATAACTAGTTTCTCAAATCTCCTGATTACCACAGAAGGTTAAACGTGTCTGGCTGTCCTGGTTTTGGCTGGGATAGAGTTAATTTTCTTCCTAAAAGGTGGTATAGTGCTGTGTTTTGGATTTAGTATGAGAATAATGTTGATAACCCACTGATGTTTTCAGTTGTTGCTAAGTAGTGTTTACACTAAGTCAAGGATTTCTCAGCTTCTCATGCCCAGCCAACAAGAAAGCTGGAGGGGCACCAGAAGCTGGGAGGGGACGCAGCCAGGACAGCTGACCCAAACTGGCCAAAGGAATATTCCATACCATATGACGTCATGCCCAGTATATAAACTGGGGAGCAGTTGGCTGGGAGGGGTGGATCGCTGCTCGGGAACTAACTGGGCGTCGGTCAGCGAGTGGTGAGCAATTGCATTGTGCATCACTTGTTTTGTGTATTCTAATTCTTTTAGTATTATTATTGTCATTTTATTATTATTAATATTATTATTATTATTTTTCTTCCTTTCTGTCCTATTAAACTGTCTTTATCTCAACCCACGAGTCGGTGGGGTTTTTCTTCTGATTCTCTCCCCCATCCCCCTGGGTGGGGAGAGTGAGCGAGCAGCTGCGTGGCGCTTAGTTGCCAGCTGGGGTTAAACCACAACACGGGCTTATAAAGGCTTCCCAGCTTCTTCCCTGAGTGGCACAAGTGGCTTCCTGACCTCCTTGCAATTACTGCTCCCTGTGCATCACTGCTGGCCAGGTGGGAGCTCCAGCCTGGAGCAGCAGGCAGCACTTCTCACCACCATGTGCTCCAAACCTCAAAGCAAGCCTGGACAACCTGGAGGTAAAAACACAGCTGGCTGAGCAGGAAGAAAGGAGAAATCTCAGGGCAAGGATAAAACCTTTCATTCACTCATTCCTGCACTCACAAGTTGCAAATCCTTTGCTGTCTGGGTGCTGGGACTCTTCTGTGCTAGCCAAGGGATTTACCAGATATTCAAGGTACGATTAGGAAAACTCTTGTTTTTACTCAAAACTTTGTTCGTTTGCTTTAGTGGCCATTTGAATGTAATTTAAAACTTTATCAGAAAGGCATAGGCATAAAAAGAATGGAAATAATAGCAGTTTGTGGGGTGGCAGGAGGTGGAGTTATTCAGGTTTCTTTTCTAAAGGTTAGGAAACTACAAGTAGAAAATAAGAGAATACAGAGGTTATGTACTTTTCAGTTACATTAAGTCCTGTGCAGAAGAGGGATAATATCCATTCATTGCATCTCTGCCTTCAGTGCTTTTTGCTAGATGTAAGTTCATCTATTATTTAAGACATGATATAGAATAAGAAAATGATGCATTTTTAAACTAAAATACACACTTAGGTAATTTTTAAATTCCCTTTTGCCTTTAAGCTACCTTCAACCTCTGATATCTAACAGGACCATCTCAGACCCAGTCCCCCAAATCCAGAAGATCACTTCTCGTCCAGCTGTACCATCCTAGGGACAGACTGACATCTGTTCAGTCTGAATTCTGACATTTCCTAAGTTTTTGAACATTTCAACCTTAGCCATCCTTCTAGCATAAACTTTCCTACATGTAACGAGATAATTTTTATGAATGTGACCCTCCCCCAAAGACATGTATAAGACTAACCACTGTATAGGTGCACACAAGACCACAGGGACCGACTCAGCAGAAGTCCAGGAGGAGCTGGGCTCAGATCCAGGCTGAGGACAGGCATTTCCCAAGTGACATGTGTTCGTCACGCCCACGAGGCAGGGCATCACCTCCTGTCTCAGGCAACTTGCATTTTCGCCTACTGGTTTTGCGTGTAGCAATGGAGCCCCACGGCCCCATGCACCCATCTTCTAGGCAGTGTCATCATCTGGAGACACTGTCCTGGATGCAGACTGTGAAGGAAGATGGTCGCTGTAAGGAAATCAGAAGGAACTGGTATCTCTAGGGGACAGGTTAAGAGAGAAATCTCTGCTTCTGTTTAAACTGCATAACCCATATGGTTAATCTGCCTTTTTTAATACAAAGGGATTTTTTTGGAATTAGGTCTGCCAATGTTTTTCCTTATTAACAATGTTACTTGCCTCAGAGCTTGGGTTATTATTAGCAATTTCATATTCTGCAGTTGGTACCTTTCTTGACTATCATTATTAGCATTTTTATTTCAAAATCCTTCAAGATAATCTGAGATGCAGGGAAAGGCATCTGGCATTCCCTTATATCCCTTGAGGGAGGTTCTGGATTGCTCATTTATGTTTTAATTGCTATTTTATAGCTGTATATTTCTAGATGGCTTCTTATGGACCTATTCCCATACCATGAAGTCATTCTTATAGACAATCCAGACACAGTGGTCTGGCACAAACCAGGTCTGCTCAAAGGTTTATTACTGTGATTAAGAGACGGAGAAATAACACAAGCATTTATACATATGCAAAGCCTTAATAGTTAAACAGGCTTTTCCAGGAGCAATGGCACTAAAAAGGCTGGTCTCGCTGCAGGAAGCTCCTTCACAGCCACCCCAGGTCTCCTCCTGGCTCCCACATCACGCTGTCCACATTGCAGCCCTCCTCTACGTCCTGCCCACGGGGCATCAGCAGCAGGCGCTGGGGATGATGTGGAGCAACTTCTCTGCAGATTGCCCAGCTGGTGGGGATGTTGCCTCAGCTGGTGGCTACTGCCTCTTGGGAGGGATCGGGCTGAATTACACAGGCATTTCCCTCCCTGCACGTACCAACATGTCTTTCCCGTTCCCAGTCACTGACCATCACTAAGTCTGTGAGATTTAGAACTTTGAGGTCTCTATATCATTATCGAGTTTGACTCAAATATGGTGAAGGTTTCAAATGGCTTCATGGAGGTCGTAACCCACCTAAAGTCAATTGTCTGAGCTCTGGGTTCCCTCATCAGTGAAAAGGAAGAAAGAGGCACTTCTAGATCCCCACCCCATGTCTCAGCCATCTTCCTTGCCCATGTACCAGAATCACTTGATGCAGTGACCATCTTTCAGATGGCTGCAATTCAGTGAAGTGACTCCTAGATGAAATGCATGAATTTCTACTGAGCTTTTCCTGCCTGTAACTTGACTTTTTCCCCAGCCTGATTGCATGCCTGGGAACAA
The DNA here is from genome assembly GCF_018139145.2 of Gymnogyps californianus. Lineage (NCBI taxonomy): Eukaryota > Metazoa > Chordata > Aves > Accipitriformes > Cathartidae > Gymnogyps > Gymnogyps californianus. Next base: position 22,353,136 of record NC_059471.1, read on the forward strand.
AGACGAATTTGTCAGCATGAAGAAATGTCTTACAGAGTTAGTGCTTGGATCATAAAAAGGGACAGTTGATGGAATAAAGGTCTGCCATACCAGTTTGTTACTAATTATTTCTCAAGGTATCAGTTTGAATCAACATCAAAAGTTTTCAGATGGCATTTCATGTCTTTCAAATCTATCTGATCCCCATGATCCAGGAATTGTTTCTGTGGTTTGAGCCTCCATCTTTTCCTACAATGATAGCTTTTCTTCCTTCTGGTGTGGGGCCTCTCCCTTCCAAGCTGTCTTTCTGACAGGGAAACAAATATCAGAAGGAATGCTGATGTTTTATCTTCCATGTCCAGACCATTGAAAATGAGCCAGACACTCTCCACTTGCTTCCTTTCATTTGTCAGTTCCTTTAATTTTTACCCCTTCTCCTTAATTGGCCTATGCCGGTCCTGCTGGCTCCAAAGAGTTGATGAGAAATGAAGCTGCATGGCAGCCCCGAAGGACTTCAACAAGACTGTGAAGTGGTTTCAGGACTGAAATAGCAGCAGCTGCTTCAGATCAGGAGCTACATTAGCTGAGGAAGAGGAGGGATTATTTTGTGCCTTCACAGCAGCTCCAGCAAGTTTGATTTTCCAGTCTAAGACTGTTCAGAGCTGATAGAACTAAAACCCACCTCTGCAGTGACTTCATCCCTCAGCACAATGTCCAGACTGTGACCCTACAGAAACACTTCTTAGCCTCATAGAAATACTGTCAGGTAAAATTTATGTCTGAGATATGTATTTTGCACCAGTGGACTGAACTTGATTGTGCTGATACATGGAAGTTAAGCATTTGTCCAGAAAGGTGATAGTAGCTTTATTTGTTGGCTAGATATAAAAACCCAGACATGATATTTTTGTATGCACGGTTAAGTATGAATGGTGGGGATGTTGAACAGAATTATTGCTTTTTAAATGACAAAGTGGAAGGTTAAATTGTTATTTTTTTAAATAACAAAGCAAAAAGTTAATTTATGATACAAGATATCTTTTATAAAATGATAGCAAATGCTAGAAAAAAATAGAGCTTAATGTATCAACCACAGTAGGTAAGGAACACTTGGAAATGAATATGCAAGGTGCAGGGAACAGAACCTAAAAGGTGTGATGGAGTCTAAAAGTAATTTGTTGAACCTCTCCCCTGGGTGATGTTCCTGGGTGCTCCACCAGCTGCCTCCTGCCAGGTACCTTCAGGCAGACAGGACTGCCCTGGATTGAGCACCGAGAAGGGTCCGTGCCATAGTCCTCGCGTAGCTGCCCCTGTGTGGGAATCAGCACGAGAGGAGATGCAGGCATCTGCGCGTGCATGGTAGCACCATCCCTTTGCCTCCAAGGGTTTCCAAGGCATTTGTGTGGGACAGGACTTAAGGAGACCCATGCTCCGGGGGAATGGTGGCTGGAGGGCTGGCAGGCCTCCGCGTGTCAGCTGAGCCCCTGGAGACCCCCTGATCTATGATGGGAGCTCAGAGGACAGGTCAGCTGGAGATACTTGCCTACGTGCTGAACCTCCCACCTGAGTCCCTGTACTGGGCCTGGCTGGGAAGCAGTTCATTTTCTCCATAGCAGCCCATACAGTGCTGAGTTTTGGATTTGTGAATAAAACAGTGCTGATTGATAACACACCAGTATTTTGGCTGTTGCTGAGCAGCACTTGCACCACATTGAGTTTTTCTCTGTTTCCCACTCGGCCCCACCAGCGAGTAGGCTGGAGGTCTGCAAGAAGCTGGGAGGGAGCACGGCCGGGACAGCTGAGCCAGGCTGACCAAAGGGTTATTTCATGCCATACGACCTCACGTGCTGCAGCAACAGCTCAAGGAAAGGAGGAGGAAGGGGGGACATTCGTGGTTATGGTGTTTGTCTTCCCAAGTAACCTTTACGTGTGCTGAGGCCCTGCTTTCCAGGAGGTGGCAAAACATCTGCTGCTGAAGGGATAAAGTGAACAAATTCCTCTTTTCGCTTTGCTTGTGTGTGCAGTTTTTGTTTCACCTACTAAACTGCCTTTATCTTGATCCACGAGTCTTCTCGCCTTCCTCCTATCTTCTCCCCATCACACAGGAAAGCAGAGAGCGAGCAGATGTGTAGGTGCTTGGCTGCTGGCTGGGATCAACCCACCACAACCTCACTCCTTGTCCTTGGTAACAATTTCAGTGAGGATGGTCAGGAATTGAGTCTCACAAAAGTAATGTGTGTTAATGGGCTCCAGCTGAATCCTTTGTTAACAATGCGGTATCAGAGGCCAACTTTGGGCAATAGGTAATTTCTGCTTCATTTCACCTGAACTAGCAACTTTTTCTTGGCAGATCTCCTCAAGGGGACACGACAGAAGACACTGAAGTTGAACTGCTACATGGTTTTTTTGTTCTTTTTTCTTCTTTCCTTTATAGTTACATTTTCAGAATAAAAGATTTGTTACTGATCACCAGAGCTCTTCTCCTCATCTAAGCAGGTCATTCCCAGCTGCTCCAGTGCTGCAGGACACAGGGCACTGAGGAAGGCACCTGAGGTCCACACGCTGCAGCATGGTCTGGTGACAAGATTTCCATCTACCACACCACAATACGCCATTGCCCAGTCATGGGACCAGCCATCCATGAGCCTATATGGTACAAGCACTACCCATGAACCTATATGGTAGAAGCACTATCTGGATATTGTGTTCATGTCTAATGTCCACGGCTCAAGAAAGATGCTGAATAATCCGTGTATTCAGAGAAAATACCACAAGAAGTAAGTGATCACCGCAAGAAAACCCAAACAGTTACTGCCTAAGGCTCTGTGGAACAGCTTCAGTAGAAAGCAGAAGATCATCTAACATCCAAACAGACATCTAAAATCTGTCCAATGAATCATACCCCAAAGTGCCTATTTCTTGCCTTTTGTTATAAAGGGTGTCAGACAAGTCCCTCAGAGACAGACGCCATATTGCGATCCCCTAAATTCAGATGAGATTTCTGACCAGTGGTACAAAGTGCGTCACTCAAAGGGGTCCAGGCAGGTTATCACCATCGGGAAGACTTTCCTCATAACCTATGTTCACCCTGTGTTTGGTCACATTTTACTGAGCAGCTAGATGTTCTCCTGAGCTCCAGTGATCTGGCAGAGAATGGCTTGCTCTGGTCATTTTAACCCATTCAATTCATTACAAACTTTGTTGTCAGAGAAAATATGGAAAATCAGAAAGAGGCAGAAGACAAAGAGCTCATCTAAAGCCACAGGAAAGAGACAATGTAAAACAGAAGCCAAAGGAGAAAAAAATGGAATAGATCTAGCCTAAAATCAAATGGGGGGAAAAAAGCTGACTAGAAAATTTAATTAATTCTGGCTAGAAAGAGAAGAGGAAATGAAAACTGAAACAAAGAGCAGAACTAGCACTTGAGAGAGAGAGAAGAAAGATGCTGAAAAGAAAGATGCTGGGGAGAAAGAAGCCCAGTCAATTAACTGAAATGCAGCAATACATACTGCAGAGAAATCCTTTCAGCAGGCTCAGAGAATCTGTCTCCATTAAAGTTTCATAGTGAAGGCTCAGTGGGATTTTCAATATTTAAAAAGTGTTTCTGAAGGTAGCCAAGCAGAGATGCACTGGTAACTCTTGAAAGGCTAATGCATTAAATTTTATTATGTCTTCAAATAGCATGGGACAGTGTCTAACTCTAGGTTGCTTTAAGGGAGCACTCATGTCTTGCTGTGCTCCCTCCTCTCATTAAATTGTCCCTGTCTGGGGTGTTTTACATCTGCTTTTCTCTCTGGTGATCACTGGTGAAGATGAGTCAGGTGCAGGAGGGTTGAAGGCAGAAGCTGGGAATTGAATCGTGGGGCTGCTGAAAGGCCGCTGGTCCACCGCCCCACAGCGCTGGGGTAAGACCCTCACGCCCTGCAGAGAGGCAGAAGTGGAAAGACAAGGTCAAGGCAAAGGGTTTTGCCATGTGGCCCCTGACGCAGAGGAACACCGGTTTCATTTGTGTGGACAGAAATGACAGATGCCATCCTGGTGACTGGTAGGTGGTAGCTTCAACTGCCCTGGCATGGGATATAAAGTCCCTGGGCAGGGACGGTTTGTCCTTTCTTGAAGTCCTGTCTAACGAGGGGGAGTGAAAGCCCAAAGGGAAAATAACTCACAAATGTAAAAGCTCTTACATGCAGGGCCATCCCACTTTTGCCAGGTGCATAGGCGCGGGTCTGAGAAAGGAGTGAATGTATGCTTTGAAGCCGAGAAGAGGAGCAGCAGCATGGCAGAGGGGCAGGTCTCTGCGTGGAGGAGCATCCCTGCTCCAGAAACAAAGCCCAGCTCCTTGCCCCTGGTTTGGTAGCAGCTGTCAAGCTCTCTCCTTCTTCTCGTAGTCAAAGTACCAGGCCAGCAAAATAACTACTTGAAAGTTACAAAATAACATGATTTGGTCTCATGGCACGCTCTTCCTTCTACTCCTCAACTTCTAGGGCCTCCCGAGACGCCGTACACCCTCCGCCCCCAGCCCCGTGGCACGTTTCGGAACAGTGCACGCTTTCAGGGGTTGTGACACTAAAAAAATCCGAGCGAGAAAGGCGGAAAGGTGCTCCCCTGGCAGGGGCTTTTCCCCGGTGCCAGGCGGAGCGGCGGGCGCGGAGCGGCGGGCGCTCCCCCGCCGGGTGGCAGCACCGGCCCGCGGCCGGCGGCGCTGCCCTCGGGGCGGCGGGAGCCCACGGCCGGCGCGGGCTGCTGGCGTTAACGGCCCCTTCGCTGTCATGGGTTTCACTTCATTACACCTGCACTTCTCTTGTGCCATCCTGAATGTCAGTAACTTTAAGCAACTTTCTAGAAATAACGTTGTGTGTGGCGTGGTCCTTGTCTAAACAGTGTAAATCTCTCTTATTGCCTCACATCACAGAGCCTGCTGCATTGCAAAGCATTCGGTACAAGGATCAGACGCCAAAAGCTTTTATGCTGGCTAGCGCTTTGACGAGTTAGCCCCTTTTTACAATAAAAGCGTTCGGCCCAAGGTTGAGACATCTACATTTAGACGTCCACCTGCACACCGGGTGTGTAACCCGCCTGTCATCAACAGAGATCTTGTCAATGCAGCCCACTGAGCTCAGCTAGTGATTCGGAGGGCTAGCCTGGTAGCCTTGGGGTTGGCAGCGCTGCTCCCCTGACCACAGCACTGCCTGTAAGGGGAGTTTAGAGGCTGGGCTTGCATGTAGCAACCTATAGGCAGGCTGCTAAATTTAGGGGGTTTCATTGAAAATTGAACCACTCCTCCCATGTAGCTACTTCAGGACAGAGTTATCTCATCCTTTCACATCCAAGCAGGGCAGGGATGTAACACAGCACGGTCCCACCAGGCTGGCATCAAGCCAAAGGTGGGCACTACTCAGCCAGTTCCTCAATAAATTTAGAAAATGAATGGTTATTTGAATTCAGCCCCAAACTCCATCTGCCTCCTGCCTCTAGCAGATATTGTTAGTGGCAGATGCCAAGGGAAGACTAAGGACAGACAAATGTCTGTAATACCTCCGTCACCCAGCCTCTGTTATATTTTCGGCTCAGAGGCTTTCCCTTGGCTTGTCTGTTTGGTACCCCCCTAGCAGACCCCTCTTCCAAGCGTCTGTGTAACAAAGGAAGACACAGGTCAGGCCGCGTGATGGGAAGGAAGAGGTGGCACTGGGTGGTTTCTCAGCATGACTTGTCTGGCCTGAATGTGAAAAAACCCCAAGTTCCCTCCTTCCACTACAGAAGGAAACTAGGGTGGTAGCTCAGATGCAGAGGTCTCCATTTGGCACATGTATAAAACCAGGCGGGATGAATCCCATCCTCACTGAGTCACGGACTCAAGAAAGGCATCTCCACCTGGGGGCCACTCTGTTTTGTGCTGCATGGTTCTCTGTAACTGCCGCTCATTGACGATTTTTAGTATTACATATTTTTCAGTGAGAAAATATGCAAAACATTATCTGTTTAATGGATCACAGGGAACCATGGATGCCAAGAAAATAAAAGCAATAAGTAATTGTTCTTAGAAAATGTGATCCGATGCTTGCCTGAAAATTTAATTATCATAATGATTGAAATTCAAACACGATATTGGACAAAACTTGAACTGAGACAGCAAAGAGCACTGAATGTGTTTCAAGCTTTTTTCATCATAAACTGCCTGTTGAGTCACAGTGACCAAACCTGAAACCTGTTCTCCTTCGCGTGACTTTCTTTGATGTGTGATTCATTCCTTTTGGTATCTGTGAAAGCAGTTTTGGGGTATTTTAGACCCCTTTCCCTACCAAAGAAAGAAGCAGAGGCATCCTTCCAAACCAAGTGGCACATAGCAAGGTTCTGCTGAGAGAAGGCTTTATCTGTCTCCCAGCCAGCTGTCCTGCTCCAGGTTTCCTAATCCAATGCCAGGGATACAGAGACAGAATGAAATGACCCAAGAAACTGGTCATTATGAGGGAAGGACAGACTGCCACGCTCTCCTCCAGCTCCCTTTCTCCTCCAGGGCTGAGCTCACCCTGTGCTATCCCCGTGGGGCTGCGGCACATTTGGCTCGTGGGCAACATAAGCAAAGGGGCGTCGGGGCTCTCTCCTGCTACAGAGCTCAGCACAGGCACGATGAAACCTCGGCCAAAGTCTGATAGCTTCAGTTTCCAAATGACTAGTGCTGCTTAAAATCAGAAGCCAAGATAGGACAACATAAAAATATTTGATGTCTGCCCCAACAGCAGGGCAGGGCTATCTTTTCTCTCTAATAAACTGAATGGTTTTGACCCAGATTATAACCTCTGGTTTGAATTTAGAGATAAGTATCGTCATATCAGCCTTGCACCAAGGCTCAGAAGCAACTTGTGGCAGCAACAATGCAGTGTTTCACAAGGCTGGATGGGCCAGATGAGGCTGCAGGATCTGGGCAACGTGGTCAGACAGATGCTCACCTCCACTCCACATTTGGAGGGGCCCCGGGGCAGGGGACAGTATAAACTCAAATGAAGCCGCATTGCCAGTGGCAGGAATAGAGCTAATTCCAGGTACTTGAGAGTTTACAGCCACAACAGTGGATTTAATTATCACTTTACTGGGCTTTAAGTGAGCTGTAAGACTAATCTAAATTTAACTCGCATTACAGGGTCGGCAGTCTCTTTACAAACTTCCTCAACAGACAAGTGTCAAATTAGGGCTATATCAATAGATAAAGGGAAAAAAATAAAGCCATTGATGGCCATAGATTTCCCAGCTGATATCTTTATACTCTGCTATAAAAGCCTATCACTCTTCATTTAAAGAAAGTGAAAATTGTTGACATCTCTTTCAAATGCTAATAATTAGGAAGCAACTTGAATTAAATATAATTAGAATCAAATAATGTGCACCTTTTATTGAGGAGTAACAACACTCAAAATCTTCTGCTATTTACGCTTCCAGATAATCTGAGTCATTAGTTTGGGACCAGATGTTGGAGCCCCTCCAGCTGCTGCAAGACTGCGCCGCCGAGCATCGCCGGTGCCATTGGGACTGAGCGCTGTGGCTGGGCGCTTGGTTTGTAGCAGGTTTTGAAAAATGCAATGCTTTCCTTGGGCGCAAATGTTTTCCAGGGCAGTGAGGGCTCTGCTCTTGCTGCCCGCCTGGGGCCAGGGCAGCCCACGGCTCCCGGGGCCTCACCCCTGGGCGCAGCGGAGCCTCTCGGCCGCGGCGGCAGACCTTTGTGCGCCATAAAGGGGTGGACTTTGGCAAAACCCTGCCCTTGGACTTTTAAGCGCCTGCACCTGCTGACCTGGCTAAGAGGATTTTTGAGGTCACGGCACCTGTGAAATGAGCCAGGCATGGGGCTCTGCTGCAGGGTCCCCCCCCGGGTTTTGGGGGACAGCTCTGAGCATCGAGAGCCCTGTGAGGACACCCAGCCCCTGGCTTGGAAAAGCCCATCTGCTGTCCCGCTGACCTGCCCCGCATGCCGTCCCTTCCCACCCTGCCCCAGGCAGCAGGAGCCAGGGCTTGTCTGCGTGATCGAAATCCCTGGCAGGCAGCAGAAGGAAGGGAGCTGCCTGCACCACGCCCGGGACTCCTGCACAGTCATCTTTGTGTTTTGCTCATGCAGATTTCTCTTTCCTGGCCGTTTCTTTACTGGACAGGACGCACACTATGTCACGCATCTAGTCCAAGTCAGATGTCCACCTGCATAGTCAACGGAGAGAGTTAGGTACCTCCAGGGAGTTATTAAACCTGGTCTTTGATGAATTGTCCTCAGGAGATGCCTGTCTATCTCCCTTGCTTGCTCAGAGAGCTCAGATGACCACCTTAAGGCTAACCACCTACATTTTGCAAGACTGAAGTTAGCCATCTAGTGAGATGGATCCTCTACAACCATGGAGAACACTACCTGACAGGCATCAACTACACAGGTCCTAGAAAAAAACTATCTATTAGCTCCCTTTACACATACTCTTGTATAAGAATATAGCTAAGCCTAGCACACAACATACCCAAACTCAACTATGCATTTCTTCCCACCACCCCTTTATCCCAGACCATTGCTACCTGTTGTACTCTGCCCATAACTTCCTCCTCTTGCAGAGCTTAGGGACCACCTCTGAACCACCCTGGCTGCTTATCTACAGGGTCGGCACAGAAAAGAGATGCTGGTGCTGCCCTGGATCTTTGCAGAGGGGCAAACCTTGCCCACCGCAAGGATTTGAAAGAGCTGAGGTTGGAGGGACCTCCCTGTTTTCTTCCTCCCAGTTACCTAGGAGCTGGAAAGGTAAGCACAGCCCTGGCTGGAGGAATAGCCTCTGGGTGAACCCCGTGCTCTGCGTCTATTTGCATTGCTGAGAACTGCTTCTTATCTTCTGGACTTTCAAACCACTGAGTTTAAAGAAATATTGGAGTGAAATTATAGCTGCTGATGATTAAAGCACTATATTTAGGCTTCACTGTAACTTAAATGCCAGATTATGAACTCTGAAATATTTTTTACATAAACTCTCCCCCCATAAACAGTGAGCTAAAATACCCAATTTGTTCCATTGACTTCAGCCAAGTGCAGCACAATTCTGGTTATACATTAGTCCTAGGGGACAGCCTCAAACCTTGAATTAACCAGGAAAATACAGATAGTCAGAGAAAATGTCCTGCTGATACCCCTTGTTAGGAGAAGCCACTTGGCTTCAATCAGCATTTAGATTGTTGGGGGTTTGTTGGGTTTTTTTTCAGAAAGACCCCACAAAATTTCAGTCATGTGAGACCCACCACCCAAGGTGAAGTGCCTGAGTGGAAATTTAGCTTTGAAGGGATTTAGTCCTGGGTCACAGGTAAATATCTTAGGTAAAACAATGTGGATAAAGCCCTGCTGAGCCAGCTGACCTTGGGGAAGGCAGACAGTGTGGTTATCTGAACTTCACTTATCTGAAGTCTCCTGTTATTTGAGGTGGGATTATGTCGTCCACCTCACACCGAGAGAGGGGATTCTGTGTGCCCCGACCAACTTAAGGTGCATGACCCAGCATCCACAGTTACATCTTGGGAAGGCAAGTGGCCCTCATCTGGAGAGCAAAGTAGTTTAGAAATTAAAAGCCCATATGATTCAGGCTACACGACTCGTACGCAGTCATGAAGAGGAGAAGCACACAGAGGAAAGAAAGATGGAATAATCTGGGGGAGACGCTGAGCTGAGACACAGTGGTGAGACAGTGTGACACCCCCTAGGCAGTCGTGAGGACTGCATGCCTCCAGAGTTTTCCCAAAGCCTCTGGTGACTGCTGTGAAACACCAGGACAGGTATTTTGGGCACATCTATGATGACTTTTTATCAGTCATCTCTTAAAATCCTGCTGGTTCTTCACACCATCATAGGCATTTGGAGCATCCCATACCTATCTCCATCCCAGCTTTCTGTAGCTATGCCCAGCAGAACAGCTTTCCCTTGGTGAGCCTGAACCTGGGACACACACTGGCTCCATCTAGGCTAGTATACAAATACAACCACAGTGAGTCCTCAGGCCCAGAGAGCAAGTAGCATGGCTGGACTGAGTCCATATAGCTAAACTCCCTGCCCTCGAAACACCGCTGCCACATCCGTACTGCCCACCGGGAACTGTCCCTGGGCTGTGCTGTACCCTGAGCCTTGCCTGGGCACTGTTTGGGCGGGCAATGGTTGGCAGTCTCACAGTGTGGGCAGAAAAGACGCTGTGAAAACCAGAGGTGTCTTAGGGCTCGCTGACATGAAGAAGTTCATGTGGAGCAAGCAGTGGGTGAGTTACGGCTCCAGTAGCCACTTCGTACCAGAGAAGGACGTGCAAAGCCTTCTGCATGCTGAGCGGCTCCAGTTACTACATTGGGATCTCTTACATGGCGTTGGGCTACAGGTTCCCCATGCAGACTGTTCACCTCCTCCCCATGCCCAGCTCAGTCCCAGTCCTCGCTTGGAAATCAGAATTGGAAAAAAGTCAACCATCCCTGTCTAATAAATTCAGGAAAAATAAAAAATGCGTCACTGATGACTTAAGCTGGAGTTCCCAGTGTTTCCAAAACAGTAGTGTACCTCCACTTGTAGGCCTGATGGTCTCTCATGTTGTACCGCTGACACAAAGAGTTAAACAAAAAAAACCCCAAACCAAAACACTGAAGAACACTGAAGAATTACTCCTAATCTCTTTTTGCTTCACAAAAAAAAAAAAAAAAAAAAAAATCTAATAAAACCTTTTCACACAAGCAGCAGTGAAAGAAACAGTATGGTATATTTACAATTAATTTTCAGCCTATGAAATCACCTTGTGAATGAAATGTGTGTCTGAGTTGTATGAGAGTCAAGAAGGGAGAAAAGATAATGCCAGCGAGGGGAGAGCAGAGCAGATTTATATAGTGTCTGCTGGTTGCCTTTCATTTTCTGAACAGCAGGAGGAGATTAATGATATTGTCACAACAACATTAATGATGCTGTAAAATCATAAGGACAAAGAGAGCCAGGATTTGATAAAAGTGAGATTTACAGCTGCATCAGTCAATTTAATTATCTTTTACTAGGCTTAAACCAAGCAGTAAGACTAATCTCCATTTAACATGTTTTACAGGGTCTGCAGGCGCTTTACAATCCTCCTCCATTCAGAAGCGTCAAATTATGGCAATATTGATAAAAGAGTGGTGTAAATGGTTGTCTAGTCAATCCCTGAACCAGTTAATATCTTTCTTTACTGCATTGTAAAAGCCTATTACTCTCAAGTTTTGGAGTGAAATTTGTGGACAGTAATCTAAGTTGATAATGTTTAGAAAACAAGTTCGGAGAAGATAAAGATCCGCGTCCACCTGCCTGCGCTCGCTATAAAAGTCGGTGCTGGCTGCCTCTGCACTGGCTCTGCTGCCTGCCTTCCTGCCCTGCCAGCGCTGCCAGCCCCCAGACGGGGCTGCTTCCCCCGCTGCCTCTCCCCTGGGAATGAGCTTTTACACCATGCGGAGGAGAAGCAGATCCAAGCAACATCAGGGCTTGGCACATATTTTAGCACAGGGCGCTCTGCAGCCCAGGATGATGGAGCCCCATGGTCCACGAGGAGCAGCGGTTCTCCCCGGCACTACTTTTCAATGGATCCCTGGGGCGGAGTGGGACCAGGCGCAGGGGCTGGTGGTGGTCCCATCAGCTCTACTCTGCTGGTGACCCTGCTTGAGTGGGGATGGTAACTGCACCACCAAACCCCATGCAGAGTCTTACCTCTGCTTCCCATAGCAGCAAACAAGTGTGGGGATTAAGTAACTGGAAGCCAAATGATTACCTAAGTTAAGATTTTATGATCAACATCACGTAGAGATGAGCTGTGAGCAACATGAAATGTTCCAAACAAGGTGTTTTGCTTCTTTTTCATTTTTTCAGCCCCTTCCTTGGCCAGCAGCAGCTGCTTCTCTGCATTCTGTTTCTTTATGTTGTAGTACTGGACCTGTAGTATAACACAGTATTTGTTCTTATTACCTCCTGCAAAACCATGATGGATTATATACGTTAATTTTCCATGTGCTGTTGTTAAAAGCCAAGTCCTTTGGGTACTTTAGGTCACTAGGCTTGATTTTTGGTGCTCTGTCACTTTGTAGAGTTACTTATGCTTCCACAAAGAGAGCGTAAAGCCCAACCATCTCCACTTGATGGGCTGTTTCATGGCCACTGAGCCCTACCTTTCCACAGAAGTATCTTTCTTTGAGTTCTAGAGAAGCAAGTTTCTGGCATCAGGGACAGAGGAAAAATGCTTAAACTTGCACTTTTTTTAATCTTTGATTTTCATTGAGACTGAAGAAAATGTAACTCACAAACCAGACGGCAGCTCCCAGGAAACTGCACGCTTCAAGCCTGGGGGAGTCCCTTGTTTGGCCAACTGTTGTTTGACACTTAGCAACTTGAGAAAATCTAAATCTTTCCTAATGAGTTCAGATTGTCTTTCGCTGCTCTCCAAGCAGAGGAACATCAGTCTCTCTCTGGCCAGGTACGGCTGGCAGTGAAGAAAAGGATTTTCTTTGATTTACTGTGGGCTCTGGCTCTGAGAACTTGGTGATGGAAATTTAGATCCCACTTCACCTCTCTTTATTTCATACTGTTGCCTGTACTTAAGTGCTGTGGGCCAGCCTATTCTTTGGGCCATCTTTTCTGCCGGTCAAGTGGCTCTGAAGGCAATTTCTGAGATACTTTGGTCTTGCTAACTGGTGTTATTGGGCATTTTTTGAGTGAGGAGTCAGGCTTCCTGGGAAACAAACTTCAGGGTGCGGGCATGCCCTGTGTCGTTGAAAGACAGTTGTTTTACTCATGCATTGCTTAAAAAAGTCAACAAACACAGAATGACTGAGCCCAGTGTTTCTACAACATCTTATTTTTAGCTGTCTCAAAAAGTTTTTCTACTAATAATGAAATAATCCTCTGACAAGAAACTAAAAATATTTCTCTTCCCAGGCAAGGAAAAGAGGCATACATTTTTCTGACAATTACCCAGAAAGTTTACAGCAAAAAATAGTAACAGAAGTCAACTCTTTTGACTTCTAGTTATGTTTGAAACACACTGCAGCCCTGCCTTATCGCCTGCTTTCTTTAGCTTGTTAACACATCTAATTCCCTAAATCATGGCAGGTATAATGTGCTTCTGACAGCGCTGAGTGGCCCTGTCTCCTTGCAGCCTTTAGGTCCTGGGACCACAGCGCCCAGGCCGGGAGTCAGTGCTCCTGGTGCAGGAGGTGCTGGTGGACGTGCGCAGGAGAGACGTCTCCTTCTGTAGGACAAGTACTACCTCAAGCCCCGGCTCAGACCAACCCCAGGACCTTCCTAGGGGTTGGACTGTTAGAAAATCAGACACGTTAAAATCAGACGCATTGTGCATGACAGGCTTGGCTGGCCTCTGTCATGCAGCCCATGTTCCCAGCTGCTGCCTTCACCGGGCTCAGCTGGTGGGACACCACTGGTCAGCAGATCCCAGCCCGGAGGACCACAGATGGGAGTGAGGCAGAGCTCTGCAACAGCTGGAGGGAGGCCTTGTGCACCAGAGCTTTAAAAAATTGGGAAGTTGGCAATGCATGGCAATGCCTGTCAACCTGTCCCCACCAAGACCAATGATCCCCACAGTGCTCCTCTGTTCAGGGACTCTCAGAAGAAAGGTTTTCAGTCAAAGCGGTGGTTCACCCTAAACAGACAATGGTCTCAAACTTTGCTGCCCATTTCAAGGAATCACCACTAAGCCTAAGGGAAGGGGTGTAGAAATCGGTAGGAGTTTTGTCCAAACAAGGTCTTCAGGATTGAGTCTCTGTCAATAAGTCCTGCAACGTGCTTGTCCATGCAGGAAACGAGGGAAAAGTCAGTTCGGGATTCTTATCCATCTGATCTTATCAGGGTGGTAAATCTGGTCTTTGATCTTTTGTCAACAACGCACAAAGTTGGAGGCAGCTGCCACCACCCTGCTCAGCGATGCAGCCATCAGGGTCTCATAAAACATTTATGAAACCTGTCATAAACCGGCCCGATAAGGAGCAGGACATTGGGTTTCAGGAGTCAGCAGCTTCATGGGGAAGACCTTCCCTCTAACTCCAAGGTTCCTTTGTTTAAATAGCAAACACAAGCCACTGATTGCACCCTGCCATAAAAGCTGGGAGCAGGGAATTTTCACCAGGCCTACTGCCTGCTGAATTTGTGTGGCAGGTACTGGCCTTCTCCATTTGTCTTTCCCACTCGCCAGTCCTAGGGTAGGAGGAAGAAGAGGGGAGGAGGAGAGGAACTGAATAAAATTATAACTGAGGAAGGGAGAAATTGAATAAAATTTTAACTGAAGAAGGAAAGAGAAAGTTATCCACAAACAGACAGTGGGACTGTTTCTAGAATAAGGAAGAAATGGAAGTTTGAGCTGAAATCTTTTTGGTCCTTTTATTTCTAGTCTTGATGAATTTTGTGAGATTCTCTGGGTTTGGTCCTGTGCCTGAGCATGGGATGGCAAATAGTGAAACCCACCTCCTGTTCCCACCTTCCCCAGTTACTGCAACTGTGACTCTGGACATGTCACAGTCTGCCTCTTCCTTACTTTCTTTATAAGGAAATCAAATTGACCTGCCTTGTATGTTCTCTGTGCATATGTTTTCTTTCACAAGAAAGACACCTAAGCCTCAAGAACATGGTCATGCCCCAGTGCTGTGCAGTGATTTCTGCTTACTTCAGCAGCACAAAGCACCTCTCAGAAGCATGATGTTCACGTTAGCACCGTGATCCTCCTGAGCTAGAAGTTAAATAGCTGTACTATGCAGGGGACCATGTCGATCACTCGTTGGGATATTTCATGTTCTTTGGAACAATTTTGGCCTGGGAGATGCAGCTGGAAAAGGAAACTGCTGCTAGGATCAGGGGTGTGTGTTGCAGTCTTGTCATTTACACAGAGGATTCAAAACCTTGATTTTCCGAATGCACAGGAAGGTTAATGACAAAATACAACCTGTGTTTGCAACTCAAAGCCCCACTTCTTGTTAGCACCAAGATCAAATCCTTCTCCCTTTGGTGCCATGAGGCCACATTTTTCATGCATATTCCAGCTATCTTTGGGGGTTTTTTTCAGCAAAGACACAAAATAACACATGAAATATTTCTTGGAACTCAGAATCACAAAATAATATCTGGCTTACGTTTTTCTTTTATTTGCTTGTATTTTCTGCGATGATGTATTCACAAAGTTGGGGTGCAGATCACTGTTGTTTCTGGTATATGACTTCATAAAGAAGCTTAATTGTTTCTTATAAGTAATTTAAATCATGTGAACCATACCGTACCATAACAAGATATATTTACAGATACATATTTATTTTATCATGTAATCTCCAGAAGATAAAGAGCTGTGATGTTCTAATTGGTATTATTGTATTATTTACCAATCAAACTACTTAGAAGTTTGGTGGTGCAATCACGTCTTCTCTACCTGTTAGTTCAGCCTTGTTTCATGTCACTGAAGTCACTAATAATAACAATTATTCAGTGCTAGCAAGAACTTGGTGTCAGAACAATTCCAAACAAGAGAGATAGATACAAAGTTACCTTAATTAGGTATGTGTTATCAGTTGCTTATAGTAATAAAGCACTAATTCAACCCTTGTGTATAACCACAAAACACTTGTAATAAATTTCAGATCTGGTAATAAAACACTACTATATACCTTGATTAGGTGATAAAATCACAGTTACTTTTTAGAAATATATAAAAAATACAAAATGCTTCTAATCCTAAGTATTTCTTTGCATGCAACATCTTGGATAAAGGTTCCAGGGGTACCAGAGAGCTGTCTGTATTTTCCCATCAGCGAAGGTGACTGAGTGAAGCGACTGATTGCGTTGGCTAGCCTGTGCCTCAGGCCATTTAGGCGACCCAGTTCTCTTCCTCACTTCATTGCAAGCAAACTCAGGACAGAAGAATCTCTATTTGCTGCAGTCACATGCAATTAGTCAGTTGATTGATCAACCACTGTCACTTTGTAGCACGTCTTAATTGTGTGAACTTGGCCTGTCCCTGTATCAGGTTATGTTATTCTACAGAAAAAAAAGGTCTTCTAAATGTTTGCACATTATCTAACACCACTCAAAGGGATATAGGCAATATACTTACTCTGTCATATGGTAGTTTACAGAAAATGCAACAATCATGGCATTTTGCACACAGTGGTGCAAAGTCAGTGTCCAGCATCCAGCATGGGTGGCCTTCTAGTGAGCCTCAGTGCTCTGAAGTTGGCTGTAGGTCATGAAATTGCAGTTCCAGGGCTTGCTCTTAGATTTGAAAGAAGGGTTTGAATCAACTAAAGGAACGAGGAGGACAGGAACCTCCCGCTCCAAACAGCATGACTCCAACCAGGGACTTCCACTGGGGAGCTATGGGATGTGGACCACAACATCATGTTAAATTATCTGCACGAAAAATCCTGTGTACCTTAGTGATGAGACATGCACAAACAGCTGCATGCAGAGCAAGATGTCTGAAAAACTTAATTTAAATAGGTACAAATTCTAGACCGCATATGCCTGCAGCACGTCTTCTGACCACAGGAGAAAGGGTGGTGCTGAGGCTGTGGTGCAGGGTCTGCGGAGGCGCCCGCCGGAGCTCTGCACCCTGCACCAGGAACGAGAGGCATCCTGCATGAGACTGTGCAGCGATGGCACAAGTGCTTTCTGCAACATGACCGGGCAGTTTTGGAAAACGAAAGTGCTGTGTGACTAAGCATTTATATGGGTCCTATAAATCAGAGGACTGGAGACTCTGCTATCTGTTCGTCACTTCTCTGTTCTTTCCAGCTCTTCTCCCCGCTCCCTGTTCAAAGGAAATTGCTACCAAAGTTAACCCTTATGCTTTCCTCTGTTTCCTTTACTCTCTTCCAGACTTTTCCACTTCCATACTTCTCATTCTTGCTCTTCTGCTTCTCTTCGCAATCCTGCATTATCCTGGCAGGCCTTTGTCTCTGGTATCATTTCTCCTACTTTCTGCACTTACACCCTTCATACTCTTACTTGCTTCTATCCTATCTTTCTATGCTATGGGTTGCATTTAGGCTGCTTGCTCAAAGTGCCTCATTTAAGTGTTGTTATCGACGGAGGAAGGAGATAATGCCTGGCAGCCCTGGAGAGCAGTCTGGATTGCTCGTCACCTTCTTGGCCTTAGCCACCATGGTGGTCACAACAGCTAAGCTGGGTACATACAGGAGAAATATGAGTGCATCTCTGCACATTTTGTACTGGGGTATATACCTACAGTGCTTCCTTCTTGGGGGCAGAGAAAAGCATACGCGGCATCCTGCGCTATCCCCTCCACTAATAAAATGTACCAGTGACATCGTTGCCCCCATACGGATCTACATCAAGGGAAGAGCAAACCTGCTTTCCCCACACCCTCAGAAGTTCAGCACGGTGTAGATCATCTTCTGCTTTGCTACATGCCAAGAGGGACTCTGTGCCAAATCCTAGTAAAAGCTAAGGGCAAATGGTTGAGGTACCTGGAACCAGGGTAGCGTATCATCCCACCAAACGTTAGCCCAGGTGAGTCGGGGTTTACAAAGCTTCCAGGACCGGTTCATTTAAAAGCAGAATTTGAAGACATTTGCTGAGGACACAGAGCTCTCTGTTTAGACCAGCTCAGTGAGGACACGGTGGCCATTCTGTTCTGCTGTTGCACGGGATGAAGATTAGGAGATCGGGTGTTACTGGAAAAAAACCAGCCCTCTCTTCCAGTCAGAACTGGGGAAGTGTCCCCATAGAGATTTTTTTCACAAAGACTTCAGTTCTCTGTCCCATGGGGGTGAACTGGACATTTTCCCTCTGAAAGGAGGGTTGCTGGCCTTCAGGAAGGCCCCAAAAAGACAACCCACAGAGAAGTGCATGGCCATCAACCGCCCTTGGTGCACGCTAACGCTCTCTCTCCATTCATCAAGAAGCTCCATCTTCAAGATCTAAAGACTGCTCCAGTGGCAGCTGGGGGAAGGTTTTATACCCTTTGTGTCCCCACTGGACATATGCTGCCTTTTCTTAGGCATGAGAGAAGCCACAGAGCAGAGAGCTGCTGAAAGTGAGCTTTGTTCTTGCATTCATGAAGCAACTCTTAATTTCCCTAAATTGTTCTTTCCTGGGCACATGGTACCTTCATATCTTATTGACTGCAGTAAAATAAGCCTTTACTGAACCTGTGTATTTTATACCTTAAGGATGACTGCCTGTGATGTAGTTGGTAAAATGGAGCGGAACTACAAGTGAATTATGTTCTTTATCCCTAAGGAGTAAAATTTGCTTACTGCAAACTCCTGAGTAATGCTGTAGAAGATTAAGGACAAATGCAACGAAAGTGATTCAGCCCCCAAAATTTCAAAGGTTTTTGGGAATACGCACCCAGACAGCTGGCTGTAACTGATGAAAAGGCTTTTGTCAATAGTACGCAGCCTTCTTTGTACCAGTTAGTTCCAAGTGATTTCATCCTGCACAGAATTGTCATTTCTGCAAAGCTCTGGGATTTCAACTGGTGAGACAGCAGGGAAGGCTCAAAATTGTACTGCTGTTTCACACACGCAAGAAAATCAATACAGCTCTTTCCTAGTCTCATGAAAAAGTCACACCTTTCCATGTTTCGAAGAAAGAAGGATTACAGGAGATAGCATCCTTATTGCAGCACACACTTTTCTGCAAGGGCTCAGCCTCCTGGAACCAGACAAACCCCTTTGATCGGCTCCGGCCCCACTGACGTGTGAACCTCAGCAGCCAGGATCAGGCGCTATGTAACCCCTGTGCTCTCTGGAAGCTCCTGCAGGGGTTTGATTAACTCGAGCAGAAAGCGAGCCTGCCTGGTCTAGCTGACAGGCCTGGCTGGTGTTGATACCGGGTTTGCTGTCTGTTACTACATGCTCATGTTTACTCATAACTCTGTGCCTTATGTAGGCGGCATGTAAGGCAGTGGACCATAAAATCTGGATGTATGGAGATATGACAAAACCAGCTGAAACTTTACCAGCGTGATGGTGGGAAATAAACATCCCTCCATTTCCTAACAGCTTCTTGATAAATGTAAAAGAATAAATCTCTCAACCTGAACATCTTTGTTGCTAGTCAGAGTAGAGGGAACAAGCTCTTCAGAAGGGCAGACAGACTCTTGTGTTGGAGGTACAGCTATCTCTGCTCCCTCCTTTTGACCCCATGGAGATGCCCTCTATGTAGCATGCCTGGTGCACTTTCTTATGACCAGTGCAGATGATTTTCGTGAGTTTCTGGTACTGAGAAGAAGGAACCATTTTCTTTATTTATGTCCTCTTGGGAACGTGTTCCAAAAAGGAGTTTCCCTGAGTGACTGCATGGTCATGCACTTATTGTAGACTCACAGACCCATAGGACAGTTTGGGTTGAAAGGGACCTTTAAAGATTATCTAGTCACAGGCCCCTTACCCAGTCAGGCTACTGGGTTTGAACTCTTAATTCCACTTCTTTACGGATTTTTTACTGTCTTACTTTCATGGGATTTGAAGCAGATGTCTACCCTAAGAGTCACCAACCAGAAAGGATATGCAGGAGCCAGCAAGATACTGGCTAATCAAAACAATTGACAAAATGGTTCTGACTCCTCTTTGTTTGAAATTATTTACAATTTAGGAGGCCAGGAATAGGACAGTACTTAAATTCTTGAATGAATTCAGGATTGAATGAACTTCTTGCTGAAGTTCAAGGCTTCAGCAAATCACCAAAGGCTTCAGGAAAAGCTTCCAGAGTCCTGAAAAAAAAGAAAGAAAATAAATGAACTTAAACAAAGACCTCTAGGAGAAGTCTTTTCTGTATGCTTGAATCTCGTAAGATTTGAGGCTGAGATTTCATGTGTTTGGAGCTGTCCTCTGAAGACAGAGGCTCTCCTTGCACCATCCCGTTTCACCTGACTGCTCTTCAGTCCTGAATCCATGTTCTTGCAACCAGAACATCCACGTGACCTCATTATCACCCAAGTAAAATTCAGCCAGCTGCTTCCTCCTTGCTCCACGTCGCTTGAGCTGCCCGCTCCCCCTTGGCTGATGGAAGCAGGAGTTGCTCCATTTTCCCAAAAGGGCAAGAAGTACAAACGGGCAGTCCTGCAACGCTCCGTATCACTGAGCTCTGAACCACGGCCAGCTGGCTGGCTGTCAGCACGCAATCCAAACACTGTCCAAGGCTGTGCTGGCTGCAATAAACCCTTCAGGGCTGCAAAACAGGTCAGAGATCTCAAAGAATACAGCTCTGCTTCGATAATGATTAACAGGATGGTGGCAAAAGTCCCTGAGGCTTTGGCCAGCCCTGTGTGTGTGCATGCACACGTGTGCATACGCCAATGGGACAGTTTATCTGTCCCAAGCCCAGAAAACCCTTTGCAGGGGCAAAGCCTCTCTCCTGGTGGGCTATTCACTCAACCCATACTGTGGCCCAGTGTTCCTCATTTTCTCTGCATTGGCAGAGAATTCCCTACTGTTACATTTAAAACCAAGAGCAGAAACGAGCATGAGGGATCAGGCTGGGTTAGCACTTCTCTAACTTCTGTAATGGACAAGTATGCAAGACTAGATTCCAGTCTCTGGTTCACAGACGTAAATCTGAAATTGGAGACAATTGGAGTTTTCTTAACTTTTGGACCCCCTGACTGAGAGTAGAATCTGCAAATCTGACCTGAACTGATGCTGTATAAACTTTTGAGTGTTATGTGCCAGTGCATATCCTAAAATCAAGTGGTTATCATCTGTTAATTTACAAAGCAAAAGAACTTTCCAGTTTCTTGTGGATCCCATGCAAATTTTTTCCTTGGTCTTAATTTCTACTTGTTATGTTTTAGAATCATAAAGTCTAGGAATTTTTCCCATATTTTACAAAGCATGCTATCATAACTTTTTGGAAAACAGGTGTTTAAAAAAAATTCAACTTTACTCTGAGCTGGTTACTCTTGTTATGTAACTGTATGTGTGTCTGTGTGTATATATACTCGTATAATGGATCTATAGTAGTATGCAAATGTGTTCTGTTGTTAGATGGACAGTTAGAAAGAATAACACTCATAATGAGATCAGAATCATAAGAAGTACCTATTGTCACTCTCTCTATGCTCTATTATATTAAAAAATGTTCCAAAAGGTGAAACACTGGGGGCGGATGATGGGAGCATGGTGGAGATATAGACAGAATCCCCTTCTGACTCCTCTTGGTTTCCCTTTGGTCGAGGGGTCTGCAAACAGACATGCAGGGACACTGCTGCGGTTCAAGCCCAGTTCTCTTTTGAATGATCAAAACCACTTCAGCTAGTTCTTGCGGTTGAAATTGCCCAAGCATGGTCATAACAGATAGTCTACAAGCTACACCGGACACCCACTGCCAGCCCTGGACAAGCACGAGGCTCCACTCTGCACTGCTGAGGCACCTAAAGCAGCCAGCAAAGGGGCAGCAAGCTCCGCAGTGGGGCAGCAAGCTCTGCAGTGGGGCAGGGAGCTCCATGAGCAATGCCAAATCAGGTCCCTTGTAATCAATGACCGTTTCCTTCCTTTGTCAGGATCTTGACCGGCAATCTGATCTTTGCATGAGTTTCCTCTATGCCAAGCCAGTGTCAATAGAAAAGCAAATGGATAAAATGTAAATGGAGACCACAAAACTCCTGAGTAAAAGTGGATAACATTCCTTGACCTTCCTGCTCATAAAGCTGCATTACTTCCTCCTCTACAATGAAGATTAGTTGTTATATAGTATTTACATTAGTTTATATGGCTACATCCTCAAAGCCTTTATTCAGCTAAGTAAGGCTCTGCCAAAGCCCAGGTGTGGGTTTGCAGAGGCAGTGAGAGCTGTGGCCTCCCGTTAACACGGCCAGTTCTGGCTCATGCTCTCACTCATGTGCTCGTGAGAGAGACTGGAAGACTGCAACGAAAGAAATGTCCAGCTCTTAGACAATGATTGCTAGGCTAGATGAATTCAGCCCCGTGAAAGATCACTTCATTTAGCTTAGGCAAAGCGGGTGGGAGGGAACAGAAAGGCAGCTGAACTCAATTTCAGCATCAGAATATTTTTGTACGTATTGTTTAAGTCTTCTTTTGTATGCATATGAAAAAGGAATACAATAGCTGAAGGAGCAATTACTGGAATTAGGACTCTGGCTTTCCAAGTGCTTACACCAGTTGACAAAAAGCAACGCTTCTGAAAACAATGGGCTAATGTTGGTGTAACACTGGAGGGAAAAACAAGCCTTCCAAATGAATGTAATGCAGCCCTTCCATTTGTTCTGCACTCATCTGTAGCAGAAATATCAGGGAATTTCTTTATTCTGGAGAAACAAATTAAACACCATAACAGTTTCCCCTTTTAAATAAACATTCTATTAAGGAGCTGATTTTTTTTTTTAAACTCTGCTTACCCGTTTATCTCTGAGAAGATAAATAGGTTAATTTGCTCTATGATATTACTTAGATTAATTAGCTGGTGTTTACATGGCACACTAAGTATGTAGAGCACTATAAATGTTCATACCTTTTGTAGAAGTCATTGCATGCAGCTCGGAGCACCTTTGGAGTATTTGTTATGAAAGGTTAAAATGTTCTGGGCTCCATTCTTTCCTTTGCTGAGGCTCAAACAGATGTTTCAAACACTCTTCACTGACCTCTTAATATTATCCAAGAATAACATGGGAAAAAATGTAATGCTGCCTCAGACAGACTTCACCCATCCCACATCTCTCCCCCAGCCTTCCAGGAAGATCCCTGAGAAGAAGCTGAAGACACTATTGAATTGTTCCTTTCAGTTGCTTGCTGATTTTTACTTTGTGGTTAAAATATTTGTTGATGATAGCACCTGGCTGCTATGCCCTCAAATAAAAATGGCTTTGGGATCTTCCTGAAAGAAAGATTTTAAACCTTGCAGTATCTGATTATAGGGAGCTATGAGCACAGCTTCTTTCTTCCTTCCACAGCAGTGCTTGTGTTTTCCCTTGTTGCCTGTATTTTGCATTTTTCAGCCTCTTCGTTTGCTTCTTAGCAACACATTTTCAAGGCAACAGTGCCTACACTTTTGTCATTAAGCCTCAATATTCATCGCATAAAGACACAACCACACAGTTTTCGGTTTAGCTGATCTCTGTGTCATGGTGAGGGAAGCAGCCAAGGAGGAAATGACAGCACACCAAGGTGCCAGAAGGGAGCGAGGCTGGTGGCTGAGGACCAGAGGGTGTCCCTGGCTGTCTGATTCCTACCAGGCATCTACGATGGTGACCTTTTCCTCTGCCTTAAAGTCCGTCCGCTGGGGCTCTGGGGAAGGGCTTGCCTGGCCAGATGAGGGTCCACCTCTGAGCCAGGGGCCTTGGGGCTCCTCCTGCAGTTCGTGAAGAGAAGCAGTCCCACCCAGTGTACAACTGGGCTCTGCCCAGAGCAGAGACATCTACAATGGGGCAGAAAAATCACTCCCTAAGAAAGCCCTTTTCCTCTTCAAATGTTCAGATGGCCTAGAACTCTTTTTTGCACTCTTTTTCCTTCTTATGTACACTGTCTAGCTGCACGGCAGGCAATACAGACCTCTCCTGGCAAGATGGAGACATGGATTGAAATGTGTTCAGGCAGGGACTGGACTCAGATCTCTGCCATCCTCGAGGCCTGCGCTAGAGCTAGCTGGGCAGGCAAAATCGGGGAAAGTATTAGAGGAAGACGCTGTGATGGCTTGGTCTGTGGTTCATTAATGCTGGTGTCACCAGCACATGGGGTCTGCAAAGCCACCCTGAACAGCAGATGCATCTTCTAGCTCTAGGAGGGAAAAAAGGGCTGTGCCTTGTGTATGAGTGAGTGTCAGGTTTTATAGTTATATGTTTCAATGACAGCCACTAAAGGAGAAAGTCACTCCTCCAAGGACCATGCTAAGAATCTAGGAGGACCCCATGTTAGGATCCAGGCTGCCGCATTATATGAACAGTGAGACCAGACTCCACTTCACACACCTGGAGACTTTTCCTTATATAACCCAGACCCTGCTGGGAATTTAAGGCAGGCACTTAAATATTGCACTCACTTGTCACTGCCAGCACAGGCTCTTTGCATTTCATTGCACACGTCTGGAGACTGCAGAGTGGCTTAGCCCTTTGGCTCAGGCTGATCTCCAGTGCCTGGTTCAAGGGAGCCCTAGAAATGTGGTTTGTCACTCTAAGGATGTGTCCAATGCCTCCCACGTTTAAAACGTGTCCCTCCAGGGATTCAGCAGGCATTCTCCAGTGTTTAGTACAGAGAATTTTGCGTTCCTTATCGGCTATTTCAGGCTGTGGCAGGATGTCGTGGCCCTGTAGGGATGAGAATTTGCTTGCTTTCTGGTCCTGCAGGTATTCCTTCCTTCTACACTCTGGTCTCCACTATGGCCTGTCTGCTCTGAATCCAGTCTCCCATGCACAGGGACATGCTCTGTGTGCACCTCAGTGTTGTGAGGTTCATACGCCTCCAAAGATTTCCTTTGAGCTTAATGAATGGTACACATTGGCCTTACTTAGCATTTACACAGCATTATAGACAGGTGACAGGGGATATTGCTTTATGGCTAGAAAGATATGGAGCAAGCTGACAAAGGTGATCAAAGGTACAGAAAGGCTTCTGTGCATGGAAAAAACAGGTAGAGAGAACTCCTTAGCCTAAAAACCAGACAGCAGGATATGCTAGTGGGTTACAAATTACAAATGACATGGAGAAGATAGATGAAGAAAGAACCACCCATCAGCCTTTTTTAATACAAGACCTAAGGCAACTCACACAAAACCAGCAGGCTGCAATTTCAAGAAAAACAAAATGAGATTTATTTTTATACATTGTGGAATTTATATGGCTGCACAGTGTTTAAATCTGTGATGCTCCCTGTGAGAGGACATTATGGATGTAATGTAAATATGCACTGGTTCATATGTGTTTTGGACATCCTCAGGGAAGTGAAATCCACTGAGGTGTCTTAGGTGCAAAGGCCCCAGAGGCCCCTGAACCATAGATTGCTGCATGATGGAACAGATTTTTTTGAAACATCTCAATATACTTGCTTGGTCCTTCTACTTTTCCTTGAGCCACTTCTGTTGATTTTACCCATTGGAGATGGGCATCAACACAACCTTAACAAGACTAAATAGCCTCCTTCTCTCTTCAGCTATCTGCTGGGGACAGGGTGATGGGCTGGCTTGGTATGGCCACTCTTATGTTCTCACCATCATCCTTGTGCTGTCCTGGTTTAGAGACTAGCAGTGCTCTTCTAAATGTTTTGGGAACCGCTCAGAAACTGGGTCAGATAACTCCCATCATACTCCAGCTGCTGGATTTACACACAGCTAATATTGCAAATAATCACACAGCCGAACATGGGACCGAGTTGCACTCTTGCAGCTGCTCCCCTGTCGACGGTCTGGCAGTGCTCTCTGCACCTGGGAATGCCGAGGATCGGGAGGAGGAACGCAACCCCCTCAACCTCCCCTCCTACCTCCTCACCCCAGGAAAAGGAACGGTGAGTTTCTGGCTATGCAATTTCACCTTTGCCTCTCCATCACCTGTTTTTCTCATCCACGTTGTGTTTCAAAACAGCTGCGCACAATGACGGACATGGCAGAGATGGCACCCAGAGGTAGGCAGATTTTAGGAGCAGATGATCAGTGACTGGTATCAGGCAAGATAAAACTGCTCTAGTTCCGCCCAATTAACTCAACAGCACAGAGCTGAGTGCTGTTTTCTTTCCTTCTTTCCCATTTCCCCTGAAAGCTAATACTCTTTGCAACACCAGCAAAATATCAGCAACCCCATTATTATTTTAACCTCGCAGCAACTTCTGGGCACAAAGCTCCCAATCATTAAAGCCACTTGAGTTTGGCCTCTGGTCCTGGCTCCGCAGTCCCACTGTTTGATACAAACGATCACATGTAATCGCTGTGGTGCCCGAGCAGCCCTAGCACAGCTCTCACTGCAGCTGCCAAGCAAACCGTGGCAAAGCAGTCCAACAAAAGCA
This sequence comes from Gymnogyps californianus, assembly GCF_018139145.2. Lineage (NCBI taxonomy): Eukaryota > Metazoa > Chordata > Aves > Accipitriformes > Cathartidae > Gymnogyps > Gymnogyps californianus. Next base: position 22,379,072 of record NC_059471.1, read on the forward strand.
AGGATGGATGCTCCCCCTAAAAAGGGGGCTTGTGTGACAGCAGCTACTGCGGAGAGTCCAGCTGGGACCACGGAGGCTTACTACACCATGGAGAACGGGGCAGGAGGGATGAGAGACATGAGAAGAAGTAGGTGAGACCTGCTGTGTGCCAGGTGACCAAGAGGGATGAGGCTGGAGCACAGATCGCCATGGCAACGCAGTTTGGGGAGGCCTCAGCCGCAGCCGGTCCCGCTGGCACGACATGGTGCCACAGCACGAATGCTGAATGCGTCGGCTGGACTGCGGTGGGCAAGGATGTGCTGGGCTGGACAGAGTGCCCAGACCTTGTGTCTGAAGGGGTATAACCGCCCTGTTAGCCTTCCTTGGCGGCACAGGACACAGCCTGGGCCGTAAAGCCGTTCTTATTCATTCACTTGGGCATTGCATGGACACCTTGGGAGCAGAGAGACACAGCTATGGAGCTGGGTTTGCTTCATTTAGGATTCGGCTATTGTTTGCAATACCGGCCACCCAGCAGCCCACGCGCGCTGGCCAACAGAGCCATCAGCAGCATTGCCTCGCTGCAGGGCAAGACTTGCCACTTTCCGTTCCTTTTGACCAACATGCTGCTTTTGACCCTGCCCCCCTGGGGCTCTCCCCAGCAAAGGAGGCGAAGCGGGGGTAAGGCGGATTTGGAGCTGCTTCAGGAGCTGTGCTCAGCCCTGGGCCTCGCGAAGCCCGCCTGCCCACAGACCTGCCTTGCGGCTGACTCCAGCTCTGCTTTCATCTGGAGGGTTCATAAGAGCTCTCACTTGTGTGGGTTCCTTGGTGTCTGACAAGCCAAGAGCTCAGCTACAGCTGTTTGCTCAGCAAAGTTACTGAAAAGGGTCCTTGTCTCCATCTGGCTATCCACTTTCATGACATTTATACAGACACGATTTTCTTTGAAAGCTCTGTCCCGCTGCCAGGTCAGACTGAACTTAGCCAACATTTTACACTCAACGCGGAGGGGACACTGCCAGCTCCACCGCTCTGCGTGCTTAAACCAAACAAGGCTAATAAGTAGTTACCAACAATTAACTTCCCATCTTGGAGGGCACATGAAGAGAAGCTTAGCATGGGTCTGCTCTGATTAGGTATCATTCAATGGGGTCAGTGATAGGACAAGGGTTAATGGTTTTAAACTAAAAGAGGATAGATTCAGGCTGGGTATAAGGAAGAAATTCTTCCAGTGGTAAAACACTGGAACAGGTTGCCCAGAGAAGTTGTGGATGCCCCATCCCTGGAAGTATTCGAGATCAGGCTGGATGGGGCTCTGAGCAATCTGATCTAGTGCAAGATGTCCCCGCTCATGGCAGGAGGGTTTGACTAGATGATCTTCAAAGGTCCCTTCCAACCCAAACCATGCTGTGATTCTCTGATTTCATGATTATGGAGATGACAGAGTAAAGGGCACCCTTATAAAACTGACCCATGTCAGCAAACCAAGAGAAGTGCTTGGGAAGATGGGATTAGGATGTTGTATGATCTGGACTGACTGCAGAAATGGCCTGAAAGCAGAAAGATGAAATTCATGCAAAATAATATGCAAAGTTTGACACTCTTGAGAAAGACAAATGAGAGTGATATGGCAAGAGTCTTCAGGCAAGCTTCAGGTCATTACACAAGGTATAGTGACCATATTCTCTATCTTTACCAACAGTAGGACAAAAGTAACCTGGCTTCTGTAAAAACCACGGGACACAGGAACACTTCCCAGGCTCTGGATCCAGCTGCCATGTCCCAGCTGCAGTTTGTGATGGGATCTGAGTGCACATCCCCTTCATTCCCTGAGATCCTGGTTTTGGAAGGACGGCCAGGCGCAAGGGACAGAGATGGAGATGTCACATACTCCAACAGCTCCTGTGGGGAAGGCACTGGCCTCGCTGCTCACACCCAGCCTGGTGCGCAGCAAGGCTTTGCTGCAGAGCAATTTGCTTTTGAAATTAAGACATTTTTTCCCAGGGTACTGATGACTCCAGGGAAATTGTAGAATCCATAAGTAGACCATAATAGGCCAATTGGAGGCCTTTGAAAAACAGGCTAGACAAAATTCTGTCTGAAGGCATCCAAGCAGATGAGTTACACTGATTAATCTCCTTCAGCCTATTATATTTGATCTCTGATTGATAAAAAGCCACAATCTTCTCACGTTTTCTTTTTCAGAAAAGGGCATTTTATTTAACACACCAAAAAAAAAAATCCAACCCCACTGCTTTCGACTTGCCTTTGACTTCAGGAAATCATGATCATGCTGGGAACTTCTCTGTTAATTCTATCAGTGCTGGGAAACCAAACACCCTGGGGCCTTAAAAATACCATCATCAGACAGGCTAAATAGGTAAACAGACATTCATGAACAGAAAGCTGGCAGGATGCATTGGGTAGAAAAGTCTTTAAAAGAGATTCTCTTTAATAAAAGACAATTAGAACAACATGTGACCATAGCAACAGTGAAGTGATATGCAGAATGGAAGGGTAAATATTCCCTTTAGCAGATGGATGTCTCTCCTGTCTTCCATTGAAATTATGTGCTGAAAGGCTAACATCAAAGATTTGTTCAGAAAATTGTTATCTCTGAATGCCCTGCACACACACAACTCCCCTGAGCCTCAGAAAAGCCTTTTTTTCATTTTACAATGTGAATACTGTTTCACGGGAATGCATTTGGATTAGTTTTTAGAGAGCAAGCCTGGGAAATCTAGAGAACAGCGAGGCTCCCTCCTGCCTGATCTCCTTTGGCAGCGACGCTGTGTCTCCCCGCCATCTGCAAAGAGATCCCTGCCGTTCACTCCTTCAGGGAGCTGTGAACAGCACTTTGGTCTCCAAATCTCTGCTTACCATCTCCAAGCTGGTGTTAAAGAGTGAGGTTATGGAAAGAGGGAAAGGGAATTCTTTGAGAAATAAATAACATAGCTGCCTGTTTTACTCCACGCTGCATTTGTTCCTCTTGGAATGATAGAGGACACAGGAGTTTCTCTTCCTTCTGAGAACCAGAGCCCCCAGCCACGAGGCTGGGTCCACCATGGCCACACAAGCAGAGAAAAACCGTCCCACTGGCAAAACGAGGTCCTGCAGGCCTTTGATTTCAGTATTTACTCTTCCCTTTGGATTCCTGCATGAAGTATTTCCAGGTGACCCTGTGTGGGTCAATAAATAATATATCATCCCCTCATGAAAAAAACCTAGCTACGTCAAAGGCGCCTTTCAGTCTGAGGCTGGCTGGAGTTTATCTCTTACCTTCAACTGGCAGTTTAGAAACATTACGACAATCAGATAACCAGAAATGAATAAGCACTTCGACGGTTCAATATCTCACTCCACAAGTGACAATAAAAAGCTCATAACTTTTCCAATGGCACATTTATATGTGCAGCAGGCAGGGGAGGCAGAGTGGCAGGGTCTGCTAACCCCGGGGAGGTGGCCCGCACTGCCCGCACGCAGGTTACACATCTGCTGCTTAAAAGAGAGCCCATAAGTGCAGTTCTCCACAAAATGTTTAGGTTTCACCTGTAGAACTTCAGACCATGCCTCTACAGCCTAGTTTTCTTTTCCTGGGGACCTCATTAGGCTGCAGAAAAAAAAGGCTCCCTTGTTCTCAACATTTTGCAGGTAGAAAAAATGGGGGTGATGTACAGGTGTGGCAGGACAAGGTTATAATCCACAATTTGTAAGCCCCAGTTCAGCCCCTCCCCGTGTCCCAAGCTTGTCCCTCCATCTGACCGGCCTGACTTCCCATGGGACCTACAGCGGGAGTTTTATAGAACTTCAAGGAAAATGCATGGCTGTTCCTAATGCAAACAGGAGGGGATGAGTTGTAATAGGCTGCAGTTGTCCCTGACATAAGCAAGGGAGCAGGAGATCTGCAACAGCTCTGGCAGCAGTCAGTTTAATTTGCCTCTGTGTGCAAATGTGCTGCATACAGACAGCAAGACTGGAAGCAGAGGAAGTGGGAGTATCACCGCTCTCCAAAAAGCACTCCTCGGGATTGCTCACGAAGTGGCTTCAGTCAGATTTTCTGTTGGGGGAACTTCTTCTACACCAGAGGAGCCTTTTGGCTGCGTTATTGCTAATTCCTTGTTAACCCTCCTCCCTGTCACCTGTACAGAAGGAAACATTGTGCACGTTCTGTAAGCAAAGACATTGTTTTTCAAGGTTTTTCAAGGTTTCTAACCCTTTTCAGGCTTGAGGGGTGGGAGGATGGTAAGTGCTTGAAAGGCAATGGGGACCAGATTTTGCAGACCCAGATCTCCGCTCGCTAAGCAACAGCACTAGTGTGGACCCAAGGCAGAGTTACTTTTGTCTCCAGGTTGATGGGCAGAGCTGATGAACTGCCGTGGTTTAAGGTCAATCCGTACGACACAAGCATGTGTGTCACACTGCCTGCTGTTACAACACGAGGTGTTAGTGATGACATTTAAAGTGTTCTCGGGGCTGTACTTTACTGGGGGTCTCAAGTCCCCCATTTATCTGCAGGAGAAAGTACTGGTTTTGGCTGGGATAGAGTTACATTTCTTCATAGTAGCTGGTATGGTGCCGTGTTTTGGATTTGTGCTGAAAACAGGGTTGATAACACAGGGATGTTTTCGTTATCGCTGAGAAGCTCTCACACAGTGTCAAGGCCTTTTCTGCTCCTCACGCTGCCCCACCAGCGAGTAGGCTGGGGCTGCACAAAACATTGGGAGGGAGCACAGCCAGGACAGCTGACCCCAACTGACCAAAGGGATATTCCATACCATATGACATCATGCTCAGCAATAAACCTGAGTGGAGGTTCGCAGGAGGCTGCCGATGCTGGGGGACTGGCTGAGCATCAGTCGGTTGGTGGTGAGCAATCGTTTTCTTTTGCATCACTTGTTTCTCTTGGGTTTTATTTTCCTCCCTCTTTGTTGTTTTTTTTCTTGTTTGTTTTTTTTTTTTAATTTATTAATTATTAAACTCTCTTTATCTCAACCCATGAGTTTTCTCACTTTTTACCTTCCCCCCCCCCCCCCCCACTTTGGGGGGAAGACTGAGCAAGCAGCTCTTGCCGGCCTTAGTTGCCCACCGGCATTAAACCACGACAACCCATAAACCATGCCCGGAGGGGGTTCACCTGCCTTTTGGGGACGCGGGTGTGGGGGGGAAACGACACGGACACCGGTGCCGGGGTGATGCCCGCTCCCCCCAGCGAGGCAGGGCGGCGACCGGGCAGCACAAGGATCAGACCCACTCCACCAGGTGGCGCTGTGGCACCGCAGCGCGCTCCCCTCCCCGGGGGGGGGCGGGGGCGTGTCCACCTCTCCCCCGCGGAGCATCGCTCCGCGGGGGGAGAGGTGGACACCCCCCCCCCCAAAAGATGATTCCATCTCTTGCATGACCTTTATCTCCATTTAAAGCAACGCCTCAGCTGTTAAGGAGTGGGGTACAGGACTTCTCGGGGATCCCCGGGTGTTTTTCCGGCTGCGTGGTGGGGTGGGAGGTGGTTGTGGTCATCCCCTGCTTGAGGACACCAAGACCAGCCAAAGTGCTACGGAAAGGCTGGGGTGTCGTCCAGGACACGATGCGTACAAGCAATTTGGTGTCGCTGTTGGAGGCCGGTCTGCGCCGTAGCCTGATGCGTCAGGGACGTGGAGGGCACGACAGGCACAGTCCTGCTGCAAGCAGAACCATGCCGTGGAGACCAATGCCATGATGGAGCTGAAGTCCATGTGAGCCGGATGGTCCCGCAGGCACAAGGAGGTCAATGACGGGCATGGGATATCTGCAGGGGTCTGTGCATCCTCTTCGGCTCCCAGCCAGCACGTTGCAAGGCACTGGCATGGAGGTGTCCTGAAGCAGGGTGAAGGAATAGAGAGTGAAGAGTTGATGGAGATGATGAAGTGGTTTAGATGATGCTGGAGGGAAGGGGACAGGTGGGAAGAGACAAGCCTGTAAGACTGAGCAATAGGGTTGGGAAGAGTAAGGATGCTTGAGCGGGAGGGCATGCAAACAACTATGTACTGGACCAAGGGAAGATGGACACGGACACACACATGCACACCAACTGATTTGACAGTGAAAGTGAGGGAAAGCAAATGCCAGCTTTTGCGGAAAGGGAGAAGGGTGAGGAAGACAGAAAAGAGGAAGAAGGAAAATGTGACCAAAAGGGGAGGGCAGAAAATGTTTTCCAAAAGCAAGGGCTGGTGCCAAGGCTAGGTCGGCGCAGGAAAGCTGCAGGGAGGGCAAGAGCTGAAATTTTTGAAGTGGGGATTCCTAGGGTGTGGGGAGGAGGCGAGCGGCTGCTGTTGGTAGATCTGCCCCCCCAAAACTACTTTATGCTCCGTGATGCTTCTTTGGCAAAACAAAGTGCCAGGGGGCTGGTATGTATGTAAGGGATGGGATACTCTTCTGTTACCCTGGACATAGGTCCCTATGCTCCTGTCTAGGCTGTACTGGCACAAAATTAGACCAACACAACTGCAACTGGGAGTAATTGAGAGACCCATTTTTCATTCTCAGGAACTGGGAGTCTTTTCCTGAAAATTGTAAAACCTTGTTGAAAAGAAGGCCTGTAGATGTTATGATCTGTCTTTCTGCCAGTGCTGAATTATTCTTAGAGCAAATTCTTATAGCTTTATTTAGTTACATTTTATACGGCCAATAAAACAAATTCACTCTCTAATCCATCTTCCAGAAACATCTGCGGACATACAGCTTAAGTTTTAATTTTGCAGCTCTCACAAGCATTTCTTGTCCTCTTTGAGATGATTTGGGCTTAAGTTTAAGGAAAACAAGAACAAAATTAGTAGACTCATAGCTCTCAGTCAGTCTGGACTTTCAATATTGGCAACACGCTGCTGTTGTTTAAGTTCAGTCTGGTGCAATAACTCTAGCTAACATACAGTAATATCTCTAAAAACATTCAGTGTTACAAATACAAGCAATAGGAGAATAAGTAATAAAAAAAATCAATCATACTCTAACTCTCAGGTTGGTGCTTCTTTGGGGAATCACCTATTAGCATAGAGATTGCCCTTCAGATAGTACGTGATGTATCCTGTACTTTGAAAAGCCCGGAATAAATGGACTTAAACTTGAATAAGATGAGGCAATCAGAATTTGAAGAGTGTTGTGAAAAGTGAGAGCCTGGGACAGTCTTCCTGGACGAGCAGTAAGATCAGACCCAAGTTGTCTCCCCTGATGACTTGAATGACTTACGGAAAGGATGAGGAGTTTGTCAGCCATGACAGCAGGTGACGTGCTGTAGGCCTCTGCTCCTGGAGCCACTCGAGTTTGCTGATTAAAGCATGAGGTTACTCAAATGAGGAATAAAATGAGAAAGGATCGTTCCTACTCTCTGAGGAATGGAGAGGAGGTCGCATGGGTGGTGGCATTTCCCAGGTGTTGTCAGTGTTCTCAGCAATGTCTTCTCTGTCATTGCAGAGGGTTTGTAGGACAGCAGTGTGTGCAGCCCCCTCACTCCCCTCTTCCTTCCTTCCTTCCCTCTCCAGAGCACGTACCAGCAGTAATTCCCCTTTGCTGAACCCCAGGGACCTCACACAAGTTTTCGTCGGGGATGTGGCAGCTGACTGCATGGTTTTGTGGCCAACAAGCTGCTGCAGAACCCACAGGGGATGTCCATGTGCAAGGGCTCGTGCGTCCCAACTGCTAACCCCACGCCATCTCCACCAGATAATGGCAGAGATGTTGCTGGTTGCAGAGGAATGTGAAGACTTGCCAGTGCTGGGTCCTGTTCCAGGTTTCAAGAAAGGAGTGTGCTGTACTGGTTACAGGCTGTTCTTCATCTGCTTATCCCCTCCAAGCTAGCTTGACCCCTTCTGCCCCTGCTGTCTCCAGTCTGTCTGTCTCTTAGTGCCCTCCTCCTCCTCCCCCCATGCCTTTTATCCTCGGATGAACTTATTTCTGTCTGGCATTTGAACAAAGACACTTCCTTTCCCTCCTTGCTTCTCTGTGCCAACGGGAGAAGTATCAAAAGCAGAGGGTTGAGAGGCTTTCTCGCCTCTGGTCCATGGCACCCAGGAGCTGAAATAAACTATTGCTGAGGAAGTCCTGCTCCAATGCTGACCTGTGGATGAAGCATGGGTCATTGTCCCCTAGAGATGGCCTGTGTGCAGGATGGGCAACACACCAGGGACGTGCCAGGGTAGAGCAGGCTCAGCGCCAGCATAAAACATCCGCAGAGATGCTGAAGGCGGAGAAGTCTCTGGGAAACATGTGAGATCTGAGAAAGCAGAGTCTGATAAATTTCAAAAGCATTGATGATTTGTGGTGGTGTGTTGAGCCCAGAACTTCTACTGTTATGTCCTGCGATATACAAAACAGTCATCCGCAAAACATTTCCGCCTAATTTAGTTCTCGGAAACAGCTGAAATGCCACAATCCTGTTACTAAATAGTGAGCTCAAGGCAGATCACCAGCATGGGAAAACTCAGTTCAAATGGTGCCTACTTGGCAAAATTGTAAAGCCACTGAAATCACAAGGATGGTGTAAATGAGAGCCTAAGCTACAGGTGGCACCACATGGAGCATACTTTGAAGTGACAGCTACAAGTCTGCCAGATAAGCTAGTGCCATCATGCTCTCTTCGTCCTTGACATCCACTAGCAATGAGTCAGTAATAGCAATTATTTAAATAAAAAAACAATTAAACAACCTTTTATTAAGTCATCAAAAAAAAGCACATTTTCCCAAGCTGAGTCACCCCAGCATGACTGTCCCGCTGACTAATGAGGTTCTCATGCCACAGTCCCTGCCACAGCATCCCTGCTCTGATGATCTTCCTGCTGCCTTGCTCATCGCTGCTTTATCCTTTGCTGGCTTTCATGTGTAACAACAACTGAAGCGAGGCAGAGGGAATGATCTGTCTGCATTTAACACCAAACATGGTGTGGTTTGTGGCGGTCCTTATCAGTAGGGTGAGGTACATTTTCTGGACGGGACTGAGAAAGGAACAATAGAAAGAAAATAAACCTAGTGCAAGCCTATGTCTGGATACTTCTCCAAGATGAAATGCAGCACGGCTAATGACTTCCCCAAGGAGACAAGACAGAGTGGCATTGCTCTATCTGCATCAGTGCAGTTTACTTATCTTCCTCCTACTCATTTAAGGAGAGACTCTTCCCAGCTCAGGACAGTCCTTTTAGGCAAGGCTGAGCCTTTCCCCACTGTACAGACATTTCTTGCAATGAAGGTTTTATTTGTGTCTAAATTTATCAGCTTTAACTCTGTGCTGGCTTTTCCAGGGTAGGTATTAGATTCAGGCGGACTTGGAACAGATAGAGCCAAAACTGCTCTGCTCCATTTGCAAGCATGAAATAAGGGGAACTACCACAGTTTTCAGCATTAGCAGCTTCAGAGGACCTGCTTCTGGAGAAATGTTTGCATCTCCGAGGCTGCTGGCTGATGTGACTGCCATGTCCAGAGTACTCATGCTGCTTTTGAACCCCGCGCAGCTTTGGCCAGCTTCTAGACCTCAGCTTGCACTTGTTTGGCAGAGAGGTCTCAGTAGACCCCATCTCCTTCTTCTCCGAGCCCGCTATGTTCAGATACATCCCTCTGCACAGCTCCATCCCCCCACATCCACTAACAGCTCTGTTCTCCATCCCGCACGGCTGGGCTTGGGCGATGAGCCAGCAGCTTCTCCCTGGCCACCCATGACTCTCACAACTGCTGCTGCCGCAGGAGCGAACTGTCGCCACGCTAAGCAGGGCTGCAGGCAAGGATTAGAGGACAGCCCTGGGGACTGGGCAGCAGGATGGGTGAAGTGGCTGAATTCAGAGGCAGGCGGTGCTCGAGTGCTGGGGAAAATAGTGCCAGTGGGGTGAGATGGGCAGAGACACTGGGTACGGCGGTGCGTGATGGCTGTGGGATGCTGAGAAGGAATGAGGGGCACTGGGAGGAACAGGGGCCGCCAGGAGCTGTTGGCATAGACAGCCCTCAGGGTGATGGCTGCTGGCTTCTCAGGAACCTGAACGTCCTTTTACCTGAGTGCGTTTGGTACATGTTGTTTTTGCATAACAAATTTTCCCAAATGATCTCTTAGGGTATTTCCTGTAAGGCTGAGTACAGTGGGCTGAGTGCCTTTTAATAGGACCAGCTTTTGAAGGGATAAGATGTACTTTCAACTAATTGCCTGTGTGCTCAGGTTCGCTCCTCATTCCTCAGCTTCGAGCAGTGACCTTATCAGGTGGGCAGAAGTACTTGCTAGAGCTTTCAAGGAAATGATACAGAGAACAGACTGACACTGTTACCATCCATAGAGAACAATCTATTTAAAATAACATCATTAAAGGCCCCAATTACTAATTACACTTTATTAGTTGGTGGATATGAGTTTTCTGAAGAAGCAGCATATGTGGAGCTGTTGCTTATACCAAATCCACAGCATGAAGCATTACTATGAATATTATGTTAGCATGTGAAATATATGACTGAAGGTTGTCAGCAGCTACTGGAAGGGTGGCCTTTTTTGAAGACAGACAAATCTTCTTGTTCTTTTTCTCCATCTTTTCCCCCATGCAGTGAAAACATCAGTAGCAATGAAGGATACAGGCACTGGGGGCTGCCTGAAGTAGCAGTAAACCTTGACTGGTGCAAAAGAGATGGTTGGTTACCGAGTGTGTTAAATAAGCCTAGCATCTCATAAATAAAACTCTGTCCCTGTCTGAATTAATAGTATTTTCCCTACAAGCGAGAAGTGTGCATCTTCTGATCGCCTGCCGTGCAATCCCAGGCGCTCCTGTTTGTTTGCTTAAGGTTGCAGAGCTGCAGAAAGGCTGCATCTCGCACCCTTCACAGGAGCTGTGCCTGTTTACCTGCGGGAAGGCTCCTGCGTGGGGGCTGCGTTCCCCGACTGCTTGCGCATCCCTTACCTTCTCCCTGTGGGCTGAGTTGGTGGGGCGATGGGAGGCAGCAGCATGGGCAGAAGGGTGGCTCTGGCTCCCAGGACCTGGGAGAGCCTAATGTGGGGTTTTCCCTTCCCTGAGTGCATGAGGGAGGAGGTGGTGTGGGGTGAAGAGAGATATGCCCTACCAACAGCCCCTGGAAAGCCCAACCCCTGCCCACTGAAGGCTATTCCCCATTCTCAACCCCCTCAAATATGTGCCCCACCATCTCCCTGACACTCCTCCCTCTCTACTGCCTGCCCTCTGCCTGCAACAGAAATGAATTTGCCTGTGCAGCTTTGAGCCAGCTCTGGCATTTCCAAATCTGCTGAGAAACCATTTCTTACTGAATAGATGTGCTTATGAAAGCAAAATCTTTACCTGGATCCCCAAGAGCCAGGAGGCACAGGCACAGTTTAAAGTCCACTGGCTTGTGAGTGAGGTACTTCACACCTCCAAAGAATGTGACTCTGGGCTTATTTCTGACCCCTGGAAGCTTAAAGGGATATTTTCTACAGCATCATATTCTTGAAACAGCTACACGCCCCCCCAGCCCAGTCTTTGCTAATTCTCTTTCATTCAGTTTGTGAAAATCATTACTTAAAATAAAAATACAGTTTTAAAAAACTCTAAACAGACAAATGGAAGAAAAAACTACCCATGACATCAACAAAACAGATACTAATAGGCAGATATCAAAGGGATGCTGCCTTCAGCTACACACTTGAAATACTGCTGACGTCAATCTGGGACACATTTTCATCTCCTATGCTTTGCATTTAGGAAGCTGAAGTACATTACATATAATTGGTTCCACCTACATACAATTTGTTGAGGAGAAGAGCAACAAGATGCAGGTTGTCACCACGACTGTAGGCACAAGGCATGTTCCTGACACCCCAGCAGCTTTCCAGTGGACCAGCCTCGGATGAGCACCCACAGGGGAGTGCTGGTAGGAGCTGCCACAACTCCCAGCCACCACCTCCTGGTCCTTCCCACCTGAGCCGCAGACAGGGACTGACTTTGGTATGTGCACAGGAGGGACCACGGTCCCATACCCACATACCGCATACAGCAGATGATGAGGGGGACATAACTTTTTACCAGGGCCTGTGGTGACAGGACAAGGGGCAATGGTTTTAAACTGAAAGAGATTTCAGTATAGACTGGACTTAAGGAAGAAATTTTTTATGATGAGGGTGGTGAGGCACTGGAACAGGTTGCCCAGAGAAGTTGTGGATGCCCCATCCCTGGAAGTGTTCAAGGCCAGGTTGGATGGGGCTTTGAGCAACCTGATCTAGTGGAAGGTGTCCCTGCCCATGGCCTGTCATGGACTAGGTGATCTTCAAAGGTCCCTTCCAACCCAAACCATTCTATGATCCTATGAACTTTCACTTGCATTTTCAGCCCAGGGGCTGAGGGGGTGCTATCCTGGACATTACAGATTGCACAAGAAAATATTGATACTGCTGAAGAGAGTTTTTCCTCACAGCTGTCCCAGTGCTGATGGCACTGACATACTGACTCAGCTGGGTGCCAGAAAGCATCCGTGGTGGACACAGGACCAGGAAGGCAGCAAGCCGGGGGCACTTCAGCACTTGGATCCCAGGTTCCTGTGACTCAGCCGACAGCATTAACGATGGAAAAAATATGTTGAAGGCACTTTCTGTGAAATGTGTGACTGCTTAATCGCTCTAATCAGAAAACAGGTTAATTGAAATAAATAATATTGCTACTGTATTTATAGCTGCACTAATGCCATCCTAGCAGGCAGGTCAGGATCCCACACGAGCTGATGGGAGGACAGGGAGGCAGACAGGAGCCCGTTGCTCTTCAGGTGGAGAGGAGCAAGCACTGCTTCTTAGCAAGAGCCTTGCAGCGAGAGGCTTCATGCTGGCAGGGAGCTGGCAAAAGCTCTGGCTTGCCAGTGCCCCCACCCTCCTAGAAGGTCAGTGCATAAATGTTTTCGCACCCCTCCAGCACCCTGCAAAGTCTCCACCCCTGGCCCTCCAGCAAATTTATGTAGCAAGAGTTACTGGCCCACCCTTGCTGTGCTGTCCTGCACTCCCCACGTGGAGATGGTGATGCCAGAGGATTTCACAAAAACCTTCATGCTTATCTCCGGATTTTGAAGAAGCAAACGCCCAGTTCTCTGAGGCGGTCCCACCAAAGTCATTCCCCCAGAGAGGTGGAGGACGCTGAAGTGGGCTGTACAGAGGCAGCGTGAAGACTTTCTGTCTTCCCACTGCTGTGCTGCTCCTCTGGTTGAGATGTAGCAGGATATTCCACTCGTGTTGTCTCATTTTAAGGTGCTCCTCCTCTTTCCTTTTTCCAGTTGCTGTTTTCCCCAAGCAGAAGAGCCCCCAGGGCCTCTCCAGCCTCCCAACAGCAAGAGCCTTTCCTGGAGGAGACACAAGCGAGGTGACTCAGGGAACCCCCAGGAGGTACCTGGACTGAGCTGACAGGCCTTAGTGTTTGTGTGTTGTTTCTCTAAGTTATTCTGCGATCCCCACCAAAAATAACCGCAGAGGCCCATGATTGCCTGTAGCCATCAGCTCTCATGGCACCCGTGCCAGCAGAGCCAGCTGCTTCTTCCCTTCACACTCCCCTTCCAAGCAGCCACATACAGGTGAGCACTCCTCCACCCTTCACATGCTTTAGTGTGGCACAACATGAAGAGCAGGAGACCAAAGGACAACCCTGAACCCATCACTGAATCGGATGAACCCTTTGCTCCATAGGGATCTCACATGACAATTGATTTCGGGCTCTTGCAGACCTACAGAGAAAAGGCTGTGCGTGCGATGTACCGGGGCTCTGACTTTTCACGCACACCGGGAGCTCCTTACCTTTGCTGAAGGCAACAGGCGGTGCAGGTAGGTTGGACCTTTGGAAATCAGATCTTTTACTGTTCGACTGTATCTAAAGGGAAGTTGGCCTATATCTGAGGACAGTAGGCAGAAGAGGGAGGAATGAAGTTACAAGTGTGCTTAATCTGACCTACTAAACCAAGCAGCCCAATGAGAGCGCTGCAATGTAATGTCTTCGCCTCCTACAGACTTGGATTTAAAAAAACGGTTTTGAAAACCTTCCTGTAGGTCTTTCTGAATCTTGTACTTGTCTGTGCCTTAAAATAAACGTATTGCTTTAGCTAACCCAAGCTGGGTCTGGCTGTGTCTTTGGGGAAATTCTGGCTGACTCTCTGGAAGGGTGTGTTACCTCTGCCCTGTCTGCCGGGGAACATGAACACCCTTGTCCAGATGAGAACTTGGCTGCTGAGCTGTGGGCAGCTGGGGCTCTGCAGAGCCGTAGGGAGAAGCCTAATAGGTGCCTACCCATGGCCGGCCCCAGCTGCCCGGCATCGAGCTCCTCAGGGCTCCCGCGGCTGCAGGCAGCACCTCCTGCTCTCCCCTGCGGGCACTCATTGCCACACCGCCACGTCTGGGCGCCTCTCATTCTTTAATTACGCCTCTCACACAATATACGTGAAATAAGGATGTTTCATGTGAAGTGGGAATAATACACAGAAAGGTCTGGTAAGTGACCGAGGCACTTGCAATGCAGACTTCCAGCATCTGTCCCTTCTTATCTCTCTTCCCCCACTGGAATAAAATACACTCCACGGAGGCAATGGTTGTCTTTAGCACTGCTCCCTGCAAAAAACCCTGGCTCTGGGGCACAGGGTAGGAGCACTCTGAGGTGGATGCCCTCTTCATGCCCACCCCCAGGCACTCTTCATTTCATTCCAGATCAAGCATATCTCTGCTCAAGTTTCAGTATCACTGTTGGGGCTGCTTGCAAGCAATTTTAACATTTTCAGTACAGCCTGATTCTCATAGAGGCCCTAACTACCACGGGAAAACATGGCTGGCAGCTGCTCTGTGTTCAACACTGCCCATGCTACCCATATACCCACTGCTCATCACAGCTACCCATACACCCACTGCTCCTCGCAGCCTAGAAGCCTTTTCTTGCTTTCTTTATAGTATTTCTACCTTGAATAACAGAATCATCTATCTTTATATTCTAGCAATTAGTAAAACATCAATCAATTAACTAAGAGATTGGTTAATCACACAGACCTGAGCCATCATGATGCTTGTGTGCCTGCCTACTAGGGAGACCGTTGTATTGTTACCTGGAGAACCCTCCTTCTCCCTGGTACTTCCCTGCAGTCGTTGATTTTCTAGAAGTATTTGCCAGAAGAATGGGTTATATTTTTCAGAGTTAAAGACGAGGGGGACGGTCCATTTTGCTAACAGCAGCACGCAATCCTCAGCTGCTTGGGGAGAGATGAAGAGCTCCAGTCCGCGGGGTCCCCAGTCTCTGCTGTGCGGAGTCCCCCTCCTCCCCACTGATGGCAGCAAGCCGACAGACCGCTTGTCTTTCCCTTGCCTTAATCTGATGTACTTGAGGGGCTAATGCAAGCCCGTCACCAAGCCGGCTGCTGTAAACCATGCCAGGAGGGATCCTCAGACATGGCAAGTGAGGATTTAAGACTGGAAGTCCAAGTCACTGCCTACTCCAGGCAAGCAAACTGTGGCAGAGTGGGTAAATAATTTATATTAAGTGGAAAGATATTCACGGACGCAACTGCAAAACCCTTTCCATGGGTTTATCATCAGCTCTAAAAATAAGTCACTGCCTGCTCAATTTCTTTCTGCCTTTGATGACAGCTGAAATATTTGTGGGACTTTAATACGTATGTCTAGCCTCAAAGCAGGAAGTGCGATTTAAAGGGTTAGAGGAGCACCTAAAGAAATGCAAACGCTGGCCAGACTCAGCCGCTTCGGATCACTGCTCAGCACAGCCGGGTGGGAAGCGGAGCCGGCTCTCAGCTTTGTGCAGAGCCGCAGCATGGTAGCGCAGCCTTGGGGCTGCCCTAAGGTAGGTGGGCTGGTCTCAGCCAAGGTATCGCACTTGGATGCTGACCTTAATTTCAATGACATTGTCCACAGCGGAGGGCTTGGAGGTCAATTCAGCTGCAGACTCCTGGGATATTTGCCTATACCAAGAGTATGCCCTGGTTTAGTATGTTTCTAAAAGAGAGCTACACACCAGCCAAGCACTGCAAGGCAGATTGACCAGAGCTAAGGCCCTAGCACTGGTACCAGGGTTAATATTTCAATATGGAATCAAATCATCCTGCCATTATTTAACCCTGCCCCACCTCTGACCAGCCTCCCTCTGCTGAGGTTTGAAGGCCCCTAATGGAAGCTTCTCAGAAAAGACCCAGCATAAACATAATGAAGGACTATAAATAATCAGCAAAAACGAGCACTGACATGTGTTTTGATAGAGCTGTTGGAGGAAGAAATTTTTTTTTAATGGAAAATACAAACTAGGATGGAAATAAAATGAGATTCAGCCTAAAAAAATGCATAGTCCCTTCTGCACAGGGGAAGTGCTGCAATAAAAACCTGAACTATTTGAAGAGCTTGGGAGGGCAGTGATGTTAAGGAGACATCCCTGGGATTTGGGGCTGTGGTGGGTTGACCCTGGCTGGATGCCAGGTGCCCACCAAAGCCGCTCTATCACTCCCCTCCTCAACTGGACAGGGGAGAGAAAATAAAATGAAAGGCTCGTGGGTCAAGATAAGGACAGGGAGATCACTCAGCAATTACCATCACGGGCAAAACAGACTCGACTTGGGAAAAAATTAATTTAATTTATTACTAGTCAAATCAGAGCAGGATAATGAGAAATAAAACCAAATCTTAAAACACCTTCCCCCCACCCCTCCCTTCTTACCGGGCTTAACTTTACTCCTGATTTTCTCTACCTCCTCCCTGCCAAGTAGCGCAGGGGGACAGGGAATGGGGGTTTGGGTCAGTTCATCACACGTTGTTTCTGCCACTCCTTCCTCCTCAGGGGGAGGACTCCTCACACTCTTCCTCTGCTCCAGCGTGGGGTCCCTCCCACAGGAGACAGTCCTTCACGAACTTCTCCAACGTGAGTCCTTCCCACGGGCTACAGTTCTTCATGAACTGCTCCAGTGTGGGTCCCTTCCACGGGGTGCAGTCCTTCAGGAACAGACTGCTCCAGCGCGGGTCCCCCATGGGGTCACAAGTCCTGCCAGCAAACCTGCTCCAGCGTGGGCTCCTCTCTGCACGGGTCCACAGGTCCTGCCAGGAGCCTGCGCCAGCGTGGGCTTCCCACGGGGTCACAGCCTCCTTCGGGCATCCCCCTGCTCCGGCGTGGGGTCCTCCACGGGCTGCAGGTGGATATCTGCTCCACCGTGGACCTCCATGGGCTGCAGGGGGACAGCCTGCCTCACCATGGTCTTCACCACGGGCTGCAGGGGAATCTCTGCTCTGGTGTCTGGAGCACCTCCTGCCCCTCCTTCTTCACTGACCTTGGTGTCTGCGGAGTTGTTCCTCTCACATATTCTCACTTTGCTCTCTCTCCGGCTGCAACTGCTACTCCCCTGTAACTTCTTTTCCCTTTCTTAAATATGCTATCCCAGAGGCGCTACCACTGTTGCTGATGGGCTCAGCCTTGGCCAGCAGCAGGTCCGTCCTGGAACCTGCTGGCATTAACTTTATCGGACACAGGGGAAGCTTCTAGCAGCTTCTCACAGAAGCCACCCCTGTAGCCCCCCCGCTACCAAAACCTTGCCACGCAAACCCAATACAGGGGCAAATTCACTGACACTTGGCAGGGAGCTGGTTTTTCCGTCTTCAGCTCTCAGAGGTGGTTTTCAGTCCCCAATACCTCAAGAAAAACGAAAATTATGAAAACTTTAAAATAAACAACTAGTGGAAAAATTAATTTGGGTCTTCTTTACCCACCCACCAGCACACATGAAGCGTGGAGAAATTTGATGATCTTTGACACTCTTGCACCTTGCCCAGGTTTGGTTCAAAAGTTGCTGGAGAAACAGCACAGAGGGAAGGCTGCAGGTGAGGCACAAAATTCGGGGAAAGCTTTTCCATGGTACGGTCTCTCCGGTGGGGAAAGCCACCCTGCAGCGAGCAGGAGTCACTGGGTGCAGAAGGCAAAGAGAGGATCCCGTGGAGCCCACCGACGCAGCAGCCAGCACCCCAGCGCATCACTGGGGGCTGAGAGCCCAAACCTCGCTCCTCTCCGAAGCAAAAGCACCCCAACTGCTCGGCTCGTCAAACTCCCGGGTTCAGCACCTCCTGCCAACCTGTCTGCCATCGCTGATTTGGATTTTGTTCTTGCTTCTATAGTAAATGTCAAGGGAAAACAAAAGCACCTTCATCTCTAGTTTCCCAGCCTTCAAAGCTCTGGGAAATGTACTTCTCCCCCAGGACGTGGCTGGCAGCAGGAGGGATGAGGCAAGGGGGGTCCTGAGCCCCTGGCAGCACACCAGGGAGCCACGGGCAGGGATGCTGAACAGCCACAGCCCCCTTAGACCTCCCGACTAATCCAACCTGTTACCAAGAACAGTAATGCCAACCATCAGGGTTTCCACGGATTTTCGATCCATTGGGGATCAAGGATGAAACCTTTCCCTTGGTGAGGGAGGTCTCCCCCAGGCTGGAAGACTCGGTTAGCTGGGGCAGGCTGTCACCCCAGGCCTCTGGGGAGCCGCTGGCTGGCGGGGAGGGTCCGGCACAGCAGCGGCCGAGGACCAGAAGCCTCTTGAGCATCCCCAGTGCCTCACAGAGAGACCTCACTTGCCGGACAGCTTCAGTGCCACCCAGCATCTCTCTCTGCACAGCCTGGCGTTTGATGCGTGCACTTTCGCTTTGGAAACACGGAAGATGAGAGTGTGATCTAGAAAAGAGAAGATTTTCTAAACAGAAGCAGCCGCTTTCCCTTCCCCCAAGATTTCAGCAATAAATATGGACTGTCTGCACCCTTTGCATCATGGCTTGTCAAAACCACTATAAAGTACAACTATGAATCCCCAAATGACATCCACTTCACAGGAAATTTTAAAATCTAAAGATTGGCATGTTGAGGCTTTCTGACTTGGAGGAAGTTTCCAACATTTGTGTATTTGTTCTCATCTGGGATAGAGAGGAAATAAAATCCAAATATCAAAATCTCCCGCAAGCTGGTAACATCTCTTTTGCCCAGCGCAACAACCACCAAAGCAAACCAAAAGGCTGTTAGACGTAGGACCAATATCCGACATCTTCATCCTACCTGCAAATTAGAAAGTGCAGTGTGCTTGTCTCTGCTTGAATTAATACCAGGTAATTAGCACAACCCTACAGTAATGCTGCACAGGCACCAGCTGGAGGGATAAATTACAGCTCTGGAGCTGATTTCCCAGACAAGCCATGGCAGGCACGCGGCGCAGGCTGGGGCTGGAGTCCAGCTAAGCGAGGAAGCGGCACTACTGCCATCGGCTGTGGGGAAATAACAAGTGCAATTTTCAGTAACTGTTTATAAAAAAGATAGCAATATATTTTCATGTTTCAGTGTAATTGGAATGAGTCCTCTTGACTTTGCCAGAGACTGTTCTTAGATGTGTAACAGCTTAAAGTGAATGAGTTTTGCCATAACTTTAGGAGATTATAACCGAATGTCACTTTATTTATTCATCAAGGGGGATTTGTCAGGGGAGGAATACCACATTTTGAATTATCACTGGAGAGAGAGGTGCTGACAACTGTACTCAGATTTTTAGTACCTAATTAGCAGCTTGCTGGAACTGCACCTCCTCTCATTACTCCTGATTACAGCCTCATGCCATTTTGTAAAGAATTAGTGCAATGTTTATAAAACCCTTCCTCGAGAGTTTGTTTCTGAGGTTTTTTTGTGTTGCTGCCAAGCTGTTCTCCTCCCCTGGGGGGGACAAGAGCTGGTATTTTGACAAGGAAAAGGGAGGTGGGGGTGCTGGGGAGACGTGCCCCCCATGGCGGCGGTTAGCCATCCCAGGGGAGCCGCCGTAGCAGTGGGCTGGAGAGGCAACTGCCGCCTAAGGCAGGAGCAGCAGCATCCCGTGAGCAACCTCTGCTCAGCAAGCGACTGGGAAAACTCTATCTCTCTTCATGGAAAACCAGTGTGTCGAACTGGAGCGTTGTTTGGCTGGATGGTAACAACTCACTCCGCATCAGAAGCACGAAAGCACAACTTTTCAGGGGTCCATCCTGCATCCGCTCATTACTTGTTGACAGAAAACCAGAAATTCTCAGCGCTAGTCGCACGCTCTTTGTTAGGCAGAAAGTGGTCCTCTAGCAAGCTGGGTTTGTTATTGCAGAAGAGATGAGACAGGCCTGCTGTTAAACCCAGCAGCAGTAAGACAGCTGTATACAGAAAAGCTGTTGTAACGCACGGTTTTATCGCAGCCTTTCCCTTTTGCCTTACCCGGCATCTGCTGGGTTTCACAGGTGATGCTGTTTGGGCAAGCTGCCTTGCCCTGAAGCTGGGGGTCACGGCAGGGCAGCCGGAGCGCTGCCCCCCACGGCTGCCTCCCCAGGACCCCCCCGCAATGCCCCCGGCCTCCACCGCCATGGCTTAATTACAGCAGCAGGAAACCCCAATGTGCCAGCTATGCAGGACAGAACATTAAAATGGCAATGCATTACACGGAGCCGAGAATGAGGAATCCCACGGCAGATGGAAATCACCACCACCACCAAAGGAGGAAAAAAAATAAAGGAATTAGAAATAATGCTGAACTAATTTCATCACAAAATAAAAAATGTAGTTTCCATCACTGTCACAGGGAATGCAAGTATAAAACTGAGCTCCACAGTAATGAATGCCTCCTATTTGAGTGTCTAATATCCTTCATAGGTAATGATTGCTATGATCGATCTTCTACAGCATATAGGGCCCCAGCCCCACTGGACTCATGCTAGATAAACAGGTGGCAATAACCTGGTCCCCCCTACAATTTCAGGATAACACAGTAGCTCACTGGGAGATATAAATGGATATGAGTGGCGCAAATTTAAAATTAGAAGATGAGAAAAATTATTATATTATTAGCAGCAGACACAGTACGTCAGATGATTTTACAGGTGAGTTTCAAGGATAATTTTGCTTAGGAAGGAGATAATGAAGTGCAGTCATCTCGCCAATGCTTTTAGTTTACAGATTACTAAATTTTAAGCAGAGCATAAATGGAGATGAAGGAAAATGTATTGTGACTTTGTTAGGAAAATTAAGCTGACATGGTTGTCCAAGCCAGAGTGCAAATAGAGATGAGGAGCAGACTACTGACAGGTAGGAAGTCTTGGAACTAAAGCACGTAGCTTTTGTATAGTACAACAGAAACACTGCACAGGAGAGAGGGTTTCCAGGCTGAAAACAGAGTAAGTGCTAGTCTCCCCTCTGGCAGGCAGCATTGCTCAGGCCCTGGTGAAGGGTAACCCCATGTTACACGGACTACCTTGAGCCTGTGAATCTGCAGCTCTCAAAGGTGGAATTCATGAGTCACAAGCCAAATGCTGGGGCTGGGGGTTAGACTTGAATCTGCAGCAGAAGCATCCTGCTGCTGAGCCCGGGCAGGGAGAGGCCAAGCACTTCTAGTCTGAATGCAGAGGGAACAAGTCTCAGATCGACCCCAGAGGAGGAGGGAGAGAGAGCAAGAGTTGAGCAGGACTGGAGCTGGTGGGACGAGTTGGGCTGGGAGTCGAGGCTGAGGAAGGCAGAGGGAGGAATGGAGAGCAGAACCATGTGAGTGCAGACACCTGCCCTGAGATGCAGGTAGAGTTCGGAGGCGGGGAGCAGCTCATACGGAAAATGAGACTCATGCACAGAGACACCGGGACCAGCGTCAGGGAAAGCGAGGTGAAGGCGAAATGGGGAAGGAGAGACTAGCCAGATGGGAGGGGAGGAAATTGCTGGTTCAGACTGACCATGTAAGAGGTAACATGAGAAGTGTGAAGGCAGCAGGAGAGAAGGGTACTGAGTTCCAGTGGGTAGCCTAGTTAGAAATGCCAGCAAGAGGCACCTTAAATGAAGAGTCATGTACTGCTTAGAGGTGTCCCACAGGAGCAGCTGGATGAAATTTATAGCGCTCTGATACACAAGAGGTCACATTAAGTAATAATAGTTCTTTGGTTTTAAAACATGGAAAATGGAAGCCAAGCTATTCTCTGTGGTACATGGTGGGAGGATGAGAGATAATGGTCATAAATTGAAGAGAGAGAAGTTCAGACTCGCAAGGAGAAACTTCCACAGCAAGGACAGTCAAGCAGCGGCACAGGTTGCCCAGAGAGGCTGTAAAGTCTCTGCCTTGGGCGTTTTCAAGACCCAAATGGAGAAAGCCCTGAGCAACCTGGTCTGACCACAGACACTGTCTGAACACAGCTTTGGGAAGGGAATAGTTCCTGCTCTTTCACTAACCAACTGTTTAATTCCCCAGAGTTAAAAGCAAACCAGAGGATGGCATGGGAAAGCAATTCAAAAAACTTGCCGTGGGCAGGTGTGAGACAACGGAGGGTTAAGTGGGAAACAATCTCCTCTAGCCTGGGGAGTCAGAAGCTCACTCCAAGGTCACCTATTTTCTTCAAAAAGTCTCTGTGAAGCCCACTTGCTATTTCATATGACTCATTTCTTTTCATACCAAACTGTTCAGAAAGTAACCATCCTATCTCTTGCTCTGTTAGCTCAAATGCCAGTTTTTTTAGACAGATCTAAAGTTTCCAGTCCTTCTAGATACTGATAAATTATCAGCACAAGAAAACACCTCTGCTTCTCCCTGTCGCCTTTCATCAAAATCCAGAAACCTACAAACAAAACCCCAGTGAATATGACCAAATTTGTGAAGTCAAGCATGCACAGGGTAGAAATGGGAGGAAGGCAATCTTAATCCAGCCTCCTAGTGCATACACAATAACACCCAAATGCTTAGACTGAAGCCATTGGAGCTTGTGGAGAACTTAAACAATCACAGCAGCCTCAAGATATTTAAATTGTCTTAAACCCTTATGACTAACCCATGGCCTGGTGGGCTAAGGGCTCCACCAGGTGGGATCTCCTGCCTGCCACTGAAGAGTTCACACAGCAAAGTTATGCTCCAGTCCTAAAATCTGGCCTCCCCATAAACCTGTCCTATGAGCTGGCAGGCAAGCAAACTGATTGCTCTCTTCGCTCTGCAGCTGTTTCACCGCAAATCGGTGAATTACATTCCCACAAAACATTTCAGTTTCCACAAATCATTGATTTCTAACAAAATTATCTTTGCTGGAAAATTCCTACCCAGTTCTAACTCTGAAGACACGAGTGCACAGATACAATAAGAGCTGACCCTCTTCAGAAAGCGCCGTACCCCACTAGTGGATTTTACCCTGGCCCTTGACGGTTTGGTGATCTCCACTCTGTCAACTCTAATCAGAGAGAGGAGGATGGGATTTGATAAAGTTGAGGCACATTCCATTGGCGCTCTGAAGACCAGGAGTAGCACGATGGATCTGAGCCAGTTTCTTACTGGAAGCCAGCGCAGGGCTCAGAGCGCCGGGGTGTTACGTTTACTGTGACGAGTGCTGCTTCGTAGGTGGCCCACTGCATGCTCAACAAGCTGGAACTCCTTCAAAGCTCCCTCCTGCAATCCCGTTGTTTACCCAAGCAAATTGCTGGATTTCATTTTTGACATGGAAAGAGAAACATGTTTCAACAGAACTAGATTCCCCTTTCTCACAAAGCTGCTCTTGCAGCCCTGCTTTTAAAAGCATGTATTACTGGCATAAATGCAATTACTTTTCCTCACAACAGCACTCTAAAACAAATATTCCCTAATACACCCTTAGTCATCAGTGAAATTCCTGATGACAATCAAATACTTAGCACATATCGTATGTGGCGTTGCCTTGGGAGGACCGGTCTAACGAGCGTGTTTGAATTCTGCGGCAGAGTAATGTTTGTCCTCCCACAAGACAGCCAGAGCCGTACCTGGAGCCCAGGTAACAGGGCGTCCCGGCGGGACCGCCTGCTCTCTCCAGTCGGCATCGCTTGGGACCCACCGAAGGTTAGTCCCAGGGTGAACCTGCGATTGCTTTTTCATGAAATCATGAATTTGGACAAATTTGTTTCATAACCATAGTGTTACAGTTTGCCTTGTTCTTGAGTAATACGGGGCAACACTAATCGCAGTTCGTATGAAATTGAGTACATATAGTATGCACAGTGGCCAGTACTCCTCTTTGCTTACCAATTCTAATCCAGCAACAGGAACACCAGATTTAGTTTTAATTGTCAGGGCTCTTTGAAAAGCACACAAGAGAGGCATCAGGGAAAGGCCAATATTTACATCCGGCAACCAAAGCATGATTTACAAAACAAAAAAACCAAACCCTCCAGGCAGCCAGCCATTCTGTAGCTCAGAATTGCACTTTATTAATCAACATCATCATCAATGTTTATTTCAGTATTTTATGAGAGACATACACAGTTTCACAGAATTACATGTATATATTTATATAACTTTGTAATTTAGTTTATTACATGTGATAGAAGGGGGCTTTTCTTCTCAAATAGCGTGTATGCTTATCAAAACCAAAAAACCTAAGGTCAACAGCATAAGAAAACAGAATAAGCACAGTTCTCCAAGTATTATTAATTCAGTTTGGAAGATTTAAAATTCTATATGTAATAAGAGAGCTATTAGTGAACTGTGAATGAACTAATCATAACTATGTTTGGCTGCATTCTTCAACTCAGTTTTAGGTTGAAACTCATTCATTTGAATTTATAAAGGCATCCAAATTTATTGTGAGTGTTTTCTGCAAGCCCCAAATGGTATCTGAAGGAGACTACATTAAATCCTGATGAAAGATTTGTGCAATTAACTGAGCATAGTAAAGTTATGAACAAAGACTGTTTTCAAAAGACTGTTTAAAGGAGATAGAACTTCTCTCCCACACTTAGCATGTGAAAGCTCTTGCTGTTGATGTTAGCATTTTTGTATGAACAGCATTAATCATCCATAAACACAAATCTGTGCTCACATAGGTTTGAATATGTTATGCTGTTTATGCCACACTTAGAACATTCCTAATGCTTTGACCATTGCTATTACTAGCTCCAGTGATTTTAAGAAAATTGGAATTTAATAATGCAAAAATTTCTTTTCAATTATATGGAACTGTAGATTTTCATCACCATCCATGAGATGGATTCTTCACCTTATGTGAAGCTATTGAAAACTTCTATTAATAAGTCAGGCCAAAATTGTCAACTCTGCATAAAAAGTTAGGCTTCCAACTCTGTATTAGGCATCTACATTATAATGGCCTTTCCAAAGACACTGAGATTATGTAGCTCCTTTTCATTTCAGGGGACTTTTACTGTTAACACTGAAAAAATATTCAGAAGACAAGTAGAATCTTAAATCATATTGAGACGATTAGCTTCAGGCACGTGCATTTCAAAAGTTTTTGTTTTTAAATGCATAGCCTGTTTTCCAGTATAAAAGTAGCAGTTTGAAAACATTCATATTTAGATACTGCAGTTCAAGCATTTCCATGTCTACATTCAGCTTACATTTACACAAATACGTCAAAATGTTTTTTAATTCCTCCTCACGCTTTAGGAGAAACATTCAAGAACTGACAGATTTGTGGAAAAAAACCCTCAAGTTGGCCATTAGCAAGAGTCAGTGATTTACATATAATTATGTAGACATCCACAACAGACCAATCTGCCAAATAAATGGAATGCTAATGTGACAGCTGACTTTAATCTCCACATCTTCCTTACTATAATTATAAAAATAACAGCAACAACGGGAAACCAGCATTGATACAAGGAGACTTAGAACCTTAATTCACCAAACTTAATCATCTGTAAGAAGTATATCAGTAAATTATTAATCACAAAACATCAAACTAATTTTCGATGAAAAACATCTCCAGTCTCAAATTCATGTAGACCTTGCTTACAGAATGGGAAAAATGCTTCATTACTTTTCATTTCACCAGAAAAGGTAAGTCGTACGCATCAAATCAGCATCTCCAAGACAATGCTCGGGCAGAGACGTTGCTTTTTGAGGGTCCATATGCTCTTACGGAGCACTTGAAAGGTTTGTTCTCTCAGATATTCAAGACCACAAACTTTCAGCACTCCTTGCTTCCACAGGAATTACTACAGCTTTTGCACTATACTATCTGTGGGTCCTTATCGACAAAGGTATTTAAAATACCGAACTCCTATTAAATTTAATGATTAATTGGATTTTTGTAATCTCCCTGCATGCTGACCCCTGCAATCTTACCCAGCCCTTGAGGGAACTAAACAGAAAATGCAGTGCCGCTCTTAGTACTTACGCAAATAGCCATGAAACATCAGGAAGTGCTTTCTATCCATGCCCTGCCAGCAATGGAAATTGGAGTCAGGTCATGGTTTAATGAGATAATCTTCATGAGCAGATGCTAAATGCCCCTCAGTTAGAAACCACCAAACAGAGCAAGTTAGAACAAGGATGACTTGCATATAAAAACACCAAGGACACGCTTAAGTCCTAGAAGCTGCTGTACCTGTTGCACACAAGTGGAAGAGCAGGCAACCAGCTTATGTAGCCTTCTACCCAGTCTTACCTCCAATTTTGCAAAGAATGTTTTACAAGATAGAATTTTTGTGTGCACTTCAGGTAGGCGGCTGCAAAGCTAGACTACAGCGGAGTAAGTGGCAGGCGGGCCGGGGTCCTCCAGGGAAGATTTGTGGCAGCTTTTTGAAACACATATGTTTTCTTGAAGGGAAACACCGAAGTGGGACTGAATTATTCAGGACTCTGGAGAATGACACTCAGCGTCCCCATAAACCCACAATTTCTCTTTTTTTGGGACACATGGCAGCTGTGTTTTCACATTATTCCTTCTCAATTTCCAAAATTGAAGTTGATATTTGTGCAGTTGAAGACAAACATTCATGTGCCGTAACTATCATCACGGGTATATTCTTTGTGGAAGTCTTCTGTTGAATGAACAGCTGTGTCTTCTGATGTAAGTAGATGTATCTGACATACAGCATAAACACCAGGAGACGCCATTTTTTGGACACGCAGGCTCACAGTGCAGGCTGATAATCTGTATAACACACACTGCCCCTATCAGCCTGCACAAACAGCTTTTTCTTTCTTTTTTTTTTCTTCCAGTCTGGTAGGATGGTCATTGTTTTTAGAAGATTTCAAGGCTCTGGGGCTCTTTTCATCTTACTCTAATCCTTATTAATAAGCTTTCAGTATGCTGTTATTTTTAAAAGTTACCAAATTTGCCCCAAAACAGTGTTTCACTGCTTTATATTCTTTAACAATTACTATTACTCACTGAAGCACAAAATTATCATGCACTGTATTTTTTTTTAAATGCCCAAGTTCTTTTTTAACCTTTTTCCCCCCAAATATATATTATCCTGCACACAATCCCATTATGAAGAAAGACAAAAGACAGCTTAGGAACTATAGTCACTTTTGTCTCATTTTTCCTCTGGTGAATTATGAATTTTTCTATATGTAATATATAGAAAAAAAGAGGCTAATTGGTGTTGCAATGTATGTGTGGAACATACTTCTGGATTCGAATCTGTAGTCCCTCCCCCTAATACTCTGCAATTCAGAAAAAGTTACCAGAATTTTATTGCAAAAAAAGTGAGCGAATACACAGCCTATACGTATCAAAATTGTATCTTCAAAATGGTCTCCCTTTTATCCAAAAAAAGGGAACGAAAAGCAGCTGTGGCCAATCTTGGAGCCTTGCATATGCTTAGCAAGTACAGTTTCTCTCTAGATATTCACTAAAGGTTCTTGGTGGCTGCTCTGCAAAATTTGGGTCCTGCCAGAATACATCAGGATTAGCAAACACAGTGATACCTCCTTGGTATCTAGCTCCTAATGGGTCTTAACATAACCTGCTACTCATTCTGATAGATCTCTCTGTAATATCGCCATGCCTCCACACTGAACTCTAAGAAAACTCAAAAATAATCCAAAGGGTATCTTCTATGAAACGTTTCCTTTTTCAAATGTTTCTGGTTCTGTAACAATCTTAGGGAGAAACGTTGAATGCCTTTCAGAGTCTCCTTAAAAAGAGGAAGAAAGGGGTACACCAAGGTTGTATTTGTTCAATCCCATGACTCCAAAAAATTTTTTTATATATTGAAGAGTACTTTCACCAGAGAGGCACGAGGATTAGAAGACAAAAAGCTCCAGCTATTTTCAGTGCAAAAATCTTAAACATTGATCTCATCTCTGAAATACAACTCGGTAATTTAGCAAACATTGCCTGTAGCTGTGTATCAGCAGTCCTCCTTGACGTGAAAGATGCAGAGAGAAGACTGACATGATGTAACATTAGGATAATCAGCTTCTAGAAACACAAATAAATGTGCATGCGTGAAAGTATGCAACTCGAGCTGAATGTCGTTACCACATCTCATGAGAGTTGATTAAAGCAGCCATTACAATAAAGCAACATTTAGTGAAACAGAGTTGAAATAATGTAATGATCACAGCTCAAAGCAGTTGATCTATAGCAACTTGCATTACAATGTGATGACATTCAAATTCTGAACAGCTGATACTTGACAGCAGTTAGATTTTTAGGCATCCATGGATATTGAATCACCTAATAATATAGCATGCTAATAAAACATTTGGAGATCTTCAATTTTTTTTCTAACTTACAATCAGTAACAGAAAATACAAAAATGAATCCTAGTGAATAGCTGAAAATGCTTTGTAGAGCAGACCATTAAAAGATTATATTCCATTTGATTGACATATATACATAAATTGTTTCTGGAGGAGCACTCATTAATACAATCATATCAACCTAACAAATTTGTGTACAAAAGCATGACCCTTTAATAAGCAACAAAAGCCTAGAATGGCAGGATGTTTTGAGCACCCCCTAAATTCTCCAAACACCAGAAATCTGCATTAAATGTGACATTTTATCTTTTAGGAAATGCTGCTTTTATATCTAGTATGTTAGTAAATAATTGTAAAGCTACTTCTCCCTATTCTCTGACAGATCCTGCTGTGCATTTTCTCTCCTGGATACACAACCTGCGGAATGCAGATCAAGGACACGACTGATGATCCTCCTGTAATTAAAGCTCCCTAATGCTACCAACACGAGTTCTATACAAAGAGCTACGCAGAAAGTACCTTGCCCTTTTCTGAGCCCTTGCAATCTCTTAATGCAGGCAGCAATCACAAGCCATTAGAGGGAAAGAGAGAATATAATTTATTTGTACTTTTGGGAAGAAACTGAAAGATATTACTCAGTTCATTTCAAAACTGGGGGCGTCTGCAAACAATCCTCCTTATATATCCAGCACATTCTTACACAAGTTCCCCTAAAGGGATTCATCAACCGTAACAGCAGATTGTTAGGTTTAGCCAAAAAATTAACTCCCTTTAAAAAAAAAAAAAAATAGTAAGAGGCAGACAATTTTGCAGACATTTTTGAATACAGACCAAAGAAAGTTTATTTCTTCCTCACCACACACTATTGTTAAAACTGGAAACAATAGATTCCAGAGATCTCTGTATTTAAAAGATGAAGCCTGTGTTTGCATGGTAGTTGACTTGCATAGTTCATTTACAACAATCAATCAGTAGCAAAGCTGCTGCAAAATGAACAGCCCTTGAATACACATTATGTAGAATATTAATTTCAGTAATAATTGAGTACTTGGAGGCTTGCAAGTAAAGAGACTAATGTATTATACGTTTCATGTTATGCTGTGAGAGGCTAGAGGACTTTGAAGCCTTACAAGACAGAAACCATAAAATCTGCATATTGCATTATCAAGAGGGAAAACAAAGACTGAATTTCTAAGACATACAAACTTAAGATCAACCCAGACAAATGTGGGGGGAAACGTGGACAGCTTACACTGTAAAGCCACTCTCTGAAAGCAAACAAACCGTATCTAGACTATTTAAACTTTTAGAAAAAAGTCACAAAAGTATCTGCAATGTAATACTGCAGCCCACAGATTATTAACATGCACTGAAATAATGTTTTCTCCTCTTACAGATAAAGGTAGCTGAAGAGATACATGTACTGCTGGTTTAATCTAAGAACACAGTTTCAAACAACTGCTCTCAGGCAACTTAGAACAAACAAACCCCTCCCCCCCAAATGGAAAAAAAAAACCAACCCCAAAAAACCAAACCACCACCCAACCCTTTTTGGCATCCTCAGTTGTTGATGCATTTTAAACACTTTCTAAAAGTCCCCACTCTCAGTTTTTCAGCCCAAGCTGAATTCTCTCATTGAACAAAGTCAGCAGTTAAACAGAAAAAAAAGATGTCACCTCTTCATGTGTCTAAGTAGACAAAGCTTTGTGTGTAAGAGAATTCATCCCTGTTCTTTTATAATCCATGTTGTGGAGGTATAGTATGCTAAGGGTCAACTACTAATTTTGAATAAACAGTTATGGAGAAAGTTATGAGAATCTGTTTATGACATTAACTGTACAGAGTTAAGATCTTTCTGGTAAAGGCAATTGGAAATTTCTGTAGAAAAAGGTA
The DNA here is from genome assembly GCF_018139145.2 of Gymnogyps californianus. Taxonomy (NCBI): domain Eukaryota; kingdom Metazoa; phylum Chordata; class Aves; order Accipitriformes; family Cathartidae; genus Gymnogyps; species Gymnogyps californianus. Next base: position 22,409,360 of record NC_059471.1, read on the forward strand.
AGAAGAAACAAAGCTAAGTAAGTTCTGGTAAATGAAGACTGAAGATTTCACATATCAAAATTTCTTTTAGTTACAAGGATGAGCTTAATAAGAAGATTATACATGATCATCTTAAACCTACAGCTGAGAGACTGGACCAATTAACACAAGATAAAGTTCCTTTAATTTTAATAAGGGAATTACGAAAGTAACTAGAGGCCTCAGATAGTTCAGGTTTTAAACTTTACAAACATCGCCACAAAAAAGTAACCAAGCAATACAAACTTTCATCTGTATATGATCCAAACAGCGCATATCCAATAGTGCTTGTGGAAACACCGAGACAGAGACACGGGGAACAAGCCAGGATGTCCTGTCTGGCTTCAAGCTGCTGCTCCAGAAGGATGGCAGATCTTCTGTGGATCTTGCGTTATACCTGCCAGTCCTATGCAGATGTCAAAGGGTATGGCAGAAGATCTGAAGTGGCATCAAATCCCTGTGTGCTAACACCTGAATGTCACCTAAAGATATGCAATCTGATTTATGACTAACTTCTGAAAACACAATTTGATTTAATCATTCATACAAGTTCCTGAACACCTAAAAGTCACTATTTCCATGCAATGAAAGGCTATTGATGTGGTCGTCACAACTACAAATATGGAAGGGTATGAACTGTTTGTAAAAACATAAGTACACATATTCATTACAAACAGTGGCATATACTCCAAGTGAAGAATGACTTATACCAAATCATACATGGATATTGTAACCAGCTGCATTTTTTTCTTCTGATGCTGGACTCCCGTTCTTTGGTCAGCCTCTCTCGTATGTTAGTGCTGTAAACACCCCTGTTTTTCTTTCCTTCTGTTTTCCCTCCCACAAGGTGGTAATCCAAGAAATCCCTTAGGTAACTCAGATGCATATTTTACAGTAAGGTACAGATTTTTTTGAGGAAATGGAAGTCAAGAAAGAACAGTATTTCAAAACACTCCCTCCTCCTCTACCTCAGAAACCACGAACTTACTTAAAAACTAATTCTAGAGAAGTACACCACCAAAACCATGGCTGAACTATTTTCATAACAACACATGTAGAAAGATATATAACGCAGTGTATTTAAACACACTTCTCCCTCCATGGCTCAGGGCAGTTAGCTTAATACAGGAAATTCCAGACACTTTTTAGGTTTGAAAACACTGAAAAGCACAAAAGGTAGCTGACTGACCATTCGGGCTGCACAAAGGATACAGTACTTACCTTTAGAGAACATACTTTATTTAATAGAAGTTTTTTGCTCCCATATACAAAATAAGGGACTGTAGTCCCAATTAACATTTACATAGTTACACAGCAATTTCCACCATTTACAACAACTGACGACTTTCCCACACTCCCCACTGTATTACAGCCAAGAAAAAATCCTATAATGTTTTACATACCAATCAGTTATATTTTGTACTTCCCTGCCTCTTTTCATTTTTTTAAGTTGCAGTTTCTGATATCAGTTTAGTTAAGAACTTACAATTATTTCAGCTGCAATAAAAGAAAAATGAAATATATAATTTGGAATACTATCTCAAAAACCCTATACAAAATAAAAATCAGTATCTTATAAAAATACATAGCAGGAGTAAAACCAGTGAAACAACAAAAATGTTTTAAATTTTGTTAGGGTATAAAATATTTAGCAACTAGCCTCAGCTTTTAACTACACCAAAAAAAAAAAAAAAAGAAAAAAAACCCCAAACATTTTCAATTAGCAAAAAGTAATGTGACAGTTCTTTTACAATACTGTACCTTTAGTATGCAAAGGACTTCATCCTTCTAACATGCACCATTATCCAACTGATTCACCCCTTAACCCTTTTCCCACTGAAAGCTGAAAAAAGTTTTTAAAATTATTTGAATCCTTTAAGAAAAATCCAATCATATTTTCTGCATCTCCCACAATATTTAAGCTTTACGTTACAATGCTGGTAGTTTAATCATTATACATAATTTTCTATAAAAGAATTCTAGCCAAACCAAGGCTTTAGAAACTTTGTATTTTACAAAAGCAATTTGTTACAGTATGACAGTTGCTAAATAGCCCAATTTATTTAGTGACCCTGTTAAAGATTTGTTCAACTGAGTGAATAGGTGAAGTCATTTCCTGAGCTAAAAGATACAGGTAAGTAAATAGTCAGTTATAGCAGCAGACAGGAGACATTCTTTTTAAGAGTTGTAACAGTATCAATAAAATAACCTTAGAAAATTACAATAATGTAAAAATCACTAGCTGAAGAGGGAGTGACAAGGACATCCAAGACCTGATTGCCATAATCTGGAACGCACATCCCATGACTTTCCAGAAATTACATTCAGCTACTGTCAGACAACGTACTGGTAAGTGGAAAAATCAATGTCAAATCACAACAGTTCACATTTCTTACAGATCAGGTGTTTTGTCAAGATTTAATTCTTAATGCTGTTTCATAAACCTAAAGCAAGGTAAACTGCCTAGTTTTATAAAATTTCACTCTACAGGACTTAGGTATTATTACTTTACAAGGAATGTGGTATCTTCAGTCCCATGAAATTCCAAGCCTCTTTTTTCTTATTACTCAGACGTAATTTATACTTGACACGTTGAGTGGTTTTTGAGATAGTCACCCATGCCATTTGGAACAGAAATGGATCTATTTTTAGGAGAGGGAATAATATTCTTAAAATAGTTTACTTTGATCCAAATCATTCTAATTTGCTTAGAGTATGAACCATTAACAAATTATTAAAGAACTATAAAGACCTGTATACCACCACTGCACCATCATTTTCTTACAATATGCATTCTTAAAGTCTTCTGTGTAATAGTTTGATCACTTTTTTTTTGCCCATTAATGGAAAGAGGATATTCTAATTTAATTAAAGTACCTCACTTAGATACCAGTTCCTCCAGAAGGAAATCTCTCTTCTGTGTTATTAATTTTTTACAGATATTGTAGGCATTGTTTTTAGAATTTATATTGGCTCTTCTTTAACATTTAAACATAATTAGTTTTAATTCAAATTAATATATAAAATTTCCAATACATGTTAGAATAAAGGACAATACACAAGATCCTAAGTTACAATAATTTATAAATAAAAATAAACCATTACAAACCAAATCTTTCCCCATACGGAGATTAAAAGCCATAATCTTGACTGATTGTTCCCGATCATACATTATAAATAACGTAAGCTTCTTCAGAGAAGCAAAACATACTTGCCTCCCTGACACCAGTTTGTATCTTCAGTTAAACCACTACCATCAAGAAGGCAATTGTGTTGGGCCCAGATATATCTTCTTGCTTACATGTTAACCCTCCCAACCTCATTCTTTTAAACTTAAGCACAGGAAACTAAGTTCACAAAGAGTCCTTTACCTTTTATACACAAAGTCTGTATAAAATACAGATTTCTAATGCTCCTATTGCACCAATCTGGCAGTGCAGTTAGAACCTGATTCAAATTCCACTGAAGTCCATGAAAGGTTCTCCAGTGACCTTAATGGGCTTTGAATTAGGACCACAGAGATAGTATTACCTAACGGAAAGCTCCTGCAAGAGTGGCTGGTATCTCTCTTTTTGCTTATGGGATGCAGTGGAGATGTGTAGTCAGCATGATACCTGAGCAAATAAAATGAAAATGATACAAAGGTTTTAAGAATCCCTAACTCTTTGCTTAGTTGTGTGCAAACTGTGCTACTGCCCCTGGAGCTCCCTGCTTTCCTTTTTTTCAGTGCTTGCTCCATTCCAAGATAGAGAAGATGTGAGACATAAAAATATCTCTTCACTACAGTTCCTCCTCAATCCCGAGACTGATAGAAGAGGATGTAACCAGACTCAGAGTTCTTTGAGATGTCTGACGTCAACCCGTAGAATTCTTCAATAGCTTGTGCATCAATTTTCTGTATGTAAAAACCCAAAAATTTAAAGTAAGAATATCTTGCATAACATATACATGACATTAAGTTCCACTCTAAAACTACTGTCAAACAAAAATAACTTTCACATAATTACATAAAGTAATAAAATCCAAATAATTCTTAAACTTGTTATGTTTTGGTTTCCCCTCTGCCATCAACTGCACAGAGGGTAGCGGCTACATATATTTGAAATATAAATTTTTAAGTGAACCTACTACAAATGCAATCTTATGTGCATTGCTTGCACAATTTTCACACAGAAAAGTTTTAAAGACAATGATATCCCATTGAGACGCTGTATCAATATGAAGAATGTAAGTACAAACTATCACTTCTAACTCTAAGCAGCGTAAGCCAATCAAGTGCAGAGGAGAATAAGGAGAAGGCAGAGAAAGACGACTAACTTTTCCTATGTTTTTCACACAAAATGTTTGCTTGTGATCCCGTTAGCTTAGAAAGCCTCCTATAACACAGATTTTGGGGGAAAGACGCAAAATTTCTGTTGAGAAGGTGAAAAGAGTATTATTGTCTGGTTTTCATTGTCATCATCTTTGGCTACAAAAGAAACTGAAACTGAAAGCAAGCTCTCTTGCCACACCTTAAATCAAAGGCAATTAATCTACAAACAAAAAAAGGTGGAAAGATAAATTTTCCTTCACTTAGGCAGATTTTATTTAATCTCATTCCCATCATTTGGAATAAAACCTCTCTCAGGAAGGAGTGAGCCATTCCAACTTGATGAACCATGGGCCTAAATGTCAATGAGATGTTTTAGATTTAAGAACGAAAAGATTCTTTCCTTCCTCTTTAGAAGGGCTAAGAGAAAAAAAATACATTACTGCCAGGTGTTACTGCTTTGGAACTGGAGAGATTGTCCCTGATGTTTGTGAAATGATGTGAGATCTACTACAACTCTGTTTTCCCTGGAGGAAAGTGAACTTTTGACCCTACCGAGACATTTGAATTTACTGTGTATCTTGATAAGACACAGAGGCAATCCTTTTACTTTCCGAACAGCTCTGTGTATTTCCATGTTTGTCATTTCCTGTGTGAAAAACCATCCATAATGTGGCTTGGAGAGAAGAACTCTTCAATACCCTTGACTCATCCTGCCAATTAACAATTTAAGTCCAATACCTGTCTCACTCATTTTTCTTCAATTGTGCAGTTCTTCTGTATTGTAAGGAAAATGTAAACTATCCATTTTATAGATTTAATTAATTCATATAGTCAGGAAAAGGAATTGGACAGCGCAATCATACTTCTGTTCATGCATAAGCATAGATAAGGGGGAAAAAAAAGGAAGATGACAGAACAAGCAAAAAACCTGAGATGATATAATATAGGGACACCAGCAGTTTCTGCTCTTTCTCTCAATAAAGAATAGAAGATAACTGATGAAACAGAAAGATGACAAAGTCAAAAACTGGTGAAGGGAATTCTGCTGTTCCAAGAAATTAGTTAGAAACCTTTTTTTTTTTTTTAATAAGACTAATTCCTGGAAGCATGGCTAATATTAGCAAGAATATCACCAGAAGCAAAAAGCTCCTGTTTCAGGGATTAACTTTTAAATTTTAGGGTGAAATCTCAAAAATCTGGAGTTTCTGCCTATTTTGATATTTGTTACACCTTTGTCTGAAACAATCCAGGATACTTGATAAAACCAACTATCAGACTGATCCATTCCACTAAATCATAAGCTCCTAGAAAATATGAAAAAATGGCTTGCTCCAACAAATTACCTTTAGAAAAGAATTGAAGTAAAACCAATTTATCTGTATCTTTATCTATATCTTCTAGTCATAGGAATAGTTTTTTAAACAAAGGTGAAAGACAGTGGCCATAAACAAAGAAGCTTCTTTTAAGAAGTATAGAAACCAAAATGCAATTTAAAGTATTGTACAGTCAAATTGTAAGGCACAGCTCTGCACTCACAGTTATTGCTCATTTAGACTGGGGTTGAACCCTCTTTTCATTCGCACACCAGTCCTTTTACTTTAGGTAATGATATACACAAGGCAGGGTGCAAGTGCTCAGGTCGGTACGAGGAAAAAAGTCCAGGTTTACACAAAGCTTACCTCAACAATATCATCATCAAAAAGCAACCAAAAATCATGACTCTTCACTATTGCAATATAATGTCCTCTGTTAGGGCCACTGTAAAATAAAATTAGAAAAGAACACAGACAGTAACACACCTGTATGTAGAAATGTATTTCATTATATTGTTTTTTTTCTTGTAGAAAAGCAATACTTAACAGTAATTAAAATGGCTACCACTACAATTTCTGTTTGGAAATTTCTTTTCTTTTTTCCCCTCCACTTATATCATCTTCATAATAAGGTCTTACTTACCTCTACATTTAATATTGTGCTAAAAAAAGGATTATAATTTCAAATGAGGAATAAGCAGCACAGGCATTGAAAATATAAATGAAATTTAAAAAAAAAGAGAGACAGAGAAGTGAAATCAAGAAAACATTCTGATGTTTCATAGGGACAGAACAGATCCCAAACTATTTCTGATCTTCAGAAAGAAAAAGCTGTAGAGCTGCTGTTCATCTACAGTCTCAATCAGGAATCTCTTTATCTGGTCCACTGTAAACAAAAACTGAATTAAACTGACAGTTTAGAAGTCTCAAGAATCCTCAACAGCAATGAGAAGGGCTCCCAATTAAATTAAAACTGTTATAATGCACAGCTCTTCAGTTTATGGCAGACAAGAAATTTCTGCACAACCATAACAGAAAAAACCCCAAACTTTAAAAGTGTCCTATTTCTAATCAGATTTCAAGTAAGGAAATAATACACTTTCTGAAACAGCTGAACCTTACAACTGAAAGTGGACAACTAGTTAAAGCAGTTCTGGAACTGCCTTAACCGGCTAACAGCACTCATACAATTTTTATGTCTAGATCAGGGAGGGAAGGTTGCCATCTGTGAGGGACATGTCTGCATACCAAATCACATAACTCAGTGAAAACAGGGTTAATCTCCTGCTATGGCTCTGAGAATGGCTAAGTTCCCAAGACTACAGCTTGAATGAGGGAGACAGAAATGGTCAGAATTGGACAGAATGGTCAGAAATGGACAGAATGGATTTCCCCTAAAATCCAGAACAAGAGTGTCCCAGAACACTATGGCACAAAGGCTATTTTCCAAAACCGTCCTGGCCAACTTGAGATCTATTCTTCTTAACTCTACTGTAATCCTAGGTCTATCTAGGGAGGAATGGGGGTATGGGTGGAACAAAGGGCAGTAACTGGCAACTAGAGGGCAGGTCTGCCATTTTGAGGGACATCAAAAAGTTGGAAGAACGGGCTGCTAAGAACCTCATGAAGTTTAACAAGTAAAAATGCAAAGTCTTGTGCCAGACTAACTCCATCCAACAGCACCAGCTGCAAACCAACTGGCTAGGTGGGCCCAGGAGGTCAACAAGATTAGCAGTTAGTCAGCAGCGCATCATTTTGGTGACAGGGCTGAGAGCATGCGGGGCTGTACTGTAAGAGTAGAGGCAGCAGTGAAGTGATAATCCCCGCCACTCTGCATTCTGGGACCCAGAACTAGACATGGGATTCCAGACATGACCTTGTCAGTTTAAGGGAGAGACTGATAAACTGGAGGAAGTCCAGTGGCAGGCCACTACATGTGTCAGAGGGCTACAGTACCAGATGGATGAAGAGAGGCTGAGGGAGCCGGCTTTATTCAGCCTGGAGAAGATGAAATGAGGAATCCAACTGCTGTCTTCCACTACCCAAAAAGGAAAAGTTATAAAGAAATCAGAGCCAGGCTCTTCTCAGAAATGCACAGTGAAAGGACAAGAGGCAGTGGTCACAAACTGCAGCAAGAGAAATTCTGACCGGATATGGGGGGGGGGGGGGGGGAATCACTGTGAGAACATTGATGGACTGAAACAAATTGCCCAAAGAGGCAGTGAAATCAGCATTCCTAGTCATGAAACTGAGCCCAGTGCAACCTAACCTAAACGTCAAAGTTAGCCCTGCTTTGAGCTTTAAGTAGTTGACCTCACAATGTAAATTATTGTGTGATTCTAGATGTTAAATCATCATTTTCAGCTTTGGGGCTTTTATCTACTCAATAAGCAGTTTGTAGAGCAGCCCTGATTTTAAGACTTGAAGCCACAAGAATATTTGTTGAATACAGCAAAATCAAATACAAATCTAACAGTCATATTTTGAAAGCAAGGGAAAAAAGTAATCAACAAAACTCATAACATATGGATACATTTCAGAAAATGTTGCTCAAGTCTTAAAAAAAAAACCCACCCTAAAGGAAATGCCTTATAAAGGAATCTGTTCTATAATGCTTTCCTTCCTAAGAAACTTTTTTTTAAAAAAAGATCCTTAAAAGTTATTAGTTATATGATATTGCATGTTTTGTGGGTTTTTTTTAAACATAGTTTATGTTTAGTTATACTATGTTCATACACTATGAACTGTTAAGTTCATACAAAGATCTGTGATGTGAAATACACTGTTATCACTTTTCACAATGAACTATCACAGCAACAAAACCGTATGTTCTGTCAGGATTGGCAGCATCTCCCCACAACGCTTTCTTTCCTAAGAAACTTTTCTTTTAAGAGGTCTTTAAATGCTATTAGAGTTATGTGATACTGGGTGCTTTGTTTTGTTTTGTAAACATAGATATGCTTATACAAAAATCCCTTGTGTAAAATAGTTATTACCTTCCACAATGAACTACCACAGCAACAAGGTCATACATTCTGTCAGGATTGGTGGCATCTCCTGAGGTGTTAAATAAACGAAGCTCTAAAGGAAAAACTACTCTATAAGAGAGTTTTGTGTATCGATGCAGCTGATCCATGTATTTAAATCTCTTCAAATGGAGAGCTAGAATCATAGGCAGCTTTTTTACTTTCATCCTGGGGAAAAAAAAAAAAACCAACAAATCCAACAGTATTTCCAATATCCATCCTAAAACATTCAGTTGATATCAACAAACAGGAAACTTCTTTTACTGAAGTCTTTAAAAAAATTTTGCAAGCATTCAAAGAAGCTCAAATAATCAGCTGTTTAACAAATACCTCCTGTGTTGCTAAACTGAAGGTGGATTTTAACAATTGAGAGAATGTCAAATGTATTTAAAATAATAACCTATAATATATAAGAAGAACAGCCATGATGAACCCACATAATAATTTAGACATAATGACTGCATAGCACAGAATTCAATTTTTAAACATACCTACCCATAGCTTTCCTGAGTTCCCAAAAGCAAAACCTAGATCCCCCTTGGTATACAGTGGAGGTATTGCAACAAAGTTGTTCCAGACATCCTGTTCCAGCTGAATTTCTCAGTAAACCAGCCAAGTCAAATAAGCTTTTTAAAATAAGCTTTGTTACACCACTTTGTTACATATGTATTACTCCAAGTTTTCATATCAAGCCATTCATTTAACATTGCCAAGGGATACAAATAGCCTGCTGTTAATTCACCTTACCTCATGCTACCCAAACAAGATAATGCTGTGCTCTAGCACAATAATTTTGTACAAATTTTGCAGCATTATTTTATGGCAGTCAAAGCCAGAAAGTGATAATCTAGTTTTACTGAGGGCTCACTGGCCCCCTTCCCTAGTTTTAGGTATTGAAATCTCGCATCAATGCCTACAAATCCTCATCAGCCAACCACAGCTGGCCTGGCAGCAAACACAGACTTCCACTCTCTGGATAGTAAATTTGCCTGTACTAACAGAGCAACCAAGCTAGAGTGCTCTGCTTCTTGGCACAGCTAATTGCCTTAGATTACCACTGTGCTGAATTTTTCAAACTGCCTTCAGCCCCGAAAGGTAGCTCAAAAGTCTCAACAATATAGCCCAGGTTTCAGACATGTCTACTAAAACCATATTTTCAGAATGTCAGGAAATATGTTTGTACAAGACAATCCTTTTTCAAAAGATAGGGGGCTGGGGACAAAATCCTTGAAAACTCACCTTTCTCTCCTTTTTCTCATTAAACTTAGACTGATAGCAACCTGTAAGAAACCCTGCTAGACTCAAATTTTCTCCATGGCCCACAAGGGAACTAGGAAATGAAAAAAGCAGGAGAAGGGCAGAAAGATGACAGAAGCAACTACTTTTAGGGAGAGTTACATTTTTATTATATTACTGAGATATGGATATAATTCCTGCTCTATTTCTTTTTTCAAAATGAAGTCCTCTTCTTATAATGCAACTGTGTTTGTGAAATGAAAGAGTGTTTCTTTCACTGGTGAAGAAATTCAGTACACCACCTTTGCTACTTGAGTAGGCACTATCACAGATAAGCTGCATGTTACAGAGATGGAAGAAAATTATGACTGTAGTGAAACTTAAGCTCCACATGAAAAGCAAAATATAAACACTAAAAGCTGTGTTTTGCCAATATAGCAGTGCCTACAGTACAGGTTTATGTCAACACAGCTTATATTGGTCAGGGATCACGTCACCTCCCACACAGAAAAAGAGCTAAGGCAACAGAAAGCAACAGCACAGACCTGGCTTCACAACCCTCTAATACACGCCAATTAGTAAGCTTAGGCAATGTGTGAAGGCAGGCTTTGCAGATGAGATATGCCAAAAGCCATGTGCTGAATCTAGAGCAAACCAAATAACCAGAATCAGTGGTATAACCAGTAGAGCATGTCAGTGTTCCCACCCCTTCAACCAAATACTCTCTCAGATAATAAATACCACACAGTACACAAAACTAGAGGTTTTTCAAAGGTGCAAACAAGACTAGAAGAATTATTAGGCAGACAAGAATTGTTTTTAAACATAATGAATTTCAGGCTTTCACAGAGCTTCTGATGCTTTTCAGGAGCACTGTCAAGCAGTAGTTTAGCATAACTACGCACTTTTAAGAAACCAGAAACTCAGTTAACACAAAAAGTTACAAGCCTCATTCTGACTGAATCACAAAAAAAGTGCTATCAAACTGATTCTTACAGCAATTGGAAAAATTATTTTATTATCAAGACAAAACCAAGTTTTAAAAGTCACATGAAATCAGTGACTTCTGATCATTACCCATAATCTTTGATTAGTCACTGGCAGTTTGTTTTAACTTGTCTTTTTAATTTATTTTTGGTCTTAAGACCATTCTTTTTCTCATTCGTAAAATAAATAATGATCAAAGGAGTCCCAAAATGCTTTACATGGATTCTCATTACTCATGGAAGTAGGCTCATTGAATTCAAGCAAGTTACTCTTAAGTGGAAGAAGAGTGAGAAAAATTAAGGGAAACAGAACGTTCTCCCCCGCCTCATACATACACACAAGGAAATACAAGAGTATTTTCATGAAGTGCATGGGTTATTTTTTTTCCCTCCCTGAGTCTGATGTACCTTTTATGTGCTTCTTGCTTACTGCGACATTCTTCACAGTAATATTTGTATTCACTGCACAGAGTTTCTGTATTGCTGAAACCCCTGAATAAAAAAAAAAAAGAAATGCTATAGATACTAGTTTCTTATCTGAAATATACATATAAACATGTACAATATAAATATAATTTTATACTCTTAAGTCTACATAAGCTAGAATTTGCTAAGCTTGTGAGCTTTTAGTTTTAATTCCTGCTTTCTAGGTAACAGATAAAAGGCAAATTATGAAAATTCAGATTTTTGCGTCTACCTTAAACAATGAGTGATTGAAGTATTTTGCTCCACATCAACTGAAAGGTCTAAGAAGTCTTCATCTTTGCTGCTTATCTGCATGAAAAAAGAACAAACAGATTATAGTTAAAACAAGTTATACTAATTTACCTCTGTTTTTCAGTACCATTTTCTATTGACAGAATGCATCTTTTACCTTATAACAGCCTTTTAAAAATTGTTACAAGTGGCCTTTCTATTTCAGAGATTTGCTAGAACTCTGCTTTTGATTTTGTTCAGGAAGAGGGAAGTGTATATGTGTCTGTGGGGGTATATAATGCCAACTGTCATTATGCTGTGATTTCAGCTCAACAATATTAATGCCAAATTCCTTCTACACCTCACTGTTTTCAAAAGCATACAATCACTGGGGTTCTACTTAGTGCCCTCACCTGTTCTTCCCCTATGATTCCCTCCAACTGAAAGTTATGTATTTGCATATCATAGTGTCCCTAATAAACATATTTTGAAGCCTTTTCCTGGCTAGATTCATACTCTTAAATGAGCAGCAGACAGCAAATTTGTTGGTAAATGAGAGCTTGGGACTTGGTCTGATAGAGACAGAATAGTGCATAGCCATTCCTTGCAAAAATGCAAGAGTAACTATTAAAGTAGAAAAGAAATTCCTAGAAGCAAAGAATAAATTCCACCACAAATCCTGAAATATGGTGATGGACGAAATCCACAGCTGTCCTGAAAATCAACTATGTCATTAAAAGGTTTAGGAAATAGCACTCTGCAACCTTAACTTTTGTCTGCTAGTGTTTCCTCTCTGTATCTAGAGATACTCAATGGCACTGATGAGAATGTTCTCTGCCTTTTATGACTCCTCGGTACAAAAGTAAATGCTTTTAGAAAAGATGTCTGGCTGCAGTTTCTTGATTGAAAGCAGGAAAAGTTAAACAGCTACAGGAGAACTAATGTAAGTTGATCTTTAAAACTTATGAGATTTATGTTCCCTTTTCAACTCAGAATAAAAATAAATGTGGAAAGTTGTTCTCTGATTATCAAGAGATGAGAAACACACAGTTCCTAAGGGCAGCATACATAGAGAATAAAAAGAAAAATACAGGTGGTCAAGACAACTATTTTTGAGAATTAATACCATTAGGCAAAACCAGAAAGTTATGAAATTCAGTTAAAAGCTTCTGTTAATATCAGAGAGGACTGGGCAAGGATTCCTCCCACTCTTCTGTAGCTAATCTTTCCAGGAGTAAGTGTACATGTACAAAAAATATGTCACTAAGCCAGTATACATCACATCTACTACATCATTTAGATGCTGAAGTGTAATGTTTATACTTTTAAAGGGATCACAGAACATAGATGGAAAACTTCCAAGACGTTTTTAGAGTGGAAAAAAAAAAGCCACCTTCATCTTCAGTGTGCTGCACGTTTCCTGTCTTCAGGGATGTACTACAGTTTAGGTGTGTGGACAATTCTTCAAAATACCACATTGCAAACCACTTTTGGAATTATCAAGCTTGAGTTTGTAACAGTAAGAACTCTGGTGGAAATCATCTTAGCCTAGGGATTAAGAATGGCTCAGGAAAAAAAAAAATCAGTTCTAGAAAATACTCTGCTGCACTCTTCAGCTAGGACAGCTGCAATTAAGGAGTCATGTGATCAGTGTTATTCAGACATGCAATTAGATAATTCTTCCTCTCTTGGTCTAATCAAAGAAAATTCCATGAAACAATAAAGATTTCATAGGCAGCTTTAGCCCACGCAGAGGCTGTAAGGGCGGGGAGGAGATGGAGAAGAGGAAAGGGATGTGTTGTACTTCGTTAAAAAGGAGATTGGTACTGAAACCAGAAGTTCGCAAAAGGAATTCTTCCATTCTTAGTGATAATACTGATAATACTGCCTTAAAGAACCTCTCTCAGGTTAGCACTTAGGATCATGAGGAACCATTAAAGGCTTTATTGAAAGAATAGCCAAGTGGATTTTTTCCATCTATGTTGATAATTTAGAAATTGCTATCCCTAAGATTTTTTGAACATTAGTATTTGACCAGTACCCTTCTCCCCAACATTAATTCATACATTTTTAATTAAAAAAAAAGAAAATTATAAAAAAGTCACCCTCCAGTCTAACCAGCCCCCCCGCCCCCCCCGGTTCTGTAGAGGTTCTGTTTCAAATAAACATCACCAAGTTCCTTAGACTGAAGTCGCCAATGCTATATATTTCAATCATCTATAGAATGAAAAAAAGATTGACATGGTCAGAAAACCTCATCACTTGCAGAATCAAGCCCTGATGTGTTCAAAAAGCCATCTGAGTGCTCCTAATACAAGCATCTGAATAATAGTGAAGAATTTGGATGTTCCAGTATTCTGGCTAAAGGGGACGGTATGTTGTTCTCACATCAAGGACATAATCTGCAATCAAACAGCTCAGCTGTACTCTGATGACCAATGCCACACAGAACAGAAAACTCAGAAGGCTAACACTCGTGTAATCTGTATTTCTTTCAGTTTGGAATCTCACTGGCAATGTGAATCAGCTCACTGACAAAAGAGCTTTTGCAACTGTAGGCTCCCATGTGTGCTAAGACAGAAACTATTTTTAAATGAAGCTGAAACAAAGGGTATGATTTATCTTGGGTTTTTTTTTTTTTTTAAAGAGGAAAAAAAAGTAGGGCATAGTTAAGGCTTCTATAGTACTCCTGTAAGAGAAACCACTGAGATTTTCCTTATTGCCTTCTCTCAGTCCAAAGTAGAATTGAGGCAAAGAATTTTATGCCTTGTAGAGTCATTTGAACACAAGAGCAAGACTATCAGCTGGAGAAAAACATTATCGATATGTTTGGTGCTTCCGACCCGAGACAATCTCCTATTTTTCTCTGTAGAAGTACTGCCCACACTTAGCCATTTCAAATTTAATCTTAATGAAGTCAATTACATTATTTTCTGGTTTACTGCCATTCTTTCCTTAAAGTGTGAGAGAAATCTGTAAAACCAATGAACTTCTAGATCATTTTTATCAATTAGCCACAAAAATTTGTAATATTTACTTCATCATACTGCCTCTATCAAGGAAGGGGGAAAGCATGATAACAAGAAATCACATTAAAAGCATGTAAAGACAACTTATAATCCGTTTTGTAACTTATTTATTTTATAGTGTGTCTTGACCCACGACACAAATCTTTGTTAAAGACTCATATCTATGTTCCTTATATTCCACCATCCATACTTAAACTGAGGATAAATCTTTAGTCAGTTCATTTTTTAACTTAAAGATGGGCTAATGAGACAGTGTGTCCTGGAAAGAAGCTCTTTTCTATAATCAAGACAATTCAAATTAGAATAAAATCTTGCCATGCTGATTTTAAGAACTTTGAGTAGGTTTGGTCAGTTACAAGACGATCATTCTCACTTAGAGCAAAGATATATTATGTTTTATATTTAAGTATGCATTAAATTCCAAATTTAAATAAAAAAATATACTAAGGTTATTGTCTTATCATTAAGAAGCACTAATTCATCCTCTATTGCTGTGTAGTCTTCTACATGAGCTGTATCAAAGTACTCCTGACATTTTAGGTTCTATTTCTAAACATAGACAGACTCTGAATGTCAACAGCTTCCAATAAACATTAAAACAACCATATATGCTCACTATATTTGAAAATAAGACACTATTCACAATAATATTACTTATTTAACGTGTCTAAATGTATTTCTAAGTGCCCATTTTCAGGTCACTGTGTTTTAATTAGACACAAGTTGATATACTGAATAGACAGAAGCTGATAAAATAGTTTCCAGATTATTAGGGCTTGGAAAACAAAGGCCCTAATATACTAAAACAAGTGTATTAGAACACTGAATTTAAAATTCAACTGGCCAAGGAGGCACAGTGGCAAAACAGACATGGCATATCCTGTTCAGCAACAGCTAACAGAAAAATAGAACTGAGCAATATTAGTAAAACTCTCAAAACCGTGATAGGCCTGATAATTAATAAAATAAGCTGGCAAAGAGCATATCAGCATTTTAAAATCGTATTAAGGACTGTACCTAGGTCAAAATCCTGACAGCGGTAATTCACTATGCCATAGTGAGGAAAGGTAATGATGTCAGTCATGTTAAGAGACTACGCTAAACTCATGTTTCAAGAAGGAAAAAAATCAGTTCCAGAACTAAAAGAGAAGCAACTGACAGTTGCCATGAAATAGTTATTAGGGAGGGGAAATCTACCAGAAAAGAAAATGTGGTAACTAGACATCAGCACCTAAATTACTCAAAGTACCACGATCTACTGAAGTCTGCAGTTACATTACACATGACGTTAGGAAGCTATTTCATAATAATGAAATATAATAATACTAATACTACTACTACTAATAGTAATGAAAAGGAATACAACAAAAAAAAAGGGGGGGGGGGGGGGGGGAGGAAAAAAACCCAGTGATGCACAACGCAATTGCTGACCACCTGCTGACTGATGCCAGAGCTGCGATCCGCCCCTTCCAGCCAACTCCCCCCTGTTTATATACTGGGCATGACGTTCCACGGTATGGAACATCCCTTTGGCTAGTTCAGGTCAGCTGCCCCGGCTCTGCTCCCTCCCAGCTTCTTGCACACCTGCTTGCTGGCAGAGCATGGGAGACTGAAAAGTCCTTGGCTTAAGATAAGCGCTACTTAGCAACAACTAAAACATCAGAGTGTTATCAACAGTATTCTCACACTAAATCCGAAACACAGCACTGTACCAGCTACTAAGAAGAGAGTTAACTGTCCCAGCCGAAACCAGGACAGTTAGTCTGTTGAGATAAATGAATCATGAAACATGAAGTTCTGAAACATGGAAGAATTCATTTTACGAAGTATATACAGACTTACAGTTTCACATGTAAGACATCTGGTTTCATTAGTTAATGTTCCCTGAAAGATTTCATGAACCCAGGTTGGGTCTGGTGGGCTGTTATTTTCATTGTCAATGTTGCCATTAGGTAGGCGACCATTTTGTTTCTCTTGTTTTCTTTCCTCTTGCAAGATATCCGCAATTGTATTTAATAGATAGTTTAAGAACTCATGTGCATCCTGCTGCATGTAGTTATCAAAAAGCTCTACAAGACAAAACAACAGAACATTTTTTAATTAATCGGTTAGTACTATACTACAAAAAAGTTTTTAAAAGAAGTCAAATTTCAAAACCAGTCTTTATTTCACGTCTTGAATCATTCATGACAATACAACACCAACCCAAAATGTGTACTTTATAAACTAAGCCAAAAATGTAGGGGGTGGGAAGAGGGGAGGGCAAGTCAGCTTACATTCACAGAAATCTCTCAGCTGATCAGAATTAACAGAAGAGTGTACCATTCTGCAAGAAAACTAGGGCATGATTCAGCTACCTAAACATAGGTGTACATATAGTGCCACTTGAAATGTTATAGCTTGTCCCATCCAGCCTCCACATGCCAGTCCACAATGATTTGGATCTCCTACAGGCGCTATGCTATCTCTGCCAAGCTTAGGTCAATGTCCTGGATAACACAGGGCATCTCAAATGGCATTAGGTGTTGATATTTTCCAGAAATGAACTGAGAACCTATGACAGGAAATGTTTCATCATCTGTATGTTCTATCACAGGAAGAACATGAACAATAAATGCTCAAAACATTGCTTTATTTATTTTCACTTTTAGGATTTTAAGTCCACTGCTGCTCTGTCATAAGCACAGTGTCATCAATACTAGCAATGAAATAAGATTAAGACTAAAAACTTCAAGATACTGTCGTTTTTAAACAACTATTTTCTTTCTCAAAGCTCTGTCAGGCAGTATTTGTAGAAGCCATGTCAAATTAGCCTAAAGTTCTAGCCACAGCAAGAGCAAACAGGTTTCAAATTAGGACTTCAAGTAACATACAGATCTGTCTTTCAAGAACTGAAATATTGTTTCTGGAGACTGGTATATGTGGCACCTTTATTACTGGTGGACTTGTTGGATAGATGATAATGGATTCACTATGGTTTCCACTTCATGTCCTCAGTTTGTCAAGATTTCTAAGCATAATAGTTTTACGATTAATTCAGTGGAAGGGGAATAGTTTGACTGGTACATACTTGCGATGTATAGCAATGATACAGATTAAAGCATAAAATTGAACTCTTTCTTACAAGTCTACGCTCTTGTTTATGTTCAAATTCGTACTACCCTGAAAACATCGTTTATTGTAGCCCCCTGGGATATCAACCTGAGAGATCCTCTGCTGCTACAAATCCTCACATTAGGAATGGGACTAAGAAAACCATAACAGCATTGGATCGGTTACTTCTTCTCTCTCACCAGGAATTGTTACAAGCAAATTCACCTGCCAATTTAAAAAGCATGCTATATCACTGGCTAATATCATACAGGTCTTTTAATGTGCAATTACTTGAATTAATTATAACTTGCAATTTGCTTGTAGTCCAAGAATATACTAAGAGACTGGCCTTCAGTGGAGGGATAGTTCCCAGGACTGGAAAGATGAATGAAAAAGACACACAGTGAAGCTTAAGTTTTGAAGTGCATACAGGGACTACATGGGAAGCTTTACTATCATTCACTTGATGGCATCCAGGAGTAAACTTCAAATAGAAATAAAAAATCCTGAGTTATTAGCAAAGTAGGGAGAATTTGATGCTAATCTAGATCATTTGGAGAGGTTAAGTAGTGCAATAGGTCAGCCAAGCGTAAGAACCAAGTTTATTTCATGAACTACTACACTATTTTTGAGAAGTAAGAGTAAGTTCAACTCTGAATCTAGCCAACTGTAAGGTCTTTATTTAATCAAGTCAGTCAAGGCAGAACAAGAGCTACAAGTCTCTTGAGGTAAAACACTTCAGAGGTTCTTCACAGCGTTCCATCATGGACCTCTCAGGGCTATGTGCCCAGTCAGTAAATTAGCATTAAGTACAACAGAATGAAAGCTACACATTGTTCATTTTATGACTAGAAGAAATTTAAGCAAACATAACAGTATACCTTCAGCTGACTTCAGCCTAGCAGCTGCTTCCCAGCCAGTTAAGCTTTAAGGTCATTAATATATGTATGTTGTATTCAGACTTTGAAAATAAAGATGGAATAGCAGCATTGTAGTCTGGAATACATTAAGATTATGTTCTCAGTCATCACCCTGGTATAGCTGGATACTGACTGGAACAGAATCTAGATCGGTGTTGCATACCTACCTGATTCTTTAACTAACTCTTCTTTAAAGCTCAAAATTATATACCTTCACAATAAGCACTTAATAGCATATATGATGTCCATGTAATTGCTGCCTGACAATTTAGCCATTTATTTGTAGAAAAGGTGAGAGTATCATCATTAAGAGAGACCTCAAAACCCAACAAGAACTGAACTTTCACATCTGATTTCTCTAATGAAGATTTTCCATTCTCCTGCTTAGAATTTTAGTGTCACGACACAATTAAGCATTAAAAAGAACACTTTCTAAAAAGAACTTAATGGTTCCTGTGGTTTACTTTCTGCTTTTCATTTGAACCATGCTCCACGTTTGTCATAGGTAGTCAACATTCATTGACATAATGAATTATTTCTGTAAATGCATCAACATACAGCATACTTGCCAAAGTATACTTACCGAAGAATTGAATGACAGTTTTCTATTCTGCATAGGCAAGAGATTGTACATTACCTCAGAGCTTTTTTTTTTTTTAAATATTATTACAACTCATGGTGTGCATTTGCTGGAGGGGTCACTTCAAATTAAGAATGTCATTATAATATTTTATTTCTTGTTTTTATTACAGAGATGGTCATCATAACATTTAAACACTTTTTTAGTCTGCATATATAGTCTTGGAGAGATTACAACAGTATGAACACGTCTACTGCAGCAGTGTTAAATATGGTACCTCATACAATTTATTTAAATCTAGTGGTTATTTTTTAGAAAAATTTTATATTATATTTTTATAAAAGTGTACCCAAATTGAGTAGTAGATTACAAGGTTTCATTTACATTTTAACATTGAGTTATTTTCTAAAACATTTTGACCAGTTAGTCCTGCAGACAAGAAACAAGAAATGTTAAAAATCTCTCAAAATCTCTTGAAATTTAGGATATCAATTACAATTAAAAAAATTAGCCAAAACTACTTAGTGATTTTCAAATCCATTAATCCTTTAAAAAGTAGGTCAAGCTAAGTATTGCATAAATTCTAAATGAATTTTAAAATTTGTGGGTTTTTAAGCTAGATTATTGCAGGGAAGTCTTAACATCCTTTCCACACACTCAGTTTGGGAGACTGATTCCTGTATTCAAAGAGTAATGGTTTTTTAAACACAGAACAAAAGCTTTACAGTGAATTTTGATTATAAAAATACAATTCATAGAAAGGCAAAATTAGCAAGCAATTTCATAAGCAGCCATTGACAATACACTCAGTTCTACATGAAGAGAGAGAGACAAGGATTCTCTCTCAAAACGGCTCCAGGGTTACACCTTTATTCTAGGGTCTCCTCTTCTTTATAGTGCAGGATCAAGAACACTTTCCATGCGTAACAAATATGTAGGTATTCCACTATGTCAACTTCAAAATTAAATCATAATTGCTATGATTATTACACAAGGAAAAAAAGTTACCATTTTCTTTTCGTAATCTTGTTATAAATTTCTTGGGAGGTATTACTCCAACTTTTTTC
Source organism: Gymnogyps californianus (assembly GCF_018139145.2). Classification (NCBI taxonomy): domain Eukaryota; kingdom Metazoa; phylum Chordata; class Aves; order Accipitriformes; family Cathartidae; genus Gymnogyps; species Gymnogyps californianus. The sequence goes on from NC_059471.1 coordinate 22,429,636, forward strand.
TTCTGGGTGGCTATACTGTGGAAGAGATCAGCTAAGCATGTAAGGAGATTCTCTTTTTTTCTTGGTTGGCTCTTGTATGCTAAGACTTTGTCTCGAAATGGTCGACAAAAATAAAGTGCCTGAAGAACTGAATTGCAGTAGCATGTATTCCCGAACTATAAAATAAGAGAAAGAATTATTAGGTTGCATTGTATTACTGTAGAGAGGTAAAATTAAATCCAAAGTATAAGAGAACGCATTAGCAAGGGCAAATTTTCTGCAAGTCATTTCTTCTTGACTTTAAGATAGTAAAGCATATTTCTGTTTTGCAAAGGATTAACAAGTATACTGTATGTAAACGCAAGAAAAACCTAGGTAAATTTGAACAGTACTATATAATTTTGTCTCACTTGTAAATTTAATTTTTTAGTAATATTTTGCATTTACTTGGGTCAAAATGTTCAACAAATACCACCAATTTCACAGCTCCCAAAATATGCCCAGGTAAAAATATCTATCCATCTACCACAAGTCAGCCACAACAGTAAAGAACAGGCACAGCATGACCTTGTACTGTGAAGAAATTCAGCTGTAAATTGAGAGCTTCTCAGACACTTCAGAAATTGGATTCTCCAAATCTTACTCGTCGTGATCTACGTTAGAAATAACTGCTTTAATCTGTTCCTACTTTTTCAGTTCTCATTTTAGGGCGACAGGATTGGCATTCAGGAGTTTTCTTAAAACAGTGCAACAGGGCTTGTTTAGGATTCAAAGCTATGGCACAGTTGGTAGTTTCAAATTGAGACTGAAAGGAAAAGAATGCACAATTTGAACATGTGCATTTTGAATGAGGGCAAGCAGAGTCAGCAAGAAAAGCATCCATAACCCCCTTTGTACCAGGACACTCCAGATGTCCCTCTTCCCCAGACTCATTCCAGTGCTTAGGCGCTTGAGTCTTGTGATCACTGACACTGTCTCCAGCTCACCCCAATACCGCAAACCTCCCCATCACCTCTGTGAAGGCATCATGAGCTGTCGGTGGATAAAGCCACTCATTTTATGCTGCCCTCCCCCAGTGAAACCTATTAACTAACACTGAAAGTGTGAGAAAAATCTTTATAAGGCCCACAGCAAGTAATCCAACCTTTCAGCTGCAGTCACTCAACCTGAAAATTGAAGGACATACCTACTACACACATGCTGTAAAATGTGAAAATAATGTTGATATTTATGTTTTATAGAAAGATAGTAGCATATACGGGCAGCAAATTCTAAGACTATATTGTGATGGGGAGACTGTTATATAGTGAGAGTGCATTTAGAGATATTTTAAGAGCAGGTTCTTTCAATAGACAAAAAGAACTAAAAGCTTTTACATCTTAGGAATAACAGGGAAGTAACTGTTTTTTGCTCTCTCCCGATTGAGACAATGACAGACAAGAGCACCATGCAATTTAATCACAAAACTCGAAAGTAAATTGTTTTCCTTTATTTTAAATTAATGAAATATGAACTACTTTCTAAATATGCAAGACACTCAAAGAACGAGTAAGAAGTGTATTTTAAAAAAAGATATTAAGAAGTCTTAAGATCTCCATATTAAAAAGTGAGGAAATTAACGCCCATTATTTTTATTTATTTAAGCTAGGCAAAATGCTTGTATTAGCTTCTTTGTGGTCCAATGAACTTAAGAGGAAAACCAGGGCTTTTTTCCTTAAAGGAAGCAGATAAAATCACACAGTAGTTTATGTCAAAACATCTAATATTGTAAGCTATTTATGAGTTTATAATTAGAAATAGCCATAAAAAGAAAACTACATTAAAATGTTAAGAAAGTTCTTAAAATTAAATCAAATGGGAAAAGTGCTAAAATTTCTACAACAAGTGTCAAAAGATGAAAAGGCAGCAAATTAGAAATTTCATAACATTCCAATTTTAAAAAGGAACAGTCTGATGACAAATAAATTAGAATGGCAAACATGCAGTGAGAGATGACCAAAATATGAAGCAACAGAGAACTCAGAAAACTGAACAAAATTCAGATTAATTTAATATGAATGTATGTTAATCTACATGCCTGTGGGTAGGAAATAAAAGCAAGAAGATTAAGTTCATAAAAGGTTTTCTTCAACCAAATTTAGAAAGACAGTAGGCAATAGAAGATCGTTTGAAAACAAACTCTTGGGGAAAATTTAATTAGTTCACATTTGTTTTATATCTAAAGCATCAGTCTTCATTGCTTCAAAACCTAAAATCTTTTTAAAATAAAAGCTTCCAATCATTAAAAAATTATAATGGTACCTGTACTAAACAACAAGGGGGGAAAGGTGGGGAGGTTTCTAGACTAAGCAAATAGGGAATTTTTTACATGAATAAATGCTGGTCTTACCACCATTATTACTTTACTTCCCATCTTTGACTCCAATACAAAAGCACACCCCTCATTTAGAAAACATCCAAGACCTTGCTCCAGTCTCCCCATCCTCCCACCATCTACTGAACACCTCTACTTCGCTTTCCAATTCTGCTCCTTCAATACTCATCTCTCCTGCTAATCTGGCCAACAGACACCTTCCTTCTCCCCTCCCTTTACAGTTAGCACTGCCTCAGAAGCACAACACTTGTAAGAAGATGTGCAAGCACTGCACTGTATAATGAAACGCTTGTGAAGTCTGCCTCAGAATAACAGTAGAAAACTGTAAGAAAGATCATCATTGTAATTTTGTATCTTAAACTGTCAGCCTGTATGGGATACTGAAACTCCTCTGTCTCATTCAGGGGAGGGTAATAAAGACTATATACAGCGGAGTTATTTTAACCCATGTTTTCAACTGGTTTATTGCTTGCCTCCTTGGTTCTATGCAGACCATCTTAAGATGTGCTTATCTAAGAGAAGTGAAAAACCACATTTCCTTTTTTTTCCCAGTTCATATTGTTCTTCTGTTTTAAATTCTGAGAAATCAGACTATTTCCATTCACAAAAATACTCCACTTTCTATGTTTCCCACACACACCTCTCTTTTTTTTAAATTCCGAAGTTACAACACCCAAACCTGCATGGAAATAAAAAAAATGAGACAATCAGGAAAGTTGCAACAAAACCACCACACACTCACTACGGCTTATAGCCTTATTGTTCACTCTTGATGCAACATACAACTGGGAAGAAACTTGGTTGTTGAACCCCACAGATCTACAAAAACGAACAAGAGATCTACAGGAACTTAGATCTGCTTAGAACAGTGCCTTTGTGCAGTACTAGAGCTCCTCCCAGCTCTGATGCATTGGCAGCTCTGACAACTTTTATTTGTTGCAATGGGCCACCCTAGTAAATAGGATTTCTCCAAAACACACAGATCCATTGCAAGAGACTGAATAACCAAACTTTCTGCTCTAGGAGTCTGGTAAACTGCTGAAGAGCTATCAGAGTAGCTCTTATGAGATTAAAAATGTTCATTATTTCATACTCATTGGATAAAATCATTGATTTAATTTGTGAAGCACATAGATTTGAATAGCGTGAATTACTGCACTGTAGAGGGAAAGAAGAATGATAGGCAGACTTGATGCTTCCGATTGTCCATGTGCATGGGACATCATACTACTAACATTTTCATCTTACCACAAATCTTAAATATTTCCTGCTGATTTAGCGAATAGTATTGTCCTTTCAAGCCTAAGCTGAATTTTCCATTTAGAGCTTTCATTGACAGAATCAAGCATCCCATCAACCATCTGGTCTTCCATATGCTTCCCATAATTGCCCTTTCTTAATTCGTCTTTTACCTCTCAAATTGTTCTTTCAGCACATCCTCTGAATAATCCCTAGATTCTGCCACAAAGCTGGAAAGGAGATAAGATAGTGCTTCTGCCATCTTTTCTTTTACACTGCCTCTGGATAAACGCTACATTTACCATTGACAGATCTCTATTTCAGAACTGTCATCTTTATCTAAAATCCTGTCCTGCATTCCAGACATCTCAAATGGCTAGCTATCACACAGTTAGAAGAGAGCGATTGATTTCCACATTATCTCCATTTTTTCCATTACTCTGGACAAAGTTAGGACAAACCAAATCGATAAACAAATTAGAAAAAATTAGCAGTAAATGTTAATGAACCTCTAAGAGCTTCACTTCTTGTAATTGCTATAAAACAATTAGAGAAATCAATGAAGGCAAAATTTGTGATGTCTATCACTTCTCAATCTAATAGTACTCTTATTATCTAATTATCTAATATTTCTTTTAATTATCATTAGCTCTGTCGTTCTTGCTGAATGGCCATTGGCCATAGTTGCTAATGAAGGGGTCACTACCTTTCCTCTTGCTGATAAAATTTAAATTCTGCAAGCTTATTACACATTTATGGCATATACATTTATGGCATATACATACTGTGTTAGTAAACACAGTCTGTAGAACAGATCTGAAAACCATCCAAGCAACAATATGACTGAATTTCCTTAGCCAACCACTGTACCTGAAAAACACAGCACCAGTGTGCCATAGGTGTAATGGAATCCCATTTTACTATTTGTTACAATTCAAATAATTTTGGTCCATAAAACTTTATTGACTGAAGCTAAAATGAGCAACATTCCTCTACTACACAGAAAGTTAAGAACACTCTGAGATATCTTAGCTGCTTGCCTCTTACATGGATGATTGAGGGCAATGACTTAAAGACAGATCTCCCCTCAAATTTCCTACTCCCTCTGGACTACAGAAAGCCAGAATTTGTTGATATTCATTATATATTAGGAAGATTGCCCTTTACTGAAACTTTTCTTAAGGGTACAAAATATGTAAAACTTCAAGATTAGGTATACAATACAATTTTACTGTTAAGTCTTAAATCCTCTCTGGACTTGGACAAGAAATTAGGAAAACAGGTTATCTGTTAACGGAATAACAGATTTAAGAAAAGATAAGAACAGCTTTGATGGAAAGCCTAAGCTCTGCTACAGAACTAACAAGTATTAATAGTTAAACTACTGTATTTCCTCTTTTCAGAGAAACAATGCGTCATTTTGAAGGTATTTCAACTTTCATGAGAAAGGAAAAAAATTGCTAATTTAAGTCATGGCATTTGAGATGCATGTAAGTCAGCTTATCAGTAAGAGTGTTTATTGACTGCACAATGTATACTCGGATTGCAGACTCGTTGAACCATGTCAGTGCTAAGAACCTAGAGGCAGCGAAATATGTTATAGTAGCATTAGAAGTAATTAGTTTCATTAAGAAAAGCCAGATGATAGCTCTTGTTAAATTAACCTGGTTTAAATATGTACTTTCTGAAGCCCCAATAAAGAAAATCATTTAATATTTCATTTCAGAATAATGCAATTTCTAACAAGATATACTTTTCATGGGTAACACCAGAAATTAAAATTTAAATTATTCCTTAAAACTAATGATTGAATCAAAAATTCAGTATGTTTTTTCCACCATAGCTTTTCCCTTTGGGCTCAGTATGTTTTTTTAAATCTTAATACAAATAGTAGATGTGAACACTTCATATCATCAACAGTCTTTCACAGATTTTTTTCTTTTACTGCATTTATTCATTTAGATTGGCATATTATGAACTACAAGCTACATATTTTAAACAGCTTTTTTTTTTAAGACTTATATACTTTAATAGCAAGAAAGTGATTTAAAAAATACCCTACAATTAGTAAAATGAAATAAAGTATTAAATACACAGTCCAATTTCAACAATTATTTCAGTAGCATATTTCAACAAATACACTGAATATTGAAACACATTTCAATAACTATGTATATTCAATGACTATATCTTTCAGTGTTTTAATTATTCACTCAGTTGCAGTCTTGTAATTTAACAAATCCACTTGTGGCATTTCAAAGCAATGAAGTTATGGATTGAAACTTACATTAACCAAACCAAAATAGTGCTCATTGACTGGAAATTGTTCCGGACCAATCTCTTTCTCTAAAGCTGAGGCATTGGCGCCCTAGAAAAATCAAAAGCAGTAAAATATTAGTATTCCAACTATGTACACAGTGAATTTAACTAGTTAAGAAAAAAACAGTGAAGTTTTTTGGCAAGGATAAATGACCAAAACCAACCAACCAACAAAAAAAAAAACCCCCAACAACAACAACAAAACAACCCTGGTCACAACTATAGACCTTGCTAACACCAAACCAGTATCTTCAGATCTCAGACCGTAAGATTTTGGGTTTAGTAAACTTACTTACACTGAAGCTCTCTCTAGTCAGGAAGGAGGAAAACAAAAATAAATGAGAGACTAAATATTGAAAATCGATGAAATGCCTTCCTGTCTGTACCCTGGACTGGGGGAGAAAGTGGAGTTTGTGACCCAGCTCAGCAATCATACATGGCAAATTAACCAAACTTGTTTAGTTAGTCTATTGCTTAATGCAAAGACAAGCTTATAGGCAGGATAATACAGGCCATGAATGCAGAAAAATCAGTCCTTCGAGTTCTCTGTTGATTTGTACTCTCAGGATGTTTAGATTGTTCACAAAACCATTTCACACAGGTCTTAAAGCAGACAGCAAGTCTCCTGTGCCATAACTTAATGCTTACATACTTATAATAAAGAACCTAACACTCTTCCACCACAAGGAAATTATTTCAACATAATTCAAAATACCTTAGAGAGATGTTTCCAAATATGTTCTGTTCAAAAACATCTCAAAGTAAGTTATATAATTTTCATGTATTTTCATGCCATTACACTGTTTTGATGTTCTGTATTTATTATTTTCAGAGTGGAGCTTCTTTAATAACAATTGCATTAATATAGTATTGCAAAGCAGTTGATACAAGGCCAAATGGTGAGCTCCTCTTAACAAGTGTAATTTTCATACTGTATGGCCCATTTCAGAAAAAGTTAAGAAATGCAGATAATTCATAGGAAGCAAAGAGTCTGGTCTGTTCCACTTGCACTGAAAATATAAAATGTTCAAAGTGCTTTGCTAAATACCTTGAACTTTGTAAAATTAAAAGACAACATAGTACAGCTAGTGTCAATGTGCATTACAAATGCTGCAGCCTTTGCCCAACAAATCTGTTGGGTCTGATCCTCAAAAAGAAGTCACAGAAGGTAACTTTGGTTACTCTGTGGTTCCAACCAATGACTGTTGACTGAACTGGTGCAATAAACATTGGGTTTCAAAGGAAAGAGAGGTTTTTTATTTAGAGACAGAAAAAACTCTACTCTGGAAAATTCAGAGAACAAAAACCCCTAGCTTTCTATGAGCTCTTACACTGATTGCTTTTAGAGAAAAACAAATGTACCCAACACTAAATCCTTTTTGTTGCATACAACAACACTGATACATATACATGTCCTCTATCAAACTAATACATGAGCATGAATATTCCAGGCTAAAGTCACGCCTAAGTGAAGCAAAAATAGTACATAGTATACAGCAAAGAATCTTAAAAACAGATGCTGACTCCTTCCCAACAAGTTCTTTCTTTACACCAAAGATGTAGCAAACAGCCCTGGACATGACAACAATAAAATTATATCAAAATCACAAACTACATTAAAAACAGCACACAGGATTTCACAGATTAATTACAGATGGGGGGAGGGGAGTAGAATTAAAATTAGGACTGTATCAAAATGTATAAAATTAACATGAAACTCTATTATGTGGTATCTGCCATGACGTGATTGTGGTACTGCAGAAGTTACGAGTAGTTACACAATCTACCTTAGTAGTTCTGAAACTGGAGACACATAGTCAAAGGCCCATTAGGGGGTAACAACTTTAACGAGAATAGAGCAAAAGATAGCATAACTCCACATTTGAGACAGTACAGCTCTGCTCCATTCACAACACAGCCTCAGCTGCTTTTTCATCAGTCTCATCCCCTGCAATTACCCAGTATGATAATGCCTCTCCTTTACTGGGGATTTGGCTGCAGGGCTTACTATGTTAGAAGCTGTTCTCAAATGGCGGTGTTGGTGGCAAGAAAAAGGGGTATAAAGCCTAATTTAAGATTAAAGCACTCCACGACTTCTGAATATTTAGTTTTGCAGCCTTACTGAAATACACCAGGAGCTCTGGCAAGGTGGATATTATTTACAAATAAACTAGAAAAAAAAGGAACTGTGGAGGCCTTTTTATCTTATTGTTAAAATCTCTACTTCTTTAAAAAATAAATAAATTCAAGAGCAGCTTTTAGGAAATTCTTTCTCTTTTCAAAGCTAGGGTGGAGCAGCTGCTTTATTCTATCTTTGGAAGGAAGAATATTATGGTATAAACATTGATGTTTGTTTTGTACAGACCTGAACACTGTATTTAGTTTTCTAGCACAGTAAAGATCCTGACTTGGCAATAAGAAAGACATGCTAAGATACTCCGATATTGTTATGGTTTTCTGATTATTCAAGGCTGTTTCATTCAAGGCTTAGAATTCCACATGATTTCAAAGCACAGCATTACCTCTGTTTGAATGCAGTTGTTTATGAATGTTTTATTACTACAAACCAGCATGGATGTTGTACACCAATATAAAAACCCTCAAGCTACTTACGACTTCCCTCTACAGCTCTCTTTTTGTCTGTCATAAAGGATGTTATTCCTCCCCCCAAAGTAATCATTTATACTGTGCACAGCGTGTTGGTTACAGAGAGTGAAAACACAGTATGCAGCAGGGGCTTGGAAGAGTGCGCTAAAATGCACGTTCACATCTGACCCATAAAAGCTATTTTAAAACCTAACTATCCCTCACTGCAAAACGTTTCCCATTCATTATTACAGCACACATTATCAGTCCCAGTTGACTCTTCCATTATGCAAATACAGATGCAGAGGGGAAGCACTGCGACATCACCAACCATTATGGTACCATATCATCTTTTGGACAAGAGGACAGCAGAGGTTTAAGGCAGAACTGGAGTCTACCTCTTTCCATCAGCCAAGATGGACTTACTGGGCTTGGGATCTAGACTTGGGAGATTTCAGTCTGGGATGTATGCTGCAGAGTACAGAATTTCTTCCTCTGCGTCTTAACTGGGATGTGGGAAGATCCCAAAGTGAACCTCTCTTCTTTGGGGGTTCACTGAACAACTCATACAATAAGTGCTCGGTCCCCACACAGCAACTTGGCTTTGACATCGTGCAGGGGACAGAAAGGAACGTCATCAACTTTGGTTAGTACACTCACCTCCAGTTTCCCCTACCCTTCTGAGGGGAAGCACACAAGGTCATTACCCAGAAGTGGGAAGGAACAAAGGCACAACAGAAGTCCAAAAAAGCTAATATTGCAATAGTACTGGCATCTACCAGTTTTTGCATCACGTTACTATAAAACCTACACAACACCAAACATTGCCTTACATTACCCCCCTTCCAGCACAGAGATAATTATACAGGCATACAGAACACATATTTATCATAGTTAACGCAACATAGCTTTACAAAGTGGAAAGTTCAGCAACTAAGGTGTGTATACAAGAACATAATATGAAATCAAGATTTGCTTAACTTCTATTTGTTATTGAAAATGATCCTGGAAATAATGTTAAAGTATCAATGATTATAAAAGAGTGTTCTCACACATAATGACAGTTAGGTGTAAAGCTGAACTACTTCATCCTGTGTTTAACTTCAAACTGATACAAGATAAATCATGAGTAAACTTAGTAACCATGTTCAAATAAGTTGAACATTTATTGCTTAAGTCCCCCACCAAGTTAAACAAAAAGGCGATACTATTGGATTTATCAAAGATCCCCTTAGATGCTAATTTCTTAATGAAGGGATAAGAATCCATGTTTACCATGGAAGGCCCTTAATTAAGTTTCTCGACTTTTGTTTTCAAAACAGCTCGAGGTTTCTATAAATTAACACATTTAACATTAACCAAATGAGTGTTTTATCTCAGTTTAGTGGAATCAAAGCCCAGAAAACACAGTGGGAGAGGAAAGTGTAGTATCTTTTAATTGAGTACAGTTGAATTTTCCTCATTTTCAAGTTCTACAGATAGACATTCTCCCAAAGTTCTAAAATAAACTAAAAAAACCCTGATATTGTACATTTCAATGGAAAAGGGGGAAAAAATATGAAGTGCAGACATATGATGGGGTTTTTTGTTTGCTTAGTTTTTCTCTTGCTAAAGCTGTAATATCGTTAAATGCCATTTCTGCTTTTATTATCGCCTTTTCTCACTGCCTCAGAGGTCACACTCTTATGGTGCTACATGTCAAACTAGTACTCCTGAGACACACTAACAGCTAACATACGGATAAGCTAACTGGAGCCAATCTGTAAAGCACATCAGTTGGTGTTTATGATCTGACACACACATTTTGGGTTTCAGAGGGTTTTTGCCAGATTAGTTGTAGGCTGGCTCTGTGACTGAACACCCAGCTGCAGCTGAACTATGTTGCTTGATTTAGTTTCCTCCAAAAGGAATCTAATTTGTGCGCTCTAAGACCACTCCAAGATGCAAACCAAAGTACAGTAAATTGGGATGCCTGGGAGAATCACTTCAGAATTGCACACACCTTACCTGAACTAATACACTAAAACACTAAAATGAAAATGCACCCAGCACTTGTCTAAAGAAAAAGAAAAAAAAGCCACCCTATACTGTCTAAAAACATGTCAGCAAGCAGGCAAACAATTGCAGTTTTAAAGTGTCCTACCTTGTTGTTATCATCCAACCTAATAGGCAGCATTTCTCTTACAAAGACTTGATTCATAACCAGCCTAATGTGCTTTGAAGATTACACTGGTGTTAGTCTTACTGGGGTGGGATAGGGAGGTTTGAGCTATCCCTTTCTAGAATAAATATCAGTTGATAAATTGGTGGGTCATATTTTCAGTAGTTTGCTGTAACAGCTTTATCCTCTAGCTTTATCGAGTTGTAAGTTTCCTGCATAAAACCAAAATTTCACCTTTAAAAGAAATTTCTTATCTCAAAACTAACATTTGTTGTCAAAATTCTGAAGATCCATTTCTCCCTTCACATATGCACTACACTAGATCCTTCCCTACAATGCTCTCCACCTCCCTCAAGAAGCAAGGAACAATAAAGATAAAAGATGACTCACATAACTAAACCATGTTGCATAGGTATATGTAAGCCCGATTTTTTAAACATGACCTTACCTATAGGTAAGTGAACAACAACAAAAAAACCCACAAAACAACTTTTATTCTTCCTAGTGAAAAAAAGGCATTATAAGTAAAAGGGAAATTCAGTAACCAGGAACAGCAATGTTTTCCTGAACAAGAATAAAACATTACAAGTGTAAAATTAATTTAATTATTTATAATTTGCAAAAATAAGTCTCAGTATAGAAGCACGCATTTACTAGAGCTTTCATTTTTTTTGCCATGTATTAGAAGATTCATCCTTGTCTGTGCCACTAGTGAAGGTATACAGAATTTCATAGCCTACACTAATTAATGCACTGGGACTGATGGAATCTTCTGTTAAAGAAGAAATACATAATTCTACTCTTCCAGTTATGTTTTATCAGAATATGTGAATTCATACTTTTCCACGTATTTATATGAATCAGGATTAAGAGCAAACAGAATAGCTACATTAAATCAGTTTAAATCTGTTGTTTCAACTGCAACCAAAATGGAAACGCATTTCTTTTGATACTGTTTCTAGTCCAGGAAGCAGAAGTGAAATATGCTGAGTGGGATTCAATAATCCTCGTTGTTCATTTATTTGCAAAAGAACATGCATTAGTAATACACAACTTGATAATCTAACTATGAAATATTTGGATAGTTTCAGTTCATATTTTTAAAATACTTACAAATAGTATTATTTTCTTAACTAATTAGTTTAAGACATAGTCCTGTATATTCTAATCACGTGTAGCTAAGACAAAAGGTTTTTTATTGAGTACAAAGTAAAAACATTTCTGCCTGGGCAAGGAAAATGATACCATAGCACAAAATGACCTTCTCTTCACATTTGGTATGTCTACCAAACCCATCTTTTTGAGCCCCACTGAGCATACACAACGTATTTTCCTTCACAGCAACTAGATACAGTCATACTTCCTTCTGTTTTGAATACTGAAGTCAAAGACAAGTTACTCTCACATATGAAGCTGAGACTTGGAGAATTAAGGCTCTGGGCTTGGCTCTTTCATGGAATGGCTCTTCAAAGCATGAAAAGATGTAATGACGCTTCTACAATTCTTCCCCAATTGCTGCCAGACTTGAAATGGACTTTATCTACTACCCCCAGAACACAATGAAATCATATTACTAGAAACTAAAATACTGCCAACAAGATAAGTAGTATTTATACTGTATAATTCCAGAAAATTCCTGGGGTAACGCTGTTTATGGTATCAGGTGCCTTTGCTTCAGTTTCCTCCAACTTTTTCAATAGCATCGGCGCAACACATCTCACAATGACACTTATTAAGTAGGGTCCCAAAAGATCAAAACTATTACCTTCAAAGACTTTTAGTTAAAGGTTGAATTACACTAGCAGACAAGATAGGAAGTCTGTGAGATGTATTTAAAAGAGGACCTGATGGTGACCTTAGAAATCTTTCACTGCCTAAAAAGTACAGACAGTTATAAGCATTATATTAATCTTTTAGAAAAATCAGACTTACCTAATCACCCAAGGGGGGGGGGGGGAGGAGAAGAAAAAAGAATACATTTGCTCAACCGCTTTTGTTGATAAACTGCACACTGTGGTGTGTTTCACATGCTTTTTTAACCCACATAATTCCTGTTTCATAAAAACAAGTATGTTGCTTTTATCATTTCCCATTTTCATGGAATTATAAAAAGAATTTGAGTTTATGAAAAATGGTAAAAATGTTTCCCAGTTCTGGTCTATTTATGGTAATAGCCCATTCTAGTTCTATGCTACAAAAAGATCTAGATTTTTTTTTTCCCCTCAACTGAAAGATCAGATAGACCTTATTGAAATAAATCATTTGTTAAAAGCATTTAACTTTAGCAAACTTCCTAAGCTAGGAAAACAAAAGTTACTCCCTATACAGGGCTTTTACACACCTCTTTCCTTCAACAAATTTGAAAGAGAAAAGTAGACAATATCAATTAATGGACAGACATCCTTTTACCACATTTTTACAGAATCATTCCTATAAGTTTTAATGCAAATTAGTTGCTTCAGTAGTTTAAAAAGTAAATACAGACTACATAAATGACCAATCTAAATATTCAAGCTTTGTCTAGTAATAGGATCAGTTATTCCCACTGACACAGCTAAAAATTCTGTTGGCAAGACTAGAATTTCATTGTTTCTTCATGCTTAGAACTTGCCAGATGAATATATACACACATACAGGTAAAAAGAAAAAGGAACATTTATATAATTGAAATTATCCAACTAAGTAATACGCCAACTAAGTAATTCTCTGTGCTGGTACAAATATTGCTTTACAGCTACATAACTTCAGGAATTTTTTTTTGTGCCTCATATTTGACATTTGTTTTATATTAATTTAGAGTCAAATTCATATTTTGATGTAAATTTAAAACAAATTTGTCTAATTAGTATACTAAGCAGTGTCACAAACCCAGTATTTTAAAGAGCAAATGTACAGACTCATCTTTTATTACCATATTGTATTACCATCTACAAAAATGATGATGACAAATGCCACAATTATGCTTGAATCTTAGTGTCATATTTATCATGAAATACGCTCCTGATAAGAACTCCAACAGATGAGTGAACCTCCCTACTGTGGTTTAAGCTCTTACCCCAGCTGCCTAACAAATACTTCTCCAAAATTTAACGTGCTTGCAACAGAATCACCACAACAGAACACGTGCCTGAACACTCCAGTCCACTGATCAAGGCAGATTCCGGTCATGATGCCAGAGTGAAATGCAGTGGCCGAGACACAGCACATGTTCCTTCTTGCCAACCCTGCTACATGAGCAAGTCAGACAGCTGGATAAAGGAATACCATAACACTGCTATTTTCTTTGTGTTACTTTAGTCCTCTCCTCCTCTGCTTTCTTTTCTATCACCTCCTCACTTCGAAGCTATGTTTTTCCACAACTTTTCTTTCCTTGCTGTAACTCTCAGTTCTCACTTCTTCCAGCATGAGTCTTCTGTACACTTTCCTGTGGAATCTGTTAACCTGATCATCAATTAATGTTTAAGTATTATAATTTGTGCTTCAGAGGAGACAGTGCAATTAGAAGGAACAAGAGTGAGTACATCATAGCCATTTCTGGCTGGCTGCAAACTCTGGCAAACATCAATTTACATTAAGTGCAGATTTCACAATCAGGTTTGAAAACCCTATTGTAAACAAATAATTCCTTAAGCAGTAATGAAGTCCATATATGTATACCTACCTCACAGTTAGTTATAAAATTTTCCTGCAATTAAGTGTTTTTATAAAGCCTCTCTTCTACGACATCCGAGGTAGGTGCACTGCAACCTTCCCTCAGCTGGGCACTTCCAGGGCCTGTTTCCTCTAAGCTGCCTTTTTTCCCCTACATGCTTGTTTGAACTGAAGTACCTCCGAGACCTCTTCACCGTTGTCAAATGTGACTGAAACAGGCAAAAGGGTACTGGCGACAGTACCTTTAGACAGGACACAGGCAGGAAAAGGACAATAGCCAGCCATTCAGTGTGACTCCACAAGTCCTACTCCTTTCAAAAATAAAACAAAAATTTGGATTGTAAGATATGCACAGACTTCTCATGCAGAACACACTGTTACATCATACAATCGACATCTAGCTACAAACTATGTATTTGATGTCAGTGTTGGGGGGCTGAATCGATCACTGAAGACATTCAGTGACACTGACTCTGTATATAAGATGCTAAACTGGCAGACAGAGAAGGGAACACGTAGACAAATACCTGAAACATGAAGAGAAGATTTTCATGTCTAATGCTACAGCTTCTAGATTAGCATTGTTTTTAAATTTCATTAAACTTTTTCAGATTGTCCTAATGTAATCAACCAGTTTCTAGAAGAAACACTGAAAAACAAGTACTACTACCATTACAACTTCCTTCTGTATGTCTGAGACCAACATCTTTGTAGCTTTTAAACTACAAAGATAATTTCTATCTTCTCTTTGCTTCAGCTACTTGATACCTTTCAACTGCTGGCAAGTGTTTGCTGGATTCTAGACAACAGAAGCAAAAGTCAGAAGTACTAGATTCAATCGCTGTTTTATGGCGAGTATAGCTTGCGGCACATCTGCATTGCAGTTAGCATGGGTTACTTTACCACTTCTCAGCCATGCATAAAAACCCTATATAATTCAGTCAGGTAAGACTTTGACTGCAGTTAAATGCATGGATGAGGGTAAAAGACCAAGTTCTACTTTTACTGCAAAGACATTGGGGGGAAAAAAAAAAAAAAAGACCACACGCTTTTAACCTCATCCATTTTGCAACATGAACAGTGGCTAAAGCACTCAAGGGCAAAGGTATTTTCCAGTGCTTTTCCACAATCTCCAGCCTTGTATTTAAGACTCGCTACAGCACAAGGAACCACAGGAGTGGTGATGTAGAGCAAAGAAGTCCAAGGAAGCTCAAAGGGGATACAATACTAGAAGGCAGTACTACAGGAAGAGCTCTGCCATCACTGGTATGAACACTGGAGTATAGATTAATGACCTAATGAAGCATACAAAAGAACAAACCCTTTGTAGACAGAATGTGCTCTTCTAAGATCATCTCAAGAGGCACTGTGGCTAACAAACTAAAAATACTGGATATCACTCTTCACTGTACCCACACAACCTGCCAGTAGTGTAAAACATAATATATTGCTTTCTAATATTCAGAGCTTCAACAACAAGGATAAGATGCATAAAATATAAGTGAGTCAGCAGAAGTGAAACTTGAATTTGGATACAAAAAAGGAAGTCATGAAATGCAGGACTGCGATGGAAGAGCTTCTCCAACATAGTTCCAGACTGCTCTGTTACAGATTATAAGTGTATGTGCATGTCAGGTTTGTGTAGGCACAAACTGTCTCTTGACAAAAATTGCCTGTTACTGGTTTTGTACTAACCAAACACAAGAACAGAGGCAACAGCCTGAGAGTTCTTGTAAGAGGCATGGGGAAAAGCAAGGAAAACTTGTAAGAATTTTTAGGAAGTTGTCTGGCAGTTTATCAAACAGTGGGTTGATATAAAGAAGAATTGCCAGGAAAAAAATAGTATTACTCAACAATTATATTCCTTTTTGGTTTTGCAAAATATATGCTTAAACATGAATATATGACTCTTGTTAAAATTAAAAAGATCTGCCTGACCATAACCACATTGTTCTAAACAACTCCACAGCAAATACCCAGTGCTTCATCACACTATCTTTACTGAAATATTTTTAAGCACAATCTTATATTATCTATTAAGTGTTGTAAAATCTTTTACAGCAGGTATCCTATGCTAGCTGTCCCATCTCACAGTACTACTAAAGCTTATACAACAGAAAGGCACAGGAAAAATCTTGTGCCTGGAGTTTATCCACCTCAGTGCACACCATTATGATCGGACAGATAATACCTAATTGCCATCAGAATTTCAGCTTCATGGATATAGACACTTCAGTTAATCATACAAATATTTTTAGCTGAAAAAATTGTTTTGGGATTGACCTAAATGTCAATGACATAACGTCATTTCTAATAAACATACATACAGAATAATCTTAAACTAGCTGCTTGGCCAGTCCAGACCTACAACTTCTATGCTGTCCAGAAGCAAAAAAGCGAGGTCCATAGTGGACCTAAATCAAGAGGCCAGCACCGAATTTATGTTGACACAAAGGCTAGTGGTCAACTGTGGGTGAAAAGATTTTAGCCAGAATTGCAATAAAACAAGATCGTCCTAGCTCAAGGATCAATCACACTGACTCCTCAACAGTCTAATCTAAAATCTAACTACTTCAGAGAATGAAAACTCCTGAAGTACATGGTATATGTCCTACAACATTTGGCCATATAAAGATGTTGGTATACAGCTCATGAATTCAAGAAATCAGGCTCTCCAAGTCCAAATGAAAAGATGCGATCTCCCATATTACAAAAAAACATTACCCCAGCTGATCAACAACCACTTGAGAAATCTCACCCCATGGGCTTACAGACATTCATTCAAAATTCTCATGGGCCACCTCTGAAATGTCTGTTTGAGATGTTAAAGCCTCTTTGCAGCAAGATTTATGAAAACCATAAATCAGTTTCCATTAATATAAATGTAAGCATTTCCCACTGTTTGACATTATGAAACATTACAATCCCAATTCAGCAAATTAACAAATTAGATGACAGAGTGCATTTTTCTCCTTAACCATCTCTTCCCTTCCCCCGTGGAAACACATCTGGGGACAGGAGCTTTCATTTGGCCATGGAATAGGTAGAAAAAAGCACAAATGCAAGATCTTCAGCTATGAACCATCAACACATCTCTTCCATGATAAGTAGTAGCTTCTACTGACTAAGGGATATTTCCTTCCTTAAATTCAGCATTCCTCCATCAGTGAATCTACTGAGCTCCCCACCCCTCTTTAAAAAACCCCAAGAGAGCCTTATCACATCTGTGTATCTGCTTATAGCTCTAATTTATCAAGAGAGAGAGTAATGAAAAAGCAATCACTGGAAGAAGCTTCCTATCAGGACCTGGATCGATGCAAACAAGTCAAATTACATGCCAACGCGTGGAGCGTGCTTAGCTGAACAGATCACGCGGGATGCTAACACTTTTCCGACTAACCAGAGGAGCACCCGTCTGCTAACAGGCAAGGCAATTACAGCCCCACCACATGAGTAAAGTACTCGGTGAGCTGGGGACAATTAACGAAGTGTATCGGGAGAAGGAGGGCGCTTCCAGAAACCCTGCCCTAAAAACAACATACCTGCCACAAGCAACCCCGGACTCGAGGCAATGTCCTAAAGCTCTCCCTCCCAGCTTTCGGCACACTTTGGGGAAAAACTATGCTCATTAACCCCGCACTTTTATCCCGTTCACAGTCAGGATTCCCCCCTCGCCGGCAGCCCAACCCAATCCCATCAGCGTCTGCATCAAGGTTGAGTCTCCCAAAGCCGATTAACCCCGCTCCGCTTCCGATCCCCGCCCACGGCAGCGCTCCCGCTCCCGAGCCAGGGACGCCTCCCCGCCACCCCGTCCCCACGCCGCCGCATCACCCACCGCCGGGGCGCTGCGCAAACCCAGCCTCCCCCGCAGCCCGCCCCTCGGACGCCTCCCCACAGCCCCTTCCACCGCCCCGCGTCCCCACCCCAGGGGAGCCGGCAGGACGGGAGGGGGCCGCCCCGGCCCCGGCCCCTCACTCACCATGGTACAGATGGAGGCGATTTTGGAGACTGTCATTAGGATTTCCATCCGCCCAGCGCCATCTTCCGCCCAATCACAGCGCCGAGCCGAGCGGAGCCGGGCTGGGCCGGGCAGGAGTAGGAGGGGAAGGCAAGGCGAGGCAAGGCAGGCGACGGGGGCAGCCCCCACCGCCCCCGCCAGCGCCCGCCGCGGGGCGCACGCGGCCCCAACGGCCCCAACGGCCGGGCGCGCGGCTCCCAGCCGGCGCCACAGAGGCTCGCTCCCCCTCGCCCCGCGCGCGGCCAGCACCGCCCGAGCCCGCCCCGCCCGGCCCCGCCTCCCGCCGGGCCCTAGCGCCGCCGGGTCACCGGCCGGCTCCCCTCCCGCCCCTCAGCCTCGGCGCCGCCTCGCGCCCCGCTCCCGCGCCCCGCCCCCCGGCCAGCTCCTCTCCGGGCCTGGCTCCGCCCCCTGCCGCCTCCCGCGGCGCCGGGCGCCGCCAAACAGGCATGCGCGGCACGGAGGGGGCGGGGCGGGGGCGCGCGCAGGGCTGCTTGAAGGGGTGGGGGCGGTGCCTCGGCCTCCTGCGGCGGGCCGTCGCGCCCCAGCATGGCGGTGTGGCCGGAGGCTGGCGCTGAGTGTGAGGGCCCCTTCTGGCTGCTCGCGGTGCTCAGGCTTTACTTTTCTTTTTTCTTCCTTCTGTGGCCCTAGAGTTGACGTCTAACGGGCGGTCGCTGGGCGAGCGCTGGCGGTGGAAGAGTTGGGGGGGGAAGTTGGTGGCTGTTTCCTTAAGGCAAGTGCTGAGCCGCTTCCAGGGAAAGAGTTCCCTTGCAGCCTGGAGCGGTGAGGAGAGTGAATAGGCATAACTCAAAGCCAAACGATAAAAGCAAATTAAAAAATAGAACTAAGAAACCTTTTGCCTCCTATCGACTTAATCACTCTAATGCCAAGCTAACTTCAAAGTGACTTCTCACATCTGAACAGCAGTTGTCTTGTCAAAGCTGTTCCTCTAGGGTCCCTCCCAGGAAGAGGGGGACGTGGAGAGGCACGCACCTATGAATTCCTCTTCTCTTTTTCTCGCTTCGCCTCTACGTGACTGACTCTTTGGTTTCTATGAGTCTGGGATTTGCATGCCCCAGCCTCAGACATCTTGGAAAATAAAGCTGATCTGTAGGGTAGTCATTTATATCAACTACTTGAGGTGTCTACTTGGGAATGAGATGAATCACCTAGATATGCTTGTTTGTCTGTAGACTACAACAGAAATCTGGATGACTCGTTCAAGACGTTGATGTCTGCATTAAAGAAGCTTAAAGCCAGCTAAGATATGTCCTGCCCTCTCTTTTTTTTTCATATATGGGAAACATCTAGCAGATTGAGATGCCTTATTATTAAGAATAATGTCTACACACATAAGGCCTAGATCATAAATGCATCCTTTCACTGTAAAAAAGATATTTTAATATCTATAACATTACATCATTATACTTTCTATGATCTTCAGAAGTAAACATTCTTTAGCTTAAATTAATGGAAATAGTAAGTTTTCCTTCAGCTAAAACATAAAGAATATGACATTAGAAAGTTTTATAACCAAACTCTTCATTGCAACCTGAAATATCCTCAAGCAATTCTTTTATATAATATCTGTGGTCTAGAAGTGTATATTTCAAAAGTATAGTATTTGAGAAAATGAATGCCTCTTGGATGACTACATTCAGAAACTGTTGCCACAGAAACCATGGGGGAGGACAGCATCAGGGGAATGAGAAAGAATAGAAACAAAATAAGTGGATTGGCCATTTATGCGCAAAGAAGCAAGAACGGGTATTTGGCCGGCTAGACGTGTCAAACCTTCAGATAGCCAACAGTTCATCTACTGAAATACAAAGCTGCAAGACACATCTGCAATACGATTCCTTACAGTATTAATCAGACATGCTACAAGAGATACCCCTGTAACCCAGAGTGGACAGAGTGTTCAAAAAATGACATGAGGAAAATCTGACAGCATGCTGTCTCCCCGAAGCGAAAACACAAAAAGCAATTGCACTGTTGCAGAAGCTTATAAGGTTGTCTGGGAGATAATTCAGTTTGGAACCAATTATGTGGCATCAAGTGGAACCGTACAGGCCATAGAAAACTGCAGGAATCTTGAAAGGCACTCAAATGGAAAGTCAGAGATTGCCTTGAAGTTTCTTCCTGCCCATAAATTAGAGAAAGAAGGCCAAATATACTTGGTGTGAAGTGCTTGTTCTGTCTGTAGTTCCAAGGGAAAATTCAGATATTGTGGAGGATTGGACCACATTTCAAAAAGAGTGGGGGATGTATGGCTATGCTGGCCTGCATCTGACAGGTGTGGGCTAATCGTGGCTGGAGACTAAGCAGGGGAGCTGGGAAGATGCTAAATTAGTAACATATAGAGACACTGATTTTTTTCTAAAATGCCATGTAAACTGAGGTGCTATGTTACGAGCAAACTGAACTCACGCTGCATAGAATGGGGGGAAATACAGAAACACTTTCTATACCATCGGCCATTAAAATGAGGTGAAATATGAGGAAACGAGTAAGAGAATTCGAAATCATCACTAAATTCTCATCATTAAGCCCCTTGGGGTGATTGGAATTATTCACAAACTAAGTATTCCAGGTATTTGACCAGCTAAGGAAAAAGGGCGGGTAGACCAGGATTGTACGTGTGTTTGTGTACGCTTGAGGAGACAGAGCTTTGAAAGCAGTTACAGAGTGACTGCAATGCATATAGATCAGTATGGTAACTAACCCTGTCTGAGAAAATGTATCAGTCATGTCTTGTATCACTGGGGAGAGACAAGATCCGCCTGACAAAATGCGACAAGAGCATCTTTGCCAACTGGCCAGCCAACCTGCTGAGGAGAACTTTTAACTAGGAACAAGGAAGTCTCTTATCACAGACCCTGGGTTTTGGGGGAATTTCAGCCTGCCTGACAGCTGCTACAAGCACCACGCATCAGAATGCAAGCAGTCAAGGAGATTTCTGAAAGGCATCAAGGATAACTTCTTGATACTGGCTGGGCCAGCCAGGGGTGATCCGCAGCTGGATCTGCTCTTCACTAACAAGGACAAACTGGGGGATGTGGTAATTAATGGCTTGGTTATCAAAGCCTGGGCTGTAGTGACTGAGGAGTGGAGTTCATGATCCTGTGGGGGCTGAGGAAGGAGAGCAGCAGATTACAGACCCTGGCTTTCGGGGAACAGACCAGTTTACTCAGGAAACTGGTAGGTGGGATCCACTGAACAGCAGCTCCGAAGGGTAAAGTTGCTCAGGAAAGCTGGCAGAAAAGCACAAGGATCCTAATATGGAGAAAAACAAATAGATGTATTAGTATTTTCAGCAATGAGAAAGCAAAACTGATGTGCTGTGAAGAGAAAAAGAGTGGCTAAATGGGAAATTAAATTCAGGCTGGGGTTATCATAAGATCTGTATTGTTTGGTAAATTCATCCCATTCAGATACAGTGTGTTTTAATATAGGCATAAATAGAGTTACTTAAAAATACAGTGAGCAGGTCACGTCTGCAGAGATGAGGGGCTGTGTTGTGGAGAGCAGTGACTGAAAAGAAATTAAGAGCTGGCAGTGGCCAGGACAGCAAAAATTAATTTCTAGTCTAATGCTGTGGTATAAGCAAATAATGGAATCCTTGACTATATAACCAGGGATGTGGCAAGTAGGAAGAGATGTTATTTTCCTTCTATGTATGGCATTGGGGAGATTTTTGTGGTAATACTGCGCTAGCCTCTGGTGTCCTTGTTGTCAAAAGAATGCTGAGAAATTATTTGAGGCTGGAGAAGATTCTTTGCATGGAGAGACTTAAGGAGCACAATCTGTTTGACTTATCAAAAAGAAGACTGGAAGGTGGCTACAGTGATCTTTAATTTTGCACAGTGAGAGGCGTAACAAGAAAAATACCTATAAACTGAAATCAAACAAATTCGAATTAGAAATTACGCACATTTTTTAACAGTGGAAGACATTAATGGTTGGAATATGCTGCCAAGAGAAATGGCAAATCCAGTAAGGGCTTCAGTTAAAGAATAGATGCTTTTCTCACTGAAGTATATTAGTTGAACAGATAGAATTAATTCCCTGCCCTGAAAGTCTCTCAGAGCGTGTAGTTGTTGTTATTACATGGTATTTGAATTACCATAACACCTAGAAACACGAGTCAGAGGCCAGAGTGCTTTGCCTCCTTAGTCACTATGTAGGACATTAAGAGAAAACCCCATTCCATCTTCTGAAGAACTTATTCTCCAAATCTACAGAGGCACCAATAGACACAGAGGAGCAAAGAGAAAATATTACAAGTGTAAACTGCTGCTGCTCATCCTGTGCCTCTCCTTGTTTCATAATCTTGTGGCTTGGCAGGCGCCCAGCTTACTCTGGGGTGTGTGGGTAGGTTGGCTTTAGAAATCGAAGAGTAGGCATGGTACAGGTATGTTTGTGCCTGTATCATCTGCAGATGGTTTTGCTGAGTCTGGGACATGTCAGGTTTTTATTAATGTTGCTTGACAACAGAATTAAGTCTCATGAATCTTTTTACCCCTCCGCTAACCAGTCAAACCACCAACTGGTTGGACTATTGCTGCAGTACCTGAATGCAGACATATCACATCTGTTGTTGGACTAGTATACAGTATGACTGCAAATTCATAGCATAATAGGACCATAGGATAATTTAGGTTGGACGGGACCTCTGGAGGTCTCTAGTCCAACCTTCTGCTCATAGCAGTCAGATCTGAGGTCAGAACAGGTTGCTTTGTGTATATAAACCTCTTTACTTGTTCTGGAAGCTCTTAAATTTGGATCCAGACATAATATCGGGGGGTGTTGGTCCTTGCAAGAAAACCATCTGAATTCACCATCTGTATTTTTATTGACACGTACCCCAGTGAAGGTCATCCACCATTCTCACTATATATTAACTAGCCTTGCTATGGAAATGCACCTTACTTTGTGGGCAATGGGTGTTGCTGGATTTCTGCTATGAGGTAATATAGAGTAAGACATAAAAGAAATTTTCCCCAACTTGTATTTCATAATTCCAAGAAAACCTGAAGCTGCATCGAATTACACAGAACTGGAATCTTAACACATTACGTGAGTGAAACTGGATCCTTCTGGGGAACAGAAGAGACAAACAGGAAATATATTTGGAAAGTCATATCAAACCATCTTGTACTGACTGACAGGTAGTTAGATGTCTATATTAGTAGATTAATCTCTGTAAATTATGTTGAGGGTACATTTTCAGAAAATACAACTATTTTCATAACAGTTGTAGATGCCCTC
Source organism: Gymnogyps californianus (assembly GCF_018139145.2). Lineage (NCBI taxonomy): Eukaryota > Metazoa > Chordata > Aves > Accipitriformes > Cathartidae > Gymnogyps > Gymnogyps californianus. Next base: position 22,453,231 of record NC_059471.1, read on the forward strand.
TGGGAGCCATGACAGGGGGATGATGGTAGACTAAGTGGATATGGGAGGATCTGAGCAAGTAGTTAAACAAGTGATACATTTTATTCATAGGTTCAAAAGAATAAATTCAGTCTTCATTGCAATCATAAGCAAGACATTAATAAATTATCAGAGAAAACTATACAAACTATAAAAATTATACTATAATTGTACAATAGATAAATATTATTTTATTCCTTAGCACTTTTCATCAGTAAATCTCAGAATATTTTACCAAAAGGTGTGAGAAATAATCATTATTAGACTAAATCTGTAAACAGAATAAATTAGGTGAGAGTTCTCTGACAAGGTAAAATTTGCTTATTATGATTTTTCCCTTACATTCATTTTGGAAGACCAAAGCTTTCCTCAGTAAGGGTGTTGTTTTTTGTTGGTTTGTCTTTTTTTTTTTTTTTTTTTTTTTTTTTAAGCAGAGGGTAATACTTGTTTCTTGCAGTGTTCATGCATGGGGATATTTTGATACTTTCATTTTCACAGCTCAGCTGATACTGGGCGTCTTGCCATATATATATAGCTGGCAAACAATTAACCTGTTATTACACAATGGATTACCAGCATCTGAAAAGTTAAAAGAGAAAATAAAAAATTTTATGCTACTAAACTGAATGCAGATTTCTACCAACAGCAGTTAAAATATACATCAGTTCAGAGAGATGTCCAATAAGACTGTAAAATATAAGAATTTAATTGTGTTGAAAATAACAGTGGATTTCTAAACTGCTATCACTGTTTGAGTCTTTAGACTCCTAAATGCAGGTGGAATTCTAACTGAAAATAAAGTTACAGTTCTTAGAAAAAGAGTCCATTTATAAAATGGCAACTCTTGAAAGATGTCATTGTATTCTGCAAGAGAAACGTATATAGTTTGCGTCTCTTTGATCTCAATATGAAAGGACGTGAGCTAGGCACGAAAACAATAACTGTGTGCTTTTTGACATTGTTCTGAACAGAATCTTTTGGCCAAATAAGGCCACAAGTATATTTAGAAATAAGGTTTTTTAATATTGTAATGAAATACTTTCAATAACAGAAACTTTTCTTAAAAAATTAATGGCTTTGATCCTTGACACAAGCACTAGAGAAACCAGTGTCTCAGTAACTCCAGTTTCTCCTTGGTATGAAAACCTCAGGAGTCAGCGACAGTGCTCTAACACTAACTTGGGAAATCCATTACTCGAGGTGAGTAGTGCAAGATGCTTCTTCAGTCTCTGTGTTCTGTACCAGAATACCAAGCAAAGCTTCCCACTGCAGTCAGCAAGATAGTATTTTTGTGATCTTCGCAGCAGTTCTCCAAAAGCAAGATTAGCTGTCGTGTAATGACAACAGTGACGTACAATATGACAACAGGCAGCCTCCAGGTGAAGAGTCTTTTTATCATTACAGTCTCCCCCAGTAATCAGTTCTCTACAGTACCAAGATATAAGGGAAGCTGAGGAGGAATATGTAAAACAGCATGCAGATAGCTACACAGTGGAAAAAATTATCAGTAAGAGGTAGAAACAATACTGGAAAAAACTTTGTGGACATAATAAAATTGCTAAAGAGCATTTACTGTTAATAGCCTGTGTTTTTCATGACACTAATGGGTGGTTAATTATTTTTGTTTTCATTGAAACATATGTCACAGTTAGCAATATTTTGTGCTTCCGCTGATCTAAAGCTATTGTTCAAGTGCATGTTGCAATCAGTTCTCAAACAATGCTCTCTTTGTCAGCAATACAGAAGTAGAATGATTTTGATTTCTTCTCTTGGAAGATTTATACCCTGGAAAACCCACAGTTCCCCTCTGTACTTGCAGATGGTCAGTTAAATACTCCCATCTGGTTATACTTGTTTTTCTCTGGTTATACTTAGTTTTTTCTAAAAAAAAGAAAAAAAACCCAAACCAAACAAACAACCGCAGGTTACTGCATGAGCAGCAGAACTAGTAAAGCTCAATTTCATACAGATTTGCGCCCTGTGTCTTCACACTGCAGTAACCCAGGCATCACCTCTTTGTCCCGTATGGCTTCATTTCCTCCTTCCATTTCCCCTGCGATTTAATTTCCTCTTCTCCCCCTGCAGCACTACTTCTTGCCATTTGCCCTGTTTGTTTTTTCCCTGTTTTGCCCCTTCACCTGCACTGCCTCTCTCCCTTGGATAAGCTGCAGCTGCCTTGGAGCACCACATACGCTAATTAGCTCACATTACTGTTTTGCATATTCCATGAAGGATTCCACAGCATTTCACAAATATTAATGAATTGATCCTTAACAATAACCCCGCTCCATAAATATGTGCTATTATTCCTATTATACATATGGGAAAGTTGGTCTAGTTTATCCTTGGTTGGTCGTAGCTTGGTCAAGTTTATCCTTCGTCAATTCTCTGTTTCACTTCTCCTTGACTGACCATTAATTTGTTCTTTTCTGGCTGCCGTGTTTTTTCAGAGCAGCTGTTGTTGTCTCATTGACAGGGGTTGTCAGAGCGTAGCCAACTCTCATTATTTTATCGCAAGCCTTGTGATATTTGATAGTTCCCTTGCAACCACAGTTCCTGGGTTCAGGTGATGAGGATTACTTGAGAGATTCGCCTTTTGCTTGTTATAACAAGTTTATGGCTCAATAAGCTAGAAAACTGAAAAATGTGATGGCAGGACTGAAAATGTTCAAAACAGGATGAAAATAAAAGCACATGTATTTTTAAAAAATACAACTATTTTAAAGGATCTGTACCTTGTGATGTCATGGGGTCTGTCTCAGGTTCATCATTTAAAATACTGGTATGTGTAAGACTGCAGAAGCTACAGACCATTTCCCATTTTGGAAAGGAGGCTAGCCTGCGAAAAGCAAATCACTCAGTGAAGGCTGACATTTTCAGGCCACAAATTTAAACTCTGCTAAAGCACCTAGGAAAGAATATATAATTGGAATTATAATCACATGTGAAGTGCTTTAATGCAGAGAACAGTGTGCTTTTTACTCCTATAGTTTCTGTATTTGATTCTGCCTTCCTTTTCTTTCAAGAAGAGGCTATGAAGGCAGGATAGGATTTTCTTTTAGCATCCAGAAGATATGTAGAACTAGAGTAAGACAATAATGTTTACTGAAAGATTGTTACGATCTGCTCAGTGCTTGAGTTTGCAATAACTCTGGTTACTTCATTATTAAAAAGAGCATTTTGTAGCACCATTAAAATCATAAACATTCTACTTTTTCTTTATGTATTCATACAGAAAAACACTTAATTTGGCATAGTTTGAAGATAAATTTAAATTTGTGTGTACTAGAACTCAGCTAACACTAAGTAGAAAACATTCCTTTACTTTAAATAAAACCAGCAATATTCTATATAGCCCTTGCCTTCCAGCAAGGTTCTTTGCCATTTCATAAGCAATTAAAAACAATTATGCTAATGGCTCTGATTAGAACAATTAATGAGAAATGCAAGTGGCTACCTCAGATGGCAATATGCTAATACAATGCCATAGAGTATTTATAGAATAGAGAATGAGTCCACCCACATTTTTACTTTATGCTGTTGTATCCATCAGGCATGCTGCCTTTTTAAACTACAGCAGCTGATGTTGAGAAGTTGGAATCATCATAGACTCAGAACAATCTCTGACACCTACGGAGGTCTTCAGTCCAATCCCCTGCCCAAAGCAGGTCCAGCTAGATCAGGTTGCTCAGGGCTGTGTTGAGTTTTAAATAGCTCCAAGGATGTAAATTCCACCATCTCTCTGAGCAACCTGGTTGAGTTTTTGACCACCTTTACATTAAAAATATTTTCATTATCTTGAGTCAGAAATTTCCCATGTTCTAACCTCTGTCCGTTGCCTCTTGTCCTTCTACTGTGCACCCGAGAGGTGTCTGTCTCCATCTTGTCTGCATCCTCCCATGAGACCGTGGAAGAGAGAGAGAGAAGATTTCCTTCTCCTCTGCCAGTTGAGCAAACCCAGCTCTTTCAGCTTCTTCTCATATGTCCCTGTGCTTCAGCCCCATGACCATCTTGGTGGCCCTCCACTGGGCTTGCTCCAGCATGTCCATGTCTTTTGTGTCCTGGAGAGCCCAGAACAGGATGCATACTCCAGATGTGGTCTCGCACGTGCCAAATGGAGCGGAAGAAGCCCTTGCGCTGCCAGCTAACCTCTTGCTAATACAGTCCTGGATGTAGCTGACTTTGCAGCGAGGGCACATTGCTGTCGTCCACGAGGACCCTCAGGTCCTTTTCAGCAAAGCCCCTTTCCGTACAGCCAGCACTCAGCCTGTCCTGTTGCATGGAGTTATTCCAACCCAAGTGCAGGACTTTGTGTTTGCCTGTCCTGAACTTCAAGGTTCCTGTCAGCCCATTTCTCCAGCCTGTCTCAGTCCCTCTCAATAGCAGCCCTGCCCTCCAGTGATTTGACCGCTCCCAACAATTAGGCATCATCTGCAAAATCACCTGAGAATTAGCACCAAAAAAATTCTTTTGTAATCTAGTTTCAGTGAGATTTCATCAGTTCAAACTCAGTGTGCTATTGCGATAAACTGTTCTTATATATGATACTTTACATCAGGTATTACATTTCAGCAGCAAAGCTCATATTCAGATCTACTTAAAGCTAAATCTCTTTGCCCTCCAAAGTTAAGCCTCTCTTGAAAAACCAATTGGCATAGGTTGAGCTTCTGTTAAAATTATACCTTATAGTGAATAAAATAGTCACATGCTAGAAATCAGATAAGGAAAAGGTCAACTAAGTCTGGCCCTCGCCAGTCTGCAGTTTTTCCTATAGTGTATTTGTTTTGTTTTGGCCAATCTATTTTAAAGTGATTAAAGGCCAATTCTGTCCTGTTTATTCCTTATAGACAAAAATTCTTTGAAGAGGCTGAAAGTTTTGCCTGAGCAAAATCATCAATATATAAGAACTGACTTTGTGCCACTGAAATCACTGAGAGGCCTGCCGTTGCATGAGTGTTAGATTAAAAAATTGTCTCCTAGTTCCCAGCTAGCAGGTTAAGGACAAGCACTGAAACATTTACAGCCAGCAAAAAAAATTCAACCCCAGGAGCTTCATGTTTCATGGATTGTGATCATCTTCAGTAATAACAGGAAGTGTCTCAGAAATAATCGGTGCACAGTAAGTAAGCTAACTGGGACTGTTGTGTACAAATCTGATCACTGATAGTCAAGAGAGATGTGTGGGAATGGGAGCAAATGCACAGAGCCTGCTATGTGTCTGGAGGCTCCAAGAGCCTGGATAATTTAGCTTAGTAAAATGAAGGTGTAAAGGGGATATAATTCTTCTGTGTAAATAATTACAGAAGAAGAACAAGGGAAAGCATTGTTCTTATTCCAGCTAGAAGTACACAGAAGATCAGACATAAACAAATGAACAGAAAATAGCAGTATATTCCTAATCATTAAGCCAGTTATTTCTTAAACTGTAGTTAATAGCTCCCAAGAGGGCTAGTGAAGGGCTTAAGGAGGATTGTGAAAGATCATATTTTTAAAAATATATTTTAATATTAATTCTATACTTATATTCAATACATTATCAAAAGAAAATCCCCATATTATGCAGATTTACTGCTGGCAGCAGCTCAGTTCCTCCATGACAACGGAGCAAAAAGTATCTGTAATTACCAGCTGTGTCACCTGCCGAGTGGCTAATCACCTTTAGTCAAAACAACTAAATATACAGCGAAGCTGATGCTGACAATATGAGGACCTGCTTGTTCCTGGCTAGATGGGTTGGACGCAGGGGAGGTTACAGAGACAGGTGACCTCAAAAAAGTAGTTAACACAAGAAGCTGGAGAAAACACTGCATTAATGAAACCAGTTTCCTGAGAAGCCACTCCATTAGTAAGGGAGGAAAGAGACATTAACTGCTTTTGAAATGAAGTTTGATAAATGTGAAGTTTGATAAATGGATTATATTATTTGGTACTCTTGAGAACCTGGTCACGGTGACACAACAGCTTCCTTGGAAGTTCCTGATGATTTCTGTATGGTCAGTAATGCAGTATTCACTGATGTACATACACAAGTAGAACGCCATGTTATTCAAACATACAGTTGAATGACAGAACTTGTCAGTATTTCAGGTTTTACGTGGTAATCGAGATAATGATGGAAAAAAGGCCATTTGTTGACTTTAGTAGCAGTCCACCTGCATCTAGTAACATTTTGAATTACCAATTAATGTATAAGCAACATTAGTGTAACAAAGACTTTCACACGTGTGATGTGCTGGGCCCCATCACAATTCTTGGTCTATACAGTTTTTGCCTTTTCATTTCTCTCAAAGCCACACTGTCATCATTTTCCATTCCTCTCTCCATGGAACACCTCACTGGCAATGCAGCTCAGTACAGCCACCCGTACTGGCACTTCTGTGATTCCACAGTGAGCCATTCAAGGAGTTTGTCTGTACAGTCATTTTTGGAAGGTGATTGGTTGCTTAGACACAAATTTTATTGATTTTAACTCCCATGAAACTAGGCTCAGGCTTATATTTACAGAATGGATTTTGTGGATGAGGAGTTGAACTGACTACCAGAAATAAAAACGTTGTTAGAACTAGAATCATCGGGGAGCTAAAGAGACCATGAAAGGGGACAGAAGCATGACTCTGAGACGCCACATAACACGATCCTTTTGGAAAGAGTGAACAATGGAACAACAGGGTCAACTTAAGAGGTGACACATGACTTTGGTCAACTTTTTGATCAAAAGTGCAGGGTAGATGCTGCATTTTCACGGATGGGAGCCTGCCACGGGGTAACCAATTAACTTCACAATCTTGATTTTCAATTTAGACTCTTGGTTTTGCTGTGTTATCACAAGAGGAACTGCAGATTTCAATCCTCTTTATTTAACACCTATTCTCAGTTATTTCTGTTAAAATTTTGCTCCATTCATAATCAGCTATCTTTCATGTAATGAATGCATTATGTGAGACACAGGAGACCTACACCCTACTGAAGGGGAATACTTTTCATTTTTCACCTCAAAGCCCTTTACAAACTCTCATTAATTTAAATTCCTTCCACACCCCTGCCGAATAACCTAACACAAATGGAATGTCACACTCGAGGTCTCTGTGTGTATCACTTGGTCCTCTGAGCGTAGGAGAGAGCCAGATCCCACTGTGCATTAAAATTTCAGTGAAGGATTCCTGACAACCCCATGTGCAGAATCGTCATAGTGCATTTATTCTTTAGAGAGAGCTGTTGTCCAGACAGATGCTGCAGAGAAGTGTTAGAAACAAAATGGGGCTCTCCCAGAGAAGATACCAGAATCCTGACTGTGGGAGCTTGGGGACTGGAAATGGGTTTTTTTGGCATGGTACTTTCCACTCTGAAAAACAAAGTGATGTTTATCTAGTCCCCAATCCTCTGACTTCTAATGAACCCTCCCTTTCAAACTCCTTTCCCCAGCAACTTTTGAATTGGCTCCCATTGAAGGTGCTTTCACTGTCTTGCTCTGCCTCCAAGCCAGGGAGAGTAGGAGGGAAACTCAGTCTACCATGGTGTAGTAAGATTTCCAGAGTACATTAATGGGTGGAGCACCAGCCTGGGACCTTCATGGGGTTTTAGATCTTCACGTTAAGCTGGGCACTGGCACTCGCGTTCACCCCAGTCTTGAGGATGTGGCATTTCTGAAGCAGAATCAGATGTAGTGTTTGCTGTACAGCCTAGGAGAAATTGGAATCTGGATCCTACAACTGCAGTTTGACCAAGGAAGAGCAGTTTAGGCTGGGTTTCTGAGGGGATGAGGCAGGGCAGTCAGGGGAGCACCTGCAGTCCGTAATGTAGAGCTGCAGGTCTCCCCCACACCTGCTTGCTGCTAGCTCCAGTTTCCAGACCAGAACTCGCCCCACAACTTGTGCACCTTTATCTGCTGGAGACAGCCATTATTAAGAAATCCTTTTGTGAGCAACATACAAAGGCTCTGCAGTCTTTAAGTGCTCAGTAGGGCACAGTTTTGGGAAACCATGTATCAAATGTTGGTAGATAGGATGGACTGATGGATTTCTGGATCAGACCCAGACAGCATGCCCAGTGAATGATTCAATGGAAACAAACTGTGAAACATGACTGTTTCTTTGAAATGTGGAGCTAAAGAAGGATCCTGGGAATGTGCTAATCAAGGTAAATTTTATGAATAAAAACATTACTGAAAATTTGAATAAACCTGTCATGCAATTTATTCAGGAAAAAAATGTAGCAAATCCTGAATGTCTTACTTGGCCCCAAATAAAGCAGAGTTCAATTAAGTTCACAGTAACTGCTCCCTTATGAATTACACTTACATGCTCTATATGTGGACATGAGTTTCAACATGTGGAGTTTCTTCCCCATTCCTTCCTGCTTGATGTGGAGATTTGCCCTCTATGTAAATCACTGGCAAGAGTAACGCGTTCAGCTCACTGAAAATAATATATGCCTTTTAGGATTTGGCTTCCTGTCTTTACTTTGCTTGATATCCTCCCTGAAATCTCTCTATCTGTTGCCAATATGCTTCCCCACCTAAGAGCTGTTCAGGCTCATAACCATCTTCACGCTTGGAAAAGTTTCATGGTAGCTAGGCTGAATGCATATTAAATGATACAGATTTTCTCTGCACAGATATCAGGTGCTGTAAACTCTAGATTTTTTCATGGTGCAGAGCTGGAATACAGACATGTTTTTCTAAATATAACACTTTAGTCCAAGAGATTTCGTGTGGAGACAGGGCCTCCGTCTGTCATAACATGCCCTGCCAGCTAGCTTTGCAGGCAGAACCTGATAGTGTATTTAATTCTCCATATCCATTCTTGCGATCCATAAATATTAAACTAGCTTTAAAATGACAGAAAGGGCTTAAGTTTTGCAAGACAACATTAGTTAACTGTGAAGTTAGTCAGAGGATCAAATATGTTTTTATATGCCGCTTTAAATAATCATCCCTCCCCTAAATTAAGTAAGTGCTTCTTTCATTCAAAACAAAAAATCCTGCAGTAGGGCAACTTCTCGCTGAGACAAGTTTTGAACTGTCCTTGCGTGTTTAGCTGAAGGGAAGGAGGCCCTCTTTTGACTCACTCCCGCCTGCAATCAGCTTCCCATGATGATTCCCGTCTGCTTTAATATTGACGATGCACAAACACAATGAGTCACGCCGTCAGCTCTGGAAGCCGCTCACCAGTCCGCTTCATTTTCAGGCACCACACAGCTGATGCAACCTGTGGCCGTATAAAGGCTCTTTGTTGAGAATCTGTACTTTATTTATCTTTGTGGAAACATGTGCCACACAGACTGGAGATTATGGCATTATGATAATAAGAAACCCCATTACAATAATAAGAAACCCCAAACCTGAGCAGCCTCTTTGCTTCTGCTGTTGGTTTGCTTCTCCTACCATGCTTTCCTGCCCAGGACTACCTGGATCTCCAGTCAGGCAGCTGTGAAGGCTCATATTACTGCAAATTTAAATTTCGGTGTACTTCTTTAATGTCGTAAAACCACTTCTTGGCTGCTTATATTTTACATTACCAAACATAATTCCTTATGGACAGCGGGCCAGCCACTCCACCACAGAAGTCACTCCTGAAGATCCCTGACAGATACCTGGCTCGTTTTCCCGCTTCCCCGCCACCCCCGCTGTCAAACCTCTCCTAGCCCCGTCTCACGGCACAGCCATGAAAAAAACGGCATTTGTCCCTGCTTTAGCGAAAGGGTCAAACTTCTGCCGGGGCATTTCCGTGGCTGTTTACCAGGATCAGCACACAAGCGCTTCCTTAAAGAGATTTACCTCACGCAGGCAGGCGGGCAGCGCCTCCCCAGGACTTTCTCTCAGGCGCGGCGCGGGCAGCCTCGCGAAGGCCCCGCTGTTAAGTGCGGCCACGGCGCCGCCTCCTTCCTTTCGTCCCGAGCCGCCATTTTGTAGGCACACACGGGGAGTTGCGCCGGGCCCCGCTCGCCGGCCTCAGGTGCCTCCGTGGCTCCGGGTCGCGGCGGGAAGGCGGGCAGGAGGCCGGGCCGCGCTGGTGGCGGGTGGCCGCCGGCTCCGGCTGGGGGCGGCACGGCCTTGGTGGGGCGGGGGGCTGAGGGAGCGAGGAGGCCGCGGCCTGCAGGCCGCCGTCCGGGTCGCCGGGCCGGGCCGGACTGGCCCGGGCTGGGCTGCGCCGGGAGGCTGCTGAGGGAAGGAGGGAGGGAAGGAGGGAGGGAGGGAGGGAGGAAGGAAGGGGGCCGCCGAGGCCAGCGGCGGGTGCAGGTGCGGAGGAGTGGGGCTCCGCCGAGTCGGCGGCACGTGGCGGTGGGCCCGGTCAGCCCCGCGGCCGCCGGCGGGATGTTGGGGGCTGGGGAGCGGCCCTGCGCAGGCCGGGGGCAGCTCCACGGGGTAGGCCCCGGAGTGGGGACCGCCGGGTGCGGCGGGACTCGGGCTTCGCTAACGTGCCTGGTGGCTGGCGTCCCCGTTGGCGTGCGCAGTGTGTGCGCTTTATGTCAGATGTAATAGTGGCCCGTCAGTCCAGTAGTGGAGATCTTGCCTTTTGGATGCCTTGTGAGGAGAGGCTGAGGGAACTGGGTGGAGTCGACCTGGAGCAGAGGTGTTTTTGGGGGGCACCTGATAGCGCCATGATCAAGAAGATGGATTCTGGTGCTTGGCAGGAGCATGGGACAACTGGCTTAAGTCAAAATGAGAAGCTCAGACTGGATATAAAGGAAAAGTTTTTCAACGTGAGAACAGCGAGGTCTCCAAACAGGCTGGCCAGGGAGCCTGTGCAGCAGTCTCTCTCCATCCTTGAAGGGTTTCAATACCTAACTGGACAAAGCCCTGAGCAACCTGGTCTGATCTCATAGTAGACCTTGCTTTAAGCAGGAGGTTGAGTTCTTTAACTGAGAGGTTGAGCTAGGTGATTTGCTAGCATCTGTTCTAAACTGAGTTACCCTGTGGTCTTATAAATACTGTTTTCTGTGAATGTGTAAGCTAATAACATTGCTTGAATTGACCCAGCAATTTAGAAGTGGTGTCATTCTGAATAGGCTTAAAGACTTGATTTTTCTGAAATGTCTGAAAATGCCATCAGTCAAATTTTTAGTGGATGAACTAGTAGTTCTCAATAATTTGCATTCATTTTTACAGTAATCAGCCAAAATGACGAACACAAAGGGAAAGAGGAGGGGGACACGTTATATGTTCTCGAGGCCGTTTCGCAAGCATGGTGAGTATACCGTGTAGTAAGAACGCTATGTTGTTACCGACCTGTTGGATGCCAACAGTCCCTAAGTAGCATTTGTAAAACAATGGCTTGTGTCATTGGATTTCTGACAACTTGGGCTAAAAACTGAAAAATGATATGCAAGTAAACTCTCGGCTCTTAGAGCTTATGCATTGGTATTTTGATTGCTTGGCAGTAGTAACAATGCTAATTCTGTCAGTGCTTGAAAATTAATTTGAAGGTGAAGAAAATATTTCTTCAGTTTACTCAAGAACAGTACTTAAAATGTGCAGTTTTTTGCCTCATAGAAATGAGCAGCGATAACAGCTGTGTTCACAATAAGTAGTAGATAGTTTAATGCCTTTTCAACTTCTGCATTAGGAACAAGATTAAAGCTGTAATTTTTCCTGAGTTAGCTGGATTTTTTTTAAAAATTGGGAGCATGTGAAGAGGTAATTATTGCTTTAAAAAAAGATGGTTTGATTTCTCAGTTTTATGTTTTTGAAATTGAATTTAAATTTGCGGTATTTAAGAAGACTTTATCAAATGCATGATGTGTGTCCCCCACCCCATTTTGTGTGTGTGTGAAATTGTGGGCTTCATAAGTATTCAAATTTGTTTCTCTTAACAGGAGTTGTCCCTCTGGCTACCTATATGCGCATCTACAAGAAGGGTGATATAGTTGATATCAAGGTACTTTCTACGATGTTATGTAGTTAAAAGCTGAAACAGCGTAATCCTTTTCAGTCTCCAGTTTCTTGAGGTAGTCTTTTTTGTTACTCGGGTTGTGTGTGTCAACACAAGTACCCGCTGCTCACCTTTGAAGCAATACTGGAATGACAGCGCTACTGAACCAATAGTAATGCTTCAGTGTCACAGGCAGTTTTATGTGGGTTTTTATATATACATTAAAAAAAAAAATATATTTGGTTGTGCTTCGTTACTGTGTGTTCAGCTGAAAAAAGTGAGTGAAAGATGCCATATCTAATACCTGGGTTGCTGTTTGGTGCCTGCTAGCACTACTTCCATAGGAACCCCGGCTGTCATTTTAGTAGATGTTCCATTTTGCCTGACTTGCACCTGCTATTCAGAAGAGCCATAGTTTATGGTGGTGTAGCTGATAGTTATGTCTGTGTCTCTGTATCATTGTAGGACTATACTTAAAATAAGTATGTACAGGGATGGTGATTGTGAAGCCACATTAAAACTAGAAACCAAGAAATAAATGTAAGGATACATTGTATCTATTAATACAGGGGGGGGAAAAAGTGAAGCAGCATTTCCCATCACTTGCTATTTTCTAGAACTTGTCCTTTAAAATCAACTGTACTTTCAAAATTAAGTTGTAGTGAATCTGAAAGCCTTCACCAAGGATTCCTGCTTAGTTGAATCCTTTAGTTTCATTTAAAATGCAGAGTTTTCGTAACAGTCACACAGAAGATGGTGTGTAATTTGCTTGTTTGTTGTTTGACTCTTGGAGAACTGCACTGTTCAGAATTAACACTTCCTGACACACTGGAGCTTGATGATGATTGTCTCCTGTGATTGCTTGCTGAAAGCAAAGTGATCAATCATTTCACCGACACTGAAAGCAACCAGAATTGTCATAGCAAAATTTGGTAGTCTTCAGATACAAAATGCATGGTTGTAAATTCTAATGTACGAACAAAATAGGAGTATTTTTAAATCAATATCAAGTAATTTGAAATGTGTACTTTAAATAAATTCTGAAAGAAAAGTCCTTGATGTTGCCTTTTTTAGTTTACACTTTTTTATTGTTTTGCCTCTTAACAGGGTATGGGTACTGTTCAAAAAGGTATGCCCCACAAGTGTTACCATGGCAAGACTGGAAGAGTATATAATGTTACTCAGCACGCTGTGGGCATTATTGTTAACAAGCAGGTTAAGTAAGTAATGAAATTCCGTGTGTTGAAACTTTGTATTTTGGGAAAGTTCATCTGTAATTGCACCCTCCTTTCACTTTACCAGTTAGACAATTGTTGTCTTGATTGGTCATTCAAGGTGGGTAAAGTGTATATCCTTTTTATAACCCAAGCAAATGATGCTCGTTTGACTTGGATCCTGTCAGAGGAAACAGTTTTTATTTTCCTGAGCAGCACTTAAAGTGACATTACCTAATGGGGATTTTCAGCCAACTTTCACATTGGTACTGAAGCCCTTTTTAAATATTAATTTGTAGCTGTATCCAGCTGTATTCAGCTGGATTTTGTACAGTTTAGTCAGAAAAGGACAAGTTGGGTTTTTTCCAGGAACTGGACTGGAGTACAGTGGTAATACTATTCTTTGTTTGTATGCTACAAGGTTAAAATTATGTGTTCTCCACAATCTTAATCCACAATTGTCAGCACATTGTTATATATTAATAAGCTTTCAGCTATTTAAGTTATATCTGATTTGCATCTGCAGCAGTGTATTTTGAGTGATTGCCCTTTACAGAAAAATTATCTGTAATTGAGCTTATGGAGTTATTCATGTAAGGGCTGTAAAACTAGCTTTGAAGTAGCCTTTTTTTCAAGTGCAGTAGATTAAAAACTGATTTCCTTTCTTAGGGGCAAGATTCTTGCCAAGAGAATTAATGTGCGTATTGAGCATATTAAACATTCCAAGAGCAGAGACAGCTTTCTGCAGCGTGTGAAGGAGAATGAAAAGAAGAAAAAGGAAGCAAAAGAAAAAGGCATTTGGGTTCAACTGAAACGTCAGGTAATATTTTTATTGTAGTTGACACATAGTTGATTCGGTTCACAAAAAAAACCAGCTAGAACCAAACCAGTTGAGTAAAATGTTGTTTTCTTCCAAAACAACAGTGTTATGCTGTAAACGGAGCTCTTTCTGTCTGTCTGTGGAAAAACAAAACCAAAAAAACTCCACCCCACATGAATGAAGCTGCTTAAAGCATTCTGAAAAATCCAGGTCTCTGGCAGATTGTGTTGGAGGTGTCTGATGCCACCACCCTCACTTGGGTTCGCAGTCCTTTTGTGGGAGGTTACTTTTTTTTTTTGGAGTGGAGTGGCAGCATGCAGTGTGCCTGCGTCTGAGCTGTCTGGTATGTTTGGTGCCTGAACAGAACTGCACTGTTCCTGGATGGAAATTGTAGCCTTGGCTGTGAACAAAGGGACGGATGCTTCTTGTTCTGTTGCTGATCTGCAGCAGAAGCTCTGGCTGATTTCTAGGATCAGTGTTGTTTTCGATTTAGTTGAATTTAGCTGCGACAGTTTCTGTTGTAACCCTTTAAGAAAAGAATGAATAACTAGACTTTAGAGAGGAGATAATGGCTGTTGCTTCCGGAACCGTAGGGTACATCACTTAATGATAATTTGGATTAGTAAATTGCAGAGAGTGAAGTGTAGGTTTCTTCATTCAGCAGTGAAAGTCAAGCACACTTTCTAGCAGATCATGTTCTTACTGCTATTCTTTGAATCAAATTTTAAAGAGACTAGAAATGGTAAAATTTCTGTAATGATTATATAATAATGTGTTAAATGGTTGTCAGAATGAATTTTCTGTAAGGTTGCTTTTGAGTTCTAGTGCCATGAGTTTTCTTTTTTCTTCTTTTTTTTTCCTGTTTACAGCCTGCTCCACCACGAGAAGCACACTTTGTGAGAACTAATGGCAAGGATCCAGAGCTGCTGGAGCCAATTCCCTATGAATTCATGGCATAATGCACATTTAAAAAAAATAAATTAAAGATCTGGTTTTGGACAAGTGTATGTGGTTGTGGCTGATTCCTTTAGTTTTTTGGAATAGATGCTTTAGAAAACTTTTTATTTTATTGAAATTTGTTTATTTAACTTGCCTTACATGGTGCTTGGTCATTTAAATCATCTGCAGCTTTTGCTGATCAGTTTAGTCATTTATATAGACCATAAATCCTGGGAACACTGAAATTTGCTAATGCTTAGTGATGATCATGAGGTAGTATGAGAGGACATGGAATATTTCATCAGCAAACTAAGAGCGTATACCAAGAATTGTACAGTGTCACTCGAAGGTTTAATTTTTGTGTGGGAAAAGAGATAATGGGCTTCAGATTTCATTGTTACAAGCTTTTGGCTAAGGGGCCTCAGATTAATACCAAAGAATTGTGGAAACTGTTTTTGAGAGCAACCTCTGGAGAAATGGCTGTGTGCAGATTTTGGTGTTTCACCATTGTAACCTGTAAAAGAAGGATTTTCAGGACATTCCCAGGCCAATAAGTGTTCTTAGGAAACAGTGGTAGTTTAGAAACAAGGCTTTAATTCCAAAACTGCCAGCCTTTGTAATTTGATTTTTATCATTTGAATTGGCTAGCATAGCTGAACACTTGCATTTTGTATGTTCGTTGCATGTCTGTTGAATCTAAACATCTCCCTGGATGTTCTAATGCATTGCTCTCATCCCATTGGTTTTATTGATACTTCACAAGAACACAGTGCTGCCTGCCCAGGGTTTCTTGACTGGAAGAACGTCTTGAGCTGACTGCTTACTAACCAATGCTATTTTTGCGAGCTTTGTTTGAAACAGTGTGAAGCTTGCTAAAGAAACTACTGAAGTTAACCTGCTTGGTTAGCTTTGAACATGCATAAACTCAAGCTTAACTGTGTTATGGGTAAATAATCTACCTTTCTAAGTGTGATGTAAGGCATTGCTTAGCTACCTCAAGTGATGCAGAACTAATGTCTACATGTAGAGAGAGTAAAATACTACGGCAGGTAGTGATCTCAAGCGATTTGTAGGTATTGACTGTGGAAAATTATTGAATAGTCAATTGTAGGACAGCTAGTAGGCTTGGGAGTAAGAAATGGAGAGATGGTGATGTTTGCTTTTTCTCTTAATTCTGAAGTGCATTAACCAGAAGTGTCAAACTGTGTACAGATTGCTTATAAATTAAGGGGTTAATGCCTGTTTTCATTCACCTAACATTCAATTGTGGGCGTTACCATTCTCATGGCATGTAGTTTTTGGATGTTGAAGTCATTGTCTGGCTTGGCCTGGTATTTAAGGGTGACAGGCTTTAGGCACTGGAGGTTCAGAGTCCCAGTGAGCAGATGCTGTGTTTGAAGTTTCTCGAAGCTCCCATCTCAGAAGATGGAGCGGGCTGTGTAGTTGGAATGACTTTGGAAATGCCTTGAAGAAGATGGAGCAAAGTGTGCCCATCAACAGACTGATACATGACACTAGTACTGTATTTTGACACCATATGTATTGGGCATGGAGTGCACCACCATCTCGTGAAGCAAGGTTGGTGAATGTATCTTAACTTTCACCGTTGCAGCTTATGCACTTAGCTTTTTTGATCAAGTGGGGTTTTCTTGGAGTGGCTATACTGTATACTAAGATCTGTATACTAAGCCTTAGACCTTTAGTAGCTTCTTTGGCTTGTCAGTTTCCACAGCAATTTAAAATGGGTGTTTGACTCACAAGATAAACATTGGTTTTCCATTAGGCTTTGCGTCTGAAGGAGTTACGTGGGTGGTTTTACTGGGTATGATCTTTGGTGATGGTATTTTAAATTTTCTTCTCGTGCATGCTTGTGTAAGTTATTTTGGTTCTATGTTTGTTTTGTACTTATCTGTCAAGATTCAAGTGGATTAGCTGTAGCATCATGATGAAATGATTAACAGTAACTATAAGTGGTGGTTGTTCTAAACTTTTGAATTTATTTTCAATAATTTGGAATAATAAGACTAGACAGCATGCAGCGGTCTCATTTAAAGCTGTGCTTCCAGAGGTGCTGTGCATTGCAACGGTTTTCAATTTATTTAGTCTCAGTGTTTCTAAGGTCACTATGCTGACAGTAGATGCTCATAAATGCATATTTGGAAGCTGTGTGTGGGCTGGGAGGAGAAGGAGGGAATGCTTTCCTTGGTCAGGATTCCCAGAAATGACTGAAAATGAAACTGCAGTTGTATAGCAAGAGAATAGTCTTTTCTGCGTTTTTTAATGTTTGAAAACAGGACAATTAACTAAGGTTTAACCTATCTGGGGTTTATAGATGCTACCTGTTAGTTGCTCTCAGTGCATTGGTGGTTTTCCTGGTAATCTCAGGTTTGCGGAAGCACAGCCCAGATATTTACAGATCTCAGTATCTGCTGTTGAAGTTCGCTTCCCATGTGTTCGGCTGCCCTGTTTTGGCACAGTCCTGACAAAAGAGGGAGATCTGTGAATTGAGAAAAGTTGCTGAAGAACTGCCTGTCAGGACACCTCCAGTCATGAAACTAGCGTCTAAATTGAAATGCATCCTTCTTGATGGAAGAGAGTAGTTTTAGGTGTATGCAGAACTTGCAGAAGATTTGGGAGGGAAGGGGAGTGATTTTGGCCGTTCAGCCACTCTGAGGTGGAGGAAGCATGTTTCCTTACGGTGTTTGGAGTTGGAAGTTCCTCTCCCCTTCAACTCGCTCTCTAAGGGGTTTCACACGCTAGACCCATAAGCAGTAACCGGTTCTCTGCCGTCCTGTGCTGAGGCTGTGCCTAGCAAGCAAAGCCTCACCGCGAGCGTGCCAGCTACAGGCTAGGTGTTTCCTCTCCACACCGTGACAGTTGAATTTTGTTTCATTCCATGATACTTTGAATTGTGGAGAACTGTTGTGAAATCTGCAAAGCTATAGGTTTCCCATATAACTGGATGCACCTTGCACTAGCAGAATTCAGGAATCCCTAGTTTAAAAGCCAGTTTCCCAGAAGTTCAGTATTCTGTTACCTGTCTTCCAGTCCCCTTCTAGTGCAGAGACTTCATTATCCCAGAGCTGGTGGACAGGCTGTCCCTGTACGACATGTGGAGAGTGAAGTGCTTATGGATTAGCACAAGCCGTTACACTTCAGTGTAGTGCTTTGTCTCTGTTCCACGGAGCCTAATTAGGAGGTGGGGGCTGAGCTGTCTCCTTTCCAGGTTTTACTGCCTCGAACCATTGCAGCTGGTTCCCTGCCAAAGGCCCTGCCAAAAATCTCCTGTCATCTCTTGGAGAAGAAGCAAGGAAGCCTTCTGAGCTGTCAGCTTCGTCTTTTTTAGCGTATCAGTGACACTGAGGCCTGAGGTTTCCTGAGGGCTGTGTAGGGAGTGTTAGTGCTAATACTGTGTGTGGCCAGGAAGGTCAATGAAAGGGCAGAAAGGACTGGGGAGGAGGAACCATGCCCGTGCAGAGGGGCTGCAGGCTGAGGACCCCGGGAGGGAGCAGGTGAAGCATGCATGCCTGAGGGGGGTGAGGGATGTGCAGCCACCTCCAGCCCCATTCCTGGGGGGGAGGCAGGTAAGCAGCTGCCGTGAGGACATACAAACAATTCATGCTTTTCTAATCTTCCTGTTGTATGTATCAGATAGGGGAAACAGTCTTGATGTTCTCTCCCTTGTTCTTCGCGGTGCAATCCTGGACTCTGCATGTTCATGGCCCTCATGATCAAAAGGACGGCTGGCATCCCAGACACAGATGCTGTGCTGGGTTGTCCTGACTGGTCCAGAGGATGCCAAGAGCTGTGCACACACCTGCCAGAGAAAGTGGCCCTCCCTATCCCAGCACAGGCAGGACAGGCTCCCCCCATACTTGCAGAGACTGCAAGGCACTGTGGGTTCCTGTAGTTCAGGGTGTGTGGTGAAAAGATGTGGTTAAACTGGGCTCGTCATTGTCTGGGTAGCACCTCATGACTCAGGGGTGAGGGTAGTGTCTCCCACAGTGCAGGGGGCACCCTACTGCTGCAAACGGTCTTCTTCCATGGGAAGAAGGTACCAGCTGTCCCTGCAATGCTGAGGGTGGTGGTATGGAAGACACAGATAATGAACTCTTCATGTCCATGCATCTACCTCAGTGCGTGTACTACCAAGGTCTACATAAGAATCAAGTTGTAGCTGCTGGGATTCACATAGTCATAACAATCCTTGCTCAAGCATTGGGTAGGGACATCGCTCCCATCAGCAGCACCCATACAGCTCAGGAACCCAGAAAAATACAAAGCTCTGGTTGAGGTTGCTGATTTCATCTTCCACTATTTGGAGGAAGAGGCTTTGGGTGATGGCCCCTAGGCCCTCAAATCACCTTTTTGTCCATGCCCATTGCAAACTGTTTAGCCATTGATCAGCAGGAATTGGGGAGTGTAAGGAATAGCTGCAGTCTTGAACATGGGCTTGTGCTCCTGAAAGTTCATAGGAGAGTGGTGAAGCCATGCCAACTCACCGCAAAAGTTCTCACCAGTGCTCCTCCGCATGGAAAAGCTTTGCGCCTGCTGCTCCTTATCTCACATGGTCCTGCCAATCTTAAGCCCAGAACTTCTAGGTGACTCCACAACATCAGCCAAGACTCCCAGGAAAACACTGTGCATTTTGTTTCTTAGAGGAGAAGGGAGCTCCAGAGGCTCTCAGGATGTCCTCCCTGTTGCAGCCACAGGAGTAAGCCGCCTACTCTCTCCTCCAAAAGTACCTGCTGTTGAATGTTACCAGAGCTTGGAATAGGGAGGTGGGTCAGGCAGCACTGTGGTGTCCCTGGGACTCCATGTGAGTGGGACTGAGTAGTATTGCTGTGGGAAAGAGGATAGTGATAGACCATAGGGATGGGGGTATGGGCCATCTGCATGGGGTGGGTGAAAGTGCAGCCTGGTGCTTCGAAGCAGGACCTCCAGCCGAGAAAGGAAAGGCTCCTTGGAATAGCTTTGAGGCCCATACATCCCAGGGATTGCTTAGTCTGCAGAACAAGGATGGGGAATCTGAGCCCCAACTGCTTCAACCTACTGAACTGCTCCTGATGCACCAGAGTAGGTGTTGATGGAAAGAGCCCGTCACTCCCTGGAAATTAATTCCTTCACAGGGTTTCCTACCTGGGTTTGCACACTGTCATCTCTGTGCTTGACCATCACCGTTTGCCCTTTGGGGGTGCTCTCAGCAGCAAGTGACGCAGCATGAGCCCTGCAGCTGCCCAGAAAGGAGGAGCTCCTCAAGTTTTGGGAACGGTGGTCATTTAATACTACTGCTTTCACAGCTCAGCGCCTGGGAATCATCTGCCTGGAATGGACTCATTTCGGTAGCGTTCTTCCAAGGGCATGCTGAATGTACTCTGATAGCTCTTTTGTAAAGAAATGTATAAAAATAGCCTGTTTTGGCACTGTGAGCAAGGCCAAAGACAAGTGGTGGTGCATGACAATGGGAGCAGATGACAATAGCATGAACCTCTGGAAACCAAAAGCTTTTAGTGATACAAGAGAAATCTTGTTTACAAAAAGAAAAGGGCTCACTGGCATGATGGGAAGTGAAGTAGAAATTTTAGAGGCAATCAGTTTTTGAGGTTACAAGTGGCCTTGATGTTACCGTGGGGGTTCTTAGGCACTAGAGTAACACAAATAATCAACAGCACTTCTTCCACCGTGCTTTTCCGCAGGCACTGCTTTAACTGATATCAATTCGTGTGGTCTTAACTACTGTGAAGTGCGTGTAACCCTTCAGCAAAGACCAGTGTGGAATCGTCATCGGGTAGAACATTTCTGGGGCACCAGGGGAGAACCTTTAAACAGGGCAGAACACTGCTCGGGGGGGGGGTGGCTGGTCGTCTGGCCAGTGCGGGGTGCAGAGCCTGAGCTGTGCCTCCACTCCCTGCGTGAATTCTGCGCCCATGGGAAGCGAGGAACAGTTCCTCCCCATCCTTGTCCCCACAGTGGCAAGGGTTGACTTTCCTGAGGAACACCTTGGCTTTGCTAGAGCAGAGCTGGTGATGTTATCCTGGTGCCCTTGTTCTGAGTTTTCATGTCACTGGAGGGACTGGGGCTGAGGATGTCCAAAGAAGTGCATAGCAGATCGGGTACCTGGAGTCTTGCATGGATGTAGGGCGAAAGTAAGAGGGAGGACAAGAGGAAAGCAAGGAAAAACATGACCTGTTGTCATTGCGTGCATCTTCTGAGCTGTATTGGAGGGGAAGATGACTGAGTTGCAGCACCAGTGCACAGCCCCACTACTGCCGAGGTTCAGCGCAGCTGCCTGAGTGCGGGTGTCCTGGGCCACCTGGGCTGCCCTTGGGCATCAGCCCTGCAGCCATGGCCCAGCAGCTCCCATGGTGGCTCTGTCCCCCTGCAGCGCCGGGCTCCAAGACCACAGACCCATCCCGCTCCTTTTGAGTACCAACCTGCTCGCCTCCTCCCTGTCGCTTCCTGCTGGCTTGTGTTATCTCTCTGATAAAAATAAAGCAGCCCCTGAATGGATTATTTATCTTGTAAACACCTACATGCTTGCAAAGCAGCACGCTGCAGAAGCGGTTTTGCAGGAGCCAGGGCAACGGTTTGCAGAGAGACTGAAACATCCACACAGCTGCTTGCAGGTGTGAGGCTCATTTAATGGTAGCTTGTGGTGGAGCGGAGCACTTTTCTCTGAAACTTTCTTCCTCTTTAAAAACCCAAAGGGCCTAATCCAGACCTCAGGGCCCCGTGGACCACTTCGGTTTCAGGGCTGGCAGTTGCTTGATCCACAAGCTGGGATTTCAACGCTGGCTGTGGAGGGATGTGCCCGGGTGTGGGAAACAAAATAGTCCGAGGTAAAAGAATAAATCATTTCATTTCTTCTGTGACTCGAGTCCCTTGCTGCAGGGAGGGTGTGTAAAGCAGGAGCCTGTTGCCGTGGTTGGGGCTGGTGCAGGGTGTGGAGGCGCACCCTCCCAAACACAGCGAGACTTGTGCTGCCCTCCGCCTGCCTCGGGCGAGGGTGATGCGCGGCAGGGTGCTGCGGCTCCTGCCCCCAAACCTGGGCCGCAGGTTGCACGGCCTGCCCGGGCTGTCCCCCACCGCCCTAGTGCCTGTGCCCACGGGGGGCCGCCCCACGCCCTGGGAACGGGGCAGGTGGGGGGGGGGGAAGGGGCAGGGGTACAACCAGGGTGGGCAGCGGGGGGATGCAACTGAGGGGCAAGTGGGGCAGCCAGGGGGCAACTGGGGAGAGAGGGGAGAGAGCTGCGGGGGGACAGCCGGGGGTTGGACGGCCGCGGGGGGACTGCTGGGCGGGACAGCCGGGGGAGGCGGCCGGGCTGGGGGCGGTACGGCGGGGGGCGGGACAGCCGAGGGGGCGGCCCCGCGCACGGCGCTGCCGGCGGAGCCTTTAAAAGCCGCCCGCGCCGGGCGCTGCCCGCCGAGCGGAGCGGAGCGGAGCGGAGCGGAGCGGAGCGGAGCGGAGCCGAGCCGAGCCGAGCCGAGCCATCCGATCGGGCCGCCGGGCCGCCCCTCCCATGCGCCTGCCGAGCATGTCCCAGCCCTTCCTGCTGGCGCCCATCGCCGAGTGCGCCCCGGGGCCGCCCGGCGCCCAGGTCCGCCTGGCGGTGCTGGGCGCCCGCGGCGTCGGCAAGAGCGGTGAGTGTGGGGGGGGGGGAGCGGGGCTGTCCGTCCCCCCTTCCCCTGTCCGTCCGTCCGTCCGTCCGTCCATCCCGCCTAACGCGGCCGCTCTGTGTTTCAGCGATGATCGTGCGGTTCTTGACGAAGCGGTTCATCGGGGACTACGAGCCCAACACAGGTGAGGCGGCGGGCGGGGGGCGCGGCGGGGACCCCCGCGGCCGCGGCTTGTGCCTGATGGCTCTCTGCTCCCCAGGCAACCTCTACTCCAGGCTGGTCCATCTGGAGGGGGACCACGTTGCCGTGCAGATCCAAGACACGCCGGGGTGCATCCAGGTACGGAGATGCTTCGGATCGATCGGTTGTCCTCTGTCACCTAAAGGCTCAGCTTTTGAGCCCCAGCTTCCTACAAGGCCAGACTTAAGTCTCTTAAGGCAGAGCTCAGGCTTCCCTTTGGACCTGTTTAACGGTTCTATCTATGATATAGGCTTTATACTTTCACGACCCGATGCCAAATTTATGCTCTCTGTTGTACCACAGGCGCAGGAAGACTGCGTGCAGGTGCTAGACTCCCTGTCCAGGTGTGTGAAGTGGGCAGAGGGCTTCCTCCTGGTCTACTCCATCACAGACTACAGCAGCTACCAGTCAGTCCGACCTCTCTACCAGCACATACGCAAGGTCCACCCAGATGCCAGGACTCCTGTCATTATTGTGGGGAACAAAGCAGACCTCCTCCACGCCAGGCAAGTACAGGCGAAAGAGGGACTACAGCTGGCAAATGAACTGGGCAGCCTGTTCTTGGAAATCTCCACGAGTGATGACTCCCAAGGCGTCTGTGACGTTTTCCAGTATCTTTGCAAGGAGGTCAGCAAACTACAGCACACCGGCAGCACGGACAGGAGGCGGTCATCCATCATCCCTCGGCCCAAATCTCCCAACATGCAAGATCTAAAGAGACGTTTCAAACAGGCTTTATCTTCCAAAGTCAAATAAACCCCCCTGATGAGATCCTGTGTGACTCAATAGACTTTATTTTTGTAAACTGGTTAATGAAAATCTTTATTTTTGTACTAATGCCAGCAGTATGGAAATAAGTATGTCGAAGCTTGCAATTTCCTTGCCATTCTCCCTTGTTTGACTGGTTGGGTTATTTTTACATTAAAAAAAAAAAAAGTGCTGCATAGCAACTAAATAGAGGTAGTTGGAGAATGGGATTTTTGCCAGAAGGTTTTGATTCTGTTTCTGTTTTGGGCTGGGATTTTCTGTTTTGCACTGCTGAAATGACTTTTTTGGGCCTCAGTTTCCTGTTTGTAAAATGGGAATGATGATGATGTAACACTCACCTGCCTTTATAAAATGTTTGGAAAGCCTTTGATGGAAAGCTTTGTATGGAGAGAAAAAAAGCCGCTTTATTAAACATGAAAATATAAAACTGTCTGTAAGCATTCTGATTATAATAGGATCTCTGTTCTCCCTCAACAGCTGCTGTTTTGCTTGCACCTGTAATCGCCTGAATGATGATAAGCTGTTAGGAATGAGTTCCAATTTCTGATGCACTTTAGAGATCTATCCCACAGAATTAATCTTTTGAGCCCAAAGCATTTAACGGGAGGGTTGAGTTTCTCCTACGGATTACCGTGGGACAAAGTGCTGAGCAATCCGCAGCAGGGGAGTGTGTGGGATGGCTGTTGCTCTCTCTGGAGATGTGTGATAGGAAGGACTGATGCGTAGGTTCCCTTTACAGAAAATAGCTACATTTTAAAAGGAATCACATCTTTATCTTCCCCAGGGCAATTTTGTAGCCATTGGAAAGAGGTCAGACTTTTTACTCTTATTTCACATAAGCTTTACACCATACTAGAATGGTTTTTATTAACTGTTTGCTGGATGTCTGAGCATGGAATGTGGGTTTTGCACTTCAAATATGGCTCTGAAGTATGTGCATGGTATTGGTAAAAAATAAAGCTCTGCTCCATGCTGAGTAGAAAGTGTGGAAGTGGAGTAATCTGTACAGGGGGAAACTTGCTGTCCCTATTCAAGCACAACTCCAGTAAGATTTTCTTTTTTTTTTTTTTTTTTTTTTTAAATCTCATAGATTTAAGTCCAAAGACTGTTTTCTTCTTTCCTTTTGTTAGGAAAGGCAGGTAGCTGCTGTGTAAGTCCCTGTGCTGCAGGGACACTGCTGTGCCTTGCAGTTAGTGGACAGTCTCTGTTGTTTCTGACCCCTGGGACTTGAAGCTTTCTGGGACACCTCCACTCTTGATCTGCAGACGAAAGCCTTCCTGATGGTGGTAATTGAGGGAAGGGTGACTGAGCAAGTTACGGACGATGGTCTGTGAGGAAGCATCAGAGGCCCGTGTTAGCACTGGGTAGGGGTGTGGGATGCCAGCAGCACTGTTCCCCATCCAGGGCCATGTGCATGACATCCGTCCAGGCACGTTACCTGTGTATCTCCTCTCTGAAGGCCCTGTGCTGCCCTACCAAAGGGAATGGGAGAGCCGAAGGGAGGCACCTCCAGACCTGCAGGAACAGACTGAAACCGGGACTGCAAACTGGGTCCAAAACTCTTGAGTTAATTCATGGAAGTGCAAAAGCATGGTGACAAATCAAAGTACTGTTTAAAACACATCTTAAATGTTTCTTCACTGTGACATTTGCTCTGCCAGGCCCAGGACTCTGGGCTGGGGGCCTAAGGGGAGCAGGGGGATGGGAGGGATGAGAACAAGCACATCCCTGGCAGACTCGAACTCACCACATGGGCCACACATTCACGGGGAAATTTGAAGGGGAGTTGAAAAATCGCAAGTGGGGTATTTATGCAGCATTTCACTGTCCTGAAATCAGGGATAACAAATTATTTCCAAGAGAAATTACCACTGTGATATGGTTTTGGTTGTTTTTTAAACTGTAGCTTTTGTCTTTGGAAATGATGAAGCTTGATTTCCTACTCATGTATCTGGTACAGAGTTTCACTGAGCAAGTTGCTAAAGGTATCCAGCTCATACATGGGCACAAAATATGCTAAGAGGGCAGGTAACGTGTACTGGACCTGTCTGCATCTCACCATGGTCCTCAAAGGCCAGGTGAACAAGAGCATTAGGCACCGACCTCTGGTGCCTCCCGCTGCCCCTGGCCAAGCAGGAGCTTGGAGCCCTGCTGTGGTACAGGGGGAGAGTTTGGGCAGGAGCCAGTGGGCACACGAGGAGGAGGGATGGGCAGGAGTGGGAGGGTAAATACAGCCATTGGCCCCATCTCTGCTATGGGCAGAACCTAAAGAGATGCCCCTTGTTATGTAGGCACCCACGTTCAGGTGGAGGCGCAAACCCTCTCGTCCCCTCCCCATGCTTCCCATGCTGTTGGGCTGGTTCAGCTGTGTGTCGGGAGCAGGATGAGGCCCCTCGGGGATGTAATGGGGAATCTCACTGGCTAAAGCATGCCCATGGCAGGGAGGGAGGGCTGCTCTGACCTGCCTCCAGTCTAAGGCAGCAGCTGAGCTGGGGCATTCTGGATAACACTTTTGGGTACAGGTACACAAATTAGGCATTTAAGCTGTTTGTCAGAATTTGCCCTGGCTGGCACAGGTTTACCTTCACCCAGAAGTTTTCGGTCTGTGCGATCCTGAGCTGACAGGCAAAGCGCAGGAAGAGCCCACTGGCTCCCAGCTCATTTTGCCCTGGTGTTTTCTTCAGTCCTGGGTGAGTGGACAAAGAGGGGCACACCGGGGCAGGGAGGGAAAAGCATCTCTCAAGAGCTAGCAGAGGAGCTCCAAAACCTTGTTTCTCCTGGGCCATGGCCACTCAAGCCCTCCCTATCGAGTACTTGCCATCACCAGTCTCTAAGCCCTTCATCCAGAGGCCAGGGCGGCTTCAGGAGGGTAGGTGGGGCACGGCCTGGCCTTTCTTCTTGATCAGAGGAAAATATGCGTCTGCCTCCTTCCTCCTACCACTGCCACTATGAAACAGAATCACAGCAATTTCCCCTGACAAGACAGATGAGTGGGTTTTCAGAAGCAGGGACGTGTGGAGCATCACACACTATTATGGCTGCTACTACCTCGGCATCTCCCCCCTGTTGGGCTATTTTGTCTAGTTATCTCCCAGCACTGAAATTATCCAGTAATGCTTTAAGACTTCATGAATTTTAAAATAGCTGCTGCCATCAACCTGTTCCGTGCGCTTCAGTTCAGGAGCCACAGATCCCTAGACAGAGATAGGAATGTTTTCTTCAAAAGGCTTTACGGATGTCCCCTCGCTTTCTGCCCTGCTCGAGCAGCCTGGACCCAGGCTGCTTCCTCGCTGCCTCTTGGCAGGGACTCGGCTATCAGCCTGTGCGGTGGTCAGTGCCGCAGGTCCATGCTGTATTTCTGTGGTTCAATCGGACGAAGGACTGTGGACAAGATCACCCGTGGACAAGAAGGACCGCATTCACACTGTGGGCAAGAGCTGGGTTCCAGCTTCAGACAGGGAGCAAAAGTGGTTGAGGCCTGGATGGACGGACAACTAGAAACAAATCTGCATCCCATGCCTGGACCTCCTATAAAACAATTTTGGTCCTGGGGGACTTCAATATCTTTTGGTGAAGCTGCTGTTTATTTAGGAAGGTCTGAATAGGTTCAGAATAAAGTCCTTTAGGGAAAGTTGACCTTTTGCGGCAGTTGTTGCACTTGGCACGTGATGGCTGGTGATTCACACCAGTAAGACAGCAGGATCTCTTCAGTTGCTCCTAAAGCCAGGATCCCAAGTCAGTTGTCCTTCTAGGAGCAGTATCTCCAGGAGTGATGCTGTTGCTGCATCACGGTGCTGAGGTACATGCAATGCTCCAAAGAGCTGTCTTCCCAAGGTACCTTCAGAGTGACGTCCCTGAAAAGCTTATTATGAGTTAGGGCACGGCTCACAAAACAGCAGCTCAGCTTGGATTTTGGGTAATTAGTGACAATTCAGACTTCCAGAAAACCCCATTGATTCTCAGACTTGCTCTTCCACCGCTCTCCTCTTTCCACCTATCTAAAAAGGAGAAAGCAATGCCTTTTTATTGAAAATGGTTTTGAGATAATTGGTTTGTGAAGTTTTCTTGCTACATTCATTGCTTGATGCGCTTGACTGAAAGAAGTATAAATACATATTGTGACTTGTTATGCCAGTGTATATGAGCATAACCAGTTATATACTATCTTCCCACACTACCAAAAGAAAAATTAGGATATAGAAATTGAGCATCCATTTCACTGGCTTATGGTACTTGATTTACAACTGAAAAGCTATACAGTAAAGTTTGCATAATGATTACGGAGCTCCATAGATGTTACAGCTGCCGTTTTTAAAAATGCACTTGGTTGTTTGCTATCCATGTTTTCCTTTCTTGACTGAAAATAACCATCCATAGGAGAAATCCTCACCCAGAGGCCCTCACGGTGTGAGCTGCTGTGTATAGGTGGCTGCTTTAGCCCCATGCCTTGTCCTTTGGGCTTTGCTGGATAAGTGCTTGGGCAAAGGCGTCTGCCCATGTGCCCGGGCTTGTGGGCTCACGGTTCAGCGAACTGTATTTTGCTCTTGATCTGTGCACAATATTGCCATTAAAATGTATCTGTCCAGGAAATTGCGCAAGGTTATTTGTCAACCTGCATTACTGGGAAGCAGTAATTAATTCTTAAAGCTGGACTATTTCTCTTCTAAGGTATTTGGCTCTTTCCCCGTTACTAAAAAAAATCCTCTTCTCAGGTTTCAAATGGTTCTTGTAAACATTTCATAGTAATTTCCCCTTCTTGGGATGATAAGCCAATATCAGCAAATGCTGTTTCTGGGAGCTGCTCTGAGAAGAGGAGACTGAACTCTCCCTTGGCTGGGGCAGCGAGGTGAATTACAAACTCCGGTCCTGCAGCTGATACTTCCTTCCCCTCCTGCAAACAAATCCCAGCGCAGGCTAAGCACTGCGCCTGTTGTCTGGGGCTCAGAGCCCTGAACCCTTCCAGGAGCCTTTAAGAACTCGGTTTGATCTGAACCACACTCAGCAAGCAGACTTCCCACTGATACCATTTCTTTTGATATTAAGAAGTCCGAAGGTCTCTTTAACCCTAGGAGATAGAACTGGCAGAAGCCCAAGGAGTGCAGAGATCATGGAGAAACCGCAGCAACAGCAGCATGGTATTGGCAGCCCCTTAGGATCTGAAGCAGCCAAGGAGGTGTTGCCTACCTGTAACGCAACAGCAGGCAATAAATATGGATGCAATTAGGCTGATTTGGGTGAAAATAGATGGGTTGCACTCAGCTGCTGGGAAGGAAAAGGCCTGGCTGTCACCCCACCATGCCCAGAACCAGTGATGGGGGCAGCTGCCCCCCCAGCCCCCAGGAGTTAGCCCTGGGTCCTGCCCAGTAGCTAGGGGGAACTCCCCTCACCTGAACTGAGACATCTCAGCAGCTTCTGAGCAAAGCGTCCTCTACAGCCCATGAAGAGAATGAGGCAGGGAGGAACCACCCGGCGTGAAGCCCCCATCTTGGGCAGCCCCCCCCTGGTCTGTGCACCCCAGCAACGAGGAGACAAGACCATGGTCCAGATTTACAGTATTTTGTCATTTTTCACCATCTTCGAGCAGCCACATTGCCTCCACCCGCCTCTGAACTGAGTTGGGAAAAAGCTGGCCTGGGCTTTAGACGTGAAGTAACCACTCCATCAGCACAGGCAGGAGGGACATTTGAGGATTTTATATCAGAACTATGATTTTTTTTACCCTTTCTCTCACCCCTTCATGTCTCAGACAGCATATAGAGGCTAAAACAGAGAGCTCTGTTTGGGTTTATTGCATTCTTCAAGGTGCCCAGTATCCCATTCAAGTGGCAATGTCCCTGCAGATTAAGGGTGCTTAAAACACAGCATTGGTCAAGAGGGAATTTTTCCATCTGTCCAAGTGCTGCTCACATATGGCCTATTAAAAGACCTCCTAATGGACCGTTTTGTGGCTGTTGCACAACAAGGCTTTGGCTGTTATTTAGAATGTGCAGATGAGCTACAGCACCTGCTCTGTGCTGGGGGCTCCCCATCCCTCGGCCACTGAATGGGGGGGAAGATGCCGTATCATTTTAAGGAGGGCCTCAAGAAAGCACTGGTGCTTCTGGAGTGAGCACAAGCATGTGCAATTCTGCAGGTGGGTTTGACTCCATTTTCCTTTAAACAGGTACCAGCAAGTGATTTGCTCTTAAAAAGGTATATAAAATGTCAGATCTAGAGGTTTATGTAGTTTTCCGGCACGTAGCAAATGGATGCAGATGGAGCGTGACTTCTGGAGTCCCTTTAGTATTTAAATAGGAAGATACAAACATAGGACGTAGTCTCAGTCTCACGTGCCTATCTCATGCCAATGATCTTGGCATAGAAGAGCTTATCTAGAATTAAGGGCTATTGATAGGAGGCAGAGGTCTGTGCTAATTCAGGCTTATACCTTGAAGATAAAATATGCATCTGATTGTTGAGGTGATTGCTAATTTTAGCTCTGGTTTTGAATAATGGAATAGCCTTATTAGTCTTATGTAAAACTGTCCATGTTTCTTATGCAAAATTGCCATCTCAATAGAGAAACAGCCTACTTTGATTTTGCCTAGATACTAAAGAACAGTGGACAATAAATATGCATGCAATTAGGCTAATTTGAGTGAACAAAGAGGTATTGCCTAATATAGCTAAAATTCCAAGAACTGATGCATCAGATGCTATGAATTGTTTTCCCTGGCTTTTGATTGTTTCAGGGATTTCTGAGCAAGCTTGCTTAGAAGACATTATAGTCCATTTGCTTTTGTTAATGAGATGTCCAGATACGAAGCTGATAAAATATAAGCAAAATCTGAAGCAGAACTGAGTTATTTTAATCTGGGCAATGAGCTGTCTTGCTGCCTGCATCATCCACTTGCACAGTAAGGGGAAAACATGGGAGGAAACTGTCACTTTCATGGGTCCACCTCCATGTGGACATAGCAGAGAAGGAGAGGTAAGGAGAGGTCACTTCTGCTCCCCACCACGCTGCACAGACACGTGTCTTCGAGCTGTACAAAGGAAACTGATAATTATAAAAACTTCTTTCTTAGGTGGAGGTAACATGGTGAGCTCCACCGTTCACTGCTTGTGCCCTCCCTGGTCTTCAACATCCTCCTAGTAGGGAGCTGAGCTGGGGGACGTGACTTACAGCCACGGGGGAGGCTTCCCCTGGCAATCAACCGTAAGTCTCGGAGGTTGTGCCTATGCTGCCAGCTGAAAGAGGGCTGGTGACTAAATCCCAGTCCCAGGACCCAGTGGACTAGTCCATACCCACTCTGCTTAAAGCTAATTGTCCCAGGATTAGCCAGGTCTACACAAAATAGCATTCAGTCCTGGGTCTCTTCTGGGCTCTCTGGGATTCTCAGGTCCCTAATGACAATTTTTTTTCCTTTTTTTTTCCTCTGTAGTTCAAAATATCCAAAACTATTTGAGAGCTGTGTCTGAGCCCATGAGAGTGGCATTTTTATAATGCAAAACAGGCTTTGTGTTGTCTTGCACAAGGCTTGTGGAGGCGTTTTAGGGTGCAATGCCCAATAGAGTCCTGTTAAAGGTTGTGTGGGAGGGACCTAGCACCACCCTGTCCATGCTGTCTTTCGGGGACAGCTTGTGGGAATGAGCTGTTCCCAGAGCAGTGCCTGGGCATTGGCTTGGAAGGAGCTGGCTGGGGCCACCCAAGGCAGAGCTAGGCAGTGAGCTGTCAGCTGGAGTGGGTGGTCAGAGGTTCACCACAGAGGTCCACTCCACGACCCTCCTTCAGGCCGCTGAAGAGACAAACCTATTCATTCCAGTGAAGACCAGGATTTTTCTATATAGCTCACGACTAATGTGGAGAGTTTGGCTCCATTGTCTTTGTCATTCCCCTTCATGTAGGTGCAGGCTAGTTTTAG
This sequence comes from Gymnogyps californianus, assembly GCF_018139145.2. Classification (NCBI taxonomy): domain Eukaryota; kingdom Metazoa; phylum Chordata; class Aves; order Accipitriformes; family Cathartidae; genus Gymnogyps; species Gymnogyps californianus. Next base: position 22,484,621 of record NC_059471.1, read on the forward strand.
ACCTCTCCTAAGCCACCTCTTTGCCAGACTATCCAAACCCATGTCCCTGAGCATCTCCTTGCAGGTCACGCGCTTTAGGCCACTGACCATCTTGGCAGCATTCCAGTGAACTTTCTCCAGTTTCTCAATGACCTCTTGAACTGGGGGTCCCAACATGGGACAACATTTCTGGGGCAGCATCACCAACACTGAGTAGAAAGGGAGTAATAACTACCCTCCGACTGCCAGTCACATTGCTCCTAATGCATCTCTAGTATATGGTTTGCCTGATTCGCATTAAATTCTCACTGAAGTCTCGTAGTAAAGCCCAGGTCCTTTCCTGCATGGCTATTATGTAGGCAGCAGGATGCCATCCTACACAAAAGCATAGGGTTTGCACTGCTCCTGTTGAACTCTGAGGGGTTTCTATTGACACAAGTCCCAAGTTTCTCAAGGTCCCGCTGGATTGAAGTTCTACCAGCTCTGCCAAATGCAGATGGATGTCATTGCTTCTAATCTATTACCATCTGTAAATGTGCTGAAAGTGCCCTCTGTGTCATCAGCCTGGTGACTGATGAAAATATTGAACACTATCAGCTCCCGTGTCATTCCCTGGGGTCCTCTGTTCATTACTGGCTGCCAGATGGCCCATCACAACATTGATTACTGTTCTTTGACCTAATGGTCCAGCTAATTTTCAGTCCATCTAACAGTTTGTTCATCCAACTCATGTTTGCTCAGGTTTTGCATGAAAATGCTGCAGGAGACTTCCCAGTTGTCAGAGCTGTCCCTGATCACTGTGAGTTTCTGATGGTGGACAGTAGGCATGAAGTCACATCAGCACCCTGAGGTGAAACCCATCTGCTCACCTGCATCTGAATACTTAGAGCTTCTCTAGGTAGACCTTCATTTGTTGCTCCTCCCATTGGTTGTTCCCGTCCTTCCCAAATCATGCTGGACATGTGAAGGTGTGGGAGTAAGCTTTGCCGATGAAAACGTATGCATAAAAGACATTAAATGCTTTGGTCTTTTGCTTATTATCTGTCAGTGGGTTGTCTCCCCCATTCATTGCTGGACCCACAATTTCTCCACATTTCCTTTTGCTGCTAACATATGTGTAGCATCCCTTCATGTTTCTCTTTGTCCCTAGCCAGTCTAAGCTCCAGCTGGGCTTTGTCCTTTCTGATTTCATCCCAGAGTGAATGAACAATTCTTGCATGCTCCTTTTGGTTGCTTGCCCGTGTTTCCAGTTGTTGTTATCTCTTATTTTGCATGTCAGTTAATTGAGACGATACTTGCTTAGACAAACTCCTGGTCTTTCTGCACAAGGGGGTGGTTTGCTCCTGAGCTGTCGTTTTCATACCCCCTGGGCCACAGTTACTCTTCGCTGACCTTCCAGGCCTTCAGCTGGGCTTAGGGTAGCAGGTCACAAGCATTCCTCCTTGGGATCCCACCTCTAGGCTGCAGTAGCCCATCTGTTTGCACTTTGGGCCCGTGGCACCAACTCAGATCTCACCTCATTTCTGAGAACCACAGGCTTAGTGCTGAGTAGCCCTCCTGCCCTCAGGCGTTTCCACAGCTCAGCTCCCTCTCTGCGGGGCTTGTCTTCTCTCCTCCATGTCAGCTGTAGAGAAGACAGCAAATAATGGATTTAAGCTGCAGTACAGGGATTTAGGCCAGAAATTTGGAAATAATTTCTAAGGGTCTGGAGAGTTAGCTCTGGAAAAGGAGCACAGCAATCCCATAAAATCTCACCCTTCAGAATTTTTAAGAACAGCCTAGAGATATATACAAAAAAGAAGAAAGAAGAGGGCAGTGGGGTTAGGTGTTCCTGCTCTGGGGCTGGCAAAGCTGGACAAGTTCCTGAGCCCTGCTCAGCCCCAGCTTTCTGTCATCTCTTTGGTGTACCACCTGCTTTGTTCAGATGTGAGTCTGCCCATTTCAGCTCCTTTCTCCACAGGACCAGGTCCTCAAGGGCCCTCCCCCGACCCTCATGTTTTCTGGGCTAGAGAAATGCATTTCATTCCTTCACTCTGAGGAGCCTCATCTCTTCATGGCTTGAAACACGATGGAGCCACTCTAGTGGCTGTGAGAGCATGAGCTCCTTGGAGAAATGGCCTGTTATCCTCCCCCGGGGGGCTGAAGGCTGCCCGCCGACCCGTCAGCTGGCCTTCCCGGAGCACCCAGTGAAGCACAGGGAGGGTGCACTGCTGAGCATGAAAGGGATCTGGAAAAATAAAACAGAACAATTCTCCCCCCAGCATGGCTGCCCCCCACTGGCGTTGGGATTATTGCTGGGGGGGATGGATCTGGCAGCCTTCCTCTGGCTGCTGGAGCTGCTCCCATCTAGGGGGGAACTCATGCCCTCAAGCATGACCATCAGCTGTGGGTTGGACACTGCCGAGGGGCATTTTTAGAAGACTTAATTTAGAGAATCACTCAGCAAATACCAGCAGAAATCTGATATAATTGTCATAATTTCCACTCTCAATAGTAACTCCTTGTTGGTCTCCCCATGTCGAAAAGCAACAGAGCTGTGGTTTGTGGTCCTGTGGTCAGGACACTTTCTCCATCTCCAGTTCAGCAGCGTACCATGGAAACATTGAACCACCTCATCAGTCATTATCAAATGCAGGATGCAGGGCTCTGTGCTCGCTGGAGAGGAAAGCCCTGGGGCTCAGGGTGCAGCTCAGCTCCCCAGGGGAGACTCCAAGGGCTGCCACCCCCACGAGGGCAGGAGCTGCCCGCACCTGCACTGCCCACCCTCCTCTTCCCCAAAAGCCTCAGCCAAGCCTGGGCTGAAGCTCTTCACTTCAGCGTGTGCATCTCTGGGAAAAACAGTGGCATCTGATCACATTCACCCTTCCCCAGCCCTCCTGCAGGTCAGGTTTACCCCACGGGAGCCGCAGTTAAGGGCATTCGCCGCCATCCCAAGTCACAAATCAGTATCTCTGCCCCAGTTAGCTAAAGCCAGATGTGATAAAAGCAAAACCAACCCCAAACCTCCACATTTCCTAACGAGATCAACCTATTCCTTGGTGAGCTTGTGCAATCTGCAGTTTCACAGCTCTTCAAAAGTGGTTTATAAAAATATTAACTCACAAGCGTTCACTGCTTTGTTTCAGTTCCCAGTAAACACTCAGGATTTGCTGCAAAACTGTAAGCAAGGTGGGATCTAGTTTTGGGATGGTATTTTGTACACTGCAAAGGCTGAGGGAAAGGAAGATGATGTTTCTTTTGTGGGGCAAGTATTGTACATATAAGAGCGTGCACTCAAGCAAGGGAATTATGGACCCTACAACACAACTGCTGTAATAGTTTATAGCATTTAAAGAACATTTAAAATGGGGAAACCTCAGGAGGCCTCCTGCAGTTTGTCAATACCATTTTTTGTCCTAAGGACACTTCAGAGCAGCAAACTCCTTAATGAAAGATTTCCCAAAGCAAATGGAAACTCAGAATACTTATGTTTCTTATATTTCTTATATTTCTTTTCTGCTCCTGACCATAAACTCTGTATAATCTATCCACAAGCAGGCAGACTGAGAGAAGATTTTATTACTGACAAACACTGACAGTGTTTCTCCTGACTGAGTAATAAAGACAGATTCACGTAGCCATTGCTGCTGCTCTCAAGAAAATGCAGCTTTCCTCACCAGAAATCAAAGGCAAGCCAGACTTCTTTTCTTATTCATTTTTCTAAATTATTTCTAATGTTATATATTTTTGTGTTCACAGTACAAGTCCCATGGTATGACTTTTACTTAAAAACCCTCGGCTCCTGGAGATGAATCTCTCCTGTCATTCAAGGCAAATTTCTCGCCTTCACATGTGAAAAGAAAAGCGATGGGCTATGATCTAATGTGACCCAAAGGCTCAGAAAATGAGAGGGCATCCTGAGCTCCAAAGCTTATTTTTCAAATTATATGATTTTTAAATCAATCTACCGATGCAGAGACAGCAGTAGGAAGGAGGGAGGACGGCTTGTGGTGATTTTTCTCCCTTCTCCAGCTTTTCTGTACTTTAAGGGAATGGCCATGCAATCCATGGGAGTGAGCTGGGGAAAGTGGTGTCAGCAGAAGTCATTGGCTCATGGAAACCTGGGAGCTGCTGCTCTTGAGAGGACCCTCCCGGGAGCTCCAGACAGGGGCCGGCTGTGCTTTGGGAAAGGAAGCACTGGTTACTGTACATCATCCGCTTGCTTTCCTGTTGCGCTTTTCTTCCTCCAGGATTGTTGAGCCCCTTGATTCATCCCTTATGCTCGGAGAAAATGTTGCTCACTGAGGACTCAGACAGCTTTGTTTAATCTTCCTGGGGCTGTGCTCGGAGGCTTGAGCAAGTTATTACTAGCAACAGCTCTAATTTGAACCAGGCCCTTGTTGCTATCAATCAACAGTGGGCAGAGGGTTGCGCTTAGCTGGGAGAGCCGAAGCAGACGGCCAAGGAAGGAAACCTGCAGGAAGCTGAAATCTTGTGGGCACGAGCCTTAGCTGGGGGTTGCTGCCTGGGCGAGGCTGCAGAGAGGACAGGAGCTACTGACGCCGCCTTAGCCCTGACTCAGAGAAATAAGCCTCTGAAGAGAGTGGGATGTGGGCATTAGTCCTGTCTCCTAAAAGGAGCTCAATAAGCACCATAGGAATCAATGACATGTGAACAACCGTGGGAGGCTTTTACCCCAGGGCTAGTAGGGTTCATTCCCACCAGAAATTTGTAATGCTCAGAAAAGTCTTTCTGAGTCTTATTTGCCTCCATGCACAGGCTAACCCCGAGCCCAGGAATCACAACGCACCTGAGCAAGATGGATCACTGCAGCAGGGAGTACCCTTGGCTGCGTGGGGCCCAACGTGGGGATTTTGCTGGCTGTCCCCAACCTCGCAGAGACTGGCATGTGGCAGCTCAAGCTGAGCACAAAAGAGGGGGCACAGGAGAAAGTTACAGGGTCTTTTGTAAAGACTGTTTTTTTCCTGTTTTCCAGCATATAATAAATAAATATTCTCATCTTGTTAGCATGATCTTGGTAATGCACAGCTATACTGGTTTTGTGTGTGTAATATCGTTGTGTTAAATGTCTGTTGAGTTCTATGTGTGCACAACATTTTCTGCTGAGCTCCTCACCGAGCAGAGGCACTGGCTCCAGGCCTGCTGAGGACAACCTCCTGGTCCTCTGTGGTGGGGTGCAGGACAGTGCAGCCCAGCTGCACCCCCTGCCCTTCCCTGTCCCCATCCCCATCCCTGTCCCTGCGCTCCTCGCTCCCTCCCTGCCCCCTGTTTGTGCCAGGAGGGCGGGCGGCACCCCTCCAGCCTGGGCAGGGCTAGGCGCCCTGTCCTCCCGTCATTCCCAAACGTGAGCTATTGGGGTGGTGGTGTTAGTGGTGTTTGCTGCATAGGTTGGTGGGCTTTATTTTTCCTGGAGAAGATGAATGGAGGAGCTGATGGGTCAGCAGGTAATTGGGTTTGTCTCTGCTGCAATGGCCTAAATGGGTGATGGATGGTCCAGCCAGGTGGGAAGGAGGTGCTGTCATCCACTGCTAACACACCTCCTGTGCTTTTTCTGAGGGAAGGGGTCTTGAGAGGGCAGCCTCTGGGAGCCTTCTGGAAAGGAGAAGCATTTGCACACATCCGTTGGGACATCCTCCACACCTGCTCAGTCGGGACACCAAGGCTTAGAAAGTGCCAGGTTTACTCAAACCTTCATGCTCTGGCCCTGCACACCTCCCAGTACAGTCTCAAAGTACTGGCTGTCATTTATTTTTTTCTTCAGAAGCCCCAGCTGCGTTAGGCAATCTCAAACACCATGTTTCCCACTCCTGCGTGCTTGACCCCTGCTCCAGAGCGACCTCTGATAAGTAGCTGCTGCCTGGTTTTGGCAGGGCTGGGCTTAATGCCTGTGGAGCCCAGACTTGCCTCCTTCTGTCAGCAGGACACGGTGGCCCACGCACCTGGGCTGCTTCAGTTTGCCCTCCAGAAATTTCCACTGGTCAGATGAGGAGAGAATGTAATTTGCTGGTTTAACTTCCTACAGATTACTCTGAAGACACCAGTCAAGTTGTAGCTGGCTTGTGGCTTTTAAGAAAAGTGCTAGATTTCTGCAGCGTGGCTGCTGATGCTCGGCTGAGCCAGAGAAGCTGGGAGAGAGAGTGAGATAAACCGGGAGATGCTGCTGTGGGCTATTTCACCATTGCTTCCTTGCAGAAGCAAACACCACATATCCTCCCACCTCATTTCCTAGCTCATTTGCCCACCGCAAACGCCCTGCCAGGACATCACGTTTGATGAGTGGCAATGGGAGAAACTTTTTCAGTTCTCGAGCTCCCCTCTGCCGTCCTCCACTGATTAAGCTGCTGCCAAGAGCAAGTGGTGATGATGGCACCAGTGACCACAGATGTAGAGGCGGGGGTGTGTGTGTCGGTTCCCGGCGCTCTCCACCCCCCACGTTGTGTCCTTACACAAATGTTGGGGAAGATGCTTGACACAAACATTTTCCACTTAAAGCAATGAAACAGAGTCTTGATGACATCATTTGCCAATCAGCTGCAGATAAACATAGCTTTTTTTGGGTTGGTGTTTTTTTTTTTTTTTTTTCCAAAAACTGGACTACACATTGTTTTCCTCTTACCAGACACAAGCGTACCCCACGCCGACACCACACTCAGTGCCAGGGGAGCTGAGGGTGCTTGGGGCATGGAGGGTGTGATCAGCACCATAATGGCTACGCCGTGCATCTTGCCTGGTTGGTAATGTCAGTAATAACACAGCTGGTATGCCGATACACCCACACACTGCAGGAGGATTTGGCTTCTTTCCTTCCTCCTCGTAAGAAGTGCAAGCAACTGGTTGAACTGGACTGTCAAACCTGCTTCAGTCTGCTTCTGTTTGCAAAGCAAAACCTCCCAAACCTCCACACAACCCATGGGAAGAATAATTAAGTGAGAGGAATGGGTCAAGGGGTCCTGGGAAGGTACTTTTCACAGCTTTTGCCTTCTACCTGTTGAAACTCTGATGCTCCTAAGTGGATATTTTGTCTTTCCAACATCCAGGCAACTTTGGTATTTGAGCTGCTAAAATCAGAGCCAAGTACTTTCCAAAATGGTAGTGAATTGCTTCGGTTGCCCCAGATCGCCCAGCTTCCTTGCCTGCTTCTCTGAGCAGCTGGCCCGTGAGCTGTGATGCCAAACCTTTCTGGGTGCAACGCCTTTAATCCCCAAGGACCCTGCTACACTTTGCAGAGAGATATTCTGATGGTGTTGCATCATTCCTGAAAACTGTTCTCTGTAATAAGAGCAGAATTGTATCTTAGAGCATGAAACCTTACCACTTCTCGAGACGGCTTGAGAGGTAAGGCATTATTTTACTGACTGTGGTATCTGAACTTCAGAAAGCACAGAAGGCTGTACTGGAGGCAAGAGCCACTGTGAAGACCTAAGTGCCGAAATGAAGGTTTTATTACAAATGTATTCGTACATCTTCTGTAAAGATTTATTTTTTTATAGACATAGATAAATTTTGGTTTGCACTTAATGTGCTTTCTCATTTTTTATTATTTTCAGATTACTCCCACATACAGTCTGATAGCTATGCCGTGTCTTCTTGCAGTCACTGGCTGACTGCATCATGAGCATCTCTGTTGTGTTCACAGCCATGCGTAGAAGTGAACTGAAAAGTCAGGTTTTGACACAAAGAGAATGTCAGAGGATGGATACATAGGTCAACTCTTCTTTTTTTCTTTTTCTTTTTCCTTGGTGAAAACTGCCTTTATTTTTCAGGAACAGCAAAGTGGCAGTGTTTCTTTTATGAAAGTACAAGTAAAAACAATTTCACTGATTATGGTTAAGAATGAGACCCAAGAAAAACAACCTTTTAGTATAAACCTGTTTTTATGCTACTGCTCATTTCACAAAAGCTTGGTGAGTCGGGCGCTCTTTCTGGCAACCTGAGGGGGAGAGGGATTACATATTCCACACCAAGATGACAGAAAATGCTTTAAATGTTTAGCTTGGTTTTTTTGAGAACAACTAAATCTTCATTGATTTTTCTGGAGATCAAAGCTGAACATACGTAACTGGGAAGAATAGCCCCAGGGAGAGCAGAAAAAAAGAAATTCATGACACTTTACATTGATTTAGCCATTATGTTCTACTGGACGAATGGAATATAGCAAGAAGAGCCATTACACATAGTTGTTCCCAAAGGTGGCCTCGGTATTTGCAAGTACTTACACACAATTACAGCTTTAAGTACAGTAGCAAGTTGTAGAGCTTTGCCCTTCCCTCTTTATCTTTTAAGTTATAAAATTACACACGGTGCCTTAGTCATCCAAAGGATGCCACAGACGTGGGCAAAGCACCCTATGTTCCTTTTTATAGGGGAGGTACTAAAAGGATGGAGAGAAGAAACCCTAAGCAGATACAAAGAAGAAGGAAGAAGGCTTTTCCATGCAGAAGAGATGCTCCTCTGGGTCTTACTGGCTGCTGGCAGCTGAACTTTCCAAAATCCTCTAACTCCCAATTCCTGGGGAACACACTCAAGGTACTGCCTGAGGCACCAAAGAAGAAGTCATGGTTCGAATTGGGGTTTGCCATTTCCAGCTTCACATTTTGGGCAGTGGAGCATGACCAAATCAGCCAGCTGCTGAAAAATCTCTCCTGAACAGAAGGAAATGTTATATGAGGACTACTTAAGATCCATCCAGTGATTTTAGAGAAAGAGTTGCCACCAACAGATTCTCATCTCACTTTTTGTTCCCAACGGAGAAGAGACAAACTCAAGTTGCCTTTGACTTGGTAAAAATACATTCAGGGGTCAGGGATAGGAAACATTGCACACAACTCCTTAAAGAGCAATACGTTTGCTTTCAGCCCAGAAAACCTGGTAAGTCCTATCTAGGACTGAATCACTGCTTCTCAAACTTTTATGCACATAACCTCACCTCTATTTGTACTTCTTGATTCATTTGCGGGCTTTCAACCCTATCCTACTTCCAGGATCATGAGCAACTTCATATCCTACTTCATGTGATCATGAACCCCTTTTTGGGACTGGAAGTCTAAGGATATGCTTATGGCCTGAGGATAGACCAGCAATCCATGTACTGAATACCCAAAGTCTGCATGGCTTTGTCCATACTGCTAAATACAGTGGAGACTAGACTAGTATTTCTGGAGACTAAATACTGCTGGAGACAGACCCCCAGCCTCACTGCCACGCTGCTCTGGGTGTTCACACTGCTCAGGACTAGTCCTTCTGTAGAAGATTTCTCATGGAAGGACCTAGTTGAAGAGATCCAAATTGGAGCCAGGGAGTGAGCTCAGAGTGTGGACAAATGTGCAGGTGGCCCAGTGCTTGAGCTCTCTCCCTGGCTCTCTTTTACTCAGTAGTGTAGGTGCATCCTTTAAGACTGCTTGTTCTTACACTTTTAGTCCACTTGTTTATGTCTTTTTCACATAAACAAGTGTTGGCCTTGGCCAGCAAAGACACCTGTTTCTTAGACAGAGGTAGCGAGTTCTTACTCTAGCTCCCTTGTATGGAGTCATGGACATGGAATGCCTGTGCTAAGTGTAGCCCTGTAAGAGTCACTTGTGCTTGAGTGAAAGTACCATTGGGGTTCAACTTCTGCCTGGCATGCAAAGGAAAGGGGTGCATGTCAGAGGACAAGGGAAATCCCAGATGACCACCTGTCCCATCTCCTGATTGACCCTATTCAACCGTGCCCCTCTCTGTAGACTATACCTGAGAAGGAAGGGAGGGATGGATGGATAGATGGATGGATGGATAGATAGATAGATAGACAGACAGACAGACAGACAGACAGACAATCTGTTTGATGTGTTAATTGCCTGAACTGCTCCATTCCCTGGGTTGCTTTCTGTCCTTTTTAGCAAATCTTTAGAACAGAGCAGCAGAAAAACTGAGCTAGAGCTGTCAGAAACATGGCAGAAAATGGGGAGGGCTAAGATAATGTCAAGTCATGGTCACGTTGGTCACAGTTGCCTTTGAGGTTGAAAGGGATACCACCAAATACATAGTATGAGTACAGTAATGCCTGGATCTAGTCTCCAGGACTTTCTGTGTTGTGGGCAGGTCCCACCAAATTCCATTTGACTCAATAAAATCAATAATTGCTGTCCACGGCAGTATCTCATGCATCCACTGTTTGGCTACCAGTACTTCTGCAGGTGTTTCCCTGTAATACACCTACATTACACACTTGCTCCCCTCTCTTTTCCAGACACCCTCTCTCCATAAGCAAGGCATGAGGACTGTACCTTTGCTAAAACAGTATCTGCTTCGTTCTGGGGGCATTTGTGGGGTGAGCGTCAGGACCCTGGGTATCACCTCACCTTTGCTCAAGGATTGTCTTTAGCTTCAGGCCCTTGCCCATGGTCCCTGCCCGAGCTCCGTTGCAGGCATGCCTGTGCCTGGCCTTGTCCCCTGCTGAACCCTTGCTCTTGCTGCTCCCTGACAGCAAGTGCACACACTCAGGACACAAAACCAAGAAGAGGCCAGGATCTTTTGACCTGTTTGCTGATATGAAGTATTTGCAAATCTGTGGAACAGAGAGTCATCTACGCTTTGTCTCCATAACAGTCCCCTTCAATTAACTGCAGTGGATCCTGTGACATCTTAGCTTATGTAATTGCCTGAAGGTATAGCTGTAGGGCTACACACTACCAAGCTGCTGCTCCTCTGCCACAGTCGTGGAATCCTGTTTTTGTTGGACCACTGTGCGATAAAGGTTTCATTCACTCTGTAGTGCTGTTGTTCCCTTCCAAGTGGCTCTTATGTTTCCTCTCCCTTATTGCACTGCTGCAAAATCTTTATTATGGGGAGCTAAAAAAGAACTAATTCATTGTTTGCTAACAACTCCAGCGTTTGCAAGGCAGCTGCACACTTACTCTCCATAAAATAAAGAATTGCCATCATTGTGGGCCTGGCTTGGCCCTCCCTGGAGCCAGCAGGACTTTGTTTTGATATGAATTAAGCCTCAGATGCTGAGGCTGATATCAGTAAGTACAAAAAGAACAAGCCCAGCTTTCAGAAGTATTGTATAGGATAGACAGAAGCACAGTTGCTTCAGAGCTGGGTATTGGGCATTCTGGTCAGTGGGGCTCATCTTGATGTTCACAGCCATGGGCTGCCCTCCCAGAAATGACGCTGTTAATTAGCACACGTTTTGCCTGCTGGAAGCCAGTCTCTGCTGTAGAGGAACCACAATGTGGTTCACAAGCAAGCAGTTGCACCTGATGTTTTATGAAACTGTAGTAAATTTATCTTCACAACTCTGCTCAAAGGAGTATTGGGCAGGCAATGACAAAGCCAGAGGAAATGCCTGGTCTAATTCTGCAACCCAAAGTGTGTGGCGTAACTTTAACTGCAACTGATGGTTTTGGGGTCAGTTCCCTCTCCTGACAGTGTCACCAGCTGTAACGTTCCTGTGCCAAGCTATCAATCCCCGTTGATTCGGGCAGTTGGCCACTGCTTTGGGCAGCAATCTCCTGAGTTTCCAGGCTGCCTTCCCAGGCTCCTCAATGTCCATAAATTCCAGATGAATGGCCTTTGTGGATATATAGTAGATCTGCTGCTTCCCTGACATTGGAAAGCAATTGTGCCAGTGTTGCTATATTGAATGGTCTGAGAGGAAACCCTGGCAGTCTTGTCTGCAGTTGTTTTGAATAATCTAGTAAAGCTGACCAAGTTTTGGCAAGGACATCTAGATTTCCATGAAGTTTTCAATTATTTCATCAGACTTAAGTCTACTTCACTGACTGCAAAGCAAGCCTGTTCATTGTTTTGACTAATTTGGTCTGGTTCACAAACAGCATGTGGTTTTGGAGGGGCCTCTAGCTTTTAAGGAATGCTCTGTGTTTCATAGCTTCTCCTGCCGGGCTGCGTCTTCCAGCCACTGTTACCAGACCTGCACCAGTTCGCATGCAGCACCTAAGGAAATGACCCAGTGACTCTTGGACAAGGAATCTGGCTCTCAGCTTCCCTAGTGCATCTCTGCCCACACGATTTTTTTTGCTGTAACTAAGTGTAATCACAATAAATATCTGCTCAGGTATAAAACAATCACCTACCTCATAAAAGGTGTCCAGTTAAATTGCCCATGTTTGTGTGGGAGTGTTTTCTTTTCTGCTGGCAAAGAGTCCTTATAAGGAATAATAACATTGAAGAATCTGTTAAAGAAAAATGTTTATTGAAGGTTTACTATTTCACAGGTTTTACTGTAAAATCATTTACGCAAAGCTGTGAGTCACAAGCTGAAGTTCAGTGTCTGAAATTGCTGGCAGAGTGAATGAGTTTTGTGCATGACAAAAAGATCAGTAGTCTGCATGCATTACAGTCAATTCATAATTGCTTTAAAATCACATGGCAAATGATTATAATTAGGACAGGAGCTGTTAAAATCAAGAACAAAAGAAGGCCAGAACCTGAAGATATTTACTGCTACGTTTCTCCTCCTTGAAGGTTTATGAAAGACATCCTAACTCCTAATCGGAAAGCACAATAAAAATCATCAGTGCCCCTTCCAACTGCTGCAATGTCAGTAAGTTTGGCAGAAATGTCCGTGAGGTGCAACATTTACTTGTGGTACATGTCACAGGGACCTAGGCATAAAGACCCAAAATAGACAGGTCTTGACAGCAATAACTTCATTGACCTGCCTGGATGGCTGAGCCTACCTAGCAAATTGACATGACCTCTGTCTATGGCTGTTCTGTCTCCTCTGCATCCGGGCTGTGCAATATCTATTAGTATAGACCTTCCTCTAAGGGGTTCTCTCTCTAGAAGCGAGGAGGAGAGTTGTCTGCGTGTAAAGGGAGTATCTCCAAAGGTGAAAGATGCCTCGGGAAAGTACATGTCACTCTTGAAAGAAGTGACTATCCATCAGCCCCACAGACTGGAGGAGGGCTGAGACCGCAGCTAACTGACTAGAAAAAGCAGAACAGAATGAAATCTTGAAAAGAGGTATTTTGGTGATAGAGGCTAAACCCAACCAACCCCCCACTCCCAGCCTGACAGTGCAGACAGCGATCGATTACTAGTCAATGGGTTAATGCAGTGGTGATATGAATGAACTCAGCCTACACAAGCCCCAACTGCCCAGCTGTGAGCTCTTGCCACAGCCCCCGTCTCGCTGGTGGTGCAGAGAGACAGTCTGTTCCTGCAAGATGCTCAGTGCCCCAGGACACAGTGGGAGATGTCAGAACTCTTGGCAAGGTAAGGAGCTGAGGGAGACACTGGGACAACCTCGAACACATGCGAGGTGGTGATGCAGCACATCAGCAGCTGTATTGCCCAGAGTTTTGAAGCCATCAGAGCAAAGACAAGGTTTTAAGGGGGACTTAATTGCAAGCTATGGCTGTTGCCTCTGGGTATTTGTGCTTTATCCATGCACGATGGGCAGGGTGGGAGGCAGTGCCCATGTGAACGGCGGGCTGTGGGGCAGCACGGCCCCACTGCTGCCAGCAGGCAAGTTCCCCCAGCCCCATGGGAGTAAGAAACTTTCTGAAGATAGCTCTGTGCAGGAGAAGGATACTGACTCCAAAGTGCGTAGGCATAACTGAATCAAAGAAGTGAACTCACCCAGTTTACAGCAGCTGGTACAGATCATTATTTAACTGAATCAGAGCAGAGCAAATGCTTCCTACCCTATAAATCCAGATGAACCTGATTAATTCCTGGGAGATTTTATTATCAAGTGATTATATTTACTCTTCATTTGAGGATTTGTTTGAGGGTCTTTTTTGGCAAGGTCAGCTATTGTGCCGAGCCTGCTTTCTCACCTGTCTAGCTATCCCCAACACTATGTGCATTTTGTCATGGACACGTGCCACAGAGCTGCCGTTTTGGCGATGTCAGCCCAGGGAGTGAGGCCACGGGCTAACCCCTGCCCTGGTGTATGCAGCAGTGGAAGACCAGTTGCTCTGCATCCGAGAGATGCCAAGACTCTGGCATCCCAGCTGTGGTTCTGTTCTTAACCACAACTTCCATCACAAACATAGGCCCAAGAGAGGGCGAATATTTTCTCTTCACAGATGAGACAGAAGTCATATCAGCAGTCAGTGGCTGCTGCCAGGAAAACATGAGTCTCCTAGCTGGGAGGCTGCTGAAATCCCTCAAACAAGGAAGTTTTCTCTCTTCTAATGACTCCTGGATGACACAGCAACCCCTCTTACCTGCTAGCCTGCAGATTACATGAGAAATGCTTTAGGGCCCCTCTAATGTGTGCTAAGATGAGATTAATCTGAAGAAGGACCCTTGCTTCTCTTTCTGAGGCTCTGATCAGGAGGACTTTCTCCAGGTGATATATTCTGGATCACACCATCTTTCTGCTCTTAGCAAGCCAAGGCAGGCAATGCTCCTGCCAGGTTTCTCTTTCCTTCTGCCATGTCCTCTGTAGTAAGGGAACAGGAATGGCTAATTCTTGCCTGCATGAGGCTGAGGGTCTTCTTTTCCTAGAATTAAGAATAATCCTCAGATGTTTTGGTGGAGAATTTAATAGCCTTCCTGAATAGCACAAGGAGCTCCAGGGCCTGGAGGCATCATATTTAACACTAAAAATCAAGCACGCTGTCATGTCCAGATTTAGCCTCCCTGTCAGCCACACAAGAACTAGAGAAAAGAAACTTCAGTAGGATCAGTGCATTTTCATTTATAACAGATCCAGACAACGCAGGATCCAGACTGATGCTCTTTCAAGAGGCATGTGCAAGTCACGGCAGCTGTTCCCAGGATATGAAGTGTTTGGAGTGATGCCCAGAGATCAAGGTGCCTATGCTCTGACACAGCTCAGCAGCAGTGAGGCCGTGCAATGTGCACCATCTTGGCAGATACAGCTGATATGATGACTATGGAGACAATGCTAGTTAGGAAGAAATATGTGTACTGTCAATCACCTGTGTAAAACCAGATGTTGTGAGCTTACGTTTGTAGCTAGCTGGCTGATCAAGTGTCAAATCCTTCATCTGCAGGAATAAGAGAGTTTGGCATACAGCTGTTTCTTTTGACATGGCAAGGAAGAAGTCTGATGTGTCTCAATTAATTGGTTAAGTGCAGGATAAGGCCAAGGAAGCAATGGACCTGAGATCAAAACCACTAAGTACAAAGAGACAATTTAGATTCCAGGTGCTTTGAATTTGCACATTTGTAAATAACTAAGATAATCCTTAAGGGGTTGTGATAGTGTTTTTTATTTCCCCAGCTAAATATAAGACAATCTGACTATCAGTTCAGCCTTCGCACACATATCATGCTCTGCAAAATCTGCAAGTGCAAAGCTCTAAGGATCCTATGCAAAGGCTCCGGAAAGTAAGTCCTCTGGGACAACTCACGAGCCGAGTGGTGGGCACAGATGTGGGCAGCTGGGTACCAACTCGCCTTTCTGCCATGAAGATGATCTGTGGGCTCTGAAGGTAGTTTAAAGTCACATGTCCTAAAGAATTGCTGTTGGGTGGTTGTTCATTGCTGGGATCACATGGTTACCATTTAAGACCAGAAAGGCTTTTTCCATCATGGTCTTATCAAAGTCCTTATGTGTGTTTCTCAAGCCTCTCTTGCAAGCCAGACTTGATGCATCACATTACATTACAGCTCTTGTGCTTGTTTCTTCTCTGCTTTTGCCCAGGTCTAGAACAAGATTAATCTCCAATGAGGTGTGGTAGTTTTGTAAGAGGGAAATAGTTGTCTAGGGCAGCTTTAATCCAAAACTCACAAGCTTATATGGTCTCTGTTCATCTACTGGAGAGACCAAAAATCAGCAAAACAGACACAGGCAATGAGTTTTATCATGCTATCTATAACAGGCAGGTACTTGTGAAGTCTAGCCATGTTTCCAGCACGCACTTGGAGCCACTGGACTTTTGTTTCCTTCTAGAAAAGAACAGTAATAGGCACTATAAATGAATGGGATGGGATATCTACATCCCACATGACAGCAGCTTTGCAAAAGTTCAAAGGGGCTTCTTACAATCTCAGCTGCATCCTTCAAGTCAGTTCAGTGTGGCTCAAGCAAACTGAGGCAGGGTATGCCATTATTCAGAGGCACACCAGGGCTGTGATGGGCTGACGAACAGGGAAGGAAGGAAGCAGCAATAAATGCTATGGAGCGCTCTTCAGGAGCACTCTTCAGCAGCTGAACCTTGAAGACTGAATCTGACTTTATTCCCTGACTTCCTTTCAAGTGGGGAGAAGACGGCTATGAAAATGAAAGCCAAAAAGAAGCCAGACTGGAAGAGGTCTAACACTGTCCATAGGACCACTGGATGTCAGAGTGCAGTTGGACTCTTCCTGCCAGAGAGGAGGTGAGATATCAAACATCATGGAGATATTTGACAAGAATCACATCTCATGGAAAAGTTATCCTGCAGATGTTCCTAGCACCTCTTCATACTTGGCATGTAGAAGAAGATTCCCCAAGGATATCAATTATTAACCATCTAATGGGACAGACACTCAAAAGGAAATTCCCGTCCAGAGCATCTTCAGTTGTGGAGGAAGATGCGAGTTCAGTTGTTTATTCAATAGGCACGTCATTAGAAAAAGCACACTGCTGAAATAGCTGTGTTGCTTTATGCAACATCATGCATTGTTAGTCTGAGTTATACCGACTTACAGTCAACTTCTCTGTCTCCTGCCAGCAAGTTTTCCAGTCTCACATACCAACACAGTTCATGTGCAGGGGAGATTTATCGAATTTCTCTCAGCTAGCAGCTACCCAGCCTCATTTGTTTTAGTCTTAGGTTTTCCTCGGGTGGTAAAGGCGCAGATTTCTACATTTTTGAAGAATGTTTAAGCAATTTCCAGGAAATAGATGCATATCTGAACGTGCTCTAGCGTTACCTAAATGGCCCTTAAGAAATGGGCAGCAGATGTTTTAAGACAGAAAACCCCAGCATTTCACAAACAGTCTCAAGTTCTGTTTATTTAAAAAATGTACTTAATAAGTCCATTGTAAGCATAATCATAAATAAAGTAAACTGGATGTATTTGCTATGGCACTTTTAGCTGGAACTCTTCCAGATTTTGTTTTCTTTGGAGTTCAGTGAGAGCTGAAGACCCAAAAGGTGACCTTCATAATTCATTAATCATCACAAAACACTTCCTTGAGGGAAAGAAATATGAAAGGTATGTGCAGTGCTGAAAGAGGGCGGCTTGCTTCACAGCAGGTTTGAGAGTCTAGGCTCTGAGCCAGAGGATGATTTTTCTTAAAGAAATGGTCCATCCAGCCCAGTGTGCATGGTCGTTGCCCCTCTGCCATGCCTGCTCCTTCCACCCTAACACCTCTTGCTCGCTCTGCAAGGGTCAGGGCTCACCTTTCTTGGCAGCTCAACTGAAATGGATGGGATGGTGGCTTGGCTTGTTACTCCAGCTACGGCTTAGCTCCAACGCTGTCACCTCCGCCAGAGACTGTCCTTGCCCTGCTCTTCATCAGCCAGTTTCCAGCACAGCCCGTCTTCTCCTGGGCCTCCTTTTGGTCTCTGGCTACACCTATGCAAGTAAACTAGAAAGGGACAGGACATGGACTTTCACCACTGGCCCGCAGCTGTCCTGGTGGGATACTTAGCAGCACACTCTCTGGCGTGGTTTTGGGCCCTGGCAGCTACCCCTCTATGCAGCAAATGCCTGGGCACAGTTCAGCTCCCAACAGACTCAGTGTACATATAGACCCAATGGACTGCATGGATCTACACCTTAGCTGTAGGTGAAGTCAGGTTAGCTAAGCAAATGCAAGCTGTGCTGTGCCACTTGCCCTCAAAGGCTGGAGAAGAAGCCATGGACATGTTCACTTCACATGTACAGTTGCAGTCAATGGGGTCCATCCTTCTGCACTCCCCTAACACTTGGTTGCTCTTAAGACGAGCAGAGACAATCTGTTCTGGTACAGAAGAGTCAAAAGGAGCAATCAGGCATCCCAGAAGAAAACTTCCTTGGCCTCTTGGGCTCAATAACACAAGACTTGTGAGATCTCAACTCATGACAAAATATGCCTGACAGACAGAAGAGCCCAGATCTACCATTACCTTGGAGGTGAGGCTGCCCTTGTGCTGTGTATGGGCGTTTCAAGGATCCCAGTAAATTCCTCCACCAGTGCGGCCAGCAGCAAGCCTGGGTCTCCTCACCATGAGTAGAGCTATGGCTGCTCTTGTTCAGTGAGTCTACGTGCCATCTGCAGCTGGGGCAGGATGGCATCTCCATCGGCACACACCATTTTTCACCACGGGACTGCTGGGTGTCCTTCACTCTTCCCCCACGCATCTTCCTGCTCTCTGAGTTGTGCTTGTGGCCACTTCACTATCTGACTAGTGCAGATGAAGCCTCTGGTGAGTGTTGCAACTTCTCGCATGGTCTCCTGGTGTTCAAACATACTGATACTGTTTTTCCCTCACACCACAGATGTCACATCTTCAAGTCTGTGCTATTTGAAGCAGTCACCAACATCTGTCTGCCTTACCAGTGCTGTACAACCAGACATGAAGAGCCTCAGCTCTTTGTTGTCGGTCATGTTTCATCAGAAAACATGGCCCAAGCTACAGATCTGTACAACTAGCATTACACTCCTCAGTCCATACTTGGACATCTAAATAAAGTAGATCAGTCTTTAAAGGCACTCAGCATTGCAGATCTCCCTGATTTTGTCAGTTGTTCACATAAAAGGAATGAGAATGTGATTAGCACAGTACAACTCTTCATAACTCATCTGGGATAACTCCTTGTTTCCTCAAGCAAGTCTCCTTTTAGCCTCGTTTGCTACAGAAGTGACGCTCTTGCGATACCATGGTTTAGGCAGAAGAGCATCTGTGCAGATGTTCCTCTTATTACCGCACTATCAAACTGTGACTGACATGAGCCAATGTATCCCAGAGCTCAGTTTTTACAAGTTTCACAAAAATAAATGGCTAAGTACAGGAGAAGAAGAGAGCTTGTGAATGTCTCCATGGGGAAGCAGGAGAGAAGGACCAATGTCTTTGCAGATACCAGGGGAGCTCTATGGGAGAGGTACATTAGGGCTACCTTAGCCACTGGAAAAAGTCTTGGAGTTGGCACAAAATAATCCAGTGACCCAGCAGAAACCCCCCAGGAAACCAGTTCAACACTGCCTGCTAGCCACTTCACTTACGTTCCCACCATAAGTCATATTTTCTCAGAGTAAATCCATCATCAAAGCTATCTTCATCCCCCCACTTGTCAAAGTGCTCTTTTTAAGCCGGACAGAAGATAACAAGAATATGACTTGGCTTGGAGGAATGTGAGCTTGTTCTGGAGTTTACATAAGCCCCAAACGTTTGTAGGGAGGAGAAGTGCAGATACAGGAGCACGTCTGGAGACACTGAAGTGATAGTGGGCAGCAAATCAGACAAATACTTGCAAGAAAACACACCCTGAACTCTATTCACACACATGCATTTTGTCATGGAAAAATGGGTGAAAAGTCCTTTTTTTAATGGGCTTGATGCAGAATAGACAGAGCCCTCTGGTCCCACTCCAGCACAGCAGCTGAGCAAGGTTTTATTTTAAGGGCATGTGTAATCTCAGTAAAGCAAGTAGGATTAGTTGTGTGCTTAAAGTTAAGCACAGGTTGAAAACTGCTTCTCTGACTGTGGGCCAGGGTGCTTACCATGCAGGTCATCCTTGCTGCTTTCGCAGCTTCTGGGAGGGTACACTGGGCCCCGAGAGCACCGTCTTGGTGGGATGACAGAGTCCAGAGTAAAGCTGCAATCTCAGGAGAAGACCAGAGTGATCAACTTACAAGGGAAGATCATAAAGCTAAATAGAGTTTGTCTAAAATATAACACAGTGTGTGGGCAGATGTGAAAATAGTCTGTAGATATCTGAGGAGAGTAAACACCGTTGATAGAGAAAAATTACTTAAGCAAACACACTGGCAGTGTAATTAGGGTAAATGAGAGGAAATTAAGAAAAGGAAAATTCAAATTAAACACTATGAACATATTATTGAGTTTATACTGTGAAACTGCTGTCTACAGTTTTGCTAACTTATGCAGTTCTGCTTCTCATAAAGTCATCAGGCTGGAATTGAACAAATTAACATTAATACTGTGGATTTTTAATTTGTTTTAGTTTTAATTGAAATGTCCTTGCATGGTTCAATGTATTTCTGTTACACATCAGACCACTCAATGCCACCTCTACAAGAAGGGAGATAATGAGCCAAATTATGCTCTGACTGATACCAGTATCATTCTTCTTCACCTTCACTGGTTTTGGGCAAGTGATGTTAGAGCAATGGAGATCAGATGCTGTTCCAGACTGTTCAGGTTTAGGTGAAGTAACACATTTTGGACGTCTACATTTTTTTTTAAATTTTTCAGTGTCAAAGAGCTTGTTAGATCTTCACATAATTACTTCTATCATCTAAAAATAGTTGACATTTTACAAAATTATTCACACAGCTCTTTCGCGTGGTGAAGCAACCACACACGAGGATTTTAATATGAGCAGTCTGCCTAAATCTTGTGTGTCATCAAAGGAGAACTAAAGACTGGTCCCAATGCCACAGCCTGCAGTGAAGGCAGGCCTGCCATTACCTGTGGCTTTGTTTCAGATAGCTGATGGCTTTGCTTTCACAGAGGACGTGTTGCTGGTTGATAGGCCCCTGGATCCAGATCCACGGGACAATTTGGTCCTGGTGGGAGGACTCCAAATGCCTGTGTTGAGCTAGACGATGGTGTCTGGAAGAGTTTGTGATGAAGCCATCACCCCTTGGCAGCGTTGCATCCTGGCTTTAGGCGGGGCATATCCTGTTTCTGCTCCTGTCCTTGTCTTTTAATTCTGCTTTTGTTTCTGCACAGAAGTAGCCCATGCTGTAGGATCACAGGGAGCCCAAATGAACATTATCCAGGGCCCAGACCCATGGGCACATGTGGCCGGCAGAGCAAGCTCCCACAGCGGCTGCAGAGGAATCGTTCCCACAGGCACCATCAGCTCCTGTTTGGCTACACCCCCCCCATGGATCTCTTGGGGATGTTGCGCCAGAGTTGGGCGAGAGGGACTGCTGCAAGGACATAGTGCCTGGTCCAGTCACAGACCACGCTGTCCCCACCTGGGAGCCAGTGTGCAAGGGCGAGGAGAGAGCCCAGCCCAGCCCATGCATGCAGTCCCCCCTCAGCGTCCCCAGCCTGCTGCAAAGGCAGAGGGACAGCAGGTCCCCGCTCTGCCAGCGAGGATGCAGAGCAGCGGGGTTACCCCAGAGCTCTGCAGATGCTCCTCCTCCCCCGGTGGGAGTTAAAATGTTAAAAGCACAAAGTCTGTTTTATGGCTTGATTCATTGCTGCGAGTAACTTTCTCTGCTATTTGCCTCCTTGGGGTTGCTAGAAGAAGCTGCCATGAGAGCAAGGTTTGAGGCTTTGTTTTTCTTCCATGGTAATCCTTTTCTTGGCAAAAGTGCCTCCCATCTACATAAGCAGCTGGTGACTGAGCAAATAATTTCAGGGGAGCTCAGTTTCCGAGGAAGCATTGCATGTGCCCCTTACTGTAACACTCCATAAACACTGGTGTCACTGCGAGATCGGACGGCAGTTATTGCTGTGTTTCATGATAAACACAGATGGTGTTTATGTTTAAATATGCCAAATGTGGTAATGAGAGCAAACTTTGAAAGGATTTATTTTTATGTTGTTTCCATTCTAGCCTCTGATAATTAAGGCTGCTATGACCTGCCTTTTGGAGGAGGAAAATATATTTATGCAGTGCTATTCAAGTTTCTAAAATAACTCAGGGAGGTTTTGTTTGGTTTTTGCTGAAGGACACTGAGCTCCTGTTTCCCAGGAGGTTTTATTGCCCTGTATTGAAAACTGTAGACCAAGGTTTACAGAGATAATCTGGCCATTGGTTTATGCATGTCTTAACTGCTTCTAAAGCATCCTTTTTAAAATTATTCTTCTTTTTTTCTCCAGCAAATGAGGTTAATGTAAGAGTTGGAGAAGTTTTACTCTATTCTATGTAGGTTCTTACACCATGCTCATGCAGTAGTGTTGACGCCCAGTGAGGAGTGTGTTCAGCTGTGTATCTGTCTTCTGGGGCATGTCTCTTCTCTCATCTCCTCTGGAGGCGAGCGTGTGGGGAAGCCCTGTTTCAGGTAAACACTGACACATGCAAGTACACACACAAGTGTTTATGCTAGAGACAAGATCTAAGAAACAAGTCCTACACTCTGTGAAGAAGGTGACGGTATTTCCCAGAGCTCCCTCCACAGCTACCAGCATCCCTGCCCTCCTTGTCCCTAAGGAAAGGAGCTCCTTCTCCTGCAGGGATGAGCCGGGGTTGCTTCACACACACGTTGCTACCAGCCCTCTTGGAGGAGACCCTGCTTCTCTGCAACACAAATGCAAAACTTCCCCCAGACTATGGTGTTGAAAACCTGGACTAAATCCATGTGAGGCTGCTCTGAAAGGGCAATCTGACTGCCTGAGCTGGAGCAGAGAGCACCCCTATTTGTCTTCTGCCTTCAGGCCAACGCATGGGAAATCTTTCAGAGCTAACGCAACCTTGTGCCACAAGCATTGGCACTGGATGCTTGGACTGAAAGAAATGGGCTGTGACATTTCAGTGGGGTCAGCGTGGAAAAGCTGCTCATGTGGCATATCAAGCAAGCTATGACAGACAGCTCCAGAGGTGCCTTTCCTCCGAGGGCCCAGCACCAGCCATGCTGGTTGTGGGTCCTCAGGATCTGAATTTTGATCCTTGTTATCCCACTGTTTTATTGCACTAAAGGTCACAGACTCCAAGGCACCTCTTCTATCAAATACAACCTGTAGCAGACCCTCATACACTGAGTTCTTAAATAGCTGGGCCTAAATGTCACTGTTCTGGGAGGAGACTGCATGCTCCGAGACAGCATGCTCTGTTTGTACAGAGCTACTGCAGGGACAGCAAACTAAGCAGCATAAAAGAAAAAAGTATAATTTCTTTATATTATTTTAAAATTTTGAAATCATCTTGAGGTGACTCTATAATGCAAACAGCTTTTTAACCATGAGAACTTCCAAGAATACTGGCTTCTTAAAGGAAAGCAAAAGTCTCGCTGTGTATTTTGTGTCCTTGAGATAAAAATAATATTTTAAATCTTTATTGTCTCTTCCTATGGCTTGCAGATACAGTGAGGAAGATGCTAGGGTGGTTATTTTCTTCTACAGTTGTTACCATTTAAATTGTGGCCGACAAGAGCTGTATGTAATGGTACTTTCAGGAGTCTATAAGACAGCAGCTATGTTAGAGACAGCTGTATCTGTTTTCTTCTTCACTTCAGCCTGGCATCTATAGCTGTATTTATTGCACAAGAGACCTAATTTCCTGCACTGCCAAGCATCTTCAGCTTCCACCTTTGAAAACGAGTGTGGATTAGGGAGCTTAACACTGGAAGCAGGAAATACTGACTTCCATGGCTACCTCAGCACCACAGCATCAATCAGCAAGACACCCAAATGCCAATCACAGACCAGGAACTGCTCATCACACCCATTTCTTTTTCAGTGCTACACGTAAGTCTACAGGATGCTACTGGTCTATGGAGTCTGGTTCCCATAAAAGCTGACCCAGCTGAGGACATTAACTTATTCTTCTAGGGTCAGTGGAAAAGTTACTGTTGAAATGATGACTGGATCACTTGAAAGAAGGTGGTGTAGATACGGTGGTGTTACATGCATTGAGCAAGTAACCTATGATGAAAACTTGAGTAAAGGTTAACTTTCTGCGTGTGTGGAAACCAATGAAAAAGGCCTGGCAAACTGGTGACTCACAGGGGCAAGCTTAAAACCAAGTCCAAGTTAGTTGTTAGAGTAGCTGCTAAACACTCAAGAAACCTAAGCTTTCAGTCCTAGTTGTCCAGATCCCCTATGACCTTCAGCGATTCACCTCATACGAGATTTGTATCACTTAACTTTAGGTATTTAGGCTCCCCCTGTAATCAATGGAGAAAGAAAGGCACTTCAGAGAGAGTTCATCTGACTCACTTCCAGGAATACATCTTGGTGGCCTCTACTGAACTCACCCTGTCTGGCTGATGTCTTTCCTGTGCTGGGGAATCCAAAACTGGATGCAGTATGTAGATGTGGTCTAGCGAGTGCTGATTAGAGGGGATAATGCCTTCCCTCGATCCACTGCAGTATGAGCAAAGGCTGAGGAACGGTCCATGTGCCTCATCCTTTCACCCAGCTTGTATGAAGCGATGGAGCTATAGGGTATTTCCCTGGCCCCATTTCCACCCCATGGCAAAAACTCCACTCTACATGGACCTTCAGGCTCCAGGACCTCCACAAAAGTGCAGATGAGTTTTAACATTTAAGTTCAAGCAGGACTTAATTTTACACCCAGTCTCAAAGATGGGAAATGTCTGGACAGCACTTTACTAGGATGTGAGCAATACCTGCTCAGCAGAAAGACTCTGGTCCACCTTGTCATCAGGGTCCCAACATTTTCCCTTGAGAAGTCCATCATGATAATGCATAACTTCGAATAACTGATTTCTTAGAAGGAACACTGGAATTTGGTTTGATTTTGCAATGTAGTAACATTAGTTACTTATATTTCCAATGACTAAGTAACAAAAATAGTCACAGCCAAACATTAATCCAAGAGAAATGAGACATGAAGGATTAAGACATAGAGATCACTAGATTTTCCACATCACTTGATCTTAAACAGTTGTTAGGAACTAGAGGAAACAACAGAAATGCTTGCCTTTTTATAAAAACAAAATTTTTGAGGGAATGCCAACTGCCCTACTGCATCCTGAGCTGAATCCTAAAATAGGCTATTGCAGTGCGGCGCACAAACATGAAAAATATTTTAAGGGCAGTTGGAAGAGATTGGAACCGAAGTCCTCTACTAGAAACAGAGAAAAGAGGTCCCGGGAGCCGTGTTTAACTGAGGCTGACAAGCTCATATCAGGCCGGTTTCCCTGGGTCGGTCCTGCCCCCGTTTCCCCTGCCTGCTGGCACCATCTTGTGGCACCCGAAATCCCACTGTTTGCTGGGAAGCAGGGAGCGCGGCCGGCGAGGCTGGCCGAGCAGAGGGCTGCCAGCGCAGCCAGCGCCCAGCAGGTTCTTCCTCTGCAGGAATGGAAAACGCTTCAAGGGAATGGATAGATCAAAAACCACAGCAAACTCTGTTCCGGCGCTCAGAGCATGATTATTAGCAGCTATCAATCAAAGCAACTTGCCCATATCTCTTTCTTATCCAAAACAGTCACGTTGCACTTATATCCAAATTCCTGGCCATATCATAGCTGGGCAGATTTCCAAGATTTTCACATAACTGGTATTTTACAGAATACCACTGACATTTATACAGCTGTAAATTTCAAAGGACTTTAAAAGCAATAATTATAAGGCACCATTAAATTGTCTCTGGGCTGGAAGATGTCAGCTGGGGGTAGGTGAGCAGAACATCTAATGGGAGAAGTGAGAATTTTGCCAAAGGACATCTGAGCTAAATCATGCGGGGGAAAAAAAAAGTACAGGACCTTAAAATGCAGGAGCTTTCCTTATAGGATCTTATCCAAAAGAGCACCACAAGGTAAGCTGCATTAGATTTCAGCCAGTCTAGCATTTGAGATCAGACATTAAAGCCACTAAACACTCTTCTTCCACATGGTTGACAATCTGAACAAATAATTTTCTGCATGATTTCCATTCTTATATCTCCAGAAGGAGTTTATTTTATAATTCACAAGATGAAGCATAACATTACTCATTTGTATCACATGTAAAATATACTGTGCTTGCTTATAGTGTTCCAATTTTTAGCACTGACTGTTAACTATGAGGGAGTAGTGATTAATAGATGAACTAACACTCTGCTTTGGAGCATAGGGAAGCTTTCTTGCAGATCAGATGGAAGTAATCTTGAGATACTTAGATTAGGAAAAAATATAAAAGAAGCAATAAAGGCAGTCTGACTGTGCTTAGCAGCAGCAGTTGAGACCTATAAATCTGCAGAAGATATAATCAAGAAGGACTGAGCTTAGGATACTCAGAAGGAGTATGGGAGACTGGAGAAACTATGGGCCCATTAGGTTGCACTTGCCAGCATGCAAAACCTCAGAAGAAATTATGAAGGGGTGAATAATGAAAGCCAAGGATGTGGGTGAAAAACAAGAATATAAAAGCACATGGACCTACAAAAGATAGGTCACACCAGATTAACCTGCTATCTTTTTTGGTAGGGGAAAAGCAGTATTTAACCTCTGTGGGTATCTGAAAAATGTCTCACCCGATGCCCTAGGAGAAATTATTAGGCAGCTTGTAGAAAATGGGATCCAGCATGGCATATACATAAGGCCAGGCTTTGGGGCAGCAGCAGACAACTTGCAGCATTCTTCAACAACTGGTCTTGTTGAAGACTTTCCTTGGTGGCCAAGGCAGATAACAGGGCCCTTGGATGGTATCTGGAGAAGCTCGGTCAGTATATAGGAGGATTGGGGCATTGTAGGGGAAGAACTGGTGGCCTTGGAGACTGGAACAGCAGCAGTGAGATGGGGGTCAACTGTATCAAATGGAAAGTCACATTCTTGGGAAGAGACGCTAAGAAATTCAGAGTAATTGATGAGTGCTCATCTTTTGGGAATGGCCAGCAGTGAAAAAGAGGTGGTACTGCAGGATCTGTCTACACCCATGTTTAGGGCTGCTCTTGAAGCTGCCTACCCCCAGCCTGAATCAGCTCTCCCATCCTCAGCTCACTTTTTAAGCCGTATCACAGCTTGGCACATTATTCTTGCTGATCCTCCAGTAGGACTCCTCCTGTCCAGACTTATGCTTTAGAAGCTGACAATAGGTGTGAAGAGATAACGTAGGAAAAGAGAATGAGCTGGATTAATATTTATGGCATTGCAGATATTGCAGTGGCTGCGAGTGGTATTATACTGTGTGAATGCCAAAGTACTGCTTGTACAGTCTCTACAGCAGCCTCACCTTGCCTAAACACTCACAAATTATATGCCAGGTGCCAAAATAATAAAGGGCTTAAAAATCACAATATTTGAAAGAACAATTATTGTTTACTTGCTATTCACCTTTGAATTTGAGCCTCTAAGTACTATATTTACAATTTTTTTCTTTGCAGCTGCACGGGTTAAGAGCTTGCAAGTAAGCAAAGCAAGCTTCAGAGTCTCATGCAAGAACAAGACATGAAGCAATACTGCTCCAGCTACAGCCTTCTGGCCAGTCTATGCCTACGGCCAGGCACTTGGCGAGTTGTATCCAGCCAGGGCAGTTTGTTGAGGATGGATCCGAGAGTTATTACCTGAAGCTTAACTATAATATTGCATCACACCAGAAGCCACTGGCTTGGAACTACTTTTTTGAAAAGGACGCAGGTATTTCCTTTTTGCAAATATTTGTTGTATTAATTATTATTCTGGGTTTTGGAGGCAGTTAGGCATTTGCTTTTTGTTAATATTACCTTCTACTCTTCAAAAGGTAAAAAACATTAGAGAGATGACCATTAGTTTGCCATTTTTAAATAAATCCTAGGACCAGTGGCAGCGTTTTTCTATAAAGAAAACTTTACTGGTTTTAATTCACATGTTTAGTTTTGCTCTGGACCGGTTGTGAATTTTCAATTAAAGAAAGAGATCCAAAATCTAATCTTAATTACAGCGGAATAAATTACAGGGGAATAACCTCCATTCGTGTTTAAAGATTTCCCACAGCTTTGCACTGCTCCACTTGACAACCAAGTCTTGGCCTTTTGTCAAAACCTAGCGAAGGGCCCTGACGTGGGGCACGCAGCCTTCATGCAGTTATAAAAATAATTGATTGGCTTTTACCCTGGGACAGGTAAAAGAGCAGTTACAACAGCACACAATCTCAAGTATCGTTTTGTTGGCACGGTTTTATTTAGAGTTGTAAAAGCATAAAACGAAACTGAAGACACGGTCGGTAGATGTCACCCATGCACCAGGCACCAAGCATGCAAACCTCAGCCCATAACCGCCCAAAACACCACCTTCCTGCTGCAGGCAGGAGCCAAGGCCAGGCAGGGAGGCTGGAGAGGAAGGTGTGCTTCAAAACCAGCCCATGCAGGGTGGAGGGATGTTCAGAGGGAGGCCAGCCGTGGTAGCCATGCACGGTGGCCCTGGCAGCCCCTGTGCATCCTCTGACCGGGCACCCGGGCAAGCTGGGGGTGTCCTGAGTGGGGAAAACTCCTGTGACCCGTGTTGGACATGGGGAGAGCACCCAAACTTCTACCTCCACTGCTGGCACCTGTGCAAGGGGTGAGCCCGAAAGGGAGGAGGTGTCGCTGTCAGCTCTGCCGGCCACAGGGAGACCAGCCCCGAGCAGGGTGCCGGCACCCTGGGGAGCTGGTGTCCACCATCACTAGCTGGGGATGTCCCCGGCAGAGCGTCACCCTCTGCAGTCCTGTGTGCTAAAGGACTCGTGCTCCTCAGTATGACAGCTCGAGACTGCTAGGCCCTGTCACTCCTCTTTACACACGTGTCTCACGGAAATGAAACTTCCAGCTTGTTTTTTCCCCTCTAAAAAATCAATTGAAAACAGCTCGGTGCTATACAGCTTAATTATTAATAAGCGCTGAGCTGGCTAATGGTGTTTGTTCAGGCTTTCCATAAAACATTTAAAACCAAAACCCCGCAATCCCCCCCAAACCCTGTTCCCAAGAGTCTCGTTAATCCCAGACATAAACACGCTGCTCAGCCACTGCGTTTTTACTGCAAGAGGTTTAGAAATAGTCAAGCTTACACCCTGCTCTGCTTATCACGAGCTTATTTGGGCTTGGCCCAGGGGTTTGCTGCTGCTCTGGTCTGGCAGAAGGCAACTGCTTTGGCTGAGCACCTCCTGCCTTGCACCAGCGTCTGGTGCTGGTGGGGAACTTGGCTGTCTAATCAACCCTCACGTTTTACCAACTAATAGTGATTCCTGAGCAAAACGTTGGGAACTTCCAGCCTGAAGAAATGGAAACAACGTCAGTTTGATATACCGGTGGCTTTGGCTGTCACTTTGGGTTTCGTGTGCTGAGCAAGAGCCTGGGGAGCAGGAGCTCCTCGCAGCCTCTGTGGAGCTTTGTGCTCTGCTGCACAAAATGACGGGCTTTTTGAGCCACCTCTGTGGTTTACAGGAATTTAGGCATTGAAATGTAGGATAGAAAAGTCTGAATTTAAAAAAACAAATCAGCCAAGCAGTGTGAGATGTGATCATCCCTGATTATATCAAATGGATCAAAGAACTGATGTTTCTAGGGTTTTTTGCGTATCAACCAAATGGAAAGAAGATTTTCTACCATGTTGACTCTAGCTAAATAATCCCTCCAGGATCCCTGATCACACACGTTGAGGGTAGCAGCCACAGTTACATGTTGGCTGCAACACGTTGCTAAATATAATTTTTTCTAGACAGAATAACAGGGTTTGGAAAAAATGCAGTATTGCTTTTCTGACCCATACGGCAGACCTAGACTTCATTTCCCAAATCAGAAGCTTGGAAGGGGACGAGTTCACTTTGTTTTCCTGACAGGAACAAGAAACTGTCAACAGAAATCAAATTAACCCGACGGAGCAGATTCAGTCCTGCATCTCCTCACACGGGTGCAGGAGCTCCTGACGGGTGGTGCTTTCTGCGGGAGCCACGGGATAATGATTTCAAAGCTGCTTACCCTACTGCTCTGGTGTGGCCTGGCTTGGTTTGGTGCCAAGCGGTGCCACAGAACCTTCCTGGGGGATTTCCAGGAGGAGGAGGAGAACGGTCTGTTGTTACCATCCTGCTTTATGTTTGAACGAAGTGGGTAGAAACCATCTTCCCTGACTACAGGTAGGTAAAAGAGGAGAGGGCCATTTCTCTATACAGAAACCCAGCAAATACTGGGTTCAAAGAGCTGCTGACTTGCAGGCTCTCCCGGGCCATATCCTTCTTGCTTGCTGAGCAGCTGCCCCCAGCCAGTGCTCCCGTGATGGCTGACCCAGCTGTGGGTAATCCCTCGGTCCTCAGGTCTGCTCTGCCTGATGCCTTCCTATTGCCGCCCAGTCTGATCACATAAAAAGCCATTTAATGGCTCTTTGCTTCAATGAAAGATGCTTGGCCTGGCCTTCAACCAGCTCTCCGACTGCAAATCAGAAACCTGCTGTAACAAATAAAACCTTTTTTCTTTTCAATAGTGACACAAATATTACTACCATTCACATCTGCTGCACAGATTATCTTGAGCTATGGGGGAGGAAGACCCAGGCATCACCCCACGCCTGTGCTGTGTGCCTGCAGGGACAACGTTGTGCTGTGACTGACACTAGAGATAAAACCTTTTACTAGACTAATTGGTGTGGCAGCAGGTCCGATGTGGGGCACAACATCGTGCTGGGGCTCACAAGCCACCCCACGAAGGCATCTGGCGAGCAGAGCCTGAGGTCACTTCCACGAGGTGGGGCTCCATTCCCAAATTTTGCAGCTCTTCCTGCTCTCCTGAAGGCATCTCCAGCTTCTCTCTCTGGGGCGCTGAGGGCAATGGCAGTGGTCCTCGAAGTGGGAAGGGAGAAACACGGGATGAAATTTTGACGGGCCGGTGGTTCGGGATGCTCAGTGTGGGGATGCTCAGTGTCAGCCTCCTGAAAGGGGCTGATGCCCTGCAAGTGCTCAGCACCACCCGGCCTCTGCAGCGCAGCCCTGGGGGCAGCTCAAATCAGCACCCGAAGTCCAAAGAGCTTTTTGCAAATAAAAGCACTGAGCTGGTGCTTGGACTGGGCCTGTGGAGGCCAAATCCTGCCATGTACTGAGCACTTTTCCACCCCAGGTACTGAGGATGTTCGGTCAAGGCAAGATGCTTGACACAAAGGGGTTTTCTTAGGAGGAATCATTTGCTTCAGGCGGCAGGCTCACAGACACGGGCATTTTCCCCATTTCCCTGCACTTGATGTGAGTCATGTTAACATCCCAGTAAACGTGTTTTCTTTTCAGCTACACTGCTTGTAACAGTATTTGCCTGAATTAGAGTGAGTTTGCTCTGCAAACTGCATTTACCTTTCCCAGATACAGAGCAGCTGTTCACTGTACGTTCTCACAAGGTCCTTGTTTGCACAGACTTTTGTCAGCAAATACACCCCCCTGAACAAGCCACTCACTTCGACATTTCCAGCACTGATAGGGGAGTTGTGAGCCCTGCAAGACACCTTCATCCTTGTCTTTTCGTTTCATTAATAGGCACCTGCCTTCGAGATGGCGCCAACAAGGCTTTGCTCATGCCATCAATCATGACGCTAGGGTTGATCGAGTCTTGCAGAAGTGTGAAAGAAAGAAGCAGACGTTATTAATTCTTCCTTTGGTTAATGCTCTTCGATCACACCATGCTGACACTCGCTATGTATCCCCACCAGCACAAACACAAAGGTCACCAGCTCCCAAGTCAGCACTCAACAGAAAATGTCTCACCCACGCCTCCCCACATAGATGACAGCATTCACTGCGACTCAGGTGGAATCGCCGTCTGTGGAAAACGCCAAAGCAGTGGTGCCTGCTGTGATGATGGAGGCAGAGGGAGCTGTGCAGGGGGCTGCCCTCATCCCCAGTGAGCCGGGCTGAGGGCAGAGCAAGGGCTGGCTGGGAGCCCTGCAATGACAGAGGTTTCCAGGCTTGAACATCAATCTGCAGAGTCAGAATATTCTGAAAAATACACTCATTTCAATGATGCGTGGGCACGTGTCCATCAGACGTGACTGTGAGATGCTGCCAGCTTGTCTTGCAGGCAGTGAGGCAGCCTGGACTCCTGGGCTCTGCTGAGCCAGGCCTGGCTGTGACAGACTGGGGACTTGGTGGCTCCCAGAGCTTGTGGACAGCTGTTGCGGAGCTGCGAGACGGAGCCCAGGCTCTGGGGGAGTCAGAGCTCTGGTGTCCAGGAGAAAGCACCTTAGGCAAGGATCCTCCATGTGGAGCTATCAGTGTCACCGTGGGAGGTATGGAAATGCTGACACGTTGGTGTGTGCTGGGGTCCTCATTGCCCCCACACTTCTTGCTGCGTACTCAGGAGCCTGCATTCCTGGCTCCAAAACTCTGGCTTTCCAGTCTCATTCGTGTCTGCCAGGACTTCAGCCTGAGATTCAACCTTTAAGGAATGTATTGATCACTTGGATCCAATGGCAAGAGAAGCAATGAGTCGCCAAAGGGTGTCACTGGCTCCAGAGAAGTGTTGTCTTCTTCATACAGCTCCTGAAGAGAAGAATATTTCATGGATATATGTGTGTGGGGAGGAAGATACAGAAAAGTCAAGAGGGCAAAGACAACCATCAGGGGCTTTTCACCTCCGTCTTTTACCACCTGATCTATGTCCCTGAGATACAAGATGGGGCCCCTAGAGAAGATCTTCTCCTCCCTCCAACCTCAAATTCAAGAACTGCTGTTCTAGAGACCTGTGGGAAGAAACACTCTGAGTTTGGAGACAAGTAAAGAGTCCAACCACTGGTTTCCTCCATTTCTAATCTGCCTCTCAATTCTGCCACAGAATATTTTGGTTTTGAGGTGGATGAAGAGGGAATCCCAAACGGGGCTTTATGCCATCTACTGTGGGCATCCCGTTAAACTGAACTTCAGAGCATCTCTTGGAACCTCTTTCCTACAAAGCCTGGGGAATAGGTGGCTCTGAGAGGGGTTAATCAGAGCATTAATCACCATCCATGGAAAGAAGTTAAGGTTTGTTCAGACTGCTTACTAAAGACGCCATTACAGCTTTCTCCCCACACTCATTGCAGGGAGCCTTGAAGCTCTGCAGAGTAGGTGGTCTGGCTCACCCACCACTCTTGTGCATTCACACACGAGAGTAAAAGTGGCAAACGCAGCTGTAAAGAACCCGCCCAAAGTGTCAGAGAGAATCTGGAGTAGAACCAGCGACTGTGCTTTCAGCTCTTAAGTCCCCACTCCATGCCTTAACCTGAAGACCATCATTCCTCACAAATACTTGTGTCTGATGACTGAGCGATATAAATGCAACTGCCTGAGAGAGGAGGTGAGATGCTGACTGACACAAGACTAACACAGTCCCATTGCACGTTTTCCCTAAAGCGCCGCACTGGGGGCTGAGGGATCCAGGTGCCTGAGGTGTGTGTTCTGGGACTGACCGCCTGAGCAGCACAATACACGGTTTAACTGAAGGCCCCATCACAGCGTGCTGCTCATGAAGGACCCTGGTTTGACAGTACTGAGGAGGGACACCTTCCTCATGCAGTGAGATCAAGTGAAGCTACTGACTGTGGCCAGCCTACCCCAGCTGGCCACAGCTGGGGATCTGGCTCTCATCTTCCTAGTCCTGAGGAGGTCCACACTTAGTGCTTCTTCTGCTCTCAGGGGCAGGTACACCT
The DNA here is from genome assembly GCF_018139145.2 of Gymnogyps californianus. Classification (NCBI taxonomy): domain Eukaryota; kingdom Metazoa; phylum Chordata; class Aves; order Accipitriformes; family Cathartidae; genus Gymnogyps; species Gymnogyps californianus. The sequence goes on from NC_059471.1 coordinate 22,517,907, forward strand.
ACAAACATACACATCTGTGCTCTTCTGACCCCAACCAGAGCTGCCAGATGCTCAGGCCAGCTCGCAATGTTTCTTTGAAATGTATTTAAAAACACTCTTCATCAAAGTCAAGTTGTTGCCTAAAATAAGAATGCATTTTACTACAGGGTCCACAGTTTCATGCCTGTTGCAACTAATTCAGCTGGCCCCAGGTTCCTCAGAGGCAAAAGCAGATGCCCTGGCAGATGACTGCTCGGGGGAGATCTTCCAGGGCAGGTCCAGCTTTCAGGGAGATGTGTGAGGTCCACCATCCTGCGCAGTGAGTACTCAGTGAATCTTCCCAGAACATGTTATTTTCCTCCCTCTGAGTTTCCTGTCACAGGAGATCTCCACTGCCTTTTAGCTGGAGAGGGCTGGCCGTAGCTGCCTTTAAACTTCAGAGGGGATGAAGGCAAGACATGGTTCTCTTCCTGGAAACTGCCTGCAGCAACCCCACCCTGTGAGCTGGCTTGATACTATCTGAGGTCATTTAAGCAAACATTGCATGAGTAAAGAATGTTATACATCAACCACACACTAAAAGACAGTGCAGTAATGGTATTTGACTTCATCTCCAATGGCTTGAGCTGTTCTCCCTGGCCTATCCTGGTCAGGGGACACATCCCCATCTCCTTGATAGCAGTCAGGCACAAAACTGTTACATTAGTAATTCATGCCCTCAGCTAACTCCACAGACATTTCCAGGTCCAAGAGTACAAATCCGGACTGTTTTGAACTGGCCAAGGTTATCTCGGAGGCCTCCTCTGACCGTGATCCATTGAGAGATGAGGATGTGGTGTTTATTACAGACCTGAATGCAGGTGGTTCTCAGGTAAGGGCTGTGGTCTGCAGTGCTGTGTTGAGAGTCGGGCTGAGCCCAAGAGTATGAGTGCTGAGGGCAGAATGATAAAGGCTTTTTTCTGCACTGATCAACCAATGCCAGGAAGAAACCATGGTGATCTTGCCCCTATTAAAGGGAGTGGCTGCGCTAGATAGGTCGGATGGAGCTGAAGCTGGAATCCAGAGCCATTTCTCACTGGACGCTCACGGTTCAAAGCAACTGGGGTCAACAGAGAGGGATAATTTTTGCTATCTGATGAAAGCTGAGTAACTTCAATCCAGTTCCCTTTGGGCAAGTGTCTACCACCACAGCTAACATCTGCAGGTGAACCAGCTGGCTCTCAGCACAGGTCGAATACTTGTAGAGGCTTGCAGCTTATAGCTCAAGCTTACCTGGGGCCCCCTCAGGGCTGGAGCATTTTAGGAGGACTTATTCTGGTTCACATATCTAAATCTGTCAACAAAGGATGTTTTAGAAGCAGCACAGTGAGATTGCATAAAGGTCATGTGGCATCTCTTGCTCTGCTGAAAGGTTATCTCAGCTGGAAAGCTCTGACTTGGTACATTTCCAATGGATATACTTCTGTGCAATAGATATAGAACATTCCACTAGATGTAGGCTTATTTTCAACACATGTTGGTGCCTTTTCAAGGAAGTTTGGATGTGGTACTAACAGGGACCGCTGTCCATCTTTATTTTCACTGCCTTCTGACTATTCAGGCCTGTTAAGTCGACAGAACACCATAGAGACATTATACCCCAATGACCATGCCAGGGAAACTGAGCCAATCATAATTTAAAGCTACATCAGCTGAATCAAGCAATCTACAAAAGAGGCACAAAACCTGCTCAGCATGTTATTGCTTCTTATCAGACTGGAATTTGCTTTTGATGCAACAATTCCGTTCATCATGATAGTCAATGGTGAAGAAAGGTGGGGGAATGTGGGGACAGTCACATTAGCCTAGAAAGGTGTTAAAATAAACCAACGAATCCAGCAAAGGAGAATGAAGAACTAGGGAAGTGCAACGTGGAACATGAACTGTTTGCATAGTCTTTAGGAGAATTATATTTACTGAGTAATCTTGATTATCTAATACACATGAGCAGGGCACGTCTCTTATTATGCGTCTGAACAGCAGCTGGCAAAATGACGCATAAATATCATTGATAATAGTTTTATATTAATAACCACAAGCATAAAAGCAATGGAAGATGATGTCTTCGTGCATTCACAACAGCAACTGGCAAAGTTTTAAGCTCGTTGTCCACAAGGATGTAGACAGCGTTCAAAAGAATATATGGAAAATGTACATTTGTGTTAACTTACAGCATGATTGCAAAAAACTTAAAATGTGTACCACAAGCTTTCAATTTAAAAAAGAATAGGACCCACCTCTATAATGGAAAGGAAAGGAATCTTTTTCACCGATTTTTGAAAAAGAAAGATTTCTTCTTTTCTAATAAATGGAAGTTTGGTAGTTCTGGATTGTGAATGTTAACACAGAATAATTTAAGTAAAGCACTTTGATGACTACAGAAATGCCAGCTAATTTTTATGACATTAGTGTAAAGACAGAGAGTATCAGAAATATTACTGTTCTTTATTATTTTCTTGGTTTTGTAGAAGTAATGTCATTTAAAGACAATGGCTATCAAAGGATGTTTCAGAAACATCACAGGGACAATACGCAAGCTCATCTGTTGATCTGTAGCAGTGAACAAGTGTGGTTACATTTTTATTATGTAGCTTTCTGAAACTGGGAAAAGCTTTGCTGGGATTTCAGTAGGTGAAGAACTGTAGTTGCTATGCATAGATTTGTCCAGTCTCACTGTTTATGGCTGAGTTTTCAAGCATCCTCACCTAAAAACTTATGGTTGGTACCAAAATGAGGCAAAGGCACAACTGAGGGCTTTGAGTCTTTAGGACTAACTAAGGTTAAAAATCAAGAAATTTAACATTTAACACCCCCCTCCTTCCAAAATCTGATGTATCCACATAACAAACTGCATCATTCTCAGATCTGCTGCTTTAAAGAGAAAAACACCAATCTGAATGCAAGAAGAGGCGTAAAAGCTCTTCTAAATACAGGACTGTGTTTATTCGTTTTCCTGTGTAACAGAAGAAATGAAGTAGTGCTTGGGTGATCCTCTGAAGACAGTCTAGGAAGACGCTTCGTAAGAGAGGGAATTAGATGATGGAACACCAGGCTATTTGTATATGGTTGCTACCAAGCAGATATAGATATGCTGTTTATGGCTGGGAAGAGCCTGCTTTCTCTCTTTTATACAAAAGCTTAAAAAATGTAGGCGCTGGGTATTGCCATCTGGATGGTGAATGAAATGGTGGCAGCCTGCAGTGATTGATCGGTGCCGAGAGGCAGTGAAAAAACAGACCAGTGCTCCCTTATTAATGGCATTGATTTCCCTCCACGGAGATCCATTAGACACCCTGGAATCAAACACAGTGCCTTCCTGTACCATTTAAACATCCAGCTCAGATGATACGCTAGGCAGTTAGCAGTGTCTTTGTACCTATTCCCAGGCATGTGGCAATCTGTCCACGCAAGAGGGCTGTAGGGAAAGCCCTCTCTCCAGCCCCATGTCCCCCGCAGAGCAGAGGAGGGTTCATCTGGTGGCACAAGCAGAGCTGCTTCACCCAGGCCATGAGCTGAGAGCCGGGCTGAGCAGGTCACATTGCAGGGGACAGCCACCGATGCGCAGCGTGACTTCCCTCCCTGTTTGCATGCCTGGATTTCCTTCGAGAGCAAGTCGGAGTGTGCTGGGAACCCACCTTTGGTCCTGACCGTCAGGACATCCCCAGTGTAAAACCAACCCCGCAACACGGGAAAGGGGGCTTTGACACATGGTGGGTGGCAGTTGAAGCCTGCCCCAAAGCACAAAGAAGAGGTCACACACTGTGTGATTTTCACAGGAGACACCCTCAGCTTCAGGTCAAGGAATAATCCCCAAACTCACAGGGAAGGACCTTGGGTGACTGGGGTGGGAGGCAGAAGGAGGGAAGGGAAAAGTCTTTTCATTCAAATATGTATATTTCATTAGCTGGAAGTATGATAAAGGCAGGCTGTCACCCTGGGAAGATACGGCACCAGAAGGGCTTGCACAGGCATCCTTCTCCAGGGGCAATCGCTGCATGCACAAGGTATGAGAGCAGAACAGGGCAAAGCAGGCCACGGTGCCAAGGACTGACATTGAACCAGCATGGGCACCTCAACTCATCTGAGCTCCCGTAACAGTCCACAGGTGACACAGAGAGAATGGGGCACTTCAATGGGGCTGCCGGTCTCAGTTTCATCACATGGATGAAAGGTAACTCAGAAGCTTCTTCCACCATCTGCAGAAAGCGTAGGGGTAGGCCTCCACGTGGCTGATGTCTCAGGTACAGCATCCTTCCACATATCTATGCCTTAGTCACCACAAACAGTTCCACAGCTGATGGCTCTTCCCTGGTATAGGTACAGATGACAACCAGGGGCAAAGCAGAGAAAGGACTATGCTGCACAGGAGGTGCTGGAGAGAACAACACTCCTCTCCTAGAATGAGAACTATTACAGTCTCATTTGCACACTGTATAATGACACTCACAGATCACTGAGTTAAGTGGAGCTGAAAAGATACAAAAGATTCCTTTTTCCTCATCATGCATTTTCTTGTGATTCAAAACACTTCAATTTATCTTTTATCAAATATCTTCGCATATTTTTCTTATTCTAGTTTTTCCCATTTTTACTTGAGCCCTGGAAACGATGTGCTCAGGTTTTTCAAATCTTTCCCAGCTAGTTAAGTACATGTCAGCCCATGGATTTACACTTAAGTTTGAAATTAGGCTCTTACTTCTAGATACTGCAGAAATGGGACCTCCTGACATGGTCTGAGTGTCTTTCACAGAGCATCAAACATCTTCTCTGGAAAGTGAGGGTACATGGCAGCCCAGGGAGCTGAGTCCATGGCAAACTTTGCCTCTGAAATGCGATGGTTTTGTTCCCTGTTCGCTGTGTCAGATGCTTGATCCATTGGGGGATCATAAAAGAGGTAAGTCACTTGCCCAAGGCACATTAGGGTCTGAAAGGTAGCATGCCTTTCATGCAACTAATTTTATTTCAGAGAACTAATAAACATTGGTAAATATTGGCTCAAAGAGAGCAATAAACTAAACATTGTGAATTAAACTTTAAATGTTCGACTACTGTAAGACTGCAGGAAGACCACAGTCTAAATCATTCACCAGCTAATGTGCCACAGACAGTTTGGGAAGTGCCATATGATTCAGTGTGGAACAGTCTCTTGAAATGTATTGATCCTTCCTTTTTCTTCCTCTCAAATGTATTGTTGCAGCAACTCCAAAAGCAGCTCATCATGTATCATGCAAAGAAGAAAATAAGCACAGCCTGCCTGGTTCACTGCTCCTTTTCACTGCAGTGTTGCTTTCACTGAGTAATGCCGGCATCACTCTGAGGTAATGTAGTGAGTGAATCAAACCCATGGGGATAATACAGATACAATTCATCTGAAGACTGCAGTGGTAAGTTACACGAGCTCTGCTCTTTCGTGTCTCCTGGTTGAAAATAATACAGCAAACAGCTTTGTGGTTTGCTCCATCCCTCCTGCACACCCACCTCCTGGCTGCAAGCAGAGGCTCTGCCACTGCAGGAATCTGGGTCCTATCCCGCAGCCCTGGCAGTTAGTTCCCAAAAGTTTCCTGGGTTGCAGCAATACAGGGTGAAGCCTTTATATTGCAATGCAATTGTGCTGACGGGCCTGGAGGTTAAAGACATTTACTGTACCCTGTCCTCTCCCACTGACTGCAACAGATGAAGAGTCAAGCCCGTTAGCTGCACTGGGATGCAGTTGGGCATCTCTGATGTCTCATGGTGTCCAACCCACCAGCCCCTTTGGCCCAGCCAAACTGCCCTAGCTCTCACTGGTCTTGGCTCTAAGGACTCTAAACATAAAGCTATTTTCTTGCAGTACAGTAACAGAAACAACTGAAACAAAGCAAACTTCTGCAATGACAGACTTCTGGAGACCTGAGCAGAGCCCAGGAGAGCTCTTACTGAATCCAGCACATCGCAGGCCAATGCCACCACTCTCTCTAGCCATGGAGCAGACCGTGCAGACGCACATCATTATCCTAGAACAGGTTACAGCAGCATAGGGCTAAATACAGTTGCCTCAAAGAAGCACCCAGTCCTTCTCAATTTTTTTTCATATTAGTCCCAAACTTTGCAGAGCCATTCAAGTCAAAAGGCAAGCAGCAGTGCTTCAGACCAGAATGGGACACTTGGAGTTTATTGTGGGACACTTGGAGTATGTTGATCTGCCCAGTAAGGCAGGATAAAATGGAGACTTGCTGAAGCTCGTGAATGTGGCAGCATGAGCACCAGCTGCTCAGGCCAGAAGCCCATTTGATGCGCTCACCTGAGAAGTCATGGACAAGCAAAGTCCTCTGACTGTAAGCTCAGGGACATCACATCATTAGGGAACATGAAGCTTTTGAGCCAATGATACAGTGTACTTCGGTTTGATATGTTAATTAAACAATACCCAATCACTTATATCTCCACTCATACTGATCTGGATGGGTCCCTATATCAGCCAGAGCATCACGCTTTCCACTCCCCACTCCCTCCAGTAACAATGCTCCTGTACTTTTCAGTATCAGAGCTCCAAACATACTCAAGAACTGGAGGTTGCTGTGGGGTACATCCAGTCAACTTGGCCCCACCAAGCCACTTTTTAAGCTGCTCTGGCCTTTCCTTGGGAGAAGTCACAACCATCGTTTGCAGGCTTTCCCACCCAGAGCAATACCTTAGAAAACAGGTTTCCTCTGATGCAGGCTCCTATAGAAAATACAGTCATTACTGTACATAAAAAGAGACATATATAAACCACATAGAGCTAGTATGAAGGAAAGACTCCTATACATCCAATTTCTTTAGATGAATTTTATTCTTTGCAGAAGAGAAAGTCAGTCGGATGAGCTTGCCCAGAACAACCAGCAAGCAAACAGCCCTTGAGTCGCTCCAGCAGACCTCGTCGTGGTCAGCAGCTTCGCCGTCAGCCCTGCCAGCCTACCTGCGGCAGCTGTGCGCCGCTTGAGTGCCTGTGCTGATTAAGACCTGGAGAGTAAATAGTTGTCCACAGCTCCTGGAAATGAAGTCCTCACTTAATGATGCTTGAAGCTACCCTCACCTAGAGTGGCCAAAACATGAGTTTGGGAGGTGGGGGGTTTTTTTATACTTAGTGTTTGCCAATTTACAGGTTTATACTGTTCTGGCAGGTTCAGCTGTTTGCAAGGGGATCAAGGCCGTTGCCTGCCATCTATGGGGTGCACTGTGGGTCCTTCCCCCTCCCACACTCCCCACTGCCTCCTCTGAGCACAGCATGGCAGAGTTATGATCCCACACACCTTGGGGAAGGGCAGACAAAGGAGCCATGCCAGGAATCGGGCACCGCCATGCTAAGCACAGTGGTGCCCAGAGGTTAAATGTTCCCCTTCCTTTGCAAAAGGAAGTCACACACCACCATCTCACCCCTCTGGTTGACTTTAGGCCACTCTGCAGAAGAAAAAGTGACATTTCAGGAAGACAAGCAGGGTGCCTGTGTAGGAGCCTGACATTGTAGCCCAGGAGTGAAGTCATCTCCCCAAGAGAAGTGGAGGGTTTCTGGTATGACTTGTGTGGATCCGTAATCCTCTCAACATGGTCTGCAGGACCAGGGAACAAGGATGAGGGACTTGTTACTTTAAGTTACTTTAATATAACCTTTGTGTACCCTATCTATGGTTAAAAAATGGAGAGGATGCAGCATGTCCCCAAGAAGAGGTCATTTGTTCTGAGTAGCCCTTGCAAAGCTGGAGGCAGCCCTGACAGAGGTCTTGACAAACACTGAGAAGACTCCTGTTCCACTTTCAGACACTTGTGCACTTGCGCAAAACCATGGGACTGAAGCTGAAACTAAGGTTAAGGGGCTCTGGGCTGTACCATGCAGCTCAGGCTGGGAGGTCTGCATCATTTGTCTGGCCTTCAAAACCTGTGAGTGTGTCTAAGGGGAAAGGTGGAATTAGGGTTTGTCCAATTCATTGCACAAAAGCAATGATGACAACAATTGTAATAATACCCCAGTTTACACTTAGTGAGTGATGCTTAGAGCTGCTCAGCGTTGCTTATGATGAGAACCCACCTCGGGAGCCAGTTAATGCTGAACTGACCCTCAGCCATCTTACGTGATGGCAGAGAGACGGCGAATGGCCTTGTGCCCCGGGTTTCTTCGTGACGTCTTTCCTTGTATCCGCCGGATCAATTTTATCTGAACTGTTTGTTGCCCCTGAGCAGTGGTGAGGAGGCAGGAATGCTAAAGATAACTCTGTAAACAGAGAAGGCATGGAGGGGTCAGAGCCCAGGGGAAGGATCAATATGTTGGCTTAGCTGAGGAGATGAACGAATTGTACCTGAGGGCCACATAGACATCCTCAAGAGAAAAAGCAAAGTGTTTTCTGTCTTTAAGAGAAACCACAGATGATTTTTTTGCCTGTATGAGACGAAGGCCCAGATTCCTAGGAAAATCAGGAAATAATAACAATAGTAATAATATTAATAGCAGTACTACTACTACAACTAGTAATATGGTAATAATAATGGTAATAATAGTAATCCAGACTGTGCACCTACAGAAGAGGCGAGTGAGGCGAGGACTCGGGCTGCCTGTTGCCTTTGGAGTTGAAATGCAGCGTGCATACGGGGGCCCATGCAGCGGGGATGTCCCCTGCAGCCTGCAAAGGGCTTGCACAGACATAAATGCTGACTTTCTGCAGTACCCAAATTCCTCATTCCTTCATCTGTTTCCTTCTCATCAGAGGCATTACGGGTGAGAAAACAGGCTCCCCCATCAGCTGTTTCTGGCTTTTCTTTCTCCTCCTTTCAGGCCCCCCTTTGCCCTGTTCCCTGGCGTCTGTAGCCCCCCTTTATCCCCTTTGGTGCCTTCCCTTTCCCTCACAGCTCCTGGCTCCCTGCCCTGGGTGGGTCCCAGGCCCTCCCCCAACAGCCACTAAAACCATCCTTGATTAAATGGTCAACGCCAATATCATTTGAGGTGGGAAAGGCTGTGGGAGCCAGGGAAGGTACCCCTGATGCCACTCAGTTTGGGGTGCAGGGTTGTCCCTGCAGGGAGAGAAGAGGGCAGAAAGAGAAGCAGAGCAGCAGGGTTGGAGGGACCTGGTCTCACCAATCAGCTCCTGGGACTGGGAAACAAAACATCCATCACTTGGGAGAGCAAGACATGAATTTCAGGTTCCTCTCTTGGTTAGCCGGCCGCCAAGCAGCTCTGCTCTCCGGTGCTCAGAAACGTTGGGTCTGCCTGGGCTACTCTTCATTGCAGGGGTCTCTGCCTTGCACAGGGTCTGCTCCCTAGGGTGGTGTCCTCAGCCCAATGGCCTTTCCCAAACATCGTTGAAAGCATCCCTAGAGCTTTTCCTTCATAGCCTCTCCTCTTCCTGCAGCCAGTCCCTCCACTCCCCAGGGGCTCCGCTCCTGCCCAGCGCTGCTGCCCCTCCTGGAAAGCCCCAGCCCTGATGGCAAGGGGAGCACGAGTGCCCCGGGACACTAACAATGGCCACTTCCCAGCTCGTTTAGCCACCACCAGTCCATCCTGAAATCATCATTTTAATGCCAAGAGGGTCTGGGTTTTCCATTTTGTATTTAAGAACTTGATGAAATATCAAGGCAACAAGTGGCTGATCCCCTCCCCATCTGGTTGGGCACGGACTCTCAGCTATGAAGCCATCACCACTGTCCTTGCTCCCGGATTTCCAGCTGCTTCTTCATTTTCTGCCCCCCCGCCTCGGCCCTGCCACCCCATGCGACAACAAGTGAGATTTTCCATCAGGGATTTCTCCTGCCCATCCGTCAGGTCCTCCCTCCCCTGCCCCGTTTGATTAATTGGCGAGGCACCGGCGCATGCAGCGGCAGACACCCCATCTACTGACGCAAGTGCTTTGTTTTTCCATCCTCAGCACTGTAGTATGATACTGATTAAACAGTCGTGGGTATAAAACTGGGTTAAGGCTCCTTTCAGATAACAAGACATTGTTTTCCCTTCCAACATTAAACCCTGTGGGAGGGGGCCTACAAACACAGCTCTGGGAGGTTCACAGCGATGGGTGGTGGGAGGAGGGACTGTCTTGCTCTCAAGGTGCTGGAGAAGTACTCGGAAAGGCTGTGTCCATCAGCTCTCCAGTGCTGGCTTGGAGGGTCAACCTGGGCATGTGGCACTGCCTCTCCAGGCTCTGGTTCCCCAAAAGGCAAAAGTTTTTCCCCAAATGCACGTCTTGCCTAGTTGAACTGGAAGCTCACTGGTTTGAGTACCGCCTGCCCTGGGCTCTCAGCTGGCTGGAGAGCCTCAGCACTGCATCACAGCATCCTGCGCGCAGAACTGCAAGTGTGGGTTAGTGCACGTGTTGGTGCTTACGCTTCCGTGAGTGTCTGGTCAGGAGCACCTCTCCTTCTGCACCCCCTTCCCTTGCCCCATCTCCACTGAATGTGGGAGGAGGGAGCGGGCAGAGGGGACCTCAGCCCTGGGGCAATGCCTCTGCATCATGGCTCGCAGCGTGGCAAGGTTGTGCGCCCTGACTAGAGGATGAAACCCTACCATGGGGACTGTCAGAGGCCACATAGTGACTGCTTGGCTAATCCTTAGCTCCCAGCTTGGCGGGTGCTTTGGGACTCCCCGAGTAAGAAAAGCGTGGCGCAGCCGCACGGCTGGGATCTGTGCATTGTCCTCGTACCGCCGGAGAGCGAAAGACTTCATTCAGGCAGAAGGCGCCTTCAAACATCTGACATTGCCTCCCCAGGGGAGAACGATGAAACCTAGGGATATTTTAGATCAGGCGCTTGTTTCATCTGTTAAAAATTGTGGGTCTTCCTCTGTTGGAAAAGGATCACACGCAGCAGATAAAAAACAGTCCTACTGCTTTTAAAGTCATCTGGAGGCAAGTAAACCTCTGCTTCAGGAAGGATTCAAGGTTGCCTGTGCAGAAACCAAAAGAACATGGATGGCAAAGAGCCATAAGAAAAACCAGTCCTCAGTAAACACAAGCGAGATGCGGGGCTGTTTGCTTCCACGATGGCAGCAGCCACGCTGCTCAGAGAGCATCCAGGTGATTCCAGTCCTGGGAAAATGGGGACGTTATAAGCTTCTGTGTAAAAGTAGCGTCTATCTTTGCTTCCCTTTTAACAAGATTAGTCTTGCTTTTCTCTCCCTCTTTCTTTTGCTGTCTGCCGGCCACCTCCGTGCTCTCCCACTAATGTGATTAGCGGTGCATGGGGACCATACTGGCAGCAACTGTCACAAAGATCTCTGCTTACTTGAGTGCACCTCTTTCCTCAATGAAACATCTTGTGTTTATGGTCACAGGGGGTATTGTTAACTCCTGGATTCGAATAGAAAGGGATATTTACGACCCTCCCATAAAAGTTGATTCAGGGAGACATTTAGGAAAGAAAGGGATAGAAGACAGATGTGTTTCCTACCACAGATGCTGAGGAGGTTCAATTGTTCTGCATATGTAATGACTTTTTATGGTTCCTTACAAATGCTTTCCACACTGCTAGAAAGGTGCCAAAGTCAAATACGTGTAGTTGCTTACAGAAGACAATTTAGTGACCATACAGGACACTACAACTTTATATCTTGTTAAATATGTTGGAGACAGACATTGTTACATGTACAACGTGAAGGGGAATCTCTGCCTCCACCGAGCCATGGCTGCCTTGCTGCCTTCCCCACTGCAGCTCTGCTTTCATTTAACATTTCCTGAGGCTTTCAGAGCATGTTTACTGTCATGCCCATATGGTTAACACTTAAAGCACCTATGGATTTTTTTCCAAGCGAGGCAAGTTATTGGTGTTACGTCGCCAGCTAAATTGCCTGCAGTTTGTGTCTTCCCAAAAGAGCAGAAAAAGATGTTTAAGTCTTCCTAACTGTGCAAACAAATAAGTACTTGTAGGTGACAGGACCGGAAAGGCTGCTGGATTATAGGTTTGAAGAGAACAGATGACCAGTGACTAAAGCATAATTACAGGCGAGAGAAGAGAAGGAAGATGGCAAATTGCTATGTTATCCTAACAGCAGCCAGAGGATGGTTGGCTACATGATGCTTCTGCCCAGGGCTGGCTGGTTTCACTCTCTGATGTGAGCTCCCGCTGTGTGACAAGAGGTTTAAGGTGAGTGTACAGAAAGAAACATGTATCTCAGGTGGTGAAATGCGCTTGTGACTATTTACAGCAGTGGAAGATCTGGCCAAAGCCACTGACTGTGGTCCCTCTGTGCTCCTGTGACAGAAGCAAAGCCATGTCCCAAGAGTTCTTATGCCAAAAATGTTGCGCAAAAAGTGGCTGTGCGCTGAGATGCCTTCGGAGAAACGCAGCTTGTCCCAGCTGCACCCACCATCCTCCCACTGTCATCCAAGGGATCAAAACTAACTTTGACTGAGGACAAAGTCCTTCTGTCTTGACGCACACAGAAGAAAGGGGAAAGATGGGCAGCATGAGATCATCAAGGAGCTTGTGCACCTCCCTTTGCGCTCAAACACAAATATTTCCAGCTGGCCTGGGGTTTTGCAGTGTAACAGAGCTAAGGAGGGTTTCATCGGGACTGGCTTACACTTTTACCAAGTTATCTATGAACTTAAAACCCAGGCGGGGCAGGCTCAAGTTTGGAGTGGATGGATAATTTTCAAATGTCCAGACTGAGTCAAGCTTGTTACAATTAAGAGCTGAACTGCCATTACTTGGGCAGTGCCATCAGGGTGGCTGTAGCTGCCAGGCTGTCTTCCTGCAGTGTGTGATTTTCCACGCAAACATCACAAAAAGGGTTGTGACTGGGTTCCCTGCGCGGACAAGTGCTTTCTAATGATTTTGTATCAATGGATGCATCTTTGTCTAACCATCGGGGATATCAGCGTCACTCCTGCATTCTCATGTCATGAGTGGCCATTCATTACCCTATCATCTCCTGTCCACAAAGAAAATAAAATGTTCCCAGATGGAGAAGTTTTCTTTCTCTGGTAAATAATTAATAATGAAACTACAAGCTGCTGCTTGTCTTGTACGTTCATACAACAAATGGTACTTTCTTTGCCTGCGAATGAGCAAGGTAAAAACCTCATGGGATAGACAGCATGTCTGCAAAAGCCAGACCTCACTTGCTAGAAATATCTGGGCTAAAATGACTGGGGAACAGCCAAGTTTAGTAAAGGCTGGAGTCAAAAAAATGTTACGACTCACAGAAATCCCTGCTCGGGGGAAGCCGAGCTCAGCCACAGCAGTCTCCTTTCTCAGGAGAGCTCAGGTGTGCTCCGTCCACATTTCTTCTGACATGGACAGTGGGCGTCCACGCTGGCCTGCGATTGACCTAACCGTCCCGAGTAGCGAGGGCAAGAGCAGAGGTTTGCAGCCCACCTGCCACGTCAAGCTGAAGTGAGACACCAGTGAAGCCTGGAAGAAGGGGAAGGCCCATCGCAGCAAGCGTCAGACCCCCTCCTGCCAGTGACACAGCGCTGCCGCTAATGTAGGCTTTGTTAATGTTCAACCGCCTTGGGAGAAAATAAGTTCTGACGCGTATTTCTGGTTTCCGAGGTTCTTGCATTATTTCCAGAACCGTAGGGTCTTACCTCATCCTCCAAAATGCTGCATTTTCATTACCAATCGCTCTCACCACATGCTTTGCAGGCCAGATCCTGCCATTAGGTCCTGTACCAATCTCACTGACTTTTTAGGAGCAAATCCCTGTCTTTGAGAATGTATTTATATATTTCCTTCTTTTTGATGTGAGCAGGAGTGTTACATTATAAAGTACCTGCTGACAAGGAAAAACCCCTGGCTACCAGGCCAGGAAACCTGACATTAGTGACATTAGTGACAGCAGCTTCTCATGCATCTGCAGATTGCAACTTTTGCAATGGTCCCAAGGAAAGGACTACACAGGGCAGTGCTGGGCAGAGACAACCAAGCTGGTTCAGAGAACGTTAGCTCAAGCACTGGAAGCTGTGTAAGACCGTGGTGTTTCTCTGTGTTTGTCCGCAGTCCCAGCCCCACACTGATGGAGCCCTTCCCACCACCCACTCAAAGTCACTGGTGCCCTGCCCAGGCAATAGGGATTGTGCCTCAACGACGCTGGCTGTAAAAGCGAGCTAGCAATTGTTACCTAGCCCAGCTTATCCTTGTTTTAATTTGTGTAGGTTTTCAAATTTCATCTCTCCGCTGCCCAAGTCATTTGCTTCACCACGTCTGAGCCCACGATGCTGCCCTGCGCGTCGGGCGGGGGCACAGCCCTGCCATAAAGGGGGACTGCTGCGAGCGGTGAGGAAATGAAGCCAGGAACGCTGCGAGTTCTTGGCCATAAAAAACATGCCGCAGGCTGTGTCTTGCTGGGCAATGTTAGTTCCCAAAGTTGTTTTCCCTAGTTGTTGTCATAAAACTTCAGTGAAACCACTTACAAGCTTCAGAAGTTGCATGGGGGAGGGGGTATACGTTGAGAGTCCATTGTTAGAGACTATAGAGCCTCTTCTGCTTAAACTGGTTTGTACTGGTACGACTTTGCTGGGCTCAGTGGGACGGTCCGTGGGTCAGATCCCAGGAATCAATTAATCATCATTTTCTTTCTTGAAAACAGATGACTCAAGTAAGAGAATTTTGAATAAAGGTGTTTGTGCTGGGCTCCGAAACCTTGCTCTTTCATCTCTCTCATTGGGGACCGGGCGTCTATTCAGCAGGACTGTTTCAAGTGCGAGGCCGAGCTGCAAGCTGCTGGCCAGCCAACGTACCGAAATACAGAAAACAAATAAATGAACTCAACTGACAGGCAGTTTTACAAGGGTGATTGCAAACAGTCGCAACACATCTCTGTGCACATGTACAGCGGCCCGGCGCTTTCAGAGTATGGCAAATATGTAAATGTGCCTCTAAATGAATGCTTAATGATTCAGCTGACCCCCCTGCATATCATTAGCTAATTGAGGCAATCTCTCCTTCTGCCTGCAAACCATCCCCAAGCCGATCGCAGCTCCCCACGCTAACATCCCTGTCCGGATGCCATCCCTCCCTGCCACTCCCAGGCAGCACGTGGCTCGACGGGTGTTTGACACTTAACATTGGAGCTGCAGAGAGCGTTGGTCCATTCTGATGGGCACCCAAGTGGCACAGAGATGTGTGTTTTCGGATGGCAGTAAGCAGGACAGAGGGGCAGCATGGCCAAAAGGAGAGATGCAAGAGAGAATGGATGTGGTCCAGATGCGGTAATTACAATTAAAAGCTATAAAGAGAGTTAGTTCTCTTAAGGAGGAAAGGAGACTTCTCCTAAGAGCCTGAGTTGAATGACTCAGCCCTATAGTCCCCCAAAATCTGTTACAGCAGGGAAAAGCCATGTCCCGCTGAGGCAGACAGGGTTTATTTAAGAGCAAGTTGGCACAACACCCATCAGAGGGGTGGCAGCTGCTCCCCGCGGGGCAGAGCAACAGCTTGCAGGTGGGCAGGGAAGATGGAGCAGAGAGCAGAAAGCCAGAGAGCCTGATGAGTAAATCTGGTTGATGACTTATCATCCAAGTCAGTTGTAGTCACGGACTTATTAATAGATATGATGTAGAATTGTGAAAAACAGTTGGTTTTGTCGGCTTGATGCAGAGCTGAGGAAGGGCTTCATTTTTTCTCTTTACTATGCTGGAGAGATGGAAACTTTTCAAATAAAACAGTAAGCTGTTTTGCTCGGAGTCCTTTGCAGAAAGCACAGCGTATGTTTGTCCAGCTTCCAGCACTTGGATGGTCTGGTGGAGTAGGTATTCACAGAGAGCCTTCTGTTTAAATACATTCAGAATTAGGCCTTTAAATTAAAGGTTGACCCTGGCTATGTGTCACAGCCAGCACTGTGAGCCAGCTACAGGCTTTGGACCCAACTCTGAAGTGATTAAAGCGACTTGAGTGAACTAACTTGTCACTCCCAGATTCATACTCGATTAACCATGACCGGAGTTACACCTTCAGATGAGAGAGTAAGGGAGAACCATGCACCGTTAAGGCACTTGCACTGTATTTATAACAGCCCAGTGAAAGACTGTGCCAAGTGCTGGATGAGCATGTAGCACAGCTTCTTGCCCCAGATTTTAGTATGCAGATTTATGAGTAGGCACAAAATGTGGGTGAATTTTTCACCCACAAATGGCCAAAGGGAGCTGAGAGGATCTGGGAAGAGGAACACATAACAAAATGAACAAAGCTAAGTGTGGTAGAGATCGACCATAATCAGGTAATAGTTGCAGGGAATTCTTGTTTTAAATTATAAACCTACACAAAAGTATTTTTGTTCCTTTGATGACTGCATTGTCCTTGTTCTCCTTCCACGCCCTTCACTCTGGTAGCTCATTATATCCACTCATTTCACCTTGGCTTAATTAGGGATGTGAGAAACAACCAGGATGCTAGTGCTGAGTTCCTGGCTGGGACTGCAGGTACAAACAAATCATTAAGTAGAAAATGTCCAAAGGCCTGTGTCATCTGAAAGAAAGAAAACCTTTCTGTGGGAACAACGGAAGGAAAATTTTGGCCTCATATTCTCAAAAGAAAAGCAGAAATCAGAGGCTAATCCAAACATGTAGGTTGACCTCAAACAAATTGTTTTGCTTTGGGGTGTTTTGTGATGCAGTGTTGGGTTTGTCTCCACTCTGAGTCAAACCAAACTTTGCAGCTGGAATTTCTCTGCAAAACTGGAGTTCAAGTCCTTCCCCCTCCCAGCACAGCTTGGTATGCTTCAGTCTGTCTCCGCCTGCCCCAAGTTAGGGTGATGCTGGCAGTGATCAGCCCACTCGTTGCAGAGCTGACATGCTGGTCCCAGCCCCGCACCTTCAGACAGCCTCACGCCACACTCTCACAGGTACCTCCACCCTCGTGCTATGAAAGCACCGCTCGGATGGGCTGCTGTGCAGCCCACACCCATTTCAGGTGCTTTGAAGTGGTTTCTGCTCCTGGCACAAGGTGACAATCCTGTCTTTTGGCCATGCGGAAACCTCATGGGGTAAGGAGAAGACCTAGGCTTGAGGGCTCTGTGGTTGGGACACAACCCCTTTGCCCTGGGGGTCCATCACTGAGCTGTGTGGATAGAGCCCAAAGCACCCAAATGGTCTGTGTCTCGGCTTTGCTTGCAGCACAGATAGGGCCAGAGCGGGCTTTGGTCTCTCTCCACCCTGGGGCAAATGGTCTCGCCTCTGGGTCTCCAGCAGTAAAATCCCTTCCTTCCCAGAAGCCTAGGAGACCTGGATGATGCTTGGGAAGGCTAACATAAAAGCTATGGTGGCTACCTTATCTCCCACTTTATAAACTAAAAGAAGTGTATGGAAATTACCCGAGGAACAAAACCTGCTAAGTAACCTCATTATCCCTTTCTTTGGGGAGTTTACTGTAAAACGGCAGGCTTTGGATCTTAATTTGCTGGGAAGTACAGTAATGTAATTAGCTAGACTGATAACGAGCTGAGCTGTGTAAATTCTTCAGAGGACAGGAGGAATGTGCTAGACAAAAAGAGAAGGAAAAGGAAGAAGAAAAAAATAATGCTTGCCCTGACAAGAAATCAAAATTTTTCAAAATGTTAGTGATATAAAATTATGGAAGAGTTTTGTTTTGTTTTGGTCAGAGGCAATGCCATTCTCAAATATTTCCTTACTTAAAAAGGACACAATTTCTAGAATCCTTTAATTATTTTTTTAAAATAAAATTCATACATATTTTGAAGCAAAGTATTTTGATTTTTTTCTTTTCTAAGAAGCATCTCCCCTGTCCTGAATTTTTCCTTGTTTGGCTAAAGCAGCTCAAAAACAGCTTGGGGAAACCGTCTCCCAACAAACACGAGAGCACCATCTGCCCGCTGCATGGCTGGGGTCAAGCTCTGCCTGCACCTGGCCCCCTGCGCTGCCTGTGAGGCACCACGGGCTCTTCCCAAACCCAAACTTTGTCGATGACCCAAGCAGCCTTTTTGCTTGGCGCTGCCATCCCTGCTCCCAAAAGCTTTGCTGAGGACCATGCGAAGCTCCGGCGGTGTGAACTTCGTGAGGCTTAGCCATGCGCACCCCTGGGAGAGGAGCTGCCCATGCCTTGCGGGCCCACCTGTCCTGGTGGCCAACACAGGCTTTTGGGGGCTTGTGAAGGTCTTTCGCAGCATGAAATGAAATGAAATGAAGAATGCGTTTCTCTTGTCACTAGATGGCTCTATCTGCTTTCACTAAACGCACACGGTTTTCTTTTTACGGCCCCGAATGAGCAGCAGCCCTACAGCTGTGTGCTTGTAGGGTCACCAGCCACAGCCGGGAAGGTAAATCTCCAGGAGCTGGAAAAATTCACCTGGGTTTTGGTGATGGTTTTCATTATGTTCTTGCTAACTTCCCTCAGTAAAATGAACACTGTTGTGAGAAACCTCATGGTCTGAGATTTGTATGAAACGGTCCCCTTGGGGAGAAGTTCTGGGTTTTCCTCGTCTCAGACTCCTCCAGCAGCCATGGCACTCCAGCCTCTGTGCAGATTCAAACCAAAAAGGGAGGAATTCGGGTGGCACACAGGCATTTAACTCAGGTGCAGGCTGGTGGAGAGCTAGGAGCTTCCTTTTCCTTGTCCTTCCTTAGGTGGGAGGCAAAGAAGGGCTGGCTCCCAGCACACCCCCGAGATGACTCAAATTGGTGGGATGATGCTTTCCAGGCTCCTTGTGCACCACCAGCCATCCCCAGGGTCATCTGGCCCCTGACCAAGGGACGCTGCACCCATGCCAGCAGCTGCCATCCTGTCCCATGCTCACCCCGTGGGACCTGCTTCTGCGCTGCATCTTCTTGGGGGCTGCAGCTTTGAGGCACAAATTTACCTTCTGAAGATGCTCTTCTTCAGGGGCGGGGAGCTCACTGCCACAGCCTGTGCACAGTAGCACGGGGGAAGGTCTGGGGCGATGGGGGCAGCAGGGGACAGGGGGGTTGCAGGGAAGCCATCCCATTGTTTGGCCCATGATGGCAGGGGCGACACTCTCCTGGGATTTTGGCTTCCGTGAGGTGGAGCAGGCAGGCAGCCCTGCCTGCTGGAGCAGAGTCTGCAGCTCTGCAAGCATTGGCGTTTAAAGGTGAGGATGCCGGTACAGGAGCAGGCACAGGGGGAGCACAGGGGAGGTGGACGGGAGGGCAAACCCTGGCTGTGCAGCGGGCAGAGGGCATGCACTAAAGCCCTGTGGATGTCTGCAACCTCAAACCCTTACACTGAAAGCCACATTTTCAGGTTTTGGATGTCTGCAAGTAACTAAAAAGCTACTGCAGGTCTGACTCTAGACAAGAAAGCATATCAGATTGTTGCTTTCCCCAGAACTGTGTGTTGAAAAAAAATACAATATATTCAGGGGCTCCACTGGCTGTATTGGCTTAAGGCTGAGTATTTTATCAGCTGCCAGATCTCTCAAGTGTGTTCGAGAGACGTTTGAAGCAAAATTCCTGCCTGGAAAAAGTTACTATCTGAGAATATAATCCAAAGTCATGAAAGACTGGGAACATCTCTCTACTGATTTCAAAAGGATTTGAATCAGGCCCTGGGGAACTAGTCCGGCATCTCTTCCTTGCATCGGCAGCCTCTGCGCTTCGAGGAGACAACCCTTGTAATAACAACTACTTGCAGGGGTATTTGCAAGATCACAGCTTCAGCTGCAGGCATGATACAAGAGACTAGTGACCACGGTAGGAAAGGAAGCAACTTTGCTTATTTAGATAATTAACAGGCATTTGAGACAAGTGTTGCTGTCTAACGCATTAGTGACAGACTAATAATTCTGTCTGATGAAGCAGCAATTATTACAATAATGTTATGGTCCACTAAAATAACCATCCCTCCTAGCCACTGCTGCCAAGACAGGATGGGTGAAATCGCATTTCTCCTTCTTCCAGGTGAACAGACTACGTGCCGGAGAAGTGCCCCGTGGGGCTTGGCCAGTAGAGGAAGGACTCGTAGAGCTACTGTGTGGCAGCTTCTGTTGCAACCCGCCTTCAGAGGATGCCTTGTTTTTATGGCCACAGATAGCTGCAGGCATAATTTTGCACCTGCAATTTTAGTCAGATAGATAACTGCCGTCCTTATTGACCCATGTAATGCGATGCCTTGAGAGGCCAGTGCTGCGAGCACAAATAGTTGTGACTGATTAGGACAGGCATCATTTGCAGGGCAGACATAATGCTGGGTGTTATGTCCCTTCTGAAAATTGGCTGCGCCGTGAGCCAGGGAGGACCGATAATCCCATCAACGTCCTTTGGGCAGGCAGCTCCTTCCTGGAGTTGTGCCGGGGGATGGAGGAGTAACTTTGCTCGCTTCAGGGGACTTCAGTGAAATGGAAAATCAGGACCATTTTGTTTTAACCTGATTTTGTCTGATCCTGTCTAACAGCTGGGTGAGCTGAATGCTCAAGTGGGTAAATCCTTCAGGGCAAACGCAAGGCAGGGGCAGGAACAGGGGGAGGAGGTGTTTTCCAGAAGAGCCCTCCATCACCCCACAGCCCATGGAGGAGCTGCACTCAAGGCCTCCTTTTCCCCATCCCATCTGGAGGGAGCCAGCTCACACAGGTGCTCACACAGCCAGGTTACCTTTCTTCTCATGCAAGCCATGGCAGACAGGTACAGATAGAAGACTCAGGCAGCGATATTAACTGACTGGCCTCAAACCGTGTAAGGAACATCTGGGACCTGGCTCTAGTTTGGTTTGTATGACATGGAGGAGATTTTATTCAAGGTCTGACTCCTCACCATAAAATAGGCAGGTCAGGATAGCCGACGGGAGGGTTGATGGGGCACAGAGGGCTGTGGGCACTGCTCAGTACAGCTCTGCTCTGCAACTTTGCTGTCGCTTATAGCCCTTGACTCCTGCAGACAGGAGAGAAAAACAGGTAATGCAGGTTTCCTCTATTTCTTCTCTTGGGGGATCAGTCTATTGAGAGATTCATTAAAATCCACTACACCAGAGACACAAAAATATCACCTGACAAGAAAATGCTCTTATGGAAAACAAGTCTTTGATAGCTTTACATACTTCTTGAACACAGGGGAAGCCAGTCAATAAAGTTCCTTGTGGCCTAAAAGCAGAAACATCTGTTGGAGGCGGCTTGCTAGGCTGAATATAGCAGCAGGAAAGCCCAACTGATTAACTCCATCCTCTTCCTAACATGTTTTTGTGGTTCCCAGAAATCCCTAGAAAGGGCTCCTGAGGACACTGGCGCCATTACAAGCCAGCTGTAATTCTGTAAACAGAGAGATCAAGGAATCATTATCCTGACTGCAGTTCGCTTCTGGCATCCAGTTTGCGTAATTCACGCGTGCTTCAGCTGCTCTCCTTTAGCCGTGGGACAAGCTTGTCATGTAGGGAAAGAGGAAGAGCCCATGCTCTGATGAAGGAGAGAATAAAACCATTGTTATTGTGAGGAGGACTGGGGGGGTTGGGGTCCATATAACCTTGCAAGTAGGCTGGAGCTGGGGAAAATGGTAGGGAAGATTAGAGCAGTAATACAGTAGACGCAGGAAGCACTTCCAGTGTGGCTGGGCTGATCCTCCTCGATACGAACAACCACCAGGGCCCTTCTCCCATAGTAACCCCACGGGGTGAAAATGCTTAAGAGGAATAGCCTTTTCTATCCCCTCCTCTGCACCGACTTTTGTCAAGATAGAACAGGACAAGCTGGTAGATAATCTCATCCAGGCTCCCTTTTCCACCAAAGGTTGGACCAGGTGATCTTTTGAGGTCCCTTCCAACCTGAGCTGTTCTATGTTCTAGGACTTCAAGTCTGGTATCAAGTGACAACTTTGTCTCTGACATGACAGACAGCATGAGGGCAACTGCCTTCTTGGTGCGAATAAGGCGTGACTACTTGGCAAACAAATCCAACATGTCATTTTAAGAGTTGTGTTAGGGAAATACGCATTTCCCATCATGTAGCACGCTTTTTTCCCCCCTCACTGGTACACTTCTGCAGTACACAAACACATAACTCAGAACAATTCAGAACTTACGATTTTAAAAGATACTAAGCAACCTGGATGCCTTTCAATGCATTTTAATCAAATATTTTTTTTTTATTTGTACAATTGAAAATAAGTTCATTTTGGAGTTCAGGTTAACATAACATTTAATAAGTTTCTTCAATCTTCCCATACCTGTTTACCCAAAGAAATGTTATTTTCACTGCTGCATTTTGGACAGCTATAAGTAGTTAATTTCACAATTTTTAAGAAATTTCAAGAACTAGAATTTAAGTTGTGATGTAGACAATTTCCTAATGCCAGGCTCCTGAAGCATTAGCTTTACTGACCACTCACCATACAGTATTCCTAATTATCCATATGCTGCCATTCGTCAAGTCTGAAACCTTCAAGAACGATTACATTTCCTGCAAGCTACCTTTCAACTAATGCATTGTCATAAAATTGAGGAAATCCAAAATCAGGTTGCTCTTGTGTTCAGACGTTGTCAGCAGGCTGAAAGATGTAAGGAGAATTCCTTCGCTGGAAGTGTCTCTGTCATCTCCCCTTTGTCAGCCTTGAAGGACATAGCAGTTCCAAGAAGGCATTCGCACTAAATGTCTTCCAGGAGTGGCAGCACCTGGACAATATTCTGACATCCTTTCAGCTGAAAACTATGGAAATAATGATCCTGTGGGGACATGCCTCAACATTCCTATGTATTCAGTATTGCCAAAATGGAGTATCATCTGCAATCCCAAAACCTTGTAGCTGATGAGGAAATATGATTGAGAACTTCTTTCACAGCTTGTACAGCCAAATAATGAACTACCTGCAACACTGCTTCCTGCAGCATGCTGTACATGGGCTAAGCAAACACCTAGGAGGAATACTTGTTCTGATTGTCCATGAACTTCTAGACGGACTGATATCTCAAGTTAACGTTAAGCATCACCCACTGCAAATATTGATACACTGTCAAAGTCAAAACATTTGACTGCGGTACATTACTTTTACCTTTTCAAATATTGCTACTGCAGCTTCCTTACGATCTTGGAAATAATCAACAGACAATGGTCTATTCCCTTTTCAACTGTGTAAAAATGAACAACTGCCAAAAAACCTTTGTTGTTTTTGTGCTTTGAGGCATCTATTGCCCAGAGGGGAAAAAACCCTTTTTCAGCTAAATGTTTGCTTTCTCTGTGAGAGAGGATCTAATATATTGCTGGCATACACAAAGCTCTCTTCCTAGAAAGATGAGTTGTCTTACCTGTAGTTGGAAAACTACACTATTGTTTTCACAATCAAGTGATCCATAGGAGTGATTATGAATCCTACTACCATAGGTTTCCAGCACATCTGGAAACACACAGCACATTTTCACATTTCTACTAATAAAAAGCTCAAAGTTTCACCTTTGTAAGAAATGCCAGAATTACTTCTTTGCTGTATTCCACTTCCATCCTACCCGATGTGACAGTTCACCATGCATAACCGAGGAATGTCTCTATAAACTGCAGGATGTTTCCTGACAATTATTGCCAACTTTATTGAGTTACTCAACATCATTTCTCCACTTACTCTGGAAAGCAGAAAGTCTTTTTTTTTTTTAGACATGTGTCTGGACTTGTTGCAGGATTGTTGACACTGCAATTGCAGTCACGGTCACAAAACTTGTAGGGACCAGCTAAAAACACATTAGTAATAGTTAGCATTATTCTTAAGTCACAGTCATTCTGCATCCCACCTCCACTGGACGAGGCCAAGAGACCTTACATATGGTGCCTCAAACAGCCAATATTAGCTTGCAACAAGTCTATAAGAAAAAGTAATCTTTCAGTTTGCAAACTTTCTCATGCAGGGGAGTAATTTCTGCAATTCCACAGCTACTCTGTAAGCACATTTAAATGTATTTATCTGCATTTTAGTACACATTGAAATAATTTCTGTGTAATGTTCATAAACATAAGATCTTTGGACTTCAATTGTGCTGCATAAAGAGAAACTACTTTTCTTGGAGACGAAGTAAATACGACTTTGCCTACAGCAGAATGATGGGATGGGAAAACGAAACAGCCTTTGGTAGACAGATACATGGCCCATTCACTCAGCAGTTCTTCAGAGGGAAATGAGTATTCACTCATGTGCAGTCTATGTGCAGTCTTTCCTGGATTGATACTTAATTCTGGGTAGATCCTGCTGGCTTAAAGGAATAGTTTTAATCAGAATCCGAGGGATTTACTACCCTGTGGGCTTTTTGGGGGGGGGGGGGGGGGGGGGAGTTGTGCGTTGTTTTTTTCTTGAGGGAATGAACTGCCTCAGTTTTCTGGTTTTTTTGCTCCCTTTCAGCTTACAGATTATTAAAATTTATCAGTAGAATGTGGACCTTGTGTTGGAAATGTACATCTTCAGACTTATTTTTCTCCATTGCATATGTTTACCTCTCAGAAGGTTTACCTCCCACAGTGGAAAAGAGTAAGATCAAATGTGAAAGGGAACCCACTGCTCTTTCCAGCTCTACTAAAGGACTCCTCAAAATCCTCCCTCTGTAGTCACCTCGGAAGACATCAACAGCACAACACAATGAGAATCGCTCAGTCCTGGAGTCTTCCTCTATTTATATATTTCCAAAATTCAATTAAAATTCCCAGAGGACTCTGCTGAAATCTCTAACTGGCATTGCATAGAGCAAAACCCTATGTGACGAATATTTGCTCTCTGTGTAGCCAGTAGCAACATTTTACAAAGTTTTCTCCCTCGCATGCTATTTCCTCACCTGTGTTAGAGAGGCCTGAGGCAATATCATGTTTTCACAGGCAAAGGCTCAAAAAGGAAGATTTATAACTTCAGGCTTGTTTTTTACTGCAATTCTGAGACAAAAAAACATAGCAACTTTTTAAGTGTTTTGGTTAGCATTTGTTAAAAGCTGAGATTTTTTTCAGACTGACTTCCCTTCCAAAAATAAGGTGATTACTTGCCATTGCTTTGCGAGGGTCTGACTGATTCAGCCCTCCCCTTAATCCTGCTACAGATGAGTGAGATAAGAGACTTCCCCCAGGGCCATGGGGATCTGCTTGTGGCCCTGGCCTGGCATGAACTCCTCGCTCTGCCCAGCAGCTTCCCTCCCCGCTGCGTGCTGTGCACAGCCGTTAGGTACCTCGTCCAGCACTCCTGCCAATCTCACTTCACGTGTCCCCTCCTCTCCCATCCAGCCCTCATAGGCTTGATTCCTGATCCTGATCCCCCCACTTTCCTCCCCCACTTCCCTAGCCTGCTCCAAGCACCGCCATCTGCTCAGGCTTTCCCAGCTCTCAGGACACATACGGAGAAGGAGGAATGGGAGTTTTTCTCCCTGGGATGGTTCCCTTGTCACAGCCCTGTTCCAGCTTTCTTCCCCTGTCCCTCACTCTCCTAAAATAAAGCTCAGGTGACAACTCAAATAGCACAAAGCAGAACAGATGATGTGATACCTCAGCAAGGCAAGTCAGGTACCAGAGAGGTGCTGCGCAAGGTATCAGAGCCCCTCAGCAAAGTGGAATTCCATGTCCTCTTTCCGTAGCTGTGACCTCAGGCAGCTTGGGGACACAGCATGACCACAGGCCACGGTGACGGACCACCTCTGCTGTGGGATCCTGGACAGCAGACACCTCTGCTTGGGCTGCAAATGCTTGAATCGCAGGGCAGGTGGCAGGGAGTGTGCAGCAGAGGCTGATGTCTGAGTCTAACCAGCATCACGTAGACCCATCCTCTCTCCTGGCAGGCAGGGACTCAAATCAAAACTACTTGGAAAGACCTTGCCCCAGGACGTGACCTGGCACCTGCAAAATCCATGCAGTGCTTATTGGGGAAGCAGCAGAGCTCCTACGTCCCTAAAACCCCAAAAGAGCTGCTCTGTGGGAGGAACCAGAATTAGGTATTTTTGATCTCTTCATAATCGGATCTCCTCTGGTGCGTGAGGTGGCTCCATACCAGGTGGCAACAGGGGGGTCGTGTCTGGCGCATGAGGTAATGGAGAAGGGACCACGGACCCGGGCTGCTTTCGGGATCAAGCTCTCAGGTGAGGAGGTCGTGGCCCTGTGCACCTCTCACAGCCCCTTAGCGGACGGCGGATCAGGCAGGATCACGGTCGCCGTGCCACGCTGGGCGATCGCAGCCGCGGCCCTGCCGCCTCAGCCAGCTCCGGGCCGCGACGGGCCGGCGCCATCGCCTCAGAGCCCGCCAGACCGCGCATGCGCCCGCTGGGCGCCCCGCCCCTGTCCCCGGGCCCTGCGGCTGGCGCGAGAACGGGAGGCGGGCGGGGACATTCCCGCTCGGAGCCGGTCACGTGCTCGCCGGCATGGCCGGGGAGCGGGCGGCGGGGAGCGCGCAGGAGGCCGCGGGGCCCGCGCGCGCGTCCTCGCCCGGCGGCGGCGGGAGCGCGCTCCCCGCCCGCCCTTTCATCTGCTCCTTCCCCGACTGCGACGCCACCTTCAACAAGGCCTGGAAGCTGGACGCCCACCTCTGCCGGCACACGGGCGAGGTGAGCCGGGCCGGCCGGCGCTGGGCCGCCGGCAGCGCGGCGATGGCCTTGAGGGAGCGGCGACGCGGGGTTCCCGCTCGGGCCTCCCCGTCGGCGGGGGAGGGAGGTTTTGTGTGAGTGAGGTGAGGGGCGGCGTGCCGGGGCCCGGCAGGTGGATGGCGCGGGGCCAGGGCTGCCCCGGGGCCCTGCTGGCGTTGGCCCCCTCGGGGGGGTCGGGCAGCCTGCTTCACCTCGTGGGTACCCACAACACCGTCGGGGGGGGCTGCGTGGGTTGTGTCTGAAATGCCGCCGCCGGGGCATCCTGCTGAAGGCAGCCTCCTGGAAAGAGCCGAGCCCCGTGAGGTGTGGTTTGTCGTCTCTGAACAACCCTCTCCCTTTCAGAGGCCGTACGTCTGCGATTACGAAGGCTGCGGTAAAGGTTTCACGAGAGATTTCCACCGCGCTCGACACCTTCTTACGCACACTGGGGAAAAGCCGTTCGAGTAAGGCCAAATTTTTTACTTCTTAAAATGCATTACGCTTGTCCTTATGGAAATGAAGGGGAGTTAGAACTGGTGCGTGGGTGGTGCAGAGCATGCATGCCTAGTTTTGGTATGAGTGCTGCCGTAACAGCGTGCACGCAGGGTGAGACGTGAGGAATCTCCTTAGCCTAAAACCTCCTATCTGGCAGTGATCCATAATAGATGCTTAAAGGAATGGGCAGATCTCTCCCTAGAATACAGAATTAAAAGAAGGAAGGGCAGTTATCTCCTGTTACTAAGCCCTTAATAGCTGCATGTCATGGATTAGGAGCTAGGAATTCCTACGTGTTTTATTAAAAATCTCTTCTGATATGTTTTCCTGTGGCTTTTGATTGTAACTTAGCCTCTGGCTTTTCGTGTCTTTAAAGCAAATTTTTATATTTGGGTTGTGAGTTTCGGTTATTCTTTGTGTATTCCTCTTGTCCAATGATTGCTGTATCTGCCTAGGAAACAAATCGCTGTTTGAGAGTGATAATAAAAAATGCAGTTCATTTGCAGGTGCACAGCTTATGGATGCAATCAGAAATTTGGAACAAAATCAAACTTAAAGAAGCACATTGAGCGCAAGCATCAAAATCAGCAAAAGCAATATGTGGTGAGTAATTACCTTCGACGCTGTAAAGTGGAGGTTAAACAAGCTCCTTTTTGTGTATCTAGTGAAATACTTCAACTTGTTATCATGCTGTACAAGTTCAAATACTATGATTGGGATTTCAGCAAACACATGTGGACTGAGCTGTCATTATTTGGCCTCTAATGATAACTTAATTTCCTAAATAGTGCGACTTTGAAGGCTGTAACAAGTCTTTCAGGAAACATCAACAACTTAAAGTTCATCAGTGTCACCACACCAATGAACCTCCCTTCAAGTAGGTGGATAATTTTAATAATGAACTTTAACAATTCCATTTAAACACTGTAGATGGAAACGGGTGCCTCTTCTCAAGCTTTTCATTGATGTGGCATTTAAAAAAAAAAACTGGAATGAATTTGTAGTCATGGCTGCAAGTACATTTCTTGTACTAGTCCTTTGCTCAGTAGTCTGTTTTCAGCAACAGTCTTGGTGCTCTGTAACTTCAGCATTCCAGACATTTTCTTAGGGTTTATTACAAGTTCATAGGAAAAATAAACAAAAAAACCCCAGTTTTTAGTTCACACAGTCTGAAATACAAGCATAAGAGCTTGCACAGTAATGAAAAATGCAGCTACCTCTGTTTTCCAGTAACAAGCAGTGACTTGGCTAACACTGAAATGAGTAGTAGCTTAAAAATGGTGAGAGGCTTGGACACCAATCTGAGAAGCTGTGCATTGCAACTCCACTATTTACATGACACATCAGTATAGATCTGATGAAAGCAAAGTTTAGTCTTGTACTTCCTACAGGTGGAACACACTTAACAGGAGTGTTCCACTTAAGTGAAGTGCACTAGTATGGCTCGGTGACAGGCACAAAAATACTGTCAGAGCTGCTGCTCTGACTGCTAGATGTGTACAAGCCACTTAAACCCTCCACTTTCTATCTCTCTTTTATGTTTCAAGAGCCTACTGTGTAGGGATGATATGAGGCTTGATTCTTCAGCGAAAGCTTAACTTGCTGTATACATGAAAATCATACTATAGTTTTAACTCTCGAGGGGATCAAGAGTCCTCTCTTAGAAACATATTATGGAATTTACTTTTACAAGGCCGGGGGGGACGGGACAGAACAGCTCTCTAGGCAAGGGGAAACTTGGATTATTTTGTCCACTTTAATTGTTCTTGACTTAAAGAACAAAAAATATGTGGATGCAGTGAAAGAAACTAAACCAGTGTATTTTATACCTAGATGTAATAATGAAGGGTGTGGAAAGTACTTTTCTACTCCAAGTCAACTAAAGCGGCACGAGAAGATACATGAAGGTAATACAGTTTTTCTTCTTGCTTCAATTATGTTTTAGCAAAGGAAAAAGGACTTCTTCCAGTACAGAGAGTATGCAGGGATGTATGACAGACATGAAAGTATTCTGGGCCTAGTGATCCAGACAGACAAAACAAGAGCACCCATTTTGAATACTCAAATGGGATACAATTGCAAGGCATTGCAGTGTTCAGTTACAATGTACTCGCAGCAGGCTAAACAGAGCTCAGGATTCCTTCAGCCATTTCTTCTGTCTTCTGGAGATGGGCTAATGGTTAAGGCACTAGCCTAGAGCTCCAGAGGTTAGGATCAGTTGCCAGTTCTGCCACAGATCTCCTATGGAGCCTTGGCAAAACCATGTAGGCTTGCATTTTTTAAGTTGTTAGTGTACCTATGTGAAAGGTATTTAAGTGAAATCGTCAGGAAGTGGTCATGTATGTTTGAGCTAATCCTGCTACGCTCCTATCCATTCTTTCAGTACTATTGACAGCTAACCCACTTTCCAGTGCTAGAAAAAAAACCAAACCCAAGGGACTAGGAAGAGTATCCAAAAAGCTGTGATTCATACTGCATTCCTTTCTTAAGACACGGACTTGTTCATAGTTGTTTGACCTTTCCAGTCCTGGGTTTTAAATACTGTTGACTTTCTGTGGTTCATTTAAAAACCATCCTGTCTGCTTGCTAGAATGGTAGAGTCTCTTTAGACTCTGGAATATTACTGTATGGTCAAGATCTTATTTTTTTAATATGTAATACAAATATTTATAGAGAAATTATATATTATTACAGTTATTTTCATCTATTTCAGTGAAAGCGTATGGCTGGTGAGGAAGTAGTTTTACTGAAGCAAGGAGAGAGAGTTTCATAAAATCATTTAAGTTGGAAAGGACCTCTGGAGGTCATCTGGTCCAACTCCCTGCTCAAGGCGAGGTCAGTGAGACCAGGTTACTGAGGGCTGCATCCAGTCAAGTTTTCAATGTTTCCAGGGTCAGGGATTCCCCGGCCTCTCTGGACAACTTGTGTCAGTGATACAAGGTTTCTTCCTTAAATCTGTTAGGATTTTCTCGTGGTCTAATTTGTGTTGGTTGCCTCTTGTCCCATCACTGTGCAGTATGGGAGGAGAGGAGCAATACTGGCCTTTAATTTTCAAATGCTGAAAGTGGAGTTCCCCCTTGTAAAACTGGACTGTGTTTGCCAGAACCTTTGTGATTGTAAACATTTGCCCTGTCTAACAGGCTATGCATGCAAGAAAGAAAACTGCTCATATACTGGAAAAACTTGGACAGAGCTTCTGAAACATAATAAAGAAAGTCATACAGGTAAACTCCAAATGCTTTAGTAAATAGAACGTAACTTTTAATACAAATAGGAAACAAACTGCTAATTTGAAGAGGAGTCCTTGCTGAACTCATTTCATCAACTTGTCGTTGTGTCTAGACAAACTTGTTTGCTAACACTTTATCAGTAAAATGGTTGTCACTCTGGCTAGACTTTTAAGGGATGAAAATGCTGCTCAGTATACTAATTTTGCTTTGTGATCCAGTTAACAAGAAATTGTATAACGCACAATTTCAGATCTGGATAATTCATACTGCATTATTCTCTTCCAGTCTCTGAGCTCCTTGCATTTCATGTGGATTTTAGCATTGTTCTAGGGGACTACTAGGGTTTGATTCTGAGCTCCTGTAAGAAGCTGTTAATTTATACTCTGCCTGTCTCTCTCCCACTCAGAGCCGATAGTTTGCAGTGAGTGTCACAAAACTTTTAAACGGAAAGATTACCTCAAGCAGCATCAAAAAACACATGCTGTGGAGAGGGAAGTCTGCCGATGCCCAAGAGAAGGATGTGGGAGAACTTACACAACTGTATTTAACCTTCAAAGCCATATCCTCTCTTTTCATGAGGAGAAAAAACCATTCTCTTGTGATTATCCGGCCTGTGGAAGAGTGTTTGCAATGAAGGTATGTATTTTTTACACTGTTCTAATCTGAATCACATCATCTGAAATGATAAACCTAACTCTTTTTTCTCCCCCCCCACCCCCGCTCTTTGTAACTGTAGCAGAGCCTAGCAAGGCACGCAGTTGTACATGATCCTGAAAAGAGAAAGCTGAACTCGAAAGTAAGTTATACTCTTGAAAAAGTCCGCTCAACCATACCCTGTCACTTCAGAGGAGGGTAAACGTTATGTGTTTTAGAATGTGACTTCAGGCAGGAAAACAGGCCAGCTATCTACTTAATTTGGGAGATTCTTAATTTCTGAAGCTCCTTTAAATAATGCAGTGCTGGACTATTCATTGATTTCTTCTTTCCCCACCACATTAGTAGTCTTTGCTCCATAGATATGTTAAGTTGCTAATTCTGGATTTATTTCTGGCAGGCAAAGCGTTCTCGTCCTAAGAGGAGCTTAGCCTCTCATCTGAGCGGCTACATTCCTCCTAAAACGCAGCCAGGGAAGGATGCGGTTGTGACAGAAAGCAAGACAATGGATAAGCCCATGGAAAATGAAATACCAACTGTTGAAATTCTGACTCTGCAGTAAAGGTTAACTGAGACAACATTCTTCACAGAATGACCAGTGCAAAGCTCAACAATAACTTGATCAAGTTTACAGTTTCGTTTTTTTTAATAAGAAATTAATATTGTTTACACCTCTTCATAAACTCACTGATGCAACTCATTTGACTTCAGATCTTCGTTTTCATCTTTCTTTACTGTACCATTTTTCTGTTTTTCCATCTTCTGGTGTGCTTTCAACTCTTTGTCTGACATGTGTCTTAAAATACAGGTACTCACTCCTTCTCTAGTAACTTTTGGCTTGGAAAGATAAGTGGCTTTCTCGGACACAGTCTCCAAAATCTGATCAAAAAGCATGAACTAAAAAGAAGGAGAAAAATAGGACTAAATGCCCAAACACAGGTAGAAAAATATTTCAGGCTGTTCTGTAATGACACGATCTCCTGCTTGTGGTTTAGCTATTAGCTGAAACGAGCTAGTTGCTAGTCCTGGTTTGAGCAGTTCCGTCTGTCCTTTCCTAACCATTTGTTCTTTACTCACAAGCAGGTTTAGGAAAGTCACCAGAAGGATTAAGCCATTTCCTGACACTTAGGCTGAATTCCTGACTCATCCTGTTTCGCTGTTGAAAGGTGTCTGTGAAAGTGGAATGCATCTGACTCCTCCCTACCCTCCTCCCACTAGATTCGGGCATATTATTATGGGGCTTTCCTCTTAAGGGGCAGTATTGTTCTAAGGTTAGCAGAATGTGGTAGTATTGAACTGAGTGATACAGTGCATTCATATAACAAGCTGAACTCTTAAGCTCATAATTAAACTTTTAGATTTAAGGACAACCTAAATCTGGACTTTGTCATGAAATGTTCTGCTGCCTCCCATATCCAGTTCTTCCTCCTGCTACCCTTTCCTTGTGAATTCAACTTCCTACAAAAAATTTTGTTCCTTCTGGATGAAGTGATATCACAATTTTTTCCAGCAATTTAGTAGAGAGAATCATCAGGGAAACCTAGTTCACTATGCACATTAAAAGGAAAAAAAAACCTTACATGGAATCTTTATAAAAAAGCCATTTGTGCAAATGACAATGAAGACAAGTCTCAAGGCCCTGCAATTATACTCATGAGTAAGTTGCCATGAGCTCCCTAACATCTTTATAGATGTTTACTTTGCCGGTCTTGGAACACCATTCCAGTAGTTTTTCACACAGCAGTGGACAACTAGCCTTAGCCACAGTTGCACAAATGCATCTTCAGAAGAACACTTAGGTTATTGAAATAATCCAGCTAAAATACAGCAGAATTTTTTTTAAACCTTACTGTTAAACTTTTCAGTGAGTGAGCTGGCTTAAGGCATAGATAGGAAAATTTCAGGGAGTGAGCTGGCTTAAGGCCTAGACAAGAAAATTTCACCAGCAGCAGTTAATAAGGTGGTGCTGCAGAGGAGTAGGAACTGCTTACACTCTGCTCTCAAAGCCAATATTATAACTGCATTCTTAAGAAGGCATGGTACTTGAATTGTCTCTATGGGACTACTTTTCTAGAACTGCAGTGTTTGAACAGATGCAGCTTAAGGTGGGTCAACCATTACTTTCATGGGACCTAGACCATCACTTATTTTAACAGCACATGATATATTAAAAAAAGGTGGCAGTACTGAATAAGGGAAGCTAATACAAGTACAGCTATTTAATTAAATTGATTGGTCCAGCTTTCAGGAGTCCACTTACCATGTCTGTATTGCTATCTTTTGCTTGCCGGATGGTAACTTTAACATGGTATTTCTTTTCAATCCACTGTGCTATCTGTTTAGTCTTGGTCTCCAGGTCGTTCTTGGCAATAGCAGAAGAAAAGGATAACTCCTTCTGAACCATCCCTGTTTAAAACAGAACTAAAACTGTGTTGGCTTAAGATCTGAGAGACCTGTATTAGTTGCTCTCTTTCAACAGCCTATGGTGCTTTGTCTGCTTAACTCCCTTCCCCCATGCTGCTCTCTCATACACAGAGCACCCCAATCTCATTGTCTCAGCATGCACCACTCTCACCTTAGAAGGTGGCTACGTGGTACCTCACGCTCACTGCCATAACTGGGAGACTGAGTGCATGTTTGAGGCACACAGGGAAGTCTTTCAGGGTCAGAAGGCTTAAAGTATTTTTTAGTTACAGTTTTGTGCATACCACCCACAATGCCAGTCTAACAAAGATAAACAGGTAAGCATTGGATCTGGAATTAAAGACTTAGCGTGCAAATTCCTACATTCTGCACATAGTATAGCTGAATGTAAAAGCTTTGAAGTTAGATAGCTCTTCATCTTGAGCCCATTTTCTTGAATGGTGAAGTGCCATATTCAACTGGAAGTACGATGCCTTCTAATATATTTGAACAATTTGTGGTCTCTTCCTCCTTAAAAGATTCTCTAAAGTAGTTACCATTTGAATAATCTTTTTGTAGTTTCTTGAATGGAAAAACTCACTACCACAATAGTGCTCTCCTCTAAAATCAGAACTCTACCCCAAAGCATGGATACCTTCATTAGCCTGAGGATAAGAAAAGAGGATACAAGGTCAGATGCCTCTTCTAAAACCTCTTTGCCAAACTCAGTTTGTTAAACTGCTGGAGCAGGCTGACTTAAGAAAAAACACTGAAAAGTGTTCAATATTGAAAAAGTTGCTCTCTTGCTCTGTACAAGAAAGGGCTCCAGACTTTGTCTTCCTAGCAGCCAGCTAGGAAGAGAATGTTTCATGACTACTGGTGACAAAATTATGTAATTATATTTGTGTATCTGGTGCTCAGTTTGTAAAAACTGCCTGTCACTTTATGCCTTAGTAAAAGAGCAGAAATTCAGCGAGTCTCATAGAACCAGAGTCTAGTTATATCCACTTAAATAAAAATAGATTTTAAAAAAAAGCCAGCAGATGCCAAAATAGCAAATCCTGAGAAGGTAATAGAAGGCTTCTCTGTGGAAGACTAGACTAATCCAAAATTTTATTTTCACCACTGCAAATCCTTAGTAGCGTGGACTGCAGTGACATTGCTTTGGACTTGCACAAATGCAAGTAAGAGGATTTCATCTGCTGAAACCACTTTTAATGCAGCATTTCTCAAAGTGCTCAGTGTTGTAGTGTCAACAATGTACATACCTGGTTTTGGACTTGCTTTTTTCTTCTCTGCACGTTTAAGCTTTTCTTCATGAATCTGCTGCCCAGTCATTAGTCTGTATACAGGAGGGTCTGCATTCTCACGAAGGAGAACTAGTTTCAGGTCATGTTGATCCATAAGTTTGAGTGCCTCTGCTCGGTGCATATTTCCTAAGCTCTCTCCATCCTGGTTGATTACGTGCAAAATCCGATACGGAATTCTTCGCCCAACACTTCCAAATGCTGCTTTCCGTTTTGGTTCCGTGTGAGATTTTTCAGCTGTACAAAATGGTTGAGTAAGTCCAAACACAGTTGACTTTCTAGGGTCAGGTACTACCATCCAGAATGGAGAAAAGACCCTCTTTTGTGGTGTTTGTGTCAGAAGAGTACCAAAGAATCTTTTTGCATATCTATTCTCATTTCTGGTTGCTTGACATAGAAGTTTCATCACGCAAAAGGCCGTCATTCTGAGGAAGCAGGGAAGAAGAAAAAACAAGTTACCCCCATCAGTCAGATTCTTCAAGTTATATTAGAAAGACTTGACTCCAGTTCAGTAAACCCTAGTCCTTAAAACTACTCTTTCAAAAAGATGCATGGTGTTACTATACAGAATGCGCAATCAACAGTAATTTCACAGTAACATAGGCCTTTAACCCCAAGAGAAAATCTGACAAAGGAACAAAATTCATGAAGAGTTGATGTTATCTTCAGTATTTTAAAATTTGAGCCTGAACTTCTTTAAAGAATCCAATACTTCTAGTTCATTTCTCCTCACAAAAGTAGCTACTCTTACACAGCTTTTTTGTGTATAGAGAGATTAGCCAATGGTTAAGAGGGAGAATTTGCTGTCAAATAAAAAGGCATGTCACACTTCTAATATTTTCAGTCCAGATTTTTTTCATGAAGTATCTGACACTAGGACTTTCTTCCTGGTTCTGATACTCTTCTTTGGAAAGTGTTTCATTTAAGCCACGTTAATTCAGAACCACCCTAATCATGTTAGTGAATGAAGTGGCGATTTGTGCAACATCTGTCAGCAGCCATCCCAACATCTACGGTCTGAGTCTTCTATGTTTTGTAAGGTTTTGGAATTTCAAAGCCTTGACCATACAGAGTAAGACTGCCATGCAAAATCTTCACCTTGGCATTAAAACATGATGAAGTAACCATTACTATACTTGAAAATATGGTTTATCCCAGGGTTGAAAACTCTTCCATAGCTAGCATACCACTTGCTTCTCATAGCACTGACCCCAAATTGTGTATTTTTCTCAGTTTTCCAAATGTCATTTTGTGGAAGTAATCCAGCTAGTTACTTGGTCTTATATGGATTAAGCACTAATATTATTTCAGTAATCCTAAAAAAAATTAAAAAAAAAATGTCTTCACTGTCTTTTAAGCTCAAGTTCTACTGATTCAGCCATGCTTCAAAGTGAAAACAGTGCCTTAATTTTAAACCTATTTTATCAGACATTTAAAGTATCGATTGACTTTCCCAGTTCACAAACATTAAATTTAGGGTGGCACATTCCTATTTATAGTGAGCTGATTTTTTTCCAGTTATCAAAACTATTTACATTTCTTACATACAGAAAGCATGCACCTAAGTACCATTTCACCAGAACCATCTAATGTATTTTGCTTCTTCTTGAATGATGAAAAAACAGAAAAATAGAGACACAGGTAAGACTTGCCTGCAACACATGCGTATGCCTAAGATCCCCACTTGCAAATTAAAATTTAAATAAATTGGTACAGGCATCTATCCTGGCATGGTACTCGTGAAGCTATAAACTTTCAAAATAAGCCTCAAAATACACCAGTGCTTGAAATTTGAAGACTAGCAAAACTGATCTTTGAGACATTTCTTCCATTATGTTTCCCATTCTTCCCTGGTTCATGGAATCCCCCTGGCAATTTTGGTGCACCTGACCATGATTTGCATTTTGTTCAAAACTTCAGAAAACGGCCATTTTTTTAACAGCTGCAAAAACTTTCGAAATAAACTGTGGAGTATTATCTGCAGTTTTGGTATTCCATGTTTAAAAGGCAGCAAGTACAGGAAAAGCCAAAGATGACAGAGGAAACCAAAAACGGGTCATACCAGAGGAGTTGGCAAGAGCGTGACTTCTTTTGCCTAGGAAGGAATGTGACTCCACTCTACAAATATATACATGCATACATATGTATATATGACATTCTGTAAACATGTATCCATGTGCATACATATACATGGAGAAGGTGCAAACAATCAGCAAGGATAAGGAACTGTTTATAATTCTAAGCAGTGTTGGCCCAGGAACAAGTAAAATGACCTGCCTGTGAATAAACTCAGTCTGACAATGGGGAGAGTTTGGAGCCTGGGACAGACTTCAGATTTTCGCAGCAGGGACAAAGCCGATATAAACTGCTTGAAGGTGGTACCGGATCAGTTCATAACCAGGGCAGTCTGACTCGGCTGTGTGCTACAGCAGGACCCTGAACTCAGCTAGCCACAGGGCACCGAAGAGAAATACCGGGATATTCACAGCAGAGTCTAAGAACAGCTGGTGGAGCTACCGTCCCTTCCCGCCCTGGGCTCTGCCTCTGCCCAGTCCAGACCAGAACCACGGCCCCTGGGAAACACAGCTTTTTCTCGGCTGTGGTGATGGCCCTACAACGAAACACCCACTGCCAACACACAAGTATCTTTGTGCGTCATCCGTGTAGCCACATAAAAGCCGAGAAGTCCTTATTTTTAAAATGGTTTCATAAACCAGCTGTGGATCCTACACTGCAGAATTCCAGACTGTAATCTGGCTATCACTGGTGCATTATACTATAATTAAATTTACCTTGCATTCAGAGGAGCCTGGCTTGCCCTTGTCAGTTACTGACTTCTAAAACTAAGTCACAGTATCACAGCAATGGAATAATAGTTTATTTTAAAGAAATGTTAGTCTTGCTCTGCTAAATACATGGTTTTGCCTTTATTCTCCTTCATTCTCTGTCACTATTTAAATCTAATAAATCCCGCCTTAACCGAGAAAGAAAATGACGCTCTTTACGGAGGGATTTTTCTTCGTATAACATGGCATGTAAGTGTATTTCGCTTTGTGCATTTCCATCGCTTACACAGACCATGTATTAGCAAGGACAGCTGACTTCGTTGGGAGTTTTAATGAGCAGGCAGGCTACACGCATACTGGGAACGGCAGGAAAAGCACTTGTTCCTGCACTCGCAGGACGTGTTTTGCTGAACGTGTGAGCGCTTCAGTGCCTACAGCTACATGCAGTTGTTACGGGAGATGTTTTGCATCTTGTAGGAGCTGCTGGCGTGTGTTTTCCTCTGCTGTCTCGTGTAAACACACGCTGGAAAGACGCTATTTTCACTTTATGCGTGGATTTGTGCGGGGCGCAGGGAAGAAGGGCTGTGCGTGTTTGTGTTCCCGGGTGTGCATGTCGCGGAAGCTCATCGTGTGCGTGCGTGTGGCGTGACCGTGTGTCTGACCCTGTGACCGCGTCCGTGTGCGTGGCTCCCCGTGACCCGGGCGGGGTGGTGTGTCGCTGCAGGCGGGCCCGGCGGCGGCGGCGGCGGCCCCGCTGCCCGGAGCCCGCCGGGCCTCCCGCGGCCGCCCCGGCCCGGCCCGCAGCGCCCTCCCCGCGCGGCGGGCGGCCCTTACCTGCCGGCCGGGCCGGGCCGAGCCGAGCCGCCGGCCCCAGCCCACCGCAGCAGCCGAGAGACCGGCCTAGGCCGCCGGGAGGGTGGAGACTGGCCCGCCTCTCCCCCTTCTTCCTCCTCCTCTTCCTCTTCCTTCTTCCTCCTCCCGCTCCTCCGCCTCCTCCGACCGCCCGCAGGCGGGGGCGTGTGCGTCCGCGCGTGCCCCTGCGCACGCGTGTGTCTGCGCGCACACCCGCGCGTGCCGCTGTGCGTGCGCGCGCGCACAGCCGCGCGTGCCGGCCCGTGCCCGTGCGCGCCCCTGCGTGTCAGCGTGAGCCGGGCGTGCTCCCGTGCCTCGCCCGTGCCTGCAGCTGCGGCTGCGTCCCCGCTGTCTGTGCACCCGTGTGCGTGCGTGCCTCCCCACGGCTGGGTGCGTGTGTCCGTGCTCACCTGTTTGCGCGTGTGATTGCTACACGGGTGGGACTGGCGGTGTGTGTCTCTGTGCATGCGTTCGTGTGCGTGCGTGCGCTGCGTGTACATGTGTGCGTGCTAGCTCACGGTGTCCACACACCTGTTTCTGCATACATCTGCATGTTGTGCACGCCTTGGGTATCTACAGATGTATTTTTGCATATGGCAGTTTGTGTATAGAGGGTTTCTCTCTATGGATGCATGCACTATTTCCATGCTCGTGTACGTGTGTGGTGTGTCTTGCCTGGTTCTGCGTGTGCAATTGCTTGGTTGTGGTGCTTTCCTTGGCGTGCTGCCGCTGAGCTGCGTCTTTTTGTTGATTCTCTGTGCGTCTGCTGCAGTGGGGGAGTCAGTTGCGTGTGAGCGTAAGGACCGCTGCTAGGAGATGGTTCTCGCTGTGGTCCTACCAGGAAGGCAGTTTGTGGCTGTGAGCGGGAGGAAAATGCGTCCTGAGTGCTTTGCGTGAGCGTTGTGTGTTGAGGCGGTGCACCTGAGTCATGGTACTACCTGGCTGCGTACTATAACACGTCACACCGTCTGTCTCCACCCGTCAGACCGTGCGCCTGCTGGCATGACTGAACGTGCCGTGGTGTGGGCTTGTGTCGCGTGCTGGGATTGCTGGGAGCCGGCGGCGCGCCTCGTGCTGTGGGTCGTGTCCGCTCTGCAGCTGGCTGGGTGTGCGTGCGTGTGCGAGGTGTGGGTGGTGCACGGTAGAGGCGTGTCTGCAGGGGTCAGTAGCGTGTGCGTTTGTGGCACTGCGTGAGTCGGTCTGAAAGCTGCTTGGGTATTTGGGTTGGTTACCTTCTTTGGTAGGCTGCTCTGCCTTAGGTTTGCAGGCTCCTTCTGCCCATTTGGAGATACAAAACGTTGCCTTTGAAAGGGAAGCTGAAATCCACCTACAAACCCTAGGTCCCCAGCTGTAACGCACTAAACGAGTAAAACACTAAGCAGTGTGAGAGTTTGCTGTTCTGTTGTTCTGGTGGGGCAGCGTGTCTGCAGAGAACATCTTTTCAGGAGCTGAGGTGTTTGTGTTTATTGAGGGATGCTGTTTGGCCAGCCGGGCTGGAGCTGAGAACAACACTCGGGCTGAAAGTGTGCTCGTGTTCAGAATTTGGTACAAAGTTAAGCCATGGGAAGCAGCTGGGAGGGAGGCCTTGTCTACCATCCTTCCTGCTTAGAAAAATCAGGACTTTTTAGCTTATTTGCTTTGGGCCACGACTAAGTGACCCCTCCCTCTTTCCTCTCCCCCCTTCCTGCCCAGGAAGAAGAAATGCAATGAAAATCTGAGCTTCACCTTTTTGGTTTGAAAGCTTTCTATTCTTAACTGGGGTCTTAGAATGGTTTAATTCCACGTGCTGTTTTTTTGGTACAGTCGTTTTGGTATACATGTGCAAAAAAGTCTGTCATTGCTTTGTGCTCTCCGTCTTCATAGAAGACGTCGTATGGTAATTGTGTGCGAAACCAGAAAACTTTACTAAATCAGTTCACAATCTGAAATTCATTCATATCGCCTTATTCTCATTAAAACTCCCTGCCTGCAGTAATGAATATGGAAAAATGCCATTAACAGAATTAGCGAAGTAGATGGTGAGTTAACAGCCTGGCTGACAACTGTAGCTTCACCTATTGTATGCAAATAGCACCTGTTTTTTCCATCCTGCTCTTTTGTACATGTCTTGATTTTGCTCAGGCTTTATGCCTTTACAGTTGTAAGATCTTTGGGAACAGGGGTTGCCATCACTTATATCAGTAGAGTGCCTAAGAAAACTGGATCTCAGTTTGATGCTCTTGAAACATAAATTATTGAAATTCTACAGTATCCAGTTGTGGAGAGTGGAATATTCCGCAATAAGAAAAGGCGAGACAAAAATGTTTTTTACTGCTCTTTTCATGGTCTGGAAATCAAGTGTGGAATTTGAATAACCATGAAGGGAAGTTTTGGCAGAGCTGAAGCCTGGAGAGAGATTTTTTTCTTTCATCCTCAGCTCTGCAATATGCATTAGAGGAGAGCTTGTCAACGGCCCAGCTTGCAGTTAGCTACTATTGCCTCTCTGAGAAGCATCCCCATAAGACAGATAATTTTCAGCAATGTTAGTAGGAGCAATAAAGCTAATAATCCTCTTCACTGTGATAAAAACTACCTGCATGAAAGCAAGGTACTCTGGAGCATACAGCTTGCATTCCTTCTCTCTTCCCTTTTTTAAATTCTGTTAAGTTTAAACCTGATGTTTGTTTTACTTCATGCCTTTCTAATTAAATTTAGTGTGCCAAGAAATAGTGCAGCCTTCTCATGCTGTTTGTCCTCAATTAACTTGATCTTTCTGGGGGTTCATTGTACTCTTTCTCCTTGTCCTTTGTCTCATGTCTGTTTACACTGTAATTGTCCAGGGGCTGTGTTTTTATATGTGCCTGTCACAGTGGGACTGCAGTCTTAATTATTTGAAAGACACTATCATAATAAATGCAGTTAATAATAACTTTCTCCCTTCTATTTTGCCTGATGCACATCATCCTCTGCCCACCCCTGACAATACTCAGTCATTTATTTGTTTTTTAATTCCTAAATCTGCATCTGTCTTTTTTTCCATTTGACATTTAGTTTCCCAAGCTGGTTAGCAAAGTTGTTGTTTTCACTTTATTATTTTTTATGCCAAATCAAGGCCTGTTCTGCTAGACCTCATGCCAAACCGAAGACAATTCATGCCCCAGAGAATTTAAAATGCAAATATTTGAGAAGGAGAAAGGATGGTGGATGGAGAGATTTCTCGCCCTCATACATGAACAGTGTAGTGATCTGCCAGAGGCTCAAGATGCTACTGGGAAGCTTCCTGCATATTCACAACCGATCTGTGGGGGGCAGTTTGCTTGTCCCCTGAGGATGCTGGAAACTGGTTCCAGTCCCTCGGTGTTTCGGGGTCGATCTCCCCCTGAAGTTATTCGTTCTGGGTACAGTAAGCTGCTTGTAATGCCCAGCAGAGAGCGAGAATGCCCTTAGCTGGATGACAAAGTGCTCACCTGGAGACCCAAGGCTCCCGTTTACTTTCATTCAAACTCCATCATTCATTTTGTGGGAGGAGGAAACAAGCTGCTGAAGTGCCTTACGCCTGCAAGGAGCTCGTACCTGCTGGCTCTGGGTGGAGGACAGGTCTTACTTTGGTCTGCGGTGAACATCTTGCTGCTTTCTAAACTGGAGCTGTAGTTCTCAATATCTGGTCCAAAACATTTCAAGTGCCAAACAAGATCATCAGGAATTTATTACTGATATTGTTGGGTTTATGCAGTGCCTGGGGCTCTTGGTCATGGACCAGTGGCAGCGGGTGGGACAGCAGGTTTTTTCAGTCTTATTACTAAATCTGCGATTAGTCTCCTGCACACTGGCGCTTGCAAAAGTACTGAGCAGCTGGAGGGCCACTTACCCTATGCACCTCTGTTTTCCTATTTTTCTGTATAATTCCCTCCTTCACAGGGCGTTTCAGCAGGGAAGCTTTGGGGATGACTTGGAGAGAGTCTCTTTCTCCTCCCCACCCCTGCTCTTTAGCAGCAGCTGGCATGGCTCGCCTCCACCTTCCCGCTAGTTATAACCATGGCTGTGTGGTTCTGCAGTCCCCTGGTTCAGACAGGGGCCGTAGCCTCCCCTATGCACTCCTTAGGATTCCTTTTCCCGTTAGTGTTTATAAAAGACTTTCGCACGTAACTCAGATGAAAAACTCCCTTGTGCTGAGCTGAGCATTGCCATATGGCAGAGGACGCGTCAGAGTAAACACATATTTAAAGGACACAGAAATTCCGGGGATGTAGTAGGTCCAGATTCCTGGATTCTGCAGTAGCTCATTTACTCCTTTTCCATCCCCAGCTTTTGAAAGTTGCTTCCTACACACACTTCTCTATTTTTATTCTAGCAAGAGACAGCAAAAAAATTAAAGCAAACCCAAAAATTCTGTTGAGTGGTAAACAGTCACTGCTAACTGATGCCCTGCACGGAATATACAAATACAGTTGAAACAGCTGAAGTTTTGTTTCGTTTCTGAGATCTGCCCCTGTTACAGGACTTAAAACAAATCTTTTGAAGATGCATGCTCTGCCGTTAAATTGCTTGGGCTGATTTACTGAATCCAGGCAAAGAAGTAATTTTGCTCCCTGAAAAGCAAGGCTGACTGAATTTATTAAAATGTTAATCATAAAGCAAGCCCGTGGGTCCCTGGGGCGAGACACAATGAAAGTTAAAACTTCCCAGTGTAGAAAGTTTTTTAACTGTCTAGTTTTACATCTTGACTGTAGGGAGAGGAGTTTCCACTGTACATCTAAGACATTGTTCTGCAGCCTTTGCAAGTTGCTGGGTTCAGCTGCGAAGATTTTAAAAGCTGCTTTTGTTGGCAGCCTAGGACACATCCGTGACCTTATTAAAGTGGAAGTGAAAGCTCTCCTTTTTTTTTTTTTTGCAACAGTAAATCTACTAATTTTACAGTCAGTTGAACAGCAATAGATTAATTTGTTTAAAGTCTGCATTCACAAAGAAAACGTGAACTTCACTGCCTTGAATACCCGAAACTACAGTGCGATATTTAAAGAGTAGAAACTATTACAACTTGCCCTAGAATGGTCCAAGCAGTTCCCTGTCACCTGCTTCTCAGCACAGGTGCTGACCTCCCCGTCTATTCTATCCCTCCTGACAGACTAGCAGCGAGGCTGGGGCTTTGTGTGCAACAGAGAGTGCTTTTCCAATGACTGGGCCAGTTTTCTTCAGCAACCACAGGAAGCAGAATAAAGAAAAGGTTAAGGGCCACCGCAAGGGTCAGAATGGGTTAAATTTAGTTAACATCAGAGGTTATAGCTTTTAACAAGAGCATGAAGGAAACTTATTTGAAGATGCAATTTGTTTCTTCTTTGTCAACCATTATTTTTTTTTACTCTATTGATAGTGACAGCTTAACAAAGTTTTTATATGCCAGGGTTTTCATCCTTTAGAGGATAAAGAACTGTGATGCAAAAAAGAGATGCAGGTGGAAGACTTTATAAAGCCTCCATGATTTTCAAATTGAGGGTTGAAAGTAGGCTCCCTGCA
The DNA here is from genome assembly GCF_018139145.2 of Gymnogyps californianus. NCBI lineage: Eukaryota > Metazoa > Chordata > Aves > Accipitriformes > Cathartidae > Gymnogyps > Gymnogyps californianus. The sequence goes on from NC_059471.1 coordinate 22,561,545, forward strand.
TGGCTAAGTCAAAAATAATTTGTAAATGTTAAAAAAAAAAAATTACAGACAGAGGAGCTGCTTTCCCCCCCCGCCCCCCCAGTGTAACTTGCCAAGAGTTGTGTTTTATCGGAGGCTTTACAATCTGACTGGTTTTGTATGTATTTTTCCCAAGGTAATCTTATTTTCTTTTTTATCTCCCTCTAAAGATGATCAAAATGAAATGCCCTTAACAACAGTCTTCATCATCTCCCTTCAAGATTTTTTAGAGTATAACGCATGATGCTAGTTTTTTGAGGTTTTTTTCTCCCAATTTAGTGAAGAAGCAAAAACTACAAAACACAGTCAGTGGGTAGCTCCACCATGAAGTTCTCATTCAGCTTCTTGGAATGCAAAGATGAGGAAAGTTTAAATCTTTCTGAAAATTATTGAAGAAAAATAATAATAAAAAAAAGTTCAGTAGGATTTTTCACATTTATACACAACAGCTCATCTTCTGCCAATCAATCTTTTCTTCAAAATTAATTCATAAAATTACTATGTTTTTTGTTGTTTTATCCTGGTACAAAGTAAAGAACTGAAATCAGAATTTAATTAAGTCTAATAAGAATTCATAAGTACAAACTGCGCATTTTGATAGGTTTGGGTTTTTTTTTTTACTTTTTAACATGTTTTCCTAGAGAAAAAAAGAGCTGATGTGATCATTCTGTCTTCCTATCCATCTGTCTTTCTGCAAGTTCTCTCAGCACAGTTTTAATCTCTTGGACACTTCAGCCCAGTTTGGCAAAGAGATAGGGGCCCCAAAGATATTGTACATTTATAATAACTATAAATATTTATATATTTCTAAAAAGTTTTGTGAAAATCAGTGCTTAAACAGTGGGGAGGCCCTGAAATTAATGTCTTGTTCTGGCAAAAGGGTTCATCCAGTTGACCAGACAGCGTGTGTGCGTGGGCTGCCCGGTTAACACACGGGTATGATCAGATCAGCTACAGTCCATGGTGTCTTTTGCCTCGCCGGCTGCCCAGGGGAGCAATGTGGAAGGCTGAGGGAGTGCTGCGGTGGGGGATTGAGAGATGGGAGAAGGAGCTAGGACATTTTAAGGGCAACAAGGAGGCGTAGGGAACATGCTGGGGGGATATTGATATCTTTAATTTTGGTATTTGATATTTTAGGTCTGTTGTAGGAGATAGGAAGAACAGTGGGAATGATGACAGTGGGAGCTGAGAGACAACACAAACCTTGACAATTCAAGTATCAGTTATTTCAGTGCTCGTGGGACAACTTTTGTTTGCTTACAGGAGAAATTTCATGTGATTTGTGGTGTCATTGCAGTCTGCGCGACCAAGGCTTGAAACTTCGAATTCACTTGCTGTTGTGTTAACTTAGACTAGCGCTGGGTTCCCAGCTGTACGACTGAGAGCTAATTTTGCTCTCCAGAGGGCCGAATTAGTCCTTTGAGATGCACATCATCACTTTGACACTTCTGGGAGGGTTCTGTTTGAAATCAGTTAGTATGAACTTTTTTGTCAGCGTGGAATAAATTCTTCCCTAAGGGACAGCTAGCAGATCTAGAGAAAGTCTGTTCAGCTCACAGAGAGAAGTATTTGTACTGGCATGGTGTATAGACATGTATATAGACACTTGACTGGCAAAGGACTAGAGAAGGGGAGTAGGGAGCTGGAGAAATACGGGGCCTTCTCTGTCCCGAAAGATGGGGAAAATGGCACGATCCGGCTAGAATAGCTGAGGGCTGTGTATCCTCTCTCTTTGGTCCACACACGCACAGGGGCAGCCTCTGCTGAGGAGGTGACTTCCTATGGCCTACCTGCAGCACAAAACAAACAAGAAAAAGTGTGGCTCTCCGCAGCCCAGACAAACTGGCCGGAAAAACAACAAAAACTCCCACTTATTATTCTGCTCACAAGCTGCCACCAAAACTCAGCTGTGAGGACAATAACAGCATCTTTTTAAAAATGTAAAACTGACATTTTTTTCCCTTCTGAGCTGCTCTTACAGGCTTTAAAGCATTAATTTCAAAAGCTTCACAAAGGCAGCAGGCATCAAACAGTCCAGGCTGAGTGGAAGCTTGGGGAGGAGAATTGCAAAGTAAGTTGTGTGGGTGATGGCTGCAGACACACCAAAGCAAGGTTATTTGTTCATTACAAGTCAGTGATTGTGGCTTGCTTTTAATGATGGAGCAGCAGAGAAGAAGAGTTAGAGCAGCCCAAAGAGCCCTGGATTCATGTAGCCTAAATTTCAGCTACATCTTTTGCCTCATGCTTGTGCTGGCTGCGTGATTCTTGGCTTGGGAGTCAGGAGATGCGAGTTTTGACTGCAGTGCTGCCACTGGCGTGCCCTGTGACCTTGGATAAGTCACTTCATCTCTGTGCTTCTCCTCTCATATTTTTGCCCACTCAGACAGAATCTCTCTCCCTTTTTCCTTGCAGGGTCTTTCCCTAATTATACATCTGGACCACGCCTAGCACAATGGAGCTGTGCTCTCAGGTTAGGCACTGCTATAATCTGAATGAACAATACAGAAATGCTGCACTGAGCACTTCACTAGGACTCTCCTGTTATCTCAGGGCTTCACTGATAACCTTAATAAAAAAAAAGTCCTTCAAAAGACTGAGCGTTCCTGCCTACTGCCCAATTGCTTGCTTTTTGTGTAGCATCTTGAACATGAAAAAACATCAATTATGATCCCTGGGTTGTCAGAAAATAATGATTTATAGTGTTTGATGCTTCCTGAATTATTGGTAACATATTTTTTCTTCCTGAAATCTCAGCGGTAGCTTCAGTACTTCACTGTGCCTAATTTTTGTCAAACTGAATTATAAACCAACACGCCTCTATATATCTTACTCATTTTTATAGGTTTTCCTTAAATTTGCTCTTTTGTGTAGGTGCAGTTCATGTGTCTGAGACTGGGGACAAAGCCTCCTCCAGAATTAATTACACAGTACATCTGAAATCTACTCTATTTTGTCCCCATAAGGATGAGGACCACTGTCAGGATTACTGGCTCTGCAATATAATTCAGCAAAATTGAGTATGTTCTCTAAGATCAGCTTTCCCTGTAGATGTTCCTCTACCTGGTCCAAGATGTCAACATCTTAAAAAAAAAAAATTGCTATACCCTCGGGAAAAAAATTTACATGCTTCAGCGACAAAGCATTCACACCAATCCATACGTGCCCTTGCAGCTCCTTCTGTTCCAACCAGAGTTTGGACTGGATTCTTCCAGGAGATACATATGGAAAACTCATCATCCAGATTTTTGCATTTCACCCTTTCCTACAATGCTCTATCTTTTGTCTTTATATCAGATGCACTCTCAGTGAGCATCTACAACAAACCTCTCACAGGTAGGCCAGCTTTCAGTGTCCCGTGTAAATTGGCTGATCCCAGACTTTGTACATTGGTGACTTCCAGACCCCACAGTGCGTTATCTACTTCATGTTTAATTCCAGTAGTCTCCCTCCACTTTCCTTTCTGCCATCCCTCCACATGCTATAGGGTTATAGGAACAAGTTTTTGGCTCCAGGAGGAACGGCTGTCAAAGACAATTTACTACTTTGTGATAGAAGTGTAGAATCGGAGAATAATTCAGGTTGGAAGGGACCTCAGGGGGGTCATCTACCCCAATGGCATACCAAGAATTTTGGATTATGACCTCAACTTGGGTGAAAAAAACCCTTATTTATCTGTGAATCACTTCAGGAATCAGCAGGACCTAAGTGATTTTCAGGTTCTGCCCTTTTACATTCTAATGAAGGATTGGGACCTTTATGTATACATTTTCGTAGAAGCAATTACAGTCCTACACGCTCAGTCCATTTGAAATATAAGGAACTAATCTGTATTTGAGTAGAAGGTTGAGAATTTATTTGTTAATAATTTTAAAGCACTTTAATTGTGCTGAGACATCTTTACATTCCAAGCAATTTATGTATTTATTTGGATTCATCCGCCAGTGATACTTACATGGTATCAGACCATAAGTTATTTACATAAATTAAACATGGATGATGGAGCCACGAGGAATAAGTAATATTTTTTTCTATAAAGAGCAGCAGGAGGTAATTGTTTCGATAAGAAATTCAGAAACCAGCTCTGCATTAACACATAGAATTTTACTCAGAAATCAAATGAATTATTCCTATATTCAGCTAAGATCAAGTAACTCACAAACACGCATGGTGTTAGAAGGACTGAGCAGAATTTATTCATGCTGTAAAGGCTCACATGCATTCATTCTATTTAAATTTGTCAAAGGAAAATCATTCTGCAAAATGTACTAATGGGAAGTTCTGTAAGTATTATTCACCATAACGGGATCTTAAAAAAAAAATCTTGATTTACTAATCTGCAGCTTTATAGTGTTTCCCCATGTTCAAGGTAGTATAAAATTTGTGCCTGGTCCTAACAAGTAAGGGAATTAGCATACATAGAGAAACTGAAGTTTCTTGTTTGTCTGCTTGTTTACAAGGAAATAGAGCAACAGAGCTGGAATTATTTTTTTTAACACCCAAATCTCATACATCTCTCATGTGAATCAACATGTTTCAGCACGCCACTGGAAAAGATAAGAGTTATTGTTAGCTATTTCATGTCTGGGTAAAAATAAAGTGGGAAAAATAGCAGCATCTTTCCTTAAATGGCCAAAAAAGGGAAAAAGTTAAAAGCAAGCCTAGAAACGGGGCCAGCTGGTGCTTTATTTAGTGGTTCTTTTTCCATTAGCTCACCCTGCTTTTGTAAACTTTGGAGAGGGATGCCGTGTTGTAACAGTAACATTTGCTTTGCTTTTACAGTTACATATGTGGGTAATGAAAAACAACTGTACTTTGTGAGCTTGAAATATAATTAACTGATGCTCTAAAAGGTAAATGGTTTCTTCTAATTATGTCTAAAAACCAGTCATGAGCCAAGCAAAGTGATTTATGTAGAGTAATTGTAACAAATGTCTGAGTAAATATATAGAGGCTATCCCACTGTTTCCTTCTGTTATTTTAAAAGTATTAATCGTAGATCCTTTGAAATATTTTCAATAAAATTAAATTTTGGAAAAAATGTAGCATTTCATTGAAGCCAAATGCTTTGCTCTGGGATCCTTGCTCAGAGGAGGGAAAAGCAGGTTCAGGTTTTCACTGCATCAGCTTCATATCAAAATCTGTCATCTCACATCACTCCAGGCGAGATATGTGAACCTAGTTTTCCACGTTCCTGTCCAGTTGTCCCCAGCCATTTACAAACTGACTGCAGGACAAACAGAAAAAGCATAGAAAATTTCCAAATTTGCATATTTTCCATGAAATTCTGTTCTGAGCTTTTGGTTGGCAATCAAGATATTTTTGCACAGTGAACAAAGCTACTGATCTTTTCCTTGGCTTTTAAAAAAGATTTTGTCAAATTATAGACCCAAATGCTTTGATATGGAAATGCCCTGAGGTGCTTTATACCTTCATTGCCCTCTCCAGGCTGGGTTTTCTAGCCGGACTAAATTTTGCAAAGTACACCAATTACTAATTTTATTAAATTGTGCCTCAGCAGTTAAGCTGAGCCCTGAAAAGAGAAGAGGAGAAGAGAAAGAAAAGAAAAGAAAAAAGAAAAAAAGAAGAAAAAAGAATAATTTCAGTTGGAGGGGACCTAGAATGGTCATTTAGTCCCACTGCCTGACCACTTCAGGGCTGACCAAAAGTTAAAGCATGTTATTAAAGGCATTGTTCAAATGCTTCTTAAACACTGACAGGCATGGGACATCGACCGCCTCTCTAGGAAGCCTGTTCCACTGTTTGACCACCCTATGGTGGGACAACCTACCCAGCCCAAAGGATCCCCACTTTGAGTTCCTCCGAGTGTTCAGAATGGCATATCCCCATCAAAATGTGCTTTGTTTGGGACAGCTCACTGGGACAGAAGGGGCAGAATATTCCACAGACAGAACACGTCCTTTCAGTAAAAATGAAAAGCTGTTCTGTTTTGTTTTCCATAAAAACAGTTTCAGTGGAAAATTTTTGGACAAGCCCTAAATAATAACCACTCCCAAAGTTTGCCAGGAAAAAGAGCAGAACAACGTTGTTTATTGACTGTATAAGCACTTTGTTGAAGTCTATATGGGTTGGAAATGTCTACTGTAGACTGAACAAACGTAGAGTCTTAGGGTGGTGTTAGTTCAGTCGCTAGAATTGCATAATGTCATTTGCATAATCACTCCCGTACCAGTAACTACTCCATACCTCCGCAGTTATGGCGGTAGTTTAGTTGAATGCATAAAAGAGGAATTACAGAACCTGCTTCTCCTCCCTTCTCGGTTCCCTGTCGATAGGGAAAGGGCCCATTATCTGGGGCAGGCACACAGGGATGTGCACTTCAACAAAGGGTTATGGTCCGTGTTCATTATATGCAAATTTGCTAAAGCATTAATCTGCTAGGCATTAACATAATATCAATTGGTGCGTCGGGGTAATTCTCATCTGATCCAAAACATTCCCTCATGTAAGCAAAAAGGTTTAGCTACATAGAGAAATGAAGAACTAATTCATTTTGGATCTACCCATATCAAAATCAGCAAATATGAACCAGAGTTGAATATGACCTGATTATATGTGCAAAAACCCCCTGCCTTACAGGCAGTTTATTCATTTAAATAATAAAATTAAACAAGATATAATTCTAAATGCATCTTGCTTAACTTGATCACTTAAATAAGCAGCCATCTGGCATGAATGACACAGATGAAGTTCTTCCTTAAATTTTTTTTCTTTTCATTTTTCAACACCAGAATTGTTTTGCACCTTATGCTTATTTCATGTTACTTCTCTGCTAGAGTATCTTTACATAGAGATTGGGGGCAGAAGTTAATAGACATTATAATACAAGTACAAGCTGAACTCACTGTCTCTACAACTTGATACTAATCAGCTGAAGGGAGTACATTAGCATCCCTATTTATGCAATTATTTTAGCCACAGGAGAATCCATTTGTTGCTAGAGGAATACAGCTGAAATCTATCAGGATTAGAAGGCAAGAAAGGATATCATAAAAAGGCTGAGTAAAAACCCTAGCAAGTTGAAATAATCCAGTTCTCTATTTGAGGTCAGAGTCCTAATTTCATTAAAAGTATTTTTGTCTTTTTGAAAAAGAAACACCTTTTGCTATTCTTTATTAAACAGAAAATGCTTTTGGGGTTACAAAGCATTACTTAAGGTCTAATTCTGAAGGCATATGTGTGTGTAAGAGCTGTTTTACACATAGGGACTGTCCTACTGACTTTGAAGGGATAAAAGGCTTGAGAAAAGTTATGTATGCAGGAGAGTGCTTAAGAACTGGGACTGCTGATGGGGTCATTGGTAAGTACCTGTGTGTATCTTTGCTTAGAGCTTTAGATAATTATAGTTACAAGGATTGTACTACAGTAAAATTAGTAAGAGCAAATTATCTTTAATTGGGGTGGAATGTTTTTTACAATGACCTTATGTAGAGTCTCTCGCTTACAAAGGTGTCCTGTGCTCTGCAGTATCTTGAGAAGAGCGGACCCTCAATTTTGATACTTGTGTAGTACATGTAGGAGTAGTACGACCAGCAGTTGATTCCTCTCCCTTGAGGATGCAGGCCTGTGGAGCTTGACCTAGTTTCCAGCACACACATCAATCCTGACAGTTGGGTCTCTAAGACATTCCCAATATTCACTTTCATCACACGCCTTCAGATCCCACCCTCTTTGCTATGTGACTCTGGAAAGCCCCCGTGTGTGGGTGTTGCTGTGGTATTCACACCATGTGTGTCCTGGTGTTGTCAGCTGGATAATGTGCTCATCTGCCAGCTGTATTTTGCTGTGCGTGATCTGACTGTTGCCATTCCTCTCCCTGACTGCTCCCATTTTGCAGGTGGAGGACTGCCCACGTAGAAAAGTTGTGGGCAGTATTGGCAGTGACAGCTATATTTGCATTTACGCTACAAGTGTGTGATGAAGGAGGAGTTGTTAAAATAATACTTTTTCCTTTACATCAATGTGCAACATATGGTGGATTTGTAAAGAAAGGAAAAATTTGTAAGATGCTTAGTGTGGGCAACTGTGTATGCTGGCCAGGTGACTCAATGAGGATTTAAGATGCCTGGATTTAGTATTTGCCTCCTTCTACTCAAAGACCTTTAAAAGTCACTTCATCTCTCTATGCTGCCGTTTTCCCTCCCACCTGTAATCTTGTCAGGTTAGCCAGCAGGCTCCCCAAGGAGTTTTCACTGTGTTTCACTTGATGTTCATAGAGTGACATTCATCATGGGGATACGGCTACCATGGCATAAAAAAGGACTGTCCGTGAACTGAGTCATAGTCCCTGACTGCACAGTTACTCCTAACCTGTGGGACACACGAGGAAAATCTTTTAATGTAAACCTCAATGAAAAAGGTTCAAGTTAATGTAGTTGACTGGTTTTGGCACACCAAGAGCTTACTACAATTCACCCCGGGCTCATCTCGCTGAAGAAACTGGGCAGGTCAAGATACCTCTGTGGTGCATCTAAGTCCTCCTGTCCAGCCAAGGTCTCTAGGTGCTGCTGTCATACAAGCAGGTAGGAAAATATCCCGAGCAGGGAGAGCTGTAGAAAAGGAACTGACTAGTATTGCTACACAAATGCAGTTTCCTTTTCCTAAGTCAAAATACACTTAACATCACAGAGTTATGTAGGAATGGGTAACTAGAAGAATGTCTCGTTCCTTCTGGTTTATCAGCTTCAGAAGATTTCTGTCATGTTTTGAATATATTTTTTCTCCTGCAGCAAAGATTCCAATATGGAAGGAAAATAAAAATGGCAGGTTTATTTCATTTCAAAATTATTCTGGCTTTGTCAGTTTGATTTTAATGCAAATGTAAGAATGAGGTATCCTTTCCATTATTAAGTTAGAATAACCTTCCTTCCTCCCACCCTGCACATGCACACACCCCCTAGTGCTGCTAGTTGTAGTAATTAGCTCAATGTGCTAATGACAGTTTCCAGGGAAAATGCTGACAGGATTAATGAATGGGTGAATTTCACTTTAATAAATGTATAGGCAATTTTCTAAATGCAGATGGCACTGTCCACCCTGATAGGGGCTCAGCCTAGAGCTACTTAATACAGTAAGTGTCTGGGGAAAGTGGTTAATTTGTAATATGTTTTATGATACTGTATTGGGTTTGCATGGCAAGGTTTTGGTAGCGGGGGGGCTACAGGGGAGGCTTCTGTGAGAAGATGCGAGAAGCTTCCCCTGTGTCTGACAGAGCCAATGCCAGCTGGCTCCAAGACGGACCTGCTGCTGGCCAAGGCCAAGCCCATCAGCAACAGTGGTAGCGCCTCTGAGATAATGTATCTAAGAAGGGGGAAAAAAACCCTGTGCAACTGCAGCCGAAGAGAGGAGTGAGAAGATGTGAGAGAAATAACTCTGCAGACACCAAGGTCAGTGAAGAAGGAGGGGGAGGAGGTGCTCCAGGCACTAGAGCAGAGATTCCCCTGCAGCCCGTGGTGAAGACCATGGTGAGGCAGGCTGTCCCCCTGCAGCCCATGGAGGTCCACAGTTGAGCAGATATCCACCTGCAGCCCGTGGAGGACCCCACGCCAGAGCAGGTGGATGCCCGAAGGAGGCTGTGACCCCGTGGAGAGCCCATGCTGGAGCAGTTTGTGAAGAACTGTGGCTCATGGGAAGGACTCACGTTGGAGAATTTGTGGAGGACTGTCTCCTGTGGGAGGGACCCCACGCTGGAGCAGGGGAAGAGTGTGAGGAGTCCTCCCCCTGAGGAGGAAGGAGAGGCAGAAACGATGTGTGATGAACTGACCGCAACCCCCATTCCCCGTCCCCCTGTGCCTCTGGTGGGGAGGAGGTAGAGAATTCAGGAGTAAAGTTAAGCCTGGGAAGAAGGGAAGGGTGGGGGGAAGGTGTTTTTAAGATTTTGTTTTTATTTCTCATTATCTCACTCTGATTTGATTGGTAATAAATTAAACTAATTTCCCCCAGTTGAGTCTGTTTTGCCCTTGATGGTAATTGCAGAGTGATCTCTCCCTGTCCTTATCTTGACCCACGAGCCTTTCGTTGTATTTTCTCTCCCCTGTCCAGCTGAGGAGGGGAGTGATAGAGCAGCTTTGGTGGGCACCTGGTGTCCAGCCAGGGTCAACCCACCACAGATACTGATTAGAATAGAAATAATGCTTATGTTTGCTTCCCAATGCATTATTCATTTCTCAGCAATTTGGAAATGTGGCATCCTTCTATATGTTCACCTTTTCCAGACCTGTCCATTGAATCATGAGAAAGGAATGAACGTGCAGTGTCATTAGAGCAGAGTCTCCTGTGTTTTTCCTGCCAGCCTGCACCTCCTGTCAGTCACAAGGTTTATTTTGTATCCTAAAAGGAAAAGATAGCAACAGGACCCTCACTTTGGTTATAACACAGGCTAAGGAGTGTAACATACATTAAAACATTTGATTGCAAGCACCAATCCTGCCCTTGCGGGTCCAAGGGAACTTGGACCCTCCTGATGTTTGCTAGTTCTTGTGGTCCAAGCTCCTCCGTAAACATGGTATTTATTAACTTCATGTTGTCATACAACATTCCCAATCTTAATATGAGCACAGAAAAACAATGTTCTTACCTGTCACATCCCAGTAGATTTCAGGATTTTGCAATTTAGTTTCCTTCTGGCAGAGTAATCAGCAATGTAAACTGTGGATTACTCTTTTACTGTGCCTTTCTTATTTACACACAGATGCTGTTCTTTGAACAGAGATGGTCACGTACAAATGCACCTTCTCTTTCTGAATGCTGAAGACAGCTGCCTGTGTCCCAGTGGCAGGTACCAGTTGTATGTGAAGAATCAATGCCAGAGACCTGAGGGCAGAGAGCAGTGCTTGACATCTGCGACAGTGATCCTAAAAGGAAGGGAGGGACATGTGAATGGGTCTTGGGAGAGACTGGCCCCTGACAGTGACTAGTGATGGATGCTTACAGCAGGATGTACAGACAGAGTAAGTAGAGATTCTTCCTTGCTGTACCCTTCTGGCTTAGGAATAGTTGTGTTGTGTGCATTCATGTACATGTTTATACTTATATATCCATTCCTGCTTATATACTTGTGGAGACATATATTTCCATTTTCATGAGCTAAAGGTTGGATTGCCATCTTTGTTTGTAATAGCACTTGATTTTTTTCTTATGCTATTTGTATCTAATCCCTTTTTACAACTCATCTGTGCCTTTACGTATCTCATATCTTGTGACAACAATTTCCAAAATTTTAGTAAAATAGCACTTTTCTGTTTCTTTTAAAACTTATTATTCTTTGAGAAATAATGAATAGCCATTCTCTTGTTTTCTCAATGTCATTCATAATTTAACATATCACTGTCTTCATTCTTTTTGTAAACTTCAGTGTTCTCATATTTGCGGTCACTTCCCATAAAAGTCATTCCATACCTTTAGTATCCTTATCTCATCATTTGTCAGTTCTAGCACATGCTTTTAATGTAGGGAGACCAGAACTGTATACAGTATTCAAGGTCTGAGTACATCCATACTATGGCATAATGGTGTTTTCTATTTTGCTCTCTGTTCTTTTCCTAATAACTCCTGACATCATATTTACCTTTTTGACCACCACTGAGTAATGAGCTGGTATTTCAGAGACCTATTCAAAGATCTCTTCCCTGGTGATAACAGCTAATTTAGAGACCATCACTGAATATACATGGTTAGGATTGTTTTCCCCCATGCACATTACTTAGTATTTATCAATGTTGGATTTCATCTTCCATTTTATCCTCAAAGTCACTCCACAGCATAAAATCCATCTGCAGCTCTTCATAGCCTGTTGTCATCATTGTTACTCCCTGACAATTTTGCAACATCAGCAAACTTTGTCACCTCACTATTCACCCCTTCTCCAAATCACTTATGAAAATGTTGGCCAGCACAACTCTCCAGTGGTTACCTCCTTCATTGTGAAAAACTGCCTCATCTTTTCCACCTTTTGTTTCACATCTTTTAACCACTTTAGATTAGCTATTAATTCTCATAGGAGGATTTTTCATGACAGCTCCATTCCTGTCAGAGCCTTCATGAGGGACCCCAGTGAGAGCTTTTTGGAAAAACAGTAGAAGGAAAAGAAAGTAACAGCACAAAGTTCTCTGTGCACAGAAGGAAAAAGTACTTACGAAGGTGGGTGAAGCAAAGCTCCTACTGATCTCATCGTACCTGGAAGAAAGATGCAAGCAAGTGGAAAACGAAATATCTGAGGCAACTGTTTGGATGAAAAAACACTCCACAGAGCCAGGGTGTTTGCCCAGGCAGCCAGGGAATCTCAGTCCTTGGAGAGCTTCAGACCCTGACTGGACAAGTTCCTTAGAAACCTGATCCAGGTCTTAAATCATGCTTTCCAGTAGTCAGTGCGAAGTCCCAAACCTCCATCCACAGCAGTTGCAACTCTGGATATTTTATTTGTCAAGTTCTCCTGTAACTGTCCTGGCCAAAGATAGTGTTGGTCTAACCTTCTGTGATGGTCCCCATGTGCAACCCAAATCATGTCTTTGAGCAGCACCTGTGTACAAAATCATTTCATGTCCCTCATTTTAGAGAGCAAATCTTTCTCCCAGACAAATCTGATAATTAATTGTCATTTATTACCACAAATTGTTGTAATTAGAGATGGTTTGCTATTAACGGGCTGTAAAAAAGTGAATCACTGTTTAATTCAAGCTGCCGTTTCGTGATTTAGTCATGACTTGCCTGCGTCCTTCAGGCCAGTGACAAAGGTAATGTATGAACTGCTGTCTGGAGAGTGCAGTGAGCTCCCCAGGTGGAACTGGGGCTCTGGGGTGCAGTTTGTCACCCTGGTACACCTGGTAATGGAGAAGGTGATTTATTTCTCAGCTGAAAGGGCACAGCAGTGTGAGCAGTTAGGCCTGCTGAGGAAAGAGCGTCAGCTCTTCTCTGATTCTCTCTCTGCTCCCTCTGCACCCACCTTGGCAATAACTCCCCTGGGCTCAGTGCAAGACCCTAAGCCAAACTCGAGCAGCTGTACACTGTGTTCACCCCCATCTTACTCCTCCCTGGGGGCCCACCACTTTCCTCTGAACTCAAAGCTTTGCTCAGGCTTCAAAGACCTGTATTCTCAGGGCTTAAAAATATCTATATAAGTATTCGTTATGTTCTTCAAATAACTAAAGCGATCATTTTCAGAATTTAATTTACAGTACTTGTTTCATTATTTATTTCTAGAGCTTAATTTTTTGAGATAAAGATCATGGACCACAACATCACAAAACAGTTTCTATTCCATGTTTATCTCTTCAGGCTTCATCACAAAGTGTGACAATGTTCATTGCATACTTCCTTTGTCTTTATCATACCAATCTTAAAAGAAACCCACACTCCTTTAAGAAGTCTTAGATCATTAGCAGTTCAACAGATTGCACTAGCTAAGCTTAAAGGGTGGGTTGAAAAATGTTGTAGTTACTGTTGTGAAGTCTTTTGTGGGCACACATCACGCTTTGATCCTGACTTACACTGCTCAATGGTGTTACTGTATGAAGCAATCTCAGCAGTTGCTGTGAATTGCGTTTCTCTTGTTCCAGCCCATGCTATGTCATACCACCCATTGAATTGTGCAGCAACTACGTTTGTGCTGTGAATTATGACTGAAAAACTGATCTGGTTTAAAAATAAATATTTTACAGGTTTTTTTTAGAGGTGGGGCCAAAAGCCTTGACTCAGTTCACGATGTGGCTGCAAAATTATTGCTCCAGAGCCAAGATGTGACATGGTACCGGGTGGGCAAAGGAATGTGCTGCAGGAGTGAGGGGGCAGAGATGCATTGCTGCTCACCACAAAGCCACAGCCTCATGTGGAGACAGTTCTCCATCAGCCACTGCTCTCGTCTCCTTTCCCTGCCCTTTCATTCCCACCCACCATGCTACCACCTGTGCTGTACTGGCATGAGCAGTTTTGTGACTGTTGAGCCAAACAGCTGAAAAATGACTTTGCAAAAAGGTGGATTATTTTTCATCCAACTAAGTACAGTGGTCCTGGTCGCCCTATGTTGCTCAAATGACTGTGCTGGCACAATTGGTGGGCAGACTGGAAGCAGAAGCAAATGCTGAAGGTGGAGTTGGGAGGAAATACGGATTGACTGTCTTGTTAGTGGCAATGTAGAAATGTACACAATACAAATACATTTGAAATGTATACAGCCCAAGAACCAGACTCTATGCCTTCCATGTCCCCCACGGTCCTACCACATATCGTGCATCCAGACACCAGGATCCCTCACGCAGCGCTGCCCCACCATCACTCCGATAATGCCCATGTGTGGGCAGGTATTCATGATCAGCTGGCTGGTGGTAACACCCTCAGTGGTGGCATTGACTTTGCAACGGTGGGATAGATGACACTGTTAGACTCCAACAATACCAAGCAGCATGCCTCGGTACCACGGCAGTGTCACTGAGGTATTGCAGAAGTGTTTCAGGTGGCTGTGGGTGGGGGCAGAGAGCTTGCTTTGTCTCCTGACTAACCTAGCACCTAATGGTGGAGGCGGCAGCACAAAGCAGAGCCTGTCTCCTGAGAGGAATACACGTGTCCTGGGTAGGTGTTGCTGAGACTGCCATAGCCTGAGGGCCTGATTGTTTGGTATCATGAACATTTGGACTTGTGATACTGCTAGGGTGTTGGTGTGCCCTCATCGCTACCCTGGAGCCCAAGGAAGAGCCCAAACACACAGGCAGAAGAGTCAGTGACTGCTCCTGACATCTGAGCTTCTCCATGTACATGTACATGTTCTGTCACTCATATAGACTCCATGGCTGTTGTGTATCAAAATGCACAGTTCAAATACCACAGTGGCACACTGATGTGTTCATAATAAAACCTTTCCCTCTGGTCTCCAGCTAAAAGCCATTTCCAGGATACAAGACACAAGAGAGTCAATGTTGCTTAGCAGGTTTCCATGTCAGCTCTCCATGTGTGTGCACCTTTCCTCTCCTCACTGTGGGCCAAAATAAGGCAATGCTCCAGCTCTCCCCATGAGCTCAGGGCATATGTGACAGATAAATTGTGCTAAGCTGACAGCCCATGGCTGCCTTTGAGCCCTCTGCCTTGGTAAGGTGACCTGTGTGTGCATGCTACCGGGGCTCTGCAGGGGTAGGGACCAGCAGGTTCTTCCTGCACCCCTGGAACAGGCAGGTCGGGGTCCTCTCTGGCGTGGCAGGAGCTGCTCCTCTCCCCAGATGCAGGTAAATCAAAATCTGGATCTCTAGACAACTTTTGCTCCAGTTCCTTTCCTTAACCTGCTGAAGCAAGTCCAACCATCCCACGTCACCCAGCACTGCCCCAAGACTCTCTTTGACCAAATAATTTCTCAGTTTAAAGTGGTTTGTTCCAAGCTGGCTGTAAATCATGCAGATTGAGTGTGTCCTCCCCCAGATCTCTCTCAGGCCAAGAACACCAACGTGGACAAAGCACAATCCTTCAGAGAGCGTCCCCAGCCCCGAGGGCGGCAGAGCCGTGGTGGCATCTAACGTGGGTGAAGTGCTGGGACATCCTGGCCATGGCTTGGCCACCAAGGGCACAAAAGCCCTACATGATAACAGGGCACCAGAGGGAGGCTCAGACAGCCCATCGCTGCCTGCGTGCACAGGGTTAAAAGGAAAAGGCAACCTGCTGTCATCCATTGGGCATAAAATATGCTCCATGGCAAAGCCTTTCCAAGGACACCTACTTACAGGGGCAGCAAATGTGGACTGCAGCCTCTGGACCCACCTCTGCAGCCTTCTCAGGAGGCTTCTCTGGAGAAGGCTGTGCAAAGAGCAGGAAGCATTGCTGGGATTAAAAAGCTCCATCAGTGCAGGGACAGTAATTACTGGCAGGTAATCCGTTCATCTGGGGGGCAGCTGTGTTCACTAGTTGTTCTTTTTAGTTGCTACTATGGAAGGGAACACACTTTTGTCCATCTTCAGAAGGGAATGGTGGTGGATTTCTCCTGGGGGAAGGAGAGATGCTTAAAGAGAATTAAGGAGGCTACAGCTCTTCCATTAGTACAACCTGGCACACCCTGTGCTGTGGATCATTTTCCTGGGAAAGAGGCTGTGTCTCTGCATCCAGCCTGGAGAAAGATGTAATAAGCAGCTATTAGCATCGTGTCTGCAGGTCGCTGAGCACTGCAGCGAGCTGCTTGTCAGCTCTGAACCAGGTTCCTGCCATCTGTGCTCTTTGAGTGGAGAAGTCCTTGAAGTTCCATCTGTTTCTTAAAATGGAGAGATTTGATGAAATTCATCTGACAATAACTATGGAATAGGATCAGTTTGGTGTTGTTTGGTTTGCTAGTACACTAATGTATTGTCTCTGTGCTCACAAACTTCCATTTTCAGTAAGCTGCACATCGATCGCTTTGGATTTTGGTTTGCTGCTGCTTAGATTACTGTGCTAGGCCATGCCTCAGAGTGGCTTGTGCCAGGCTGCTTGCAGACTTTTAAGACAGTCTCATTGCCCTGATCTTAGCATGCTTACATCAGGGCTTGATGCTCTCTCTATAAGCAAGGGGAAAGGAAAAATACTCATGGGGGTGGAAGGAGGGGATTTCTTCATCACTGCCCAGGTTGTGCATCTGGGGTGTAGAGGGAAAACTTAAACCCAAACTGAAAAGTCCGAAACAACGTAAACCAGTGACTACATGGTTTTCTGGGTTATTCAGGCTGGGATCTGTTGCAAAGCATCAGCTTGATTGACAGGAAATCTGATCATGATTTTCTGTGCTGAATGCCATGTCAGAGGGACCCGCCAAGTGAACTGGGGCTTTTGGGGGGTTGCACAGGCAAAGGCAGGGGCAGGAAGGAAGAGCCAGCCATGGCGATGTTGCTGCCCTGCATCTCCTGATAAAGTATGAAGAAATGGGAAAAAGCTCTGTTCTATCTTTCTCTCACCAGCGTGCTTGCAGCTTTTCCACTGTCTGTCTGTGTGTGTGTCTCTTTCCTTAACACACTTACACAGATAAAAGCAGTTTTGGCAAGAGGCAGGATGAAGGATCTAAAAACCACATTCCTCTCCCTACTTGGGTCTCTTCTTGCAAAAATAGTGTTAATTTTTATTACTATTACATAAAGTAAATGCTAAACAGCATCCATTGAGGAAACACCAGAAGCCAGGCCTGTGACAGAACAGCTGAGGTGCTAGACATGGGGCTGGCCGCCTGGCGAGCGGCAGACGCTTTCTGGCTGGGTCTGCTGTTCTGCATCGAGGGTGGGCGCAGTGTCTGTGACTGCCAAAGCTGGAGCTGACCTCAAGCTGTCTTTATCAGAGACAAAGATGAGTGTGGATATCTGTGGGGTTTCATCTGTTTGTAGTGGAACGAGAAGAGTTGGTATTTAAGGATGTAACTGGCTCCCATGATAAATCTCTCCCTTCGTGCCTCCACCACACTCCCGCGTATGCAGAGGACCTCACAAAAAAACATGGTTTCCCAGAAATTTCCCAGGCTATACTTTATTTATAGAGCTAAAAGTCTGGAAAAATCAGCAAATGCGCTACCGTTGTGCTATTTAAGCGTTTTCTCCATCACAGACCTTTTTGGCCTGTATCTTAGGTGCGTGCCCAGGTGAGCTCCCCACTGACCTAGCTCTTCAGCCTGCAGATCCTTCTCATAAAATTCACAGTATTTAAGGGCAGAAGGGAACACCAAATTGCCTGGGCAGACTGCCTGTCTATCACAGGCTATTACAATTCATTTGCTTACCTCTGTCTGGAGCCCAATTACTTGTGTTGGGACTACAGGCATCCGGCCTTGAGCTGGTGATAGCTATTGCCTTTGGCACTGAGAGTTAGCTATTGCCTTTGGCACTGAGAGTGAATGGTTAAGCACCCTGGCTGGTGCAGGTCTGCGCTCCACTTCCAAGCTGAATTTGTGTGGCTGCAGCTTCATTCCTTAGTTCTTGCTATGACTTTCTCCTCTATATCATACAGTCCCTTTGCAACCCCTGTTTTCTCTCTGAACAAGTTCATACAAATTGTAGCAAGGTCAGCTCTCAATATCCTTTATAAGCTCTTCAGGTTTTTCACAGCAGGATTTTCTCCAAGACTTGAAATGGGCGTTTTTTGGTAGCTTTTTAAATACTGAACACCTTCCAAAATTGCAGAGGCCAGAAGTGGATACAGTGTTAGGGTCATCAATGTGCACAGTTAAAATAGCCCTTTCAGCCCCGGTTGGATATGCAGGGACCACGAGAGCCCTTTAGGCACACGAGGGACGTGTTTTCCCACTTTTCCCCTGAATTCCTCATCCCTCCTTGGACACAGCCCTGCTGTCCTGCTCCCTTCCCTACTGCTCCACGTCTGGCTCTGGGATTCAAAAGCCTTTTCTTTGTAGGGCTCGGCAGACTGAGAAGTCCAGCTTATGGTGTACGGCTGTCCTGTGCCTTCCACTGGTCCGTGGGCCACCTGGAAAGGTGCTGCTCTCTTGGCCACCAAGGAGACCACCAGATCCTGTGGACTCCCAGTGAAGCCACCCCATCCTGCATGCACTCAGTGAGTGCTCCGGCACTGCTGACAGCTGCTTGCTGAGGGGTCAGCAGCCAGCTCATCACCCCTTTCAGATGTGCAATTTTAAAAATAATTTCTAAGAAATTCCTTTTAGCATCTTTTAGGGATGAAGTGATGCAAGAATTTGTCCAGATAATGGAAAATGCAGGACAAAGCACAAGGGCCAAAGACAATAACAAGGCAGAAACGAAAGTGAAGGTCCCAAGGGCTTGGGCATACATCTGAGTGATCGAGCTCACCAAGCCCCTGCTGTGTGCTGTCTGCTGGGCTCCAGCTGCTCCTGGGCGAGCTTTTAGGCAATGGTAAGGTGAGGCAATGGGCATCAGCAGGGACAGAGGTCCAGCCCAACCACAATGTCTTGCCTTCCATGAGTGGTAGGAGAACAGGGTCAAAAAACTGCTGCAGCCCAGACAGGACAGTGTAACCTGGCCTGGCACACTCACCCGGTTGGGTTTTACATCTGTCTCGGGGGCCTGAATAATTGCCCCCAGTAGCTGCTCCAGCATTTCATACATCAGGCCCCTACTCTGAGTGCCAAAGAACTCACTTAGGAGGTTACTGTAAAAACCCATTAAAAACCATCCTGGTGCAAGAGCTCACAGGACCTTTGCTCTTGCCCGTGCATCCTCACGCAGCCTGAGCATCTCCAGCCTTTGGAAGCAGCTGTGAGCAGGCTGAACAGTTCAGCCTTCCCTAAATTGATGGATGCATAGTCCATCGCAAGGATATTAAGCCAAATTTGCGCTGGTGCAAATAGATGCAGCTCCTGTTAAATTCAGTGCAAAACCAGGCGTAGAAACCAAAGCTGAATTCCAGCTGGAGTCTCTTTTTTCTGTAATAAATTCCTAAATGGATTGTCAGATTTGATATTCTCTCATAAATGTCTAATTAAGGAAAAAGCAAACCTCTGCTTCATAAAATCCCTGACTGATAGTACTAATAAAATGTCATAAATGCAATGAACGTTGTGATAATGCTTTTAGAGACTAATTGCCTTTCGTTATCATTAGCACAGAACTGATCAGCACCCAGACTAAGATACCGCTGTGCCGTGGTGGAGTTGCCGGATGCAGGACAGGGACTGTCCAGAAGGAAGAGGCGAAAGGAGGGGTCTTTGTGTCAGCAGCTGGGTTTGATACCTTCTTCACCTGCCCCTGGGCTGGAGACCACCTTGCGGCCCCGGGAGTGGGGAGCACTGTCCCCAGACCCTTGGGAGTTCACCGACATGGGTTGTCCCCATGCATGGTCTGCCCTCTGCCCTGCGGAGCATTACCCTTGCGGCAGGGAGCTGAGCATGAGGATTGTGGCTTCCACCGCGGCAATTTGGGGAGCCCCCAGCTCAACCCCTCAGCTTCGTTCGAGGCAAGGAGGAGGCTCCCGGCCCGACTTGCATGCCCTCGGGCAGGGATGCAGGCCGAGCTTTGCTTTGTTGCTCCCCCCGCATCACACGAGTGAGCTCTCCCTGCATCCCACGCTCACCCCCACGCCCCAGCAGTACAGGGGCTTTAAAGTTGGAGATTGTTGCGTGGAAATTATGTGCAAATATGCAAATTATTTCATTATGTCGCTGGCATGAAATGGCACACACAGAGTGGATAAAAGCTTGGCAGCTACAGAAATGGGGAAAGCGAAAAGGAGTTCAGAGAGGGATGCTAAGCTCCCTCGTCCTCCTCTTGCCCTCCATGCAAGCGAACTGCAGGGAGAAAAAAGTCTCCAGGCTGACCTGGGAAAGCGTGACATCTCCACCTAGCTTTCCATGGCTACCTCCATCATGCCTGGTTAATGCAGCTGAACATCGATGCTTTGGCTGGAATTTATTCACATATCAAGCCACATCTGTGCCATGTTGCAGTATGCGTGTATTCTTCCCAGCCTCGTCTAGTAAATCATAAGTGGTAGAGAGAAGGAGGGACCAGGAGCTTCTGTTTTCTTTAGCCTCCAAAGCAAAAAGAGAGGACTGGCAGTAAGAACAGATTTTTTTTGCATAATTTATTGTCTAACACAGCAGTGCTGGGGGTCAGGAAGGGGTGGGACAGTACATATGAAACACCTGGAGTTACAACACCGAGGAAGTTTTGAAAGAATATGCATAAATCTTTCCAGCACACGTATTTTCCCACCCCTGCCTGGTGTCACACTGGCTGTTGGTTAGATGGCAGCACCGATCCGAGGCCGGAGGCTGCCAGCACTGACCCAGCATCACTCTCCCCCCGAGCGCTGCAGCTCACCCAGGAGCCTGCCTGCTCCAAAATCCTAACCCCGGCTGGCTTCTGTCGGCCATGTCCAGCCTCACGCTTGGAGCCTCAGCAATTAGATCATTTAATAAACCATCTCATTTCTGGCTGTTTTGTGTAAAGCATTTTACCTGGCTTTATTTCCCACATTGCTTTGTATTCCTTCAAACTCCAACCCCGCAAATCGATGCGGTGCCGCTATTGTTGCTTCTAAAATGTTTACTCCTGGCTCTCTTTAGGACCTAAAAGGCTGAAAACTGCATCGTAATTGCCCAATTAGTCCTAATGCTGCGTAGTGTTGACTGTTTAGTTACCATATATTGTGTACAGAACTAATTGTGGTGAAAGTAAATGAATGTGAAGGAAACAAACAAGCTACTAGAAAATAATTACTTGGAGTGTTTCTTTTTAGTACCTGTACAGCAGATTTCATTATAGTCAACAGCTTCTAAAGCTGCTTGAAATAGCGGTATTTGTCATTTTCATAGAAACTTGATAATGACATTAATTTATCTTAATGGTCTGTTCTATTGTTATAAATAGTAAAATTAGCTTAAATTGTCTTGCTTTTGCTGGTTTTGGATGGCTCCAAAGGGCCCCACAACAGCAGATGAGTAGATAATTTGGTGTGCTTGACAGATTTCCAATAATTTGTTATGTGGAACATGAGGTAATGCTAGTACCATTAATGTTCATTTTCCTCTAAATTCATTACTGCCCTTTTCCCTTTTATCTTTTTTAATGTCTGGGCCATTTTTCTATATTTCAAGTGGAGCTACAAAGCCTATTCATATTCAGCTATAGTAGCTATTAACATTCTGCACATAGAGAACATCATGTAGAAAAACAACTCTTTATGAAATGATGAGGCTGGTGGCTATTTATGCTGGGAAGTAGGCAAAATGGGTTGTTTGCTGGTATTAGGGATTGGCTGTAATTAAGTCAAATGTAATTTTAAAGAAATTTAAATGTTTTCATTTTTATAGCCAAGGTAAAACACAATTCAGGCAAATTCTAAGAAGGTGTAAATGCATTAATAAAAACTATTTTCCCTGTTTTCTGCCACTCCTGTTTAAACTTCACCAAGGATTTTATGCACAACTAGTTATTTGCACAATATTTTCTACCCAATTTAAACGTAATTAGTCTTGGGAAAGTATTAACATTAGCGGTACTTTTATGTGGGTTTGCTGATATGGTAATGATCTGAACAAACGGGAGTGCTTTCCATCAGGGAAGAATTACTTTGCTGCCGCCTTCTTTTCTTTCTTTTTACTTTTGTATCTAACCAACATTGGCATCCTCTTCCCCTCCAGGTGCAGAGATGCAGAGCAATGGAAGGGGAGGAAGGGACTGAGGTTTCACTGTCCGTATCTTGCCAGCGTGTACGTAGCATATATGAAAACCCAAGCAGAAGCAGTGAGACATGAGGCTGGCTGCCATGGGGTGACTATGGAGGGATGCCCGGCACCACGGCCACATTCCCCATCATGTGGCAGGGGAGCAGGGGCAGGCCAGGAGAGGAGAGGGGCTTTGCTCTGGGAGAGGATGCCCTGGTGGTGCCTCGCTGGTGAACGGTGGTGGTGGTGGTGAGCCCCCGTTCAGCCAGGTGGGAGGGGGATGACCCTGCAGGCACCCCCTTTCTGCTGGAAAGTGGTCGGTGAGCTGTAGACCTTGGCAGGCCAATGTGAATGCTTCCACCAAAGAGTGTTGTTTTGATGAAACTTCAAAGAGAAAGTGCTCCTCAGTGATGAAAGCATTTTTGAAAATTGCCATTTCATAAAATCTTGGAGTCATCTTTCAGGAAAAGCTTAATTGAGAATATACTTAATTCCTGTATTATTTTTACATTATTTTTAGGTTTCACACAATCACAGAGGGGTTGAGGTGGGAAGGGAGCTCTGGAGGTCATTTGGTCCAACCCTCTGCGCAAGCAGGGCCACCTCAAGCCGGTTGCCCAGGACCATGTCCAGACAGATTTTAGATATCTCCAAGATGGGAGCTGATATTTCTGCAGTTTAAGTGTATCAGGCAATATGCACCTCTGAGAGACCACGAATTAATGTGATAGTCAAAACAATGCATTATTTTAAACTTGTCTTTAAAAATCAGCTGCTGCTTATGCCTGATATAAATGTCCACCCTTTAAGTCCACATCCCAGCACTGCTGCTTGGTTGTGACGGCGTGATGATGGGACCCCCTCACCCAGGTTTAGCCACGCAGCGGGGTTCTCAGCTAACCCCCTCCTCAGTCAGGGGGCATGAAAACCTCCAGGGCTGGCCCAGCCCTTGCTCAGGCAAACTTCTAAGGACGTGGAGGAATCACCCTCCCAGCCTCCCTGCTGCTCATGGAGGCACGATTAGAGGAGATGCTCAGCCTCTGGGTGGGTGAAGTTGGCTGAGATGGGCCCTCCCCACAGCTGCCAACGAGCTGAATGGGCATTTTCCCTCTGCACAACCGGGGACCCCAAAGGTGGGTGCCCTAACACCAGCTGGCATCGCCACCCGGCTCCCTGCAGCCGACAGCAGCAGCCAGCATGGGTGCAGGTGCTTGCGGGGGGTGGCTCGTTCCTGAGTTACCCAATGTTACCCCTAAAGGGGTCATGTTTCCCTGACAGCCCCCAGACCACAAGCTTTGAGCTAGGTTTTGTCTGAGATGCATTATTTCCAACCCAGGAACACCTTACAAGAGATGGCTTGAGGCGATGGCTCCCCCAGCGTGGACCTCCCTGAGTCCCAAGGGACCACCCCTTGGGACTCCCTTGGGTGCCCCATTTTTATGTTTTACCATGTGTGCTTAATGTTGTCTGATGCTGCCTGCATCCCGGGAGGGGAGCTGAAATCTTCTTCGTTGCTTAAATTTTCTTGACTGCTCTCAAAACCAGCCTCTCTCAGGGGCTTTACATCTGACTTACTTGGAAAACTCCTGTCTACGGGAGGATTCATCTCACCTACCTTTAGACACTATTGTGTGAAAGTCGGTGCCTTGGCTGCTCATCCCCACTCCCTTTCAAGATGGGAAAAAAAAAGCTATGCCCACAGTGTGAGTCATCTGATTTATTTTAGACAACTACATTAGGATAAGATGAACAGCACCTAAAAGTGCCAATTTCTCTCCATTAGGGAGAAAGGGAGCCCAGGCTCCCTGGTATAAACATTAGGTATTAACAAGACAGATATCTGTGCCTGGGCAGAGCATCTCTGTCCTCATGCCTCACATCCAGACCGTTGGTGGGAGAGATGCCCGTCTGGTGAAATTCTCCTCCATCGTGAGGGTCCCAGGTAGCTCAAAGACTGCACAGCTACAGCCGTGTTTTATTTCAAGGTATGAAAGTGCAACGTAATTACACGTTGCCGAGTCTTTCCAGACTTCCAAAGCTTATGTTTCTTTCCAAGTTTGGGCTGAAGCTTACCTGCAGTCTCCCCAAAGGTCTATTTTGCTGTTCCTGCTTTGTATATATGAGTTTTAAATCTTTTTTTTTTTAAAGATGTGCTTGTCTTATTTTTAAATTCTGGGAATGTCACTGTGCATGCTGAATTTTAAGAAAATCCTTTTTGTCTGTCGCTGCTCCTGTACTGAGAAATGTATTGCCTTGACTGAGCATTTATAGTTAAAATATCTGATATTCAAAGCTTCCAAAGACTCACCGAGTGACAGTCAGACACACCTGGCTGAAGCTGGAAACGGCACATTTTATCTGTTGTTCGCAAGCATCTGTCACAACATGCCAGGTTTGCTCCTTGCTCCCTGGTTAGCTTTTATCTGTTTGACAATGAAAAATCACGCTAAACGAAGGGGAAATTTGCATCGCAAAGATGCATCTCTGTGCTCAGCCTTCCACCCTCGTGATAAAGTCGATAGGTTTTTCATTTCAGCACCGCAACCCATACGATTGGTAAAAAACCACCCTCAAGCCCGGGTGAGCAGCTCCTTATTCTTCGCTGTGAATGGGAGACAGTGAGAGAGCAACGCAGCGTCTGAAGGATACAGCTGATAAAATATGTACCCTAAACCAAGGAAGATGTCCATCTGGCTGTTCATCGGTAAAATAATAACCGAAGAATGAGCCGTGAGCCTCACATCTTATTTACTCCGGTTGACTTTACCTGGAATCCCTGAGAGGAAGCTGTGGCCAGTGCCTGGGAAGACCCTGCCCGCCTGTGGCAGCTGACGGCCCCCGCGAGGCCACCGGCATCAGGCAGCGAGAGGCGTGACGGCGGGGCCAGCCGTCAGAGTGGCTCTGAGCTGGGGGCTGGCAGCGTTGCCACTAAAACCTCCGCTTCCAGGGCTTTCGCACACGTGTATAAAAGGTTGATTTGCTCTGGGGCTCTGCACAGAGGAGTTTGTTTAGGGAGCAAGTTTTGGGTTTAATTGTATTTCAGAGAGCAGGTGCTTGAATGCTCCAGCCATGAGAAACAGCAATAGCTGAGGAGCTGTGGCTTCTTGTGCTAACAGAGCACGAATTAAGGCAAAGTCAAGCCATTACGTTGTTGATAATCCACGTGCAGCATAGTCGTGTAGCCCATGAAACCATAACATACACAAAGACCTGGATGTAGTTGATCTATTTGCTAATAGAATTAACCAATTCTAGCAATAAAGGAAGGATTTTCTAAAAGCAGACAAACGCATTAGACGTCATTAGATTGGGGCAAATTTTCCTCTGCCTCGTGGAAGATGGGCGCGCGGCAGCAGCCATCTGCCGAAAGATGTTTCTGCGGTGTTTTTCGATTGACTCCACTCCTGATAAAAAATCCCTTCCCTCACCTTTCTTGCCAACAAAAATAATGAGACACAGAAATAAAATGAAATAAGCATAGACAGAAGCATAGCTGCTGGATGCCTTCAAAGCCTGCCCTGGGGCTGAACCACCTGTCCTGGCTGTAGCTTGCAGCAGCAGTTCTGGTCCAGGGTGGTGGGGTCAATCCTTCCCAGGTCTTGGTACTTCGGGAAAGGTAGGCTATGTAAATAGTGAGGGGAAGTTGAATTAGGAGAGAAGGAGGCAAAGGAAAAATGAGCATGTTTTTTTTTTTTTAACCTAGCTAAGACTGATTTACAGCTGTGTAAGGAAGCAGAGCCATGCCTCCAGGAGCTGTGAGTCTGGAAGGAGAACAAACAAGCGAAATTCAGTCTGGCCCATGCTGGGCCACCCAAAAAGCTGCAAACTTTTAGGTAATTGTCTATAATTTGTTATCTATAACATATAGGTAGTTATAGTTAATTACATGGGTAATATAATACCCATAAATATATGAGTAATACATAATATATAGGTCATAAAAATATATTGTCTATAAAACATGCTAGAAAATTATCTACAATTTCCCTGTCCTGAGGTTTTGATTGATTACGCACCCTCGTTCCTGACCACATCCAATCTGGCTGGGAGGCAGGATGCTACCAAAACCCGTCCTTGTGCAAGCGCTGCTGTTGCAAGTGGCTCTGGGCCCAGGCCAGGGGTTTCAGAGCACGGTGTTGGAAATTGGTGCCACCCAACCTTCGAGAGGGTACCTGAGGAGGCCGCTGCAGTACAGGTTCACGTACATGGCCATTGACTGAGGGAATATTTTCCTGTGAGTGTGTGAGTCCCAGGAGACTCAGCTGACGAAAAATATTTTTCTATGGTTGATGTCTCACTAGATTTCTGGCAGATGCTTTTGGAGAGGAAAAAAAAAAAGCGTTTCATTCAAGAAGATCCTTGCGAAATACAGTTTCTTTAGATTGCAGTTCAGGTTGCTCTGGACAGCTAAGAGATATGCTCTGAAAATACAACTATTTTTGATGTCAGTGAAAGTACTGAAACTCGCACAGATGATGCTATGATCCAGGGGAAAGGCAGTAAAACTGGCAATACTGACGCATGAACACCCCCCGGCAGGACACAGCGTGTGGGAGTGAGGACTGACCCTGCACCCCAGGGGGACAGCCCAAGGAGAGGACTTCTCGGGCAGGAGGCGGGTGTGCTCGGGGCTCTTTCTGCCTTGGTAAATGAACCAGGACCAGGGAGCCAGCCGCGGCACCGGCCCCGGGGAGCTGCTGGTGGCACTCAGCGCCTGCTCTGCTTTAGCTTCACAGTGCAAAGGTGTTCACTGGATGCGAGATTAAAATGTGGACCCTGAAATGGTGTCCGTAGAGGAATAAGGCACAGGGTCACCAGTTTCTGAAAACACCGTGGCCAGTGCTGGAAAGCAGCGGCTGTAGCACAAGCTAATGGTGATCACCCTTTCGGCATCCGCCCCTGCAACGGCCAGTGCCAGGAAAAGCTTCCCGGTTATGGGAGATGAACAGTGTCCGAAAAGGCTGAGCAGCTACTCACAGCTGCTGTGAGAGTGGACTTGCTGACTGGGCGCCAAAGGTGTTGAAACATTTCTCGGGTGAGCTGTGGCACTGAAGGAATGGGCAGGGCTGGTGGCATGTGGGTGCTGATGGTGGAGGGAGAGAGGGTGGCCCTGCGGTACACCCGCTCCACAGGAAAAAATGGTCTGAACCTGCTCTGGACCTCCAGTATCCTCAGTGTAGAGGAGCAGCAGGACTGGTTTCACCATAGGAGGCACAGAGTTGGATCCTGGTGCATCCTCAGCCCAGTTCATATGCAAAAGGCACTGGGGAAAGAGGGACCACTCGCTTTTCTGCTCACCTGGAGAGTGATGCCCGAGACACAGCTCTGCTCAGCGGGCAAGGAGCTATGAGAGGAGGCAGATGCAGCAGAAGACGCATGAGCTATTTGTGCCCCTGCCTATGGGGCAGGTTAACTGGGATGCAGGAGAGGGGCTGGTTGCTCTCTCCCTGAGATTGGCTGTAACCCACCAGCAGCACTCCAAAATTTGCCGATTATCACAGTTTGAGTTTAACTGAGCCAAGCTGGAGATGGGGTAACTGAAATTCAACAAGTCTCAGAATATTTGCTGTTCTGCCCTGTGTGAACTCACACAAATCTATTTTTCAAGGTTTATGGTAAAATCCAGTCATGCTGCTGAGACCAGGCTGGAGCTCTTTTCTGCATCATTAATTCCTTGGCTTGTTTTTCTTTTTCCAAAGTTCTCTGCAGGTCATTCCTTGCAAGTGCAGTGAGGGATGGAAGAGCACATTGAATTCATTATCGATAAACAGTTACATCTTGAAGTTACACAGAGCCATTATTTCACAAAGATGCAAACAAAATGGTTTTGCATCGTGTGAATTATTTTCCTATTTGAAACACAGAATCTCTCTCAAATAGCTTTAAAACCCATATTATAGTGAAGCATCCAGTTTGTTCCATTAACTACTCACGGAGTCAACTGGAGAACCACTGTTATTAATTTCAATGGAAAGCTAACGTGCGGTTCATTTTCTGTAATTGCAGGCCCATCACCTGAAGACCCAGGAAAAGCTTTTAATCCAAGGCATTTTTAGAAGGGTATGATTACATCGCATATCTTCATAAGGTGCATAATTACCAGGGCATCTATCACAAAGAAACACAAAGGGCGAAACTTCCCAGGCTGTTAGAGAGCAGTCCCCTCCCGCCGCCCTGGGGCCGCCTGTGTGTGGGGTGCTGGGGTGGGCACTGGAGGGGGGGGACCTCTCCAGGACCCAGCCGTGATGCTTCCCTCACAGTGGGGAGCAGCAAACCCAGTAGCTGCCCTGGTGCCAGGCTGCACCCCCAGCGCCAACGGTGCCGGCAGCGAAGGTAAGCCCAAAATACCCCTTACGCCTCCCTGCGCTGCAGGCTGTGTGCTACCTGTCAGAGGATGATGCAGAGACACCCTGAGCCTGGAGGAAGCATTAGCAGGCTGGAAGATGCGTTGGAAAAAGCAGCGCTTAAAGGGTCGTAGGGGAGCAGGCGAGCATCACGGCGGTGGGATGGGGACAGGGAACACGCAAAAAGGTCAGAAAAAACAACAGAAAGCTTGGGAAGAAAAATCTGAGGGTAAATGCTATTTAGTTTAAGGATGAGAAAGACTCTGTGAGGTGCAGAATATTCAGCGGAAAAAAAATTCACTCCAAGGGCACAGGAGAACCCACCACAGCCAGACAGCTGTCCCGGGACCCCTGGATGAGGGCGGCTCCTGGCCCATCCTGGCTGCCCTCGTGGACATCGCCCCACACCACGCTGCCAGCCGTGCTCACACCATGCAGTTTAAATTCGAGGTCTTTGCTACGTTGACTCTATTCAATCAAAACAAATTGCGTAGCTTCTCCAGCCTGCCTGTAGGAAAAGGAAACTCCAGCTGGAGGGAAGAAGAAAGGAAAACCTTTGGTTTTGAATTATTGCTTGGCCGTTTCACTCAAGGAGGGACAGCCGTGATCGCCTGCTGCAATTCAAGGCTGCTGCAGCCCGGAGGTGTAGCAGCAGGACTTGCGGCCATGGGCAGAGTTTCAGTGCAGGGCCACCGTTTCCAAGAGGAGTCCTTTGTACTCGCAAACCTGACTCACGGAGGAAACTCAGATCAGTGGAAACACATAGATGCCAGAAGACCGACCCACTTAAATCAGGCATTTGATGTGCATTAACAGCCCCTTCCCTTCAGCTCTTGGCTTCAGTCCTCTCCTGCTTTAAGCACTGATGGATGCTGAGTGGTGGCTGCAACAGCAGAGGTGTGACAGAGCTGAAGCTGTTTCTTTCCAGGGCTGCTTCACCAGTAAACAGGAGCCACCTCTTCCTGTGCCCCACAACGAGGGACCCTTTAATTGGTTTCAAAAAGAGGTAAGTGTACTTAGCACCTCAGTGCATGAGGACTAAGGTGGGTAACAGTGGTGGCAGAAGTAGCTGTTTGGGAAGCAATTTAATTAACAAAAAAGTAAGAAACAAGAAGGTCAAGCCTTGCCTCTGCTGTGCTGCATTTAATCTGCACATGTACACAGGACTTCAGGCTCCCGACATTTTTTTTTAGCTGGCACGTTTCCCCAAACATGATAACATTTTTTAACTTTAGTGGATGACATTTTGTAATATGTTTAAGGATCTGTAATATTTTATGCTTGCAGCTTTTTGCGATTGTTGTTCCAATATGGCACTGATGCCGGTATTAAAGTCTAATATGATTAGAAAGCTCAATTGTATAACCAAGGGGTTATACTCTTTATCTATTCTAATCTGATTAAAATGCTTCTCTTCTGTAGCTTTCTGCAATCGCTTTATAGCAAAACCCGGGAGCAAAGCCACCAGCACTTCAGTTTGTCCCAGATCGAAAGAAATACCAAATGGGTTCCTTAATTGTCTACTTTATTTATTACCATACAAAGCTGGGTCCAAACTGCAAACCCGTCTCGTTCGGGCTTTAGCGGAGCTGCTCGCTGAGAAAGGGCTTGTGGAACTCGTCGGATGCCTGGGCTCACCCTGAGGCTGGTTAAGGTTCAATACTTGCCTGCTTTAGGGGCAGAAAAAAGGCATTTTGGGTCTTGCTGCCTGGTGCTGAGGTTGCCAAGCAATGAAGTCACTACAAGTAGCTAATGTCACAGCTACATCTAAACCCCATCATAGCATTAAATTCATCATTGTAATTAAATTCTCTCACTGCTTATGATACCATCTCCCTTACGTGATGTATCTTGTCCAGCCTAGTGGTAAGCTAGTTAATGCAACAGAACACATCCACCTTTAATTTCCATTCCCATTTAGTGCTCATATGCCACAATTTATCACAAATCTGAAGGCACAGTACAGAAAATGTGCTGCAGAGAATGCGATTAGTCCATGAATAGGTAAAAGCATGAAGAAAGAGCTCTGTTTTAGTAAAACTTCAGTCCTCTCCTTCAACTGTTCCTCTAATGATTACCAACACTGGTATGGCAGAAAAGCTGTAGAAGACCAAACACAGCTGCTGAAGTAGCAGTGGTTTTGCACCACCAGACACTATGCTTTGCGGGTAAAGCAGAGCTGCTAGATGAACCCCCCACACAGCAGAGGTTATTCTGGGTGCTATGGATCCATAGCGTTAGGCAAGCCCAACTCTGAGAGCAGAGTTAGAGAGTGCTCCTGATGTGTCTATGTGAACCCTTGCAACCGCATCTCAGAAGGCAGGGCTGGTTGTTTTGCAGACCACCTCCCTGCAAGACGCCCAAGACTGAGTCACCACTGAGACCACAACCACTGACTCCGGCGTAGCCAAAGCTGGTATTCGCCACCGCGGCAGGCCGCTGCGGGATGCAAAGCGGCCTCGATGCCACTGCCTCTTCTCTCTAAACCTGAGCCATGGTCTCCACAGCTGGTTGCTGCGGCTAAGGCAGGGTAGGAAAGGTCCAGGAGGGGAGTTGAGGTGTTTAAGGTAGCTGCTACTACTTGGGAAGGAGGCTGAAGAGAGACAGCCCCTCCTAGATCCGATATTTGCCCCTAAGAGTCACAGAAGAGGCTCTCCCCTTCCATCTCTTGCCCAATTCCTCACCCTCCTGCGATGGGAGCGGTTGGCTCTCATTCCTCCTTTGGCAAAATGAACTTGGCTTTCCCTGCTGAGGAGCGTGCTGTTTCTGCTTGGCTGTGCTTGCAACCCACAGATTCCTCCAGCCAGCCTTTACCAGCATAGTTTAACAACAAAAACAACCCCCAAACCCAAACACATTCCTTCTCCTTCTAGAACAGCTTCAGGCACAGTGAATGCCACGGCTGATGCCGAGCAGGCTGCGTACCTTTGACTGGGCTCTCAGGCCTCTCTGATTTCTGAGTTGTCTGAAGTTTTCTGCGTCACTCGGCAGGAGGGAGCTCATCACCATCATATCAATTGCAATGCATCATTGACATGGGCATTGCATCCATACTGCACTGCTAATATTCAGGGGACCCATCCATGTGATATGGCAACAAACAGAAGGACAACATCAACATTTAGCTAGAATTAAGCTTTCTTACCCTTGTCACATTATTTGAATTGTCCCAGAAGCATAAAGTCTAAGGCTTTCTCCATCCTCTGGGAAACAAGTAATCTATGAATTGCTCTTCACTAGCTGGACAGATTTATGTCAGGTGTGATGAGGCCATTGCAAATCATTTTCTGTCTCTCCTTTTTCTATGTGTCAGAGGAGATCTACTTTTTAGGTAAGTAAGCTTGCCTAGCAGTTGCCCGAGACAACTGGGATGAGGATGTTCACTGACCTTCCTTGGTGTTACAACATCTTCTTGGGCCGTGTGGCATCAGACACATGTGGCCTTAACTCCGTGTTTGCCATCATTGCTGCCCTGTCTGGCACACTCATTCTTTTAACTCATCAGGATCTCCTACCTTAGTTTGTTAACAAATTTTTATGATCCATTAAAATTGCCTCAGAAGTAAATGGTCACGTTTCTTAACTAAAAGGAACTTGCCTTGCTTCTGATATTACCTGGGTCACACTATAGCTGAGAACCAAGCTTAGATTTTCATTATACTCGCCCCAGATCTGTTAGGGAATTTGCAAATAAACGAATTCTTAATTCTTTTATGATGTTGAATTTTCCTCTCTGTTGTTCCTGACTCTAAATAGGAAGTTTAGAGCGGCAAATGAAACATCTGCAGATTTTGCTTCATTGGCATGCTGTGAAGCAGAATAAACTATTTTACATTCTTCGCTGGAAATCCCAAGGGTTGTTTGGGGAAGGTGTTCCTCCCACAAAGCTTCAGCACACAGATGACTAGGTCCACCACCTCACACAACAGCTCTGTGTACCTTCAGCTGCAACAATGAATTCATTATCTGTCTGTAAATCAAAACTCTGACAGTCTGGCTCTCATCTTACAAGAAGTACGAGAGCTAATAACCTACTGGCAGACACAGCTGGTTTCTTCTGCATTTCTGTACATAAGCATAGTTTTGTTTTAAACGAACTCATCTCTTCTGTGCTGGTTTTGGCTGGGGTAGAGTTAATTTTCTTCATAGTATTTAGTATGGGGCTATGTTTTGGATTTGTGCTGAAAACAGTGTTGATAATTCAGGGATGTTTTGGTTACTGCTGAGCAGTGCTTACACAGAGTCAAGGCCTTTTCTGCTTCTCACCCCACCCCACCAGCGAGGAGGCTGGGGGTGCACAAGAAGTTGGGAGGGGACACAGCCGGGACAGCTGACCCCAACTGACCAAAGGGATATTCCATACCATAGGACGTCATGCTCAGCATAGAAAGCTGGGGGAAGAAGAAGGAAGGGGGGGGACATTTGGAGTGATGGCGTTTGTCTTCCCAAGTAACTGTTACACGTGATGGAGCCCTGCTTTCCTGGAGATGGCTGAACATCTGCAAGCCAATGGGAAGTGGTGAATGAATTCCTTGTTTTGCTTTGCTTGCGTGCGTGGCTTTTGCTTTACCTATTAAACTGTCCTTATCTCAAGCCACGAGTTTTCTCACTTTTACCCTTCTGATTCTCTCCCCCATCCCATCGGAGGGGAGTGAGCGAGCAGCTCTGTGGTGCTGAGTTGCCAGCTGGGGTTAAACCATGACAGTCATAACCCACTAACTACTGCAAGGAATAAGAATCCAGGTTCTGGGAAACACTACTGCAAATTATTAAGAAATTGCTTTTAGACTCATTCCAGCTTCGCAGACGTCTCAAGATAGAGCATACTTGCCTGCAGAAGATGAAGATGGAAACTGATTACCAGGAGGCTCAAGTTTCAGCTGTAAAACTGACGTTTCCAGCAAGACTGTCTTCTTGCATCAAATCTATGCTGTGAAAACATCCTCCAGCTGATCGGTACCAGCTGGCGATGAGGGGGAAAGGAAACGCTGCTTGCGGCAAAGTACCATAAGGCACAGATCTTACCTCTGCTTTAGAAACACTTCTCAGTGCTGGAATTACTGATTAAACAGCTGGTACGTTACCCTGGCAGGATGAGCGCTCCCTCAGACTCTTTTGGTACATTTGCTAACTGTAATTTATGATAAATCACAGCAGAAAAAAAAAAAAATCTTTAAACTGAGTCTGCATTGAGCTACCCATATCTTTTGCAAAGAGTGAGACAATACTTATTACAATGAGTAGAATGAACTTTTATTTTCATTCATCCTTCATTAATACCATACAATTAGATAGCAGTATCTGGGGGAGGGGGGGAAAAAAAATCTTGAAATAATTTAAAACAGAAGGCACAGAAAACCAAAGCCAACTATGCAGCTACAAGAGAAAGGAGAAAAATGATCCAGGAAGGGAATTAATTCAGAAAGGTTTTATCGCTAGACATTCTGATCAAAGGCTACAGCACACAGAAACAAAACCGCACAGTTTAAGCTAACCCATGCTTTTGTTACATATACAAGAAAAAAAAATCTAAAAATCTGATTTTTGCAGGGTTTTGAATGAAAAGTGTAATTTTTAAAATAAAAAACATTAAATCTAGTACATATGTCAAAATCTTCCCTAAAGTCTACACTAAGATGTACTTTACAAAAAAATCTGCATTAAGAGCAAAGCATATAGTTAAACCGCATCTGGGGATGGGAGGAAACTTGTTCTCAAATCAGTTAGAGTATCAAATAAGTTTGGTGTTTGCTTTAGAAACAAAGATTCTCAGTACAGTAATATACTGTAGAGGACATTCTTTTGTATTTTAATATTATGAAATTAAACCGATAGCATACATTACAGAAAGGAATAAACCCACTTCATTCATATGAGATTTTTACATTTTTTTTGCAAAAGAGTAACTTTATTTCTTTTGAAAACAAAGCTACTGGAATTAATGACATGCGATAATATGCCCTGATATACCGGCTAAGTTTGAAAATAAAGTTCATGCTTCACCATTGAAATATGCTGTGATTCTCAAATACATTCTCTGGTAATTAATAATACAATACAGAGGTCATTCATAAAATCAGTTCAGGTCAGGAACCTGGTTTATAAATGAAGCTCTTTTTCAAATATGCAGAACACTGACAACACACAGGGTTAACTCCAGATCAACACATTTCTTTCTGCGCTCCACCCCTCTTTTCTTAAACAAATGGGTGCTTAGCCTGCAAATATCATGGAAAGGCAAAGTCTAGAAGTTACAGGTTGGTTTGTAAAAATACTAAATACAATCCAAGATAAATAGTATTACTCTTACTGACAACTTAATAGCAGGTGCTCTCTAAAGGAAAATATAACAATATCCTGAAATGTGAGATCATTTCAGCATTTGATATCAAGGCATTTGCACATTTTTCAGGAGGTGACAGAATAAGAGTGAACTTTGCAGCTTACTTTGCAGTTGGACTTGAATTCAAAGAGCCTTCCTTCTAGCCTGCCCACTTGTAAACCATAACGTATGGTTTCTTAATAGCTTGCTTTTTTCCTGGGAATAATTCTCTCATTTAGAAAGTACAAGTCAAAGTATTGTTTCCACACATGAATAAAGAGAGCTGACAACTACAATAGAAACGGTAAAAATGATCTTTGTAAAAATGTTCATCAAAATTCTCTGACATAGCAAAACATTCATTTGTAAAGTAAAGTCTAATACTGCAAGCCATTCACTCAAAGGCGACCTTGGGCACGTGTATTCTTGCCAGCATTGCAACAGTAATTACTTCCATATTTCTTGTCATTATAGGATACAAACTCTGTAATATATTAAAGTTTCCTAACAAAGAGTCCAATTATTGCACTTCATAAAAATTCCAGTAATATCAGGCTTTTGTCCTACTTTTCTATGAACACTGATGCCCTGCAAGAAAAATTTGGGGGACCAAGTAATTTCTGATGAGTAAGATGGATTACTTGAATCAGTCTGAAATATTGAATCAAAAATGGAAAGGCTTACGAAACGAAGAGACGTACCTTTGGAAACGGATTTTGATTCATAGCAGCAGATAGATGTGTCATTGCGGTATTGACACACGTTCTCTTCGCAGGGAAGAACGGGCACATGGCTATTACGTTTCTATATCACATATAACTTGAGGACTGTGCAGAGAAACCCAAAGAACCACTAAGTTCTTCTGCTGACTCTACAAGCCTGACAGGGAAAGCTCAATGGCAGCCGTATCAGAGTGGAGTTTCTCTGTGAGCTCGTGTATATTTGCATTTGCGTCAGCAATGGATATAGCAAACAGAAATGGCTATTTCAGGATGGAAAGATATATAGAGTAAGTCTGAGAGGCCCGTGAAAAAAGAAAATACAGCAGTTTTGGCCCTGCTTATAACCAGCTGTATCAATAGGGAAAAAAAGATAGAGGAGATTTTTGTGCCAGCTATCTAGAAAAAGACACTGCTTGAACTGAAGTGATTCACAAATCTATATGAGGCTTCCAGGCCAGCAAATCACGGTTAAAGTTACTTTGTTCCTCTGCTCCTTCAGCATGGGAACGAGTGCAGAATGGCTCATTCCAACTGTGGATAGTCCGTTTACAGCAACAATCATATCACCACACCTAAAAAACACAAGAAGAAAAAAAACAAATGACGACGACTGCTCTGCAGTAACTAGTACACACCAACAAACAGCACTTCATTGCTGGGGTGACAGGTTTGCAACAGGTCGGAAGTGTAACTAAAAAACCCAAAGGGATTCAATTTTAAGTCTGTTTTACAACTGAAACTCATCTGGGTAATTCCCAAATCACTAGATTTCAATTCTAATACAAAGATAGTTCTGCATTAAGAGCTGACCTGTAGGGAAATGTGAAAAGAGAGAGTTGGAAAGATCTAATGGAGTCAAGAAAAGATAATGAGATAGCATGAGCATGACAGAAGCATTTCTGTTTGTTTGTGTGGATTATAACACATTTACACCAAACATGCCTTTACCGTAGGAGGTGTAAGTAAAGATACTTATGGTTACCAACCACATTCCAACCCAGAACCTTGTTTTCAATGGTTTATGATTTTGTCAAATGTAACCATTTGGCTTGAAATCTCCCTCAGCAGATGGTTCAACTGAGCAGCTGTAGCATCTCTGTGTTTTGAAGCAGGGAACAGAAACTTGGGAGGGTGCTGTTTGACAGCCTTGAGAAAATTGACCTCAAAGGGTTAAGTTTCAGTTTTTACAAGCTCAAGAGAAACTTCAAAAAAGCACCTAAGTTCTCTCCTATGTTGAGCATGCTCCATGTCCAGGCATCTCTTCTCTGTGACTTGTGTGTTTGGCATTCCCCAGAGCAGCTGAACATGACTGGAGATCAAACAGGACTTTTCCTGGAACCGATCCTCCCAACTATTGGAGGCACCAAAATGGATGGCAAAAAGATGCTCTCCTGAGCTCTCCCGGTGCCCTCCACTAGGGCAGAGCCGAGGAAGAAGAGGCAGTGTGACCAACACCATTTAAGTGTGCATTCAAGAGCACTTCTCTGCCTGAACCAAGGTACCCCATTGTCCTGGTTTCGGCTGGGATAGAGTTAACTTTCTTTTTAGTAGCTGGTACAGTGCTGTGTTTTGGGTTTAGTGTGAGAATGATGTTGATAACACTTCGATGTTTTAGTTGTTGCTAAGTAGCGCTTATCTTAAGCCAAGGACTTTTCAGCTTCCCATGCTCTGCCAGCAAGCAGGTGTGCAAGAAGCTGGGAGGGAGCAGAGCCGGGGCAGCTGACCTGAACTAGCCAAAGGGGTATTCCATACCATGGAATGTCATGCCCAGTATATAAACAGGGGGGAGTTGGCCGGGAGGGGCGGATCGCGGCTCGGGAACTAACTGGGCATCGGTCAGCGGGTGGTGAGCAATTGCATTGTGCATCACTGGGTTTTTTTCCTCCCCCCCCCCCCCTTTTTTGTTATATTCCTTTTCATTACTATTATTATTATTATATTTCATTATTACTATTGTTAGTATTATATTTTACTTTAGTTATTAAACTGTTCTTATCTCAACCCACAAGTTTTACTTTTTTTCCCCCTCTTTCCTCCTCCTCACCCCACTGGGAGGGGGAAGGGGGAAGCGGCTGCGTGGTGCTTAGTTGCTGACTGGGGTTAAACCATGACACCCATCACCCAAACCACAATGCTATAGTTCACTGAGTGGGGTCTCACTCACCCAACCTTTCTGCTGAAGTCATTTCACCTTCTATAAAATCACACCAGACAGATAATTTAGGCAGAAAACTGTCTTAACTATTGAACTGTGAAGTTATTTTCTTCCTTCCTCTCTAGCCGAACAAAACATTTAGATAATTGAAACAAAACAGAACAGCTTCAAAAAAGCCCTGCCCCAGAATAACTCATGGTGTGGGTTCTAAGGAGCTCTTCCTTGTTGATGGCCCATTTTTAAGTCCATATTCTCGGTGAGACAGTACATTTGAACAGAGAGTACTATATCACAATATCACACACAAGCATCTTTTCCATTCCTTACAAGGGGGTAAGTGTGACCGCAATCACTCTTCCCCTCTTCTTAGGAATGATGCTTGAATTTCCATTTGTGTGAAGACTTCTAGTTATTAATTCCTCAATCTGAAAGTATTTACTTTGGGTTGAACTGAAATCTTTCATTTAATCCAAACTGTTTCATAGCTGGCCAAAAAAAAAAAAATCTAATTTTGTGTTCAGCCAAGCTATTTTTTCATTTATTTATTTAGTCATTGAACTGAAAAATCAGTTACTGGCAAGGCTCTAGGCATAACTACATATTTTCTTAAGTTACTTTGTAAGTAAATCTACAAGTAAAAATCATGCCATAAAACTTCAAGTTGCATATTCTTTACTGCCACCTTCACAAAAGATCGGTTTATGAACAAGAGAACCTTTAATAGGAACTGGAAGTTCTGAACTAATCCTACACAAGGCTAAGATGCATATATGCATATTAGAGCTCAGGGTTGCATCCAAACATAATGTGGAAGTAGAATCATATAATGTTTAAGGTCAGAGGGGTCCTCAGGAGATCTCTAGTCCCACCTCCTGCTCCAAGCAAGGTCAGCTGTGAGATCTGACCAGGTTGCTCAGGGCTTTATGCAGTTGGGTCCTGGAAACCTCCAAGGACAGAGGCTGGGCAACCTGTGCCACTGCCTGACCATCCTCATGGGGAAACAGTTTCTTCTTATAACCAGTCTCAACCTCTTTTGTTCAACTGTGCCCATTACCTCTCTTCCTCTTACCCTGCACCACTGTGAAGAGCCTGGGCTCCATCTCCTCAATAATCTCTTTGTAGGTACTAGAAAGGGGCTATTAGGTGCCCCTGAAGACATCTCTGCTCCAGGCTGAGCAAGCTCAGCTCCCCCAGCCTCTCCTTGTAGGGCAAGTGCTCCAGCTCCCCCCATCTCGGGGGCCTCTGCTGAACTCGCCTCATTTATCAGTTTTTCCTGCCAACTAATGACTCTCAGGACACTAACATGGGGACTTGGTTCCTTAACGATCTTTTTGGAGGTACTGACTTTTTCATCTACTTTCTTGCCTTTCCATTAAAGCAGCAGCATCCATCTTCAGTACCAGAGTTTCCAGCAGTGGCTTCAGAAGGCTATAAGAAAGGATAAAGCAGTTTTCCCCAGTTTACAGAAGTAAGTTCTAATTTTTTAGCTCTTCTCTAGGAAGACAAAAATGTTACGAACTAGCCCGTTCTGCACATCTATATTTTGCAATGTCTCTTGGCCTAAAGAAGCGTTCAACAGGGAGACAGAGACAGCAGGTGACATCAGCACTGCAGCTGGGGAGGAGGACAGGAGACGGCAGAGGTGCCAGCACAAGCACCACCTCTGACAGACACCCTTTCCCCAGCAGAAACACCCCGTACTTCCCTGCATCACACTCATCAGGGAGGCAAAGCACTACTGGGCTGCATGATCCCCCCAGCACAAGATGCTACAACCTATTTCCTTAAGAAATTAGCTGCACCAGCATGTAACTATTTTAAAGTGTTGGTTATTATTATTATTACTATTATCTTAGCTTACTTTAATCTTCCATCAAAGTACGCGGGAGTTCCAAGAACAATTGTTTTAATGAAGAAAGGCTGGTTCGTGTGGTTCTCCTCGTAGCCACCGACGATGCTGAAACCCCAGCTCCCTAAATTGCTCCGCCGCAGTACTACGTCATGGCAGCTATGTAGGCAGCTGTGGAATGGAAGCACAGGATAGCAAGAGAAAAAGCCATGTATACGACATATAGATATTTATATAGTAGGCACAACACCTGCTGTCTCATCATTACCACTGTGCTAAGCGTGGAAGAGAAGGGGAGGGATGGTGATTAGACTTCTGTTCCCAGAGTAATTTTGCAATATTCAAACCGATTACCAAAAAAACCCACAATCTTGAGACAGAAAAGTGTTTTAAAAGAAATAATGCAGTGCTAGAACAATTACTTAAACACAGTTAACTCTGTAAACTGACAGTAATAGAATGGCATTTTAGGGATTTCACAGGCGGCAAGAATGTGGGTGGAAAATGGATACCTGAAGTGTTTAGTGTGCAAGTAAAAAATGCAGCGCGTTTTTCTTCCACCCCCAGTCAGTTTAGGTTTTTTCTACTTTAAGTAAAGATCTAAAAATCCATGCATCATCTTCGCTACCTCTGAACTGATGCATCACCAGTAATGAAAATATAAATGATTAACCATTTTATTACACAGAATGTAAATAATTCAGATCATGCTTCACTAACTGTACTGGTATATGTTATCTCCCCCAGTGAAAATCAATTCTTGCCAATGAAGTTGGCAATGACTGTAATTAAAAAAAAAAAAAACAACACAGAAATTAACTTTTGGGTAAAAAAGATGCCAAGTTCTTTACTGATGTACAACACTCCTTTAACGAACAGCAGCACAATGCATAGCGTAACTTTAGGAGCCACGCATGGGCATCTGTAGTATATAAGCAATAAACCACTGCTGAAGCATGGAAAGGAAGTACCTTTACCAAAACTGAGAGCTGTTTATTGAGGTTAGATAACACGTTAATACTTGAATGGAAGAGAAATTAATTGATAGTAAAACTCAGAAAAAGTGTGAATCTTTGGAGGGGCAATGCATGGTTCTGTTATCTTCAACTGCGATTCTGCTACCAATATGCCTGGTTCTTGTTGTGGTTTTATGCTTAAACTACAGACAGGGGCCCGGTAACTCTATCAGAGGGAAAGGAATTAACCTGCACGCCCTGACCAAAGTTAACAATGCTATTCACTGTAGTGGGAGCTCTTCTTGATAGCAAGCAATGCCAGAATGAGCTTATAGCTGTAGCCACAAGAGACAGAAAAACAGAAGAGTAAAAATGAAACACGGTGATATCCAGCAGACTGCAGATTAGTCAAGGGGAGCTCACTCACTGCAAATCTTGAAGAGTTTTTGTGTTTGGCAGAGATGGTAGTGGGTTCTTGAGAAAAAACAAAACAAAACATGGGGATTTGTAACTACAGGCTCATACGTGTGCAAGAGACCTGTGTCAAGAGTCTGTCAGAATGGCAAGTCTGATCCAATATTCTAAAGTTATGTATTTGGCCTCATAAATTTAGGTAGCAGATTAGCAAAGAGGCACATGGGTATATACTTCGTGTTTTTATTAATAATCTCTCTGGTTTTAGATATTCTACAGAAAGTTAAGATATGGTTAAACAATAGAAAAGATTACTTGTGTTCAATGAGAAGAATCCACATGGGTAGTTACTACAGTTTGTGAACGGATAAACCAAGTCTATTCATCTTCCAGTTTCCTAAGGAAACATTGCTCCTGTTCACAGTGCACTTCGTAAGCATGCTGCCAACCGAATATAGCTGAGATGGTCAGGCAGGCAGAAATAAGGGCAGATGTGCTGCAACTAATCAGGTCTCTGCTTTTGTATCTCTCTCGGACTTAGCTTAAAACAGGTAACTAATTACTTTATCAATTAATTCCGTACCTTGGAAGTCCCAGCCACATGACCCACGATGGTGACCAGCTGGCATCGTATTCATTTTCACTGATGGTACTCAATTGTTCTTCATTAGTCTGGGGCTGTTCTTCTACAATCTGGACTTCCAGGGCTTTCAGGGCGACTACTGAAGAGGCAGCACTAGCTTTCAGCATGGCCACCGCCTCGCTGTGACTTAGGTTAGTCAAATCGATGCCGTTGATGTTCAGCAGCACATCACCTGTTCAGAGCCGCAAGTGAGAACACATCAGTCTGTCAGAGTCGTTCCTACTGACAGCACCTCCCGCGCCAGGGTTTCATTTAATACTGTATTTTTTGGATCTGAGAGAGTCTGAACTAACAGCCTGGGAATGTGAATAGCTCTGAAGCCTTATACTGTCACTTTGAAACATTAATGTATTGAACTATTAAGCTGGATCAGTATAATTTATTTCCACATAACACATCAAATGCTGTGGCTTCTATGGTCTATCGCCCTGAAAATTTGAGATAGAAATTACCTAAGCCCCTCACCATCTCGGCTGCAACTGCGATGCCACTACATAATCATTTCCAGTGGTGGATCTTAGGTCCACCCTAACTTTAAAAGGGAAGGAAGAATGATGGAAGGAACAATACAGGCACCACAAAGTAACCAACTCTTGTAGGTAAGTGAGGCTCCACAGAGTGTTTTAGGCCTTCTGCTTTTTCTAGCTTGTTACTCGGGAGAACAAAATGGAATTCAAAAACTACTGGAACAGTTGGTACAAAACCCAGTGGATTAGAAGAAAGAAAGAGCATCTCTACAAAGATAATCTGGAAAGAGTTGAAACCACTAAAAAAATTGGCACAATTTTTATTTTATTTCAAAATATTTTTAAAAAGCCTCAGGATGAAAACACGAATGTTATTTACTGTCCAAGCAGTGATAGTCTCCTCTTTCACAGAATGTCTCACCTACCAAAGAAAGCCAGAAAAACCAAAGCAAAAGTGTGAACACCTGGGTCACATTTGGAACAAAATTTTTTGGAACTCATTTTTTAAAAGCTTTTTCCTCCCATGGAAATCTAAAGTTGAGGTGCAGCTTAACTTGAAATCACTTTTGTTGCTGCTGTGGCTACTTTAATGTTACACAATGAAAGAGCAATTGCGATTCTTCTATCAAGTGTGTTTTTCATACTAGTACAGAAAAAGAAAGCATACCTGTTGGTATGTGGGTGTAAATCTCCCTCTCAGAAGCATGTAAGGATGCTCCCACACTGTTCTTTTTAAATTTGCAATCTGTGAAGTTTTTTTCCTATATTTCTTTCCTAAAACAGTCTGTAATTCTGTGAACTCTGAATCACAGAGATCCCATAGGCAGTCTTTGTTTCACATACGACACAATATGTTTTAATCAACAAATGCTTTGCTATCGATCAGGCAGGACTGCCTTCACCTACACCAAGTCTAACCTCCACCTCCCGGTTCCCTTCTGCAAGGCCGAGGAACAAGGACGGGTGCTGTAGCACCCCTGAAGACCAGCAAACCCAAGCTGCCCCAGAGGATAAGAAAGCATTCAGGAACCAGGGTCAACACTGATGTAGCTTTGGGGTAAACTTAGCACGGGTGAGCTATGGCCTGTCATCAGAGCATCTCTGCTGTTCAGATATTATACTGAGGAACAGAGATTCCTTGGACAGAGATGGGGCCCAGCCCACCAAATTAAACACAAAAACAGGATGCGTGCACTACAGTACAAAGCATCGCACCAGACCCTCAGCTCAGGGGATGACCGTCAGCTTTAAAGAATTTAACCAGACATTTCCTGGTCTTATCTGCTTGCCCCGTAATCATTCTCTAAACATCCCTTTCCTAGAAAAGGTGGAAGTGCGATACTAAATACTCTATTTCCATTATTAAAACATGAAGAAAAGCATCCATCAGCGCTTCCCTACATCTGTGAAAAAACTTTTGACACCACCTGACTCCAGAGCACGTACTCATCAAACAGCAATCAGAGGCCACCCGTGCCACCAGGAAAGCCAAGCCCCACCTCGTTTAATCCTGCCGTCTCTTGCCAAACACCCGTGAGGCTGTACACTTGTCACAAAGATGGGCAGTT
Source organism: Gymnogyps californianus (assembly GCF_018139145.2). Taxonomy (NCBI): domain Eukaryota; kingdom Metazoa; phylum Chordata; class Aves; order Accipitriformes; family Cathartidae; genus Gymnogyps; species Gymnogyps californianus. The sequence continues at coordinate 22,605,102 of NC_059471.1, forward strand.
CGCCACTTTTGCTGCCTCTGCCTCCTGCCACTGTCATTCCCAGAGATTCATGTGGCTCTTTTTTCACAGTAATGTGCTTTTCTTGGCATGTAACACACTGGGAAAGATCCTGTTTGACAAGGATAAATAACATTGTTAAAACTTAAAAAAACAGAACAAAACATAACTAAATACACCCCAAAGCTATACTTTGGCACTTTAACAGAATGGTTTAAAAGGACTAAGTACTGCAAATTGGCTTCAGCTGGATTTCCTCCAGGTCAGTGGAAAAAAAAAAAAAAGCAAGCCACTCATGTAGATACTTAAATATAGACAGAAAGTTTATAAAGGCCCATCTTGAAAATCTCACTCCAGTTTCTTAGCATCCCACACTGGAATAGGCTAAATTTTAGGACTGCACTACAAAACCATATGGTCAAAAGAGTGGACACAAACCAGAAACAAATCTTTTGATGTCTTGGTGAACATCAGCATTACCTCATTTGTCAGTAGAATATGGCCCAGAACTACAAAGAAGTTCCTAAGAAATGAAAACACACGTGTTTTCATGATGACAAAGAGAGACCATTTAAAGCCCTTCTATGTCATGTTTTCTTTCAGAGCTGGTATGTAGAATCTCCCAGAGCACAAAGTAAGTAATGCCAATCAATGCTATAGGCTGGTAATGGGTGCCTTGTGCAGACTCCCTAATGATTACAACGAAGACCCAAACTTGAAGCAAGAAGAGATCCTGTATTTCATTTTCTAACACTTGAATTATAAAGTTTAGCCCATATTTAGTTTTGCCCCATCAAAAAGATCTAAACCTGAATCAAAGTATATTTTATTTGCTGAAGCCCTTCCTCTTCAGGATATTTAGTGATACATTCAAACCACAGCCCATACACCTGCAGTAGCATCTTCAATCAACAGAATATTTGCAAGGAATCCAAAATAACAGAAGAAATAACCTGGGAGATTCTTCCAAATATAAATACATATTCATTCCCCGCCTTCTCTTAGAAAATGGCAACACTGCTTTCTTCGATTTCCAATGCCACATGCTCCTTCTGACTGACTCTGTTCCTCGCATATACATGTTAATCACATATGCAGCCATATGTATACATACCATAGCTTATAAAGACAGCTCCTTCTTAAGTCTTCAGGCTTTAGGACTAACTGGCTGGTGCCATGCAATTATATAAACATTTTTTAAGCCACAAGACTTCTAAGCCAACTGTAGGTTAATGAGAGAGAGGCAAAGATAAATGGTATGAAACATGGGAAATGTCCACTTGCGGTTACGTGGGACTTCCCACTTTGAAAGAGCCCAGGGATGGTATTGATACGTGAGGGAAATCAGCTCAGCCAATGGATCAGCTTTGGAACTGCGATATGAACACAACCCATGCTGGCAGATGGAAAGGGGGTTCAAGCTCTGATATAGGTGAGCTGTAATCATTGTGTTGATATGGCCTAACATCGTGGCAAGTACTAATGGTCACTAACTGTATTCAGGAGCTTCACCTTTGTCCCTCAGGAGGAAAACAAGCTTCCTAGAGCCTCATTTGATCTTTTCTGAAATTACCGAAACTTTTAAAAGAAAATACTATCAACACGTGTAAATCCTCCCAACAGAAGTATGATGTTAGAGTGATGCCAACAGAGTGGACAGGAGGAAGGGTGGCTTGGTTGACATGGTCAACGTGACAATTATTTCACGAAATCAGCTTCTCAACAGTGAGAAGTCATATTTTTTCTAACTACAAGAACATCTCAAGCACAGGCTTTATGTCTGCAGGTCTTCCAGATAATTTGACACTAGCTTCATGAAAGTCTCTTCATTTTGCCTTTCTCTCCCTGCTTGACCCTACAGAACTCAGCAGTCTTGCAGCCAGCACTGCTGCAGGAGATGACACATCCCTCCAAGATGCTCTTTATATGCTGGATGGCGTGCACCACACCTCCTGTCCTTGCTGGTTGCAGCCAGCACAGAGGCAACAAAAAAATAACGTTCTTGAATGACAGCTCTCCATGCAGCAGTAACAAATGAGCCACTGTCTTAGACAAGGTCTAACAACTACAGCTGTATGAGCTCAGAGAACTTGCTTCTTTCACTGCAGTCAGCAAATCCAAAAAAATACTGAAAAGTTGTTGCATATCTTTTGCTCCCACTCCAGACATGATGCAGGACTTGAGTACTTGGAAGTTGTCATCTTTTTTTTTTTTTTTTTTTTAAGCAGGTAAAAAAGAAGATATAACCCTTTCTTCCAGTCTTGCCTTGCTACACACTTAGACCATCACAGGAGTAAAATGGTATTTATACCTCTTAGAAGGAGAAACACCAACCTTATGTGAGTTGGGTCTGCTGTGAAACAGCTGCTGGGACTGGTGTTGGTATGGGTTGCTGTTCTGAGTCCCGGTGTCTCGGATAATACTGACCGTCTGTGACTTCAGGGGTCTAGAGATGACCAAATTCACTCTCTCCCCACTAGCCTGTTGAATATATAAAACAAAGTAATGAAGTTGATAGGATATTGATTATTAGCAGAGAGGAAGTAAAACACATGAACAACTATGAAACAAGACAACAGCAGAATTTGTTTTCCAGTTCCTGGGGGTGCCACAAACTGCTTAGACTGCACAGTTCCTTACTTGCTTCTTGCTGCAACTCCCCCCAGAACGGAGGGGATATTAACACTCCTCCTTTGCCTCTGATGTTACATTTACATGAGTTGGAAATCCTTCACCAAAAGGACCATTTCTCACTTTGTGTTATGAAGCTTCAAATATTAAAAACCACCCGATTCCATTTGCAGCCTCTGTGAACTTCTGCAACACATAGCAATAAAAGAAAGAAATGCCCACGTGATGGCTCCAGGATCTGCAGATTTTGGTCAAAAGCTATGAACACCTCTGGTACTTCCCAAAGAGACTTCCAAGAAAGATGTTATATATAAGCAGACCATCAAATTCTGGAGTTTGGGGAGTATCAGGAGATTCAGTTACCAGATATTAAATAAAACATCAACTCCTTCTATTGCCGCAAAACCACACCTCGATAGATAAAAGTTACCCAGTGTAAAATTCTGACCACTTCACTGTATCTAGAAACTGGGAAACTGAAATTACAATTCCCAAGATCATTGCTATTTTCCTTCAACTGCAAGGGAAGCTCTTGAAATGATTCCTGAAACAAATATTTACTACTCATTTGTATCAGAGTTCTCTATGCGGTGCTGGGTTAAGCAAAGATGACCACACTAGACTGCAAGAACCTACTACTGGTCTATTCCAACTTTCCTAAAAACAGAGCAATTTTCACCAACATCCCATCAGCAGGAAGCAGCAATGTGCTGCAGCTGTTTCCTTATAGACTGGGAGAAAGGCATGGAGTAAAGGTTTTCCTGTGGGAACAGGGAAGGGTCATATGTCACACTGCATCAAGCTTTGGGTAATGTTTGTGTCCAGAGCACAACCAGACATTGGGAATAACCCTTTCTTGAACAGTCAGAAAATGAGTTTTACTGCACGGGACTCATGGAAGACCTATTTTTTCCTTCCTAGCTGCTACCTGTTGCCTCTACAAAGTCTGACAAATCACTTACCTGTTTTAACCCCAATTCCATGCACAGGCAAATCAATACAAAACAAAGCCCACTTTAATAGAGCTTACTGAGAGATTAAAACTACAGTGCATACATAAATATAACAACAGTCCTCATTTTTTTTTCTGCTAAGCAATAGGCTACATGGTACTCTCCTTGCTCATATGAGCAGTCTTCTAACCTTCAGGCTGTATGCCAGGGAAGACTAATGCACTTTTCACTTCTGAGGAGGTGAAGTTCATCTGCTAGGTGCCAAAACAGACCCTGTTTTGCACTATTATTTCCAGAACATAAATCACAGCAAATTGCATCACTGCAGGCTTTTAGGTGTTACACAAGCTGTTCTGTCCAGGACAGACTCTACTCCAGGCTTTGCCCAAGAAACAAAGCTGAGCTAAGGACTCAGGTAGGGAATGCAACTTACCTGTATAACCTGAGCAGCAAGCTCAGGTGTCCCGTGCTTCAAGTCATGTCCATTAATTGCAAGTACACGGTCGTTGCTGCAGAGCCTGCCATCTTGAGCAGCCAACCCCCCTTCCAAAAGGTCGAGAATAAAAACTCCTGGCTCATCTGTTCTGCGTACGAGCTTAATGCCAAGCTGCTCGCTGGAGTCGCGTTTATGCAGTGTCACTTGAAAGCTGTCTTCCCGCAAGGAGTTGGCTGTGTCCGCGTGGTTGTGTGTGCGGCTGCCGAACCGCCTCTCTCTCAGCACAGTGAGGTGCAGCACCGAGCAAGGCTGGGAAAGCACAGCTCGAGCGTGGTTGTGAGACACATTGCTTATATCAAAGCTATTGACCTGCAAAACAACAACAACAAAAAAATCAGAATGATATTTTCATGTAGTTCCTGGTTATGGAAATAAAGTCCTTTCCAAACTAAATTCACTGCTCACTACAAAACCAACCTTGGAGCAACCTGCATATTAGACCCTACCAGGCTTCCTTTCTCATCCTTCCATGCTCTCCTGCAAACGCACTTTGGCTGCTCAATCTACAAACTTATTTGTAGGTTGGAAAAGACCCTTAAGATCATCGAGTCCAATCGTTAACCTAACACTGCCAAGTCCACCACTAAACCATGTCCTTAAGCGCCACATCTACACATCTTTTGAATACCTCCAGGATGGTGACTCAACCACTTCCCTGGGTAGCCTGTTGCAATGCTGGACAACCCTTTCGGTGAAGAAATTTTTCCTAATATCCAATCTAAACCTCCCCTGGCACAACTTGAGGCCTTTTCCCACAAAGGTGACAACATTTCTCTAACAGTGAACACCCTCTGTCATCACAGTCCAGGGTTTTTGTTCTCCTGGTTTCCTACACTTGTCTTCCTTAGATCTTTACGTTGTTTGTTCTCCAGGACAAGAACTTTGCGCGTGCTTTCAGTGTCAAGCCCAGCATCACTTAAAACTATAAAATAATAGCTATAAAAAGAATACATCCAAATCTCTGAAGAAAGCTTATGTCTAACAATATGCAGTACTTTCATGACATGAAAAATTAAAAAAACCCTTGAAATCCAGAATAATGAAATTTGTTCATTAAGACAGTAGGAAAAGGTGGTTGTACTAGTTCTCAAGTCTTAGCGTGAACTTAGGAGATTTTCCACCGACTTAAACTAGGTCAGAGTTTCAGACTTATAACCTGTATCACTCAAAATTCAGTTGTAAATGAAAAACAGATTAAACTTTCCCTCCCTATAAACAAGAATTGTGTTTGTTACGTGGCTCACTGACACAAAGATCAGTAATCTTCAGTCATTTCTTGCACTATAAAGTTAAGATAAAAATTGACAGTGCAATGAGATTTGGCAGAAAACAGGAACACCACAAAAAACAGCACAAAAGCTGTATTTGCCTTCTTCTGTAAGAAGGGGTTCAAAGTTAACACTAAAACTTCATCCTTCGCATGTACTATTGTGCCCTGACAGAGGAACCCCTGCCCCATAATTTCAGCAGATAGAAACTAACACCAAATGGACTACACTGACCTGCTTTACCTAAGCCTTTTAATGGTCCCCATTGCAACCTAAGTAAGTAAAAACATAAACTTGCAGCTTCCCACTATCTAATAGCAATATTAACACTTAAAAAAACATAGGAAGAGAAAGGACCCAGAAATCTATGTACGACAGCCGCCACGTTTACATCACGCATCTGAGTTGAGGGGCTCTGAGAGGTCAATGCCAAACAATTTGGCCATGGTGGTCTCAGCACGGCGAAGGGGTAGCCGTACCCTCACTCAGTCACCTCCACCTCCAGCCCGATGCAGAGTACAAAGCGACCGCTCCCGGCAGCGCCACGAGCTCAGACACCGAACTGTGGCCGTGTCCTGGTCCGCTACTGACCCAAGACAGGCTGTAACCTTGGGCAGAGGGAAAGGAGGCATAGCTAGGAGAAATAACGTTTAGAGCTGCCACCAGCAAAACCCACTAGGGCTCATCCATCAGAGCCCTTAAATTAAATCTAGTTTTATTTTTAGCTGTCGCTAGCTAAAGTAAATACATAAAATGTGGAAGCATTCAAAGGGCACAGAAGAATATATGTAATAAAATGTAAGTCTTCTTTCTACAAGGCAGTTCACAATTTCAGAATAAAACAGCTTTAGCATTTCTTGGGGAAAGAGATTCTCATTAGGACATGTTTTACATGAATTACAGTCCAGCACAAAAAAGGGACAATTTGTAGAGCACTTTGAAAATGTTAGGCACCTATCTATACCTTGAGACAACATACACTTTTATGTAGCTGTCACTAAATGCTGTTCCCTCAGATCTTAAAAGGGTAATACTTCTTGTTTGACTGGGCAAGAAAATGCTGAGTTTCACCTTGCAGTCCTTTCTGGCTTTCTTTTAGTCCTTTACTGCTCATAAAAGCCTTTGAAGACATTTTCAGAAATATCCAGCTGAAGTGTGCACGCCGAGCTGCATCTAACTCTGCACTTAATTACAGCCAGCAGAGACCGAGCCTGGTCATTTTAATACAACAGCTCAGCACCCGCGCAGGTAAATTCAAAGCAATAAAGGTATTGTATCTTCCAAAAAGTTTGGCTTTTACCTCCTGTACCTCTCCCTCAGCATGACAGGAGGACTCTGACGGACCCCCCCCAGCATCTGACAGCCCCAGTGCCAGCACATTGACAGGGAAGACTCACTGTAGCTTATAAATCCTATTTATAGTCAATTTATTGCCACTTACAGCTTTGGAAACTATAACTGACATCTGCCCAAACAGCAAGAATTTCCAAAGCTTCACTGGAGCTCAAGCTCCCTATTCTGGCAACCAAGGAGAGCCCTTGAGTATCAAAATAAATTAGGCAGCATTCAATCAGTGTCTGCAACTGCTTGTTAAAAAGGCAACATTTTGGAAACCTCTTGGGTTGCTTTCTTGGCCAGCCACTATGCTAACACTCCAAGAGAGGAAAAAGGCACGTTTCTCAAAAGGGACTTTATTTTCTGAAGTGCAAACTAATTTCATTCCAAGGGTAACTACAGTATTTAAGCTACTTCTATTGGCTTGATTTCAAAAAAGTGAAATGAAAAAGGCTGATACTAATTTTGGACTGATCTTAGGCTATCAGATCAAAAGCAAACATTGTTACTGAAGTAATTTTGAAATGATGGTAATATATTTGTTTCAGGTGGAATGATTAAAAATAGAAAAAAGCTGGAGGACTGTCTTGTTTATGTAGAACTCAGTGCCATTCTTAAGAATCCTATAAACAACCCCTTTCCCTAATATAAAATTAAAAGTCCAAAATTAATAGAATTTCACCTTTTTACACTGTCTGTGGCTAATGACTTAAAACCATAACAAAAATACACACTCGATCATAACCAACTTAAATTTTAATTGTTTGTTTACTTTTTTTGAAAAATATTTAGAGCACCTTGCTTCAAATCATGCAGTGAAGAATATCACTGACTCTTTTACACATACTGAAAAATGCAGGTCAACTGCCTAGGCTATTGGAAGGTAACAGTGAAGCCACATTAAAGTAACAGTTTAGATGAAGTCAGCCTTACAATCCACAAATTGCTTTTTACATAGGACAAATTATGCCAACTTGTTAGCCAGAAGTAACCTTGGGTTCCTTTAGAAAGCATGCATAAAGTTGAAATAAAGGGACCAAGTCCCACAACATTTAAAAACAGAAAAATAAACTCATATTTCAAACATTGATAAGAGATGCTAAGGAAGAAAAATAATGCCAGGGACTGGTCCGACAAACAACATGAAGCATCATAGCCAAAAGTGCTAGAACAACAGGCTCTGCTCTGAATATTAATTTGCCTTCCAACTGATAATTGCAAAGCTAACATTTACACAACATAGTCTGACAAGGAAAATCTCCCATCTCATTTAACAGGCAGTTCTGCAAGGAGTGAATGGAAAGCAAGCAGACAGAATACGTAATTAGGTTCCATACTTGAAGTATTTGGTCTCCAGCAAGAAGTCTTCCATCTCTGGCAATGATCCCATCTCGATAAACCTCTTGAATGACAATGTTGATCAAAGGCGTTTCATTGCCACCCACTATGCTAATTCCTAATTCGATATAAGGATTGGACCGATGAATTTCAATAGTAGTGATCTCTCCTTCAGGCAAGGTAGGTGGCTGTTGATTTGCTGCCAATTATTTTTAAAAAGAAAGATTATTAATATCCTTTATACCTCATTCACTTTCAGTAAAGCAAATCACCAAAAGACAATGTAGACAGGCCACACGACAACCGTTTAACAACAAACTAACCAAGTGCAACTGTATTAGTTCCACTACTTGTTGGAACACCTAGCTCATTAGAAACAGCTCTCTAACGACTTAGTAGCATCCATGCTTCCTGAAATGGGATCATTTGGATTGGAAAAGAATATCCTGAACCCTTTGGATCCTGTCCTTTACAATAAATTTCATACACTTCATTTCCAATTGGGTCACTTGTGTATTCAGATTTGGCGATGATGATAAAAACGTGTTTTAGGGGTTACCCCATGGCGCATGACTTGGTCATGCCTCTTCATCAGCTGGTCTCACAACTGCACTAGGGGCTGCTATTGAGTTACCGGATCAAGAGAAGGAGCCCGTTTCTGAAGCAAACATGGAGACAACTAAAGAGGAAAAAGGGGGATGCTAAAGGATGGCAAATACAGAGGAGAAGGAAGAGGACAGGACCACCTTCCTCTGTGGTAAGGCTCAGCGCTTCCTTTCTAAAATCCCAGATGCTAGAGACACTACTGCTCATTCGGTGCAGATGGATGCAGGAGTTACTCAGCTGCCTTTTCATCTGAGCAGGACAGCACTCCGTGTGTGGGAAGGCTGCTGATCCGGGCAGGGGCGTTAGGGGGAAGAGGGGAAAAGAAATCTCATCTTAGAAAACAACTTTTGTAATTTTACAGAAAATACACTCCTTCCAACTTGCTGCAAGGCCAGTGCTACTAGTAGATTAACACGAACTACTGCACTGTGATATGATAAATGATGATACAGCACCGTGATATCTGGCACACACTCTGAGATACTTCTTTGCTTCCTAACTGTGATCTTATCCTAGTTGTATACTTGCACATAACTGAAACCCACTAATATTTCTCCAGGAATTGCAAAAGAAAAGAGCAGAAGATGAAGATGCACATTAACAGTTGGTAAGAGACAAGCTCTGACACCACAAATGTTTCCACAGCTGATAAAAGAGACTTGAGAAGATAAGTGATGACATACTGTCTGCTACTGTGTTCTCCTCAAAAGGTGGATTGTCGATGCTGGGCTCGTCTGTCCACGCAGGAAGGGCGGGCGAGGTGAAGCTCTGCTCGGCTGGCACTATTCCCTGATCTGCATCCGAAGATAAACTGCTAGGCTGCTCCGTCCCACCGGGACCGGTCTCGCCCTCCGCTTCTGCTTGCAGCTTGCTCGTTTTCCTTCTCTCCAGAGCAACCCTTCGACGAGAAGCCCCAGGACACCTGTGAAGACAATGTTTGTATCATGCTTCAAGCCTGCAGCAATGTTTGTAGCACAAAATGCCCGAGTACACCATCAAGTGAAATCAGTCTTCTTCAAAGCCACAGCTTTAAACTAATCATAAAAAATATTAAACACACTGGATTTTAAGGCCAAAATATGTTTTAGTGGACAGAACCTCAAAACAATACTGCCTTCTTCACAAAACTTCTACTACCTAGGTTTTTGGCCATGAACTAAACGTGCTGTAACACCTTCTGAATGTGGACTTACTCTGTTACGTACATTCCAGTTTCTGGAAGATAACCTTGCTGAAAAGATTAAACAGGACTGGCATAAAATTCCACAGATGAGAAGCCCTGTTCAAAGACACATTTGGAGACCTACTGAAACAATCTCCTTTCACCTTAGTAAGCCAAGAGAAGGAAGCATCATATTTTCCTGGGGTCATTCGGGGGAGGAAAGAGATGAAAATTTTACCTATATTGCAATCTAAGTGTTAAAATACTGGGGAAAAAAAAAAAAAAAAAAGCTTGTCTAGGAGTTTGTATGAAAAGTTTAGCAAAAGTAACAGCTCTGCTCATCGTCTCCGCTTGAATCAGTAGAAGGTGTTTCATCCTCCTCCTGTCTCCCCTTTTTTCTTCCTGACTTCACACAGGAGGTGCAGTCTTTTGCTTTCCCTCATGCCACAACGCTCCATCAGCATTTGGCGCTTTTCACTATAAACTCATTTTTGTGAGTTCCCATTATTCTTATTGCAATAATGTTTTTGCTTATGTTTAAAATCCTACAATAGTTTATTGCAAAGAAGGGCGGCAATATTGCAAATTCACAGAAAGCCTTCATTTATCGAATGGTCTTACATTTACACGTAGATAATTGGATGTGGACATCAATCTTACATCTGCCTGTGTGACAGTTTTGCCAGTGTCTGATATGTCACTTCTTACAGTATTTGATGTCCTCCTTAACGTTCCTGCTTCTGGAGCTACTGACCACCTAAAGATGCTTGTACTGTAGCAGTGTCAGAAAAAAGGAACTGTGTTCTTGAAAGGACTCTCTGTTTGGGAACTTGACAGATTGTTATAACAAAAGAAGAAATGATTTATTTTTGCAATAGCAGAAGAAATGTGTTAACAGCGTAAAAGACAGCAGAAGTCTAACGATGTCTAACTTGTTAAACCAGAATATTTTGAGAATCACAATTCTGTTCTGACATTCTGTGAAGGGGATCTGATAATTATATGGTTAGACTGTTTCAGCATGAGGGATTTTGAAGAAATGTTAACAAAGTTATTCAGCTCCGAACAATGTTGATAAAGACACCTGCATACCTTTTGTGACCCCCAGCAGTGCTATACATACATAAAGTGATATATATATTTCAATCATTATATATATAGGAAAGTAATGATATAGATGTTTAGAGGAACAGCATAAGGTAACCCAAATGTGCTGTGAAATATGCATAAATACATTAATTAGAGACAGTTCACATTATGAAATGACACATTTAAGAAATCATTTCTTGGGGCTTTCCCCAAGGTCATTGCTGGTCATCTTGTTCTTCAAAGTTAAGAACGTGCAAGCATGAAAGATGAAAATGACTTGAAAGGTTTTGCTTTGTGAAAAAGTTTCTCTGACTTTAATGATGGAACAAAACCCTACTTCTCGGTTTTGCCCAGGTAATATTTACTGCATAAAATCACTGGCATAGTGGGACTGATCAGCGAAGAAATCTGGGCAGTCTCAATTTATTCTGGTGGCCAGAGATACACAGTTACAGCTGAAACTCAGCAGGAAGTTTTTATCATTGACCATTTTGCAATGCAAACCTCAAAACAAGAATCCCAAAAGGCCAAGAAAAGGAGAGATGTAATCCCTTCCCTCAAAATTTCTAAAATACTTTAACTTGATGGGTTAGCCTCACACTCCCCCAAACCTTAGCAACTCTCCCAAATCTTAGCACTGGCAACAGGAATAAAAAGGACCAATCTCCAACATCACTCACTTCTGCAGCAACATGACAAGGGGTAAATTCTCTTGCAGACGAAACCTCTTGCCTACTGGGAGCTCTGACAGATGTCCTCTCCCACACTGATGTGCAAGAGTTTAGGACAAAACTGCACGTCCTTGCTGTCCCTGAACTGCTCTGCTATAGGAGTCGTGATTTTTCAGTAAAGAGGTGAATGAATAGCTCAAAACTGACACTGTCAGAGGACGATGCTTCAATCCCACTGAGCTTGGATGGCAGAGTCCAGCTTTACTGTACTACTTCTGTGAACCAGATACTTCCTTAGGTATCTTCTACCAAAACACTGTGCTGTTGACTCTTATTCAGTCACCTCACAAGGCCTGTGGATCCCAAAGGACCTGGTGTAGATGGCAAAGCACACCCTGGAAATGTTGGTTTGTTTTGGTTTTTTTTTTTTTTTTTTTTAAACTGTATGAAACCGGGACGGAACAAAAATCACCCCTGGAAGTATCCTATTTCTGTCAAAGCCTTCCAAACCACAGCCAGGTCCTCCTCCACCCTCCTTCACAGAGCACATTCCCCCATCGTTACCTGGCAGCTGATGAAAGTCGTCGCGCGAAATATGAATAGATTTGAGGTTTATTTTTGCCAATGATATTTAATTATCATTTCAAAGGCTAGTATCAAGAAATGTGAACAGCCTCCTGAGCACGCCTACTCAGCTCAGCGGAATCCCTTTTGTGCCACACTCTACAAGGCAAAAAAGGAAAAAAACCCAGATTCTTCCCCAAATTAACCAGTAATTGTAACAGACTACAACTTTCAGCCTGGTATAGTGCAACCGCGTTGCCAGGAAAGTAGTTGTCTGGTGGAGACATTAACTCATGGGATGCCAATTCCTCGGACTTTAAACATGATATGCCACTTACCAAGCAGCAAAGCCCAGTATTGGTGTTTAACACATCTATAAGGAGATTTTTCATTTCTACTTGCAATATAAAAGGATTTTTATTGGCAGTAGGAATGTATTATTCACAAACAGCAAAACCATATAGCAGTTGTAACAGTTAACAAGCGCCAATAAATCTCTAAAGGTGCACACCTTCACTAATACTGTTTTTGCCAAATATCTGGGATAAAGAGCATTTTGGACTACATCTTGTAACAAGTTATGTACACAGATGGGCATCTTGGGATCAAAACGAGCATTGAAGATTGTTTTTATGGGTACAGGAATCCATTCTCATAGAACAAATTGCATAAATAAGGGCTGAAACGAGACTGAAATGTGTCTTACAGGAACGGCATTTCCTATCTACCTACAAAGCCAGAATATCTCAGCTAGGAGTGAGAAGAAAGGCAGGAATGTTTTTTAGAATTTCCAGAAATTATTTAATTTCTTTCATGAATCAAGATGCTCAAGAGTAGAGATACTTAAACAACCAGCTAAAGCAACTGAGTGATGTTACTTATCGGGGAACTCAAAGGGCAGTTGTTCTTGGGACGTAAAATGAGTTTCTGCTTATATTCATTGACTCCCTCCTCTCCTCCCTTCAGCACCAGCTTTTGCTCAATTCTGGATGGTGACAAAGCATAGCTTTTGCCTTCAACTTCTCTTAACCCATATCAGACAGAGAAGAAAAGTTGTGTGTTTTTTTTTTTTCCTTACAGCCAAGTCTGCTGGGTTTCTCATTTAAAAGCTGACTTCTTGGAAAACTAGCAGCAATCCCTCTCTGCAGATAAAAAGAGCTTTCATACGAAATTAAGATGTAGTTTACAGCATATTCCATGGAGTAACAGTAGGGACTCGAAAAACACATTTGCTCACTGCCTACTGAAAAGAAAGATTTCATTGTAACTTACACCATCAGCTTCTGCCCAGTCTAGAGGTTCGAAAAAAGCAAACACACCAAATAGCCTCAAACCAGATGCACTAAATCGTTTTCCAAGCAGGAGCTGAATTTAAGCAAAGACTGCAGAGAAGCAACCCAAGTGCCTTTGCTATTGCTCATAAAACTTTGCCAGCAAAGTGACCTTAAGCAGTAATTCTGGCAAGATTTACAGCTGCAATTCAGAGTAAAACATGGTGCTGCTTTGGAAAGCTAAGTGTTTGGGTCTTGGTTTTCTTTTGCCAGCAAAAAAAATAAGGAAAAAAAAAAGAAAAGGAGGCACTAGGAGTTATCTAGGTTTGGGAATCAGGGAAGACTCAGGAAAAAGAAAAAGAAAAAAAGAGTGTTTTTGTTGCACATTTCTCTCTCACACCCAAAGATCTGAGGAGCCTACAAGGAGCCAGGTGGCTTTAGAGCAGAGAACAACCACAGAGAGATCCTTCACCTTTCCAGCAATGCAAAGAGTCCGCGGGGCATGGAGAAACTCTGAATCTGTCGCCTATCCACTTACTCAGGTGTAAGAAAAGACCTGCCAAAAGAGGGTTAAATCCTACAGATCCTTTTCACTTCTCGTGCTACAAAGAGCAGGGTAGGGACAGTGCTTGCAGCTAACATGGGTCTGGGTGGGAAGGACAGGACTCAGCAGCACTATCATAAACACCAAAATAACTGGGATTGCCAAGATTTTGAATGATAAAATTCTGTATCTATACAACTAATTTTCCCATGGATTTGTTAATCTAAATCCGTATATTAAGTGTGCTGACCGACACACAGTGAATACCTCAATAATTTCTTCTATTCCAGAAAATACAATCCTATATAAAGTTCAAACTTAACTTGACATAAAATTGGCTTGAATGTTGGCCTCAACATTAAAACATTTGGAAAAATGTCTCCATCCAAAATGATAACTTAAACTACCATAGGAGAATATAGGAGGGGAAAACCAAAGCCCAACTCAAAAGCAATAAACACAATACCTAACTCTCTCATTAAAAAGTTGTATGAATTTCAGAGTATGTTTTTGTACAATGGAGTTTCTTCAGGTCTGAATAATCCATAAGAATTAACTGAATTAAAATCATACACAGAAAAGCTCAATAATTTTTTTGTCAGATTTCCTTCTGATAAATTTACCTTTGATATTTAGAAGTGGAATTGGCACCTACTTTACTAAACATTAACAAATTTTCTATGCCAAGTGACTGGGAAAAACAGTACAACTCAGCATCACTCACATTTTTTTTTCCTTTAAATCAGATTATGTGCATTGTGTTTAACTTTGAAAACCACAGTTCCCAAGTGAATGTGATGAAACTGAAAGACTGATAAATCAAGAATATTTTCTTTATGCAACAAGGTATCATGGAGCACAATTAGTGACCATGAAGTAATCAAGTTTGTGCCTCATGCCTCTCATGTCCTTGCTGAAGCAGCTTGCAGTAACATTACACTCTGAGGTGCCTAGTGGATACGATGACATTTTCTTCCAGCTTTTATGCTCAAATGGAGCTGATTAAAACAACACTGGAAAACCTGAGTGTGAATGTTTTTAGACAGTGAAAACTAACCAACCACACTGCATTTCTTAGAAATACAAACTAGATCATGTAAGGGCTTGTTGAGACTGGTTTATATTAATCTATGCTGAAAATTATACTACTACTGAATTTTATATTTCTTTCCTACATTTAATGATCAGCAGTAGAATTTTACTGGATTCACTAATCCATATAAAATCAAATTCAAACTATGCAGTTGCTGCCATCATTTATATCAGCAATGATAATTTACAGGTGTTCAGATGTTTGCAAATAAACTTAATTGAAAACTGTAAATCACCATATACTCAAAATGCGTATCGGCATCCCAAGACAACAGAAGGAATTGAAAATGAAGCAGCCTTTGCAACTGAAAGCTTTTTTCCAGCCGACAAACAGGAAAAGCTAGTGACTCAGCTCACTCGGATTTCATAATGACCTTGTGCATTAAGTAAATGAATATTTCATATATACCTAAAAAGAGCATACATAGTGTTCCATGTACAAATAAATTACATGGTCCTGTTGTAAACAGCCCTAATATGATTCAAAGAGGTGCCAACCAAGGAAAATGAACTGAAGAGGTGAGGGATATGACAGTGGGAAACCAGAAGACCATTTTGCCTTTTATTAAAATCAAATCAGTTTAATATTAGGATTATAAATCAAACAAACAGTTAGGCTTCCTCACCACCCCCAAGTTATCATATAGATCAGAAATTACTTGCCTGGAGGAAACAAGCAAAAACCTAAGCTAACATGGAAACTGTGTGGAGAAATAAAAAAAGGAAAAAAAGACTAGAAAGAAAGGCTCCTCATTAGTCCCCGTACGTCCCTGACATGGACACCATACATGTGTACATTCATGCTGTGGGTACAACCACCAACAAAACCCAGGCAATTCCAGGCTCACGACAGTCTGTAGGGTTGCTGCATGTCCTGCATGCCCAAGGTCCTCCCAGGCTCTGAATCCCTGAAAGCCTTCAGGATGTGGGGAAGAAGGAAGAGGGTACACTGCAAATACGCACGTGAACAAACTGTTTCCAAGGCAGGCGGTGGCTGTTCTCTTCCCCTTCTCTGCAGAGCACTTGCCTGCACGCACACCCGCACCATGCCTGACTCCCAAACAACCTCCTCCGCAATGTCACCCTTCACCCGAAGATGGTCTCCAAGACTCTCCAAAAGAACAAAGACTGAGACTTGGAAAGAAGTTCATGGGGTAGATCCACGCACCTCTCAAATAAACCTTTCCATCCGGGTAGCCACCAGTGTTGCTGGACCGGACTGAGGGCAGGCAGAGGAGGCACACAGCTAATACCACCCTCCTTTTGGGGAGGGCGATAGGAAAGGAAACCTCTCCCCATCCCGCCGCAGCCACCACTGTCCCTCCCTCTGGGCCCAGGGTTTGCAATCCCAATGTGGAGGGCTCTTTGCCCAAAGAGCTGGCACAGAGAAGACTACCAAACCAGAAAACACCCTCGTGAAATGGGCAACTGCTGAAGTTTATGCAGGCTGGTTTAAAAAATAAAGGAGTGGGGGAGGGGGGGAAGAGTATAAAATTGAAAGAAAGCAAAGCAGGTAAGAACAAAGCCCATGATGAAGTCATGGAAATGAAAAGATCTCCTCGCAGCCAGTGACCGAAGAGACCAGAAGAGTTAGGACTTGTACCACCTGTTTTCATGAAGAGTCGCCAGACAATACACTTGTTTTTACGCATGCTGCTGACAAAAATGCTCACATGTTGAATACTATTTCCCTAGTGCCTTTTGTCTATGTGCAAGGGATATGCGCAATGCTTATTCTTCTGGGTTTGATGCTTTTTTGCAGGGACAGTTACATACTTTTCTGAAACCTCTCTCTGCAAAATGAACATAGGTTTTCAAATAGCATTGAGCTGTACACAGGGAATATTTTCTGGTAGCAGATGCAATTCACCTGAACTGGATCCCTTGAAATCAGATGCATTTCCTTTGAAATCAGATGCATTTCCTTTGAATACATAATTTCCTTCTCTACATAATTCTTCACTATACTCCTCTTATAATTTCATAAATCTCTAAACAGTTTAAAGTTAGTTGGTATAGATATGCATAATATTTTTTTAGCCCCAGCTCATTCCACCATATTTTAGCTTTAACATAAATAGTATGTCCAAGTTTTTGTTCATGACTTATGTAACGAAATAGCTAATGATTAAAAAAACTCTATCTGTTTATTTACTGAAAATATTCTTCAACCTATAGAGGAAACAAAAGAAGTCAAACATACCCCTCAAAACAAGTTTAACATTTTTCTGTTAGAAAAATGGCATTGCCTTACAGAGAAGAATGAAACATCTTCACGTAGCAGGGTACTGCACACACGGTACAGAGGCAACTCCTTTGCTGGAAGAACAAAGTGCACTAGCCTGCACAATATGAAGTATCATTCTATCTGAATTTGATAATCATAGAATCATAGAATACCACGTTGGAAGGGACCACAACGATCATCTAGTCCAACCTTACAATAATCTTATTTCCCTCTTTCTATCATGGCCTCCTTTCAATATTTAAATATTTAGGGTAGGATGGCATAAAGCAGAAGAACTATAAAATTATTAACATTCAAAATAAGGTCCTAAACATTTAGGTGCAGGTAACATTGGAATGTGTATCTCTGACACAAAATCACTCACGAAAGCTGCACCAAAACTTCTCACTAGTGTGAAGTGATGAGTTTCTACCGATTTAACAGGGTGTTGGAAGTGTTCGATAAGCAATAAAAACAAACAAACAAAAAATCCTAGAAACTACATCATGCTCGCACGACATACCATCAACCTGTTCAGTAAACAGATTGGTTTTTAAAACAGAGAAAAATAGGTCTTGCAGGAGTCTCAAGAGATACCCTCTCCATCTGCCTACCTCAAAGCAGAATCAATTCTGCCGTAACTGTTCCTGATAAAGGTTGGTTTAACATGTTCATAAACACTTCTGAAAGTGGGGAATACACAACCACCACCCAAGCAATCTATGCCAGTGCCGGACCATTATAAAGCTTTTTTCCCTAAAATCTGAACTAAATCTCCTTTGTTCCTATTGCGCTATTACCTTCCTCTTTGCAGACAGAGTTTGCACATCTCTCATTTTCCCCCTCCCTCAGCCCTTTTTCCCCCTACCATAAACAACTCCCATTTTCTTTAACTTTTTCTGCTAAATCATGTTTTTGAGACCTCTAATGAATCAAGTCATTCTCCCCATGACTATCTCCAAGTGTTCTTCACTATTTCTGGTGCGATGTCCAAAACGGGATCCAGTGCTCTAGTTGTGCAGTTACAGACTGACCATTTCCTACGGTCTTCTACTGTGAATTTAAAAACCACCACCAACCCTCTCCCCCGTTCTGCCCGCAATTTCTACTGCTACACAAACTGGCCTACCAAGCGTGTAAGGAACATGCAATGCAAGCATCTGCACCGCTCACCTGTTTTTGAGATGTGCTGCCAGGTCACATCGCTGCATGACTTCCTGACACATGGAAGAGAAGGGGCACAAAACAAATAGCTTGTCTAACAGTTTATGAACAAGAATGCTGGATTTTTTGCAGAGTTTAAAATGGAGTCTCTTTCGATCCAGCGGGCAGAAATCCTTCTCCTGCAGAAAGTTCCTTAGGCACTTGTAGCAGAAAGTGTGTCCACAGGGAGTGTCCAATGGCTGCAACAAGGGCTGAAGGCAAATGTGGCAGACCAAGTCGTCATCCACTTCATTCTGGTAGTTGTAGAGGTGGTTTTCCCTTGTCCAGTGCTGCTGGCCACACTCGAAGCACAGAGGGTTCAAGGAGGCATTCTGCTCCACCGAAGCCATGTCGTCACCTGTAGTCCCCATTGTACAGCTAAGAAGGCCGATGGATCCTTCTCCTCCTCCTCATAGGATGGGGTTCCTCACGTAAAGCTCAGAGGGAAGCAACTTCTTCCAGGCTGACTTACGCTCTTCAGTCAAGTGTCATTTTCTGCAACAAATAAAGAAATAAAAATTATTCATTTTGCATGAATTATGAAAGTTCTTGTCAGAACTTTTGACTACTTCTGGGTTTACCAAAACACAACAGATAGATAGATTAAGAGAATATTCCTGTTTTCTGTAAATTTGTCATAGAAGAGAGCAACAAAAAAATCTGTAAGTACAATTCCTTTTACAACATAAACATTTTACGGCTTCATAACAGCTGCTGCACTGCACAGTTTTCACCTGCAAGATGACCAGGTTTGTGACAGCAAGGACACCGCATTATGCAATGTCATACTAGAAGTGTGCAATTAGCGTCTAGCACAAAAATACCCTATTGTGGAATAATGGTTACATGACCAAGTAATTAAATGCATTCTTTAGTATGAGATTATGATTTTAATCTGGTCCTACTCTGTTTTTTGGATTTTGACTGTTAATGTAGTATATTACACATTAAAGGTCTAAATACATTGCATTAAAAATAACAGCAACAAACTGCTTACCCTGTTCTTTCCATTAGTAATATTGCATATATGTCACCACTTACCTTCAGGTTTTCTCTGTGGGTTGCTACACAGTAAGAGGGACTGATTCTATTCAATACACCACATTTGATTTAGTACAGAGTCCAGTAATAAAAATATGGAACAAACCAATCATATGAAGCTATTGGTTCCAAACAACTAACCCTTTTTGCTTTTTATCTAACAAAGTTACAGCATACTCAATGTGACAATAATCATGTCAGTCAAAGGACTGTAGGTCTGTCGCTGTGGGATTTATTTTCTAAACTTTATAAGTTATTAAACTTTGCCCCCCTTAAAATAGCTGCCTGGTCCGGAAACTGTGCAGCCATCAGTCTGCAATTTCAAACACTAAATCCTTACCCCTCCCAATCTTACTTACCCTTCTCTCCCTTATAAAATCACATTGCTTGACACTCATAATAGCATGATTTAGAAAATCAAACAAATTTTCTCACATTCTTAAGAGACCTCCTCATCTGTTAGTTTTGGTAAATGTTCTCATGGGGGGCAGGGGGGAGGGTGGATATCAAATTTGAGCAATGCTTACTTTGTGCCTGAATTCTTTATTGCAATTCAGCAAGCAACACTCATGACAGACACTTACTGTATTCTAGCAGAGTAGTAGCAAGCATACGAAGAAATGAAAACTGCTAGTCTAGGTACCAGCCCATCATCTTTATTTTTAGCTGCTGAAATGTAGTAATAAATATATTCTGAAATTCATGTGGAACACAGGCATTTCACCATGTCTTACTTTTTAAGAGAATCCCTATTTTGGTTTTTGCCCCTTAACCTCACACAGCCAAGCACAAGACTTAGAGCACATTTTACAAGGATTATTATATCCTTTGACGCAAAAAGGATTAAATAGTAATTTGTAATCCAGGCTTCCATTCTGCCGTGGAAATTGATGCTCATCATTGCCCTGCCTCGTAGTAGATAATGTGCACCTTCTGGAAAGGATTTCACGAGGGAAGAGCATAGTGGTTCTTTGTTGCTGGAGACTAAGAATGCAAAATGAGACCCCAAAAGAGATTACTCGAAAAACAGTCTTAAACATATTATGTAAGAGTTCAAACATTGGAGAGCAGATAAGGAAAGCAGCGCACAGAGCCCTCGTGCTCAAACCGCAACGCTCTCGCCCTGTGTTCATTCTACTGGATTAACGCAGAAGGGATGAGACCCATCTAATGGCTGTTCTTTATGTAATGCAAAATAAACCAGATAAATGTTCTCGAAAAAAACTGCATTGATTTGTGACTTTACCAAATTATTTTGCCGCTTAGGGCACCAGGAGAGGAACACGTGGCACGTGGCATATTGTTCTTGGGGGTACCTGCAACACCAACAGGCAGGGCAGAGGAAAGGGACACGCAGAACGGGCAGAGAAAGCCATTTTAAGAGTGTGTTGTCCAAATGCTAGACCCACTCCTTCTATTGACTACGAGCAGGGCTATTCCTCCTTCTCCAAGTAACCAAGGTCCCAAGAAAGGAGCAAGTCCTACATCAGCAAGGCTATGGAAAAACCCAGGGACCATTTCTGTGCACTGCAGTTATGGAGCTCCAGTTATGGACCCCTGACAGTGAGCATCCTGAATTCACCTTCTTGAAGGCTTCTAGCATTTCTATCCTTTGAAGTCTACGTGACTCACATGGCAGTCTGCTACAGAGCACCAGGCAGTATCATACAGTAAATATACCCATGAAATACTTTGACCATATACTTGCTACGGTCAAAGATACCTGCATCCCTCTTTTAGAAGGTTGTAATTAAATCCTTTTGTGTGTTAAAAACTTTTTTAAATAGCTTACTATAAATTTTGAACAAAAAGTAAAATAAGAAAAGTTATTGAGTGATCAGGCTTTCACTGCCATGTTTTAAATTATCATGACAAGCCTTCTTTCTTAGGAAGATATATCCAGAGACAAGCTCTATTTACTGAAATCACAAGAGTTTGTCTTCAGTGAAACACAGGCAGTCACTCTCTGTTGCCCACCACTGAAGAAGGTGAGCAGACAGACCTGTTCCTATGACTGCCCCATCCCAATGTTTTAACCCTGCTGGTGCAGGGACAAGTGCCCTCGGCTGTGCTTTGCTGGGGAGGTGCCACTTCAGGCCAGGGGCAGGCTGTTTCTGCTGGTGGCTGACATTGCCTCTAGCCGTTTCTCAGCGCCGCCAGTGCCCTGTTAGCTTAAACCATCAACAAATACCATACAAACTAACCCCACCACCTTTTCCACAGCTGACATGACCACCCTTCCACCACCTCTCTGCTGGCAGACGTACAGGAGACATAGATAGTGGATTACAACATGAAGATTCGAAAAAAAAACCCAACAAACCCCAAACAATACAACAACCTACTACCACCACTCAACCCCCCCCCAAGCGAAAAAAAAAAAACCATTGAGATTTCTTCACTTTCACACTGCTGTCTGCTTCCTTCACTGCTGTGCTGCATTTGGGGCAAGCCTGTTCCACGACTGAGGAATCAGTCACCAGGATTTGTATTGATTATATGCCACAGCTGCCTAATTATGAATTCCAAGACTTTTTACAGGCTGTTCCCAGTGCAAAATATCAACTGATTTACAAAGTCCACAAACACAATATCTGTGGTCCGTGCAACAACTGGGATGGCAGGCAGGGTCTAAATTTCACTGAGGTAAAGCACTATATCCCTGAAATCCACAATACCAGAGCACTGCCATTTACAATACCCTACTTCAACCCTCATTATGCATCCCTTATAGTATTTGCTGTATCTCTTATCACTGCAGATCACCAGCTCCACAGGACAATATCAGCTCAGGAAAGCTGAAAACAGGAAAAACAGTCAGAATTATAAAAAAATATAAAGAGGGTAAAAGAGCCAGCCAGGCCTGTTATTCAAGTCATATAATTCCCTAGGAAATAATTCTCCCAGGACTTCATTACAACAGCCGAACCACGCAGGTGGTGCCCTGCTTTCAGTTTTAAATCACAATCCACTTGGGAACTGGGCAAGACTGGACATCCAACTGTGCAAATTTTTGTTTTATTTTTTTAAGTGGAATGTGCATAAGAGCAATTTTAGGCTGAAAGAGACAGCCTTATCCTTAGGCCTCCTCTAGTTCTGACTTATTGATTCAACTAACATTCTTTGGAGAAGCTTGACACATTTTTACAAAAGCATAAGATGTCAGGCTTTATACCTACATCAGATTTCACGATGTTTATTCCTTCTGTCTGAATGGGCACCATAAAAAAAAAAAACAAACAAACAAACCACAAGCAAACCAGAATTGTAGCAATAACTCAACCTTTTTACTATGGTTGTCTTTTTTTGCATAAGTCACCAATAATTAACACTAGTTTCAGTTTGAAGTTAATGGAAATATGTATTTTGCAATGAATGCTCTCAGAGATTTAAGTAATCTATTTCTAAATTCTCTTATTAAAATCCTGTAGATTTAGCTGTTAATTGACTGTTCAAAATTTTACCAAAAAATCTGACTATACCCCAGAAGCAAACAACGAAGGAAAATACCTGTCTTACCAACCAATCTCTCTAAAAATTATCGTTAATATACCACAGTTTCCTATTTTGTTTACTACCCTATGCAATTTCCTCAACCAACAGCAAAGGTCAAAAGAACACCCTTTGATGAATGACACCTCTGTTCCTTTGCTGGACTCCGGTGTCCCTGTATCCCAAAACAGCTGGGATGCAGATCTCTCAGTTCTGTGGCTAACAACTCTCTACGCCAGAATGGACATCATCTCACTGAGATGTATCTAACCACTGAATCAATGTTTAATTTATACTGTGTAGCTTAAACCAACTGCAGGTGAGAAAATGTCCACCTGTATTTCCTCTCGATTCGAGGCCACCAGGTGCTGGCTGCTTCTTCTCATCCCAGAGGGCTCGAAGTTTTGCTGCCTGCTGGCAGCACAGGAATGCCTCAGCATATCCCTTTCCTATCCCTCCGCAGTGGGGAAGGGTATGGAAGGGTATAACAGCTATGGTGAAGGCTTCATATGACGCTGAACTCAGGCAGCCCTTTTCGGTCACATTTGTACTTGCAAGGCAACACAACTGCTCCTATATATTGATCGGTAACTCTGAACAATAGTATGGTCATCACCCTGGATTTCAGGAAAGGTTGGCTTAATCTAAAAAAGTCACAGGATTTCTCAAGTTGTTCTCCATGGCCGTGGCACCTGAGCACCCAAGCTAGCTAGGAAGGATCTCAGGGTATCCAAATTCCCCTGCCTTGTTGAAACTCCAGGGCTGTGAATAGGATCTCTTAGCAGCCAGGAGTGGATCAACACAAGCCCCAGGAGAGGAAAACTAGAGAGTGGTTACATCCATTGCTTAAAAACACCACATCATAACAGATTAAAAATTAGTTCTTAGTTCCCAGTACAGTATCCTTCACAGGAATTGTAGCATCAGGCTGATGATTCATAACTGTTTTCAAAGCAGACCCTAGCTTGAGTAGAAGAATAAAATACAGCAGAAACTGTAATAAAAAACACGATGAGAATAAATAGCTGGTGCACAGCACTAGAGGGGAGAAGTGTTATTCCACATCTTCCAATGAGTGTGACCTAGCTCATTAGATACAATCTCTACTTTAATATTAAAGCCATACAGCAAACAAGTGAAGCAGAACTAGCAACTTGTATTGACTTTACAATATCCATGTTAATTATACTGACATCTGAGGGCTGCACTGTATTCAAATATCAAACCCCAATTCGATTTTCATCCAAGTTTATGAGAAAGTAATCCTGTTAGATTCTTCCTTCTTTGAAAACGCAAACAACTGAAAGTGTTGTCAAAAGATGTCATCTGGCAACTCAAGTCAGGAAAAAACCTACGAGAGATGGGCAGAGCACAGCAATTAGACTGGGACAGATTTCTGCTAATGCTGCAGCCACTCTGTCACCGCATGCCATTTATCCAATACACCTATTTTTTGTACCAATGAGCAACTTCTTTCCATGTTTTTTTTTTAAGTCATTCAGCAGAACGACTGGAATTTTTATATTCAAACTAAATAAAATTGTGCCTGAACGGTGACTTTGTTCCACTGAACCACAACCAGGCAAGGCTGGGCTTGCAGTAAAACCATCTCTCCGCAGATTTTTTTTTTGCCTCTGTGCTTGTCTTTTTGCTCCATCAAAGCAATGCCCACACAGCCAAGGTGTCAGCCCTACACCAGATGTTGATGTGGCATCATCACTGCAAAGATAATGGGTCGCAGGCAATGGTTTTCCTTCCCCACCTCAGGAGTGCGGGTTTTTACACGCAATATACTAAAAAAGATGTGCACGCACGCTCCCCTTGCAGGGTATTTCTAAAGTACAGCATTTTTCCAGGCTGCGAAATGAAACCCTGCTTAAATCTGGCAAATGAGGAGTGTTTGGGAAAATTAACAGGACCGTAAGTTGTGTTCGGTATTTGTGGAGTGCTGCGTTTCCGTGGCAACGGGGGGCTACGGGCTTTAATTACTGCCGCGACATTAAGGGCCCCCGCTGTACAGCGGCGTGTGAGACATGCTGCCAGGCGGGGGGGGGAACCGGCAGGAGGAATGCCTGCGCTGCCCTCTCTGTCCTGCAGCTGCCTGCGGAGGCTTAGGGGGGCTGAGCAACCATCGCACCAGGGAACGAAGAGATGTAAAGCAAGGAGAAACCGAGAGGAAGCGCAAGGCCATCCAACCTTAAGAGAGAAGATGGATGACGCCCACCTCCCAAAACTAGCACTTCAAGCCCAGGGATGACGGGAGGAAAGAGAAGGACGCGGTGCCCAGAGATAAAAGAAGTGGCCAGGTTTTGCTCTAACGCGCGAAGATCATCCTGCAGCCATTTTCTATGGCCCAAATGGAATAGCTTCTATTTTGGGACCAGGAGATTAAAATAGCTTTACTTTAGTCAAATCAGTCTCGAACAAGACAGGGAAGATGAGGATTGTGACCCTACGGAGGTCTCTGCAACGAAATATCTATTCTTTATAGCAAATACAGAGCTACAGCCGATAAATCATCTCAGAATAGAAGAAAAGGAGACAAGAGTATGAATCTTTAATGAAGATACATCTATGCATCTACAGATTAAACTTTGCATATTCCAACTGAACAAGAGGAGTGCTGAAAAAGGAAGAGGTAAAACACAGAAGTCAAGCTAGACGAGTCACCCATTTCGGATGGCTGGGCTGCTCTCCTGGCCTGCAGGAAGCCTGAGCCTCGCACCCCCTTCTCCACAGGCACGGCAGCCACTGCTGCCCACCCTACTCAAAGTCTTGCTCGTATTTTGCCCTTCTCTGACAGCTGGTTTCACAAGAGAGGTGGGGGCCACCTTTACAATTCGCAAGAAGATCCATTTTCTGTGGGTACATTCGATTTTCTGCTAAGTGGAAAGAGAAGGGCCTGTTTCTGGGGGCTAACCCTGCTTGGTATCAGAAGCCACCTGACCGCAGGAACCCCCAAACACGGGACAAGCACCTGGGGGCTCAAGATGTTCCCAGGTCTCTCAACAACCAAGCAGGTTTGCAACTTTTAGGTCTGAGTGTATTAAAAAAAATCTGCACGAAACCTCCTTCAAGCTCCTAAATCCCTTTTGGGATTTTTGCAGCAGTGAAAAAAATAAATAAAAAGAAGCAAAATGAAATGAAAGTGAAAATAACCCACACTTACCTGCTGGTAGAGCCAAAGACAAATTTCCTTCCTAGCGCAAAGAGCATAACAAAAGCAGTATCTCATTACTGCTGTTGTAACAGGTAGGCTTTTATATCCAAGGGGGAGCAAAAAAAGTACCCCAACAGTCAAAAATCGACGACAAGGAGACAATTAGCGAGGCTCTCTTCTCACTGATGGAGCAGAGGAGAAAGGCAAGAAAGAGTAAAACATTTGCTTATCTGCCATGGTTATTTTCTGCAGTGCAATCTGTCCACCAGCCCTTGCCATATGTGCCACCCTTTCTGTTTGGAGAGATGAAGGCAGCAGAAAGCTGTCCATCAAGATGCTAAACCTTCTGGAAAGCCCTCCCCTGCGCACTTTGCCCTGAAATGGGGACTTTCATGGATGAACTGAAAACACTTAACTAGATTAAACGTAGCTGGTTCCTGGATATGCACAGAGACAATTTGATTTGATTAATTCAAATTTTAAGGAGCTGAAGCAATTCAAAGAAAATAAAGAAGGAAGCGAGGAACTATGTTCCCTTTTTCTGCTCTTCTGTATAACCAGCCCCCACCCCTATGGGTGTGCATGGAGAAAATTCAGGGCGACACACTTGGATTAATCACAAAATGGCTTTGATGACAGAGAGAAGCTGGGGGTGGAGGGGTGGAAAGAAAGATAAAAGAACTTTCTGGGTAATTAAATCACAGGACTAACTATTTTCAGGGAGAAACACCAGCCCCATCTCTTCCTTCAGTCATATGCCACCTTGCGTAACGTGTTACAGCTGGTTTCCCCCATCAACCACAATCCAAGTGATGGTAGAAAGCTATTTTGAAAGGTAAACCATGCTGTTACTAAGCAGTTCCTTAACTCAGCCACATCATGAAAAAAATGAAGCTACCCCCTACTAAGCTAACAAAAAAGAACAATCTCTTTCAAAACAAGGATTTCTAAGATCTGTGCAAGACAGAGCCAAGAGGACATGCTTTAGAGTCAGCTCAGATAAATGATAAGCCACATGCTGTCCTTGCTTTGCATGAAAGCAGGCAGAGTCCTCCGCAGAAGCAAGTGCCCATCGGCTGCAAGGAACCCATGACAACCCATGGCCAGAGGAAGAAACCTGAAAGTACACGAAAAACAGTGCAGAGGATGGTCTAGACAGAAGGTTTGCAGCTTCAGCCTCAACCTGCCAAACAGCACTCTGGCAGCTCAGGAGCACCACTTGAAGAGCTAAGGCAATCCCCTAAACCGGTCTGGCCTGCCTAGAGACTGCTTATTTTCTCCCTAATGAAAGAAAACAATTATCACCACATCAGGACTCTCCAAAAAATAAGAAAATAAAAGCCTTCTTAAGCCTACAGTCAAAAGAGTGTTTAACTCAGGCTACCTACACGCAGGCCAAATTAGCCAGGAGACATGACTTGCTCGTGAGCAGGGGTACCGCACGCAGAGTGACTGGTTCACCTGCGAAACCACCCCACTTGGTCTGCAGCCCAGCGCGACCAGGGAAAGCTGTGCTGGCTCTGGCCACCCCTTGGCAAGCAGGTGACTTGTCCTGAAAGCACTGCCACGCCTGAGCAGTCCCTACCTGTGCCTGGGAATGACGTTAGGATGCCATCCGCTAGCTGTCACTTCAATTAACTCCACGATAAAGGCAAGTTCTTTGATTCCTAATGCTTTAGGGTGCTGGCTGTGCCTTTCCCTATTAATTCTGCTGAAGACATTTCCCTTTGCTGCTGTACATAACTTAATTTCCACCTAATTTCCAGGGAGGACTTTCCTTCTAATCCATGTAAAAAGGTTATTTTCAGAGCCAGCTGCCTGACCCAGCTTTGAGCACACAGGAAAGGCAGAGTGCGACCTGTCCTCATGATCTTTTATATTTACACAAAATACATCCATATTATTTTGTAGGATGCTTTGTAGGATGTCAGAAAATAAAAACTTTACATTGAGATCTTCTGCTTATGCTCTCTATATGTACATGTACCATACTTCAGCTAGATGTACTCTGTACACAGATACTGAAAACAAATGGCTCCACACATCATCACAATTTACATAACAAGAACATGTTAGATCTAGAAGCTGTAGTCTTAAATATACAAATAATATCCTAAATAAAAACCATTTAAATATTTTGTATGTAAACAGGTCTTTACATACACAGTAGACTAGTACTTGATCCAGGGCCTCCAGACAGGATTCAGAGAGGGAAGTGGACAAGGACTTGACTATGTAAAGTCAAGTCTGGTTATACAAATTTGACAGAGGCAAAGAATATGGAAGCAAAGACAGCACTGCATTTGCTTTTAGTCCAACTGTAGGAATCATACATTGTCCACTTCAGCCCTTGTAATTCCACAGCCACCAAGAAAGAGTGGAGACAACATGTGTTGAATGAAAAAAAACCCAACAAAAAACCCAAACATTTTTCCTAAAACATTTCTCTATCCCCTAACCATGTTTGCCAGCTGTTTATTTCAATTACTTTCCCTATTAGCTTGGCTGACTGCAAGTTAAATACATATATACATACCTATATATTAAAAAAATAGAATTTCAGCACCTATTAGATAGGGAGGCTTTTACAGTGCAGTTATTCATCTGCCTGAGGTGCAAAGTTTGGCTGCTGCAGTGTGTCCCCTGAATCCTGTCAGTGCTCTCAGAAAGAAACTACTTCAGTAGGATCACTGTTGAAAAACAGACCTTTAAGATTCAAGTGAAAGTGTTAGCAAAGATGCATAGTAACACACAGTAGGCCAACAGGTCCTGGTACGTATTCTCAAATGAGTGATGGGCTAAATATTAAGCGGCAATCTTCTACCTCCCCTTTGCAGAATGAATAATGTGGAGGAGTGAGCGCTGAACTGCTGTTAGAGCACTTCTGGCCGCTTCCTCAGTAGTTTCGTTCTCTTTGTTTAAAAAAATAAGATTCCTAAACAAAGGCAGACAAATGAAAATCATTACCTTCTGAGTAGTACAAATTAAAATAAAATCAAAGAAAAAAAATTACACTAGAGACACGGAAGTGGTAGCACCTATGTAAAACACCAAACTGGTAGCCATATGCAGAAATTATATATAGCAGATACATTAATATAACTATAAATAAAGAAATAAACTAGAATTGTCCAATAGAAGTACAAGAGGGTTCAGTGCTCAGAGAAGGCTACTTGTCCTACAAGCAAACAGGGAGAAGGGTCAGGAAAAGTTTGCTGGGGTGGGGAGGCATCAGGGCTCCAACCGCTACGCTCGTCAAAAGCTGAGTTGTTAAAAAACTGAAGGCCTAGAATTATGAAAGAAAAATGTATTTCAGTTCTCAGATAACTTAATCATGAATTTGCAAAACATATAGAAGACATTTACTCACGTCAGTAGGGAATGCTGGTTCACCACATTTTGGGAAGAGGGTGGGAAAGGAGCGATGTGCTAAAGAGCCCCACCAGGTAGGACGTTCAGATTCCTAACTTCAGGCACCACTTTTCTGTATCTGTGGTCAAAATGGTTCCAGCAATAGAGGCGGACAGAAGCATGCTATATTGGGAAGGAGCCAACCTTTTCCTCCTCCTCCCTGTCCAATCTCTTCTCAGCACACTGAAATTTTGCATTTAAGATTCTGTGGGGGATGATACAATTTTCACTTCCTCATTTATTCTATGTATTCAACCCTTAAGAGCTAGCTCTTAAAATACCGGTCTTGCTTTGAAGGATATTACTTCATTAGCATTGCTTTTGGAAAAAGGTCTTCAAGAGGCAGTCGATTCAGCCTCCGGAGTACCCATCTTCTTTGCACTCCTTAACCACAGTGCTCATTTTCCCAAACCAAGCACTTCTCAACAAGTTAGGTTAGGTTCACAGACATAAAAAATTCAAACTCTCATTTATTTCCATACTTTTTTTTTTTTTACTCCTAACCCATGCTAAACACTTTCACATATTTTATGCCAGATACTTAGATGAAACTTTTTTTAAACTTTATAAACCTTTTTTTTTAATTGCTATATTGTCCAAGAGCCAGAAACCATCACAGACAATGCTCCTACTGCACCGGGAGCTGTGCAAATGAACCCAAAAGATTATGCTGACTCTGAGATAAAGCGCCATCCCACATTCCCATGGGATATATTCTTTTTTGTGCTGGTTTTGGCTGGGGTAGAGTTAATTTTCTTCATAGGAGCCAGTACGGGGCTATGTTTTGGATTTGTGCTGAAAACAGTGTTGATAATTCAGGGATGTTTTGGTTACTGCTGAGCAGTGCTTACACAGAGTCAAGGCCTTTTCTGCTTCTCACCCCACCCCACCAGCGAGTAGGCTGGGGGTGCACAAGAAGTTGGGAGGGGACACAGCCAGGACAGCTGACCCCAACTGACCAAAGGGATATTCCATACCATAGGACATCATGCTCAGCATATAAAGCTGGGGGAAGAAGAAGGAAGGGGAGGGGGACATTCAGAGTGATGGCGTTTGTCTTCTCAAGTAACTGTTACGCATGATGAAGCCCTGCTTTCCTGGAGATGGCTGAACATCTGCAAGCCAATGGGAAGTGGTGAATGAATTCCTTGTTTTGCTTTGCTTGCGTGCATGGCTTTTTGCTTTACCTATTAAACTGTCTTTATCTCAACCCATGAGTTTTCTCACTTTTACTCTTCCGATTCTCTCCCCCATCCCACCGGAGGGGGTGTGAGCGAGCGGCTCTGTGGTGCTTAGTTGCTGGCTGGGGTTAAACCACGACACTTTTTCATAAAAAGGGAGCAGTGCTGTGCACCAAGACGATGAGAGCCCAGAAATGCTACACAAGGTCCAGTGCTGCTGTAGACACCTGCCTACCCTTTGCACAGAAGAAGCAGCAGTAGCAGCTGTGTTGATAAGGCCAGGTTAGCTTAATGCAATGGCACTAGCATGCGATGGAGTATTTGGAAATAACATACTTCCAAGCTTCTCTGCTCCCATCAGCAACAACAGGGATTCAAGGAATTAGTCAGAAGTTCACCTGCAAACTGCCACTTCATAAAATCCAGATCTTGTGAGAAATGACTCAAACTTACTATCAAGTTCAGAGCAGTCCAACAGCTCACAGGAACAGGGTCTAGTGGGTCAAAGAGACTATGTCACTAGTCATCTTCACCGGCAGAGTCACTAAAAAGCTAAGGAATACCTAGAAAATGAAGGAATCCACACAAAAAAAATAATCTGCTGTATAGTTACTAGTTTCCTAGATGCAGACATTTGGGTCAGGAAACCAACTTTTCACATTTCTGTAAAGAACTGTTTAATACTGCAATAAAAAACAGCCTTGATTTTCACTGGTTTTGAGAGTTAAAAAGCTAATAATTCCAATTTAATGAACCAAGAGGTGGGCAAACATCGTAATTAAAAGCCTTCATCCTGTCCTTTCTGTGTGCAATCTGAAAACCAGAAGTGCAGTCAAGAACATGATGCGATTTTCATTCAAAGGAGACGTCTTACTTTAAAAGCAGTAGACTCAACTACAAGCAACACTGTCTCTTATTATCAGTCATACGGGATGAGAACACAGAAACAATAAATAAAATCCCAGGCAACGAGCCTGCATCCATATATTGAATGAATGTAAAGAAAACATATAGGGAAAAGGAAAGAGTCCTGAAACGGCCATCCTAGCTCAACAATTTTAACATGGAAAAGGTAAAACCTTTCACAGAACCAAGAAGTTACAATAGAAAGCTACTGCAATAATACAGCATACTTTGGCTAAAAGGAGTAATTCGCATACATTTTCCTTTATTATAAACTTCAGAACTGGAAATATATGAACTTAGATTTACTGCTTGTCCATACAGACCGGTTTAACTGAACATGAAGTTTCAAAAAGGTTAAATTCTGAACTGATACTTATTTTGTTGTTAAAGCATTGTTGCTTTAGCTTCAGCCAATCCCTACTACTAAATGGAAGTAAATATAAAGCTAAAAGAGTTTGCAAAGAGTCTTGGTTTTTTCCACCAAGTAAATGAAAATAAATCACTGCACCTTTCCCATATGCAATAGAAGATGGGGGGTTTTGGATGTTGGATTTGGAGAACAGCATGTCTGCTGGGGCTCTTGCTGGCTGGAGACCCACATTCTCCACTGCCCTCCCGACTCCCTTCAGACTTGTGAATGTAACCACGGGGATGCTTTGACTCAGAGATTCCTATTTAGCTGCAAACTGGGGGTCAAAGCATGTGATGAACTAGCTATAAAATCTTGTCCCAAATAATTATCGTAAACATTGGTACACAGCATGCTTAGGGTAAGAAAATACACAAACAAAACTGCTGAACCTCACCAATAATTTCAAATCTTCAATTAAAAAAAACTCCCAGCAGCCAGATCTGATGCCTCGCTTGCTCTCCCATTTTTTTCTTTCCCTCCTTCCCCTCCCCAAATCCTGGAAAAACAGCGAAACAGGAATTATTCTCCTGGGACAAACATTTCCACTTGAAAACATTAAGTACAGTTATTTCAAAATACCTACACACTAGAGCTCTTAACTTTTATTTTTCTACCAAGAAGTCCTGAAAGCAAACAGATTTAGTGAAAAGAAGGAACAAATGCATGAATGATCTTCTGTTTCTCGTTCTGTTTTTCAGAAGTATATCATCCCTTTCTGCTTTAAAAAAAGTCTTAATCAGAGGACTTGTGTTACTTAAAGTTTGCATGCACTGCACAACACCCAACAAAATGAGAAGCCTTTTTTGCAAGGTGGTTATAAATGCTACCTGGAAGTTTACCAGGGTTTCTAGGATGCCTTTTGGAAAACCTTATGGATAACTGTACAACTATTACTACATACGTATCCTAGGAGACCAAAAAGCTTTTGCATTTAAGAGCTTATTTCCCAGCCACCCTCTCGGATACACATCTCATGCATTTATAATACAAATAGCCGTGAGAAAGGAGGACGTTGGTTTAATTTTAGCCAGAATGTACAGTGACCTCTGCTTATATCAGCATAAATGTTTCATTTTATTTCACTTCTCCTCCTTTCTCATCTTCTGACTACAAAGATGTCAGAAATCTCATATAATTCATGAAATGTGTTTTTAAACTTGAATTTTACAACTGAGCAAAGCTAAAATTTTTTAATCTTTAAAAATTCATATACATACATGCAAATCACCAGAAAGAGCCTTTGTATTCATGCAAGTGAAATTTAGATTCCCGACCACAACATTTTGCAAAGCATCAACCTGTTAAATACAACATATCAGAGAACCATATAATTTAGGAAAAACCCTCAGAAAGAGAAATGCAAAAAAAAAAAAAAATTAAACAAAAAGCACAAACCAGCTAATTCAAGAGAGACTCACTTTACACTTCGGGTTAGAATAGCCTACGCATTTGAAACAAGCTGAATCGAAAGTATTCCCTTCGTTTCTTGCTTGTAATTCTCCTCACAGGGTCTAACCTGCAATTAAGCACTCGGCACCCAGCCTCTGTAGAACAGCATCTTTAAAATGCCGAGTGGAGCCCCGGAAACACCCAGGTACGATTCCTCAGCAGCCGGCACCGAGGATCTGTTACAAAACCTGCAACACAGAGCACGACAGCCCCTTCCCTTCATCACCTTTTTAGTCTACATTTCTTACCCTTCCATCCCAGCAGAGGTGAGGAGGGAGCACAGCATACCTGCCCAACATAAAGGAAAAGAAGAATATACTGTTGTTCTCTTGGAGGAGGGGATATCACATGACAACAGGGAACTTCAAGGAAAAAGGTTGTCGGCATGTTGGTATACACAAATTAATTCACCGGTGGGTAATTAAAACAGGACCAGCCCCTCCTATAACCACTAAGCAGCTCTCAGGGTTTGATTTACTTAAAGCAGTAAATTCATCTAATCACCTAACCTCACATGAATACGAGTGAAGCCCTAATAGCTATGGCTCAGTAAATACTAACCGGAGCAGAAGCCAGTGTAAAAGATCTGCAGGCGCTCTCTTACACTGTGTCCTTTTCAAATCCTAAGCCTAACATTAAAACTAACCACAGGCTAAAATGTCGCCAGCAATTTCTCATGAATGCATAATGAAACGGTGCTACTACATCTAGCGCATCACAGTTTTGTAAGCACACCCGGCAAGCATGTGCGGGTATCACACACACAGGAATACTTACAATAACTCCACGTATATAGTAGCTTTACAATATATACAGGACATTTCAAGTCTCTGTCATGCTCTCCATGTGCTATGTGCTAAGAATATTATGTAAAGCAACACAATGTTTGTAAGAAAAACAAGAAATTGGATTATATAATGTTATTTTTCTTTCCTCCCCTCCTCTATTTAAGAAAATTCTGCTCTTCAGAAAAGAAAATTAAAATGAAATGTTGAAACTGTTCTCAAAACTGTGCATACTTACTGAAAAAGTCTCAATTTCTGTATCGTTTTATAATTCAGTATCTCAATACTAGAGGGGTATTCAGTGCAGAAAGTCAGTTTTACATCCTGAAAGTACTCTGCTTTTGTCAATTAAAAAAAGAAGAAGAAGAAGAAAAGAAGTGTTCTGTTTTTCTTTCAAATTAACTAACTTACTGGCTTTTTGAATACTAGATGTACTGCATATTTGCAGACTCAAAAACTACAAACCACTATCTTCCATGGCAGCTTTTTTTTTTACTGTATATTGGACTTCAACAACTCCACTTTCAAATTCAACACTTCAGTATTATTCTTCCATTATACTGGACGTAATACAAATGACATGCAGGAGAGGCTACAGCCAGCTAAATGCAATAACCACCATATCCCTCAAGACACCGTCCTCTCCCTTCACTTACTTAGTTCCATGAAGTGGATGAAAAAAAAAACCCTAAACCTACAAACAACACCATAAATCAGCAGCAGACAAGTATGCTCCAGGGGCGAAGGGTTCAGTTTGAGGTCTAAGTGGATGCTTCAGAAGACTTCAGGGTGGTCTTTATACCACCCTCCACTTGAGAAAACACGATTGCAAAGTAAATTACCAATCTGAAAAAGTACCAAAACTGTTTTTCTTGACTCTTCTTGGCTTGGCATGGTCTTAAACAAATGGGCTTGGATAAACAGCATAATGAAGAGGACTGATGACCTTCTGGTTCGTAAGAGAGCTGCATGGCCTAGACGACACATCACCTCTGGTGAGGCCACCAGACCAGTTAAATAAATTGTCCGATCGGAAGCCAGGCCTGTTCTGCTCCTTCCTGTGAGATAAAACCTGTGATGGTATTTCAAAGACCTAGAGAGCACCATGGAAACTTTTGACCTCTGCTAGAGACATTTCCAACTGCACTAAAATGATGATGACAATTATATTTACACTAGGCTAGGGGCGTTTTTCTTTGGGTTTGAGCATTTGCCTGTAATACACCATTTCATCCGGAGAACCAATATAAACCAAACCTGGCTACAGCATTCCTCTGTCAACACACCAATACTACACCTACATGGCCTTCCTTTAGCATGCAAGTGTCATTAATTAAAACAAGAAGAAAGTCATAGCTGGAAATGGCATTTGCTAAGATACCAAGAATTTTAACATGGGGACCTTAGCTGTACTGTGAAACAACATGGTGAAACACCACACAGCAAAGGAAGGGCGTAAAAGGTTCCACAAGGTTCCCTCCGAACCCCCAAACACCAGCACTGCTCTCACTACTGATGAAGGCAGAGGACAACAGCCAGGATCTGCCTGCTTAGCCAACAGGCTGAACTGAAATTCTGGGTTTGAGTCCCAAAATTGCCTTCAGGAGCCATGTCTTCAAAAGACCTGAATGGCTGAAGGAAGCATGTTCTCCTCCTGAGTGATGAACCTATTGCCTCCATCAACATGGGGTTTAACGCACAGACTCCGCAGTTTTAGCAGTGCTTTGCAGCAGGAAAATTAAGATTTTAAGATTTAATTTCAACTAAGAATGACACTAAGACTGCGATGAGCAGCTGAATAATGAGATTTTATTGGAAAGCAAGAAAAACCCACCACAAAACCCCATATTATACTAACCTCAAGGAAAAAAAAATGTATTTCTGAAGGAAGAGGTAAACAACTTTTACCCTCATTAAAAAGTTGAGAAATGTGCACAACACCACTAAAATATAATTAATACACAGCCTTCAGAAGAGTCCAAAGGAGCAATTTAATTAACCACCTGCTGATTTCATAAATGACAAGAACACACAAAGGTAATGGCACCTTATAATTGAAAATGTCCTGTTTATTTAGCAGAGCAATTGTGCTGTTCTATGTTGTGCATAAATAAGAGGAAACACGTTTTGAACTCATGACATTTTTAACTTTGTAAGGTGTGACAGAACAACATACTGCCCATGATATAGTCACTGTATACTCCACTTATTTAATGCCTTTACCTAAGAACCTCAAAGTCACTGACAACCGTAAAGGTCTTAACCTTTATGAACTCTTT
Organism: Gymnogyps californianus; assembly: GCF_018139145.2. NCBI lineage: Eukaryota > Metazoa > Chordata > Aves > Accipitriformes > Cathartidae > Gymnogyps > Gymnogyps californianus. The sequence continues at coordinate 22,641,665 of NC_059471.1, forward strand.
TGATGGGCTTTTTCCATGCCCTCTTCAAAAACGCAGCAGAGCTGGGAGGAAAAAACCAATTTTATTGGTGTGCCACTTCAAACAAACTATCGCCTCATGTAGGGACTTAGTTTATATCTGTAGTTCTCCCACTTTCATACAAAGGGATCTTCTGTAAGCTCTGTGAAATATTTCTGTTGATGATCTTGTAAACTCATTTTGCAATTTCTCACCCTCTTCCTTCACGTGGGAAAAGCTTCCTTTCAGCTACTACATCCTTTATTAAAGCTGAAGAGAAGCAGCTTTTACCAAGGTAGGAAAACAATGTAACAAAATATGTGAAAGGCTCTCCCGCATTTTTTTCATTGGACTTTTCAGGGATAAAGCTGAACGGAATTAATATTCCTTCTTGCATTCAGAAAACTCAAAATGCCTTTGTGCTGCTACATTACAACCATCAAAGTCTATTTGACTGAACATGAAACAGAGCAACATCTGAATTTATGAGCTGTCCATCTCCCTATCTAATGGACACACTAGGAGCATTCATTTATACCTGCTTTAGGGCATACATAATTTAAAATAACAGACTGAAGAGATTCTTCAAGCATAGCAGTCTCCACTGGAAAGCTGATCGCCAGACTAAAAGACTTTCCTTACAGGACTCAACAACATACCATAAAATGAACCTCAGCTGTCTGACACCGCAGCAGCTGTGGCATGCAAGGATGGATGCAGTTACCTTGCACATCAGTCTCAGAAGCTCTGGTCCCACGTGTCCCCCCTGTCAGCAGCCCTGGAATGACATCAATGACTTTACGTAGCATTGGCTCCCTGCCCACCTATACAGGGAAAGCATTCCTTAATAGAAATTGTACCATTAAGTGCTGATCCCAACAGCATCACTGTACGATGTATCTAGCTGAAGTGATTAGTTTGCGTGTACACATTAAATACACATTTCTGCAATTTTGCATCCAACAGTGAAATCTTTATTTATTGGTATTAGCTAGTCATGTTTACTGTTCCTGAGGGTTTCCCATTCTTAAGTGTTTATGATATTTACTCAGTCTGTAGCAAACCATTACCAGGCCTACCTAGCTGTATTAGCGGCCTGTCAGCAATGCCACCAGATATGTAAACATCTCTTTAAAATGATGAAACCTCCCATTACTTTTATGCATTACGGTTTATTTAACAATTAGATGAGCAAAGAAGGATTCTTGAATAAATACCATAAAGCAGCCTCTAATAATTTTTGTAACTTTTTTTTTTTTTTAAAGTCTTTCCGGCTTTCATGTGTTAACTCTTTAAGAGCATTCACATCAGAAACCAGCAGGTCTCAGGTACCGCCTGTGCCCCATACCCCAGCAACAGCACCTTTGGATTCCTTGTTAATACTCCCTTACATATCCTTCCTTGAAGGACTCTTAGGCATCTTACCACAGGACTGAACACAGAGCTGTTTTCCAATGGTTAATCATGATGACTGCTGCATGTTTCTAGGATGCATTCACCCTGTGAAAATGGTTTAGATTTTCTGCTTCTAAATGTTATAGAAAATATATTGCTTAAATTGTAATTTATCATTCAACTGCCTGCAGCTTCCAAAACAATCTAGACTGCTCAATATTGCTGACTTGTTTCTAACATTTACTATTGCAATAAACTTTATCAGAAACGCTCGCCTTCTTCCATGCCACTAATTTATTTTGAAAGAAAATGATGCTCCATGACTCTTTGAAAGAATTCCATTTACTCATCATATTCCTCCCTAACAACTGCCCTCGAAGTTTCTTGAGCGGTCTTATCTGCAGTAAGAGCACATCCATAGTACACAGATTTCATGTGCTAGGTTAACCAGGTAACAAGCATTAGAAAAGAGACTGACCACAGCTAGAGAAAGGCTTAATCATACAAATATTTGTTACAAGTGTCATGTCCCACTGGGGAAAGCTTTCAAAGATAAGTGGTGTTTGTGTAACTCACAAAAAGTCACCTGGGATGCTGGACAGGGGAAGAGGAGCCGGGAGTCCTCAGTAGCACAGGAGAGCTCTGAATTTTTCACAAAATAGCAGAACTTGCCATTGAAGAGAGCAGAAATATCAAATCTTGAAGATGACCTTCCTCAAAACCTGCCTGTAGGAATTCCTGTACTGCTCAAGTTTCTTTCTTTTTAAATGGGTTAAATGCTGCCTGTTTTCCCCTGTTGATATGCACATTACTTTTTCCTTTATAACACCATTCTCTCAAGTTTTCTTCTACACAAGTTTGAAGAGCCAGAGCTGTGGTGGTCTGCGGCTTGTTTATGAAACTGGCCCTTACTATCTCCCTGGGCAGCCTGGAGGGGCAGGCAGCAGCCGGACATCCTCCCTCCTGCCTCCCAGTGATCCCTGAGCCCACTTCTATGGAGACACGGGATGGATGCAAGGAGATAAGTTATTAAGTGATCAAAATACATACAGAAAAAGAATTCATTTTAAATATTACACGGGGGATGTAAGTAGTTTATTAACTGCATCTTCTAGATTAATTCCTGCTTCCATTAGGTTGTGGCACAGTGAAGTAATGTAAATCAAGGGATTTAACAGCACTTTGAATTAGTTTAATAATGCTAAAGCTTATTGTATATATTCAAGTATTTAACTCACAAGAGCTACCTTTTTTCACTATTTTATAAAATTAGTTTAAAAATCAAATGTATACCTTATTTAAATTTTACAAGAATAATGAAAATAAACAATACCATTTCATGTTTAAATACAACTTAAATCTTTAAACTTAGAAGTATTCACTTAAATCATACTGCTTATCAGGACAAAATTAGATTCTTTCAGTGCAGTAATATTACTTTTTTGCCTTCCTGCCCTCCCTGCCACCAAAGAAGGCTTATGTCTGATTTCTACCACTGAATAGCCCTTCTATTCACTGCTATTTCACCACAGAATGTAATTTTGGAAGTGGCAGTCTTGCCTTGAGCTTGAATTATTGCCGCCAAAAATCTCATCCTTACAAAAGATCCTTTGCATTCTCAAAATTAGGATAAATAGAAAATAAAGTATGGTCAAAAGTGTTTTTCAGGTTTCTCTGCACATCAGCAGCTCGACTACCTCAAAACCGACGCCTCTGCACAGCACCTTTCATACAGCCCACTCAGATTCTTCAACCCTGCAGCTCAAACAACATTTGTTATCTTTTAGCAAATACCTACTACTGACTCTTTGCATTTCACAGGCTTCCCCATAGCTTCTGGTTGTAAGAGCAACCTTCAGGGTGGCTTTCACTAGCACTATCTCATTTCACATTTCAACAGACTGGGAGAACACAGATGCTCAGCTTCCAGGGCTCAGCCGAGGTAACTTCTAGCTCACAAAACCAGAACTTCTTATGACATCTCCCTACATTTCTACTAGCATCACAGCTAGAGGGTTATTTTTAAAATGTCTTATGTATGTGCATTATCTGTTTTTAATGAAATAAAAAATACAAGAAAATTATTCAATCAAAATATGCAGTTTATCTGCCGTAAAACTGACCTGGCAAACAACCTTAGAATTCCTTAAGGACACCAAATGTCCTTAAACTCAATTTTCTGAATTGAGAGGAATCCACTCTAATGCTACATTTCTCAAGTAATTTCTTATAGAAGAATTACATTAGGAGTTGAGGATAAATTTAGTCCTTTCCACACCAAAGCCTGCATTTACTTTGTGGCTTTATAGACTCCAGAATTGCTAAATACATGTAAACCTCTTAAATAAATAAATAACTGAAGCACCAAGAAAATTTTTCTTCCAGAATTACTTTGCAGTGTAACTAGAATGGTACTCCTCCTTCGCTGCAATATTATGTTGTGGTACTAACTCAAAAATTCAAACCGTTTTCATTTCTTTATTACAGTAGCAATCTAGGAAATGCTGCCATCAATAGTAAATCTACATGAAGTCGCACTCCTCTGGTGCATTTTGTGCATAGCAATCAGTTCATAATGCAATCTTGTGTTGTTTAAAATTCAGTTTATTCTTCAATTACTCTGCTAGCCCGACTCTAATTTATTGTATTTTCTGGTACATTTGCTTTTTGATATTATGACATCCTGGCTCATGCCATTAGAGAGGAAACATAAAATGGTGAGGATGTCTAGGGACAGCTGAGAGTAAGATAGCAACAGCCTGGAAAATTAACAATATCCCTGTCTCTGTGCTCAGCTAGACCTCTCCTCCATTAGTACTAAAAAAAAATTTGGCGGTATTTCTCCAATATAGACTTGACATCCAGGGATAGCCTCAGAGGCATCATAAAACCTCAGCTAGTGTGGTGGGCAGCTTGGGTTGGTTGGGAGGGTGGATGGCAGCCTCTGAGCCCGCCGGGGCAGCTGAGCTGCAGAAGAAATGAAACACTGGCCCTGCTGCTGCTCGGAGCCCACCAGAGAAACCAACGTGGTTCTAAATGCCACCGATACTATATATACTGATTTTTTTTTTTTTTAGCCTTGCATTGTCTCAGTCCTAGCTACCATTTTTTTTTCCTGCCAGCACCCAAGGTGAAATGAGAGGCAGCAGCCAAAAGGATTCTCAGAGCATCTTTCTTGAGAACCCCGGCAGAAGGGAGGGCTTTGCCACCCCCTCCGGCTTGGCGACCGACTACATTAACCTTCAGGGCATGCTGCCAGCCCCACCTGCTTACTCAGGCTTTTGCCAGCAAGGGAAGCTCTCACTGCACTGACTCGTCCTTCGAAGACGCATCCTCTTTTGCTTACTTCTTACTTCCCACTACTACATTTGATGTTTGAACTCCTGCATCCAGAGGATGGAGGGGCAGTCCTGATGGGGAAACATCAGGCTCCTCTATTCACATCTGACCTTGTTCCCTACAACAGATTCTGACAACTTCAAACATGAAAAATCCTCATGTGCCTGCAGAGCTTGCTCTGTCCCAAGAAATTCCACATTGGGTTTTGAAAAAATTTGTATTTCCCTTCTTTTGTCTGTTCTTCAGAAAGCCTGAAGACAGCTTGCCAAAACAATATCAAAGAGCGAACGCTTTGAAGGGAAACCCAGGCAGCTGGACCCACGAGAGGCTGCCAGCATTGGAAAGAACTTGCAGTGGGGGAAACCTGGCTGGACCCAAATCCTCACTGATCATTTTGTCCTCCAGAAAAAAAACAAGCAGACTACTTTTCCTCTACAGGATAATAAAGTTTTCTGCTGTCTCTAAGCTGTCTTGTAGCTCAGGCAGTATTGCCAGCTCCTTCTAAACCTCATAACCAATAAGGATTTTACTAATGATGTAGCTGCTGCAACTGTTGCAGTCATTTAAAAAGACAGTGTCAAAAGTTACATGTAGCAATGTCAAAACATGATGATTCAAGTTGCAAGCTAATTTACAAAACTAAGAAATGCCACTTTTTAGCTTACCCACTGCCTTTCAGTTTTCCCCACCCCTCCTGAACCTGTGTTGTAACCCAGTTGCTGGTTTCTGTTCAGAAGCTTTTTTCCTCAGCAGCCCAGTCCCATGGAAAGGACGGACACAAAAGGGAGTAGCATGACGGATGCACAAGCATACTTCCAATGTTAGGTTGCTTGATTTCGCACTTAAAAAATCTCACTGAAAGAAAGTTATTAGTGCATGAGAAATATGGAGCACAATTTTAGCTTGTGAAGTCTGATGGAGTCAGAACAAATCAGATCAGGCCACACTTAGGCGGGATAGAGAACTGGGATGGAGGGACTCTTCCCTCCTGTTAAGTGCTATCCCATGCCCCAGCGTAATGAAATATCACCACCACGATGAGAGACAATAGCTCCTCTCATTTTGGTGTATGGCTACCAGGAAAACATATTGACCAAGCTCTTTAAAAGCACATGACAACTTCAGCCCCAACTATTTTCTCTTCTCAATCCCATATACTCTGAAGTAACTTGTCTCTGCTTATGCTGCAAATCAATGCACACACTCCAGTGTCTCCCTGCACCTGCTCTCACTACCCTATGTTTGAAACAAACCATGAATCAAGAGCGGAGACTCAATTTCACTTCCCAGCGTGCAGAGAATAATCATCAATAATTGATGTCAGTCGGCTTCATTTGGGGCACTGCCTCAGGCATGCAACGGAGACTTAGGGTATGCACCAAGAAAAGGAGGATTTGTATACAAAATGATTTGATAATCTGAAAAAATCCCTCAGTAAACAAAGGAAGTTTACAGATAATCGTATTAAAGATTAGAGTTGTTTTAAAACAATGCAAAATGTATTCGAGAACATCTGGGAAGAAAGATGGTAGTTTTAAAAGCAAAACCTTGGGGGAAAATATTTTTCCCCCTCAAACAGAAAACAGTAATTCACTTTATTAAATCCTAATCCTCTTCAAATCATGTTAAGGCAGAACAGTTTTTCAAATAAAGAGTTTTATCAAGCTATTTAAATGCAATTTTATAAATAAATAAATATTTAAATATATTTAAATACAGTTTTAATAGCTGATTAAATGATTGGTTATTCCACCTTTTTTTGATTGCTTCCATTTTATTTCAAATTTGAGAAGCAGGCTAATTTTAAGTCAGAAAACTGAGTAAGTTTATTATTAAATAAGGATAGAACTTCACCTCTGGACTACAGAAAAATGTATTATATCATGACAGCAAAAGCAAGCTGATGTCTGTCTTTTTATATGCACCTACTCATCAGCTGGAAAATTAAGAAAATAACTCCGTCTATCTTATAAATGTTATTATTTTTCCATCACTCATTTACTGTTTTCCAAACTTCTGTTGTGGCGATTTATGTGAAAATCCCCCCAATAAAACCCATAAACTGTTCATGACATTTTCTATAATCAATGTTGAAAATCAATATTTATACAGACATTCTGTTTAAACAACACATTATTGAAGCTCCAACTGCTATAACTGCTGACAGAACCAGAAGAATAAAGTTACTCCACAACTAAGAAGTAAAAGCAAAAACTACAGAATTGAACAATAATTAAGTTGGTAAAAACATATTGGATCACATTTCTATAACATCTTTACCTACTGTATTTCAACTTCATTCTTCCATAAAAAATGCTTAATGTTAGAGGTAAATTTGGAAGGATTTCTAAGTTAAGACCTGAAAAGAAAGAAAGAAAAGAGAGCACAAAAATTGTTGAAAGAAAAGAATTACAGGGGTTTGTATTTTCCTTTTTATACTGTTTTATTTATATATAGAAATTAATTTTACATATTTACACATATATGTAAAGTAAGTTCAGTGGCAAGTAGAATGCTAACCAGATTTGTTCCAGCAGCAACTGAGCCCTAGCAAAGAAATCCCATAAGGGATGCTTTGCTATAACCACATCATCATAGCTGTGGTGAATTCAGTGACTTCCTCGGGAGCAGAAGCAGGCAGAAGGACTCTCACGCCCACAAAGGACCCCATGGAGTCACCACCACTGCAGATTCAATTGTACAGTCAAGATGGCTAAGTAGGACTCAGCATGCGATACATCATCTAAAAAATAGCACATACAGGATAGCAACTGCTCCTAACACGTGTGGGTGCCTCATAGCGAAGTCCCTTCTCTCCTGCATTTCAACTTCACCTGCTTAGCAGGTTTTCAGGTATACATGGCCTCACCTATATCAACGCTTTAGAACAAACCATATTCTTTATCCTCAAAGTCAGTATTGCAGCTAAAACAAAAATCTTTCCTCTTTGACACTTTGAGGCAAAAAAAAAAAAAAAAAAAAAATCATAGCACAATGTTGACATTACTGTGTGAAATAAGTTGCCTTCACTAAACTTGAGACTTACTTACAGACAAACGATACCTGTTGTGAAATCCGTATGGTTCTGATCATTTGTAGGAGGTAACATGTCAAGCTGTACCCAGGAGTTCTTCATCAAATATCTTCCGCTTCATAACGGCATGACACTTAGTGATGAACATTTCCTGGCTTCACAGCTTTTCAACTTTTCAAAATATGACTTAGGAAAGCATTACACTTCTACAGCATTTCTCTAGTTGATGGCACACATCCCTTACTACAGAAGAAAGAACTGTAACAGTTTCATTTCACACTCCAGTAACCCAAAATTCTGCATTACCGCTCACTCTAGTGTTAATTTTCCCATAGATTCTCTTTTTCTGCTTACATGGCAAGACAGCTCAGGTCAAGTGCACAGACAAGCTGTGCTGCTGATTCTCCTTTTTACCACCCCTGAATCACCTTCACTTTTGCTTCACCGGAAAGTTATTTTCCCTGCAGAAAGCAGGAGAGCCACAGTCAATAGATAAGTCAGCAGCTATCAGTCAAAATGGATTTCAAAGTGGGAAAAAAACCTCCCCACCACTAAAACCACAAGTATTATTTATGCAGGATCATGCCCATGCTGTAAAAATACACCATGACAGGTATATTTGGTGCTGTATCTGCGGTGAAGCCTAATTCAGCTTGTGTCACTTCCAGCTATAAACAGACACGTATCAGAAGCTATCGAATATAAAAGTATCAGCACTGAACAGACATGCTGAGCCATCCCCCAGATAACAGGAATGAAGAGTGGTTATTTTGCCAAACGAAGTAGAAAGATACCTTTTCTTGCTGGTGATTTGAAAAAGAAACACATCTGGTGATTGTCGCTGAATTCTTATGAAGCTTTGTAATGTGTATGTAAAGATCTAACTTACATACCTTTTTAAGACATTCAGATGAAATGCATGACAGATCCACAAGTACACAAACGTATCTGTATTTTTAGCCTAATATAACCTGGGTGAGATTAGCTTTACCTTTAGCATTTAAAAGGAATTAAAATAGTTAGGAACCGAACCTAAATTCTGAAGGCATTCAATACTGAACGAATAGCATTTTATACTGGTTTAGTATAAGGCAGGAAACCCTGTGATTTTTAAAGCTTCAATCTTCATTAGAAGCAGCAATGACAGCTTAGTAGTGGACTACTTGTAAAAACACTCCAGGAATTGACTTGTACTAATTTTTAATTAACATAAATGCAAGATCGAGCACAGACAAGGAACTATTTTACCAGTTCACTGGGTGAGCCTTCATTAGCTTCTGTCAGCAACAAAAAATGGCTGAGAAAACCCCTCTAGAGCAAACAAGACATAAAGACAGGAAAAAGAGGCCGGACAGAAGGAAATCCTCATCAACCTGCTCCGGAAGAAGCTTGACTGAGAAAGTTTTTTTAAAAGTTTAAAAACCAAGTTACTTCATTTAACAGTCAGGGCAGCCCCAGGGAGCAGTGGGGGTTTGCATGATAGCTATGGTGCATACATACTGTACCAAGGGTACAGTTACAGCCGTATGATCAGAATGGGGTTTATAGCAAACTCTTTGAACATGACCAGGAAGTTTATACAACACATTAGGATCTATGTGGTCTTGTGATGTATCAATCAACTTTCACTTATAGTTATTTCAGTCTGGTTACAAACAAATTTTAAACAACTTGATTAAAAAAAACATAGGAGAAAACAATGATATGGGGCAAGGGAACAGATCTAATAAAAAGAGGCAAGAACACAAGGAAGGGTGGGCTATTGGTAAATACATGCATGAACTTGGAAGTAACAATAAGGCATCTTCCTCTGCATAAAGAGGCAATAGCTGTTACTGATCTTTTTTCTATAACTTTTAACCTCTAAACGTGTAGAAGCAACTTAATATGGTCCCTATTTAAGTATTTAATCTATTACAGATATTCAGTGCACTATCCATGAGGCACACAGAGACATTAACATCTCTATTCTACTGCCATAAGAGTACGTTGCCAATACAGCTGGTTTCATCTGGGGACTAATACAAGGTACGCAGACAAAAGCACATTCACATTATGACAAAGTAAAATGCATCAACAAAGAAGGCTTGCTGATACCAGCCAAGCTTTTTTTTTTAAATGAAGACTTTGTTCAGGAATGCCAACCAAAACTTGATAGCCAGAAAAATCACGACACGCCTAGATTCTGAAATGTTGCTTTGTGTCAGAAAAAAACCCCATGGGTTGGTCCTTTCAAAGCAAACACAACATTCCTGTGGCAGAACACGACAGCTTATCCGAGCACAATATAGCAACCACTGAAAACCACTTTCCACGAACTGGTTTCAGTACAGAAGTCAGCGACATTTTACCTCCGTTAGCTTTGCTTGAATTTCCATTTGCTTCTGTTGTGCCAAAAACCTCTGCTGCACCAGCTTTCTTTTTCCTATGTATGAACTCAGAAATGAAGATAAGCACCAGTCTGAAGAACAAAGAAAGCCACAGGAAGGTAAGAGCTTAAAATCCTCCATCAGTAGTATTCTTTGGCCTTTCAGGGCCAAAATTTTGAAAATGACACTACCTTAAGAGAGGGTTGTCTGTGGAGGAGAACTCCGATTCAAGCAAAAAGTGCATCCAAAGCAAAAAAAATCTACACGATGAATACAACTGCAAGAGTCGATAAAAGCATCAACGTATAGGAACACTGACTTGAACCCAATAATCAACTGTGCGTATTCCCAATTGTCTTCTAACCAGCCAGCCCCCGGGAATGCATGACGCTGGCATCCTGACACCTTCCACTGGGCTAGTGCAACCTCTTCGGAGAAGGTCACAGGAACATGCAGTGGCAGTGCTATCTTGGGGGTTGGGGTGGGGAGCACAGCCTATCGCACACTTCAAAATCACTCCCACTGCAAAGAATGTACCCATGCAGAAGTAGGTAGCTTGTCGCTCATTTTTCCCCACTGTGCTGAATAATAGCTGACAGCACGACACTGTTCCAGGCAACCTGATCCAAAAGCCCTGCTTTGCCTTTCTGAAACTATGAGGTTCCTCCCTTTGCCCAGAAACATATGGGTTCTGATTTAACGCGCACCACTTTCCATTGTGCTCTATTGCTAGAAAAAAGATAAGTCATAGTTCCTTCTTCTTCATTATCTAGAACTACTTATTACTACTACTTACAACATTTTAAAACCATATCAGTTCATATATTGGATATACTCCTTTATTGAATTGCTTTTTGCTCTACAAACAAGGGTTCTTCATAAAAATTCTGTACGCAGCATCAAACAGTGGTTAAGCATGACAAATCTCTGCAATGAAATATCAAACCACTTCCTTCTCCAAGTGATAGAGGAGCCAATGAGGAGAGGTGCTATGCTGGACCTTGTTCTCACCAACAAGGAGGGACTGGTGGGGAATGTGAAGCTCAAGGGCAGCCTTGGCTGCAGTGACCATGAAATGGTGGAGTTCAAGATCCCAAGGGCAGCGACGAGAGCACACAGCAAGCTCCCTACCCTGGACTTCAGGAGAGCAGACTTTGGCCTCTTCAGGGATCTGCTCAGTAGAGTACCATGGGATAAAGCCCTGGAGGGAAGAGGGGCCCAAGAAAGCTGGTTAATATTCAAGGATCACCTCCTCCAAGCTCAGGAGCATCCCAACAAAGAGGAAGTCAGGCAAAACCACCAGGAGCCCTGCATGGATGAACAAGGAGCTCCTGGACAAACTCAAACACAAAAAGGAAGCCTACAGAGGGTGGAAGCAAGGACAGGCAGCCTCGGAGGAATACACAGAAATTGTCTGAGCAGCCAGGTATCAGGTTATGAAAGCCAAAGCCCTGATAGAATTAAATCTGGCCAGGGACATCAAGGGCAACAAGAAAAGCCAACCATATCCTGGGCTGCATCAAAAGAAGCATGGCCAGCAGGTCAAGGGAGGTGGTTCTGCCCCTCTACTCCGCTCTTGTGAGACCCCACCTGGAGTACTGTGTTCAGCTCTGGGGCCCCCAACATAAGAAGGACATGGACCTGTTGGAGTGAGTCCGGAGGAGGGCCACAAAGATGATCAGAGGGCTGGAGCACCTCTCCTATGAAGAAAGGCTGAGAGAGTTGGGATTGTTCAGCCTGGAGACAAGAAGGCTCTGGGGAGACCTTCTAGCAGCCTTCCAGTACCTAAAGGGGGCCTAAAAGAAAGCTGGAGAGGGACTTTTTACAAGGGCATGTAGTGATAGGACAAGGGGCAATGGCTTTAAGCTGAAAAAGGGTAGATTTAGATTAGAGGTAAGGAAGAAATTCTTCACTATGAGGGTAGTGAGGCACTGGAACAGGTTGCCCAGAGAAGTTGTGGATGCCCCATCCCTGGAAGTGTTCAAGGCCACGTTGGATGGGGCTTTGAGCAACCTGAGCTAGTGGAAGGTGTCCCTGCCCATGGCAGGGGGGGTTGGAACTAGATGATCTTTAAGGTCCTTTCCAACCCAAATCATTCTATGATTCTATGATGATTCTATGATTCTTCTCTGTGGAATGAAGGAAAAACAGCCAGGCAAAATGCAACATCTATCACTCCATCCTAAAGTAAACCAACTCTGCCTGGGCAAAAATTAACTTCTATATAATATTGATCTGACACATTTATAACCTCACAATTACTTTCTTACCTGATTTGGTCTGATTTGCTGTGATGACAACAAGAAAATTCTAGACATTCTTAACAAAATGCCACAACCTCAGAGCAATATCACAACTTGCTTACTTAAAACAAAAGTGAAGCTGCAAATATTGAGCTACATTACGCCAAGTTTCCATTTTTTAAATAAAAATAGTTCCCACTAATTGGGTGGAAAAATCAAAGAAATGCAAAACAATTTAAAATCTTGCATGTTCAAAAGTTACCTGATCTTATATCAAACAACTGCATACTTAAGCTTTTGTTTTCACCATCTGATGCACAGCTCAGTGTGAGAGACTCAGCAAGACATTCCTCTCCTCTTCCAGCCCCCAAATTACTTGTAAAGCTAACATCAATTGAAATAAGCATCTATGAGAATGTAAAGGATTTACTTGTATGCAAATTTATATCACCAAAAATACTTTAGAAATAAGAGACGTCTGTAGCATTGCAAAGCACATTGCAAGGATGAAGTCAGCTCAGGTCTGCACTGCTACCCCCTGTAACACAGCAGCAGGGCTGGGAGCGTGTCCGTACGTGTCAGTAGATAAACCAGTCCCCAGTTCCAAAGCAGAAGTCAGCTACCTACATTATCTCATGCAGAATACAGAACAGTCAGTATGAAAACACATGACAGGTTTATCCCATGAACTTTGCGAACATAAATCCTGACCCTGAAAACATTTACATGCAGGCTTAACATTAAGCCTAAGAACAGACCCACTAATTCCAAAAGAAATACTTGGGTGTTTAAAATTAAACATATGTAAGCACAAACATCTACAGAATTGGGGCCAAAAAACCCAAAAAGCACACACCACAATATTATTATTTTTTATTGCTCTGTAGACATCATGGCCCAACAATTACATAATTTAATACTGATATTTAAAAGAATTTTCATCTTTGAAAGGCACTACAATTTCTAAACAACAAACTCCACTGACCTAATAAAGCAATTAAGCAGCACGCAATTCAATGGTGTCACATTAATACTGCTTCTGCAAACCAAATCAACAAAGAATTTTCAAATATCAGAGACAAGCCACTGCTGTATCAAATAGGCAGCCAGTTTCCTCTGGTGCCTTTTACACCAGGGAGCATTTTAACACTGAATGAATGTTGTTTTCTTATTAGTTACAGCTCTTAATGTCTAACAGCTCTTTAAACAAGCAGCATCTCGCTGATCCGAGACAGTAATTTATATTAATCCAATGTCTAGTACACATCGTATCTTTACACATTTCACTTTGATATTATTGGTATCACTTCTTCACAGTTGTTTTCAACTACATTAAGATATTTTTTAAGAGTACAGAAAAATGGGATAAAAAGAGGGGGATATTTTGAAGTATTTTCAAGTAGACAGTTTCAACTAGTAGCTAACAAACTTCTACAATTTTTAGTGATACAGGCCCAGAAATAATATACCAAGATCGAGATTGACAGGGTGTTCAGTGCAGGTAAAGCCTTACAAAAAAACAAAGTTTCACCAAGGTCATCAGTGCTTCCACGGTAGCAAACTCCAAACAAACGCCAAAGCTTGCATTGTCAAAGCCAACATTTTTGTAATTACACTACAGGTTTCAGTAAGCTTATTTTTTAACCTAACCTAACAGTCTCAAGAGAACAGTACTCTTCCACCCAATCACCTGCTTACATTCCTCTTGCAAAGTTTCATCCCTAAATTTTAGCTTAATTTAAATTTTTTATTTTTTTTTTTTTTAAATAGAAGATTTGAGTCCTGTGTTAGGAAATCACACTGTGTTTGCAAATCTCAGACCCGAGTCCAAGGTCCCGGGCTCTCTCTTGCTGAAGTCACTCGGCAGAGTTAAGGTCAGTACAGTTAGAAATTCAGTACTGAAAACTCTCATTGTAAAATTACACTTTTTTTTTTCCCCCAATATCCAGAGATTTTAGAATCTTCATAATACAAGCATTTTAAAACATAACATTACATACCTTTTTTATTAAAAAAAACCCAACCCTAATTGGGCACAATGGTGTTCTTTGCAGCCTGCTGAATTTGGAGTTAATCATTTTATATTGCATTGTGTTCAGGAAAGAGGATTCCTCCCTCAGTGAGCTGATGGTTTTAAAAAAAAAAAAAAAAAAGAGTAAATGATAAAGGACCCTATTAAGTCTTAGGGTTCTAGCAAGTGCACTGATATACCTTGTTTCCATTTGGACAAAATTTGTTTTAATAAAGTCAGGGCAGCATATGGTACTAAAATGTTTATTTTCCAAGTGGTAGGGACACTAACTGAAACCATCTGATGTTTCTTCCTAAGCCTCCTTGATCTGCTGCTGGATTGCAGCTTAGAATAAAGCATTGTGAAGCTAAAAGGAATTGGGTAGAGGAATAAAAAAAAAAAAAAAAAATCAATCAGTAATTCAAAGTGTTTATTTAATGAGAGCCTCGCTCAGAATGGTTTCTTTTTTGAACAGAAGCTCAAAAGCATTTATGATTTGAAATTTATTTCCAGAGGCTATCAAACGTACCCCAAAGCTAATCCCTAACAGACATTTTTTATTTTGCACACAGAGACAAAAACAAACCCACATATCATGTAATTAAAAAAGGAATTAAATGAAGCTCAGAAGTACTTAATAGTGGATTTCTACAGAAGTAAACATGCTATGCATTAGGAACACGGTAAGAAAAGTCACAAGGGACTATCACATTTGTCACTACCACAGCTCCAGCAACTGTTTTCTCAATTAGTTGACCGAGTACTAATATTGTGTCAAAAGCAATGATACTTTTAAAGCATGCCTTGTTAAAGTTTAAAAGACACGAGGTTTTAAGTTTTTAAACCACATTTTCAGTGATAAGAGCTAACAGACGGGGGAAAAAACGGAGAGCCTGGGTCAGAGCACCGAGGACTAGAGTTAACATCTTGAAATAGCTGCCAACCACAGGCTTCAGAGACATTTTACATACAACTCTGAGTTCCTCTGGCGCAGCTGTAAAACACATAACCTGAAACCAGCTCCTGCAGCAGGGGTTTGCTTGCAGCTGTTCTTCTGCCTCCCCCGCACGCAGTAATTTGACTCCTTTTCAAGCAGCAGCTTCTTTAATAAAACTACACGACAGCAGCATAGGTGTACTTAGGGACCCCAAAAACAGGCGCCTTTGGAGCAGGTCCCCAGCACCCGAGCCCACAGCTCCGCTCCGCAGAGACGCGCTGTGGGTCCAGGCGCAGTCCCCGCTCACCGCCGGCGGGCAGAGACCCGCCGCGGGGTGCCCAGCTGGCAGCGGCACCCGCTCTCCCGCGGAGGCCGGGAGGAAGCCCCGCTCCTCCCGGGCGAGGGCAGGGCCGGGCCGGGCCCCGCCGCTGCCGCCGGGGCTCCGGGACCGGGGACCCTGCTCACAGGCGCACACACCTCAGCCCCGCACGTCGGCTCCCGGGCCCGGCCCCTCTCCCGTACTTGTTGCCCCTGCAGGGCGGCCCAGCCCGGCCCCGCCGCCCCCACGGAGAGCCCCCCGGCGCCGCTGCCGAGAGGAGGAGGGGGAGTGCGGCCGCCGCCCTGCCCGGCGGCCCTGCCGCCGCCCCCGCCGGCTGAGGGGAGGCTGAGCCGCCCGGCGCCGCGGCGGGGCAGGGAAGTTACTCACCGCCGCCGGCTCCGCGCCGCGCTCTCCTCAGCCGCCGCCGCGCCCCTCAGCCGAGCCGGCTGTGCCCGCCCGCTCCGCCTGGCGGGAGGCAAACTCCGGGCAGCACTTGGCGGAGCGCGTCTCCGCCGGGCCGGTGCTCCCGCCTCCGCCCCCCCGCCCTGGGCAGCGGCGCGGCCCAAGTGACAGCCGCGCTCCGCCACTCCGGCGGCAGCCCGGGGCGCGGGGCCGGGCGGCGGGGCGCGCCGCAGCCTATGGGAGCGGGGCCGGGGCGGGCCGCGGCGGAGCCCCGGGCCGGGGTGTCCCCGCCACTCGCCTGATCGCAGCTCGCCGCGCGGGGCCGGGGGCGGTGGGGGGGTGCGGGCGGGGCCGGGGCGGAGGAGGGGCCGGCCGGGGAGCTGCCCCGCGCAGCGCCCGGCCCTGCGACCTGTCCCCGCCCGCCCGAGCCCTGCGGCCTTGCTAGGGGGCAAACCCCGGGGGGCTCCGCCGCTGACGGGAAGCGGCAGACCCCGCTCCCGCCTCCCTGGCGCTGCCGCCGAGCCCGCTCCCGCCCGCCCCCGCTCCGCCATGGGCGAGCGAACGGTGACCGTCCCACGCCTCCTTCCCCCGGCGCGGGGCCCGCAGCGCTCCCGCCACCGGGGTGGAGGTTTATGGTGGGTACCGCCGGTATGCAGCGCGGCGGGCAGGAGCCCACCGGGCCGGCTGCCGCCCCCGGTCTCCCCTCGGCGGGGGCCGGGCGCTGCCGCCGGTGGCCGCAGGTGCCCGGCGGGGTGTGGCGGCGGCCCGGCTCGCACCGCCCCGGCTCCTCCCCGCCGGGGTCCTCGCCGTCCGCTGCGCCTGCCCCCGCCGCTCCGCTCCGCCCTGAGCCGGGCCGCGAGGGGGGTATGGCGCCGGCCTTTGCCTGAGGAGCCGGGCCGCAGCGGGGGGGGAAAGCGGCCGCCGCCGCCCGCCCTGGCCGCGCCGCCATGGAAGAGGACCCAGAGCTAGAGAGGTGAGGGGCGGGCGGCGGCAGGGGGGCGGCTGAGCGGCCCGGGGAGCTCACGGCCTCGGCGGGGCCTCTCCGCCGAACAAGGCCCGGCATCGCGTCCTGCCCCGCAAGGCCTGGGCAGCGTTGGTCTGGGGCCGCCGGGGACGGGCCCCCGGGATCTGCGGAGCGGGGGGCGGGCTGAGGGGCCCTCCGCGGGCGGCCGGCTGGGGCCCAGCGCTGCGCGTCGGTGT
The DNA here is from genome assembly GCF_018139145.2 of Gymnogyps californianus. Classification (NCBI taxonomy): domain Eukaryota; kingdom Metazoa; phylum Chordata; class Aves; order Accipitriformes; family Cathartidae; genus Gymnogyps; species Gymnogyps californianus. The sequence continues at coordinate 22,658,911 of NC_059471.1, forward strand.
GCTGCGGAGCTGGCTGCGGCCGTGGGACGGCCCCTCACGGCGCCGGGCCTCGGCTCTCCGGCTCTCGGGGTGGGAGGCGGTGGGTGGTCCACGGTGGAGAGGAGGGCCCTGAGCCCGGCCAGGCTCGGCCCGGCACCGCCGCGGCCCGCTTTCCGCCTCAGCCCCTCCGGCCGCGGTGAGTGTGCGCCCCGAGGGGTGCGCAGCCTGGAGCGGGCTTGCGCCGTGTCCTGGGGACAAAACTTTGGAGTCCTCGCTGAGGGAGTTGCAATAGAAAATGAATCAAATCTTCCCACGTAACGGGAAAACCCATTACTTTAAAAAAAAAAAAAATCAACTATTCTTGTGATGCGTGCTGGTACCATTTAGAAACAAGATTGAAGAGTGTTAGGTGGCTCATCTCATCAGTTATAATTTGGTGATTAGGTGTACTTGGTAAAATTTAAAAAAAAATTAAACTTCTGTTCTTACAAATTTCAGTTTTCAGTGTTGGAGATGTGCCAGCTGAGTAATTGTTAAAATTGCCCTGTTTCTTATATGGAATAGTACCAAATGCTTGGCAGTTATTTTGTCAAAAAATAAAATTACGTTCTACTTTGCATTTCATTGGGATGAGAGGATTCCTCTCGCTGTGCGTACTGAGTTACAGTGTTCCCAAGCAAACATTGAGTATTAAAATGCAAATTTCTATATTTGGATACTCAGTCACAGTAGGCCTCTCTTGCTTTTGCTTTAGGAATAGACTTTAGGTGTTTATCACAAATTTTTGGGGTAATGAACCTATTGGTAGTTATTGGAATTTTTTTTTTTTTGCCAGCTTGTTTGTGAGTAACTGCACTTTTCTTATGGCTGTTTAAAAAAACTGTTACAGTGAAGTGATGACCAGAAGCTTTCTGAACTGTTCTCCTCGTGGTTCTCTCCCTTAACTCTTAAGAAACCGTGTCTGAGAGTGCTTATAGAAAATAACTTGTTTTTGCTTGTATCTGGCAAGTATTTTAAATGGGACAAAAGCGATAGCACTGGGGTGGTGGAAGGGCTAGAGAGCATAATGCTTTCTAAGAGGCCTTTAATTCTTGGTAAGCTACTTCTGTTCTCGGATCATCAGTTTAATAATTAAAGCTTCTTTTTGTATATGCATGAATGTTATTTTTACTAGTGCCATTCCAAACTTAAACCTTTGCCGTTCATAGCAAGTTGAAATCATGTCACTGTTCTTCCATGCTGTCTGTCTTCTGGCTGCGATTGCTGTGCTGGGGACTTGGGGTCCTCTGGGCAGTTCAGGGCATAGCCGCTCACTCACTGGCTATAGGTGATATAGCTGACTGCTCCACAATCTCCTTCTGATGCTCTCCTTCCCAGGAACCAGATTCAAAGTTTTATCCTGCCTCATACCTTCAATCTGAGTTGGGATTTCCTATTCCTTTTCTGTGGCAGCGTGGTAGATAATGAGGATGAAGCACAGTGTTACTTATCGAGTGTTACATGGTAGGGTTTAGCTGTCCGGTGTCTTCAATCCATGCTACCGTTCACCTCCATGTGTGTTTAATTGTCTCTGAACTCATTATAAGTACAATATAGTGTACTTAATGATTATCAGTTTCTGTCCTGGATCCACCTATCATTAGTTACTTTTTCATACCCTCAGCTTTCATAACCGCTTGCTTTGCTAGTAGCACCCTGAATTCAGTTCATGCTATATGCATTTAGATGTCATAGTTGCGTATTTCTTACTCTAAATATGCTTCCCTGTACAGTCTTCAAGAGTCTAATACAGACCTTTCTTTATCCTTTGGTTTACAGACATTACTCCGTAGTTTCATATTCAATGACCTGTTGATCATACTCTCCTGTGAGTAGTACAGTGATGGTAGTTAGGGTTTATAATTCTTAGGCTCTTTATAATATGGTTTTAGCATACAAATAATGGCATTTCTGTTCTGTAGCCACAGTGTTAACTATTTTAGGTAGATTTTTAGTGTTTAAAAACGGGTTTATTTGGAATATTTTCAGTAGTCTGTTTCTGAATTCAGGCTTGTCTTGCAATGCACAAGTCTTAAATGACAGCTTAAGGTTTTTGTATGTGTGGGTTTTATTTAATTTACCATGGGGGAAAAAGAAGTGTAACTATTTTTGTGCATGTTTTCTCAGGTCTGAAGCGAATTTTGTGTCCCAGCATTCCAACCAGTGATCTATTAAGACAAGTCAATCGTCCTATTTTTTTTGTTTATTATCTAAGGAGAGGTCTCTTGATCTTGCTTGTTCTATTTCGTCCTTACTGCCACATTCTCCTGCTGTTATTTTTCAGTTTTACTGCGTCTGACTCTCACTTGACCTTGCATTTGACGTTTTCCTCACTTTAATAGCAAGTGATAGTCGCTACCAAAGCTGAATACTAACTGGCAAGTTAGCATGTGACTGTTTCGTACTCTAGATTTTAAAACTCTAAAAGCTGTAAATGCCACAGATGTGTAAAATAGTAATATTTGCTACATTCTACTGAATTATTTCCTCTGCTCCATCTCACCCAATAACCTTTGTTGGAAGTATGAACTGACATTTTTTCCTGTGAACTTGCTGGTACATCAGTGAAGACCCAGAGTCTTGAGATACAGAGATAAGAAAATTCTAGGCTAAATTCTGTTAATATATAATTAATCGTATTGTGAAGATATGACTCTAGAATGAGTAGGAAACAAAAAAGGTTTCAAAGAAGCTACTAGGAACTGTTTAGTTTGTTTCCCCTGCAAGCATGTGTGTGTGCTTTTCTGAGTTTATGTCAACTAAATATCCTTTGGGATATTACAGAGGTCACCATCTTCATCCCTATCTAAAAAAAATCTTTCTTCCCCTTCTCCTTCCTAAATTGTCGTCATGGTTGTTCTGTGTGTTTGAAGCACAGAAAATATGTCATTTCTCTGTGAATGTAAAGGAGGTGGCTTTGTTATACTGTGTGTCCAAATCCTTCCATAATCCATTCTGTCTTCCAACAACTAAGTATTTCACAACCTTGGATACCTGTCGTGGTTTAACCCCAGTCAGCAACTCAGCACCACGCAGCCGCTTCCCCCTCCCCCCTCCCAGTGGGGTGAGGAGGAGGAAAGGGAAAAAAAACGCGTGGGTTGAGATAAGAACAGTTTAATAACTAAAGTAAAATATAATACTAACAGTAGTAGTAATGAAATATAATAATAATAATAGTAATGAAAAGGAATATAACAAAAAAAAAGGGGGGGGGGAGAAAAAAAACAGTGATGCACAATGCAATTGCTCACCACCCGCTGACCGATGCCCAGTTAGTTCCTGAGCCACGATCTGCGCCTCCCGGCCAACTCCTCCTTGGTTTATATACTGGAAATTTGGGGATCGAACCCACGACCTTTTTTTGCGTTATTAGCACCACGCTCTAACCAACTGAGCTAACCACTGGGCATGACGTTCCATGGTATGGAATACCCCTTTGGCTAGTTCAGGTCAGCTGCCCCGGCTCTGCTCCCTCCCAGCTTCTTGCACACCTGCTTGCTGGCAGAGCATGGGAAGCTGAAAAGTCCTTGGCTTAAGATAAGCGCTACTTAGCAACAACTAAAACATCGGAGTGTTATCATCAACATTCTCACACTAAATCCAAAACACAGCACTGTACCAGCTACTAAGAAGAGAGTTAACTCTGTCCCAGCCGAAACCAGGACAATACCATACCCTTATTAGAAGTGCGGGCCAAACTTGTTTGGAGCATCATTTACTTGGAATTGTTTCCTAAGGAGATGCTGCTCTGAATCACAAGGAATACTGTAATTCTGTAACAAGAGGCCTGTAGTTAAGTTGAGAATCAATAGTCCAATATTTTTGCTGCACAGACATCCCAATTACACTTTTTAACAAGTAAGCTTTATGCCTTGGAGAAATTAATTGATAGCTCTTACTGTTGTTTTTAACAGTTAAAATCAAAGTGTCAGGATTCAGTATGCCATTCTTTCCCATATTCATGGCAAACAAAGTGGTCTGCAAGCTAAAATCAGTGTTTGAAATGGAGTGGTCTGTTCACTACTCAAGCTGGTGAGAGTATCAGCACAGAAATGTGCTGCAAACAGCACTTATGGGACTGACAAATACAGTATTTAAATAAGTACGAAACCTGATCGACAAAGAATGAGAGCATTCACATACCCGATGCAGAGTGTCTTTGCCTTTGAACAAAAGTTAGGAAGTTTGTGACATATTTGTATCTTTTTTTCATTCTTGCTCCTAATGTTGTGGCTTAGGCTTTATTCTTGACATCCTTTTTCATCAGTTTTCTTAGTAAGTGTGAGCAGATAGGACAAACCAGCTCACAGGAGTTAATTATAAATAACACTGGCCTTCATTACCATTCCTTTACTGTAGAAGGCAGTATCTTCAGTCCTTTACTTGACTGAAGGTCTTGATATTAATTATTCAGATGTAATCAGAATACCAGCATCCACTTCTGTTTCCAGTCCCATGCATGGTTAAAAATAAGTTGTATAGTCAGCATAAAACTACTTTGAGAAAATTGGTTAAAAAAACTGCTAATTTTTTTCCTGGGCTTGCAGCTTGCTGTCAGGACCTAGAGTGACGCAGGAGGTAGGTTTAAGCGTGTTTTTGGGGATCGCAGTAGCCGAGCAGCCTGGCCTTTGAGCTTGAATAATAGTGGTATAGACTGCAAGCAGTTATTAATGCTGTGAAGGTCTTTCACGAAGATGCATTTGATAAAGATGTCCCTTCTCTGACTCTGGGAGATGTTGAATATGAGCACTGCCCTCCTACTCCAGGTCTGTGCACTTCCACAGCCAATTGTGTGCTGTGAAGCAATTCCAGTAGATATATTTTCGTTGGAGTTCTCATCGGGATCTTTAATAAGATGATGGTGTGGGTGGAGATGGCAGAGTTTTTGAAATTATGTGCTGAAGGCTCCTGGGCACGCCCACAGAGGACTAAAGAGAGACCATGGTGGATGGGGGAGCCCAAATAGCGCCCAGCCCTGGCTTCTCCCAGGCCCATCGCAGGAGTCACCAGCCCATCAGAGGCCCATCTCCGTGAGCCCAGAGGAGCACTGGGGCACAGTGGCAGGTGGGAACCCACAGTAAGGACTCAGAGGAATGAACATCATCTCTGGGCCCCTCCCAGGGCTGGTCCCAGGAGACAGCCTCGGCCTCCAGGCATGACACCCATCAAGATGAGTCAGTGCTGGAGTGCCTTTGGGACTTAAAGGTGTTGCTGCCTAGGGGTGTGGGACGCGTTATGGGATGCATTTTGAGATTGCGTAAGGCTTACTATGGGATGTGTGGGGGAGGAACCAAAGGCGGGGAAAGGGATAGGTTCAGGTGATTTGGGGAGAAGCAAGAGTGGGAAAACAGAGGAATAAGGGGATACAAAGGTCTCATCCTGTGTGAATAGGCTGCTGGCTGGTACACGTGTGCCCTGTGCCTGATCAGTGCAGTCTGTCCTGTCTTCCTGTTAAATTCCTTTCTAACTCTTTCTTGGGTGAGGGACCCTATTTGAGGGGAGAGGGTGTACATCTCAGTGCTAGCAACTAGAACCAAACCGTGGGTCAGAGGGACCGCAAGTCCGTGGTGCCAGCAACTGGAACAAGTGCAGGTCTGGATGCCAGCAGTTGGGCTGGGACCCTGGGCTGGAGGGCTGCGTGCAGCAACTGGGTGCACTTCATGGAGCGAGTAAAACCAAGTGTCAGCCACTGGAGTGGGATTGGGGACCTCTTTATCTGTGCTGCAGTACTGGAGCAAGTGTGGGTGTGTGAGGGACCTTGTGGCTGCTAGTGAATATCAAGCTGGATCAGCTGGTGAGTGGGTGAGTAAGGTGGGAGCTGGGAGGTGAGCGTGTATCTCTAAGAGTAAGACCATGGGAGGAGCTAGCTGTTGGAGGCACTGGGGAGTCCTGGCCAGCTGCTGGAGAGACTATAGGGTCAGGGGGTCTCCGGGGGCGAGACACGTGTGTGTGCCTGCGTGTCTCTATGGGCAACACTGCAGTGGGGTTGGGTACTGGGGGATCAGGGAGTCCCAGCCAGCTCTGTGTCACGGTCTGTACCAGCAATTGAGTTGGGCTTGAAGCCTTAGGGGCTCCTACACCCAGCCAGAGAGAAGAGCAGGATGAAGCTGTTGGTGTGAGTGCTCCGTGTGTCGCTCTGTTATCAGTGTGGCCAGTGGTGTATCCCGGTGGTGTGTGTGTCTGCCTGCTTGGAGCAGATTTTCAGCTTTGCTGCTGGTTGGACCTGGGCATGGAGCTGTGGCTGCCTGGCCTCTTGGCTGTCAGATCCAGCATGATATGTCTTCTCTTAAGAGTGGTGTATAATTACAAACATTGGGTGGTCTGTGTAATGACATGGTGTTTTCATTGCGTGGAACTGTATCAGACATACCTCTTTATTACCAATTTTTCATTTTTCAGTCTATCTATTTGATCTTTCAGAAAAAATGATGAAGCTCTTTCCCTGAGTGAGGAACAGAAAATATCTCTAGTTTTGCCTGACTTTGGAGTCTTTAACATTCTCCCATTCTTTGGGCACATGCATTTGTGATGCAAGTTGTTAGGATTTATGCAATGGGAGCTTTTCCTGTAACGTTGGAATATAGAAGAAAAAGTCTAATCCGTCAGAAATGTAAATAGGTCTTGGACCATACTCTTGAAGATAAAAACATCACTGCTTATACCTTGATGTTACTGTAATTCTGCAGCTAAGCTTGATTGCTCAAAAAGGATTGCCACAGCAAGTTGTGAGTGGTGCTTGCTATAAAAGATGCCAGAATGATGACAGTGTTCTTAAATGTGCCCCTGTCCCTAGTTTTCTCTCCTATCAGTCCCCCGGTGTTTGGGTGGTTCTCATGTGAAAGTTGCATGCTGTGTTCCCTTTGTTCATGCTGCTGCTCTTGGAGTTGAAGCTGGCAGCCGCAGGACCGTTTGTATTGTAACCAAGCTGTAAAAATGAAGAGCATGAGGAATGCAGAGTCCCAAGAGGCCTCTAAAAGCAAATATAAAAACCTTGTTTGCGTAGCTTTTAAGCTTTTGCCTTACTTGTGTAGAGGATATAAGTTCAGTGAGTGGAAATGCATTATTTCAAAGACGATCTGAGCATTTTTTTCATTTGTCTGTGCAAGTTGAAAGGGCTTTGTGAAGGTGCAGTGAATAAGAGTGAGGTTGAAAGACCAATATTAGGAAACAAAGTTTGATAAGAAAGGAAGGTGTTGACTTGTAAGGCTGCTAAGACGAATACCAAGTCAGTCTGATCTTTGATGTAACCAGAGGGGGAAAAAAAAAAAGTCTCAAATACTTAATGGCTTATAATTCCTACCTAAGTTAATAGAATTGGTGTCACCATATTAATTTATTGTGATGTTTTCCCTAAAACTGAATCGTAGCTGTTTAAAATGTGTGTGTGTGTTTTATTAGTGCTTTGTAGCTCAGATGCTTTGGTTTGTGATTTTAATTAGAAAATAATGACAGATTTTATAATAATGACAGGCTTTTAATCTGCCTTCTAGTCAGGTTTCTCAAAACAGAATCACTAAGTTTTTGGTAACTGTGGTAAGTAAAAGTCAGACACTTTTTTTTCCTCTTTCCTCCCCTTCATCTGACATTGCTGTTTGAAGGCTCAGGACAAGCTTTTACAAAGGCCACATATTCCTGCTGTCATCACTATAAACTAGCTCAGGCTGCTCAGATAGCAAGTTCTGGGTCTGGAAAAAAAATAAATTTTGCCATAATGTCACGGAGACCTGTGTATGCAACATCTCCCACGTTCCGGTGGTAGAGCCTGTGTTTCGTACCCATTTTTTTTGTTCTTGGGGAGTAGCCGTCCCACACACCCCACTGCTACCTGGGAAGGCAGCAATGGCTGGCGAGGTTGCTGACGCTGTACTTAGCATCTAGGTGCAGGGTAACTCAAACAGGTGACAGCTTACCTGGGCAGATACTCAGTTTCCATGAATGCCTGTCATATGACTGGATATGCAGCGTGTCCTCGCAGTCAGATGTATGCTTAAAAAAGGATTTGAAGTACGCCAAGCCCAGCTGCTACTGAGATCATACTAATAACCTTATATGAGAGAGAGAGAGACTTCTGTGAGGAACCTTAACCAATGTGCCATTAATAGACTAGTGCACAGAGAAGCAATACTACAGTTTTTGGTGCGTTTCTCTACTATTGTTTCTGTGGACGTCTTGGATGCTTTCCTTTGCAAAGCCCTTCAAATGCAAACTCTCAAAGGAAAAAGTTATGACTTGTGAGTATTTGCATGTCTGTCTGGCACAGATCTCAGCTTTTGCTGGATGGAATGGTTTCCTCTTGGAACAAAGGAATATAAATATATATATATAAAAAAAAGTTGATCAAGGATTATTTATATGTTGTTTCAGAACTTGTTGCCGATTCTGGAGGCTTGTTTAGGAATCTTTAGCTAAAGTATTGCTTGCTGGAAATTACTATAAAGTGAGGAAGTCGTTCCATGATAGCTGGTTGTAAGTATAAAATATGAAAACTATATTCAAGCAGAACTGCAGAGTAACTGTAGAAAGAGTAGCTACACCTTGGTGTACGTTACGCTTGTGCTCATTTAGCACTGATTTGTTTTCTGTTGCCAGGGAAAACTAAAGCGTGACCAAAAGCAATACAGACAGAAGAAAAAGTGTGTCTGTGTTTATAAAATGTCACCAGTCTATCCTAATGAATGAATGAATCCACAATCACAAATGTGAAGGGAGCCGGTAAAGGCTTATGTTAAGACCATAACAAACTGAAGAAGGTTAGATCTAGACTGACAGATGTAAGCTGCTGTCTAACTGCATAATGTTTTCTCATTAGCTACTGAAGGAAATTCTGTACTGCTTATTTTCATTCCCTGTTATGCACATGCAGTATATGCATTTAAAGCTAAGACTCTTTGTGTTTTCTGTGTAGACTTCAATAACCTAAATGGTAATAAACCACTCTGTTAGATGTTTAGAGCCCAGCAATAACTTGTTAGATCTTCACATGGACCTGCCATGTAAATTGCTTGCTTTTCTTCTCAGACCTGCTTCTGCTATTAAATGGTGACTCTTGACTTCTCTAGTCTCAATTTTGGCTTGACAACAAAATTGATACTCAGACTTCTTTAAATCTGTGGCAAAGCAGCAAAATCCTGCTATGCTGATAATACCATAACAACATGATGGGTCATGGCTTCCTTGAAGTTTGAGTTGAAGTCTGTTGGCAGTTACCTTTTTTGCACAGTCTACGCACACACTTCTACTGTCAAGATGATGATTGTGTTGCTCACATAGTCCAAACGCCAGCAGCCATTCTGGCATATCATAGCTGGGAGAGCTAAACAATAAATACTCTCTTTATTACATCCTACCTTCAGTTCCTCAAGCCTTCAGTATTGCCTGTGTCTGTTGCTAATGCTTAGCTTCGTATACTGGGTATTACAGCCAGGTGCATAGCTTTCCTTTTCTGTCTTGCAGTTATTTTTACTTGACATATATAGTTGCTTACAGTTAACTAACCAAATTGTTAGTTTATGCATTCAATTTATATAATAAATGGCTCACATTATCCGTTCATTGGTTTTGCCATTAACTTCAACTATGTACTGTAGAGCAGTTACTTAAGTTTTATTTGAGATTGAAATTAATTCGTAAAGAGAACTGAAAGACTGACATTGCAGGAGTTATTTGTAATTTGCGTAATTTACACTCTCTGATGACTTTTTATGTGAGCATAGTTATTTAATTGCTTTAGTGTTAGTCTGGCCAGTTTGTTCTAGAAGGTGCTGATAATGTAAAGGTTGGCCATTTTGGATGGTGGTGGATCATAGTTACAAAGATGAGCTCTTTTCTTCCACTGTTATACAAAGCTAGTGTGGTTTGACAACTGGTAGTTGCAGTGATTTTACTGTCATCTGACTCCTTGCTATTTTACTGGTGGTGTTTAACTGCTCGAAATAGGTCTGCTGTGGTTGAAAGACTTTAGGAAGAACCGAAGTGAAGTGACAGCAGGGAAGAGCATTCCCAAGGTGAAGTGATAAGGACTGTGCTTCTCAGTGCAGTACACCAGTTTTGCACACTTTATTTCTGCTCTTCAATTAGTATTGGAATTGTTGTATTTACAACAGCTTTAATTGCTTTTAATATGGCAAAATATTTCTTTTAATCTTGGTGCATAGGAGTCTGAATTATCTTAATAAGAAAGTCAAGGTGATTTTGGTAGCCTCTTTATTGCTTAATTCATTACAGTGAAGAAGTTCTCCACTTTATTTACGTAAGTGCATAAAGTGACAAGTTCTTGTGTTCTGCAAGTGGTAACTTTTTTCTTTTCCTCATATTTAGGAAGGCTGTGGAAGAGTTACTTAAAGAGGCAAAACGTGGGAGAACCAGAGCTGAAACAATGGGAGCTATGGGTTGGTAAGTTGTGCCAAGAGGAAATGAATGCTATGACCAATGCCAAAATAAATTTTACATTTAATCCGTGACAGAAGTCTCTACCTTTTAATTTGCTTCATGTTTAACTAATTTGTCTTCCTCCAGGTATTAATTTGTCTGGGCAAAAATTTGAGTCCAGATAAGAAAGAAGTTCAAGTAAATTCTGCCTGCATGAAATTGCTTGACTGAATGTGTTGAAGTCAAAGCAATTGGAAAACTGGGAGTAGCTTCTGTAATAGTATTTCCTTATAATAGATGGAATTGCAAAGTTTGGATTGGAACCTCGTGAGTCTTTAAAATACTGGGTAGCTTCAGTGTGCATGTACTTACGTACTGGCCACATGTTACTGGGTTAGATTCTGTTTAACTGAAAGGAATTCATAAACTGACAAAGAAACCTAAACCCTTAAACCAATAAAAATAATAAATGATCCTCTAGTAGAGAATCCATGTGTAAATTGCAGCCAAAAATGAACTGAAAGTATGATCCAATTTTGGAAGGAGGTATTTTTTAATACTAAAAAAAAACCCCTAAAACCCAGGGGCTAATTTGTATAGCAAGTGGGAAAAGAATCACAGTATTTAAATCTTAAGTGAAATACAGTATTAATTCTTCAATGCAGTAATTCAGTTTTTACAGCTAGATTATTATGGAATGTAATGCATGTAATTGTAATTAAAGAAGTAATAACATGCTGAAAAGAGTCATTCATCTTAAAATAACGTACATGACTGATAAGAAGCTATTGGATCTAGGGATGTTCACACAAGTAGTGCACCAGCTGACTGCGTTAAACTCATTTGTAGATAAGGTTTGGCTTCCTCCACCAACAGCAGTAAAAGATAAGCCTGCGCTGTTAATGAAGTTCTCAGCTGATTTCTTGGCTATGTTTGTTTTAGTAGCTCTGAAGAGATTGAAATAGTGTCTTGCTGAAAAAAGTTAATCCTTTATGTTTTCTAAACAAGTTTTGGGTGTTTTCTATATTTACCTAGTATTTCTGCTAGGGAAGCAGTTTATACCTTTTATGTTAAAATAGTTAAGTTGGTTTAATCCCCTAGAGTGGTTGTAGCTATACTGATAAAGTATGCTTTTACCCTGTCAGCCTTGCCAAATGGCCAGGTAAACCAGTGCAGATAATTAGCACCGTGAAGTGTTGCATGCATCCAGTTACTGTGAATTTGCAAGTTAATTCCAGGTATGGAGACTAAAGGTTTCTGTTGGGAGATAACCAAGTGTCCCTGTGCACCTTCGCTGCTGCTTGTGCAGTCTGGAATACCTGCCAGGAGTGTGTATGGGCTTCTACTCCTGGCTCTGGCTACTTCTTATTCCTTCTCTGTAAAAGACTAGTGGTCCTGCTCAGCTGGCTATGATGATCAACTTGGGGTAACATGCAGTTTGCTAAAGCCTGATGCCCAGGACCTGCCAGAGGAGGGGGTAGCCAAGGGTGACCTGTTCTTTGGAACAGCTGCAGATTCCACTACAGTGAAATAGGGTCTGGCAGGGCCAGGGTTGTGTTAAAGGCGTAGGAAGAGAGGATTGTCAAGAGGGCTTCAGGCAGAGGAAGACTGTTGACATAGGGATTGGCGAGGTGGTACCCTGAACTGAGACTGCTGAAGTAAAGATCCTTTCAGCTGCGGAGGAACATGAGAATAGTTGTGCTGGGTCAAACAAAGGATCCATCTCTGCAGTGCCCTGTCTCCATCAGTGGCCGATACCCAGTGCCTAGGAAATGGAGGAAGAAAAGTACAAGAAAGTAGCAGTACTTCCTCAAGGTACTATCCCAGCATTGGGCAGTCTGCAGCTCAGGATATCCTGCACTCAGAGATGATTTTTTTTTTTTTTTTTAATATGACACTTCTCCAGGGATTTTACCCTCTCTGAATTTATCTTCAGAGAGACTGGTAGTAATCCCATATGTCACAAATCTGCTGCTGTAGAGTTTGGCATAGGCTAGCGTACAGCTGGTGTATGTGGCCGTAAGGAAGGTATAAAGCCCCGCATAGGCAGACTCCCAGTAAGTCTTTGGGGTCTAGTTCTGCAAGTGCAAGAGACAGAACAGCAGCTGGAAGCTGTCACTGCTCTCTTCCCTTTAATATTTTTCATGCCCCGTTGTGCCGTTCTGGTCCTTCTGAACTGGCCCAACAACTAGGTATTGCATATATATGTGGGAGATGAGATAACCAGTAAGGTATCTGGAAGGAAACTTAACTATGCTCAGTTGAGTATCGCACTCCAGCAAAATACCATCAGATGTAACTGATGTTACGGTAAATCCTGAAGGGGTTCAGAGATTAGATCCAAGACTGACATGTAACCTTGCAGCTGTGAACTACTGAGAGGAAGGTAACTGCTGCTCTGAGCTTTGTGGATAGCAAATGAAATGAGCAGAAAAGTTAGTTCATGAAAATGTATATTAGTAGACCAAATCCAGGAAAGCATAACTGGTAGAAGCAAAGAGACAAGGTCATCACCAACTTGTCTAAAAGCACAGTCTTAACAGGTAAAACGCAAACCCTTCCTTCCTTGCCAAACTCAAAATGCTTACAGGTGTGTTTCATGAGGACTTCTGGGATTTCCTCAGCCCTTTGTCAGAGGAGTCCTGGAGAAGAGATGCACAAACCCTGGAGACATCTAGTGTAAGGCCATCAATCCTGCATTGGCACTGGATAGTTGAAGCAACTCGGCCTATGAAGAAAAGATTTGTTCTGCCATCTGTCTTTGGGTAAGGAGAAGCAGAGGCTGCTACTGCTCATACTTCGCTGATTCCAGTTTATGTTGCTCTCCAGCAGCTGTTGAATACTGGGAAATACATTTCTGGAGTCAGTGGCATTTGACAGGAATTGGTTAAAGGGAGGTGTGTGGGGAGGTGGCATTCCCGGGGAACTATATTGTGCATACCATTACAAAGGAGTAGTGTCTCCTGGTGGGTGTTGATGGCAGCAAAACCTTAGCTAGCAAGCCTCTGAACATTGTTTTGGGACTGCTTTCAGATTCAAGCCACTGCTCCGTTACTGTCCAGAGTGATTAGTTCTCCGTAGCTCAAGTGCACTGTTTGAAGAATTTCCCCAAGCACCCCTACCTAACTTTTTGCTGTCTCCTCGTGTGAAATGGATAGTAGGCTGCTGTTTGAGCCTAAATTGCAAGCATCCAAGGTAGCATAGCTGACAGGTACAGAAAAAATGTACCAAGCGTTTGGCCCACAGTGTCTGATACAAAGACTCAGCCTTGAAATATGGGACAGTGTTGCTAGTGTTTCGTCCAGTTTGGGAGTGTTTTGCCAGTGTTACATTGTCTTACAAGTTTGCTGTGGATGACATGGGTAGATGCTGCAACCTGTAGGGGTTAGATGCTAGTAGAAGAAAGGCTTGTCCCAAACAGGGAGGTTAGCGGTGATATCAGGCAACAGTTTATGTGGGAAGGGAGATTATCTGAGACTCTCTTGGACATGGAGCAACTGTCAGTATTGCCAATGGGCTGCATGAGCTCTTAGCTGGTTAAGAGTCTTAGCTCACTGGCCTCCATGCTCGCAGGACTGCTCAGATTGGCAGTATCTAGGTCCATGGCAAATTAATCCAAGAAATACTGGATATTCGTATTTGTAGATCTTGCATTATTGGCTCTTGAGTATTGATTTGTTCCTTGGATGTCCTCAAGATTCTTGCTCTCAGCACTGCAGTATTTCTAGTTCCTGCAATGCTCCTTTTATATGTACTCTGTGGCCATAGTGATTCTTGTTGGGGGTCTCCTACATCCTTATGATAGCACATGATGTAGATCCTGATGATGATGTATCTGGTTCAAGCGTTAGTAGAGCTAATCACAAGTAAGAAAATGTGTGAGAGATGGGGAAGGGAGGATCCTCTTCTGAAGGTGTCTTATTTCCGGAAACCTTGAGCAAAAGAGAGCAGAATCTGTGGCTGAATCTCAGTGATGCTGCTGTGATGCTGGACTGAGATGAGAAAAGACATCAGAGCAGCTGTCTGGAAGTTAACATTTGAAGGGCCAGCTGGATTCAGGATGGGAAGTTGTGGACAAATAGTGTAAGAACACTTGAAATGGTTAGGTAAATTTATCCTTGATTCATCAGAGAGTATTGGACACAGATGGAATAAAGCTATAGGGTCTTTGGGGTTTTCCATCATGTGTCTAGGTAAAATCAAGCTAAAAGCTCAGCTTTCCTTAAGTGTTTTTGTTGGTCCTATGTACATAATTCATAAGCTTCCTTATACCAATGGAGTTAGGGCCCATTTTAAGGGGTTGTTCTGCTTTAATTGAGAAAGGCAGTTAGAATGCCATAAAAGCTACTGTGTGGAAAAGTTCTAGAGGCTTTTTTTTTTTTTCCCCTCCAGTGTATAGGTCTGGTCTTCAAAGATGCTGGTAGCAAGTGAGCTAAGGCTGAACTGAATGTAATCTTCTCGGCTTACTTGAAAAGCTTACCTAAAATAAGATATGGAAAACAGGATATTTTGAGATGGTTTTTTCAGCTCTGCATTGTAAGAGCAGATGAAATTGCAAAAAAAAGATAAATCTTGGAAGCATTAAATTATTTTTAACCCTATTTCTTGTAAAGCAATCCTAAAATTGCCTTGATTCCTATAGATAGCTTTCTGTTCAATACCAAATCTGGTAGAAGTACTGCAGAATACAAAATAATGAAGATGAGGCTGAAGCGTTTGAGGGCACCGGAACTGCAAAATGCTGTGTTGCATCTTGTCTTTGAATGGGTGTTGCATGACTGTGCAGAAACACTGCAATGTGATTCCCCTACATTTATTTAATTTGAATGAGAAGAGGAGGAGAAGCAGGGTACAGACAGGGATTGCAAAGTAAATATGTTCAAATCTTGTGATCAGAGCACCGGTTCCCATCCAAAGTCCTGCCAGCTGTATCTAGCTGCCAAGACTATACATAAAAGCTTGCAGTGTCCTCCCAGGTATCCTCTTTTCTGAGACCCCCTGTGAAAGGATAACAGCCTAGATTAGTTGGTTTAGCAAAACAACCTCTAGCTGCTTTTTTTTTTTTTTGCCTTCAGTCACTCTTCTGTTAGGTACTTGTGTTTTCCATGGCAGTTTGGAAGTGGTAGAAATGTACTTGTAAGTTCATCCATAATGAACTTTCTTTCCTGGAAAGATGTGATTTACTCTGTATGCTGAGGCTGACTGTGCCAAGCCTGTTTGATATGTCCAGTTACTCAGCAGAGAAAAGACTGTGGTGCATGGCACTGTACTCTTGAGTCTTAAATGGTGTCAGCATGTTTTACTGTTAAGAACTTGTATGGTACACTTCTGTGCTAAACTGCACTGCTATGCTTGATGACAGGTATTGGCTGGAAGTTCTGTGTTACTGCGCAGAAGTTGGCTTAAAATGTCAAAAGTAGAGTTAAGATTTGACCTATGTTCGCAACAACAGATTTAATCTTTTTTTCTTGTTCAAAATGCAATGTTGACTCTTCATTATTGCATAGTGGAGAGATTTTTGGAGTGTGTGGCACTTATCTGTGGAGGGGGACAAGGTTCTGTGGGTAAGAATAGCTTGGTTTAGCTTATTGGAGCATGCAAAGCAAAAAGTGAACCCTTCCATTGAGTGAATACGTTGCTACAGAACTGGAGTCTGTTTTGTAGACAAGACTGCTCTAGAATTGCAGGTTGTGTGCTTGCTTTGGTCACACCTGCAGCCCTGCTTCAGGCACGCTTCAGTTCAGAACTTTAATGTTCTTTTAACATGTCTTCCCCCCCCCCCCCCCCAAAAAAAAAAAAAGCTTTTGAAATCTGTCCTGTGGCACTGTTTACTAGTCAGCAGTATTGCATTCCACCTTGCATAGGCTGAGCTTGCCTCCCAGCCCTTCAGAACTTACATTGAGGGCAAAGCTGTCATTGAATTAAGTGTTGCAGGATCAGACCTACAGCAAGCCAAAGGCTTGTCTTTGGGGAGGTCAATTTTCTTACCATTAGAAATGCTCTGAAAGATATTAGTGGATTAATACAGTTCACTTTTAATCATCACAGTTCCATATATACCGTGGATATATGTAAACATTATGGGCTTGTGTGTGTGCATGTGTAATGTAGCACATGCCATACATCTCATTTCCTTTAAGACTTAAAGGCAGAATTTGCTTTGTTGAAGTCTGAGGTCAATAAAACTAAGGACTAATGTTTCTCTTCAGTGCTATAACTTACTGATGCTCCGTGAAAGTTCGGTGGCTCGCTTTTATCACTGTGTGATTGTGAACTACTGGCATGTCTTAGCTGACTCTGAAGCTCTGCATTTCTCATCAGTTTTTGTTCTTAGTATAGCTCAGGCAGCACTCGTAGTGCCAAAAAGAAATAAATACTTCAGCAAGGTCAATTTATTTAGGGCAGATTTTCTCATTCTGGTGCTATATATATTAGTGCTTAATCAATGCATTAGCTCTTAAGAAAAAGCAAGAGGAAGGAGACAAATGTGAAATAGTTTTTTGCCTGGATGCAGCCTAGAGAAAGCTGCCCTCCTTGGTAGCAAATGTTGAGGTACAACAGTTCAACGCTGGCATAAGAGGTACAGAGGACTTAAATGTTGGCTGTTTTGTGTTATGTCTTTAGTGTAACCTGTGCCACGGCATGTTCAGCACCATGTTCATAGCTTATATAGCTTGAAGTAGAAACCCTATTCTACTGCCATATGTTAGCCTTGTATTTTTACTCAGTAATACAGTTAATGGATAAATACTGTCTCCCTAATTTACAAAACAGCTATAGTAGATACAGATCTAGACTTTTTTTTATGATTTTTTTTTTTTTTTTTAACCAGGATTTGCGCAAAACAGTATAGATTTATATGTGGAAAGTTTAGAAAACTCTAAAACTAGCTATGCTGTAGATACGTGTCAAGAAATACCTAGCGGAAATAAAATAGTGTGGCTGTTTTTAATGTTTTTAGTGCATACTTCTAAAATTACTCTCGTAAGTTCTTTGAGGATTTAGGACAAGAACAATTATCAGTAATGCTTTGTAGGCAGACCTGAAGCAAAACACCATGGTAAATGCGATGCCCGGTTAAAAGTCATGAAGTATGCTAAATAATCAGACGTGATCTTCGTTATAATTTTCTTGTTGTTCTGATACCTCTGATTATTCAGAGGTGTCAAAGGTTTTTAAATGGTCAGAGTATAGTTTCTACACTTACACAAAGTATTCAAGTAGAATAGATGGTCTTAACGTTGTGGTGTTAGGATTCATTGACTCCATAGTTGATTCGGTAAGTGGTGCTGTGATCTCCAACAGCTCTGCTTTTTTAGAGGAATCCCATAACTTCTCCATTAGCATGCAGACTCAAAAATGTTGTGAAGACAAACACCACGATGGCTTCCACTATAAACAAAGTCTTCAGAGTGATTTCTGCTTACTGCAGGAATATATTCAAACTTGTTTTTTCTCATTCCATTCTTTAAGAGGTGATAAATTGGGAATAAGTAGAATACAGCAGATATCAACAAGATAAATGAAATGTACAGTAGTTTACTAAAACTAGCTGATAAATTATGTGCAAACCTGTTAAGCTGCAAGAGGAGAAAGTCAGAAACAATGGAGAAGAGTTGGATAAGTATCCTTTCTGTTTAAGAAAAAGAAATAAAAAATTTTGTTTGGTGGTTGCCAGATATGAGTTAAAATTGGCATGCCTCGTGTATATGTTTTATCGCTACAGCTGTTTGGGTTCTTCATGCAAGTGTATCTTTTACTTTCTGAATATCTCAGTCCATTAGATAATGCTGACTTTAGTACATTATGATCTTGTAAACCATTCCCATTTGACTTAGAATATGTTAATAAATATTTGATTCCTGAATACCTAAGTTAAGCACCATCAACCTTAAAATATATTGTCATCCTCTGCTTCCCCCTGCACACACTACCTTGTGAAAATCATGTGGATTTTCACTGTGTTGAAGTAAAAAAAAAATTTATCCTATAAAGAGTAAGATAAAAGGAGAATGGAGACAACCTTGAGCATATCTTTCTGTACTGAGAGTTTACACTAGGTGGCATGCAAGGAAAGCCAAAAGCACAAACCTGCCTTAAAATTATTGAAGTTAAAATCTCAGACTTGTTTCAGGATGTTTTTATCTTGTCCTTTGATCACTTTTAAATATCTTTACAGGTTGAAATGTCCTCTTGCTGGTACAAATAAAAGATTTCTTATTAATACCATCAAAAACACGTTACCATCTCAAAAAGAACAAGACCAAGAACGTGAGCAAAAGGAAGACAGTAAGGAGCCTGAGCCAAACAAAAGCAGGAAAGAAGAAAAAACAAAGAAACGCAGAAATCACCCATATACACCCAGCTTTCAGTCCAGAAGGAGAGTCAGCTGCTCTCCTCCAAGGCATCGAAACAGGAACCAGCACACAAAGGATAAGCATGAAAAGCAATCAAGCAAACGATGAGGAGAGTAACAAATATGTGTTGTTATAAGCCAGGAATGTCACTCAGTGTTGGACTGCAGGGATATCTCAGTTTTTCAGGAAAAGATGCTGTTCAAAATTGAATTTTGAACCAACTTGCTTGTGTGAGAAGTAACTTTGAGGTAGCTTTAGAAACCTTTTCTTTTGGACCTTTAAGAGAGAAGCCAAGTGCAGCATAAATCTTTCAGTCGTTTTAGAACAGACATTCCTTTCCTTTTGCTCCATTCCTCTCCTCTTCTGACTAAGCTTAGGGTCTTGGTGATGGAGTGTGATACGTGTGTCACTATCCAATACAACTCGTTTAGTCACGTCACTCTTTTGGAAATAAATTTAAATTAAGCAGAAATTTATTTATTGTGTAAAGTTGGCAGAACTTCTTTGCTGCTAACCAATGAAGAAGTTTTGCGTGTTTGGGTTAGATTAGTTTTACAAAATTTAGAAGGGAAAGCTGGTCAGTGCCTGGCCAAGCATGTGCATTTTGTATAGAATATAAGAGTTTGCTTTCTTTAGTATAAAAGGAACAAATTTAAAATGGGCAACGCTGGTTTTGCTTTCCAGGAGGAACTACCAGGAAATACTGGGTTTGCTTGTTATTGTATATTCACAAACCTGTCATAGATAATAATAAACATTACCGCTAAAAAGCCATAACTGCAATAATTGTCTCTGTTTAGACTTCCCTCTGTAAGGAAGTAGTTTGAACAGTCTGTTGTCATGGTGCTTTCAAAACAAACCTTGAAGACAAAATTATCGTGTTCTCTGTCCACTGCTAGGAAGTTTCCAAGTAGATGTGTAATACTAGAAATGCAGAGGTGGTATGTAAAATCAGTCAAATGCTCACTTTCCAAGCCTGTGTGACAATTCTGTAGTGGTACAGTTCTTAAACTTGTGACTTGGAGCACATATAATACACATCGGCATCTTCTACATCTCACTTCTGTTTGTGTTGCAATAACAAACTTCTGTGTGAAATATTTTGTATTTCGGTATTCTCAAAAATAATTGTTTTGAACATAGGTTTCCGTTTTTAAGTGTGTTGACAATAAAATCGAAAATGTTCATAAAAAAGTGCTTTGTGAAATTAATACTTTTAATGGGTTTCTTAACTGACATGGGCCTCTCTCCTCTAAGGGAAAGGAGGACCAGCGCTTCATGGTCCTTCAATATTGTGTCAGGGCAAGAGTGCCACCTATAGGCGTATCTATACCTCGTCTTGCTATACTTGCCTGTCTCTTGGAAATTTCATGTTAGCTAGGAGATGGGGAGACCCAAAGTGGAGATCTGCTGCGGCTGAATTTTGATGCATGAGCTGGGAATTACTCTTCTGAGTAATGGGAAGGTAGTTAAGCAGGCATTGAGCCCACTGGTGGCTGCCAGGGTCAACGTATCCAACAAATGGGATACTTTTACATTTCCACTGAGGAGTTGTGGATAGTTTCTCTATTTCCCTGCAGGAACCATAGCACTAGAATAGAAGTCCCCGCCTTTCAGAAAATTTCCAACGATTTAAGTGGGATCAATGAAAAAGTAGTATCTTTGGAGAATGTAGGACTATCTTTGGTTTAAATAGATGTTGTTTGCAGTTCTTATTTTGCTGGACACTGGTGTGTTCTCCTTAATAATCCTTTTTGGAAGGACAGCATCTATAATACCAGCTGGGCTCTGCTGCAGTGACGGTGCTGGATGGATGTGGCTTTGCAGCAGAACATTCATCTCGCCGTTGGTCAGGATTGGGGCTGGAGATGTTCCACAGAACAAATCCCCATGAATTCTTGCTGGTCTGGCTTGTGATGACAATACGGTGTCCTGAGAGCTTTCCACACTCAGGCCTTCAAACATTCCTTTAGGATAAGTGCTGTTGTTGATTCTACATTAATTGAAGCCAGGCTTTCAGGTAGGGGAAGTGATTAGAGTATGCTTTCAAAATTAGTCTGGGTTGTTGATACGGAGCGCTTCTGTACTAGAAATGTTCAACTAGAGGATCTGACATGACCTAAACCAGATAGCTGGAGAAAGCCTGTCTTCATCGGTGGTGGTATATTCAGATCTAATTCCACTTTTTTCTGACTTACAGAACATACGTGAATTATTAGTCTTTCATTGGTTGATTCCATATTTTAGTGCTGTCTTTCATAAGTGTACATAATAAAACCAAAAAACTCTACTGCTCATTAACTGTTCTTAAGGCAAATCTTCACCTGCTGATCACTTTTTTAATAAAAAATTGGGTGCATAAAGCCAGGTTTGTATTGTGTCTGCAGTTGCTCATACTGTGCAGCGCCAGCATCACATTTATAAGGTATCTTAAAGATAGGATTTAAACTCTGAAACTTAAAGCTTGAACATGAGTTTTCAAAATGTGTTATTAACTGCTGTAACTTGGAACACTTGTTACTTGTAAAAGTGCCTAGTCCTTAAAATAAATAAATACATAAATAAGTAAATAATAGTGTGTTCTTGGTCTCAGCTTCCCGTAGTAGTGCGTTGCAGCCTAGTTACTCACATGGGAGGGGAATGCACCTTACGTTACTGTTGCTGCAGTGATACTCAGAGGTGTTTCTTGTTTATCTGTGAGCTACTAATGTTGTCTTTGTTTAGTTTCAGTGCACATTGTACAGGTAACAGAGTTTATTCAGGTGAGGCTATTCTCTGGCCATAGCCACAAGAACTTGTTAATTAGACTTTGTGGACAGAAGTCCTCCAAAAAGTTCATTTTCATCAACCTGATACTGAATGTAGATCACAAAACAATGTGAAAGAGGAGGAGAAAACATTTTATGGTTGGGCCTTATGAAACACTTTTATTAGTTTTGACTGTCAGGGATATAGTAACATGCAGTTCTTAACGTTTGTTGTACAGCCTCACCGCTTTTGTAAATCCAATTTGAATTATTTACAATGAATCATGAACATCCAAGAAAAGCCCAACAGATTTCACATATAACACGACTTAACGGCAAAAATAGACCCTGTTTTTTAGACTGATCCAGTCTAAAACAGAAGTTTCTTGAGGTGCAGTTGTAAGAGCATTCCTTAGTGGTTATGAAATTTCTACAGAAAACTAGTTAACAAAAGAGATGTAAATGTTTGTAGATCAATGGAATAATGTAGCAGGAGGGGGTTGCTTTTCCTGCACAAACAGAACTGGTTTTTGTGTTGTGGCTGCAAGTTGATCAACAAGAAGCATGTTTCCTCTCCTGCCCTATCAGAGCTCTCATTAATGATTATGTGTTTTCAGTTAATTAAACTGGAACAACACAAAAGTAGACTTGCTTGGATAAGTAGCAAGAAAACATATTTGGATGGTGTTTGGAGAAGGATTTTATTCATTTTATCGGTGCAGTCAGTGATCCACCAAATCTTTATTCATGTGAGTGATCTTTGCACTTGCAAATAATCCTGTTGTAGCTCACCATCTATGAATGAAACTCTCATCTGCATTAATATACGCTCTTTGTTTTAGTGACTGTCAATAGGAAATAATCAAGAGTAAATGTTAAAGAGGGCATAGCTCCAATTAAAAAAAAAGCCTTAAAAATTTTGCAAGTTATATGTATGCACACCCTCCTTTCCAGATACGATAGTCAAGACACAAAAAAACTCAAATACTTTTATGCCAAATATTTAGCAGTATCTCAAAGTCTCAAATGAACACTGTGGATGTACCATCTTCCTTATTTTTTTTACATCGGTTCATTATTGCTTAGACTCTAAATTTACCAAATATGGTTTTAGTAACTCTCAGGCCGTTACCCCCCACCTTATAAAATGCTTCTAGAAGGCTGCATCTATATTGAATCTCAAAACATTGAATCTCCATCTGTATGCAACAAAAATAAACCTTTGTAAGGGAAAGCAAGAAGAATACGCTATTTTTACTCAAAATTGCTGTTCATACGATATTCACTGCTACTCAAAATGAAGAGCCTTGCGTTACAACTGGAATGTTGAGCCAAATAGTTTAGGCTAGGGTGCAAGTTCTGCGTAGTTCTCCCAAGAGTGTCCCGTGTCTTTTATATTGTGATCGCATAGGGCTAACTGCACAGATGTTGTGTGGGAAGTGGCGTGGTGCCCTGGGGAGGGGATATAGTCCCCTGTAATGTTGGTGTAGGTCTCTGGAGAAGAGTTCAGTTCCCCATCTACAACTTCCTTGTAGGATCTTAGGCAGGTTTTCTCATTGCTCTGGGTATGTCTGTACCATAAAGAATAGGTTTTGCATTGTCATAAGCACTGTAGGCTGTGTTTCTCACCCACCTTCTGTCCTCTTGGCGGCTCTGCAGGTGGCCATCAGCTTCCCGGTGTGGCCATGTTTGATAAGGTCCCATGGGCTTGTGCAGCCCTGTGGCCTCCGGACCCGGTAGGCACCACTGCCACGAGCGTTGACTGTGGGTGTGGACAAGCCATGGGCACCGCGGCTTTGGCAGTGAGCAGAGCAGAATTGGGGCTTAGTTTCTTCTCTATAAATGGAGATTCGAGATGTTGGAATACCCAGCACGGATACATAGGGATGCTTTGAGAAAATCGCATCGCAGCCTCATGTTGATAACCTCAGGCACTCTGTATCACCCATGAAGCACCGTTACGGTCTGGAGTATGGCATGACAAACAGACTTGTGCTCTGCTGTCTCAGTGTCATTGCAGGCTGGAACATGGTCACAAAAAGAGCGTTACAAGGATATGACACTACTGTCACAAAGGCAAAAACCGAAACTTTGTCAGAAAGTGAAGGCAATGGCATCTTTAATGGTGTGGATGAGAAAAGGTTGTCTAGACCACAGTAGAAAACCAGCGTAACTGAGCATTTAATTGGACTCTTTAAGTCTGAAAGTACAACCCCAGAGAGCTGACAGAGACTCTTGCTAGCAAGCGGAAAGGAAATCCTGCTGCTCTCTGCCACCCTCCCACCCGCACTGGTTCAGCTTTCTGTGGGAGGAACCGTGGCTACCCCATCGCACCCAGTTCATGTTCCCTTGGGTGGCAGACGCAACACAGTGAGAGTCTTCCCTGCTCTCTCATCGGTTATGACCCATCTCAGGTCTGTGCTGAGATGGCACAGATCCTTAACGTTTGTCAGCTTTAAGGCTAAAGGCACAAGCCCTGGAACTTGGTAGAGTTGACTCTGATGCTTGTCACAAATGTACGGTAATTAGAATAATAAGGAAAAACTAACATAAACTGTGGTTACTGATCCTTTTAAATTGATCCTTTTAAATTGTATGTTTAGCAGTTTCAGTAAAGTTCACCTTGTGGAGATCCCTCCTTGGTTTGTGCCTGTGTGGTCCCAGCTCCAGTGGGTTGGCCACTGCAGTGCTCCAGCTTGGGGGAGTTTGGTTTTGTCATGGAGGATCTGAAAGAGGAGCATGAACATGGGACCATGGTATGAAAGGGAGAATGCAGGGATGTGGCTTGCTGTTTGCTTGGGCAATTGGCAGCCGGAGTAGTCTTAGCACGGTCTCACTTCTCCCTCCTGCCAAGCAGGAGCACGCACATTCACTTCCAGCCAGGCGTGTCCCTGGTCCTCTGCTCGCCATGAAACCCACGGCCCAGCCAGGCCATCTGAGCTTTCCTGGGGCACACACACAGGAATGGGGAAAGACTGCAGAAAGTGCTACAGGAGCAACATTACACACAGCTTAATATCAATTGTGTAAATACAACCAAAGTCTGCTTTTGGGAAACGTGGGTGGGCGTTCTGGTTGAGACTCTGTGTCTTCTGAATTCTCCAGCTTTTCCTGGAGAGGAACTGCCTGTGTCTTTTAAAACATCCCATGAGGAATGAAAGTTTGCCCAATGCTAGTCATTCAAAATGTCTTGAGAGAGAGAAAAATGCCAGCAAGCAGCTAATCCATCAGGAACAGCAACAACAGACAGTTCCTGGTAATGAGCTGAGTTTAAGTTCAGTAATAATACTAAGAAAGGAGTATAACACATGAAGGAAACCAAGGCTCTATGTGAGCTATTGCTTTGTCTTAATCCTGTATATTATATTCAAATACAGTTTTCTCTCCCTACCATATTAGCAGACACCAGAGTAATAGCAAAAGCCAAAAGGAAGGTAAGCAAAATAGTTGGCGTTGTCAATCTGGATGTCTAAACTTGGACAACTCTGCCCACAGCAGACCCCTAAATTAAAACATCACTCTTCAGCATAATCCACTGTGTTGCTAAAGCAGTGGAGAGGTGGTGTTGCTGGGATTTCATGGCATTGCTGGTTCAGTTTCTAATGCTCCTCTGGCCAGTGCTGGGTGGTTAGTGCCTCTCTGAACCCCTCCATGCAGAGAAGGTACTTGCACAGTCCTTGGAGACGGAATGTGTTTTGCCTAGAAAAGAGTTTGAGTATTATCTTCTTCTTTTTCTCCTGGTCTTGATTTACTAAGCTGGGGGATGCCTCAAGGAGAGGCGAGTTAGGTTTCCCATGGTCTGGCCCTGCGCCTCCCTCCCTGAGGACCCCAGCAACATTCTGTGTGGGGCATGGCTACCACAAAGACCCCCTTCACGTCAAACACTGGAGACCATTCCGGTTAAATAAATCTCTGGGAGAAAGCGTAGGCTGCTAGGAAAGTGGATGCTACCGTGTGGATGAGTAAATCCTCATCTGGTATGAATCAGTGAAGTTGTGCTGCCGTCAGCAGGGCTGAGCGGGTTTGCACCAGGTAAGCACCTCGCTCTGTCTCCATTGAGCCACTGACACGTAGGTTAAAGGGGGAGGGAAGCCAGAAGAGCAGTGTGGGATCACCAGCAGCTCCTACCTGGTCCTGTTTTTTCCCTGGGGCTACAATTTGGGTACTGCTTCCCCCAGCCCTCATGACTGCCTGTCCAGCAGTAGGATTTCGCGTCACCTTTTCTTGTGGATGAAGACCGCGACGCTCCAGGCAGGTTCTCCCTGAACTAAAAGGGAAAGGGGCTGCAAATGTATTTTCCCTCCCTATCACCAGGCTTATATTTAGGGTCGTTGGTTACCTTATGGAAAATTTTATATCTATAGTGTGCTTTGCAAATACATACAAGGGATCGTGGTCCTCCGTGCTAACACTTGGCATTAGCAGGGTGTTAGGCCAGAGCAGGGTGAAGCAGCTCAGGCTTAGCGCTGCGCCAGCACAGCTTTTGGTCTGCCCTGAACTCCTGCGCACATCCTGCCTACAAGAAGCACTATAGACCTGCAGGTAGATGTACAGCTTCTTGCAACGTCTGCCTGGCGAAAGGACCGAAGATCAGCCCCACCGCGGGGGAATCCCTTCCTGAGGGTGGCTCTGGGTCTGCCTCATCAACGGGTCCCATTTGGACTTGGATCCCTGCAGGAATCTTCTTGCAACAAGGAAGGGACCAGGAAGGCACAGCTCTACCTTTCTGTAGCAGGACCTATTGCATCCTGCCCAGTAGGCTCCACGCTGTCTGAGAAATGAGTTAAACTAGCAGTAAAAGTACACAGGAATTAATTTTACCTAAACTTCATTTTTCTTTGCCTGTTGAAAATAATTTCCCAGGCACCTCTGCCCTCAGGAGGGAGCAGAGAGCCCCCACCGCGCTCTCATTACTCGAGATTCACCTCCAGCCATCGCTGCCAACTTTTTTTCCTTTTTTCTCCTTTCTAGGTTGAAGTCTTTAATAATTTCGTGTCTCTTTCAGCCTAGACTCCAGCCTGGGAAAAACAAACCTGCTAGCCTGGCGAAAGCCAAACACGCACGGCCCAATTACCAGCTTCCCCACTGTTCCTTTGGGCTGGCTGGTATTCTCCCTGCCTTTGTTTCGCTGCCTACTCCCTGCCTCCGAGCAGCTTCCTTTGACTCCGCTCCACGCAGCCGGGCAGAACGAGATCCAGCAGGTAAACTGAGGAAGGGCTATTGTCCGGCCGCCCCTCGCCTGTGGACCGCTGCGGTTTATCTGCCGGCAGAGCTTCACGCGGGTGTACCTCTGTAAAGAGCTGCTTTGCTTTTTAATTAGGGGAAAATGCATTGTTCCTTTGCATTTAAAATACTTGTGCATGGGGAAGGCAGCATTGATGTGTCTCAGTAACAGCAGACCGTGTGTCACGGTTTGGGTGCTGGGCACGGGTCGCATCGTTTCGGCTCTGACTGCGTGGTTGTTGTCTGTCTGGCAGCTGGTGCCTTGGCTGGCGCTTGTCCTGGCAGCCTTAGGAAGGAGGATGGATGGGGCTGCCTCCGCGGCCATGCACTCCCTCAGCTCTCTGGGACAAGGGAAGGTGCATGGAAGCAGGGCTGTGAGGAACTGGCCTGGCTGTCCTGTGGCGGGGAGAGGCTGGTGCCCGTTGTTACCTGTCAGCACAATTTGGGAGGTGGGAACTGGCAGGGATGAGCCACTGCCAGCCCCCAGGGTAGGTGCTCACCACAGCAGGGTCTCAGCTTGTGCCGCTGCCAAGCTCCCCCCTCTGCAGCTGCAGGGCCGTCCACCTCCCATTTTATAGGAGGGCAAACTGTTCTCCAAACGTGCTGCACCAACTGGGATCCCCAGAAGAGCTCCTGGGGGTGAGGAGGAGCGGCCAGTCCTACGTCACTTTCTCAGGCAGCACCAGCTTGTTCCTCTGCACCAGCTACCCTGTCTTGCTGTGACCTGAGTGCCCATCGAGCCCCACGCTGTCCAGGCGATGAGGGCTCATGCTGAGGACTAACTCTCCACAGTTACGTCTGTGCAGTCCTCCAGCCCCGGGGCTGCCGGCTCACGTCTGTCTGGCTGCAGTGCCTTAAGCAGGGCAGCCCCAGGCAAGCTGCCCACGCTGAGCCTGGGCACCCTCTGGGGTGACGCTAGCTGGTGGAGCCAAAGCCGTGCCAGGCTGGCACTGACCGAAGGCAGTGCCAAAAAGACAAGATGGGGGTTAGGTGGGTTTCTCCCGCTGACTCAGCAGAGTAGCGTAAGGGTGCGAGGTGTGGGGCATACAGCTGGCCGCTGGTACCTGTCCTCAAGAGCAGGATGCTTCGGGAGATGCGGTGGATGCCCCAAGACAGAGTCCCCAGGATGCGCGGTGGCTGCACGGCTGCTCTTTGAGTTAACAACTAAAAATCGACTTTGAAGGGTGAGAACTGACCGGAAACAAAATATCTTCCCCCTCTTCCATTAGCATGGCTGCGGCTATGAATGCACTCGCCCTGCTCAAAGGATTTACAGTTCACGAAGGATTTGTGTGTGGGGAGGGAGCCAGCGAGGGGAGCACTGGGGAGAAGCTTAAAAGTGAATTGTTAGAACATATCACCATCTCAGCGCTCAGTTTATAAAACAAATTCTTCGGGCAGGTGCTTGAATTCACAGCCTCTTTAGAGGGAATTTATCAGCCCCAGGAATATACTGGTTAAGAAAAAAAAAACTATCGCCATCAGCTGCTAGGAGGGAAAAGCTAATCATCTAAACTTTACTGCGGGAGAGGTGCAGCTGTCAAAGCAATAAGGTAAATGAGTCTGAGGCTGAAATGGTTTTTGCAGCAGAACTCTGCTCCCTGCTAAATAGGGGAGATTGAACTATAGCACCATTCCACTATTCCCTGGTAATGCACCATTTTGGGGCTGACTGGGTGGTCTTAAGTCCATTGCCACAGTGGCTATATCGCTGATACCAATCAAGGCCCCGCAGCTGAGACCCTGAGTGACCTGCTTCAGCAGCTTTTTTCAAACCCCAATTCACTCATTTGTGTGGGATGCTTTTCTGCTACTTTATTTATGGGATTACATAAATGAGCCATTAAAAATGTAAATCTTCAGAACAGTTGAATAATAAAGATTTAAACAATAAGCTCAGGGCGGTACAGTACAGAAACTTCCCCGAACCAGCAGTACTGCACCATCGTGGCTATGGCAACAATAGCGGGTTAAGGGAAAGAGAGAGCAAGGAGGAAAATAAAACGTCCCGGCATTGTTACAGTCACTGGCACCACAGAAAGATTAGGGATTTTTTTTTTTTTTGCAGAGTATTAGAACAATAATGAAGATGTGCCATTATGCGCCACAAAGGAGACCATGCCATCCCTCACATAGTGCAGGTGTCAAAACAATCGGGCTGGCCACAGAATTCAGTTTAAGTGAAGTTTATCCCACCTCACCACAAAGCGTTTAACCCTTCCCGGGACAAAGCCAGCTACAGACGTGCCATGGCTAGCACAGGCTCTTTTCTCCTCTCTCCTGTGCTGTTAGGCATCTGGTCTGAGCATCTTTCTTCATTAGCAGCGGCAACGAAGCTGTACGCTACGTACCTTACTAAGGAAGAGTTGGCTGCAGGTTTTATTTGGCTTTCTTTGTGCTTATATCATGTTAAAGTACCTGGTGAGGCAATAACACAGTGAAGAATTGTACTGAGGTTTAGTTAAGTCCCACTGCAGCCTTCTCTCTGCAAAGGATAAAATGATGGAAGTAGCTTCTAAGCTCTGTTAAGCTCAAAATTTGTGACATGAAATAGCAGTCTACTGATTTTCCCTCTACAGCTGTGTATTTTAGGTGTCACATAATAACCTTCACATGACAACTGTAGTGAAGAAGGCTGAGATTCCACTGGCGTTTTAGATGTACACACCTTGAAGACAAGTTCTGAGCCACATCAGTGCTCTCCCTAGAAGCGGATTACAGCATGTGGTGCACTATTTTAATAAGTTTTTTCTATCGTTCAGTTCTGGGAACTGAGTAGGTGTTTTGTATAAGTAAATTGGGAGTTTATCCGGGAGAGTAAATTTGGGAATTTATATAAAATTCCACGGTAAATTTGGGAATTTATATAAAAGACATATTACCTCCCTGTTTCAAAGGTCACCACTCTCTGGATTTTAATATTTCTAACCTAAAGGCAAATGTATACCCCTACCATCCTAATTCCTATGCTGTAAGAAGGGCGAGGCCAGGGCCCAGCATCCGTTGCTGCCCAGTGAATCATGACTCACTTGCAGAAAAGACGATGATCCCACCAAACCTGAACTGTGTTTATAGGTCTGACCATGATGAAAACAGCTGCATTCAGATACAACATTTTTAATTGCTTGGGCTTGTAAAACTTATAAATGTACTGCCACGTGGAAAAAAAGAAAGTTAAATTCTGCAAATAATATAAGCACGCAAGATGTCATACAGCTTGCAAGTGAAGTCTTCTACAACAACAGGTTTTCATGCATCACTGTATTTGACTGGGCTTTAAAACATCTTATTTCAGAACTATGGGACTTGGGCAGGATTCTCTTCTTACATCTGTGCAAATCCATAGACATCAGAAGAGTTACTGTGAATTCATGCTGGTGAAAATTAGAAGTGAAGCTGTTTCATAGTCTCTCTTATCCTTAAAGTTCAACATCCTTTGTCAATTCTTGCTATCTTTACTTTCTGAAGACTGTTTACAGTAGTGTACCAGTGTTGTAATGAGTTTTTAGCAATATTATAACGGCCAGCATTCAACTTATCATCACAGAGGAGTTGAAGTTGGAAGGCACCTCTGGAGGTCACCTGGTCCAACCTTCCTGCTCAAGTAGGGCCACCTAGACCTGGTTGCCCAGGACCATGTCCAGACAGCTTCTGAATATCTCCAAGGAGTTATGAGTATCTCCAAGCATCCTAGCATTACATTATCATACTGTGATGATTTATTATAGGTGCAACTTCTATTGATAATAATAGGACTGATTTCAGTGTATGTAGACAATGGACACCAGAAAAGCATGCCAACCCCCTAAAGTTTTTTACCTGCTCCAAGGGAAGAGGAAGAATTCCTGGTAGTGGAAACAGGGAAATATTTAAAGAATACAGTAATGTCAATTACGATAGCGTGATGAAGTTTATTTTCTAAATTGTGGCTCTCCCAATGGGGTTGTATGTTTGGGGCAGGGGAAGGGAGAGATGAAAAGGGAAAAAGGATTTATTGCAAAGTAGAGAGGTCACAAGAATGCAAGATGTAGACAGCTTTGCGTTAATGAGGAAAGTCTTCCTCTGGGTTGCATATGAGACTTTGTGAGATCACTGGATTTATCTCAGGGCAGAATTGGGATTTTAGGATAGACAGATCCTGCCCTCAGTCAGAGTGGTGAACTTGGTGGTATTTCCAGATGCTCCTGCCTTATTGTGTGTGATGCCTTTAGGTACAAGTGGTTACAGTACTGGTTTTTATGGCTGTGGGCACTAAGAAGGCAGGTCATGGACTGCAGCTCCATCCAGTCCCAGAGCAGAGTGGCTGGCCGTGCCTGCTCCAAGACAGCTGCCTGTGCACAGCAGAAGTGCTGTCGCATGGAGCAGGAGGATGTGATTCACATCTGAAGCATATTCTGTGTTGCATTTAGTTTCTACATTCGTTTGCCTGATTTGAATCTCGAGCAAGCAAGCCTGTGGAACGGGCAAGGGATACAGGGCTGCTGCAATCCAGCCCAAACGTGGTTTTGTGCAGTGCCACCCACCAGCTGGGTAGCACACACTGAAGAGGTGCACATGTTGGGCAACCCCTTCAGAAGTCCCCACATTAGCTTTTCCACCTCTGTGCACACAGTGAGGGGGCAGTATGGAGGAGAGCTGGCCTTGAGGAAGATCTTCCATGGGTTGATGAGTCACGTGCATGTTCAGGCTTCTCCTAAGATATTGTGGCCTGAGTGATCTGGATCCAGGTCCTCAAGCATATTTAAAGAAATAGTCATGGGCTACAATCCTGTTCGCTTCAGGGAGATAGCTGAATATTAATCTTAACCATTTCAATCTGAAAGCAGGTGCTTCATGGAAAATAGAGACATAAGATCAGCCACTTCATCATCCTAATGTACATTATTTTCTTTTCTCTTCATTCTACATCAGCTTAATTCATTTATTTCTGAGAGGGAAAAAGGCTGATCCTGCACTAAACGCTACTGAAGAGAATTTTCCAGTGTTTTATGTATGAACTCTGCGTGGCCAGTGATCCTAATCCCCGTTCTGGTTCTTAGTGGTGCGACTTGTACGTGCCTGTGAGGAGAAGGGCAGGGCCACCGGGTGAGCTGGCGAGCTCCCCTGGCACAGGGTGCTGCCTTTCCCGGGGCTTGGCTGGGTAAGTAGCTGCAGAGGCTGGCACCTGGTGGGCAACGCCAGCTCAGTCCAGGCATTTCCATGGTCGAACAGCTCAAATGGGTCATGGCTGTGGTTGCACTCCAGCCTGGTTAAGGCTGAATCCATGTGGCACTATGGGACATGCCCACCAATCTCACCGCTGTAAATCCACTCTGGAATGGAAAAGCAAAACAAACCAGATTCCAAATCAACTAACAACATACCACTTGCAGGAAAAATCCCTCTTTGAACCACCAGATTTGGTTAATGATGATTTTGAGTATTATATCATTGCTTCAATCTCTATATGAAAGCAAATAATTTTATTTCATTTCTTTTCCAAAGTTGGTAGAAAGATAACTGCAGTCTTCATTGGCTTTTCCTACATCTCACTGGCAAGCCAGGAGTTGGACCCTGAAGATATTAGGACACAGGGTTGAGGAAGGTCTGGTTTACACGAACGGCAGGTTTACAAAGTGGAGTGCACAATGAATTAAATGTTTCCCAGTAGTTCATGTATCTAAGTCAGACTGTAGCCCCTCTGGTATCATCAAAGTGGTTCTCCTCTTTGTTCCCTCAGTCACCAGCAGTGAAGGAAGCTTTCAGGTCCTATCTAACTTGAAACCTCTCTTATGATTTAGGAATGAAAAGTTTGGACTTCACTGGGAGGGAAGGAGGCAGGGAGGGAGGGAGGGAGGGAGCTTTTTTAATGATGTGATACTGTGTGAGGCAGCTTCTCTCCTTCAGGCAGAATCTGATACCAAGCTCCAGGTCTATGGTGTGCCAGTGTTGCCAGGAGCACTCTCCTTCCTCCCACCCCATCTTGCTTCTTCACCAGGCAGCTGTGAGGCACTACAGAAGATCACCTGCACCAAACTGCTTCATGCTGCTGTCCTGTCATAAATGCGAGCTCCAGTGGGGGAGAAAGATCAGGGTGACTGTCTCCTTTAGGAAATATTTCAGGGGAAAAAAGCGCCAAATTTCACCTCTGGCTTTATAGAAGGGAGGCTTCCCTTGCAGCCTTCCCAATGTGCCAGATTTTAAGTACTTTGGCTGGTATTTAAAGGGAGCTGGAAGTCTTCAGTGAATGTGGAGTCCTAGGTTGGAAAGATGCATCAAGATAGGTCTGGGAGTCTCTTGACGCCGTGCTGCAGGAGCAGGAAAGTCGGGAGAGGAGCTGGTGGAACGTGGGACTTGTGCCTGTGTCCCGAGTTCCTCGGAGACTTCAGGGCAGCCCTGGCCTCAGGACTGGCTGTGTGAGGGTGGGGATGGGGAAGGAGCGTGCCCTGGTTTCAGCTGGCATAGAGATAATTTTCTTCCTAGTAGATGGTACAGTGCTGTGTTTTAGATTTAGTACGAAAATAATGTTGATAACACACTGATGTTTTAGTTGTTGCTAAGTAGTGCTTATCTTAAGCCAAGGATTTTTCAGTTTCCCATGCTCTGCCAGCAAGCAGGTGCACAAGAAGCTGGGAGGGAGCATGGTCAGGACAGCTGACCCAAACTAGCCAAAGGGATATTCCATACCACAGAACGTCATACTCAGTATACAAACTGGGCGAGGTTGGCCGGGAGGTGCGGATCGCTGCTCAGGCATCGGTCAGCGGGTGGTGAGCAATTGCATTGTGCATCACTTGTCTTTTCTTGGGTCTAATTTCCCTCTCTTTCTGTTATATTCCTTTTCATTACAATTATTATTATTATTGTTATTATTATATTTTATTTTACTTTAGTTATTAACCCGTTCTTATCTCAGCCCACGAGTTTTACTTCTTTTTTTCCGATTCTCCTCCCCATCCCACTGGGAGCGGGGAGGAGTGAGTGTGTGGCTGAGTGGTGCTTAGTTGTTGGCTGGGGTAAAATCACAACAGAGGGCTAACGCTCTCCTCTGCTCAGAGCTATGGTAGCAAACTGCAGCCCTGGGTGTGATGCACACTGACCTTGCTCCTTTGCATTATCTCAGGCAGGAATGCAATTGCTGCCTGACTGAAATGGGAATGTCCTGTGCTTACCTGACAGCAGCGTGAAGGCTCACCAGGGCCAAAGACCATGAGACTCGCAGCTGGAGAGCTCCCCTGCCTCCTCCAGGTGGAAAACTTCCTGCCAGGGTCAACACGGTCCTCACTTTTTTACTTGCTTCAGGTTAAAAATGCAAACCGATACAACAAGCTCTTTTTGGGGGATGAAGGAACGAGGGATGAAGGGTGCCTCTCAGCCTTATCATTATTGCTCGGGTGGGTCAGTCCTTTCACTACAGCCCTGAGGTTAGCAGAAAGCATGACCATGAAGTGGCAGAAAATTGAACTCCCTTTGAAACCGATATATTGAAGGAGTCTCCCCATAAGCTGTTATTTGCCTCCTCATGCCTGCATCAGTGCATCTGTCTCCAGTCCTCTGCTGGGACCCTTTGCAGAAGGTGGCCAGGAGCCGAGGTTGGCAGAGCTGTTGCAGCTCGGTTAAGCCATGGTCAGGTGAAAGCCAGGGTGCTTTGGAGTAGCAGCAGCCGTGGGTAAAGGATGGCCTGGGGTGGGTGCACGCAAAGCACACTTGGAAATACGGGAAGCTCTTGGAGCAGCAAGTTCTTCTTCTGATCCAGAAAGGAGATAGAAACCTTCTCAACCTGAAGTCTGCTGCTCCTGTTTCAGGTCTGACAAAAAACTCCTGCGCCTGAAAATTTCTTTCTCCATCTCTATCTATTGGTCTAATAAAAAGCTTCCACTATACTGACCTAAGATGCTTTCTTTGCTTCTTTCTCCTTTCTTTTTTAGCCTGTTTGCCCCCAAATGAAAGTGATAATTTGACACCCCAAATAAAGCTGGATTTTCCCCTGTCATAAACCATGAACATAATTGCAGGAACAATGTTGACTATCACCACACGCTTTAAAAAAAAAAAAAATCAAACAACCAAAAATGACCAGTGTGAATTCAAAGCAAAAATGAATGGAGTCTGCCTCATTCATAAATGTCATATGAGACTTCGGTTAAAAAGGCAAGCCTGTCATCCCAAGGCCAGCAGCTGTTGTTATGTTGAACAAAATGGATACAAATGGGTATTATTTTAAAGCAAAATGCTTAATCCCAGGCCTAACGAGCCCACTGTCCTCTCTGTAACCCTGTGTCATACAAGCCATGATCTCCAGTAGAGGGCTTGATTGCACAGGAAATAAAGTTCCCTGGCTGTGCCCTACCAAACCGACAAACACCCTGGCAATGTTTGAGTTACTATGGCAATCACAAAATAGGAAGGCCTTTTCTTCTTTTCCCCATCTCTGCATGCAGCCGCAGGCTGCTCCTGAATAGCTCACATCTGCAAAAAGTTTTAACACGGTACTCAGATAAAGAAAAGGATCCCAAAAATGGGCATTGACCCGTCTCAAAAAATGTTGCAAATTTTATATACAAGAATTGGGGAGCTGTGCCACTTTGCGCAGGTTATGTCATAATGTGAACAAAAAGGGATAAAAGCTGATGAAGGCTTTTGCTGTCAAATATGGAGAGAGGGGAAAAAGCAGAAGTAAATGACAGCTTTAATGCAGATGTAAGAAGAAAAGTCAAAGATGGGTGACAGAAAGTTGCTGGTCAATGAATAAGGGAAAAATTTCGAACACAAAAACCAGACAAAAGAGTAAAATACAATAAAAATCTCACTATAGAGAATACTGAGAAAAGTCCCAAAAGCACAGTGAGCAAAATCTTGGAGCTATCAAACCATGTGAAACGGACATGTGGTTCTTTAGAGTGGCCCATTTCAGGCATTAATAGCTCCCATTATAAAGGGGGAACCTGATCTCTGGCCTGGAAAGCTTTCAAGAAGCAGACTTTTTACAGCAAAATTGAAAAGCAAAACAAAACTGAACCTTTCCGCCTTGCACAAATTAACTAGAATTTTGGTCTTTCTAGACAAATTTGGTCCTGCATAATGAACTGTTACACATTTTACCAGTTTTCCTTGGACAAATGCTTTCTGGTAATGGAGAATAATTATGTATTTAAATGGAGATTGCTTTCTGGCAGATCTTACGATCGTGCGCTTTCTGACAGTACGCTTTCCACCATTAAAATATATTTATTGTTGATATAATAGAAACTTACCTTTACCAACAAGCTGATTTCAACAACCTAATTTAGATGCCTGCGTAGAGTATGTGAATGTGTGTTAAGTGCCTGACGGTCCCACCGGGCTATTTAATCCCAGTGAGAGGAAAGGTATGAATCCCGAATTTAATATACAGGTCTGCTGCTCTGAGCTAGTTTTACCTCAGATGTCTGGATCTGTGGTGTGGGAGCTGGAAAGTGCCACCACCACCTCCACGTACGGTAGCTTCCATCTTGCAAGAAGGTTCAGTAAGAGTAAATTTACTCTTAATTTGTTCTTAATCTTAGGTTCGATTGACACGTTATAGCTTCTGAAAGTATCATTGCACTTTAAAAGCTCTTACTGACAAGTCACATTAATCACTAGCATCTGAGAAAGGCTTAATGTGGGGAAATGAATGAAAATGGCATAAACAGTTCACAAAAAAAGTCCAAAGGGCCAAAAGAAGCCCCAAATCCAGTAAAAGTGGGACTGCATTATACATTCATTGACTCTTGTTCTTTTGGGAGTGTTTTGGTATGAAAAGAAAGAGACAATAGAAGACAATAGCGGTACCTTATCAAAGTTCATTCAAGCAGCTATTTCAAATACTTTTAACGGCTTGTCACTGGGTCTTGCAAGTCTCCGAGAGTCTAAACACTCTGTCACATTTGTGTACTAACCACTTAAAGTGCTGCTAAAGCCTTTTGACCTGGACTGACTCTCCTTTATCTAGGTCAAAATGCAAGCCAAAGCCTTTGTGTTCCACGGCCTTCATTAAATTCATTGATTTGACCTGTATTTTAAAGACCAAAAGTCAAATGGAATGGGAAGTTAAAGTTCCCATACAAAATCTTCCACCGAGCACTTCACTGCCTCCTTGAACTATGTAACATTCAGAAAAGGCCATCTCACGGCCATTTGAAGTGTGGGCTATAGCTGGAGTGGCAGTTTTGTCCAGTTTTTTCAAGAGCATTGAAGGGATTCATCAGAGCTTTCCCTCTCTTAAATGAGGACAAAAAAGTTGAAGCTTGCAGACAGTCCCACTGACCATTTTTTCTTGCTCCAAGTCATCTGTTCAACAGGGCGTAGCAAAGTTCAGGGGTAGATAAATATTATTTAAATCTCTTTAGCACACGGGCAGGCAGGGATGAGGTTTGTTGCTTTACATTAGACTCTTGACGTGCTCATGGTCAACTGCACTATTGGGAAAAAAGAAGCGATCAGCTTCTATGTGTCAAGAAGTAAACCCTCTTCTGTGTTTGGAGACCAAATTTCAGAACTAGTGTTTACTCTTCCTGGGAACACAGCATAAAACTCAAGGCCTTTAGAGAAAAAACATAGGTTTAGGTCTTAATTTAGTTTTCAACAAGGACTCAGACATCAAAAAGCTTGAAACCTGGGGGTTTCATTCATCCCTAGTAAAGAGTACAGTCTTGGACCAAGAGATGTTTATGCATGTGGCTGACCCAGCTGATGTTGTGGGTCTGAGAAGGAAGACACTGCTTGTAAACTGCCAGGGGCAGTCCAGGTTGACCACGGAGGCAGGTCCTGCCCTGTGGGGATGTGGACAAGAGCAAACGCCAAGGGTCCTGGCTTGCCTCTGGGATGCCCTTGTGCAAGGCTGGAGCGGGCTGGTCACCTTGTCTTGCCTGGCTGAGGTTCATGGCTTATTTGCAACAGGAAGAGTGGAGTGAAAGAAAAATAAATTACAAATATGAAAGTAAATTTTAGCCAAATGACAGGCCACACAGATCTTCAAAAACAACAACTTGCCTTGAGAAGATCTGTAAGTTTATAATTTCAATAAAAATGATCATGCATGATCCAAGTGTTTGGGACAGCTTTCCAGAAACTATTATTTTCATGACAGGCATTAGGAGTGGGATTCAGCTGCCTAGAGGTGCTAGGTTATGTGACTGAAGGCTGATCTCTGTGAACACAAAGAAGCACAGAGGAACAGTGATGACAGGGCAGGAACCCCCATAACCTAATTGGAGAAAACCAAGACAACCTTATTGAGAAAACCTGCCCTCCCCAGGGCTCTCACAGATGAGGCATCAGCCCCATGGTCTGGGAGTAACAGCCCCCGGCCGAGAGGCTCCCTGCTCACCTTACAGACTGAGGGGGTTAGTGCCTATGGGGGTGTGGGACACAGCGTGGGAAGAGGAGGAAGAACATTTTGGGATTGTACAAAACTTGCTGCGGGACCTGTAAGGGAAGGACTAAAGGTGGGGACAGAGAGGGATGGAGGTGCTTTGGGGAAACAAGTGTGGGAAAACAGAGGGAAAGAGAATGAAAAGGGTTGGTTGTGTGTAATACAGCTACTGGTCTGTCCGTGTGCCTGATCACCGCAGTCTGTCCCTTCTTCTCATTAAAATCCATTTCTAGCTACTTTCCTGAGCCCGGGGGCTGTGTGTGCCTGGGTGTGCATGGAGGTCTGAGCACCAGCAACCGGAGCAGAGCTGCAAGCCTCGCATGCCCATGTGCTAGCAACTGCGGCAGCCTCTCAGATAGTCCTAGACACCTGAGTCAGGCACCTGGATAAAGCCTTTTAGCTATCTGAGTGTCGTGCCGAATGCTGGATGCAAATCTCCTCCCTGCAGCCAGTCGAGTGGCTCACTGACATTTCCACTCCCGGGAGCTGGGGTGGCTCACACATCCAGCTTGCACATCGCCCTGCACACGGAGTGACTTACAGGCAGGATGGGCATGGGATGGATGTGTTTCAGAAATGTGGGTGATCCTTACTGCTAAAGAAGTCAGCAGGAGCCTGAAGAGGGTGGCTCTCGGAGTGTATCTCCACAGGAACTGGAGAAGCTGATTTTCTTTTCCAGAGACCTGACCATTCATTTTTCACATCTCACCCACTTGAATCTTGAGAGCTGTTTACAGGCATGAACAACGATGAAGTTAAGAGGTGTTAAGACAGTGCGGAGTCCAGCGACATGGTGGTGGGAGGACAACAGAAGGAAAGAGAGGAGGGGAGAGGTGTGGGCCAGTGCTGTGTTTGGATTCCTGCTCAGCAGAAGTTTGGCCAGCCCACCCTTTCTCCTCTTCCTCCCCAAACACAGCTATCTGCTCTTGGTCCCCTTGGAGCAGCAATGCTCTCAGGAGCTTTGAAGTGGTTAAAGTGCTTTCTTAGGTGCTTCCAGCAGACAGCATCCAGCTCTGAGCTGATGCAGAACCAGGGCAAACAGAGTGTTTTAATCCATAAAACAAATGAACTCAGTAAACAAGGCAGCTCACATGGGGATCACAGATGAGTTTAAGTGTTCAAAAGAAAGTTCAGGAACACGTAAAATCCTCTTCATCTAGCAGTAGGTCTCTAAAACAGTAGGTTCTACTTTTATTTCTAGGTTCACATAACTGTAATTTTACAGATCTCACCACCTAAAAGATGTAGAGGAAAGAAAGCAGCAGAAACAACACTTGGAAAGCCTTTGGTGTTGGCTAGTGGTAGGATGTCACCTTACAGAAAGGCTGGCTGGAAAAATGGAGGAATAAAGGTTTCTTTAGCTTTTGAATGAATTCTGTAGTTCCCAGAAAGGTCAGTCTGACATCTTCCAAGGGCGTAGTGTTCGTTCAAAAGAAGCAATGGCAAACTTAAGGAAAAAACCCAAACCAGATCTAAAACAGCCCTTTGAGCCATTATTTTCTATGATTCCAGTTTTGTACAAAATCAAGACTCTAAAAACTAGAACAGGACTCCTAACCAAGGCTAGTTTATTTGACATTTTCTTGTATGCAAAATTATCTGTAAAAGGATTTTGTTTGTCTTATTTATTATTCACCTGTAGCGATTTGCTCAGCAGTTGAACAGTCTCTGGATTGTCTGCAGACTCCTTGGTTATTGCTTTGTGCATTCCTGAGATGCCTTTTTTAAATGTTTTGTGACTGGGCCATAATTGGTAACATAGAGACACTTTTTTTCTGATGTCCAGTTGGGCAATTCCTGGAGCTTTGAACATTTACCAGATGATCCTTTCCTACTGTGACTCTTCATGGAGAAGCATGTTTGCCAGAGGCTCTGTGTCCATGAACATCCTAGCAAACCATATTCCCCTCACAACTCTGGAAAGGAATGAGATGAAGAAGGAGTTGAATGCCACCAAAGCAGACTGATTATTTTGTATTTGGGAAAACATTTGCAAAAATCTGTTTGGAGCCGGCTGTAAACAGAGTCACTCTAAAACAGTGTCTCTATTAAAGGGGTATTGTTCCCGGCCACCAAAGCAGAATAAAAGTAACTCCAGGACCACATTCAGAGATGCGGGAACCATCTAGCCCATGGCACGCTCCCCCTTCTTGCCAGCCCGTGGTGGTCCCTTTGCAGTGAGAGCTTTCTTTGGGCTCTGGGGAGAGCAAAAAGCTGTTGGGGCAGAAACTGCAGAAGGTGACCTTGAGAAACACCCTGCTGGCTCAGACCAGTGGTCCCCTACCCCCCTACCCTGTCTCCATTGGTGGCAGTAGGAGCTGCTATGAGGGAGAGCACAGGAGTTTTACCACTTGCTGTGGTCCAGTCGCACTGCTGGAAGCCCCCAGCCCCAGAGGGGATGGGATGTTAGTGGGAGGTACCTGCACAGGCTCCTGACTACCACCTCATGAGCCTGCTGTTCACAGAAGTGTCTGATCCCCTTGTGAACCTGCTGATACCATTCACCTCTGTGGCCTCCCACAGATGTGATTTCCAGATGTTTGCTACCAGCCATGCACTGGCCTGTGTCTGTTTTAAACCAATTTCCCCGAGTTTCCCTGAGTGCTCTCTGGCACTTGCAGTGAACTGCAGTTCCATGTTTGCCTTACCTATCACCTTCATGGTTTCGTGAACTTTGTACGCATCCCCTCAGCCTTCTCTCCTCTAAACTGAGGAGTCTTTTTAGTCTCTCCACATGAAGTGGCTGCTTCACCCCACAGTCATTTTCAATGCCTTTTTCTATATCTTCTGACTTCACTACATCCTTCTTGAGATGCAGAGACTTGAACTGCACCCAATACTCAATGTATGGGAGAAATAAGGTTTTCAGCCTCTCTTCATTCTAGAAAGAAAATGAAAAAGAATACAAAACGAGTTAAATGTAAACCACATCATGCACTAAATAAAGAGGATTATGTTATACCATGAACACCAGAGTAATCTCACTAGTAGTGTCCTGTGACTAGCCTTGGTTCAAACAAGGCTCCCAATGGGAGAGATTTTGTCCATGTGATGTCTGCCAGGTGCTCTGATGGCTGCAGCGCACATCAGCTGCCTTCTGAGGCAGAGGCTGCTTAAAAATATGAGCCTGAGTAAAACCCCTGAGCTCAGGTCACCCATCTCTGAAGTACAGATGCATGGGTATGCACACACTCCCCAGGTAGGATGTATGGGTGATAGGCTAAGCTTTTTTATCCATTTAAGATAACAATTTTGATGTGTCTATTTATTTTAGTACTTGCTGTCTTTACTTGGAAGTTTGAAGTCTACAAGCTGTGAAGATTACAGCTAATTCAAACTATGGCTGTTCGAGGGGCAGAAAGGAAAAAAAAAAGCATTTAAGGCTCATTTTACTCTGACAAACCACAGTCAGCACTAGAGGCATGTTATGCAGATTCAGACATGTAGCAGGAAACTTTCCCTGCTCAAAGAACTTGCAACTGAAATGGCCAAGGGACTAAGAGAGGGAACAGGACCAGCGAGGTGAAGGGTGATGCTACATGGGGGACCAGAGAGATGTAAAACCTGGCTCTATTCTTTCCAGGTTTGTAGTCTTGAGAAGAAAGATTCTTGACACAAGAAAAATATCTTCAAACGCTCCTACCTTTTTCCTCCCTGCCCCCCCAATCTCCTTGTCAAAGCATCTCACAGCTCTTTAGAAATGCTCATCTGCTCTCAGAAGTCACCTGGTGGGTATCCCACAGTTATTCCTGCTTTGCAGAAACACCCAGCGAAACGACTCACTCGGAGTGGAACTGTAGCTCAGACTGCTAACCCCCTTCATCCAAAAACCCAGCCCTGTCAGGTCCGGTTCCCGGCTCCCCGGGCTCAGTCGCCATCCCAGCGCAGGCCAGCATGGTGGTGCAGCAGGGAAGCGGCTCTTGGCTGCAGCAGCCACCCCTCTGCTCTGTCGGCGTGAAGGTGAGGGTCTCCTCTGAAACCACTCAATGCTTCCCGGGGATCCCAGCATCGCAAACAGCACACGGGACCATAGTGGCCGTGGTCACAGGGATAGCTGCACCATCAGTGCCTCTGGGTTTGCTGTGGGCTTGTACTGGTGTTAGCAGAACAGGCTTTTAGCTCTTTACAGACCCTTAGAGCTTTCTCTTTCTCCTTGGTTTCACTTGTCTTTTTGGTCCCTCTGCAAAGGTATATGGTTGTACTTTCACAAACAGCAATCAGCTGCGTACAAAAAAGGGCCATCCTCTGCAGTGTACCAACACATGAGGGAGTAGCTCACATTTTCAGTGCAACAGCAAAGCAACAGTGTTTGAATGCCAACATAAGCACTTGAAATGGTTGTTTCGGGCTCTGCTGCCATCGTGGGAGTTCCCGTAGCTCCTGCTCCCCCATGCGCATCCTCCCAGGCTGCCTGCAGCAGCTGGGGTGAAGCCCAACAGATACTGCAGAAGCACTAAGCCCAGTTATTTTACCTTGTCACCTTAGCATTCACAAGGGGAAGGCCCTGCTTGAGCCTCAACAGGTGGGAGCCCATGGCTTTTTGCATTAAGGAGTTCAGGACAGTTGTATTAATCCGCTGAACAGCCACGTCGTCTGACAGCCTTGTTTGCCAAGCTGCAAGTGAGCGAGCGGCACGAAGCGTACCAAAACCTAATGATGTACTACCAACATCCACGCCAAAGACAAGGCCATTTAGAGCAGAGAGACAAGCTGAGTTAGCATAAAAGAAGAGGCATCAATCACCATTCCCCCAAGACAATGGCGATAATTTAATGACTGTTTTTTAAGAAGAACTGACACTATACAAAGATTGAGGAGAAAGGTCTGGTAGGCTTCACCTGCAGCTGAGAGCTATTTGTTCCCATTGTGCCAACCAGAGCGAGGTTTGAAATGGCAATTTCTGCAGCTGGCATCATATGCATCAAGTTATGCTTGCAACTAAAGGTTTACGTTAAATTGCTAGATTTTCTGGCTCAGGCTGTTGTTAGTCACGCTTGAGTGGCTTTACTAATGAATTAACTTTCTGTTGAATTTTAAGCTAAACTACAGAGTTCTGTAGCATGATTTTTCTTCTGTTAAAATCATTTAGCTTTTTAGAATTATTTCCCTTTAATCTACTAATTCTATGACACTTTTTATATCAGGTTCACAGAGATCAAATGCAGACTTCGGACAAGAGTTTGCAAACCTATTATATTTAGCCGAGTTCTATCCACATACTATAGCCCTATATTTGACAATATACTTTTTTTTAGAGGGATGAACCAGTGCAGACCTCCTCACACATGATGTAAGGTGACTCTACATAATCAAACCAAAAGTATCCAGAGAGCTGAAGTCATCAAAGGACCTTCACTCTGAAAGGTTACAAAAAAGCGAAGTATCAAAATAAGGCTGGAGGGGTTTTCAAGTGGTCTTTTAGTCCAGACCATTGCCACAAGACACGATCACCCTTACCTGTCAGATGGAGGTTTCTCCAAGATGTTCTTAAAGATCTCCTGTGATGAACAGCACACACCTCTCTAGCACAGTTCCACTCCTTCACTGTCCATACCATCAGCAAGTGTCTTACTGGAACCTCCGCACTGCACCTAAGTATGTTGTGTCTTGTCCTACATGGGCTTGAAGAGCGTTTTGCTCCTTCTTTGCAGCAGTTCTTGGCGGATTTGAAAAATATTATCAGGAAATCCCTGGCATACCCTAGAGCAACCCCAATTCTTTCATTGTATATCACACTTTCTGGACTTACTGTCATTCTCCTTGTCCTCCTCTGGGCTCTCTATTTTGCCCGCAGCTTCCCAGGCGTGCAGGTCGCAGGCTGAGCCCCAGCGCAGCATGGACCAGTGCTGAGCAGGGAGGAAGAGTTAGCCAGGGTCCAGTTCAGGCTGTAGCTCTTCTTGCCAGATGTTTGATAAACATATCCTGTTTTGCCTGAGACTTTCTTGGGATTTCAGCATAAACAACAGATTTTGGCTTTTGCAGTCTTCAAGGAGAATGTGGTAAGGACACTAAAATGCTTTGAAACAAACTATCTGAGAAACCAGCAGTGCTCAGGGTCCTGCAGTGAGAGCTGACTGGACTCACCAGTCCCAGAACTGCATTTAGTTTATCTGACAGCTTTTAGTTTTATTCCTAACTGTTCTTCTGAGGGCTACGCTTCACACTTTGAACTGTCTTTCCATTTCCTCCAGCAGCTAGGGCTTGTGCTCTGGTAACCCTTGTTAGTGATAGCTGGTGAAACCCGTGCCAAGAAGATAGCAAGTCTCTTTAACCATACTGAAGATTTCTAAAGAAATTGCTGGTTTTCACAGGTGTTTTCATTTTTTTCAAATTTTAACTTCCATTTCTACTCTGCTCATCCAAACTCCTCCAGCATGAGCTTCATGAGCGTGATGGGCCAGAAAGCAAGCTCTGTCCATCATCTGCCCTGATGTGGCTGTGGGCATCCTGCAGGGCTTACGAGTGGGACTCACGAGGCCCAGCCTGCTGCTACCCTCATGTATGGTATGTTGAATTCAGTCCATCTACACACCACAGCTACCCCAGACAGAGAGTGGCAACAACAAGGCAATTTCATGCAACATTGGAACGTGAAATGGGCAACTTGGTGGTGAGCATCTCACCCACACTGCAGATGGGACAGCACTGGGTCAGCAGTGGTACAGCTACAATTAAAAAGCTCCAAGTTTACCTCAAACTTTTTTCTTCTGCCTTGTCAGTATGAAGAGGAGGCAATTTTGG
Organism: Gymnogyps californianus; assembly: GCF_018139145.2. NCBI lineage: Eukaryota > Metazoa > Chordata > Aves > Accipitriformes > Cathartidae > Gymnogyps > Gymnogyps californianus. The sequence goes on from NC_059471.1 coordinate 22,703,739, forward strand.
TTTTACATCTGGATCTCAGGCACCAGTCAAAATGCAGCTTAAGCACTGCCTTGGCACCAGGGCCTGCCACATTCAGTTCTAACACCGAGCCCCTATTCAGTTGCAAAGTCGGGTTGTATCTACACCGAGAAGACTCCAGAGGAGACAGAAACTCCCATATCTGTGAGTAAGTTTTTCCAAGTGATGTTGAATGTCCATCCAGATCTTTCTAACTCCGTGTTGTGGTTCAACCCTAGCCAGCAACTAAGCACCACGCAGCTGCTCGCTCACTCCTCCCCCACCCCCGTGGGATGGGGAGGAGAATCGAAAACAAGTAAAACTCATGGGTTGCGATAAGAACAGTTTAATAATTGAAATAAAAATTAAAATGTTTTAATAATAATAATAATAGTAATGAAAAGGAAGATAACAAAAAGAGAGTGAAATATAATCCAAGAAAGACAAGTGATGCACAATGCAATTTTTCACCACCCGCTGACTGATGCTCAGCCAGTCCCCCAGCAGCGATCTGCCCCTCCCGGCCAAGTCCCCCCAGTTTATATACTGGGCATGATGTCATATGGTATGGAATAGCTCTTTGGCCAGTTTGGGTCAGCCGTTCTGGCTGTGTCCCCTCCCAACTTCTTGTGCCTCTCCAGCCTTCTTGCTGGCTGGGCATGAGAAGTTGAAAAATCCTTGACTTAGTATAAACACTACTTAGCAACAACCAAAAACGTCGGTGTGTTATCAACATTATTGTACTAAATCCAAAACACAGCACTACACCAGCTACTAGGAAGAAAACTATCCCAGCTGAAACCAGGACAGTCCTTCACTCTGCTTTATTGCTGAGCCCACTGCTGTTTCCAGGGGTGCATCCTGCAGTGAAGCCATTGCTACCCCCACTGGGAAGAGCTGTTTTAAACTTCCTCAGGGGTTTCTCATGTGCTTTCAGGTTTAATGTAATTAGTGCATTATCTGAATGCTTCAGCCCTCCATATTTTCTATCAAGTCCTCTCACCTCCAGACTCCTAAGTGGATAGGAGGATGCATGCAAATAAAAGTGTTTCTTAACCAGCTTGTTTGTTCAAGCAAGCCAAGACCACTTCTACACAGTGTGCTCAAGCCCTGTGAGACAGACATTGCCCACAGTCAGCATCTTCCCTTCTACAGTGGAGGGCAAGCAGGGGTGTTGGAAGCCACATCGAAAGTACTGATCTCTGCCTGTCTTTCAGAGACGATAATTCAAGGACTTGCAGTGCCAGAAGCTCTTTCAGCCACCTTCAGTGTGGACAGTGGCTATGCATGCTGCCTTACGGTTCTCAGGTATGATTTTAAGGTGTTATATCTTGAGTATTTGGTCTTCAGAACCACATAAATCTTGGCTCCCTTATAAATATTTGTCCTATAAATTGCCCTAGCTTACTAACAAGGCCACTGCCAGATCAAGAAATTGAGCTAATGACCTCCTATCATTCTTCCATTCTTTCTTAGCTACTGAACTACCAACAGGGACATTAGGAGCAGTTTGGGACTTCTGACTGTGCTGGAAATGTAAATTACCCCAATCTGTCCTGCATAGCGGACTGTGGACAAGTACTTTATGCAAGCTTTATAAAATCAAAGCTCTAGTGTGACTGTCATAACCATTGGAAGGAACAATCCTTGAGATAACTCAGGGCTGAGTCACTGATGCCTTGGAAGACAAAGACTAGGTCTCTGGCTCATAGCAGGGACCACGTGGTATGTTTGGGCCACCTTGGTGGTGTACTCATGCAGCTGTTTAGCAGCTGAGCTGCCACAAGTTGAACCAACTGCAAGCCCTCAGAGAACCAGAAGGAACTGAAAAATCCCAGATCTTTCTGTTCCTGTACGAGCTGTTAGAGTGCCCACACCGTTGTGTGGTTTTGTGGCTACCTCAGGCGCTTTTTATCCTATTTCTCCAAAGACAGAATTCCTGTCATGAAAACAAAAGCCTGTGTGAGCCCAGTAATCCAAGGGGGTTAGTCCAGATCTACACGCAGTTTTATACAAGTGGAAATCAGAAGCAATTCCATTGAAGTTGCTGGGTTTGATTCCCCAGGACTTGCACTTGGAAGACTTGTTTGCACGTGTTCAATAACTATCCAGACCAGAAGGGTTAGCACACTGCTGTTTGAGGCAACATAACTATCTAGAAAGACAGCTTGTACAAGGAGATGAAGCTTCACTCTGACTAGACTAATGCTGGTAGAAACAAAAGACCAGTCAGTTCCACCCTTTCAGGGTAGGGTGGAGATAAAGGGCAGCACCTTCACTGGTGCAACTGGAAGATAAGGGATCCCCAGCCATTTACTCCAGCTCCATGCACTTCTGGGGTGTCATGACAATTTATGGGTGAAAGTTTGCCCTTATGAAATACTTTATATAATGTGATTACAGTTATGTTTTATATCTTCCATTTCAGTAGATATGACATCAGCTGGCCCTCCATGAGGTTGCTGCACTTGCTCTGAAATGTTATAATCTCTAACGTTACGATGCAAAAGTAGGTGGAATCTGAAATGCTCTTATTTTTATCAGAGTTTTAACTAAGCTTTCAAAGCAAAATAGGTGAAAACATGAGCAGATGGTGTGGAATCACACATCACTTGTGCAAATATCTAAGCTTTGGCCAAATGAATAACAGTGACATCAATATTGTTTATTTGAGCAAACACATGGAAATATTTGGCTTAGACAAATACATAGCAAATCATTTTAGCTTTTTCTAAGGAAGTTTATCAGATTTGGCAATCAATCATCTAAGCTGACCAAGGATACGGTGTCTTTGCAATAAATGTTCATGCTTGTCGTCATTAACATCATTTAGATCTTAGACTTTTTCTAATTAAGAAAGGTTCCCACCAGCAACAGCAAAAATCCCCACCACCTCTTTCATTATCTCAGCTTTTCTTCCCTTTAATTACTATTGAGCTCCTGGCTGATTAAATTAGGTTTTTTAGGTCTTTTCTGAAATCTTAGGGAAATTATCTAAAAATCATGAAATCAATTCCCTTACGCTGTTTTAATCTTTTATGTTTTGGGCTCCAAGAGGGACGGGCGGACAAGTGCAGCCCCTCGGAAAAGTGTGCAGCACTAGACTGCTTGCCAGCCTTCTATTGCCTTTGTGGACCATCTGGGTCAATTTCCTTCCAACTAAATGAAATGCAAATAAAAATTCCAGCAGTTTTTCAGCTGCAGGCTGCCCAGCTGATTAGCATGACAGAGGCCGGGAGATGAGGCCTGACCCTGTGCACTTCCCCTCATCTCATTAAGTTGTAACTCTACCGTGGCTGCATTCATGGTGTTTATTGACGCTGAAAGGCGTCTTTATCCAAAACTAGCTAAATTCACATTCAGAGTTTTTCCATGAAGGCTTGCCTGCTACAGCATCCACATGAAAGTGAACCTATTGTAGCTTGGTGATGTGTCCTGCTGATTCCCTAACAATCTGAGCTTTCTCCAAAAATGTTAGATTCACAAGTTTAAGTTCCATTAAAAAAAACCTAAAACCCAAACATTTTAACAACTTTGTAGCTTAAAATATTAAGAGTATAAACAAGTTTCATTCTGATGATGACAGTGTGTGTATTAAACTCACGCATGAAGAGACAATCCAGCCGAAGTACAGTAGCGAGCGAGTGCCTGTATCATGTAGGACTGCAGACAACGGGGTATTGTACTTATCCTCACATCCATCAGCAAGAAGAAGGATATAAGATTCAAGAAGGCAACATCTTCAGCAATTTATAGTGCTCTGAGAGTCACAGCTGGACAACAGAGAGAAATACACCTTCCAGCTGCCCAGTATTTCATGTCTTGTCACAACTCTACATTAAAGAAAGGGAAATACTGCAGAACCAGTGTCTTGTGGAAGTGAGCATAATAATGATTATGATCCTTTCACCTTTCTCTTGAGCGCCATAACTGGCATCCTAGCTGGATGACAGCAGTTGCATAGCTAAGACACTGCTGCTAAAGCTCTAGGGTGGACAGGTCAGGTGGGCAACGCATTCTCTCTGCTGTAATGTTTGAGGGCCAGGTGGGAACTAAGGTAGACGGACTGTTTCCAGGAGGCATGGAAAGGAATAGCAGCTGCTATGGTTTTTGGAAAGGAATAGCCAAATGCTCATGCCCTCCCTACCATTTGGGTCCACAGGGCGTGCACAGTGAAGACTAACCGCTCTCTTACAGGGCTCCCAGACTGCAAACAAGAGTCGGGGAGGGTCCAATCCTGACACCAATGCACCCCTGGAGTCAAAGCCTCAGTTTTAATTATTTCTGCTCGTGGTAGCTGGACTGGAAAAAGAAGACAGGGTAATTTTCACTGGACCACTGCCAAGTCTCTCATGAGGTATTTTATGATTTCATTGGGGAGGAGAGGATGTGCTTTTTTTAGTTATGGAAAACAGCTTTTTTACTTCCACTGTGCCAAGGCAGATATAGGTGAGCAAATGTAGGGGAATCAGCCAGAGATCGACTCTTTGGATGAGGTTGCAAGAAGAGGTTACAGGGCTGTGAGCATCTCATTGAAGTGATTTATACCTGTGCAGGGCTAAAAGGTGAAGTCAGTGCATAACACAGACTGGTATCACAGGCTGTGAGAAAAAAAAAGGAAAAATATTACATCATCCCTACTCCATTCAAAGGTCACATGGAGCAGAGAATATTGAAAGTGATCTCTGTTTATTTATCCCATGAAGAAGAAACTCAACAGTAATTTGCCCATGGCTCCTCCCTAGACTTTCCATCTCATCAGCTAATGGGTTCACTTTGCTTCATATAGACAGACTTGGAGAAGCGTTATCTTGATCTGAGAAGCGATACACAATGCTTGGGCAGGAAAATTCATTTTTTAAAGTTCATGGTACACTAATGTCTTCCAACTGAGCCACAAGCTATGATGAACATTAAAATAACATTTTGGATCATTTCTTATAATCCTATTGAAGTCAGAGATGTTCTGTTAATTTCCATAGGGTTTTGATTATATTATTTGCTAGTTTGGCTTAGCTAATTGTTGCCACAACTCCATCTGAGGTGTAGACACTGACTGAACAAACACCTCAGCGCTTGGCTTTCCTGTTGCTCCAGGTAAGTGTTTGCAGGATAGTTGAAAACCACTCAAATGTATCGTCACTCCCAGATGTGTTGTTCAAGTAGGTTCTTTGTTTAGGGGCATGTAAACAAGAGTTTGACTATAGAGGCTTCTACTTGAAAGTCAAGAAGGTGAACATGCAGCAGAGCAGTGAGAGCATGATGTCTTTTGACCACTCGTGTTTCAGCTTTGCAGGCTTTTGGAGACATCTCCCTTCTATATATTAGTTCAGCCTCATTGGTGACAGAACATGGCTAAGGCTTGCCTGAAATCAGGAGTTTAAGCTGGTTTAGTCAAACTGGTGGAAAGGCCTTGTGAACATCCTTGTTTGTTTTATATCCACATCCCATTTTACCTACAGTTAATAAGGAATTAATGTCATTAAATCAAAACCAAAAAGCTTAAGCTGTAGTGAGAGTGTCTTCAGTGCACCCTGCCTTGGTGCAAGTAGATGAGTTCAAACACTTTGGTGTTTTACTAGGCAATTTTCATGAAATTCGGCTTTTCAGAAGTAAAAAGAATTTGGAAAAGAGGCAGGGAATTACCTTTTTATCTACTGTGCACTGATGTGAACTTTATTTGCTTCTGTGTTTTCATTTGAACTGATACGGGTTTTTAGCAGTTAAAATCTCCTAAGAACAAACCGGTGACTTTCCCATCAGTAGCTATAACGTGGTTTGTGCTTGATGCCACGTAAACTTTAAAGCCAGCCTATAATGTTACCAGGACCTTATGAAGTGTGTTTTTAAATAGCAAGTTATAACTGCTACCTGTATAAGGAATCCCATGATGGGTGGGAGCCCACTCGGAGCAGCGAGGAGCCGACTGCTCTGTTCCAAGGAGGCTGGAGGAAGGGAGAGGGATGCTATGGATACAGCTCACTGGTTGGCATTTCATATTGAACTACATCCAAATGCAAACCCAGCACTTCAAATTTCCTGCCAAATGCACATTCGAATTAAAAAAAGTGTGATTTAGGATCCTTGAAAGATTTTGCTTTGGTAGTTCAGCATGTTTTCATTTTACAATTCATTTAACTTCAATAAAGTGAAAGCATTATAATAAAATGTTAGGTAATGATAAAATATGTGTGCTACAATAACACCAGTACTAGAATAAAAATATCAAACCGTTATATTTTGACTTTATCAAAAAGGAATATTTTACAATATTATTAGTATGGAATAGTAAAGTCAGGACAAACCGCTGCAACTTCTTCTAACTGAAAATTTTTCAGGCTTGGTATCTTCCTTGGACACATCTTGATTTTGACAAAACTGTCTTTATGATAGAAAATTGTCATTAGGAGTTTTCATCCAGGTTCAGTTATCACTGTTACCCATTTGACAGAATATGGGAGTTTGGGGGTTGTTTCACTTGGGAAGGTGAAAGCAGTGATAGTCGTGCTTTTTTCTTTTAAGTGGCAGTATATTTCTTTATGAAACAAGAGCCAAATATTACTTTTTAGAGCACAGTAGGAAAAAGAAAGTAAAGAGTGAAGAAAGAAAAGTGGAGGAAAAAATAAACTTCATTCAGAGGCTGAATGGACTGGTTGGAGCTGGACTTGTCCCATAGATGAGAAACAGAGCAGCTACAACCACAAGCCTTAGGTCCAAGGTAACAGAAAGGAGGGACCCCATGAAAAGGAGCAGAGAGGGAAAAAACTTGGGGATACAGGGTCGGCGGAAGAGCCCTGTGGGGGAATCTGCAAAGGGACAGAAGGTCCTCATCTGGGTGACTTTCTGCCAGACCAGCAGAGCAAACGAGACAGGCTGATCTAACAGCAGCAGCAAAAAAACCCGTGAGCTTCATCATTTGTCAGGTCTGGCAGACTTGATGAATGTCTCATGATTTCTATTTTTTCTCAGTGCCAGCTCCTACAGTTCTGAGTTATATGATGTTCTCAGCTTGGGCTAAGAAACAACCATAACGTCTTGCATGGTGTCCAAATTGTAGAGGAGAGTTCGAAAAGGTGGCCGCTATTGGCTAAAACACAGCAAAACCAAAAAAGACAAACTCAGATTTATACAGACGTAATTTCTGGGAGCTGGACATATTATTCACTAAGGTCTGGAGCTCTCCACATTGCTTATCTTGGAGATGAGATTCAGCAGTGATGTCTACCCTCATTCTGAACCTGAAGAGCATCCTGAACCAGCAAAGACACTGTCTTGTCAGGAAATCTGAACTAACTCCCCAGAATACAAAAAACGGAGTTTGCAGGTATATACTTCACTGCAGTGGCACTGATTAAGAGGAAACACGCAGCACAAGAACTTAATGCCTCTCAGTATACAAGGGAAAAAGAAAGGAAAACTACAAAGCCAGTCTTTGAGTATTCTGGGGAAAAATACCCAGCTTGATGGGGGATACCGTAGGGTTACACAGAGGAGCAGTAGAGGCAGGTCGAGAAACCCGCAGCAGGATGGGTGCAGAATGGAGTGCAGGCAACAGCCGAGAGCAGTAGCTCTGAGGTCCCATGGCCTTGCAAAGCTGCTGCTATAAATGTCCCATTGGCATTTTTTACATCTTGGTCTTGAATCAGGAGGGGTAATGTCCTCGTGCTTGGGGACCGCTTTTATTTCCTGCTGTGTTTTTGAGGTCCAGATCAATGCAAACATGTTTGTTTGCATCAGACCAAACATACCCTGCCTGGGACTGGATCCAGGTTTCTTATTCCTCTGCATTCAACTTTGGCAGCCGTAGAGCAACGTTTGCAATGAATTGCAATTTAGCAATTCATGGGTCTGAAGTGTACTGCTTTTTCCCTTGCTTTGCGCAGAGAGTGCTCTGCAGTACGTACATGAGAGCCCAGGGTATCAAGCCGTGCTCAGAGTTCATGGCAGCTTTACCCTTCAATGTGTGCCTTAGGTACAATGAAGGAGCAGAAATCCCCTTCTATGGTAGGATGTTAAGGCTCTTCTACCCTTGTATGACCCCTTCTGACCATCCTCTTCATCCCATTTCTCCTTACTGCCCCGATTCATATTTCGGCCATTTTTTCCCCATTTTGTCTCTTTTCAAGCCTCTTGTCAGTCATTGTCACAGGCCAGTGACAATGTTTCTGTCACAGGCTCCTCTCCAGCCTTGCTGGCTAAGTCCTGGACTCTCTGATCCAGACTCTGTAGCTGCCCAGGCCATCCCATGTACCAGCTCACAGTCCTCACATCTCCACCATACATCCAGTCCTGCCTCCGTAGCATCGCTGGCTCAGTGTGCTCCTCCCAGCCATCCCTCCCTGCCCAGCTCTTACCCAATCCGTTCTCCACCTGGTCTTCCTTGGGTGCAGCAGAGTGAGTCCACAGACATGACTGAGTCTCTTTGAACTTGTATCCCAGGATGGCCCTGTCTGGCCCTGAGGTGGAGTTAAGTTCAGTAAGTAAGAGTTGTTCAACCCTGCAAAGTCTACTGAGCGTGTCCAAAATGTGTTCCTTAAGAGCCTGAGGCAAAACGAGGTGATAGCTAATAGAAAGAGCAAAGGCATAATAACAATCCTTCTTTTCCTTCCTCGGGCAAATTCCCAGTCCTTTCTCCAAAGCACATGGTACAGCTTCACAGTGAATAAAAATGTTGCATCAAACATGGGCAGAAAAATGTATTTTTCTCAGAAATATCCAACTTGCTATTATTTGACCACGTGTAGTCACATGTCACACAAGTTTGGGTAATCCAAACTTCAGGGTTACAGGGCAGCGGGTTAACAAGAGGTGGGACTGAGGGTTCTTCAAAGGAGAGGTGCCAGGCAATCTGTGATATGGACATGCCTATCAGTGAACTTCCCTGCTAGCAGGCACAGCAGACTGCGTACAGGACAGCACACTTCTTTTAGTTTGTTGGTTTTGTGATACATTCCACCACTGTGGTTTTTCCCCTTTGAGATCTGACTTTTGAACCACACTGCTGTAGGTGGCTGGGTAGGACTGGGCAGGAGGGTCAGATACTTCTGTGTAGGGGTCTCGCCCTGAGCACAGTGTGAATGGAGATGTACTAAGCAGAGCCCGCGGAGCCTGGTGGGCAACCCTCTCGTTCCTAAACTCAACACTTACATTTGATCCTCTTGGATCACTGTTCATTGCTACATTGCTCCTCGTCTCCTTTTCTCTTCTGGTGAAGATTTCCTTTTTTCAATTGAGCTATATGCTGTTTTCAGGCTGGACCTGGACCCCAAAGATACATACGTTTACAGAATCAAGGAAGTTAGGGATTAAAAAAACAGGCCAATATTCTAGGGATACTCTAGGTCATCTATCTAGCCCATTACACAGGATAAATTTAATCAAATAAGATAAATTGAATCATTCAATTGAATAAAGCATGAGTCCTTTTTAAAGACACTCTGACTTCGTGGAGGGCAAAAGGAACTGAAAGTTGTCTTAAAGGCTCTCTGTCTTCAGTACTCCCTCTGAGAACTGCTGCTGAACTGGCAATTCTGGATCAAATAAAACAAAAAAAACATTTATAAACAAATAAGGATTTTTCTCTCCTCCTCCAAACTTGGCTCATTTTGTTGGTTTCACTGATCCACACATTCAACCACAATCTGAAGATGGTATATGGCCTACCTGTTGGATTGTGCAATGTATGCAAATTGTCACGTGTATCAAAATTAACAAAAAATTATGTTAATATGAAAATTAATCAGCTGAAGATCGTTATAGTGCTCAGCATATGACCTCAGTATTGCATGAACCTATTTATTTTCATAGTTTTTACATAGGATCCGTACTAATAATTCAGGTTCATCAATTTAGTCATTGATAATGCAATGACTGATGCATCTTCTTAACTTCATGTCGAATTTACCACATGCTCACATGTGGAAAGCCAGGCACGTGCAGGAGAGTTTGCAGCCTTGGGTAATGTAATTGCAGTGTGGTTACAGTCATTGCTCAGAGGTGGAGTGTGACTCTGACAGATGATATATGTGGCTGAGTTTTGGGGTGGGGTCCTAGGGAAACGAGGTTGCCCTGCCGGGGGATTAGTTGCCAGCTGGAGATGCCTACCTCTCTCCACGAGCTACAGCAGGAGCCCAGCTGACTCGCTTCCTCTTGACTCTAACATTCTGGGCAGCCAAGGGTGGATGTGATGACTCCCATCCTTATATAGTTGAGTATGCCAGGTGTTTCTGGAGGTCTGTGAAGGAGGTTTAGTATCCGCTATGTTTAGGTAACTGCCAGGCAGAGGGGAACGCCCCTGTACTTCCAGGGAATGGCTGGGGCCAGCTTCAGAGGGTATCTACTGCTGATTCCCATTTGGCAGTGAGGTTCAGCTAGCCTCCCCCTTCCTCCCGCTTCCCGTTTCTAGCTTCTGTGTGTCGGAGATTGTATGTTTGGTGTTATATTCCGCCACAAACCTAGTCAGTGTTTGTTCTGCTAAGCTCATGCTTCAGTGCCTTGAACTCCCACTCGCTGAGGTGCTTTCACTGCATCAGGGCTCCTTACTTACCGTGCCACTCTGTGCCATGCATGGACAACAGCCAAGACAATGGAACGGGCATTAGCAAAGGGCTGTTACTTTGATTACACCTCAACTCCTCTTTCCCTCCTGCCTCCCACTGCCTGCACCACCTCCCCACCTCAGCCAGACCCAGCTCTGGCCCTGGTTGCTTTTGCAGAGTTGCAGGTCACAGAGATGGGTCCCCTGTGACCGGAGATGTATCAGCTGGCCACTCTCCTCTCACCCAGGCTTGAGGGCCCGTATCTTCAACATGGAAAATCCACTGAAAGAACCGATGCAAACCTGGACCCACACTCAGTTAATCTCTCTGAATTTTTTACCACCCAGTTTTGGCACCCATCTCTTTCCAAAGTCCGGGAGCAAGGTCCCAAGTGTCCCACCATGCCTGTGTGCCTAAGACCAAGCCTCAAAATACCTCAGAGGCTTTCTCTCCTGTGTTGCTCAGCGTTCTTCACCCACAGCCCCACAACGGCCATCCACAGAGCAAAGGCACGAGCTGTCTTTACCTACCAAATGGCTGTTCTTGCTCTCCCAGCAGAGGCACCAGCAAAGGTGCTCTTGTTTGCATTTAGTTGCCAGCCAGACCTTCCCAATGCTTTATCACAGGCAGCTGATATTTCCTCTCCAGTCTCCATGAGTTTTGTCCATCAAAGCAGCAGCCAGTGTTGTTTTATGATGTGTTGTAAAACTACCATGCTACCCTGAGCGTGCTCAGTGCGGCTGCCTCATTTATCACTGCTCAGCCTTCACACTGGGACGTCATCCATCACTGCCTCCTTAGAGCTAAGAGTCAGAACCTGGTTCGTATTGCTGCCATAGCCCAGAGTCATGTGAACACTCATCAGCAGGTCCCTTTGTCCTCAGGCTTTTTTTTTTTCCAGGAAATGTGACTTCTTCTTACATTTAGTTCCCAACCAAGACTCCAGAATAGAAAACCAAACTTCAAAATTCAATTGACTGTGCCTAATGGAGGGGATTTTAATGTGTAGCCTTTGACCCTTATCTATTATTGATGGAAATAAAGACTTTTTTTGTTCCATATTTGAAGTTAATGGTAAAAGAAAAATTTGGAGGTTTTAATTTTTTGATTCTAATAGTGACCTCTATGTCCATTGTGAAACCATGAATAATCACTGTTTGAGAAAGGCATTTCTATGAGCAATCTAGAAAGTGGACAAAGGAACCTTTGAGACAGTTTCATAAGCAGAAAAAAAGCTCAAAAATACATTTGTGTCTGGTTTTCTTCTTGTGCTGTAGAAAGCCAAGTGTCTTTCTTTTTATTAATTGCATTAATTAATTGCATTGCACTTATGTCCTTATCTCTCACAAAGCTGTTCATTCTATTCTAATGATGAAACTAATACGCAAAACCTGTGAAATATCAGCCAGTGTGAAACCTGTAAATTCAGAGCCTTCTCCTACTCCTAGTGTCATCAAAAGTAAAAATACAATTGATTTTACCAGGTCTGTATAGTAAGGTGGATGTATTGTACTGGACTTAACATTGAAATGGGACTTCAGTTGTTTCTGTGCTTTAATACCCTTGTTCTTCAGTGCTTTCCTACTTCTGGGTGCACTGCTCTCTCATGGATGAGGAGGTAGCGAACGTGACTCAGGCGCCTCATAATTCTCTCTTTGGGATTTAGCCTCCTGTGTTGGAAGAAACACCGTATTGTGCACAGCTTGCGGGGCAATTGTCCTCTAGAAGAAGCCATGGCACATAGCAGTGAGTGTGTGCTCTTCTTCGCACTCTTCTTTTGGAGGTGAATCTTCAGAAAAGTGACCTTCCAGGAAATAACCACAAATGTGGAGGTAGAGGGGGACAGGCTATGCACTGATTGTGGCTTCCTCTGCTCCAGGACTGATGTGTGTGTTGTGCAAGTCACAGTCCTGGTTGTCAGTGATTTCCCAGCAGAGGAAGCTGAGTTTAGAGCCCCAGATCCTTGTTATTTGTTCAGCAAAGTGGTCACAACCTCAACACTTATTAGGAGTAGAAAAAACAGCATTTAGGTTTTAGATGTATTGTTTTTCCATTGTCGGTCAGCTTTCCATCTGCTCGCTAACTTGGAAACAAAGTCACAGACTCAGCACGGTGAATTTGAATGGCCTGGCTACCGAGAGGATGCGCTTGTCCCCATGGATGGGTGCCCTTCGCCTTCTGGGGCTGCACCCCCCCCCCGCAGTGATGCAGCATAGTAGGGACAGATGTGTAGCCTGAAGCCTCTGGTGCTGCGGCCCCTTCTTCTACATTCATTTTCAGATGAGGGGCTATCTTCTGAACAAGCTTTGGAATGGTCCCTTGGATCAAATGTCTCCACTGTGCCTCTGCTTTGTTGCTTCTCGAGGGGCCAGTAACTGGTTCAGATCCTCGTGTCCACATTTACGGGTTGTAGCCCACTTGATGTGCCTCTTGGGCAGAGCTTCCTGGTTTGCTATTCTCCAAAAGGCACCTGGTTCACACACACTCAAACCATTCTGTCGACCAAGCCCGAATGTGATATGAGGAGATGGTCGGGGGTTTGCTTCAAAATAATGCTATTGCTCCCTACAAAAACGCTAATGTAAACACATCCTAAGCAAGATGTATCACCTGACATGAGCTCCTACCTTGGATTTAGTCACACAAGACTTCCCCTTGTCTGGAGGCCCCCTAAAGTGCTCAGCAGCTCCTGCTGTTGCTGTTGGCACTTTCAGGACATGGGGAGGATGGCTGGACTGCGCTCCAGGAACCCCCTGATGTCAGAATGGGAAATAAAGCTTTGTGAAAATAAACCATGAAGCGGAAGGAGGATCAGAGACTTCTGAACCTTATTCCTCATGCTGGTTTGGAGAACAGCACAAAACAAATCCATTGAAGAGTGGACAACAACAAAACACTGGAAAGCATTGCAAGGTGATAGGTATTCAAAAGCCATTGGAAGCAATGGCAGTTCTTCCAATGACTTCAAAGCACATTTGACCAGGAACCTGAGGATGTGGTAATATTTAAGAAATAAAGTTTAATTTGAGGCAAGGAAGCATAGATGAAGTAGTTTTTCCCCTTGTAAGGACCCACAATCTCTCAGCACTGGTCCTGTTTGGAGGCTCAGAGGTGGACAAATGCCAGGAGCCATCCACTGTGCCCAAAAGCCCAGAGGCTGATGTGAAGCAACAGAGAGGAGCAGTGACAGAGCAGGTACGATATATTGGTCTGAGAAAATAAAAAAAAATGGGATATGCATTGTGAACAACAATGTATTTATGAAAACTTTTTCATTTTTTCCAGATTCACCATTTTTAAAAAACATCAAATGAATACGGTGGTTTTTGTTTGATGTTTCTCATGTTTGGGTGTTCACTGTGTCCTTTGTTAGTCTTTAATTATAATGAAAGACGTGCCTCTCTCTCCTGAGCTATTCTGTGAGACTCTGCTGGGGACATTTTTCCATGACTAAAGCAGAATTTCTCTTGATTATTACCTCCTTTTTACTATAAAATTTTAAACAGTAAAAATAGTATTTGTTGAAACTGTGGGGAACATGATAATTTAAATATCTAGTATTTTCAGATGCCACTAAACTCTTCAGGAGATTGTTTTTTTCTGCAAGAACGCATAATCCATAAATTCCAATTGGAGAAAACTGATGGTTGCTCTTCTCTCACTCTGTGCAATTTACAGAAGTGCCAGTTTTCATTTGAAAGTGATGATGGGCACATGGAGAATAGTGGTGAGCAACAGCCAGCTCAAAAAAGGGAGATTTGTGATGGTTGGGGTTTTTTTGTGGTGGGATATTGTAAAGCTATACTGAAAAAGAAACTTTAAGACATGAAAACACTAGATAAACAACCTTTGGCAGTTTTCCTTTCTAGTTGTGAAGCTGTCTAACACTGCCAACCTGAAGCAATCAAAAATCATGAGGGAAGCCTCAGAAGTATATGGTATTTGGCTTCCATGTTACATTTTCTTTAATAGTACTCACCTCTTGATTTTGCTAGACCTTAATCTTTATGGGCTAAGACCTTAACCTTTACAGGTTCACCTACTGACTCCGCAAAATGTTGCTGTGAAGTGAATTGGTGGAGTCTCAAGCCCTCTTTTACTTAGAGTGCCAGAAAGCCACCACCTGGGACCTCAGCCCATCATGCAGGTGGTTCAGCAGGGAGATGTTGCACTCAGGCAAGCAGGATACACACCCTCAGGTATGGCATTGCTGTATTGGGTTTGTGTGGCAAGGTTTTTGTAGTGGGGGGGCTACAGGGGTGGCTTCTGTGAGAAGATGCTAGAAGCTTCCCCTGTGTCTGATGGAGCCAATGCCAGCCGGCTCCAAGACAGACCCACTGCTGGCCAAGGCCGAGCCCATCAGCGACAGTGGTAGCACCTCTGGGATAACATAGTTAAGAAAGGGGGGAAAAAATCCGCACAACAACCTGCAGCCGGAGAGAGGAGTGAGGATATGTGAGAGAAACAACTCCGCAGACACCAAGGTCAGTGAAGAAGGAGGGGCAGGAGGTGCTCCAGGCGCCGGAGCAGAGATTCCCCTGCAGCCTGTGGTGAAGACCATGGTGAGGCAGGCTGTCCCCCTGCAGCCCATGGAGGTCCACGGTGGAGCAGATATCCACCTGCAGCCCGTGGAGCACCCCACGCCGGAGCAGGTGGATGCCCGAAGAAGGCTGTGACCCCAGGGGAAGCCCACGCTGGAGCAGGCTCCTGGTAGGACCTGTGGCCCCGTGGAGAGAGGAGGAGCCCACGCTGGAGCAGGTTTGCTGGCAGGGCTTGTGACCCCATGGGGGACCCACGCTGGAGCAGTCTGTTCCTGAAGGACTGCACCCCGTGGATGGGACCCCACACTGGAGCAGTTCGTGAAGAACTGCAGCCTGTGGGAAGGACTCATGTTGGAGGATTTCATGGAGGACTGCCTCCCATGGGAGGGACCCCATGCTGGAGCAGGGGAAGAGTGTGAGGAGTCCTCCCCCTGAGGAGGAAGGAGCGGCAGAAACAACGTGTGATGAACTGATCACAACCCCCATTCCCTGTCCTCCTGCCCCACTGGTGGGGAGGAAGTAGAGAAAATTGGGAGTAAAGTTAAGCCCGGTGTCCTGGTTTCGGCTGGGATAGAGTTAATTTTCCTCCTAGTAGCTGGTACAGTGCTGTGTTTTGGATTTAGTATGAAAATAATGTTGATAACACACTGATGTTTTAGTTGTTGCTAAGTAGCGCTTATCCTAAGTCAAGGACTTTTCAGTTTCCCATGCTCTGCCAGCAAGCAGGTGTGCAAGAAGCTGGGAGGGAGCAGAGCCGGGGCAGCTGACCTGAACTAGCCAAAGGGGTATTCCATACCACAGAATGTCATGCCCCCCATATAAACTGGGGGAGTTGGCCGGGAAGGGCGGATCACTGCTCAGGCATCGGTCAGCGGGTGGTGAGCAATTGCATTGTGCATCACTTGTCTTTTCTTGGGTCTAATTTCCCTCTCTTTCTGTTATATTCCTTTTCATTACAATTATTACTGTTATTTTTTAAATTATATTGTTGTTATTATATTTTATTTTAGTTTAGTTATTAACCCATTCTTATCTCAACCCGTGAGTTTTACTTTTTTTTGTGATTCTCCTCCCCATCCCACTGGGAGCGGGGAGGAGTGAGCGAGTGGCTGCGTGGTGCTTAGTTGCTGGCTGGCGTTGAACCGCAACGCCCGGGAAGAAGGGAGAGGTGAGGGGAAGGTGTTTTACGATTTAATTTTTATTTCTCATTACCTTACTCTGATTTGATTGGTAATAAATTAAACCAATTTCCCCAAGTCAGGTCTGTTTTGCCTGTGACGGTAGCTGGTGAATGATCTCTCCCTGTCCTTATCTTGACCCACGAGCCTTTTGTTATATTTTCTCTCCCCTGTCCAGCTGAGGAGGGGGAGTGATAGAGCGGCTTTGGTGGGCACCAGGCATCCAGCCGGGGTCAACGCACCACAATTGCTCACCCATTCCCTCTACCCACCTTTAGACAGTGTCTGTGCTTGTCCCTCTCAGGGGGGCAGTGGAGCTGCTTTTTCCTTCTCTTCACGGCCATGAGGGGAAGAACAACGAGACATTTGTTGATACACAAAACATTTAGCCACCAACCATTTCTGTCCAGTCTCTAGCATTAACAAGGATATGTTCACTGCTATGTTGGCAAATACTAGAGGTTCCTATCTTTTCTTGCAGCTAGCTTTCTAGTCTGCTAACAGTTTTACTATGATTTCAAGTATCTTTCCACCAGAAATATCACATTTACAGGAGACTGCCCCACCTAGGTCTGCTCCACTGCACAGACTGGCTTTGATGCTGGTCTGCAGGGGTGCTGGGGTGAAGACCCTTGTCATCGAGGTGAAAACCCAATAATTTAGACTAATTTCCTAATGCCTTGCTTGGACTGTATTCTTCCAACTCTCATGCCATGGTGCTTTTGGCAAGATGCTGTGATAAGTGGAGCTGCATTGCCATCCTCCCAGGGACACTCACAGATTTGGAACTAATGCAACCAAAGGAACACTCACAGATTTGGGACTAATGCAACCAAAGGGAGTCAGGTTTCTCCTCTGACCCACCGAGCTCCTGTTTTTTTCCATGTATTTTAATACACATAAATATCTCATGATGAAAGAATTACCCTGTCTGTTTTAGAGTTCTCTATCCTCTTCATTATTCACTTTTTTTTAATGCTGTGCTAACGAGAACACCTTTCTGTGGCTTTCACTTCTTCTTAATTTGCTGTATTTTAGATCTATACCATATTTCTGAACAAGTGTGTACTAAAATATGTGGGAGATCATGATGTACCAGATAAGTTGCCCTGAAAAAGCTCCCCATGTAGGAGAAATCATTTGCCTCAGTATCTAAAATGCTGCCACAAGCATTCAATGTTAAAAACTCCTCCATGTCAGCCTGCATGCTGAATTAAGAGAGAGCACACGAAACAATGCAAATGTGTCACAAGGTTTTTGTCTTCTGTTCTTCTTGGACTCATCTCTCCAGTCTGCACAGAAGAAGGATGCTTGCTTGAAAAAAATGCTCTTTTTGACCAGCATTTCGGGAAGGACATCATTCCCACCCCTATCCCGGGCTGGAGAAAAGTAAAATTGTCTCCAGTTTGATTTACATTTGATGTCTGAGCTGCTCCAGGATTGCTCAACCTGAGAGAAGAGCTGCAAAATGCTGTGATGAAGTGTCATTCTGCCAGCTTGGGCTTCCATGTCCTCGGTTCAGGGTTAGCTAGCGGAAATAGAAGGCTTTCGGGGCTGACCCTGGGGGAGCCTGGTGCTGTACAAACACCCAGTCAGAAGGCGGTTTCTGCCCCGAGGAGCCTAAGGAAGAGCCAGAGGATGGACATCGAAAGACAGACTGAAGGGCAGTGTGCATGCAGGCAGGTTGCATTTCAAAGTATTGTGACATTACACACTTTGTTTTGGCCAAAAAAGTGAACTGGGCTGCTACTAGTGGTGAAATGACACATAAAGAACCCAATGCTCTGAGAAAAGTCAAAACTTTATTAGTGAGTGTGGTATTTTACATGGTTCAGGGACTTAAATAGTAGGAAATAATAGGGAAAATCTATACTGAGGGCTTCATTTATGTCTCACATCAGTTTTTCATAACTCCACGACTTCAGGGCAAAGACTAAATTGGCATTGTCACAGTACCAAAAGACCTGCAAACACACGCAGGTGTGCACACACATGCACATGTGTGCACGTTCAGCTGTCCCAAGCCCTTCTTACAAGCACTAGTTTGCTGGTGCTTTTTTTGGCCTTTTTCTGTGTGCAAGCTCTGTCTGTGTGAGCAGAAGTGAAGCTTCAAGTAAAGACTGGAAAACAGTTTTCACATCTAATTTGGGCAAAATTAAATGTACATGTTTCTCACCATCCAGCCAGCAATACCACAAAGGTGACTTTCACTTCCTTTTCATTTACTGCTCCAGCAACCACAGTGAGTGAGCTCTGTTTGTGCAGGAGGGAGGTGCAGACAGCCTTGACCTCAGACACGGCTTCCCAGGTAGCCAAGTCAACAGTGAAACAGCAGAAAAATCAACTTAACGCCATGCACCCACCACCACCACTTCCTGAGGACAGTCTATTCCATGTCCTTTAATTCCGAGTGGGACAATATGTGACTTGGCCAAGTGAAACCGGCACAGCAACAGGCTGCAGTGTGCTATTGCTGCTGGTTATGTGTCTGAACCCCACCGTGCTGTGCTGCCCTGGACCACGTTTCTCTAGCACTGCGATGCTCAACACTTTAGCCTTCTGGTACATGTTAGTTAAGGAACAGACAGCTGAGATTTTTATACTTTGAAACCTAGGGAGATGCCCCACTTGAGTAGCCCACATTATTTCTCATGATATTCAACACAAATCTGAGATGGTTTTCAGCAGAGATGGGCATTAGCCTGCAAAAATTACTTGCTGAAAAACCTCAGAGTGTTATCAACATCATTCTCACACTAAATCCAAAACACAGCACTGTACCAGCTACTAAAAAGAAAGTTAACTCTGTCCCAGCCGAAACCAGGACACCCCGTTTCTCACTCGTGAGCATAGCTGGAGGGGACACCAAAGGGATGTGTGCAAGGGGTGTTGAACTTCTGCTGCTTTGCCCTCATTGACTGTGTTGAACAAGCCCATATAACCAGGAGAAATAAGATCCGAATGTAAAAGAAACACAGAAAAAAAGAAACTATTCTTAAAATCCTGAGAAAAATTTCCATGCTGATTTTTCTGAAAAAATAACTTTGTCAGCTGCTACAGGTATCAGCTACTATCTGAGCATCTTTCTAAAACACTGCACCTCTTCTTCTGTTAAATATGCATCAGTGCTAATAAAAATCTGAAAAATTCAAATCACAGGGCACAAGGATCAATGTCACAAATGCAGACCAGAGAAGATTCATTTCACGATCCTAGTAACGTATAAGGAGCCAGGAGTGCTAAATGACAAGCTGGGACAGAGCTGGGACAGGACCTGCAATGCTTCCCAGGCACAGAGCCCACTGACAGCAGCTTCTGGAGTGACCAGGGATCTGCAGAATGAGTTGGTCTCAGAAGAGCACTGGAGTGTTGTATTCATCCCTGACAATCTGAGATAATAGAACAAACAGCTGAATTATATTCTGCGTGCTGATAGGCTTCACGGGGCCCACAACGGTGATTTTCAGCCTCAAGTATTGCACCTTTGTGTGTGTGTTTGTGTTTTGGATTTTTTTTTAATGTTTTACTGGCATCTTTGGTATTTCTTTGACTTTGTTTTTCAGGGAGAGGGAAACATTTGTCATCACTTTGACTCTGTATAAGCAGCCTTCACCAGGCGTTCAGTCTACTTCTGTGCATGCTTGACATTGGATTAGCTGTCATGTCTGCAAAGTATTTTTGGCATCTAATTCAGATTGCAAGCACCTGCCTCAGAGGAGCATCTCATTTACAGACAAGCTTGGGACAGTCCTGAATAGACAGGTACAACACACATGTACTCTTGTGCTCTTTTTCCCTATCATCACATGCAACCTATACAATAATTCACTCAGAAGGTCTCCCTTCAAAGGGAGATTTTACTGTTGATCTAAATCATATTACTCTATGAAGAGGCAGAGAAGCCTTTCTGAAATATGCAGCAACACAGAAGTTGTGGAGCTGTGGCCACCACGGACACGGAGCTTGAGGGCTCCTAGCTATGGCCAGCACTGCATGCTGCTGAAACCTAGCCGGCAAGCGTTGCAAAGCCACCGGCCCCGGCACCTCAGAGGCTGTCCCCGAGTGATGCCCTCACCCTGCCGCAGCTCGTTTCAGTGTGTGCTGCACGGCAATGGCCATGGGACAAACAGGAGACCCCCTTTCACAGCCACACACAAACATCCCCTATGTGAGAAAAGAAGGTGGAGGAGAAAAGGTCAGCAGGAGAGGCCGAGGGGCAACAAGAGGGCTGCACCCCCAAGCCAAGCACGGGGCCGGGGGAGCGCCGTGTGTGCCACTTGTTCTTTTGCAAACTTGTTGGGGAGAAACAAAAGACTCTGACCCCGGCCTTGGCTCTGGGACTGCTGATCCCTCCAGGGATGGCTTGGGAAAGCGTGGCAGGGACTCCCGGAGAGCGTCTCCAGCCACCATGGGCACGGAGTCCTGGCTGGCCATGCAGGAGGGTGACTGATGGGAGCGGGGCTGGCCATGGGGCTGCTCCGCTCCGGAGACCCCAGGCTGGGATGGGGCCCCTCTGCTGCATGCTGACCACGATCAGCCCCCGGGATGGGCCCGCCATACTGTGCACTGCCCTCCCCACGGGCCACAGCCAGAGCCTTTTAAAGAAAACTCATTTTTCCAAAATGGGACAGTCAGATCCCTCAGAAAACCGTGTTTCTGCTGGGTCACCCACCACACTAGGGGAGTGAACAACCAACACCCAGATACACACCCTCATGCAACAGTAGGGCACAAGACAACACAAGTCCTGCACTTATGCCTCCTTACGATAGTGTTTTCCTCTTCCTTCCTAACCCTTTTTCATTTCCTCCAAGAAACACAACTGTGCTGTGCTGAATCTATTGCTTAAATAACACAGGGTAAACCTGTCAGATATTTCCTTTTACTTTTAAAATCCAACTTCGATGAGCTTGCAAAAAGATGGTTAACCCAGCCACCCCAGGCTGTGCAGGAGCAGGTATGACGGCTCTGGGGCAGGGACAACGCGGGGTCCAGAGCCCCAGGAGGCCATGTCCCCAGGCCAGGGCAGTAGCAGCCTGCAGCTGCAGCTGGATTCACCTGCAGGTCCTCTCCAGTCCTGACTCACCTGGGGAGCAGAGCCTAAGCCCCAAAGTCAGTGAGAAATAAGTCCTGCATCTTTGCTGCCCTGGTAGAGACAAGTATTTGCGCTCAGTGTCTGCTTCTGTATACATGTGTGTCTATAAAAATGATAAACGCTGTGAACTATACCTAACGGGATGCTGAACAGCTGTGCCCCATGGAATTTCTGCTAATCCTGTATATTAAAGTAACTTTTCACATTAAGTACCATAGTAAAGCCAAAAGGTACATGCAAGCAAAATGTTTAGTAATCAAGCCTAAAATTAACTGCCCCAGAATGTCTAAAATAAGGGAAAGCTGTAGGATTGCTTTCTCCCTGTGGAAGCACTCAGTGTTGCAGATGATTTGGTTGTTATCTCTGCTGAGAGAAGCCGAGCTTCCCTAGGCCAAAAATAACACTCTGACCAAAGCGCGGCTGGACCAGCCGATGAAAAAGTTGGTACCCTAAAACAGATCAACCCAGTCAAGTACCCTGGGTGAATGGAAGAGAGGGCACTGTAGCTTCATGAAAAGGATGATGGTAAGGCCAAGACTTGTGAGCTACAGCTACCAAAATGACTGCTGTACCAGAGAGAGAAGCCCAGCAGTATCCCGGCTGGCCACAGACTCCTCCAAAGTGCTGCTGCCTTTGCTTAAGAGCAAGATGCTTCCTATACTGAGAGATGCTGCAGGATCCTGCCCAAAACAGCAAAGCAAATTGGGCTCAGGAGCCTTCCTTCACTTCTCCGCTCCAAAAAGAAAGATCTAGTTTTGAGGCCATTGGTGGTAAAAAAACTCCCATCCCTTCTGAAGGGAGGAGGATCTTTCTTGACATGAGGTTGGTTATACTGCTGGAAAGGAAGAGATTTGATGAAATGAAACATAGCGAGTGCCCACGGGAAGAATGAGATGGAAATTCATGGCAGACATGCTCCAGTCTATTTTTCTTGCTGTAGGACATCTCATCTGTTAAAGGGGGTAAAACTGAAAACACAGGTAGGAGGTTTAGTGCCGCTTTTCCTTGCTCTGCCTTTCACAGTACTGAAGAGTCTTCATGGGTAGCAGAAAGGCTGCAGAGAGGACTCTGCACTGCACGCCTCCTGCCAGGCCCAGAGGTGGCCGGGGGAGAGGTGTCTATGTGATGACAATACTGGTGAGCATTTGCCAGGATGCATAAGCTCCTTTATGTGACCCTGCTTTCTCTGGTCAAGCCAAATCTGTGGCTATTTTAATGACGCAACAACTGGAGGACATGTATTGGCCATAGTTTTACCCTTCAGACATTGCCATAATAACAACGTTCTGCCTGCAAAGAGTCCCCTGTTTTTTCCTTAAGCTACCTGGCCAGGATACTACTTAGCAAAGAAGATCTCCTAGGTGCTGTTGTCTGTACATTAAGTGTATCGATGAACACACCAAAAGCCAGCCTGCATGTGGAGGGTTCTGACGTCCTCCCCACTTCCAATCCCTTTCCAGCTGTTTTTAACCATGAAGGAAATTATTTCAATAATTGATCTAAGCTTAGGCATGAAAAAAGAACAAGTGGAAGTTTGATTAAAATCTCTCAAGAAGAAAAATTCATGGTTTGTGCAACTGCTGAGTTTTTTCAATTGGTGCTGAAGACTGGGTCTAAGTATTTATTTATCTCTGGGCACAACTGGTCTCCTGACATCTGTAGAAATTTCTGAAATTTCTCTCCTCATCTTACTTGATTGCAACATTGATTTTCCCTCAGCCTGTTCTTTATGATGAGATAAATTTATCATTTCATTTTATGTGTCTGTGGTCAAGACAGTAGAGTCTCCTAATCTGCAGCAGACAAAATGCTATCCTTTTATGGCATATTCTTTTTTTTTCACTAGCCCTGTGTCTGGGCAAAGCGAAAAATTTGGAGAAGATACTATCAATCCTGTTTGCCCTCCCTCCTAGTTTGATCTTTTGGTGGGGATAATTGGAAGACTTCATTCATCCAAACTCAGACCTCTTCTCTCACACTTCTGCATGAAAAGCTATTAGAAGAATTGCTCCATTTACTGAGATAGTGATCTGGCTGAAGAGGAGAAAACAAAGACAGCGAGTGAAGATGGTGATGGAGAAAATGATAGACACACTGAAGAAGTGGAGGAAAAGTAAGGAGAGCATCCAAAGAAGGAGTGAAGTTGGAAAACTGGAGGGAAAATTTATAAAATACAGAGTAAAGGGGAATGTCTGGCTAAAATCTAATGGATCGCTGCAGTCTCCCAGGACATATTTTTTAAGACACAGGGTTCTAGTTTCCATACTCTGGGACAGGGGTGGAGTTAAAGGGCTCTGACCTCAGCTATACAAGCTGCCAAAGGTATCAGAAGAGCGATGATTCAAGGGTAGAAGCCAAAAGTGGGAGAAGCCATGGAGTAGACAGGCTCCTCACAGCCTGCTCCTGGCTACCACACTGTGCAACCCCATGGCTTCTGGAGAGTCCATGCTCCAAAGAGTTGCAGCTTCCATCCATGAGAAAAGGCAACAGCTGAGACAGAGCAGTACAGAGAGACAGCACGAGTGGGCTTCACCTGGACACGTGCATCTGGGTTAAGCATTTAGGATTCTCTGTAGTGCCAGGCAGGCATTTCTGGGGAGATTTATTTCATTTTAGGGACTTATGAAGTAAGCCAGATGAATCCCTCCCTGCAAGTACCTGTTTCTCCCCGCTGACTACAAAGGGAGTCAAGGGTGCCCAGCTCTTATGTAGACTCCCTCCTCTTAAAACAGCACATTCCCTGTATGTCTGTAATAGGTACAGTGGAAGGTAACACACTCAGAGGAGTTTATGTACCCACAGTAGCACTACATGGAGAATAAAGTTTGACTAAGATTATTCCTTTTCTAACAGGGGGATAAAGAGTATTTTGAATGGCTGCCAATAAGCATTTATACTGTCACAAATGTATCATCTCACATATGGAAAGAAATCTAGTGTATCTCACCCTCCACACAATGCTGGAGGTCATTGGCTACTGTGTGTATACTTTAAACATTAAAAAAGAACTAGACTGTTCTTTAAGAAATTCTAAGCATTTTGTAAATTCGTCCTTTCACAGGTAAGTATTTCACACAAACTGCAAGAGTTGAAGTTCAACGGTCTGACAAGCTCTGTGGGATCCCGGAAGTCCACGATATCTAACTTGTATTTTGGGGTGTGCTGTCTTCCCATTGAACTTCACTGGCATAAGGCCTGTAACTTGGGATAATGGCTTTCATAGAGCTATCAGAGCACACAGCTTTGGGTTATCTTCCCAAAACATAAGACAGCTCTGCTTGGGATCATGTGATGGACAGTATCTCCAAAGCACGATGGAGGGTACCACCTTAGCCCATGATGGGAGGGACTGGGGCATTAGACTAAAGGCAAGAAATGAGTTCCTTCAAGAGAAACTTTAAGCCTCCTTGCTCATGCACATCCCCAGTAGTAGCACAGCTGTGATGCTGCACACCAGATACACAGGGCCACAGGACAGGAGAGTGTTTGACACCACTCTCCAAATGTGGAAGATGAAGATCTAACAGCAAAAGGGTGTGAAGCACAAGTCAGATTTCTGAAGTTCATGTTTTGAGTAGGAGACTTCCTAGGTCTGTTACTAGCCCAGGACAAACTATAACAACTACAAATCCAAACTTTGTATGTGTTGGGTCATTATACTTAAAAAAAAAGAAAGTGGAAGAATGAGGTTCGCAGGCTTTACTTGCATTTGAAATATGCAAAAAATGCAGTGCCATCACGTACGTTTGTCATACACAGACTTGGATATCCATATTGGTGTTTTTGTTAACTAATGCTTGTTTTGTGTCTCTAAAAAATATTCTGCTGTGTACTGGAAGATAGCCATGCAAATACAAGGAGGTCAACAAATGACTGTGCTCAGCTTCCAGGAAATTATTTCTATAAAATTGCTACAATATGGTTGTGTATGGCTGTACACTCCCATCCTATACGCTTGATATATTGATTGATATATTTAATAGTATAATACACAAGTTCATATCCAGATATGCAAACACAAACACATGTAACCTAATATATTCAGAATGCTGTACTGTATTCAAAAGGGGGTCTTAATTCTTCAAAATGTAATAAAAAGAAGAAAATTGTTTTGTCAGTTCAGAGTGTTCCTCTTCTCAGTCTACCGCCAGGACTGGCAAGTTAAAGGAATTAACATACCTTGGTGAGGTCTGCTTTACACAAGCTGAATAAACATCTAAGATAATCATTTCACATTCATGTGTGATAAACACTTGAGGAACATGCATTTGCCAACATCAAAGAAGGAACTGAGCTACACAGTTCTCATTTGCAACTTTCAGGCTCTGTCACTACACCACCAGCAGCGGCCAGGAAACCCTGCTGCAGGCAAGCAAGCTTCCTTCTTTTCTCACAACCCTTGCCACTCACCGTGCACAACCTACCAGCCATTGATCCAAAGGAAAACACCCTGTCCCATTTGCCATACTCCTCCTTTGGCAACACTCATGGTGTGTTTCTGCATGTGGCTGTATAGCAGCATTGCAAAACCACCTAGGAAATGTCTTCTGTGTGTTGGGGAACTCTGTCTGGGAAGTTTAAGTCCTGATAGTCTTCCAAGCAGAGTTTGATCTTGAGTGCCTTTATTGACTCCAACGTCTTCAGCTCTTTGGTATTCTTTTTCAAATGACAGGGAAATCCTGCTTTTTCTTATCAGCTTCCTGTACAACTTCACTTAGAAGAAGTTGAAGAAAGATCTTTAACAGCGACTCTAATAGACCTTTATTTGTGTCTCTTCCATCACAGAACGCACTGATCAGATGTCTCATTCAGCAATAACCACAATCACTGCAGAACCCTCCAAATCTGCCAGGCAGGGGGACGAGAAGCCAACACTGAAACCAGTGTATCCATAATCCCAAGTAGACATGCTACAGATCAATATGATTTGTTGAGTACTTGCCACATGAATGTGATTAAAATCTGCAAAGAAGTTCATCAGACTGCAGAAAACTGTTCAAATGCTTCATATAAATAACAGATACGATATAGTCTCTTACCATATGAGATGATAGAATTTCCCCTTGGATGTTCCCAAAGAGCAGACTGACAACCTCAAAAATTTTCAGTTTGTAAAGGACTCAGCATACATAAAGGTGAGAAATTTGGAGAAAGAAGACAATCAAAAATGTCTGGGAAACAGGATGGATTCTGAGGTTGAAGGACCATATCTATTTCATCATATGAATTACCATATGTAATGATTTAATAGTTTAACCAGATTGGCAGAACTCATATCCAGCTCCTTTTTGCAATTCCTTGTCTTCATTACTCTCAAGGACTTCTCCATCCTGTGTGTCCTTTTGTCTTACAAGGTCACCAGCAATTTGAAATGTGGTCTCTCTATAAAAGCAAAAGGCTATTTTAAATTGTGTATTTTACATGTTCCTACCTTTTCTGTTACTTTTTCACCATTTCTGTCCAACTACTTCTTTGACACCTCCTCCTGAGTGAAAGGCCAAATCAAGGAGGAGAAACAGAGCAGCAAACTGTCTTCTTAGAAGATGGTTACAGGATTCCCTTATAGACCTAGCCTGTTAGCAAGCAACAGGCCTGAAGAAAAGCTAAATGGCAAATCTCTACCCTAGATAATCTGCTGTTGAAAGTGATCAAAGGAAAAAAATACAGGTCCTGGAAACAGGCAGCTTTGATTTGGTCCTCCTGTGGCACAGGTTTTACTGGCATAAATTAATTATTGCCTTGATAGCTTGTGACGGAAACTAGATGAAACTGGATGAACTATGATGGAAATGTAGCAAGGCTGCATGGTGAAGGCCATTGCTGGTAGACTACCAAATTTATACAATGATAAATTTGGAAGGAATTGATAGATAAGACAAGAGCTGAAGGAAAACATAGGGCAACTTCATGACAAAGAAAGCTGTGGCTTTGCCTTCAGTTTGGAAGAACTGGAATTAAACACAAACATATAACCTATGTTTCTGGAAGCCCTTGCATTGTGGATCACTGGAGGCCAGGAGTAAACCACGGAAGGATCACTCTCCACTTGTCCTTTTCCCATAGACTTCCTTAGACTTCCACTACAACCACTGCTGCAGGGAAGTTATGGCTGTAGATGAGCTTCTGGTCTGATGCGATGTGGCCTGTGTTCAGACTGGGTTTTATTTCTGCTTCTCTGATGGTATTCACAGACAGTGCAAAGCAGATCACTGAGCACATAATAAAAAGTGATATTTTTTTCCTGCAGATACTCAATACCTGTATTCTTCTCATTGTCTCACTGACTGCTTCCCTTCCCTGAACCCTGACTTTGAGAGTGCCAAACGCTTCCAGCTTTTGACCAAAGTCAGTGCACAAAATACACACTGCAGTTTTCAGACACTGAGCTTCACATAAACATAGTGTGACATGCGCACTCCACAAGCATCATCTTCTGCTGGTCCCAGATACGTACCAGCCCTCATCACTTCACCTTGGTGGTCCATCAGCAGAAGGGAGCTTGCTCTGCCTCTCCTCTGAGATGCTGTGGAAATAAACACTGCAAAACTGTCTGGTCACACAGGCACTGTTGTGTCAGTGTGCAAGATAAGCCCATGAGGAAACATTCATTCTGTACAGAGTACAGTTTGAGTCAGAAGCCAAAAATAACATGTTTTGGATATCTGTTCATGCAGTTAGTCCTGCTCAATGAAGCAAGAGACCAATGAGGAAAGTACAGCAGCCACAAAAATCAATTTTGCTGATAGAGGAGTGATTTTTTAAAAATATATTTCTGGTTACTCAAGTAAACTCAGATTCATTCTGTGGACAAGTTAAGGTGCACAGGTACCTTACAGGCTTGCTCCTGGGTGTGTTTGTCCCATGTAAAAAGGCACATTCTTTGGACAATCCACCACACGGTGTGTGGCTTGTAGTTCAATATTGGCTTTGATTTACGTTTTGTTGTTTGCCATTAGAAAATAATTTCTCGGGCTAGGCTGGGGAATATTACAGTCACCCACAAATCGTCAGCCATTCTCAGCTACCAAGGACATGGTCTCCTTGGAAATAGTGGTTCCATCCCACCGCAGCAGGATCCCATCCTCACGTCCCCAAAGTAATGCACCTCTCCATGCTCTCCTTAGGGATTGATGGTGTGTGTCACCTCCCACCCCCAGATATCAATGGCAACTACCCCGGAGAGTGAGGGCCTTGTCACAAAAGGCAATGGCTGGTCCCTCAAAATGATGAGGGACCTCTTCCCAGCCGATGTCCACACAGCTGTCCCCGGGCAGTGGCAGTGTGACACCTTCTCCCCTCGCAGGCAGCGGTGCCATAGCCCCCCTACCCCCAAGGGGGAAGACACTCGTCAGTCAGTGCTAACGCTTTTGCCCTCTCTCTGCTTCATCCCCCGCAATGATACCTGACCCTCCCTTCATTGAGGGTCCCC
Organism: Gymnogyps californianus; assembly: GCF_018139145.2. Lineage (NCBI taxonomy): Eukaryota > Metazoa > Chordata > Aves > Accipitriformes > Cathartidae > Gymnogyps > Gymnogyps californianus. The sequence continues at coordinate 22,732,517 of NC_059471.1, forward strand.
CCAGCTGATGCGCACCCTAATGCCTCCCTCTCCCCATCCCCTTCTTCGGGGGGTGTGACAGCGAGCGCAGGGCGCGGGGGTAGCCTTTACCACCCGGCGTTTCTCTCCCTCCGGAGCCCAAGCGCCGGCACTTCCCGGTGGCACCGGGGACCCTGTCCCGGCACGACCCCCCGCGGGGCCGGGGCAGCCCGGCGGCGTGCGGCGGAGCGGGGCGTGCGGCCGCGCAGGCAGAGGCAGGTCCCGGCGGGGGCCACCCCGCAGCCCCGGGGAGGGGGCTCCCCCCCGCGCCCCCCGCGTCCCCCGCGCCGCCTGCAGCGCGTACCCCGTCGGCGGCTGTCTTTCCCCGCTCCCGGTGCCGTTTTCGTTTAGCGGCGATCGCTTCGAGATAGCAAACATACGAGGCGAATTTCCCCTATTGAAAAAAAAAAAAATTAAAAAAAATGGGGAGGGGGGCGGAAAAGACAGCGGAGGCTAGTTTATAAAGCGCTGGGATTAAAGGTCTGTGCTAGTTTCAAGCGCTCATAAAACGGCCTGAAGGATGCTATTTTGCTGCAGTCTGGGTTATTTCAGCCCACAGTTGCACAACAAACCATTTAAACATTTCAGCACAAAACAGATTCCATTGTTGGGCTGCACATTAAAAAGTGTTATTCGCTTTGAAGTTTTTGTCTAATGGCTCTAAACTGAAAGAAAATGTTTTCCTATTACTTAATTCAATCATAGCGAAGAGGCTTGGTAAAAAGCCCACGGATTTTGCCCAAAGTGTGACAGAGTTCTCTTTGTGTTTGCTTATCCTCTGCTGTCACACACTTTAATTCGCCTCTCTTTATCTGGCATTCAAAACTTTCTTCAATGACATTCAATAAGGTCCAGCGGCTGGAAAAAAAAACTGGTTATTTTTTTTGGATATTCTTTCCCAGTAGCTTTGGGCTTGGTGTGCATTCAGGAGCTGTTAACCCTTTGCCTCCCTGCAACACGGAGCCCTGGGGTTCAGCCCCTGGGCAGCGGGAGTCCCTCGGGCTGAGGCTGAACCGGCCCCCCCTCGGCGGCTGGCCACTTCTCAGCGGGGAGAGATGCCCCGTCTCGGGCGCCAGCTCCGGCGGAAAATGTTTTAAATTACCAGTTCCTTAAAAACAAAACAAAACAAAACAAAACAAAACAAAAAAAAAATCCAAACCCCATTAACGCTTTCAGGGGAAGGACACTTGGAAATCCTTTCTAAATCATTGCGGGACTGAGTTTTTACTAGTATTCGTTTTTGTTCGCTGTGTATTTTTCGCCGTTTATTTGTGCGCATACGTACATTTCTAGGCTCGGGCATCAACAGTATCTCGGCAAAACTCCCATAGATTTCAGTGAGAAATGCGACTGCAGGCAAGAACAGCCTCTGCGCAAGCCAGAGACACGGGAGTACACTGCTTTCAAGGCTTTTCCTTCCCGTCATTTAAAAAAGTCCATTTGTTTTTGAGGCGGGCAGATTACTGTAGGGAGAAATCTTCCCACATTTTGACGGGAGTCGGACGGTGCGTTTGTCTTTTTTTCCCGTATATTAAACGGGAAGATCGGGGAAGAAAATGTATCCCGACGATTTTTTTTTTTTTCCTTACTTGTTAGCATTCCTTATTCACCTACAAAGTCAACAAGCTCCAGGGAGCCCAAAGCCGAGAGCTCCTGCGCGGACGGCGTGCCGCTGCGCGGGGAAGCGCCGGTGCGCGTTAGCTCAGACGAACGCGCAGAAACGAGCTTTGGACCCCGCTGGAAGTTTTGCAGATCCCTGCGCTAAGAAATCCGGACACCGCCGCTGTGTTTAAGCTAAATCTCACGGCACGGGAGAAACAAGCCGTTCCCCTGTCAGTCCCCGCAGCCCCAGGGACTTCCCGGCGCGCTTGTGCGCGGCGCGGCCGTGCCGGGGCGCGGGCGGTGCGGGGACGGGCGAGCGCGGCCGGGGCCGGGGCCGCCGCACGTGGAGGGCGACGGTGGGATGGCGGGTGTTACCCCTAAAACCGGGCAGAGGGACCCGGTATGAAGAGGTGCGGAGTGTGCCGAGCGCCTCTTCGCCCTCCGCCCAGGCGCTCGCCGTGGGTGCCGCCGACACGGAGCGGTATCTGCGTGTCGGGGTTTCTCTACCCGCACCATCACACCCGCGCTGCTTGTGGCGCTCCGGGGCCGTTATCCGTGCCCAGGCGCCCACGCCCACGCAAGGGCCGGGCGGATGTGCCTGCCGGTGGAGCACCGGCTGGCACATCTCGGCGGCCGGGGGTTTCGCCCGACGGCGGCGACAGCGGTAAGCGGCAGGTCCCGGCACCGGCATGGGAACAAAGACGCGGGGCTGGGGACGGCGGCGGTCACGGTAACGAGGACGAAGCAGCCCGGCGGCGAGGGGAGAGAGAGAGGCCGGCGGGGCTGGGGGGGCCGACCTGGTGCCACAGGTGGGAAAGGCGCCGGGGGGCTGGCAGGGGAAGCGGGCGCCGGCGGAGACCGCGGCCGCAGCCGGCAAAATAAACAAGGGGGAGCGGGCTGAAAGCTGGGCTGGAAGCGAAGGAGAGCGATAAAGAGAAAGAAAAGAATATTAAATCGCGAGAGAATGAGAAAATAACCCCGCCAAAGGGAGAGGAGGGGAGAGGCCGCCTGCTACGGCGTGGGTGGGGTCGACAAGAATAGAGTACATTATGCAGTTCATTTAGTTAACAAGGGAAATAATGAGGGAGCGTGCGGCGTGAATGCCAAGAGAAGAGGCACAGAAAGCCTATTGAGCGCCCCGGCGCCGCCATCACATGGCGCGGGCGCTATTTAAAGCGGGCGGGCGGGCGCCGTTCAGCACCACTCGGGCTGGCCAGCGGCGCTGCGCGGGTGCTGCGCGGGTGCTGCGCGGGCGCTGCGCGGGCGCTGCGCGGGGCCATGCCGCGCTCCTTCCTGGTGGACTCGCTGGTGCTGCGGGAGGCGGGCGAGAAGAAGGGGGAGGGCAGCCCGCCGCCGCCGCCGCTCTTCCCCTACGCCGTGCACCCCTCGCACCCGCTGCCCGGGCTGCCGGCCGGCGCCTGCCACGCTCGCAAGGCCGGGCTGCTCTGCGTCTGCCCGCTCTGTGTCACCGCCTCCCAGCTGCACCCGCCGCCGCCCGCCATCCCCCTCATCAAGGCCTCCTTCCCCCCCTTCGGCTCCCAGTACTGCCACTCGCCCCTGGCCCGCCAGCAGCACTCCGTCTCCGCCGTCAGCGTCGGGCACGCACCGGCGCTCTACCAGGGCGCCTACCCGCTGCCCGACCCCCGGCAGTTCCACTGCATCTCCGTGGGTAAGGGGGGCACGGGGATGGGGGGGGGGGGGGGGGCGGACGCCTGCATGCTAACGGTGGTCGCTGCGGGGAGGTGATGGGGATCCCGGGGGAAGGGGGGAGGCGGGACCCTGCCGAAGGCACACAGGGCGGGGGGTGCCTGCCCAGCGCCCGCAGGCTGGACGGGGAGTCCCGGCACCTCTCTCTGCCGGTGCCCCCGGGGGATGCGTAGGGGAAGCCCCGCCGCTGCCCGCCGAGCCTCCGACCCAGGCGGTGGGAACGGGGGGAGGCGGCCCCGGCACCCCGTGAGCTCGGGCTCCAGCCCGGCAGCCGCTTGCCGGTTCACCGTTCCCCCGGGGGAGGGAGGGTTGCGGCCCCCCCCGAGCGGGCGGCGGGTGCGCTCGGCGAGGACCGGCGGGGTGCTCGGCGCTGCGGGGCGGGCGGCGGCGGCGGGTCCGGCAGGTCCTGACGGTGCGCTCCGCTCCGCAGACAGCACGTCCAGCCAGCTGCCCAGCAGCAAGCGGATGCGCACCGCCTTCACCAGCACGCAGCTCCTGGAGCTGGAGAGGGAGTTCGCCTCCAACATGTACCTCTCCCGGCTGCGGCGAATCGAGATCGCCACCTACCTGAACCTCTCCGAGAAGCAGGTGAAGATCTGGTTCCAGAACCGACGGGTCAAGCACAAGAAAGAAGGCAAAAGCAGCTCCCACCGGGGCGGGGGAGGGGGGCACAGCTGCAAATGCTCGTCCCTTTCCACCACCAAGTGCTCGGAAGACGACGAGGACTCGCGCATGTCTCCGTCCTCTTCGGGGAAGGACGACAGAGGCCTCGCAGTCACCCCCTAGCCCCCCCGCACGCCCACCCCGGCTCCCCAGGAACTGTGGCGAGAGCAGGAAGGGGAGTCCTGCCTGCTCCGGTGCTGACATGCAGCCGAAGGATTTTATATCGTTTTGTATAATCTGTGTAATTTACAAAGGACTTTCTCGCCTTTCTAGACCCCCGGCCCATGGGGGCGAGTGTCCGTGCGCCCTGTTGTAAATAAACTGCTCCCTAGGACCCCAGGAGTCCCCCAGTAGTGCTGTCTCACTTGTCTCCCCGCAGGCGCAGCCCCGAGCCCGAGAGGCTCCTCACAGACATCCCCGCGCACCGAGACAGGCGCGGATGCTGCGCGGCGGCGGGCGGTACGGGCCGTCTGGAGGGATGCTGTCCCGGGGCTCCCTCCGGTAACTCGGCGGTGACCGAAAGCCGGCGGACGGGGAGGGGCGGGGGCTGTTTGGGTTATTATCTTTTTCTTTTTTCTTTCTTTCCAAAATTGTTATCGGTTTTGTTTCGACTTCGTCGCTGCCGGACGCGCAGCTGTGGTTGTATCGTTCCGTCCCCCTCCCTCCCCCCGGGAGATATTTATTTATTTATTTATGTGCAGAGAAACGACGATGGCGATGAATATAATGATGATGATAACAATAAAAGCTCGTTGGTGGTTTATTTCCCTCCCCTCACGTAGAAAGCAGCCGCTCGGTGTCCGCGGGCGTGCGCCGGGAGCACCGTCGCTCTCCATCCCTGTCCGCTGTAGCCCGGCATCGTGACCGGGACCGGGACCGGAACCGGGATCGGGACCGGGACTCGCCCTCCCCGGCGAGCGCGGATGGCGGGGACTCTTCCTTTCTCCGAGCTGCGCTGAGGTCGGTCTAGGGACCGGCTCGGCTGAACACCTTTCCCTTCCCATCCCATCCGCAGGTCTGCGGGACAGAGAGACACCATTTGCACACACCTATACGTACGGCTATAGGTGAATACAAATACCCGGCTGGCGGCTGGGCTCGGCTCCTCTCACCAGGTGCCCGCCGCCGCTACCCGGGAAGGACGGACCTGGCCTCCCGCTAACCCGCCGGGGCTGGTGCCGGTGCCGGTGCCGGCCCTGCTGGGGCTCCCGCCTGCACCGCCACTGGGCTCCGGCAGCCCCGCTTTGCCGTCGGGGAAGCGGAGCGCCCGTTTTTCCGCGTGGCTTCTCGGTGGAGATCCCCGGAGGAAAAGCAGCCGGCAGGTCCCGCAACCCCCGGGGGTGCCAAACGCGGCGCTGCCGGACCGGCACCTGCCCCCCGAGGGTGCGGGACCCCCGGGGCCCCGCGCTCCCCCCGCCGCTCCGTTGGCGCAGGGAAAGGCCTTTTGTGCGGGCACCCCCGCTCGCCTCGGGCTCACGGGGACGCACTCTCCCGTGGCCTGCAGCGGCCGTCCCTGCACCGGCAGCCGATGCCTCGGGTCTCCCCGCGGGGCCGCAGAGCTGCGCCGCCTGACCCGGCGGGTTTCGTTCCCTGCAGCCTGGGGAATGTGCTTGGGTCCCTCGGCTGCCATCGGTCCCTGCCCGCACCGGGAGGGGACCTGCTTTTCATCCCGGAGCAGGTCTGAAACAACCGAGGCCACCGGGAAGAGCCAGGAACGGAGATGTCGTCCCTCCCGGGAAATCCCCGTGGAGAAGGTCCACACAGCTCCGCACACGGGCTGAGCTCGGTGTGGAGAGCTGTGGGTTTGCGGTCCCCGGGCACCGAGGGTGAAGGCAGAGCTAGGAAAATTGCCACTGCCGGGACAGCCTCAAGTCCTGTCCACAAAATAAACGTGTCACGCTCTGCCCTTCCCAGATCCCTGCAGCTCTTTGTATAGCTGTGGGGCCGGGAGACCTACAGGCTCCTGCAGCTCCATCCCACGGGTGAGCGGAGAGCAGGACCCTGTAGACTATGGCGCACTGTGGGCCTCTCTGGACACCCCAGGACGATGTGAGGTGGGGGGGCCCTGGAGACGTGGCTGTGCAGGACAGGCACAAGGCAGTACCCATGCCCTGCTGCGACTGTCCTGATTTGTGTTCCCCTGGCTGGAAGATGCAAGGGCTTGGTGATATTAGGCAGGTTTGGGACATGTGGACAAAATGTTTGGGCTGCTCCTCTCCTTGGTGGCCTGCGTTCACCCACTGCCTCCTGTGGCCCTTAGACCTCTGGTTTCTCCCTCCTTGCTTCCTCCTCTGCTGGCTCCCCACATCACCCAGCTGAGATGGGATGGCCAGGCAAGCTAGTGGTTAGGACACTCTGTTGGCTGCATCTTTCTGGCTCCTTTTCCCATGGCTGTTGGGGATGAACTTGGCAGATGAGGGATCAAAACCTGACCTTGCTACAAGAGTCAGTCGGTCTCACCTGGTGCTTGGCCCCGTCATGTTCCCTGTGTGTCCTTCCCCAGTGACCCAGTTCCAACAGGAAAGACCCCTCAGGGGATCCTAATTGGCTCAGCAGGGCCCTGCAGCCTCTCCAGCCCTCGCCTCCCTTCTTGCCCACATTTACCAGACTTGTTTTGAAAAGTCATTGCAAAATAGAGACAGAAACAGCCTAACATGGGTTTACCAAGGGGTCTGGCATCCTCTTTAACAGGGCACTGGCACTGCAGTCAACGAGCATCCATAGAGGGGTGTGTGCGTGCTCCTTGTGCCTTTTCAGCGGCATGGGTTTGAGCCAGCTGGCAGGCAGTGGGATGTGAGGAACACTAGCGCTGGGCATTAGAGTGCTGCTATTGAAGTGCTATTGTGGCAGTTGTGTTGAAACTCTCGATATCCTTGTCTGCCAGCACATTCCCACCATCTCTCTGGTCATTCATGGCACAAGGTCTGATATAAACAAAAATGTGCCTCCTCATGCTCCTGTTTTGGGTCTGAGCGGAGGCAGCCAGGGACAGTTTTTCACCCTTGTGGTAGGGATGATGAGGCAGTGGCACACTGCCCACCCAGCTTGCTCCTCACTCGCTGCAAAACCTGGGCAACGGCATGCAGGCGCCTGGCGGACAGACACATTTTGTCCTGTGGGACCGGAGCTGCTGGGCTCCTTCTGGGGAGCAGCTAGGACACTTTCTGGGTGCGTGAATGCAAGTTCACTAGCACATCCTCACTGCAGACACAGCGGCCGTGGGCTGCAAGGAAGGATCTTGCAGTGATGCTGTGCCAGTGGGTGCACACATTACAGAGAGCGTGTGCACACATGCGCCTGTATCCTTTATGGACTGAGTTTGTCAGCCAGACAATTTAGGACTAACCCTCTGACCTAAAAGGTACCTCATATATGTAAAGTAGCAAAGAGAATTCCCCTGTATGGTATAATTTTGTCTGAACAGCAGTAGAGTATCACAATGGATGCCCCCAACAAGACAGTATTCTCCAATACACGCTGGCCTCTGCTGCAGACCCTGTGTACCTTGCAAAGCCCAGTGGGGCTCTCAGTGCACTTGACAGTCATTATGCCACATCCACATGCAGAGATAATCTCTCCTTAGTTGGGCATTTTTCTAATTTAGTGAGAAATCATTACGGCAAATGCTCAGAGTGTCATTTTCAAGGACTCTGAGGTTGGGCACATTAAAGTCATTTTGCTATGGGAAGAGTGTGGGCACCTCTGTTAAAGCAAATGTCATAACATGCCATTTTTCAACTTTCTATCTCTAGCCATTTTGACGGCAGGTTTCTGAAAGTTACTTAAACATTTTAGCATCTAAAATGCCCAGTCTCTCCTAATTGCAATGGGAACCACATTTGCAAATCCACAAAGAGAGTTTGAATATTTTCCAGCATATACTTTTTTGACTATATTTCTACCTAGAAGTTGAATTATTTCTGCTCTAGCATGCAGAGAGGAGACTCTTTGGATGTTATTGAGTTTTTAAAGACTGTGTCCCAGAGCAAAGGTGGCTATCCTGGCAGGGGAAGGAGGACAGAGGATGATGCTGGTGTTCGGGGCTCCCTTTTCCACCCGTTGGCATTGCTGAGTGTGGGTGTCCCACACCCCATCCCATCACATACACAACCACCCTACCTTCACCAGTCTAGGCACAAAATGTGAACAGGAGAAATGATGAATACCTGGAAAAACCACAGGTTTGGACTGAAGAATCTTTTCAACACTAAATACCTGTGTGCTTACAGCTATTGTAATATTAATTTGCATTATCTGGCTTTTATATTTATGTGATTTTGATTTTTATCCCTAGACCTCATTTCATTCCACACAAAGGCTGCATCAAATAGATTTATGGTTGAAAGCATGTATTAGTATTTTACGTGTTGTTGCTCTTAACCACAAAGCTAATATTATTAACCCAGAAATTTCATAATTCAGTTTATCTGCAGTTAACGTATTTACACAGTCTCAGCTCTGAGCTGGCCCCATGGATCTGGAATAGTGTCTGGAGTAAACGGACTGTTTCTGCTTCGAAATAGCATTACATCAGGGTAGCTGGGTGTTTCTTTCACTTCTGTTTACTTGGAATGAATCTTACCTGTGAATTTACTGGGACAACAAGGCTTCATTTTTAATCCTTAAGTTCCTGAGAGAGGCTATGAAATTTGATTCTATAGTGATGATAACATTTTGTCTGTGAATACGATTGCTTTAAAATATAGGTGAGTGTTAACTGAAGACCTTAAATAAAATGGTTTTGTATGATATCCCTAATGATTTGAAGACAGGTACATCAACAGTAGCTATCTTTCAATTACATTAATTTTGAAAATGTTTTTGCTATGAACACAAAGTACTCGTTTATCAGGATGTAATTATGCAAGATCAGGAGATCTCCTAGGATACTGACACTGATGATGACAGCAAATGGCTGGGCCTGTTGCTTAATATGGCTGTAGCTAGACAGGAGTGACTGCCTGGTGCTGACAGCCAACTACTCTGGAAGTACCCTGTATACTCTATACACTATATAACCCATATGTACTCTAGTATATATAAATTTAAAAAAAAAATTTAAAAAAACCCAAACCAAAAACCTAAAAGAAGCAGTAGCAATGATCATAAACAGGAAAAAAAAAATCTTCATTCTTAAGTTTGCTATATTCCCTTTCTCATTCTGCTGCGACTTTCTCAAATTTCCCTTTTCCCTCTTGACATTTTCTGTTAGGCTTCTTCCCAACAAAGGACACATGGAAAAGAGTAGATTTTCATCATATATTATTACCAGTCTGTATAGACCAAATTGGAAAAACACATCAAAAGAAATCTCAAGATGGACCCAAAATGTGCCTTGGAGACAGTCGCTCCTGTCAGAGCTGTGTCTGTTCTCTTCCTCAGCCTCAGCTTTCCAGTTATTAAAAGTAGTAGCATCAGTCGCAGACTATGAGTACATTATTTTACGTACTTTGCAGACAGATGGTGTATTGGGTTTGCGTGGCAAGGTTTTGGTGGCAGGGGGGGCTACAGGGGTGGCTTCTGTGAGAAGCTCCCAGAAGCTTCCCTTATGTCCGATAAAGTTAATGCCAGCGGGTTCCAGGACGGACCCACCGCTGGCCAAGGCCGAGCCCATCAGCAACAGTGGTAGCGCCTCTGGGATAATGTATTTAAGAAAGTGAAAAGAAGTTACAGGGGAGTAGCAGTTGCAGCCAGAGAGAGAGGAGTGAGAAGATGTGAGAGGAACAACTCTGCGGACACCAAGGTCAGGGAAGAAGGAGGGGCAGGAGGTGCTCCAGGCGCCGGAGCAGAGATTCCCCTGCGGCCTGTGGTGAAGGCCATGGTGAGGCAGGCTGTCCCCCTGCAGCCCATGGAGGTCCACGGTGGAGCAGATATCCACCTGCAGCCCGTGGAGGAGCCCATGCCGGAGCAGGTGGATGCCCGAAGGAGGCTGTGACCCCATGGGAAGCCCACGCTGGCGCAGGCTCCTGGCAGGACCTGTGGACCCATGGAGAGAGGAGCCCACGCTGGAGCAGGTTTGCTGGCAGGACTTGTGACCCCGTGGGGGACCCACGCTGGAGCAGTTCGTGAAGAACTGCAGCCCGTGGGAAGGACTCACGTTGGAGGATTTCATGGAGGACTGTCTCCCGTGGGAGGGACCCCACGCTGGAGCAGGGGAAGAGTGTGAGTCCTCCTCCCCCTGAGGAGGAAGGATCGGCAGAAACAACGTGTGATGAACTGACCGCAACCCCCATTCCCCGTCCCCCTGTGCCGCTCGGGGGGGAGGAGGTAGAGAAAATCAGGAGTAAAGTTAAGCCTGGGAAGAAGGGAGGGGTGTGGGGAAGGTGTTTTAAGATTTGGTTTTATTTCTTATTATCCTGCTCTAATTTGACTAGCAATAAATTAAACTAATTTTTCCCCAAGTCGACTGTTTTGCCCATGACGGTAATTGCTGAGTGATCTCCCTGTCCTTATCTCGACCCACGGGCCTTTTGTTTTATTTTCTCTCTCCCTGTCCAGTTGAGGAGGGGGAGTGATAGAGCGGCTTTGGTGGGCACCTGGCATCTAGCCAGGGTCAACCCGCCGCAGATGGGTAGCGGCTCCCATGCTTAAACATAGGTGTGTACTAATAGTTTAGATCTTGGGTGGGAGTATCTGGTCTGGATTGGCCTCCAGTTGCTGCTCCAGAAAGACCTGGGTCTGCTGCACATAGGTCCTTTCTGCCAGTCTGGTCACATACCCTAGCACATCTAAAATAGCACTGGGCACACACCCAGGCACGGGAAATGGTTCTTGACAGGAGAATTTACACCTGAAGCACAAGGAGAGTGGACAGATACAGCCAGATGGCTGGAGAGAATACATGGTAGCAGTGACTGCCAGTGCAAATACATCTGGATGTAGCTTGATTTAAAAAGATTTAAATATCCTGTGTAGAGGGCTAACTGCCTCTACTTGACTGATCTTGGCCTGGGTAGGCTACAAAACTGTGCAGTGTCTTGGATCACACTTGCCTTTTTTAAGAAACCCCTTTCCAGTCAATGCTCAGGTAAATACCAAAGAATACCAGATGGTCCATACAGACCTGCGAGACGTGCATATGGGTGGTTGGGCGGTTTGTAGCGTGCAAGACAGAGCAGAAGAATTAAGCAGAGAGCATAGTATGGTAAAATGTATGTTTGTGTGTTGTTTGGGTTTTCTTTAAAGTCATATTCATTTTGCACTTAGCATGATATAAACCCAGAGGAAATCCACTGGAATCAGTAACTGGGGAGAAAACATCTCCACAAGCCAGGTGGTACAAAGGAGGTACAGGGACTGAATTAGGCAGAGAGGCTGTTACCCGAAGAGTGACACAAATACGTACCCGGGAGCCATCTCATTCAGTCTGCTCTCTGACCCTCGCACTAGGCAAGACTCAGACCAGAGCAGTCTCTTTACTGGTGTCCACATCTTGATCACTGTACAGGGGGAGGTAGAGCGTCAGAAGGGCTCCTCGCCTGCAATGGTTGCTAATAGGAGTGATAACTGGGATGATGACGATGCAGAAGATAATGGGCACATGTCTGATGTGGTAACAGTGTCCCAGACCTGTTCCAAGGTTGTGCTGGAGCAATTAACTCTGTCGTTTTGCTGACTTGGGTCAGCTCTGCTCCATGCTCACAAAAGCCTGCCTTGCTTGAAGGGGGACACAGCACACCATCTGATCATGCTGCTTCGCTACAGAGCAATATTAAAATTGGATTCTGTGCTGGTGCCTGCAGGTATTCAATTCTCGATGCTGGAAAAGCCACCAAGTCTTGTTATGGACGTTACATATGCAAGTGAGGAGTTGAGTTTTCAATGAAGATAGTGTGAATAGCTATGTAAATAACCATGGGCAGCATCTGGAGAGGGTAGACACCTCACTAGATAGATATTTCACCCTTGGTGTTTGCCACTGATTTTTGCTTGTGTAGTTTATCAGCTAAAATAATTATGTTATAAATTGGGCTTAGAACAACTGGATTTAAGTTGTGAGCCACACCTTTATTGTCTTTTAAAACTCTTTTAGTAACTCTCCTTTTGGTTAGTTGGTTGTTTAGCTTATAATGTGCTATCGCAGCACAGCACACTGGCCTTGTTTGAATTTTATCTTAGCTCTAGTTCTCCTATGGTTTGCAGGTTTCTCTACTTGGGTGGGAGGGAGACAAGGCAGCAATCCCCGCCCAGAAGTAATGGATCAGTGTTTTGTCCACATCTGCTTCAGAGGGATTTGTGCTCTTTATTATTTTAGATGTTGGTGACAAAAATGCTCTGACCACTGCACTGAGTCCTGAGGCAGGAGACACACTGAAATTCTATACCTGAGAGTCTTCTCACTACTTAAAGTTGAGAAAGAAAAGTAATCCTACATCAGATATGCCTATTTTATTGGAGAGGTGGCTTTCCAGCTCATGCTTGGCATGAATTGCTGCCTGCCTGCTGGACGTATGCTGATCTGGAGGTAATGTTAGAGCCTGGAGGTAGCCACAGAGATGCCTGATCTGTAAAGGCTGCCCTGCTGAGCAAGCTGTCCACATCTGATGTGTATTGCCTCCTGAGTCTACACTCATGGTCTCAGCTATGAGCAGTATATGGGATTGCAGAATCATTTATTGTAGTGGACACAGAAATGTTAACATGCCTTACTGTAAATTTTTTCCTCCAGAGAAAAACAGCCTTGATCTCCAAGTTGACCAGAGTCTCAGAAGTTCACAGAATCCACAAAAGATATTTATCTTCCATGCTACCATGGCAATTTTCTTGAGTGCCTGAGCTGGGAGGACACCACACTGTACTAGGGGGTAGGTAAGTGAAGGCTGATGACGTGGGAAACTCCTGTCCTTAGTTTCTGGGCATCAAGATGCTCTCTTGAGCACAAGCAGCCCCCAGCCTAGCTGTGCTATGGGCACGGAGGGAAGACAAGGCAGCTGGAGAGTTGCCATTGTCAAACCTGCTGGACTTCATGCCTTCTACCTGGGTGCCTGTGACTGCAGTGAAATGGTCCTGATGGTGTCTGTGGGTGTCTGAGTCCTATCCTGGCCCCACGCAGAGCTGTTTTAATCTCTCCTGACCCAGATCGCAGCTGCTCCAGCACCCCCAAAAGTCTGCTCTGCTCCTGCACATCTGCTTAGCATCACCTCCAGGGCTTCCAGCCCCACCCCGCACTGACTGGTGACATCCCCATCTCCCTGGCTGACCCCAGCTCCAGCTTTGAGTGCTCTCGGCCATTTTATCCCATCATTCACAATTCTTCCCCTAGTTTCTGTCTTCTCCCCAGGCCACATCCTTCCAGAGACCTTCTGGGGCTCTGTTGCACTCCCAGCCCTGCATGCACAAGTGTTGAAGACAACGCTCAGGTTGCCAGCAGTGGTGAGCAAGCAGAGCTTCATTCAGTGCAGAGGACCCACATCAATTTACACCAGCTGATACCCGGGTGCATCACTCACCATCATGCTGGCTTCCCTGTACACAGCGTCCTGGCGCAGCTCCCCGTGCACCCCTCCGACCCACCAGCTCCTCCCAGCCAGCACTGCCTTCACCCTACACACCCGTCCTGGCCCTTCTGCGGTGCTGCCAGCTCACACAGCCAAGCTGACTCCCTGTCTTGATTATTCTCCTTTCTTCTACTAATCTATCCTTTCTCACTTCTCCATGTCTTTTTATTTTTCTTTCCTGTATTTCAGTCAATCACCTGTTTAAAGTTAAGCACATGCTTAAATACTCTGTCAGAACGAGCCCTAGATTTTCTTAGGTTGTTTCCCACTCTCTGTTTGATAATTAGCCCCCTCCCCGTTTCCCCAGAACATATGGGGGACATATATCCAGCTCTTATGTTTAATTCTGCACACAGTTTGTGTTACACTTTGTATGAAACATGCTACCAAAAGTGAACCTCTCTTCTCCTTTCTCTTCCTTTCTTTCTCTTTAGTTAAGCATACATGTAAAGAAACCTTTCAATGCATTTGCAGAGCCCGAATACAGTAGAGTGACACAAAGCATTCTGGATATTGCTATGCAAATGACATGCCAAGAATGTTTAGACTGTACCTTGAAGCAGTAAACAAGTTGATTGTCATGGTGTCATGGTAACTAGAGCTGGATCCGCTTCATAGGAATGAGGTCCCAACCTTCGTTTTTATTTGGATTGCTAAAGCAACTCAGTGGTCCAAAGCTCATCACCCCGTTGGTCCTCTGGAGAGCCAGAGGTACAAGAAATGACCTCATGTATCAGGACACCGTTTAAAATGAAACAATGAGCTACTCTGACACACAACTTCAGGTCAGTGAGGATATTCAAAAGTACACAGACCTGAGTTGGGAGATGCTGTCAACGCCACGGGGATTTGCCATGTGCCCTGGGCAGCATTGTTGTCCCATCGGTGGTGTTACAATCTGCAGAGATGATATCTGGGGGTGATGAAGCTTGTGTTTTTAAACTGGTGAACTACTCCCATCTCACAGAAGCACAGAAGTGTGGACGCTGGAGAAGCCAGTAGGGGTCTTCCATGAGCAGCACCTCTATGTGGGTCTGTAGGATCAAGACCTCAGACTGCTGGTCAGCAGCTTGCATTGCCTACTCGATACATGATTTCTTGCCAAGCAGAGCCTGTGACAGTTTCCCTGGTTTTGACTCAGCCATCCTTCCCTGGGTAGCAGGGAAGCTCTCTAACGCCACAGGAGAATCACACTGATGACTTTTAGAGATTACAGAGTCATTTTCCTAACCTTGTAACTCAGGGCTGAACTATTCCAGGCTCTGATGAGCCACCTCATTTACCAAAGCAAATCCACTCCTGGAAATTGTTCCTCCAAGCTGAGCCACCACAGGCTTGGCTCCAAACCTCATCTTCTCCCTCTGCAAACAGAAGATGTTTTCACCGACCAAAGCAGCAACAAGGCAACATTGTCCTTCTCTACAAAATAAACTCACTAGAGTTTCCTAGATGGCTGTGGCGACATAAGCTCGAGACTAAAAAAGTCTCCTTACACTGAACACTCAAAAACCACGTTTTTTTTTAAGAGCTGTGTGCCCAATGGTAAGTGCCAGCTGATCTCAGAGCATTAATTTGGCAGAGGAATTTGCCCTTTTTGCACTATTTGTCACTGCAGATCTGGGCTTTAAGGGGGATCGCAGAGCTGCTGAGCCAGCCTGGTACAAACCACAGGAACTGACCCAGGACTCAGCTTGCTGTCTCTCTCCTGGTTCTTCAAACCCACACTCTCTCCAAACAGCAGAAGCAGAACAGCAACTATCCTGGGTCAAGACAAAGGTCCGTCCTAACTCTGGCAGTGGACAAACGCAGAGGTCTAGGGATGACTGCAGGAACAGATCTGATGTACGTGATTTTTCTCCCAGCCTCCATTTGCAGCTCAGGTAACTCCTGAGGTTTTCTATGAAACCTCAATGAAAATGTCATCCACGACTGTGTCCTGAATACTGAAACCCATATAATCTTTCAGCACCTTTCAGCACCCATAAACTTTCCAGTCTGCATTGTTTCAACAGAAACTCATTGGATCAATAAGAGGATGGAAATCCTCCCACCAGCTGTACGACGTACTTTCTGGTCAGAGTAACACCTAGTAGAACAAAATGACATAGTGTACAAAGGTGACTAGATGTTTCTTGTGCTGGAGGGTTTCTTGTAACCCTTTGGAAATGCTCTGTTATGATTCCTAGCAGATTCGAAGAGATGAGAGGCCAGCTAGGCTGGAGAATGCCACTGAGCCACCCATAAATTCTTAACTTGTCTGTCCTTTAAAAGTCTAGAGTCACACTGACTCTTACCATGGCTTTGCAGGCACTTGTGGCTGGGAGTTGTTGATAAGGTCAGGAGCTCAAATTTCAGAATCAGCTGGAGAGCATCAGACGAACTGAAATATGAATCTCTCAAAGGAAGATAAAATGGCAAAGAGCCAAGCCCAAAATAGGTGGCTAAAATACTAGAGTGTTCCCTTTACTGCTCTCTTGTCAAGGAGATGTTCAGGAACAGTGGGGACAGGTGGACGTCCCATCCTGAGTTGCTGAGCACAGCCACGGCACTGCCTGGCAGAGTGCACAGCAAAATCCACCAGCACAGGGGCAGCCTCCACCCATCTGGGAGGGAAGTGGATTGTTTAATCCATGTTAGAAGGTACTTAAAAAAGAACCTTTCAAAGCACAGGGCACAGAAGGAGAACTCTTCATATGCTGAGAAGTGTGTGAGCTCCTCAGCAGTGCACCAAACCTGTCTCACATTGCCCGAGGCCTTGCCTGCTGTGCATTGGGCTCTTCTCTGTGCTTGTGTTGGCTTGAGATACTACATCCCACAGTCCCGTTCCATCTCTTGTTACCTGAGGTGACCTGCAATGATCTGTCTGAACCACTCTCATGCAGCTCCCTAACTCATGGCATCAATAAGAGGATGGGAATCCTCCCATCAGCTGTAAGACCTGCAGTGAAGAGGTGCTGCAGCTACTAGGCCAGACTCCCCATCCAGAGTCAGAGCAGAGGAACAAGCCCTGGACGGCAGGAGTTATCTCCTGCTGCAGGACACGTCTGGGCCAGGCCAGCTGAATCAGGCCCTGAAAACCATTGCAACGAAGGCAGTCTAGAAAGACCAGCTCCAGTGTAGTTGGATGCACTCTCAATACCAGGAGGGAGGCAGGGGAACCCCTGGGGATTTATTGCTCACTGAACTAACTTCCTTAACTGGAACAACTGCATTTACGCAGCTGTACTTAAATAACTCAGTTAAGGAAATCAGAGACAGTGGCACTGAAGAGCCACTGGGAGAGGGTCTGAAGGGGAAACATCTTCAGGTGGATGCGATAGTGGGGACTGAGCATATTCCAAACATGGTGAACCAGTTTCATAACTGGTGTAAGCCTATTCAGCAGTGCAAGGCAGACTAGAAAGAGATGCAGAGGAAGAATCTCCAGGGCTGTGAAATGAGCATGTCCACCCCAGTCCTGCCCTTCCTACCCATCTCCAGGCCAGAGCTATGGGAATGAGTGTGTGACCAGGGAATTTTTCTTCCCTGTTGCTCATCGGCCACTGCAAGGTCTCCCTGGAAGTAGTTCATGGGAAGAATGAGCACTCATATGGGGACAAATCAAATCCTGACCTTGGAGGAGGGTGGAAGGGATTTACCCCAATCATCTAAACCCATTACTGAGGGTAATTTAAGTGCTGTCAGGGACCAGGTACTTACATCTTATTAACTGACTACAAAATATCTTCTCTGGCACCTTTGATCCTGAAGTCTAGCAAAGCCTCTTACAGTCTTTGCAAACTCATCAGTGGGAAAGTCCTTGTTCCTTGTTGAAACACTGCTTTTCCTGAAGCAAAATTTGGACACTGCTTTATCTGGCAAGTGCAGTTTTGAATGGTTCAGCAAATACAGTAGAATGATCGATGCTGTATTCGGTAGGGCTGAGGTAGACACTAGAGCCCAGATCAGCTGGAGAAAGAGCTGAAGGGCCGAATGTCCCCTCCACTGCAGACACCAGGCTGCTCAGTGGAGCTGTGGAGCCATCCCCCGGGAGATGCTGACTCCAGCCAGAAACTCCATTTACACAGTAGCATCACAAGTGTGTGGAATAGAAGTCAGCAGCTGATCTTAAAAAGTGCTTTCGGGTTGCTCATCCATGATCTGAGCAGACTGAAAAGCAGGGTGGTGTTTGTGTGCATATGCTTCCATGTGGATATGTCACACTTTTCCGCTGACATTTGAAGAACCCTTTGGCCAGCTCCTTCTCTAAATCTGCAGTTGGTGCATCTGCAGGGAGGGAGAAGAACAACGTCTTAGCTCTCAGTGAAAAGATGCCCTTAAAACACATTCTGGCTGGCAGAAGTTCCCATTTATAAGTAAGCTCTTACCTGTCCAAGTACCTCAAGCTGCCAGCTCTGAGGTTTCCTCACCCATTGCATTACAGCAACAGCTCCACTGAGATTTGAGCATAAAGCAGTGAGCAGGTGATATGAATACCTTTCTGTCTGAGGACACGGCCCAAGGCATTTTCTTCAAGGAGAGGTACATTTATTGCTTCATTCATATTAACTAGTCCAGAATAACTTAGAATGGCTCCACCAGTGACTTCATGGACTTCTTTTTTGGCCACATTATCTCTGAGTGTTGCTGCTTGTTGGTTCAGCTGTAGGTTGTCCCATGGGATGGTGTCAGCATGCAGTACTCCCTCTGGGCACATCACATGTATGTGCCATGGCTGAGTCCAGATCCCTCTCAAGGCTTCCTGGGAGGTGCTCTCTGCCTTTGGGAATCCCTCCTCTGCTTGGTACAGGTGTATTTGTGGGGCCATGTGTCAGCCTGCAGGGACCACTTGCCACCTTGTAAGTCCCAGGGAACTGCTCCAGGTTGCAGGTCTTCAGAGCTCACAGTGTGAGCTGGCCAGACCAGGCAGGTTGGATGTTCTCCCTTCTTGACTTGCCGAAGGTGCTGGTTTCCTTTATCCTTGGCTGCATTTCAAGCAGTATCTCCATGCTCTGTCTCTGGCTGCTCCCAAGCCCTGAGAAGCTTCCAGAAATACAACACCAGCATCACGTCTGCCTCCAGAGCTCTCTTTTCCTGACTCGTGTAACACGTTGATCCTGATGGCTGCATCCCTCCCATACTGCTGTCTCATGGCCCCTTGCACCTTTCCTGTCCCAACTGCCTGGAGCCATCTCTGGGCTCTTCTATTCATTGACCTCGGAGGGGAGGGAGACCTGTTGTGTCCTCTGTTTCTACAGCATCTAGCACAATATGTGGTCCATGCTTTGTGCTCTCCTATATGCTTATAGAAACCCACAGGTTCACATCAGCACGCAGAGCCCTTCCATGGCACGTAATACATGCCACGGCTCACTGGCTGTGCTCACAATGTTTCCTGAGGTCCCTTTGTTAAATAAACAACAACAGAGATTGCTGCACCCCGCTTGGGTTATTGTATTCCTAACACAGAGCTTCTGCTTTGAATAACACTGTGTGCAAACTTAAAGGTCCTGTCTTTGTCCTCCAAAACGCGTAAAACATCCAAAAATGGGAGGATGCTCTGTTGTGAGATGGAGCTAGTCCGAGTGGGGCTGCAATTTCATCCCAACAGTGCAACAGGATCTCAAAGGACCCACTGAATTTGGCATTCACAAAGGAAATAAAATCACTGATGCTTCTGATTAAGCGAAGAAGAGAACAGAGGCAGGAGGCTCTCCACCCCAGGACAGCCCTGGGGGCAACAGGGCTATGGGGAAGGCAGGCTCTGGGGTGCCTGGCTCTGTCCTCAGCTCTGTCCTGGTTGGTTGCCTAACCCAGGTGAAACTCCTTTTAGATACCAGTATTTAAGGTAAACACCTGCTACTAGGTGGCTAAATGTTGGCTTGACACTGGCAGGATATTAATAGTGGTGTTTATTTTCGTAAGTAGCATTAATAACGGTGACAATAACTGTTCAGGACCTGCCTGTTATGATGACTGGTGGAGCAGAAAGCTGAAGCAAATGTCTCAGCCACTGATATAAATATTGAGATGTAATTTACCACCTTCCATGCCCATCTCACCAGAAATACTGATGTCAAAACCGATGACAAATGCACTCCCTCTCCCCAGAACCCAGGACCTGAACACTGCCTGTGAGGCTTGACTGAACTTGAAAGTTGGAGCTGCCTCAATTTACACATCTGTAGGGAAGTCCCCCCCCACCTGGCTCTTGTGACCAGAGCAGGGCTCCCCGGCACCGGGCCCTTTGCCCCGGGGGGCTGCACAAGAAGCTCCCCAAAGCCGTGCCAAGCGCTCCAGGACCGGGGACAGGCATCCGCTCCCCGGCTGCTTTCTGTGGGGCAGCGGGGGCAGCTGGCTGTGCCGTCGGGGCCAGGGGCCAGCCTCTGCCCAAGGGATGGGGTGGCGCTGGGGAGCCAGCAGAAAACTGGGGTGGGGGGT